>NC_136072.1:328064743-329390993 GCF_964261635.1 Lissotriton helveticus | reverse complement strand
TATTTATCGAGGTTTCATCTGGCAATAGCTAAGTTCTTGGTTTACTGATATTCATTCCCTACGAATAATCTTTGCACTCAGAGTTGGGCAGAGGTTTATTATACGAGAAGTACTTTTTGTGACAAGAGATCCTAACAAAGAACAAATAATCTTTTAGGTTCTTTCAGCAGTTGGAGTCATTAGAATACTAAAGACTATTGTTATGTGATATATTTTAGTTGTATTAACCTATATAGTAGATCTGAATTGCAAGAGTCTACTCTGAATACTTTTCGTCTTAATTCTGAATAGAAGAATATCACTAAGGAGAAGAACATATATTCTTATGTTTAACCAAAACTTTTATTTCAGGTATTCAGAGATTTAGTGTAAAGAAGCCCAACTTAGTCATAACGGTGGATCTACGCTCCTGAGTTCAATTTTTTTGTGTTTATCTCGTTCCAGATCTCCCTCCCCGCAGTAACCTCCCTTACCTCCCCTCGTCTAGCCACTTCGATCCCCTGCGGAACTCATAGTGCAGGGTCGGAGCTGCTGGAAAGGTGGGCTTTTGGGTACTGCTCCTGAGGAACAAAAAACTGCGAACCTTAAGATTAGGTTCCTGACACGGTACACCAGTCAAACGATAACGCAAGTGTCCTAAGGCGAGCTCACGTAGGACAGAAACCTCCCGCGGAGCAGAAGGGCAAAAGCTCACGTGATCTCGATTTTCAGTATGAATACAGACCGTGAAAGCGGGGCCTCACGATCCTTCTGACTTTTTGGGTTTCAAGCAGGAGGTGTCCGAAAAGTTACCACAGGGATAACTGGCTTGCGTCGGCCAAGCGTTCATAGCGACATCGCTTTTTGATCCTTCGATGTCGGCTCTTCCTATCACTGTGAAGCAGAATTCACCAAGCGTTGGATTGTTCACCACTAATAGGGAATGTGAGCTGGGTTTAGCCCGTAGTGAGACAGGTTAGTTTTACCCTACTGATGATGTGTTGTTGGAATAGTAATACTGCTCAGTACGAGAGGAACCGCAGGTTCAGACATTTGGTGTATGTGCTTGGCTGAGGGGCCAATGGGGCTAAACTACCATCAATGGGATTATGACTGAACGCCCCGAAGTCAGAATCCACCCTAAACCGGCGCTGGGAATGGGGGTCCACGGGGCCCGGGGACGCTCTCCCCGGCCTGGCTAGGGTTCGGAAGCTGGAACCGGGCCAGGAGCTTGAGCTCCGTCCAGCGGGCCCCGGGGTGCGTGAGTCCACTGGGTCCCGGGGACACTCTCCCCAGCCTGGCAAGGGTTTGGAAGCTGGGACCAAGCCCGGGACTCGTGTTGGGTCCGGTGGGCCCCGGGGTGCGGGAGCCCCCCCGTCCTGCAAGCCAGCCGAGGGTCCAGGTGCTGGGGACAGGGTCCACTGGGGCCCGGGGAGGCTCTCCCCGGCCTGGCTGCTTTCAGAAGCAGGGACTGGGCCGGGGAGTAGGGGTGGCTGGCTTTATCCACTACGCTGGCACCTGTCTCACTATCAGACACCGGACTCCCTGCTCAAAGCCGGGGGTTTCAGCAGGTCGTTTTAAGAGCGATACGGGCAACACTCCGGGCCGTTCTCTTCCAGCGGCTGCTCCCACCTTATCTCAGCACGGCCTGTGAGCAGGGCGCGAGGCCTAATCCCACCAAAGACCCCAAACACGCCTGGATAAGACAAGGGACTGAAGGTTCTCATCACGGGAAACCTCAGTGTTTCTAATAAAGCACCCGCGGCGCTATATGCGCAGCTGAAACTCGTGTGAGAGCAGACGGGATCCCTGTGTTCAAAGATGAGTAGACGCAGGAGTGCCAGAAGCGCTGAGGTGTTGCTTTCGCGACATGTATGTGTGTGTGCGCGTGCCGAAAACGTGCAGACGGCATTGCACTCTGCAAAAAGTGTGTTTTCAAAATATTTTTCCAGCACGTTACTTGAAATTCTTCTAGCGGGGACTATTGACAGGTTGGAATGTGTGGCTGCACTGCCACCTGGTGACCAATGCTAAACATTCATTTATTAGATTTTGTTAAATTCGCATAAAGTAGTGTATTTCCTGGACTGGTGCGGGACCTTCAACAACATAACTTTTACTGTATGCTCCACAGGCAATACACAGGCACAATGCGTGCACGCAGAGGGACAGAAGATGTGCACTTGGGGACTGCCTTTATTGGCGGCGAAAAAAAAATCCCCAGTGTCTCACCCGCAGTAAAGCATCCAATCCCCGTGTGCACATCTTCTGTCTCGTTTGTCTCCCCGCATGCACGCTGTAATCGTATTGATTCCAAAAGTCCTCTGCATGGCAGAGCAGCGCATGCGCTGCTTTTCGCCAGGTCGAGACCTAAAAACATAGGTGGCACATCCTTCTCTGTTCAAGCAGCCAAATTATGGAACTCTTTACCACCCCACCCCCCTAACTTAAGATCCACCGACACCTACCGTGTCTTCAGAAAACTACTCAAGAATTGGCTCTTCCCCACATAAGCACCATATGCAAACAGAATTTTACAGCATATCTTTCTGTATATAAGCATTTATTTTCACTCTAGATATGTACCTATCTTTGTGTATTGCTTTGTATGAACATGTAGAATTATTATGTAGTTAAAAAAATTCAAAAACATATTTGGTCTACAGGTACTTGCTTCCGTTGTGCATCTATATACCTTCCATGTACTTGGATCTGTGGGTCTGTTACTTTTCTCCTGAAAAAGCATATCCAATGCACTACCCTATTTCTCATCCTGTACCTCTATCAATATCTTTAACCTACATATGCTTACCTCTTTTATGCATCTATATACTTTCAATGTACTTATGGATCTATATTTAGTACTTTCTTCTAATTTAGCATTTCCAATGCACTACCCTATTTTGTAGTGTAGTTCATATATTCCCAATAGGCTCTGCGCATTGGAATAATATATACTGCAGCTTAGACGTAGGACTGTGGTCAACTAGGTCTCTGCCGAATATATTAGACTTAATTATGTGTGTGCCAGCTAGCTCAGAGGTCACTAGAAACTTTCTCGAAAGTACAAGAAGGGATTAGTTCCTGACAACCATATAGCATGACAACTTTGTTTCCCAAGAATAAGAAATCAATCTCCAGAGTCGCGGAAACAATAGATAACTATTTTACTCAGTCAATCGTGCATGCTTAGTTCCACCAGAGTTTGCTGAGAAATTAGAGAGACGGGCGTTTTCAATAAAAGGTATTTATTGAACAGATTTCTATCTCAAGCATGAGAAGTGTACTGCTACAATAGTAATGCCGGTTATTAAGTACAAGGCATATAATACAAACCGTATTATAAAGTAGTACTGTAAAAGCATGGTATGCTTTCTAAGCCATAAGTTCCCTTAAATAGATAAAATGCATAAAATACATACAATGATAAAAGAATGGCTAAAAGTACTCAACTGGTGCTTCTAAAATACGCCTACCCCGGTGTACCTGTCCTAAGCCTAGCACAAGGGAAGAAATAAGATTTAGGAGTAGTTTTGAGTTTAGTATTCTTTGCCTAGAATCTGCCAATAGTCTAATCAAGAATTCTCTAAGGGTCTAATCAGCTCAGTACCTTGGTTTAGAATGAAGGAGGTCTTGTATCTCTCTCTCAGGACTCGATCTCCCAGATACCCGCAAGGGTAAGCTGGAAACACTGGAGCTGGATTTCTCGGCAAGAGAAGAAACAGCGTCTCTCAGTGCGTCTGCTGGAGGGTCGGCTTCCTTCGGCACTTGCTGCTGCAGGGCGTCGGGCAAGTAGTTAGTCAATCTGCTCCAAGAACCACTGTGTGATAGTTTGGGCAAATGTGGGCATATTTATACCATGAAGGTGCAGAGTTTGATGCATGATTGGACTTAATAACGTCACTCAAAGGTTTAATTCCTAGAAAACTCCAGGATTTCTTGGATAACTTAATATTCAAGCAGGGGGAAGATCCTAGCTGCTGAAGGCGGGTTTCTCCAAGAAATCCGTATTTGGGCTGTAAGGCTCAGGCCAAATATGGTAATGATTTCTATGCCTATATAAGGATAGGGTAAAGTATACCTATATAAGGGCATGAATTGGGAAAAGTTACACTAGGTCCTAGATTTGTTTACAACAATTTCTCAGCCCATACTTCTCTCAATATCTTCTAGCCCAACGTTCTGACTCATCTCAAACTTCTTCTACTACTCTTTCCAATGCACTACCCTATCCCCCCACCCTATACATCCATCAATGTACCCTCTACATCCATTCTCTCATTTATCCCAAAACCCATACCACTACTATGATCCCCAAAATAACCCTTTCTAGACTCTCTCCTAGTCTACCCCTCATTGCATCATCTGACAACTCTTTTACTATAACGATCCCCCAAAACAAACCTTTCTAAATTCTTCCCTCTGACTCTTCCCCTACAAAAACCCTTTTTACTCATCCAAAAGCTTCCTCCTACGGCTAAGACTTCAAAAAACAACAAAAAAACGAAATCCTGCATTCTTCTATCCCTCCACTATCCTTCTCAATCAAAATAACAGACTAATGTTCACGTCTCAAATTCCATATTCCAATATAATAATTCACCACTAATCCTTTATGGGTTCCAGAGTAGCGTGCTGTTCGCCAATAAAGCATTTCAACACCCCATCAGGGTTACTAGCGCAATATAAATGCAAACCTTTTTCCCTTTTCTACCCCTCCCCAACCCTTCTCAATCCAAATAACTGGCTAACATATCCACCACTCAAATACTTTCATGTTTTACCATACTAATTCAACACTTATCCTTATGGGGTCCAGAGTAGCGTGCTTCTCACCAAAAAAGCGCTTCAAAACTCCATCAGGGGTAGCAAGCGCTATATAAATACAAACCTCTTTCCCTCTTCTATCCCGCCACCTACCCTTCTCTATCCAAATAACTGAATAAGATATCCACCACTCAAATTACTTCATATTTCACTATACTAATTTTCAACACTAATCCTTTATGGGTTCCGGAGTAGCGTGCTACTGGCCAGAAAAGCGCTTCAACACCCTTAGGGGGAACAGGTGCTATGTGAATGCAACCCTTTCTTCCCCTTCTATCCCTCGGTATCCTTCTCACTCCAAATAACTGACTAATATCCACCACTCAAATTACTTTCATATTTCACCATACTAATTCACCACTAATCCTTTATGGGTTTCTGGAGTACTGTGTTACTTGCCAAAAAAAAAAAAAAAAAGTTTCAACTCCCCATCAGGGGTAACAAGCAATATATAAACACAAATCTTTTTTCCTCTTCTAGCCTTCTGCTATCATTCCGAATCCAAATAACTCACTGGCCTACCCACGACTTAAATTAGTATAGTGAAACATGTAAGTAATTTTAACACTGATGCTCTATGGGTCCCGGAGTAGCGTGCTGCTCACCGAAAAAGCGCTTCAACGCCTCGTCAGGGGTAGTAAGCACTAAAAAAATGCAATTACAATACAATAACTTTTTATCCTTCTGCCATTTCTCAAGGTTTTAATTTTCACATTTACACACGCCAGTTCTGACATTTCCAATTTCTATGGGAACGGACCACAGATAAGACAAGCTGACTAGTATGAAGGAATGGAAAGATTCATAAAAGGAAGCGCTACGGGGATAAGCAATACCAGTAGGTTCAGAAATACAAAGTGTTGCCCAAGAGCTGCCAAATTACAAAGTTTTGAAACATATACCTAGCTCTGCAATCTGTAGTGAAATTGTAAAAGTTGCTTCAACAATACAAGACACTACCACTCCTAACTTAGTATATACCATCTCCTGAAACAAAAAAAAAACAAAAAATAAAATTGCAACTGAGAAAGTAAATTATCAGGGCTCGAAAAATCCCAAAAATTGTACTAGTCCTGCAGGACTAGTACCTTAAAAAATTTCCTCGACCTAACTGCAACCTACTTGACCTCCGTCTCTGAAAACGGAGCATATGTGACAAGATTTAAAGGCATCTTTATTGCTCATTAACTTTGTGAGCAATAAAAATGCCTTTAAATCTTGTTATCTTGTCGCATTTGTTCCGCACAGAGGACAAAAGTTGGTTTGTTTTCCTACTCGCCAGAAAGGGCGAGTAGGACCTAAAAACAGCTCGACCTTGTTAAATTTAGCTCGACTATGCGAGCGGTAGAGTGGAATTTTCAAGCCCTGATTATTGTAAGAAGCTCTGCTTTTTATCCATGCTTATGGGCATCTCAGTAGATTGGAGCACACAACGACGTTCCTCCAGTTATCAAAGCAGGAATCAGCCTGTCAACTGCCGCTCGGACAGCCTGTGAAACTGAAACAATGTTATGCTTGCAGCAGTATGTCATAATACAAAGTCCATTAGCCAAGGTGTATATTCTATAGCTGGTTTATTTAAGATTAGTTACAAGGTAAGTTGCAGGTGAGTAGGTAGATGATAACAGATAGCATGTAAATAGCGGATAGCCCCTTGTAGTGACATCTTAAATAAAAAGAGATGAACTCCTTGAAGTGGTATTCAGGTATTTATTCAAGATGAACTTCAGAAGAAGTAAAGTGCATGCAGTAGCACCAACAGGAACAGCATAAATGAATCATAACATTCCTATTCAGTACAGTGCAATACAGTAGATTCCATTACACATAATAATTCTAACAGCTCTTAAAGTAACATGCAATCACCACACATCCCTCTTCCTTAAAACACAAAAGAAGGAAAAATAAATAATAATCACTGAAGAACAAAATCATCAAATTTGCCAGGAGTGCGAATAGGTCTACCAAAACTGCTAGATTTAACCCCAGCAGCATTGAGCGAGTCCTGTGCAGACGGAAGGTCGGAAACAACATCTGCAGGATTTTCAAGATGAGTACAAGGACCACCCATGGTATTCGCATCAGGACAGAGAGGTACGAGGGAACCGTTGCGGTACTCAGGAACAGAAGAACTAGTTCCAGGCACAACCGCATCAAAAAAGATCCACTAAAACTAAGATATACCTTAAAGAGCCATCCTGCCAACAAACAGGTCCAAGGATATCTAATGCCACACACTCCCAAGGTAAATTAGGACATCCTAAAGACGACAAAGGAGGATTCAAAGTCTTCTGAGTCTTGTCTGCCTGCTCACAACTGAAACATTCACGAACTTTCTTTTCTATATCGATATCAATTTTAGGCCACCAATACAAGATTTTAATGTTCCTTTTGGTACGAGCTATGCCAGGGTGTCCTTCATGACCAATATCAATAATCTTGTTCCTGATGCCAGAAGGAGGGACAATCCTTCCTGCCCTACAGACAAAATCCATTTCAACACTCAATTTGTCTCTAACTTCCCAAAATGGCCTTAAGTTAGGATTAACCTTAGCTTCATTAGACCATCCACTAACAATTCTGTCCTTGACTTCATGCAAAATGGTGTCATCTTGGTACTCTTTCTGCCACACTAGTTTAGACAGACCAGGAACATCATCAAATACACCTGCCACGCAGTAATCCTTCCATGGATCATTATCCAATTCTCTAAGTGGTAAAGAAAACCTGCTCAAAAAATCGGCTATGACATTTTTGGTGCCAGGTACGTACTGCACATCATAAACATAATCCTGTAACCTCATTGATAATCTAGCAATCCTGGCAGATGCTCTGGACAGACCATCAGTGGTTAGTAGTTTCGTTAAAGGTTTGTGATCCGACCTAAGTAAAAACTTCTTTCCCCACACATACTTTCTGAAGTGCTCCATGGCCCACACACATGCCAAAGCTTCACGCTCTATAACCGAATACTTTACTTCGGAAGGTGACAATGAACGCGAGGCAAAAGCTATAATCACTTCATTCCCTGAAGTAGATACTTGTGTGAGGACACCACCAATGCCAGTAGCACTTGCATCCGTGGTTATAATGGATTCAGCATGAGGATCAAAACCTTGTAGTGTAGGTGCCTGTGCAATATCTTTCTTTATGTTTTCAAACGCTTGTTGGCAAACATTACTCCATTCAAACACAACCTTGTTTTTCATCAAAAGACGCATTTCGTATGTCTTTTGGGAAAAATTATTTACAAACTTCGAATAGAACTCTGCCAAGCCCAAAAAGGAACGCAGATCGTCCTTGGATTTGGGTGCAGAAGCCTTAAGAATAGCCTCAACTAATTCCGTCTTGGGTCTGATACCGAAAGTGCCAATTTCATGTCCCAAGTATGTAAGTGACCTTTCTGAGAACTTACATTTAGTTCCTTCAGCCACCAGACCCTTGCTTCTGAGTATTTCTAAAACTTCTCTAAGGATGGCCTCATGATGCGTTTTATCTCTCCCCATAATTAAAACATCGTCCTGAAAGAACACAACTTCAGGGATATGACTGAAGAGATTATACATCATGCGTTGAAATACTGCTGCGGCCGAAGCTAGGCCAAAAGGCATTCGCTTGAACCTATAACAGCCAAAAGGTGTGCAGAAAGATGTTAAATGTCTACTGCTTTTGTCTAAAACCACCTGATGATAAGCAGCTGATAAGTCAAGCGTGGAAAACCACTTCGCATTTCGTGTCACGGTTAGCATTTCATCAATCCTTGGGAAGGGAAATTGGTCTACTAAAATGTTATTGTTGAGATATCTCAAATCTACACAGAGACGGGCTTTGCCATTAGATTTGCGATCTACGACTAAGGGCGAAACCCATTCAGCTGCTTCTACAGGCTCAATGACCTTTTTGGCTAACATTTTGTCCAATTCTCCCTTCACCTCATCACGAATTATGAACGGAATATTTCTAGCTTTATGTACTTTTGGGATTGCACCTTCTTTTAAATGAATACAATGAGTAAAACCTTTGAGTTTTCCCATATGACCAGAAAATACCTCAGGAAATTCCTTAAGTACCCACTTCTTTGTATCCTCAGACTCACATGAAATCAAGACTTGTTCTTTGCTATTGGGATTAAGAATGATATCTAGGGATTTCTGGTCCTTCCAGCCTAAAACGGATGGACCAACTTTAGCCACATACAATTTTCCGATTGCTTTCCTTTCTTTAAAACGGAAGATTAGTGTTCTAAAACCTAAAAAATCAATATCATTCCCAGTATAGCTTTCAGCGGAAACATCATTGGTTTCCAACCAAGGGCCTATTTTGTCCACAAACTGATCCCTCCAAACATCTTGTGAAACAATTGTGTAAGGAGATCCGGAATCTGCAGCCACTTGGATGACAATACCTCCTACTGATATCAAACACAACGGTTTAGATGAGGAGGAGCCTGTAATGTTTACTACCACATCTTTTCTTTTTATCAGATTAACATGTGAATCATTCTCTGAGGATGATGAATTGTTATCACTATCTTCTTGAACACAAGCTATTTTGCTTTTAGGTTTTTGTTTAGATTTGCGATTACAAACCCTTGAAAAGTGTCCAATTAAACCACACTCCAAACATTTAACTGCTTTGGCTGGACATCTCTCATAAGTGGCGGAATGCGCAAAACTACCACACCTGTAACATACTACATTGCTAAACGTTTTCTGTTCCTTGTTTTCATACTTTTTTTTTCCAAAACTATTCGGTTTTTTTTTTCTCGAATTTTTTCTGACTGGTATAAAAATTCTTTTTCTCCACAATCTTACCAACCACTTCTTCCTTTTTATCTTGTGACAAAGTAACTTTAGCACACCTTTCTGAAAGTTCAGCTTTTTTCACTAAAGCAATAATATCTTTCAAGCAATTATCACCTTCCACCCACAATTTCTCTTGCAATGCTCTATTTTTAGAGTACATAACAATCTGATCTCTAATCAGATCGTCATGCAACTGCGCAAATTTGCATTTTGCAGCTAACTTTTTCAAACTAGAAACATACTCTTCAATGGACTCATGTTTTTGCTGCTTCCTATGGAAAAAAGAATGTCTGGTGACAGCAATACATACTACAGGAGAAAAATGGTCATCAAGATCTACAATGGCCGCTTTAAACACATCCAAATCTCCATCTGCTCTTTGATGTTTGTGCATTTCATTAAAAATACGAAGTCCTTCAGGACCTAAAGAGTACAATAACATTCTTTTTTTTCTTTCATGAGTAAAAACCCCATAGACGTCTTCTAAGTTCGCTATATAGTTCAAAAAGTACTCCTTCCAGTCTAACCATGACACGACTGGTTCTCCAGGAATTGATAAAAATTCTTTGGGAGAATTAATTTGTAGGTAAGATAGATGGGTGTCTCTGTTTAAGATGGTATCTCCTGTTGGATTGGACCTCGAAGGTGTAGCTTCAACAGACATGTCGAAAAAAAAAATTTTATTGTCACAAAATACTGTAAATATTTGTAGGTTACAGGGAATATAAATGTGGTCTTTTATTGATTTTGATTTTGAAAGAGAACGAAAAGAATGGACTTCAAGTATAAGCTTCACGCTGCATGCACTTTAAAGATAATAACAGGAAAAATAAGCTTCTTGAAAAAAAATGCGCAATCTAATTAGTTTGCTGATGAAAGCGCTTGAGGGATCAAGTGAAATAAAGTCATAAATACCCACTCGAAGACCGGAGAAAATGTTCCTCGTTTCAATGGTCACGTTGTCCTAGCAACCACAAGATGGCGGTGGAGAGCGTGATGACGCTTGTGACGTGGAGGAAGGCACGTAGATGCGCGCTGATGCACTGAAAGTGTGCGCGAGTAGCACTCAATTGTTCACGGAGACGCTGCTGCGTGCTTGAGAGCGAGGAGCTGTGAAGCCGGTAAGCGTTATTCCTTTTCGAAAAATGCAAAACGCAAATAAACCGAATCACACGCTAAAACCAGTGAAAACAGCACACATTTCCCAAAAACGATGAGGTTTTCATAAAACACATCGTGGTTCTTCTCCCTCGAGTCTTTCAGGACGATTAATAGTGGTGCTTCCCCCTTCAGTCAGTTACGAGTAGAAGTACACGCGAGAGGTTCACTGACGGGAAACGTTGGAGCCACAACGTTGTGAAAGTCCCCACACGAATTAAGAGTCAAAAAAGGAATATAAAAAAATTATCGATGTTCCCTTGAGTTACTCACGGTTGAGTTGAGTAGTAAAACGAAGCTGAAACAGTGAATCTTTAAGAGAGAAGAAATCGCTGTGGAGGTTGAGATCACAAGTTGTGCCCATCTCGTTGCCAATTCTGTAGTGACATCTTTATAAAAAGAGATGAACTCCTTGAAGTGGTATTCAGGTATTTATTCAAGATGAACTTCAGAAGAAGTAAAGTGCATGCAGTAGCACCAACAGGAACAGCATAAATGAATCATAACATTCCTATTCAGTACAGTGCAATACAGTAGATTCCATTACACATAATAATTCTAACAGCTCTTAAAGTAACATGCAATCACCACACCCCTCCAGGAACTGCCTCTGTGCTGCTCAGCCTCCACACACCAAGTGACACTCAGCACATTACCAGGCACCCATGCATTCTATGACATCACCAAGCATTCAACATTCCATTCATCACCAAGCACTCCAGCACTCATCCTGGCTGAGCAGTACGGAAGGTGTAGCTAAGGAAAAGGAATGGCAACATTAAAGTCACAACTCAGTACTAAACATGTGGAAAAAATTCAAGTGGGTGCTGGGATGGTCAGCCCTCGTACAACACTCTTATAGGGCCGTCAATTACAGACTTTTCGGCCTGCACAATGGTGTTCCATTCTTCAAAAGTCTAAATGTGGACGGTTAATTACATGTTTTGTGTGATGGCTGTACCAGCTTATATACATTACTACAGAGCAACACAGTGAAAGTGAAAAAGCAATGCACAGAAAAATAATAGAGGTCTATGCAAATCTTTGTAGATTATTCCATACATTCATAGACCTACCTGCTAACAGTTCCACAACAAGTCCACCCAGCAGCACTGCATCAATAATGTGAAGTTTTTATAGACTTCGTTCAGAATTGGAATACTCATCTCCGTCCTTGATAAAAGGTGATGATACATTCCCAACACCACACAGACTGCCACAGTCACTTTTGACGGATCAATCTAGCATCCGACGACAGTTCATAACAGGAACACCAATCTCCTGACACTGCAAATCGCCAAGCGCTTCTTAACACACGCTTGCCATTTGGGCATATGAAACAAGGTCATTAATCGGCTTACCTCTTCTTGAAGACAGGCATTACTATATTCAAATTAATTCATCAAACTATCTCTTTCTGGAGATTTATACCTCCATGCACACACCGATGACTTTCAGTAAGTACACTGAGCTCTAGGTATCTTCTAAGTGTAGCAGAATCTCGCATTAACTCAACAAGAGAAAGACACACCGTTTTATCATGAGATAGTCTAAGCAGCTATCATGAAATATTAGATTTATGCATTCAAATGTATTTTAAAGGTTTGCGTTTCTCCTTTTGGTAACTTCATACCGATTCACTTAGGTCGGGAGGAGTGTAGCAGTCAGAGCCTAGCTTAGTCTACACACTACTAAATCTTGGATGACTGAAGCCTACCTGAAAAGAAACTCGACGCAAATATGAATTCATTGTCGTCCGACAGCTCACTTCAATCATAGGCTGGCGCAGTTCCATTCGTCTCGTCGGCGACTTCCTGTCCCTTGCCGCAAAGTTCATATCAACTTGTGCCACTCCTCAAAATATCCCTCCAACTCTGCCCACACTCGAGGCTGGTCTCTTCCGCCTGGCCGCTCAGAAAAAAAAACTCGGGACTCTCCTCCACCATTCTGATTTCCCAGTTCTCTCTAACTAACCCCAACTGTGAAGACTTTATGAGCGGTAGATTTGACTTTGATGTGATCTTTCTAATCTAAAACATTCTTTCAATGGTTAAGATAAGTGTGTTAATGGATTTTTCGGAGGCATTTTCAGTTTGTTTACTAGAGCCGCCTGAAGTACGGACAGCCAAGATATTCAATTATGTATGTTCCAAAGTTCGCTTGTCTGTAACTGATGATTTTGATTGGTGGCAGATCAAAATGTTAAAAATAAAGTGTTGAAATAAAATACATTCTATCATAATTTTTTTAACGCGCACACCATGATATTGCACTTTCACTATGCTGTGTAATACACTCCACTGTCTTACATGGCTAGATATATGCTACACAAATACTACAAATAAAATACAAAAACATATATAAGATGCAGTAAAACTGTCAAATTAGGCACGGAAGCCTTGATCATTGCTGCGGATGTGTACATTTGTCCGCTCATATTCTTGCTAAACGGTGTTCAGAGAAAGACCATCACACTCCTAATTTAGCTAATATGGGCTTTAACAGTAAAATGCAATGATGCTACCACGTTTAGGAGACACAGGAGTTTCGGTTATAGTCCTCCGTCTATAGATCACTACATGGGCAGCATAATGTGGCAGTAGGCTCATCACAAGCATTAACAGCTTTCGGTAGCACTGAGCAAAGCCAGTCTATAACTATGAAATGCTAAATTGCCCGTGACAGAAAGCTCAAATTCACTTGACACATCAGAACAGTCTATGGTGCACCGAGACAACATTTGAATGGGCTTCCGTGATCAAACATGAGGAATCACTATATTTTGCCCATTAAACACAAATAGCAGTAGTTGCAGTGCTCAGCATTGGACAGGAGTGTGATACGGGCACTTTGAGTTGGTTTGGATATTAACGGTTATATGCCAATATGATTTAAACAGCCTAATTTCCTCTATTAAACAATATGAAATGAATGATGCGTTCCTACTACTATTACCCCTAAGGAGAATAACATTGTTTTAAGCATCGATTCGTGCAATTACCTGCGTGGGGAATTCGCGCGGGTTCGCCATAAAGGTGACCAATCGCCCGTTAAATACACGGACCGCCCGTAAATGCAGCTTGAAGTCCGTTCCCTGCTATGCTCCTTCATTGAACGGAAGATAGTCGTCAGGATTTACAGTACTTCCGGGTTGTATGACAGCCAATCCCATAGCTGAACATTTTCAGTAAATCATCTGTGCGGGGAGGGGGAGCTGGTAATGCGACACCCCTGCCAATCCTGAAGCGCTGCACAAAATTCTGAAACGTTTATTGGCTGTGGAGTCTGCACGTGCGTCTTCGGTATATCAACAGACTGAGTACTGAGCGAGCCGTCTTTCACAGGATGGTAGACGATAAACTCATTTTAGCGGAGTGTACTTCGTTTGCGGATGATTTTTATTTATTTGATTTCTTTAGTGTATTTTTATATAGCGCAGACATTACCCGAAGGTATCAGAGCGCTTTACAATAGAGCCAGTTGCGTTACAAGAGAAAAGTGGTACATAAACAGGAGACTTCAAATGAAGGGTACAAAAACACAAAATCCAATTTTAGCTGTGTGTGTTGTGAACCGGGCAGTTAGAGTGGGTCCTTTCTTGGCCAGGCCTCGCTTCTTCCAGTGGCTGTTGGAAGGTACAAGGCTGCAAGCGAGCCTGGTCTAGAGGTTGGGCGAGGTGGGCCAAGCCCACCCAAGGAAGATTCTAGCCACCCAAGGCCATTCTAACGGGAAAAGCAAGACCAGGTTTCAGTTTTTTTTATTAACTGTACAATTAATTAAAATCTTTACAGTAAAAAATAAAAAGTGCAGAAAACAGTAATTCTAAAACTTCTTTGCATTATTTAAAAAAAAAAAAAAAAGGTGTACGCCTGTACTAGTTAAAAGAATGGTATACAAACAAACAAAGTAGAGAAAAGAAAAAAAGGGTACAGCTCCCCCAGTCTTAGTCCCATTTGATTGGCCTTTCCCAGCATTGAAAGCGTAGGAATGAGTCTTTGCTTTCTTTCATAGGGGGGCGTGCAAGTAGCACTATCAATGATGCTACGTAACAGGTACACTTCAACTCTGATCCGTTGCATTTGGGGTGACCTTCCTGGATGATGAAATGTTATCGTTGTACGTTTTTAATGCTAGTCTGATTTGGTGAACAAATTTGGCCAATCGCGCTAATGTCATAGTAGTAGTGGTTGAAAAACACAGGGCTGATGCTTCCGAGCAGGTTGTTATACTCCGATTAAGGCAGATCGGGCGCAGCAGTCGCCGGCGTTCGTTCTTGAAATGAGGACAGCAGCAGAGAAGGTGCAGCCAAGATTCCCTTTTGTACGCACATAGCCTACAGAATGTGGAATCCCCTCTTTGGGCCCAAGCGGGGTTGAAGTCTACTATCCCGAGCGTGATCAGCCTCATGGATAGAATTTTGCTTCGGGCCTGTGTTGTAATAGCCTCGCTTAGATAAAGTTGTGCTTTGCACACAGTGTATGAGTTATTTAGGGGTTCCAAATTGGAGCTTCGGCGAAGGGATTTGTAATCAAGTTCGAAGGAGATTTCATGGACTTGTTTATTAATGGCCCGCTTCCAGACATTCAGCGGGATATCCTGCCGCGCGAGATTTTCTTCCACTAATTTAAGAGATTTAGTTGCATTTCCCAGCCAGGTGTGCCAAGTGGATACTGGGTCTTCAAAGATACAGGTCAAGTGCTGTTTCAAGGAGTTTGCTGGGGCCTTTAGTATCCTTAGGTACAGCTTGATAAGCTCCCCCTGGCCGATCACGTCTGGCCTTGCTAGGCCAAGCTCCAGTCTCAGCCTGGTTCTTCTTGCAGACTTTGGTATTTGTAGCACCGACTTGTAGGCCTTAACTTGGGCGGAGTTGAGAAGGGCATCCAGCTTCCCAGGGAAGGCCAGGTGTCCGTAGGAGATTGCGGGAAGGAGCTTTGCTCTTAAGGCTATCAGTATTGGACTTGCAGAGGGGCTGATAAGATTCTGGCTTAGTTGTCTTAGCAAATGTATTACCTTGTTGGCTTTCGAACCCAGCTGATTAAGATGGACGTTTGCTTTGGCTCGTTCCGAGATCCAAACCCCCAGGTAGTTATAAGAGGCCACTGAGGATATTTTAGCATTTCCCAAATTCCACAGTGCTTGCCATTTCTGATGGTAGGATCTGAAAATGATGACCTTAGTTTTCCCTTTGTTAATTGTCAGGCTGATGGCGATGTTGAAGCTGTTTAGGGCAATTAGAGCTCTTTGTAGGCCTATCTTCGTATGATCCATTATGGCTGTATCATCGGCATACTGTAAGACTGGTAGCCTCAGTCTTCCTAATCTGGGGCTACTAGACTGGCACCTTTTAGGGCCTCACCCAGATCCACAGTATATAGATTGAATAGGATGGGGGCCAGCACGCACCCTTGTTTCAGCCCGTTTGCTGTAGCAATTTTGCGAGTGACAGTTCGAGTGCTTGTTTTCACCCACACCCAGGTGGCCTCATATAATGACATGATTGCCTTCAACAGTCTCGATGGTATCCCCCACTTTTCTAATTTCCACCATAGGCGTTTTCTGTCCGCTTTGTCAAATGCTGTATTGTAATCCACAAAGCAGCAGAATAGTGAGGGGTGGTTCTTCAAGGTTGCCTTGGCTAATAGATGTGCTAACGCCAGGACGTTGTCCATGGTAGATGCCTTGGATCTGAAGCCAGTCTGATACGTAGGTATTATGTTTTCCTCTTCTGCCCATTTTTCTAGGTTGCAGAGTAGTAGGTGTGCATATGCCTTGGCCTCCAAGTCGAGCAGGGCGATGAGTCTATAGTTCGAGGGCTCTGTGCGGTCACCTTTTTTAAAGATTGGAAATAGTATGGAGCCCCTCCAAGAGTCGGGGATTGTAGCCGTCAGGTAGGTGAAATTAAAGAGCGGGGTTAAGAGTGTCGCCCAGTACTCTGATCTCTGTTTAAAGACCGGCGCTGGTATCCCGTTGGGCCCCCGGCGCACCGTCATTCCTCATTCGCTTGATGGTGTTGGTGACCTGTCTGAAGTTTGTCCAGGTTGATGTGGTTTCGTCGACGTCGGCCTGGGAGCTGCTGCCCATTGGGGTGTTGCCTGGGCTTGAGATGGCTGCTTCTGACTGGAGGCTGGACTGGAGGGAGTCCTCGGTTGGCTCGTCCTTGTCCGTTGACGAGAATTCATTACTGGGGACTGTTTCGTATAGCCGTTTCACATGTTGGATCCAGTCTTTTTCAGCTACCCCATTTTCTCTCGTTGGCCCTCGATTGCTCAGCTGATTGATGAATCTCCAGAGTCGTGCATGGTTCTTTTGTTTGAGGAGGGAGAAAACTTTTAGCCATTTGCTTTCCATATCTCTTTTTTTAAGTTCCCATAGCTTCTTCCTTAGGGAGGCCCTCAGTTCCGATATTGATGGGCCTACTGTTTGGGAGCCCCCTCTTTTCTTCGCTGCGGAAGCCTTGCGCAGGAGTCGTTTTAGTTCCCGTATCTCCTTGGGGCAGGCATTCCGATTCTTGGGAGGCACTTTTATCGTTGAGTTTTGTGGTTTAGGATTACCAAGTTTGTTTTGTATATCCACAATAATTTGCTCCCATCCTGTTGTGGGGAAATCAGATGCAAGCTGACTCCCTTGCTGTTGCTGGCCCAGCCATGATTGAAGTTTCCCCTCTGTCTTATCTGTCCACTTGATTCTCCGCAGGACAGTGTGTGTCTCCTCCCCACTTGACTCCCCAATGGGTTGGTAGAGGGTGGCGGCCGGTGAGACCAGCTGGAAAGAAGTTCTTAGTGGCCTGTGGTCACTATCCTGCCGGTTCACTACTTCAAAGTCAGGCATTCTATCCGCCAGTACTCCACTTATCAAGATGTAGTCGATTCTGGACACGTTCTGAAAAGTGTGCTGTGGCTGCCAAGCACTCGAACTAGATGTTTTCTGTGCATGAGTTGATGTCAGTTTGTAGCTGAGGAAAAGGTCGCGCAGGGGAGCTGCCCTTCCTGATCCTTGTGGAGGGATTTCTGAGTTGTCTAGATCTTTTAGGTTGAAGACCCCTGCTAAAATGACCTGGTGTGTTTTGTATTTATTTAGCAAGTCCTCCAGTTTTAATGCCAGTGCCTCCAGATGGTCTTTCATTAGGGTCTGTGCGGGATTAATGTAGCAGTTTAATACTAGCAGATGGATTGGTTGTTTGGTGAGACTCGGACCCCTTATCTGTAGTGCTTGTAGACCGGGTAGATTTACGTTGATGGAGGTAGCAACGAGGGCAATCTCGTGTTTTATGAAAATTGATAGTCCGCCTGCTGGGCGACCGACGATGTTCTTTTTCGTTGCTAGTACTTGAAATTCGTAATACCCAGCCAAGGGGGTAGGGGTCAGGGCCCAAGTTTCTTAGAGACAAATTAGGTCTCCACCTTCCAGGAACTGCTTCAGATTTTCATTGTTGTAGATTTTGCTAATCCCTGCTATATTCCAGGAGATTACAGTTAGTTGAGACTTCGCAGTGGTACCAAACCTAGCGTCCCCGCTTGGGGGCAGACTTTTATAGCGGCTAGGAGTGCTGTATCCTCCTGCTTCCGAGACCCTTTTGCTCAGGGGTGGGGGAGATGTTGTGTATTACTCGTTGATTATTTTCGCATAGGATTCTGATTCCTGTTGGTGCCCTTTGGCCCGTCTGGCTTCTATTTGGGGGACTCATACTGGTTGTCCCTCTTAGGACGGATAGGGTGGCCTTTCTCCCTCTATCTGGGACCAGGACAAGTGGATATTTTGGGGGCGATGATATCTGAACTTCGATGCCCATTCCGCGAGTAGGATGGAGTTTTGCGCGATGGCTTGCTGTGTTTCTTTATTCTTCAGTCCCACCACGGTGTGTGTCCCCTTTCAGGGTCACGAATTTCACCCATTCAATGTCCCCTGATTGTGTCTTGTCCATTGTATCCAGATGTTTGAAGAGACGTAGGAGGTTGCTCCAGTTCAGGATATCATGCCGTCCTGCGCTGAAAAGTCTTGGAGTGAGAACCACCTCATAGACGGCTGCAGGTGCGCTCAAGTATTGCTCCCCTGCTCCCTTTTTTGTCGCTGCATCTGCTGGAATAGGCACTGACCTGTAACTACCTGGGAGGATTAAGGGCGAGCCTCCTCGCAGCCTCTTGGTTTGGACGGCGTTAATCATAGTTAGGTGCTGAGGGCTTGTTTGAGGTTGGTGCAGATTGGCTGCTTGTGGCACGGATGTCGACTGAGTTGGCTGTGGGGGCCGACTTGGCGCTAATAGGCGTGTTCCTGCCATTGGCTGATTTCCTATTGGGGTAGTTTGCGTTACTGGTGGCTTTTCACCCTTTGAGCTAGGGGAGCTTAATGATGCGGTTTGTTTGTGTTGCTCTCCCTTTGGTGGGAGGACCGGGGGAGTCCTTTTGCCCCAGTTTTTATCTGTGAATATTGGATAGAACTGGGTTGCTTTTGCTTTTGTCCCCTCCTTCGAAGGTGGATGCTTGAGCTTCAATAGCTGTGGTTGTCTCACTTTTAGCTTTAGCTTTTTCTGTTGCTTTTTTAGCTTCTTTTTTGTTCTCCTTGTCTGTGGGGGATTCTGCATGTCTGTTGTGCCTGACGAGTCTTCCGGCCTAGCTGTTCCGATGTCGTCGATGTCCCTGTAGTGTGGGCTTTCGACCGTTGTGGGTTCTGGTGAGCTGCTGACTGACTGGATGGTCGTGTGCTCTATGCTTTTGCCGTTGTTAGCTGTGTCGCTCTTCCCCGTTGGGGCCCATAGTGACTGTGTCACCTTTGGGGTGTAACTGTTGTGCTTTGCTCGCGCTTCTTTATTGTTTGACGTTGGTACCGCAGATCTCCCTTTCGCTATTTCCATTATTTCTGCTAGTACCTCTGGCAAAGAGCCCACTTCTCGATGAGGACTGAGCAGCAACAAGAGCTGGCCCCCCCGTTGGAGGGCGTGTTCGGAGGGATCCTATTAGCCAGGGCCTCCACCTTGAAGCTTATGTCTGCTAATCGTCCAGTTATTGCCTGTAGGAGGTCTATCTGTAGTTCCATCTTGGTGGATTGCCACAGAAGAGCTTTATTGGTGGCACTATTTATCTCAAACTGAGATGGGTTATCTGTTGTCGTGTCTGTGCTGCTATTGTGGGCGGGATTTTCAGCTTTCGTTTTATGGGTCCAGGGAGATTCTTGGGGCCACGATGGAATAGGGGTTAGGTCAAGGGTTCTTTCAATCTTTTGTTCGAGGTTATAAAGAAAGGAGCCTGTGAGCTCCCCAACGGCTGGCAGCACTAGAACAGGAGAATCCGGTTGGGGGAGTGTTAAGTTAAGATTCTTAAACTCATGTTCATGATCATACTGGGAGGTGCTTGAACCCGGGTTCTGGGAAGATGGACCGGATGCTTTTGACTGGTGGATTTGCGCTGTTGTAGTTGCGGTAGGGCCATTTTCAGTGGGAACTATTACTGTTGTCATGGCTCTTATGGTGTCTTGTGTCTCATCTATGGACTGGGGAGGAGAGCTGACCCATTGTTGTCCTACATTTAGATTTGAATGTGAATGACCATAGGCTATACTGCCCTGTACACTGGCCTGTTCCTGGGCGGCCCTAAATTCCTCACAGAAGGGCGTCCCAGCTTCAATAATACAGTTGGAGTTGGACGATCGTCCACTGTAAATGTGTGTGCTGCTGTTTTGGTCCGGGGCTGAAGTATCGGAGACAGTAGTATGGCTAGGGCCATGGTTACTGTCTTGGCAATCCCTTTTCTTAAAAAAGTTTGTGATTGTTCCTCTTTGGTCTGCCTCTTGTGGCCTTTCGCTTGGGCTGACAGTTAGTGATTTGCTCCTTGTCATCCGAATTGTCTTGCTGGTTGGTAATTGAGTCGTGGGGATTTTTTCCAGAGACGTCACCTGGCGGCCCTTCTTTTTGAGTCCCATGGCCTGATGGCCTCCTGGTGATTGCTTTATCACTGGTGGGCAGCGTTTCTCCGTGCCTTCGCTGTGGTATGACCTTGCCTTGCCACGAAGTAAAAACAGCTGAGGCCTCGTGTGGTCGTGGAGGTGGAAGGTAAGAGGTGGGAGGTAAGCGATATGAGATAGGAGGTGGGAGTGACTGCTGTTGTTACTGCTTTGCGACCGAGGCTTGGCTGCCAAGGGCCGTAGCTGCTTATGTTGTGTTTTAACCTGGCCGGTTCAGCATATAAAGGCAGGGCGCTAACCATGAAGGGCTGAGGTCAGCCCTGGGGGAGACGTCGATGCCACAGGTGTTGCCGTTTAGCAATTGCTTCGTGGCGCCCTTTTTTTTATTGTTTTTTATTTTTATTGTTTCCCGTTGGGGCTTTGAGCAGTCTTTTGAACAAAGATTGAATATAACCAGTCTGTTTGAATGTTCGTCGGTTGCAACACTGTTAAACTGTTGAGCTGCAGTTGTGGCAATAGGGGCGTGTTGCTAGGTGGTGGAGGTAGTTGTGGCTGTGGCAACAGCAATTGTCTCACCTACCGGGCTGGGCGCAGATTGAAGGTTGGAGGTTAAAGGTTGAAAATTGACGGACTCCCTGTACGGTCGTTCCGGGTCTGGTTTCGGATCTGGTTTTCTCCTGCGCCGTTCGCTCCTTCACTTCTTGCACCTTGAGCATGGAGGGGTCCAGCCTCTACCTGCTACCGCCTCCGAGCCCCCTCCCCGTGGGGGGGTAGACTGAGGATACTGAGGGTAGGCTGAGGGTAGACTGAGGTAAGGTGAGGCGGCGACTAAGGTGGGGGCAGTGCAGGCAGGCGTACAACGGGCTTCCAACCACTGGTACTGCCGGGCGACTCTCATAGCAGCTCTCATGGCGGCTCTCACCTCTCACCCCCCCAACTGGTCTGGCAGGTCTGGCGGCTCACCGTGCTCGCCCGCTAACCGCAGCTCTTTGAGGAAGAGGGGAGAGTGAGGTGGGAGGTGAAGGGTGGTCGCCTCCGGAACGTTAAAACGCTGCGGCTCCCACTCCCACTGCGACTGCCACTGCTCTCACCTCCTGCGGGCGTAGTGGCTCCACAGCGGCTCTCCGTGCTCTCCGTGCTCATGCCGCTCTTTTCTTTTCGGGAGATGAGGAGAGGTGGAACGCCGAGGTGAATCGCCAAAACAACGCAAAACACAGCTCAGCCAGAGCACAGCTCTGCTCCGCCGTCACCACCGTCTCTCTGGCTCCCCTCTCCTCTGGCTCTGCTTTGCTCTGTGCAACTACGCCCTCTGCTGGATCAGCATTAACCACCACATACCTAGTTTAAAGTTTAAGTATAGGACACATGTAGTGACTGACTGTAATATATTCCTCTTGTTGACATCATCGCGCTGGGGACCTGGCGCGAGGTGTCACAAGAAATGCTTCCTTACACTGTGCATCATTCATGTGTAGTTCCATGTTCGGATGCGGGACGCAACATGCCAGGATTCCAACAACGTTAGTCAGTTGTCGGAGATCCTGGTGTGTGGCGTGAGCGTCCGTTCGTGGGTGCAGCATATACTTTTGAATAAATAACCTTGTACAACATTTACTGTTCCTGGCAACTTATTACATTTGGCGACAAGGAACTTACCCCGCAGCTGCACCCACCGACTTACTTTTCAAGAGAATTGGCGGATCCTTCTCCTCTCAGAATCGTTCTCCTTCATCTGCCTCGGGAACGGAAGACTTTCACGCTTTATTGCTCCTGTTGTGATTGCAGTTCCCGTGATTGCTGAGGAGTTTCCTTGTTCTTCTTTGGTGAGGCACATCCTACGTCATCGATCCCTCCTTCTGGTGACGCTCCTGGTTACCAGCGTCTCCAAGTGACGTTCGCCCCTCGCTGTCGTCACCGCGACGCTCCTGCGCCTACGTCAAGCGCACAGCATGGCCATTTTTTGTGCATTCCTCTCGTATCCAAGGTAACGCACTACGCCGAGTGGATTCTCCGCTTCAACACGGATTCCTTCGCGTGTAAGGTATTGTTTGAGCCTGCACTTTCACCGTGACAGGCACACCTTTTAAATTAACAGTCTTTATCACGCAATCTTGCCTGCACTTAATCAAGGTGACAGGCACACCTTTTAATTTAACAACTGATACTTTTTGCCTCTTGAAACCCTTTGCCTACGTTTTACTTTGCTGATAAGCACACCATATCTATTGCTGTGCGAAACTTTAAAACTTTGGGTTTTTACTTTCATGTACATTATTTATTGAGTTTACAGAGTAGTTGATTTGTGCTATTTAGATTATATTTTCTTGTTGCCACGTTATTTCATTCATTTATTTATTTAAAAGCATTTACATTATACAAGTTCCTTTGATTACTTGTTGACTTAAGGTTCATATATGGCGTCTTCTCAACAATTTGCACAGCCACCTTCGTTTCTTCAGCATCCTGGAAAACCCAGCATTCCATGGCGTCAACGGGTAAAAGCATTCAAAAATCATATAGTTGCCATTGATGCTGTTAAGTTCTCACCAGAATGCAAAGTTGTAATTTTATATGGTTGCCTAGGCCTTGCGGTGATGGAGCAAGGTGGCAAAACAACATTTTGTGTACCCCTTGTGAAATTAATGTTCCATAACGTTAACATTTACTAATGATGTGTTGTGGCGAATTAATCAACAATAGTATAAGATGCACATACATGAACACGTGGGAATACTAATTTCTACTTGCATGAAGAAATAAAATTAACTACTTTGTATTGTTATTGTGATGTGAACTAATGCACAGCTTAAATATAAATAAACGCAATATGAATGTGCTTATTGTACACGTTATTTTGCTGAAAAGTCATCGGATATTTAAGTATAAGACGCATTTATGTGGCTTACCTGCTAGGCAATAACTAATAGGGAAACATTAGTACTGTGGGAGGTAAACAGAAGGGGTTTAGTTCCATATTTAACATGAATTTGTGTTTGTTTCTATGATAGTTCCAAAAGTGGCCTCTGAGGCCTACAAAATCTTGTTTCTCTGGCTAACTGCGAGTAAGTGCTGGACTGCGCATGCGTGCCTAAAGCCTGCCAGCAAGAGTGAACTGCCTGTACTAGGAAGGGAGGTTCAAGGCTGGTTTGCCCTGGAAGTCAGGATGATTGCCAAAACATGGACGGTCAAGTGTTCTGAACGTGAGAATATAGTGCCACGTTGCAAGTCAAGGAAGTGACCAGGCCAAAGACTGTCCTAAACAATACCGCATTATGATTTTGCTGATTCACCGTGAATATGATGTTGTAATGGTGAGGAGATGCTCACCCACCCCAAATTGTCCAATCAAAACCCGAATTGGTGATGTTAGATACTTTTTAGATAGATTAAGTTAGGAAATTAGTGTATAAAAACCCCTGATTTTGCTTAGAGGGTGTCGCTTTTTCAATTTCCTCTCGAAGTGCTGTCGGATTGTAGATCGATTCCTGGATGTAAAATACTTTGATTTATTTCTTGTGTTCTTTGCAGGACTGAAAGGATGAGATGAGGGTGTTAGTTAGGGATGTTAGGAGAGAATGAATTTGGAACTATCTATTCTTTGCTAAACTTTTAACTGATCTTTAAATAAATGACTGTTTTTTGAGCTCTGAATAAAAATGATCATTTTGAAATAAAGTTTAAGATTTTACTGAATAAAGCATTAATGCAAACCTAAATGTCAGACATATTAAAGTTTTGCTTTTAATAAAATTAGGACAAATGGAATATTAAAAACTGGTCTTGTAATTTTTCCTATGCCTGATTTTCTTTCTAGCAGATCCATTGCCACTATGGTGGTGTGTCTGAATAAAATTCATGTTTGTTAAAACCATGGTAATTTGTATAAAACTATAGGTGTAGATAATAGCTGGATAAATAGGTTAGACACTCCGCCAAATGTTACAGCATTACTCCTTTGCGTTTCACCAAACCTTGAAACCGAGTTAAGTGAACAGAGTAAATGTGCAGTGTTATGGGCCCCACTGACGAATTAATGTGTATTCTGAGGTTTCAGGGAAATGGTAAGTGCTGATTAGAAATGATTTTTGGAGTTCCGCTGTAGCAGCGGCACAACACATTTTTGAGAACTTGCCTAAATTTCCCACTCTGTCTGGTGAGGCTGGTGATGCTGACCATTGGGACTATTACAAAGAGGCCCTATCACATCTTGCTAGACATTATGACCAGGAACCAAATATAATGCTTGAAAGACACAATTTTTTTAATAGGAAACAGCGAGAAGATGAGTCTGTGGAAGAATATATCGCACAATTGCGAATTCATGCTTCAACCTGTGAATTTGAAGATGATCCTGAAGTTTACATTCGAGACCAGTTTGTATTTACTTGCTTTTCAAGAACAATTCAACAGCGTTTTTTTAGTTGCAGAAAACTGTCTCTTCAGGAAACTATAGATATTGCCAAGAGTATTGAAAGATCTACTGTTACTTCGAAAGTACTTCAACAAGAACATCCGATGAATTCTTTTAAGGCTCCTTTACAAGATGTTGAATCTGTTAACGCTGTTTACACACAGAGATCCACTAAAGAGTTTGTAAAGAAGAGTACCTAATGTTTTCGATGTGGATCTAAATCACATTTAAGTAATTACCCTATTTGTCCTGCCATTGGTAAAAAATGTATACTTTGCAAGAAGGTTGGTCACTTTCAAGGGTTATGTAGATCTTCAAAGAAAACTACGAGAATTAATAGTGTTAATTGCTCTGACTCAATGGATGATTGCACTGATCACTTTCAAGACTTGGTAGTCTCCATTGAATGTAATTCTATTTCCACTTCTCAATGCGTCAAGGGTCCATTGGGTACTGCATTGTCTGGCAATATTGAAATCCCCATCATGGCTGATTCAGGTTCTCCTTTGACCATCCTCTCTGATGTCATGTTTCATGACAAATGGCAAGGTTCTATTTCTTTATCTCCAACGGCTGTCAACCCAAAGGCCTTTGGCGAGTTCGACATAGATATGCTTGGTTACTTTAATTACAGACTTGAATGTTTAGGAAGGTCAATTTTCACGAAGATTTATGTTGCAGTCAAAGGACGCAACATCATAGGTTGGCAAGACCTCGCTAAAATGGGTTTCCTGGCTCTGACAATCCTATTTCTTTAGGTGATCTCACTCAAGGCTACGTTCCTGCTGGTTCTAGAGATTACCTATTTCCCAATACCGACTGTTTATTCATTACAGACCATTCTTCTGACTTCAAAAAGGTATTAGATACATTTCCTAATTTATTTTCAAAGAAGTTGGGAACTGTTAAAGGTTTCCAACATCAAATTAGGTTGAAATCTGGCGCACAACCTGTTGTACATAAGGTTCGTCCAGGACCAATTAGCACAAAAGATGAACTCAAGTCTGTTCTTAAAACTTTATGTGATGAGGGTGTTATTGCCCCCTCTGACTCCTCTGAGTGGGTTTCTCCCATTGTGATTGTTTGTAAAAAAATGGTGAGGTCAGATTATGCGCGGATTTGCGCACTTTAAATAAAACATCCTCATTGATTTCCACCCCCTCCCTAAAATTCACAAACTTCTAGCCAATTTGGGAGGGGCTACATTTTTTTCACTCATTGACCTTCGGTCAGCCTACCATCAGGTACCCCTGACTATTGATTCTCAAGAATTTACCACATTCGTCACACCTTTTGGTGTCTTTAAGTATCTTAAATTACCCTTTGGCCTTGCTTCTGCAGCCAACGTCTTTCAGAAAATCATGGACAACCGTTTCAGAGACATCCCAGGAGTCCAGGCTTATCAAGATGATATCTTGGTATATGCTGATAATTGGGAGTCACATTTAAACAATTTACATTCTGTCCTCAGCAAGCTTAATGATGCAGGTATGACAGTCAGAGTTGAAAAATGTAAATTCGGTACCCAACATCTAGAATATTTGGGTCATACACTTTCCTCTGAGGGTATTAAACCAAAAACATCTCTCAATAAAGCCATTAGCCATGCCACTCCCCCTAAGGATAAAGATTCTCTTTGATCCTTTCTCAGGCTTTCCGAATATTACACACTTTTTGTGAAAGGATATGCCCAGACAGTGGAGCCATTACGTGCTCTTTTACGCAAAGGATCGAAGTTTAACTGGTCTGAGGAAGCTTCTTCTTTTGCTCAGGTGAAGAATCTCATTATTGATGCCCCTGCTCTTCATCCTTTTCATGACTCCTCTAAATGCTTTATTATGGTAGATGCAAGTCTCACTGGTTTAGGTGCGGTGCTTGGCCAATGGGTCTCAGGCAAGAAACACACCATAGCTTTTTCATCAAGGATGCTAAAACCTTCTGAAACTCACTACAGCACAATCGAGCGTGAGGCTCTTGCCTGTATTTGGGCCATTGAGAAATTTAGAAATTACATTTGGGGACGCGAATTTGAACTCTTCACGGATCATAAGCCTCTTACTCAACTTTTAACTGGCAATGGTCTAGGAAAAACCTCGTTGAGGATAGTTAGACTCCTCTCAAAGCTTCAAGAGTTTCATTTTGTGATTAAACATATATCTGCTGGAAGAAATTTTAGAGCCGATTGTCTTTCACGTATGGCTTTGCATGAGTCTTCAGATATTGTAGGTTCAGAAGACATAGAATGTGTCATTGCAACTCTTGATGCTATTAATTATTTCTCTAGCATCACTGAAGAATCATGGTTAAAAGCACAAGAAAAGGATGAGAATCTCAAATTGGTTTCAAACTATATTGTTAAAGGTTAGCCAGAATATAGGAAATTGTCCATGAGTTGAAAGCATTTGCCGTGGTTGCTTCTGAATTATCCCTTGTTAATGATATGGTCATGAGGCATGATTTGTTTGTGCTACCTTTTTATATCAGGAATGATATCATCAAATTTGCTCATCAAGGCCATTTAGTTATATCCAAAACTTCTCAACTCATTAAGACTTACTATTGGTGGCCATCCTTGGAATCTCAAGTGAAATTTCACATTGACGCTTGTCATGAATGTTTGTTGTCAGACAAAAAATGGAAACTAATCGACACCCCTTTACATCCAGTTTCTTTTCCCACAAAACCATGGGACAAAGTTGCCCTAGATTTCTCTGGACCCTATGACTTATTACCTCATGACATTAGATATATAATTTTGCTAATTGATTAACACTCTAAGTGGATTTATCACCCTACGTTTTCTAATGCTATAACATTTTTAAAGAAAAAAATTTCTGTAGAAGGATTTCCTTCTGTTTTAGTCTCAGATAACGGCACCCATTTCATTTTTCAAAATTTTACTTAATTCCTCACTGATTGTGATGTGAAACATTTTAAAGTTGCCCTTTACTCCCCAACCTCTAATGGCCTGGTGGGAAGAGCCAATAGACTAGTGAAAGATTCCATTCAGACCGCTATTTCTTCACAACATGATGTTCAAGATTTTTTGGAGTCAAAAATTTGGTCTTACCATATAATCTCCCCATTCTACCACAGGTGTTTCCCCGTTTTCGTTGTTGAGAGGCAGAACTCCTCATACCAATTTGTTTCTGAATTGGTTAGTTAAAAAGCATGTGATTGACCATCATTGTGACAAAAAAGTGGCACTCAGGGTTGCTAATAAACAGTCTTATATGAAATCTTTCCATGATGCTGGCAAACACTTCAATTCCACATCACTCAAGGTTGGTAATTGGGTTCTCATTAAGAATCCTAAAAAAGTCATTAAGGGGTCTTCAAAATTTTCTCCTCCTGTTCGAATCACTGGTGTCAGTAAAAGTTCAGCTCTTCTTGAAGAAAGAGCTGGTGGAATCAAAGATCGCTTGTTTTGCTTTCTGACTCCCAAGCTGATTCTTTGATTAATCTCTACAGTCGTGATTTAGGTGATTCTGACTGGATTCATTTTGTTCATGATACTGTTCATGATGGTAAAAATGCTTCTCCCGTTCCTGATTTACATTCTAGTCATGAAAGTGTTTCTGACACCATTTCTGGTACAATGAATAGTGATGCATTAGTCTCCTCATCTGTCTTGAAAACTCGATGCAGAAAACTACCTGCAAAATGTAATGACTATGTGATGTTTTAAAGAATGGCATATTGGTTGTTTTCGTTTTCTTTATTTGGTATTCTGTTTATACATTTATTCTGTTTAGCAATTCATTTTCTTTCATTATAAGGGGGAAGATGTTGCAATATATCCCTCTTGTTGACATCATCATGCTGGGGACCTGGCTCGAGGTGTCACGAGAAATGCTTCCTTACACTGTGCATCATTCATGTGTAGTTCTACGTTCGGATGCCGGACGCGACATGCCAGGATTCCAACAATGTTAGTCAGTTGTCGGAGATCCTGGTGTGTGGCTTGAGCGTCGGGTCGTGGGTGCAGCATATACTTTTGAATAAATAACCTTGTACAACATTTACTGTTCCTGGCAACTTATTACAGTGACGCAGCGAGATTACCAGCTCGGGTTACTAATACATTTACCATACTCACCTGGGCCCATAAACATTCACACATAAGCCAATAATCGCTGCTGCGATCAAGAATAACATATTTCTGCATGATGAATTTAGCTTTACACCAATTCTTACCAACCCTTTTCACCTTGGTTCTGATGGAGCCAGGATTAGCACGTAACGCGACTTGCTTGTATTCAGTCCTCTCGACATAACGATAATGTACTAATTAACATGTTTTGTGTACTAATAATTGCATTACATGACAACTAGTATCCAGGGGAAGCTTGACTATGTGCTTTTACTAACTATAATCCGCTTGCACTAAAATGGCTGCTGCTACGCGGGATTTCCTACTGCGCATGCATCTGTTATACTCACGTGACATGACGGCTTTCTCAGCTTGGAGGGAAACTTTCGCTTCCGCGCACTAGAACTAGGGTGGCTGCTCTGTGTTACAGCATGCATGAAGCTTGCATTGCTGCTTTTGCTAAGCTATTCGTTCTGCTAATTTCTAATGCAATAGTTAAATATAAAATAATGGGAATAGAGTAGAGATAAGTGGTGTATAGTGCATTCATTTAGTCTTGTTCTCAAACTGTTTCTTTTCTATTCTTTCATGCAATCGTGCTTCTGAGCCTGAAATGTGTCCGATACTCCATTTTGAAACCCACTGCACTCCATATTGAAACCTTTGAGCCTGCGCACCAAAGTCCGAAAACCATCAAGTCATGGCATTGAATGAGTGCCAGGGACAGTCTTGACCGATATGCACCTGGGAACCTCACCTCCTGAACTCTACGGAGGAAGCTAAATTGTCAAATGGACTACTTTGTAACCGATATTGATACATTCACTGCTGGGTGGAATAAAACATGCATGGGAAAATAAAATTGATGGGCGGGAACCTTAAGTTAAAATTCCTAGGGAAAAGTTTCTTTTTCAGTATGGTGTGATGACATCTCCCTGTCTTTTAGCCAATCAAATTTGGGGATCCTTACACTTGCAACATTGGGGGGGTGGGACAATGCCCTGGAAAACAGTATAACTAGAGTAGGCTTAGCTAGAGAAATGTGTCCAACTTGTCCGAATAGCTGACCTGTCACTGACCCAACGCACTCAATAGGTAATCAGGAGCAGAGGTGCTGGCGAAGCACTCTGTCAGAAGATTCGATAACCCAATCGGGGTACGGGAAGCTGGGTGCTGGTGAAGCACTCTGTCAGAAGATTTGCTGACCCAATCGGGGTTTGACTGTTACCCGCAGAGAGCGCCCAACGCAGGCGTTCGTCCCTTTAGCTGTAGGTGCCAGTTCTAGCTTGAGGTGGTCCTGTCCTGATCCAATTTGGCCCATACCTGTCCTGCTTCTGGTCTGCACCTGTTCCTTCCTGCTGGCACCTGCATCACCTGTTCCTTCCTGTTGGTACCTGCATTCCTGGGTTCTGTCCTTTGTCCCAGCCTATGGCCAGGGTTGATCTCCACTTCATTCTAGGTAAATATTAGCTGTGGGTATGTTATTGTATGTTTCCCTTTTCTCTCCCTTTCCTCTGTTTTAATGCCAAAATTAAGTCTCACAACTGCTTTGCATATTATCATTTTCTTAATCATTTCTATAATTGAGAGTTCATTGATGAATTGTATATGGACTATTACATTTAAGAATTTACATAGATAAAAAAAGGTAAAATCTTTCACGAGTCTGTGGTCATTTAAATCAGGAAATGTTATTTTGTTACCTATTTTCTTGCTAACTCCCTTTGATCCAACAGGTCTCTAGGTTATCGGTGATAAGGATTGGTAAGTCAATGGTATAGGACCTAAAGTAAAAATATAAACTTGGTAGAGTAGTAATTGTTGTAGTGTGGGTTTTTATCTGTTCAAAGTGTGAATGTTATGGGCCCAGGTGAGTATGGTAAAATTATGAGCAGGTTAAACCCCCACACTCTATCAGTTTCTTTTGGTAGCAGCATGATGGTTAGGGTTTAGTTAAGATAGGTAGTTAGTCGTAGTTAGTTGGTTAAAATTTTATTTGCGTATTATTGATTGCATTGATTTATGTATTAACCAAAATGTGTTCGTATCTGTTATATGTTTTGTCTGGAATCCCCGGGGGCAGAATAGCGGGTGGTAAATGGAAGCCACACTCCAGTGAGGTCACTTGCCTGTGGAAGTAAGTGCATGGTTAGGTACAACCGGAAGCACTGTTTAGGGACTTTCTGAATGAATGTGTGAATAATTGATAGCAAAGAGTTCGCTCGCAAAACTTTAGGGCGATATCACCTAGAAAGGGTCACACTGAAGAAGTAGCAGGTTCTTCCGAGCTTGATTGACAGCAAAGGGGTTCGCTAGTAAAACCTTGGCCTTATATCACCTAGAAAGGGTAAGCCAGAGGGAGTAACAGGTTCTCTAATGCTTGAGTGAAGGGTAGGCGGAAGAGATCTACTCGTAGTGTTTTGAAGAGTAAACGGAAGGGATTTACTCGTAGTAAGTCCTAATTATCTTTTCTTTGTATATAGTCACTCGGGCACAGTGGCAAATGTTTTTATATTGTGAAATTAATTAACATTTTGCATTGAAAAGTGAAAAGAATAGGTTGACGTATTACCTTGTACAGAAGGGAGTCAGTTGCGGAGCTGCGCTGACGTCACCTAGAGCCGCACTGGTATTGGTTGAGACAGCGAGCGTGTAGCTGAGGTAATAGTTGTAAAGGAGGGGTGAGCACAGGAGCGTGAGAACTCGTCTCACAGGAAAAGCCGCGCAACTATTGGCTGAGTCTAACTAAGTTCTAAACACTGATTGGTCATTGAAAATAAGAAAAGAGCTAGTATTGGAAGCCTTTTCGTAAACAAAATCGAGTGTTATCAGAAAAATAAAGCAGCGTAAAATTACATGTGGCACTTAGGACCTGCAATAGTAAGAAATAGACCTGATAGGAGATACTTAGGTTTTGCGCAAGAACAACTCAGAAAAAGAAGATATTATATAATGTACGGAGAACAAAGAAAAACGTCATTCATTAAGAAAGTCAAGAATTTCTTTAAAAAGGATAAACGGATTAAAACTAGAGAAGGAATTATCATTCCACCACCAAATACGCCCGCATCATACATGATGTTTGAGAGGGGTTATCATACCTGTGTGTGGTTAGAGAACTGGGTGGAATACGCTAAAGATGATGGAGTGTTCGCATTCCCAGAACATGGTACCTTTAATGGTAGAGTTTTGTTCAATTTGAGAGCTTGCATGAATGATTTAGATCCCAGACCACAGTATGAGGCACTAGAAGAATGGGAGATCGAAGCTTTTGAGAGCGACCGACCAATAAGTGACAGAGGTTTGAGTAAATGTTACCCTAAGTTTCCGCGTGAAACTAGAGATAAGCAAATGAAACAATGGAGACAGTCCATGATAGTGGAAGGATTATATCCTGTATTTACCCAAGAAGACCCGTCAGGAAGTAAATGCACAGAGAAGACAAAGAATTTAATGACCTGTGGTGATTCACAAGATGACGATTATTTGGAGGATTTGTTGTTAAAGAATCCGCCACCTTATAATGAAGGACCAAGCACAGTTAATCCTAGTGCTCCGTTCCTAAAGCCACCTTTAGTTCCACAAGCAATACATGAGACTTCATTAGACAAAGTGTTGCAGGACAAAGAACGAGAAGCATTAAATAGCAGTGAAGTGAGCTAATGCAGAAAATGTCCCAATTAAATACAAGTCCTGAAGCCCTAACGATTCCAGTAGCCATTGGTCCTTTTGTTCCCTTGTACGGTGATAAGAAAACTAGTCCTAAAACTCCTGTCCTAACTACACCTGTAGTACAGCCAAGAAAAGAGACATTAATAGTGGATGATCAAGCAAGTGAATGTGAATCTGTAATTTCCCTTATGGATTTACCTATAAGAGAACCTGAAAGAAGCTCAGTTAGAAAAAGTACACCCGGAAGCTCTAGAGAAGTACAAATGGAAATACTCTCAGGTACAATAAATGCTACCGTAATTACCCCAGAAGAAATAGAAAAATGGTCCTGAGAAACAGAAAAGCCAAAATCACAGCCAAAGCCATTGCATATATTCAAATTGAGAGTCCAGTTAGAAGACATGATGGCAGGAAACGTGGATTTAGATAGATTGAACACATTCAATGAAGATGAGCTGTTATTTATATGTATTCCAAGATGGGAGCACACTCCTGACCTCTCCGCCGGATCTCCCCTTTGCATACTGGTACATGCAGTTCGTATGACTTGAAGAGTTTGGAAAAAGTTTGTTAGTGTTTCACCAAGGTTGGTGCAAGTAAGTACTTGGTATTGCGTTCTATCTCTCACCAGGATGGGGAAGACGCTGTCGACAGAAAATCAACTCCAGCACATGACCTGAATTCAGGTGATTGGGTAGTGATAAAAGAACATACTCGAAAATCTTGCCTAGCACCAAGGTGGGGAAAACCACATCAAGGGATATTGGTTACCACTACTGCTGTAAAGTGCAAAGGAATTCCGAATTGGATCCATGCAAGTCACACAAAAAGACTGAACCTGATGAAACTGAAGCTGAAGGTTCTGCAGCTGAGGGGGTCTCAAGATATCGATCCTGAAGTAGCTGAAGCGGATCAACCGAGCACCAGTTAGGATGAATGGATTCCAGTAGTTGACATACCTGCGGAGATCATAAGAACTATAAGTCAAACCTACTTAGATAGACAGAATAATAGTGAGGATGAGTCAAGAATAGAAAAACTTACTCAGATTACAGAAATCCAAGCCAATAGTAATCTTGAGGAGGACCAGATAAGGAGAGATCAATATACTCAGACATTTAACTCACCTGTCAAATCTTCTGAGTCTGAAGAGGGACAGATAGGTATTAGGGCGAGAGCTCAAGCAGAAGAAAATCAAGAGAACGAAGAGCTTGAGCAGGATCAAATAAGTGTAGAAAATTGTGTTCAGGAAGAAGAAGGTAAACAAAATCAAAGTCAAACGCAGCAAACTCCTGAACAAGGTCAGATTAGTATCCAGGCAGAAAAAACAGAACCAAGACCTGGACCAAGTCAGATAGAGAGGAATACAGGAAATGAAAATGAACAAATTGTGCCACAACTGAATGAAAATAAAAGAGCATTTGAGGAAGAGCAAAACACAGTGCCAGCTAAAAGACTCAGAAAAGGAGATATGTGGCCTGGATTTGTCAAAAGACTGAAATTTCGCTTAAAACCAATAAATGAAGAACCAGAACAAGTGAATGAAATATCTAGCCAAACTGAATTATCTACAGTCTTCGATTGAAAAGATTGAATAACAAGTTTAAAGGACCTGAATGGACCTATGTTATTCTTGAAGACTTTGAAAACCTAGAATTAAGTGATGAAAGTGATGATGAACTAATTGATGACCAGATTGACCAAGAAGTGAGACCAACCTAAGAAACTTACAGGCTAAAATCTCTGTAAAGAATTCACAAAGAGGGGCTAAGTCTCCTGAAGTCAGAAACGGCTGAATATACTGTTAATGGAAGACCGAAAAGAAAGTGCCTAAAGACATGCTGTAGAATATGCACATGTAGTTGTCACGTAGACGGTCCTCGGGATCGGTTTGATGTTAGTATGGTCCACCTCTAGATCTAACCAATGCCTGGATAGCCATGATGGCACAGGACATCGGAAGGATCAAGCGGGGGAAGAAGGGAATAGGGGAGGGAAAGGAAGGGGACAGCGGGGAGGGAGATCTGTAAAACACAAAGAAACGTACCAAGATAAATACACTAAAGCTCTTTCTCTCCTTTTAGCAAATACATATACTCTTGATAGGAACTCCTATTGTTCTAATTACCTGTAAAGCAAAATACAAGTTCTGGGTATAGGCAGTAGTGCTTGTCAGTGCAGAGGACCGTATTGGAATATCACTGCATAAATACAAAAGTAAATACGAACATAGAGACACAATTCACAGGGTACACATGTGATACCCTGGTCTAGACACCTTTGCGAATCACAGGGGTAGAGTGTAGGCCTCTACCACTCATGGGAAAACCCCTGTTAACAAAGGAAGTCAGAGACAATAATAGTTAATGCAATAGCGATCATACACACACGTTACTGGCCTTTCTTTACATTCAAAATAACGATAATAAGGTGATGTGCAAATGACATGCCCCTTATTACATAAACACTCTTGGTACTGGATGCTCCTGATCCTTAGTATAATGCTTCTTATACTGACTGTAGTGTTTGTTATTCAAGAAGCATAACAGAATGAGGCCAAAGTCGCGCTCAAGTATTCCTCTAGATTCCTTATAACACAACAGTGGAAAAGAGGCAGCAAAGTAATATTCCTCAGAGGGAAAACAAAATAATCGGAGAAATCGTGGATCTCAAAACATCCACTCCCCCATCGGCCGACAATGCCGATCGAGTAAATACGCGCTCGGCAACCTTGCTGATTTGCAGGACAAACAACAATCAGCACCTATGCTGATATATCAGGACTGGTGCAGAGCACCCTTACCGTTACCATGAAGTTTCTGTAGAAGATTGCAGACTCGAAGGGAACGGAGAAGGAATCCCCGACGCCGAGCCCGGACATCGCTTCCTTTTTATGCTTCCTCTCGCGATGTCTAACGCGACTCGCGGAGGATCATGGGAGTAGTAGTTCTGGCTCGGGCGTACTCTGGAGATGTAGTTGCGGCCGGTGCACGAGCTTGACAGTAGTGTAGTAATAGTACTCATAGTAGGGTTAAGACTGACAGTAGCTATTCCTTATCTAATGAATAGAAACATGCAAAATGACACTAGTATACATGAGAAGTTAGATACACCTGAAAAGTTAAATGCACTTGAGAGAATAGATAGTCTTAAACAGCAGAAAGTAGATTTAGAAGCATCAGATGAGGAAGGATTAGATTATAGTAGAATTAAGAATAGAACTCATTTAAATGTGTTTGCTAACCTGTTAGTACACTATGTAGAAGCCATGGAGACAAATGATTGCTATGTTTGTATGAAACTACCAACCTCTGTAGCAGAAGGTGTTACTTACCACCATTTGCCTCTGACTTATGGTATTTCCTGTAGTATTTTAGCTAGCTTATTCTATAAGAGAGGACCTTTACAGTACTACTATTCTAACTCAGATGTGATATTTTCTGAACTTCCTATACGTAGTTACCTGAATCCTGTACATACTAAGAGTGACGTAACACGTTATATGGGTGAATACTTTTTTTTTCTTTTTTTCTTTTTCTTTTTTTAGGTTTTATTAGATATTAGTAGTAGTACAAGCTTTATTCGAGATAACTTTTCATAAAAGCACAACAAATAATCAAATACAATACAGATAAAAACAATTAATTCATTCGTCATTATACATGTACATGTTCTAAAAAACAGTTGTGCAAGCTCATACAATACTAGACAATAAGAATTGCACACAAAAATAAGACCAAATTGCATTAAAACGACATTAAAAATTACATAAGATTAAATAAGCCTACCTATCAACCTCCGCCTGATTGACCAAGCCCACCCCAGATATTTGGCCACTCCAAGAGCAATCGACTCTTGAGTGGATGTGCATAGGATTCTCATAGCCACTACACTGTGTCGTGTCCCAAGATTTTTACAGACTGGAGTTAGCCATACCCTCCTTGGTAACAAATAAGTATCGCAGACAAATAAAAAATGGCCTAGACTTTCTGTAGCAGCTTTGCACGCTGGGCAACACATAGAGGTCGAACTCTGCCATCCTGCAGTTAATATTTTTAACGGAAGGGATCCAGACCTTAACTGGAAGACTAACTTCCTGTCCAGTGGGGCAGTAATACTGTCCCAATAGTTTTCTAAAATAGGACAGATTTTGACTTCCAGAAAGCGGCCAGCCATAGAATCAGATCTCGTGCCCCTCAGAAGGCTGCTATCTACCCAATCCCAATAGTGAGACTTGAGGGCTTCTTTACTTGGAAAAACTTCCCCCTGTGGATTGGTCCAAAGATTAAAAAGGCCCAGTTTAATTAACATGGCTCTTAGATTTTTTAGCCAGTTGATCTTATGAAAATTATCTTCCTTAATTATTGCCAGGAATCCATCTGCGTAATGCTTAATCTCTGGAGTTGTCCAAAGACGTCTCCAGTAAAGAATGGGGCGCAATCGCGCTCTATCACTAATTGATCGTCTACCTAGATCAAGAAGCAGTGGAATTAGGGGGTGCTCTGGGGGACGCCTGTAATTCCTCTAAGGAACTTATTCTCTGATGTCTGTAAGGTCGATAACTTTTCCCATGCCCACAACTCTGCACCATATAGGGCTGCACCTAGAACCTTTGCATCATACACTATGAGGACAGGCTTGATGGGTTTGGTTTTAGATTTTCTATGTTCCCCCCGCAAAGCCCCTGAAATTTGCTGGTGTTTTAATACCGTTTTTTCCAGGTGATGTGACCAACCCAGGCCATCTGCTATTTGGACCCCTAGGTATGTTAACTCCCTAACCACCTCTAGCTTAGTATTGTTCAAGAATACCCTAGGGTGGGCTTTATGGCGCGGGGAAAAGACCATTAATTTCGTCTTGCCCACATTTACTTCAAGGCCGTGCTCATTACAAAAATCATCAAATATGTTTAGGGCACGCTGTAAACCTGCAGGAATCTTTGACATAATTAAGGTATCGTCAGCGAACATCAGGATCGGGACCCTGACGCCCGCTAAAGAAGGTGCATCTACACCAACATCTAACATCCTCCCCACAATCCCATTAATAAACAGTGAGAAGAGTAGGGGTGCCATTGCACAGCCTTGGCGGACCCCCCTTTCTACCGGGAAATCCGATGATGACTCGCCATTCCCACCCCACTGGACTCTAGCAAAATTACATTCATGCAATCGCAGGATTAGGGTAAGGAGTTCAGCTGGAATGCCTAGTTTATATAAGACCATCCATAGCTTACACCTTGGGACCAAATCAAAGGCTGCCCGCAAGTCGACAAATGCAACATACAGGCAGCCTTTGCCAAGCAATACCGTCCTCCACCGCAAAACGGTGAAGCAAAAAACTTGGTCGATTGTACTGGTGGCCCGCCTAAATCCTGCTTGGTAGGGGGAAAGAGCATTGTTATCGTCCACCCAGTCCATAAGCTGATTTACAACCATTTTCCCCATAACTTTTTGTATGGTAGCAATCAAGCTTATTGGCCTGTAATTAGCTGGGAGAGACCGGTCTCCTTTTTTGTAAATGGGTATGATAACGGCACCTTGCCACAGCTCAGGGACCACCCCTCCCTTGGCAATGGCGTTACCCAATAATAAAACATACCTCGCCCACCTCTTCATGTCATGTTTAAAGTCATCCGAGGGTATCCCGTCTAACCCTGGTGCCCTCCCCCTTGGACTGAGCAAATTGCTATTTCAACTTCCTTAAGGGAAAACAGGTTATCAGTAGCAAAGACTGGCGATATCACCTCCCCTATCCCAACCTTCTTTACTTCTGCATATTGTGGTCTAAAGTACTCAACCCAGGCTTCTTCAGCGACATTATTATCAGGCCTATCAGGGGTTCCGCCTCTACCCCACTTTATAATCTTCCAAAAAAGCCTGGAGTCCTTACTACTGGAAGCCTTCTTCAACTCTGCCCAGTGCTCTTCATCCCATTTTCTCTTTGCTTGGGAAATGCTTGTATTATACAATTTCCTGGCTGCACTAATTGCAGCCCTATCTCTTTCTCTGATAGCATGGCCCAGTGCCAATCGTGCTGACCTACACTGGCGATTAAACCACCTGGCCGCTTTAGGAGGTTTTTTACCTTTGGTGCTTTGTGGTTGCATAAAGTGTGGTTTTAGGAGACAGAAAAACTTGTTATGAATATCTGTAATAACCCTGGAACCAGGGATTGTAGGTTTTGCCACTTCCATAGAAGTTAGAGCCTTATCCACCTCAACATTAATAAAGGTCATTGTTTCATCATTTGCTAGTACCCTAGGCCATTTCAACCTTTGCATATCGTTGGCCATTACTGGGATTTGGTCATTTCTTATATGCATGTTTTGGGGCCCAACATTCCACCATTTGTGGGTCACACAAAGGGGCTTGTGATCGCTTTCCAATCTACCCTTGATGACCATATCAAGAACCCCCTGCCAGAGTGAAAGGCTACATATTACATAATCTATTCTACTCCTACTGTGGCCATTGTCAAAAGTACAAGCACCCTCTTTATCCCCTGATGTCCTCCCATTTAGGGCTCTTAACCCATGCTCCATACACATGGCGTTTAGTAGCAGTACGTCCTTCGTCCACCGCTTGACAGGATTTAAACACAAAGATGGTACTCCCCAGAGCATGTCCTCATCATGACCTAGGGGATCATTTGTACTGTCAAGTGGTTCGAAGGTCCTATTTAAATCCCCAGCTACTACTACTCTGTTGCCTAGTGACTTAGTTTCTAAAAAGGCGGACAATGACTCTAAGGTGGAAGAACTCCCTGAATTGGTACCTCTTGCGTAGATGTTATACAGATCGATCACATCCCACCTTTCTGAGGACAGTCTTAACATTTGTATGTCACTAAGGCCCAAATCCAACACTTTAATAGAAATATCCAGGTCCTGCTTTATCCATACTGTGAGCCCTCCCATTGGCCGACCCCTAGCCCCCCTAGAGGCTGGGATTGAAAAATTTAAGTACCCACGGAGGAAAACAGGGTCACAGGCCCATGTTTCTTGAAAGCAGCACACGTCGAACCCATTAATAAAATCTAACCAGATTTGTGATTCTAACTTGCTACCCAGCCCAGCAATATTCCAAGATAAAAACTTCCCAGAGCTAAGCCCATCCCCACGTGCTGCATTTGTATTAGAACATGATTGGTGGTTCATGGAACTTTCATCATTCCCGACTAGTCTCACGATTTTCCTCATACCACCCCCATCCATATAATTATCAACATTTGCAGTTAATGTGGGTAACTCCCCTGCTCCATCGTTGACACTTGCTTCCCCACAACCTTCCACCATATTCACGATCTCATTGCCAATATTCATGACATTTAACGTCAGACCAACATTTAAATCAAGTTCATCACAATCCCCTTGTTGATTCCTGCTATTTCCTCCCCTACTAGTATTCATGTGATCAAGGGTTTGTCAACATCCCCACCCTAGATCTTGCCATCCACCCGGGGGATTATAATTCGGGCCAGTTATATGGTTATGGCACTGTAGCAGTGGAGCTGATGTAGTAATCCTTGGCCATGGAAGGTTGGAAGGGCAGTTTTGCTCATTAAGCAGGCTAGTCGAAACACTAGTAGGACGTGGGTAGAAGAAAGTAAGGTCAACAATGCCAATTCCTCCATTATTTGTGCCCCATCCCTGTCTTGTTATCCATCCTGCCACCCTTGGATCTTGAAAATTAACCACAATACAGTCCCCCCCCCAGGCTTTTGGTAGTACAGCCTATCCAGTCTATTCTCCTTACCCCCAATATTAATCCATCAACTTCCCCTGGTAGAGGTTGATTCACCCTTAGCCAGTGCATAACCTTATTTTTAAGCATCTGGAAGGTTTCTCTCTGTCCCGTTAAAAGTGGTGGGACATTTATAAGGACTACTACAAAGGGAAAGGAATCTGGGGTGAGGTTCATGGGGGGTTTCTTATGATGTGGCTTTATCAAGGGTGGTAAGGACGGTCTGGGAACTATAGGAACAGGGCGGGGTGCAGGTTTATTTGCTAAAAACTGGTTACTAATTAGTGGGGCAGTTGGTAGAGCAGTACCTGTTCTAGTACACGCATTACCCCCTGCTCCCACGGTAACCAAAGAGTTTAAACTAAGCGGCGGTTGTTGTGCCGCATTCTGGTCTGAGATTACAATATTAGGGGAATTTTTAGCGGGTCCCGGTGGTGCTAAGTCAAGAGGCTTGAGTAGTCTCTTCACAGCCGCACTACCTGACTTAGGTGGCATTGGAGAATTAATTTGTTGCCTTCGTCCCTTATCTTGTGGTACACATTGGGTATTATTCTGGAGCTTACTACTTTCTTCCAGCCTTGCTTGAGTTTTTATCAATGCCTTTGTTGAGAAAAAGTTATCTAATGTTACCTGCTCAAAATGGTCTAACCGGTCAGAGAGCTTACTAATTCGTTCCTCTAATGGGAGCAGAATTGACCGTAGCAACCTTTCTAAGTCAGGAAACAGGTTGCAGAGAAGTGGCAGTTTATCTGCCATTGCCAAGCCAGTGTCTGAAGAATTAATAGTACTAGGATCTGGGCTGTCTAATAGCACAACATCCCCCTCTTGTATAATTTCCCTACTACGGCTTACTTCAGTGACAGCCTTACTGGGGCACGTACTTTTGTTTACTTTTCTAAGTTTGTGTGGGGGTTTAGCTGGATAACATTTTCTAGATACAGTAGTCCTTTTTCTTTTTGATCCAGATTTAGGTTCGGACAAGGAAACCTGAGCACATAATTCTGCTGTACATATTATAGAGTCAGTATGGCTCACACAAGATGAAATCAGTTCAACTACAGTACCCTGGTTCTCCTCGTTAGTGATAACATCATGACATATTTCGGCTACAACAGGCAGGTTTACTGATGATAAGGGTGTTACCAATGCAGGATAGGTTAGTACTGAGCGCTTGTCTATAGGATTTTTAAGAAGTTCAATAGACAATCTACGCTCAGCACGCCTCTCTGCAAGCGTTATCTCTTTGTCAATAATCTGGGTCGGGCGGTTAAAGAATTTGTCTAAAGGTCCAATAACTACTGGCCCAGCCTCGACCGGTAGGATCATCGCAACGGTACTACTTGGGGATACAGGCATACTTTGTGGTCACCAGCCCTTTTACAAAACTTAATGTTGGGCACTTATCTGACACAGCAATTTACTTGGTACTATATATTCCGTTAGCGTCAATGTCAGAGGGCTGGCCCAGCCCGGCCTCCCTCGGCCCCTGACGGCCACAGACGGTCCCGCCCTTGTCCCGGGCTTCTCCCGGGCGCGCTCCCACGCAGCGGCCCGTATAGCTCTTTATAAAATAAGGGGGAAAGATTATGGGCGGATGGGCGGGGCCAGCAGGGAGAGCAGCCCAGGTGTGGCGAATAGGGCTCGCAGGGACTCCTGGTAGGTTGAGTCCCTGCTTCCAAGTTCGCAGCCCTGCCGGCAGCTCCACGCGCCCCGATGTCACAACTCCTCACCCAGGTAAGCACACACTTGGTATGCGGCGCTGCGGGACCCGCGAAGCGGGTCCGGCGAGTTCTCTCTCCCCCACAAGAGCAATCACGAAGGCGAGAAGTCAGTGGAAGGTAGCAACAAGAATGGCCAGCAAACAACAGGCAAAAGGGTATTAGATATTAAACCATAGTACAGGTACAGTTATAGGCATGGCAAGGCAAAGCAGAATAGCCCCATTTCCAAAAACGATACAAATCCCCATTGCAGAGTCACTAACACAGCCTTTTAGCCAACATCCCGAACGGGCAGGCGGCGTGAACCTACAGATCTCCCAGCCTTAAGTAACTGTCTCGGCCTATATAGCTCAGATCCCCATTCCAAGGGGGATACACCCCCATGTAGCATCTCCCTCATCACAACAACCCGCGTTCACTACAGCCACTCTCATCCTGTCAATCATCCCACTCACGGACACTCCCCCTCCTACCTCCCCTCAATCACTCCCCACACACTTCCGCGTCCCATCATCTAGAAAAAGATACTCTCTCACACCACTTTTCAGCCTATCCCCTCCGGGGATACAGCGTCACTCACATCACCCATGTCTTAAGCGGTCCTTGCTTCCGCCCCCACGTCACTTTGCACACTTTGTGTATATGTAGCATAAAGTCCCCAGAAATTCTTAGGTCTGCTTCTAGGGGGCAGCAATTCGCTGTAAAGTTCCGATTCCACACAGTGTCATCCAGTTGGATATCTAGGTCGCGCTGCCATGCCAGCCTGGCAGCCGTGTACTTGTGAGCTCTGTGGGACATAGCAATCTTATAAAGTGCGGTTACCATCTTGCAAGGAGAGTCAGCCTTAATAACAAGCGTTAATTCTTGCACCTCAGGAGGCTCTGCCATGTCCTCCCCTAGCAAAGCTCGCAACGCCGCTCTTACTCTGTAAGTGAAACCTGTTCAGTGGTTTGTCGCTCTCCTGCGCTCCCTGTAGCTGCTCCACTGTGCGCACTGTTCCCTCACAAAACAAGTCTCCCGCCACCTCTATTTTCATAGACCGCATCACTAGCACAACTCCCTTCTCCGTGCACGGACCCAACCATCTCATCCATTCTATCGGCATAACCGGTGAATAGAGTATAGCGCACGCTTGATTATGCAGCAGCCAATGCCAAGCATGTCTCGTCGCATTTAAGGAATCCATTATACCAGTCCTGCGGTCTACCTGTTCCATGATAACCGCCGGCAGGGACACTGGTGCAGCGAACAGGCGCTCCATCCAGAGGTAGGGGACCCCCTCTTCCCCATGGATCCAAGCATGCAGTGTGCTCCCTGCGACACCCTGTAATATAATTCAAAGTCTGGTGCACCCATGCCACCTAGATGATATGGAAGCATAAGCACCCCCCACTGCACCCGAGCTTGTTTACATGCCCAGGCTAACTTGAGCATCAATTTTCTCAATCTATGGAAGAAGGTGCACGGCGACACCAGGGGAATATTAGTGAAGAGAAAGAGGAGTCGGGGCAATACAACCATCTTCATAAGCGATATACGCCCCACCAGCGACAGCGGGAGCCGAATCCATAGTTCCACATCGTCCTCTAATTTAGAGATGGCAGTACCATAATTTTCCAGGAAGACAATATCCATCTCCGTATGCAGTTGGATGCCCAGATACCTCACAGAGTCGACCGTCCAGCGAAGGGGGTAGTCCACTGCAAACTCTACTGTAGCAGGCGTGAGCGGAAAGACCAAAGACTTTTCCCAATTGACTTTTAGACCGGACAGGTCACCGAATCTAACAACTTCCCTAATAACCGCCGTCAAGTTCTCTTCCGGTTCCCGAACATAAAGAAGTGTGTCATCCGCATATGTAGACACTACAATTCTATAAGTGGGGAACCCGATACCTTCGTTCCCATGGTATTCCCGTAACGCACAGGCTAGTGGTTCCGCCACTAGAGCATATAGCAGTGGGGAGAGGGGACAGGCCTCTCTGGTGCCTCTAGTGATATTAAACGGGGCAGTGACCAAATCACCAATACGAACTCGAGCCGCTGGTTCGTGATACAGAATGCCTAGAATGTGCAGGAACGCCCCCACCAAGACCCATTCTCGCCAACACTTGACGTAAGAACCCACACTCCACTGAATCAAAAGCCTTTTCCATATCCAGGAATACAGCTACTGCTTTATTCTCCTGGCGAACATGTTGCATGGTTCCAAATACAGTCCGTATATTATATGTTAAGTTTCTAGATGGTACAAAGCCAGCCTGCTCGGGTGCCACCAATATATGTGACATCAGCGTCAATCTAGTGGCCAGGATTTTCGCAAAGAATTTTGCATCAACGCTGAGAAGGGACAACGGACGATACGAACTGCATTCATTCGGTGTTTTGCCCGGCTTCGGAATAGCAACTAAAATCGCTTCCCTCATCGATGGGGGCATTGTGCCTGTGTATAACATGTCATCAAACAGAGCCGCGATGTGTGGCAGCAACTGTTCCGAGAATGCCTTATAAAAGGCGACCGTTAGGCCGTCCGATCCCGGTGCACTCCCTGCTCTCATGCCGCTCAGCGCCTCTATCATTTCATCCTTCTCTATCGGATGCCTCAGTAATTCCCTATGTGCATCCGGGAGAAATGGCAGCTGTATATGCTCCAAATACTCCCTAATCTGGTCATCATGGGTGAATACTTTCTAACAATGGGTACAATAGATATAGCTGAAGCATACAAGAAAAATTTAACATGCTTATTACATGAAAAGGAGAAGATATTTCTAAATATGGTTGAGAAAAGGAGAGAGGGTTTCCAAAGGAAGGTCAAAGATAAGAATCATAAAATCCCAAAGTGGGCTGAAAATATAGGTTTTACCTCAAATATAATAATAATAATAATAATAATAATAATAAGGGAAATTTATAAAGCGCATGGTTACGCTAAGAAGCGTGTCCCCGCGCTAACTGACAAAAAAAAGTCAAAACAGAAGTGAGGAGTGGACCTGACTATCCTGAAAATAAGTGTGTTTTTAGTTCGATGGATCCAGACGGAGATCGAGGGGTAGAGCATTCCAGCTCTTCGCCACCAGGTAGCGAAAGGATCTTCCTCCCATGCGGGCCCTTCTCACTCTAGGGACCTTCAATAGGCCTCCATGTGAGGAGCCCAAAGCACGAGATGGTGCATACCTGGTGACTAGGTTCTGGAGTGGTGCAGGCGCCTTCTTAGCGAGGATACGATGACAGGTACAGAGGGATTTAAATTCAACTCTGCTCCTTACTGGCAACCAGTGGAGGGTCTGAAGGGCAGCTTTGGAGTTCGATCTTTTTGGAAGTTTTAGTATGAGGCGGGCTGCAGCGTTCTGAAGCACCTGTAGGCGATTGATTGCCTTACAGGTTACTCCCAGATACAGCAGATTGCCAAAGTCCATGCGCGATGTGACGAGGGCATGCACCAGCGTTCTACGGGCGGACGTAGGGAGGAGAACTAGGACCTTCCGTAGACTTTTTAATATGCTGAAACAGACGCCCGTCACCCTGTCTATCTGGGGCCCGAAAGACAGGTCTACATCAAGCCAGACCCCAAGATTTCTGACTTCTTGTCGGGGTGTTGGGGCCTCACCTAGACATGGGGGCCACCACGCCGACGACCAAACAGATGGGTTCCCCCCACCACGAGCACCTCGGTCTTGTTGCCATTTAGTTTCAGGCAATTTGTGGACATCCAGGTTGCAAGATCTTGCATGCAAGCCCTGAAGCTGTCCATAGCAAGGCCGGGTGCACGCGAGAGGGAGACAACCAGCTGCGTATCGTCGGCGTAGGATACAATTTGCAATCCATGACCCACAGCAATCGGAGCCACTGGGGAGACATAAAGATTAAAAAGGGTTGGGCTCAGGGACGATCCCTGGGGAACGCCCTGACCCAATCCTATGTCTCTGGAATAGTGGTCACCTTGGCGGACTTGGAAACTTCTCCCAGTCAGGAAGGATTGGATCCATTGGAGTGCGGCTCCAGATATTCCTCCGCTGTTCAGACACTGTAGCAGGGTGGAATGAGCTACAGTGTCGAATGCCGCACTCAGGTCCAATAGGATGAGGGCCATAGTCCACCCCCTGCCGTAGGGTCTCTACTGCCATCAGGAGCGCCGATTCCGTTGAATGACGAGGACGGAAGCCAAATTGGGTGTCGTGCAATAAGGCAGCTTTGTCCACGAAATCCATTAGTTGCAAATTAACAGTTTTTTCGGCCACTTTGGCCAAGTAGGGTAGGAGAGAGATAGGCCGCAGATTTTCGAGTTTATCAAAACTGATAGTGGGTTTCTTCCTAAGGGGTAGGACCACCGCCTTTTTCCAGTCTTTGGGCACGGTCTTTGTGTTGAAAGACACGTCCAGTAGATGCCTAATGTAGGGTTCCAAAACCACTAGGCTGTCTGCTAGGCGTTTAGGTGTGGTACGGTCCCGTGGAGATCCCGACTTTACAGATCTACAGATTTTTAAGAGATCTTCTGGGGGCGGGGTGACAAAGTTGGTCACTCTAAGTTTGTCTCCCCATTCCCTTGCCCAAATGGCAAGACTCATGCTGCTATGTTGCTGGTTTTTCAAAAAGAAAGGGAAACTCTGTCTCCATAGAGAAAGAACGAGTTATTATAACAATATATTCATTGGTTCCAGTGAGTGTGAACATAATTATAAAGTAATCAGGGGTTGGGGATTCCAAGATGGAACTGACCCTGTATTTCCAGGAATCTATTATATATGTACAAACAGGGCATATTACAAACTGCCAGATCACTGGTATGGGAGTTGCTATTTTGGAATAGTATTCCCAAAGATATATCATGTGAATAAAAACACTGGAAACAATGAAGAAATTAATGGACTAATCCGTAATAAAAGAGCTAGTTTTTCTGAAATTGTAGGTGATATATTTAGTGCATTGATACCTTCAGTGGGAGTGGTTCTGAATACTCAAAGAATTTGTAAATTGTCAACAGTGGGGGATCGCTTATCGACTGACACTGCTGGAGGATTCTTGATGGTCAATACCGAATTGGTTTCGATCAGATCAATGGTTTTACAAAATGGACTTGCTCTTGATACATTATTAGCAAAAGAGGGCGGAGTCTATAGAATGTTGAAAGTGCAACATTGTTGCACTTACATACCAGACAAAAGTGTTGAAATTAAAAGGTATGTAAGAAATATTACACATTTGGAAAAGGAACTTAAACCACTGGAGGTTGATAGTGCGCGGAAGAGACTAACAGATGGTCTCTCCTCTGTAGGTAGTTGGTTTTCTAACGTAGGAAAAAGTATTGTAGGTAGAGTACTGATGCCAATATCGGGAGTACCATTGCTGATTGTATTCATTTAGGGTTGCTCTAAAACTGTTTCTTTTCTATTCTTTCATGCAATCGCGCTTCTGAGCCTGACATGTGTCCGATATTCCATTTTGAAACCCACTGCACTCCATATTGCAACCGTTGAGCCTGCGCACCAGAGTCCAAAAACCATCAAGTCATGGCATTGAATGAGTGCCAGGGGCAGTCTTGACCGAGATTCGTCTGGGAACCTCACCTCCTGAACTCTACGGAGAAAGCTAAATTGTCAAATGGACTACTTTTTAACCGATATTGATACATTCACTGCTGGGTGGAATAAAACATGCATGGGAAAATAAAATTGATGGGCGGGAACGTTAAATTAAAATTCCTAGGGAAAAGTTTTTTTAGTATGTTGTGCTGACATCTCCCCGTCTTTTGCCAATCAAATTTGGGGATCCTTATACTTGCAACATTGGGGGGTGGTACACTGCCTTGGAACACAGAATAACTAGAGTAGGCTTAGCTAGAGAAATTTGTCCGACTTGTCCAAATAGCTGACCTGTCACTGACCCAACGCACTCAATAGGTAATCGGGAGCAGACGTGCTGGCGAAGCACTCTGTCAGAAGATTCAATAACCCAATCTGGGTTCGGGAAAGCTGGGTGCTGGCGAAGCACTCTGTCAGAAGATTTGCTGAACCAATCGGGGTTTTACTGTTAGCCGTAGAGAGGGCCCAACGCAGGCATTCATCCCTTTAGCTGTGGGTGCCAGTTCTAGCTTGAGGTGGTCCTGTCCTGATCCAATTTGGCCCATACCTGTCCTGTTTCTGGTCTGCACATGTTCCTTCCTGCTGGAACCTGCATCACCTGTTCCTTCCTGTTGGTACCTGCATTCCTGGGTTCTGTCCTTTGTCCCAGCCCATGGCCAGGGTTGATCTCCACTTCATTCTATGTAAATATTAGATGTGGGTATGTTATTGTATGTTTCCCTTTTCTCTCCCCTTCCTCTGTTTTAATGCCAAAATTAAGTCTCACAACTGCTTTGCATATTATCGTTTTCTTAATCATTTCTATAATTGAGATGTCATTGATGAATTGTATATGGACTATTACATTTAAGAATTTACATAGATAAAAAAAAGGTTAAATCTTTCCAGAGTCTGTGGTCATTTAAATCAGGAAATGTTATTTTGTTACCTATTTTCTTGCTAACTCCCTTTGATCCAACAGGTCTCTAGGTTACCGGTGATAAGGATTGGTAAGTCAATGGTATAGGACCTAAAGTAAAAATATAAACTTGGTAGAGTAGTAATTGTTGTAGTGTGGGGTTTTATCAGTTCAGAGTGTGAATGTTATGGGCCCAGGTGAGAATGGTAAAATTATGAGCAGGTTAAACCCCCACCCTCTATCAGTTCTTAAGTTCCTCTGGTCAATAGATCAGGTTGTTAGCAGAATAGGTAGGAATGACATTTTCCTTTATTTCTTTGAATGACCACAGACTCAAGAGAGTTTTAAAAGCTTTATCTATGCAATAATTTTGTGCGCAGATACCAATATGTCATACACCAACTTCTTTCAGGAAAATGATTAAAAAGTAAACACAATGACTTAGTTAAACCTCATGACATTGGTACCTGGGAAAGGGAAGAAACAGAGAACAGTACAAGGACATACTACACAGAAATATATTTACCTAGAATGGTGTGAGGACCAACCCCTGGCCAAGGAGCTGGAAAGGGAACTCCCGAGTAGTCAGGAGCCGACAGTTCAGGACAGGTTCAGGACAGGATAGGTGACCTCTTCTAAGTGCGACACCAGCATCACACCCCTCTCTGGTACTACTCTCTTTGAATCTTTCCCCTTCTGGATGGACAGATTCTTCTTCAGCAATATCTCCGACTCTTCTCTCTCTCCGTCTCTTCTCTCGCTATTGTTCTTCAGAGTGCTCGAGCAGCGTCTCTGACCTCCTTGGCATCCGCCGTCATCTGCATCTGTGTTGGGTCTGTGACAGGTCGATGACAAGTCTGAAATCTAACTGGTTAAGCCTACCTTAGTTATACTATTCTGAGTGTATGTACCACCCCCAATGTTTCAATGTTCGTGGAAACCCCTGATTGGACAATGGGATGGGGAGAGGTCATCAGACCATACTAATGTATTGTCTTTTCTTTAGTCCATTGTTCAATATTCCCGCCCCCTTAATTTTACTTCCCATGCTTTATTCCCACCTGTATTTCATATTTGATTTCATTTACAATGTATGCAAAATTTGACTTCTTCTCCTTCCTTTCTTCAGGTTGAGTGGTGAGGTTCCCAGGCGCTTTTTTGCTAGAGCGTCCTTGGCTGGGTTTCAATGTCACATAATGGATTCTGACAGAGTTTGTTGTGCTTGCGCATAAATATGCGGAATGGGGATTTCAGTCACCCTCCACGCCCAAATACGAACTAATAATAAAGTCAAAGAAAAACATGTTAGAATACGGAAATAAATGAAGGCACTGTATACCACTTGTTCCTACTCTAATCCCTTTGATTTATTTTAACTATTGGATTAGTGGTTTAATAAAACATGCAAGAATTTAGTTTAAGCATAGCATGTGTATTATCATGTGAGTTTCAGACGGCCATCTTAATAGCTATTGCGCAGCTGCAAAGATTTCCCACCAAATCGATAGACGTCATACTAAGTAGATGCAGTAGACACATGCAGAGAAATTTCCCGCATTTTCGGCAGCTATTTTAGACACTCGAGTTACTTATTAGTAAAACACACAGACAAGCTTCCCCCAGCTTCAATGTAAAAAATGTGTAATGCTATTATTAGTATTTACAAGCATGTTGATTACAATGTTACACGTTATTTGAGAGGATTGCATCCGAGCAAGTTTCTTTATGAAACCTTGCTCCATCAATCCCCTCTTTGATGGCATTTTATGCCATCACTAATTTCAATTACTAAATCAGATGCCAACTTTAGCAACTTTCCATTTCAAATTCTTCAACACTTTTAAATTTTCCCTTTTCTTTTTTATTTTTTTAACCCTTCATTCTTTTGTAAATATCTCCTTTTATCTCTTCAAGCCGAATTTTTTCGTATTTTTATTCACTCCATACCATTTTCTTTTTCTGCAGCACTTGCACCAAATCATTATTGCTAAAACTAATAAAGTTATTCCCATTATTGGCATCAGTATTTGACCTATAATACTGTTCCCTACTGTAGGAGAGTAGGGTCTGCTTTCCTATGGTCACCCCAATTTTTGCTTTTTGCTTCACTGGTTTTCAACTTAATGTGGCTGTGGGCCTGCTAATCAGACCCACAGCCTGCTGTTCTCTCTCTAAATTCACAGATATGTACATTAGGTACATCACCAATTTGGTACTGGATACCTTATCAGCCCCTGTACAGTGTACTATAGGTACCCAGGGCATAGGTGCATCCAAGGCCTACCAGGGGCTGCAGCATATCTTTTGCCACCCCTGGCTGGCCAATTAAATTGACACAACTGGCTGATCCCTCAGCTGGGGCAAGATGGTGTAATCACCCCTTGCTTAGATATAGTATACCTGTATCTAAACCTATCTGGAAACATATATACCTATAAGTCACTCCTATGGCAGGCCTTAACAATCCTGGAGGCAGAGTGCTTGGTTTTATGTGAGATGGTGCTCTAGCATGAGCTGAGCCTGTCTGCAGCTTTTGGAATCATTTCATTATAGCTGTTCCAGAATATTGCCATACCATATACTCTTAAGTGCATTATAATCCTCGCGGTTATTGCTAACTTTGGTTTGGCTTCATCAAAACATGTCGTGTTTGGTGTCATACACTTTGGAATACTACCCCCTCACCAGTTCTGGCGACGGGGGTAGCATTACACCCTTCTAGAGGGAGAAGACATGTTACTTTACTTAAAACATGGTTAATCCTAACCAGAGCCTCAGCATCACAAAATGGATGCTGCTGCCCCGACACAAGTCTGACCTCCTGCTGCTGACTGAAACTTGGCAGGGGAGGCCTGGAGAAAGGGTTTCCTGTCACAAGGAGGTGCTACACCACCCCAGACAGGAGATAGTGGATTGGAGCAGGGAGCGTTGAATGAAACTAGACACTGCCTGGGGCACACAAGGTGTCCCAGGCAAATTCCAGTCAAACCGGTTCTGGGGCACTCCAGCCCCAGTCCTGGTGCGAAACTGGACAAAGGTAAAGGGGTGTAACCACCCCCTTCCTGGGTCCCACCCATAGGAGGGACCTAGCAGGTAATCCAGCCCCTTGATTTGGAATAAAGGTAGGAGCTGTGCCTATTGACTTTGCATTGGTGCATGCGTGTGCTTTTAGCGCTGCACCCGAATCCCGCGGGCTACTCCCATCCTAACTGCTGTTATACCAGTGTAGTCCCAGCGATTCCCAAGGCTCCAGGCCTTACCACTGTTCGAAAGGTGATACTTATACCACTTTTTTGATAAATGGTTTGAGTGGCCACCGGCCTCATCCTTAACTGTGCAACTTTCATATGTTTAACTGTGCTTTTGTTTAAACGCTTGTGCTTCTATACTCATAAAGAGTACAGGGGATTATTCTGAGAATAAATACATATATTTTTATAATATATAACTTGTGTGGTGTCCTTTCATTTGATATTACAGGATTGCATATGGTAAAACAGCTGGCTTCACATGCCCTCTTGAGTTAAGCCTTTAGGCAGCTTAGTCCATGCTACTGATAGAGCAAGCATCGCATTGCGACTTGCTCGAGTCATGAACCTCGCCCGTGTGTAATCGATTAATAATTTGTACGTCTTACTAATATTTATTTTTATATTTGAACGAGGTAGATGAAGCTTGTCTATGTGTTTTCTAATACGATTAATCCATGTCTCTAAAATGGCCGCCGCTTAGTAAATGGCTTCTGCGCATGCGTCAGTCACACTCACGTGACCTGACGTAGTTATAAGTTTGGAGGGAAAGGGTGCGCATTCGTAATACAGAGCTTTCGTGAATAACGTGGTGATGCTCTTGTGAGAGTGTATGTGTTGCTAACATTTAAACTGCATAGTATATTTTCATAATGATAAGTTCAAAGTACAAAACGAATGATGTTGTTTACATACATTTATTTCTATGTATTAATTTGTTTTCGCTTACTTTTCATGTATCCTCGACTCGGAGGGGTGCTGGGATGGGGAGTCCATCTTGGAGGGTACTTCTGCGCAAACTCGCCAGAAACTACTGTGGCATTGAACTGAGGCCAAAGAAGGTTGATGCCAGAGCCACCCTGGGAAAGGGACACCTCACCCAGCCGAAGCATCATGATTGTGTGCAAATGTAACAAAAAAGTATTTCTTCATTGTATTCTGTGCGGCTTTCTCATGGGAACCCCAATCTCGCTAGGCGGTACCCAGAGATGTAAATTAGGCCTCCAAATAGACTATTCTGATTGGTGTGTTACCCAAATCCTACCTTAGGACCAATCCAAATTGAGGGATTCTGACACTTTGCAACATTGGGGGGTGGTACACCGTCCCCAAACAGTATAACTACCCTGGGTTCACCTAGGGAATTTGTCCGACTTGTCTGGTTTAGCTGACCTGTCACTGACCCAATGCACTCAATAGGTGACTGAAGATACAGAGCACTGCGGAGTACTCTGTCCGAAATTGACCATAGACTAAGGTTTTACTAAACCTTAAAGTGCTGGCGGAGCACTTTGCTGGGAGTTCGCTGACCCAATCGGGGTCTTGATCGATAGCTGCAGAGAGGGTGGAGCGCAGGCGTTGCTTCCGAACTGTGGGTGCCGGTCCTGTCCTGAGGGTTTCCTGTCCTGAGGGTCCTATCCTGATCCTAATCTGGTTTTCCTGTCCTGTCCTGGGTGTCCATTCTGCACCTGCTGTCCATTGAGGGGTATCCTTCCTTGAGGGTTTCCTGTCCTTAACTGACCCGTGGCCAGGATTTGGTTTCCACACCAGTCTAGGTAATTATCACTCTGAATCTCTTGAAATCTTGCACCTTTCTATTTTCTGTCTTTTGCTTCAATAAAGACGTACCTTTGCACATGTTAATTTTCCATGCTTTTGCCGCAACCATTGAATCATAAAGTCCATTGCATTTGTTTTCATAACATGTTCCTATGTTACCCTACCTGTTAGAAATCATATTTTTCATTGCAGTTTGTCATTTCCTGATCTGGTCCAGAACCTCCTTACTTAAATTGTCTAAAGAACTTTTGCCTTAAAGCATAGTGTGTCTCACTTCATAGATTCTCCCATAGTTATACAAATGTCCCGAACTCCTGTCTCATTGTTCTGAGATAATTCTAGAATACTAGTCCTAATCAAAGCCTGTCCCATCTTTAGTGATTCATCTTAAATGTTCTAAGTTCCTGATCCTTCATTGAAATGTATCCTGGTTCCATTAGTTTATAAATGGTTGCTCTGACTTATTTACTATTTAGCTATGTACTTTATGTTATTCTGATTATCGATTGCTTACTTACTGTGAACTTGATGTTTTCTGAATTTTACTAAATTAGATAAAGACTTTAAAACTTCCAGTTGTCCGTGGTCATTTTACAAAAGTATTGAATGTCATTTTGGGTTTGTATTTTGCTGCCTTTCCTTTTACAGCTAGCTCCCTGATCCATTGTGGTCATAGGTACCCGTGTCGGTGGATGGTAAGTTGGGTACTCTGAGGAATAACGAAAGGAACTCACACATATCTGATAGCAGTCCGTGAGGTCATCTGATCAATGTATATGGTGATTTGAAATATATGGGCCCGAAGCCAGAAGTGGCGAAATTATTGGTCAGGTGACCCGCGCGCTCTATCAGTATTTCTGGTAGCAGAGTTATGGTTAGGGACTAGTTAAAGGTTAGGTAGGACTAGTTAAAGCTAAGTCAAGTCGGTAGCTGCTAGTATATAAAGTCAAAAAGTCAAAAAAGTTTATTTGTACTGGTACTCAACAGAGGACCACAAAATATGCAAATTACATATAGATTAAAATTCAACATTATCAATACAAAGATAAGAACGATTTTAAAAATTTATACAAATTAAAACAAACAAATTCATTCGGAGGTTGTTTGCAAAGAGCAATAAGTTCACTTACTGTCGTGATTCTACATGAACAATATATTGGAGCTAAAAATCTAGTACGCGCAGAAATTACAATTTGGCTCGGGCATATAAAAAGAACATGTTCCAGAGTCTGATTACCCCCCGCGCACAATGTACATAAAGCAGATCCCCCCGGGGACCATCTAGAAATAAATGCAAGTAGGGGAAGAATGCCTAGTCGAAGCATAGTAATTGTTCTCCTAGCTCCATGTGTTAGAGTTAGCCCAATATAAGGCCGACTTTGCTTGAATTCTAAGGAATCAGCGAATAGTTTATAAGTGGTTAATTTGGTGCAGTGGCGGGAATCCATTTCGTAACTGAGCTTTGGGGTGAAGCATTTTAAAAACAGTTTTAGTTGTGCTGGTGACCAGTTTTGCAACATATCGACTGTAATATTTGCTACGCGAAATGCTTCTGCCATGTTCCCTCTAAAAACCTGCTTTTTAGCATCGGACTCAAAGGTTTCTTTTTTCAACAGTGACCTTAATGTGTTCTCTTTTGCATGCAATAAGTTGTAGGCCCACCTTATTACACTTGCAATAGCTACTGCATAAGAACTGGTCACTGATAGTTCTAGTCTCAGTGCTTGAACAGGAACTGCATCAGACAGTTTCATAATTTTCCTTAAAATCTTCCCCTCTTTCCGATCCATAAAAGCCCATTGTTTTATGGGAATGTACTCCGTCGCGTAAGAAAGTACAGGAGGTATTTTTACTTTATAAATGTTTATCAGAGAAGAAAAATGTCTATTCCCTGTTGCGCTATATAGTCTCAGGAGGGCCGCTACATGTATATCTGATTTTCTTGACAGATTATTCAATTGCGTGATGTTAGATAAATTTTTTGAGAGGATCCTGCCAAGGTAGGGATAGTTCTTAACTTCTTCTATCTTTTCCCCCCCCAGTTTCCAGGTATATTTCGCACTTTGTTTCTTCCCTGAAAAGGCCAATACTTTTGTTTTTTGTATATTTGGGACTAGATAGTTTTCTTTGGAGTATTTGTATAAAATATCTAGTGACGTTTGCAATCCGAAGGGGGTAAGATCCAACAGCACTATGTCATCAGCGTACAGTAAAGCACTTATTTTTTGATCAGCAATTTTTGGAGGTAGGTTAGAACCCAGTTGCAGGTAATGGCACAAGTCGCTTAGATAGAGGGAGAATAGTATTGGGGCTAAGAGGCACCCTTGCTTTAGTCCATTTTCCGTTTTAATTCTTTCCGTGTAACCTCTTTCTCCCCCCATTTGAACTTGACACCAAGTGTTGGTGTGTAAGCTGATTATAGACTGTAGTAGTTGTTCATTAATGCCGAGTTTCCTCAATTTTTCCCACAGGGTTGGTCGGTCCACCCGGTCAAACGCTGTAGTATAATCTATAAAGGCAGCATATACAACCTGATTTTTCTGTGTTATATATTTGTCGATGATGGTTTGAATAACTGCGATGTTGTCAGTTACCGAATGTTTGGGCCTGAAGCCTGCCTGATACATTGGTATCCGGCCAGTCGAAAAGGCCCATTCTTTAAGACGATGTAACATTTCTGCTGCAAATACCTTGCCCACGGAGTCCATAAGGGCAATTTGACGAAAATTGCTTGCCAGGGTTTTACTTCCCTTTTTGTGAATCGGGATGATTATACTTCCCTGCCATGATTTTGGGATATGGCCAGTATCTAAGATGTAATTAAAAAGGGGATATAACAACTGACTCCATTCCTTTGGGGCAATTTTTAGTGCTTTGATCGGGATCTGATCTGGGCCGGACGCTCCTGTTGATCTTGCTTTACGTATGTTTAATTCCACCGATGTTGCGGTAATTTTATTTAATGAGAGTTCAACTTTTTCTTTGTTATAGACCCCGCTGCTTTCTGATGAGGCTATAGAGTTTGATCTATAAAGGTCTGTTAGAAAATTTTCCCAGGCACCCGGAGGAACCGGTATTGGTTGTAGTTTCTTTTTGGATCCGGTGAGTTTTCCTATTAGGTACCAATAATTGCGCTGGTCGTTCTTATTCGCCGCTATCTGTATATCTACCCAATTGCGATCTTGTACAGTTTTTTTATGTCTCAGATTCTCACGTCTTAGTTGATTTTTGATTTTATTTATTTCCTTTTTTATTTCTGGAGTAGGATTTATATATTGGGCGCGTATATATTTGTTTAGTTTTTTCTTTACCTCGGAGTTCTTAAGGGTACGATTATTTTTATCTTTTTTCTTACTGTTACCAGCTGAATCATTTACTATCATCTGAAGGATAAGAGATCTGTACTCTATTATAATGGATTCAAAATTTTTGATGGGATTTTCTGAGAACGTTCTCGTTAAAAATTTTGAATGATCAATCAGACACATAATTTTGTCGATGGTATAAGAGTTCCAGAAAATGCGTCTCTTATCTTCATTTACAACTACATTACTTTTTAAATATGTTATATGACAAGGTGCTGATGATTTGGGTAACCAATCTGTTGTCAAGTGCATTTGGGAATGATCGCTCTCTTGGCAAAACTGGTTAAGCAAATATGAAACTGTTTCTAGCAGGTCATAACTTGTGATTACATAGTCGATTATAGATGAAGTCCCATTTCCCCGTCTGGTATAGTGCGCAGGAATATCCCCTTCCATGCTTCCATTCAATATTACTCCATTGATATTTGTAAGAGTTGATAACAACAGTTTTCCTCTTTTATCAGACTGTATGCCCTCCGGGAATTGTGGAGATATTATGTCCAGACCTTCTTCTATATGTAGTTTTGCCCATTTATTAATTTCGAAATTGGAAATTTTACTGTTGAAGTCGCCAACAATTAAAAAGGATGAGTGAAGATGGTTTTCTATTATACTCTCAATCCTTTCCATGATATTTAAGAATGTTATGTCCTGCTTTTTTCCTGGAGGAGCGTATACATTAAAGATGAGAATTGTTTTAGAGTGAACTGTGCTGTGTGTTTTAACAGAGATTTTGATGCATTGGAGGTTATCCGAGTTGGTATCTAATATTTCCTGGGCCCACAGATATTCTTCCCTTAACAGAATAGCTAAACCGCCTTTAGCATGGCCTCGATGTGTGTTAATTGCCGGAATTTCGTAAACATAGTAATTATGAACAGTTGTAGGTTCGATTGCCCATGTTTCTTGTAAAATCAAGATATCCGGCAAATTCCTAGTGGCCATGGGCAACTTGTTCTTTATTCCACCTGCGATGTTCCAGGAAGATATTTTTATGCCAGCGCTAAACAGATTGTTGTTGAAATCTCCTGGGTTTGCTGCAATTTAGAGTCTCTGAAACCCAAGCCCAAGACTTTATGCTATTACTGTTCTCTGGTATTTTGGGAGCTTGATACCAAACGGCCCGTTGTCCATTGTTCACCAGGATTTTTAGTTTCTCTTGCCCTGTAGAGTAAGTGTCAGAGTGCTTGATAGGGTCTTCCAGCACTCCATTGACTCTTGGAAATTGTTTCCTGTATGAATTGGAAAGTGCGCTAATTTGGGCATCATACCCAATTGAATCTGCACTGTCCAATGATTCTTTTTTTTCCACCACATCAAATCCTTGTTTGTATAGTAACTCCTTATCATTCAAGATGATTTCTGGGATAACAGACGACCAAAATGTTACCCTTGCTAATTTATTATTGTCTTTCATAGGAAAAGTTACTAAATCAAGATCATGGCTACTCAGTGATTGCAAAGACTTAATATGACGCAGTAAATGTAATATCCTACTTCTGTTGAGTGGGAATGAATCACTAGGGAAAAGTTCTTCGAATTGTATAGTTTTGGGGGGAGACTCTTGCTCTCTTTGTTTGTTCATATCCAGATGTTCTATAGTTTTATTGTTGTTATGTTTTTGCATTGGATCCTCAAGGGATCTAGAAGAGACAAATTCTTGAGCTCTTGGATCTAGTTGTAACGTCTTCTCTACGAAGTTTTTCCTAGTTACCGATGTTGGCAAACTTTCAGATGCTATTATTTTTCCAAATTCTTCCTCTTCCTGGTTTTGTTTTCCAGCCAACTGTCGAAATTTTAGTTTGTGAGCTTTCTTTTTTTGAATCCTCCTTGTAGGTTTTTTTCTCCTTCGTTGCCTTCCTTCTGTGTTACACTCCAGATTCTTTTTTTCTGTAGGCATTCCATTATCTTGTGCTGCTGAATTAGACATAGATATTTCCTTATTATCAGATATGGAATTGTTTACTGGTGTAGTTGTTTCACTCCTTTTATTGAATATTGGGAAATTGTTAGCTTTATGTTGATGTTTTTCTTTGAAGAGCTTTTTTAAGGAGTATATTGTTGAATCATTTGGCTGCTTCATCTTTTGTTTTTGTTGTGTTTGGGTCTTAGAGGTTTGAGTGCCGAAATCACGTGTACTTTTCTTCTGTTCATTATTATGTTCTTTCAATATAACACTTTCCTCAGATCTTGTTATCGTTGGTAAATTCTTTGCCTCTGCTAAGCGGAGGTCTTTATTCTTTTTTTTATTTACTAGATGTTTTAGTATCCCTATCTGAACGTCCAGGGTTTGATCAGAATTATCAAGTATATTTCCCAGAAAGGAAAGAATAGATTCTAGGATCTCTTGCAATGAAAACAGGGCTTTTGATATAGGTGGTGTTGAATCAATAATGTTAATATTTGTTTTAGAGTCGATATTGAAGGGGTCAAATGAGTGATCAGTAAAGGTGATTGGTCGAGATGTTTCCTCTTTATTATTCTGACTTATTGTATGATCCAAGTTTTGCTGGCCTAAGACAGATTTGTTGACATTTAAATCAACCGATAGCGCTAAACTCCCTTCAGTTTTAATAGGAGTAGAAGTTTTTAGAGTGGTCTGGTCATGTTGAGGGTTAAGTACATCAACTGGAACACAGAGTGATTTACTACTTAAATCAAGAACTGGAAGACACCGTTGTAATTGATGGTTAGGAATCGTAGGAGTGCATTCTAATTCCCTCAAAATTACGGAAGCGTTGGAGGAAGTTTCTCTGGCAGATGTATTCAGTTCTTGAGTGTCTTTCATTTTAAGTGTGGTAAAGTATGTACTTATTGCCGGTGTAACCGTTATCCGACCAGGTTTAATTGCCTTGTCGGTTGATTTCCGAACAGCATTTTCAGTCCCCATTCTTTTCATAAATATCGTCCGGGAACGTAATTTTTTAAAACCCATGTATTTGCCTATGTACTTTAGGTTGTTACGGGTTATGGGTTCACAGGCGATAACACCGATGAAGGTTCTAATGTGAAGTATGGGTTCTGAGTTGACTTACCGAATGCTGTTTTCTCTGTATTAATAATCGGGGTGCAAGAGGGGGGGCCCGGCCCGTCCTCTGACGTCCCCGGACGGCCACAGACGGCCCGCCCTTTGCCCGGGCTTCGCCCCGCGCTTGGTCCCGCGCGCGTCCCGCGTCGAGGGGATCGCGATGTTCTTTGAACGTTTCGTTGGGGGCGTGTCCGTGGGCGGGTCACCTGGGGGAAGAGGAACCAGCTGACCTTCGCTAAGGTTTCTGGTCCTCGCAGTCCCCCAGGCTAGGTGCTCTCGCTGCAAGTGCCCCTGCCTCAACCCCTCTGACTCCAGCTGGGAGCGACAGGCAGAGCGTGCCGAGTGCAGCTCGCGCTCACACCAGCGAGTCAGGGGGAGGCAGCACCACGATGTAAAGAGCTCCGAGCGTCAGCCCCAGACAGCCAACACAGGCACAGAGTACGACAATTCTGCAACAATCAACAGTCAACAGCAATCCTAGGCTCCAGTGAGTGGCGCCCGCGAAGCGGGGGTCACGAAGATATGGTCAGCTCGTTGGGGGCGTGTCCGTGGGCGGGTCACCTGGGGGAAGAGGAACCAGCTGACCTTCGCTAAGGTTTCTGGTCCTCGCAGTCCCCCAGGCTAGGTGCTCTCGCTGCAAGTGCCCCTGCCTCAACCCCTCTGACTCCAGCTGGGAGCGACAGGCAGAGCGTGCCGAGTGCAGCTCGCGCTCACACCAGCGAGTCAGGGGGAGGCAGCACCACGATGTAAAGAGCTCCGAGCGTCAGCCCCAGACAGCCAACACAGGCACAGAGTACGACAATTCTGCAACAATCAACAGTCAACAGCAATCCTAGGCTCCAGTGAGTGGCGCCCGCGAAGCGGGGGTCACGAAGATATGGTCAGCTCGTTGGGGGCGTGTCCGTGGGCGGGTCACCTGGGGGAAGAGGAACCAGCTGACCTTCGCTAAGGTTTCTGGTCCTCGCAGTCCCCCAGGCTAGGTGCTCTCGCTGCAAGTGCCCCTGCCTCAACCCCTCTGACTCCAGCTGGGAGCGACAGGCAGAGCGTGCCGAGTGCAGCTCGCGCTCACACCAGCGAGTCAGGGGGAGGCAGCACCACGATGTAAAGAGCTCCGAGCGTCAGCCCCAGACAGCCAACACAGGCACAGAGTACGACAATTCTGCAACAATCAACAGTCAACAGCAATCCTAGGCTCCAGTGAGTGGCGCCCGCGAAGCGGGGGTCACGAAGATATGGTCAGCTCGTTGGGGGCGTGTCCGTGGGCGGGTCACCTGGGGGAAGAGGAACCAGCTGACCTTCGCTAAGGTTTCTGGTCCTCGCAGTCCCCCAGGCTAGGTGCTCTCGCTGCAAGTGCCCCTGCCTCAACCCCTCTGACTCCAGCTGGGAGCGACAGGCAGAGCGTGCCGAGTGCAGCTCGCGCTCACACCAGCGAGTCAGGGGGAGGCAGCACCACGATGTAAAGAGCTCCGAGCGTCAGCCCCAGACAGCCAACACAGGCACAGAGTACGACAATTCTGCAACAATCAACAGTCAACAGCAATCCTAGGCTCCAGTGAGTGGCGCCCGCGAAGCGGGGGTCACGAAGATATGGTCAGCTCGTTGGGGGCGTGTCCGTGGGCGGGTCACCTGGGGGAAGAGGAACCAGCTGACCTTCGCTAAGGTTTCTGGTCCTCGCAGTCCCCCAGGCTAGGTGCTCTCGCTGCAAGTGCCCCTGCCTCAACCCCTCTGACTCCAGCTGGGAGCGACAGGCAGAGCGTGCCGAGTGCAGCTCGCGCTCACACCAGCGAGTCAGGGGGAGGCAGCACCACGATGTAAAGAGCTCCGAGCGTCAGCCCCAGACAGCCAACACAGGCACAGAGTACGACAATTCTGCAACAATCAACAGTCAACAGCAATCCTAGGCTCCAGTGAGTCTAGTATATTGCTAGTATATTGATGCTGCTATAAGAGCGGCCATTTCGAGGGACCTGATCACTCTCTTGAGAATGCGCTGTTTTGGAAATTCATGAATTGTTTTACAATTGTTATTCTTGTTCTTATATTGTTATATGTATTAATCCAAGCATATGTAAAACGTACTGTTCAGTGTTGTCAGAACTCCCTGGGGAATTGAATAGGCAAGTGGTGAATAGAATCCATTGCCTTGAGGTCGCAGGCTCAAGGAAAGTTAGGTGCAGGTTAAGTAGAAAACCAGAAGCACTAACTAGGGTTTTTTTCTGAATACATGTGTGAATAAATGTTAGTAACGAGGTTCATTGGCAAAATTCCAATAGTGGCGTAACCTAGTAAGGGTCACATCGGAAGAGTAGCAGGTTCATCGGAGCTTGGGTGAAAGCAAAGGGGTCCGCTGGGAAACCTTAGACTCGGATATATCCCGGAAAGAGTGGATGGGTCTAGGGAAGTAACAGGTTCACTGATGCTAGAGTGAAGGGTAGGCGGAAGAGATCTACCCGCAGCGCGTGAAAAGTAAATGGAAGTAGTTTACTTGCAGTAAGACAACTCTCTTTTCTGTCTAGACACTTGAGCGCTGTGGCGAACGTGTATTCGTTGTAAAATAACCAAGCACTAGCACTTTAGAAAGAAAGAAAGTTTCCGTTACCTTGTGAAGGGAGGGAGTCAGTCGCGAAGCGTCTCTGACGTCACTCCGTGCCGCGCTGGGATTGGTAGAAGCAGCGGGCGGGTAGCGGGGCTGGAATTGTGAAGGAGGGGTGAGCGCCGAAGCGTGAGAACTGTCTCGCGAAAAGGCCGCGCACCCATTGGCCGAAAATATTTGAACGCGTGCACCCCATTGGTCGCACGGAATTGCAAGACGCATTCTGATTGGAGGTAATTTGTAAACAAAGTTAAGCGTAGAAATCGTATGTGGCACTCGTATTCTCCAGAGACTAGACCCGATCCAAGAAACCAAGGGTTTGAAAGGGATCAGTGGAAGGCTAATAGATACGATATTATGTACGGAACTAAGAGAAAAATGTCCCTTGTAAATAAGATGAAGAATTACTTCAAAAAGGACAAGCCGATTAAAACTAGGGAGGGCATTGTTATTCCACCACCTAATACTCCCGCCTCTTTCATGATGTTTGACAGAGGGTACAAACCTGTGTGTGGTTAGAAAATTGGGTGAAATACACAAAAGACGACGGAATAATGGCCTTTCCGTTAGAGGGTACCTTTAATGGTAGGATCTTATTTAACTTAAGAACCCGAATGAACTAATTACATCCCAGACCGAGACTAACGCAGTATGAGGCATTAGAGGAATGGGAGATTCAGGCTTTCCAACGAGAAAAGCCGCGAATGGATAAAGGGTTGACAAAGTATTACCCAAAACTAAGACAAGAATCCCGAGATAAAAAAATGAAGCAATGGAGACAGAGCATGATTGTTGAGGGACTGTTTCCCATGATGCCAGCAGAAGATCCTCCCGGGGGGGGAAAAAGAACAGAAAAGACCAAACATTGGGGGCCCCTGGGAGAATCAGATGACGAATTGTTAGATGACATGTGCATGAGAAGTCCGCCTCCATATAATGAGGGACACCGACCTTCGAGTGCAGGAGATATTCCCCGGAGACCCCTACAAAGGGAGGAGGTCAGGTCCGTAAGTGTGGGAGGGGATTATCTAATTCCTCCTTATACTGAGAATCTGGGACCCGTAGAAACCCGAAGTATTTACCCCAGGAGACCCGTGGGTGGGGAAACGGGTTATTCACGTGAAGGAGATTTTTTCCCTCGTCCCCCTTATGGAGGAGAGGAGAGGTCTGTCGGTTCAGGAATGCCACGATTACAGTCCCGGGATGAGAAAGATCAGAGAATTCTAGGCACAGGAAGTTTGTTTCAGAAACCTAATTATGGTGGAGGGCCGAGTGAGAATCATCCCACTGCCCCGAGTTATGCTCCCATTCTGACCCCGCAGGTGTTACATGGAAACACACTGGACAGGTTGTTGGAAGAAAAGGAACGCGAAGCATTAGGCAATCAGAGAACTGAGATAATACAGAAAATGTCACAGCTAAATGCAAGTCCCGAAGCCTTGACGATCCCTGTAACAATTGGACCGGTGGTTCCGTTGTATGGGGACCGTCAAGGAAGTCCGAAACCTCCTGTAATTACTCCTGTCATTGCACCGACCAGACCAGAGCCCTTAATTATAGACGACCAGACCAGTGAGTGCGAGTCGGAGGTCTCGCTGCTAGATCTGCCCATTAGAAAGACTGGGAAAAGAATACCGAAAGGACAAAATACTCTTAATGCGAGGGAAATTCAGATGGAATCGACCTCAGGTACTAGGAGTGTCACATTGGTGACTCCTGAAGAAATCGAAAGATGGAGTCAAGAATTGGAAAAACAAGCGTCCCCAACGAAGCCGTTAGATCTCTACAAGCTGAGAGTAGAAATAGAGGAATTGATGGCAGGAAACGTAGGATTAGACAGATTAAATACCTACTCTGAAGACGAAATGCTGTTCATCTGCAAAAGTCTCACTCGAAATACCAGAGTACTTCATGAAAAACTGACAGACACAGCTGCTAGCATGGGAATAGATATTTCTAGATCGAAACCGCTGCGAAAACCATACAGGGCAGATTTCTCAGACAAGGATTTGGAAAACTTGAATATGTCGGGGAAGAAAGCGCAGGTCAAAGAACTATTGACAGTATTGGAGAAATGGGGAGATGTGGACAGGTGGAAAGCCAGATGGTCCAAGAAAAAGGATGAGGCCAGGGCTAGGCAGGCAACTCCCGAATTCTTGCTAAAAGAAGCTGAAAAACCAGAACAGTTATGCCCTATGCGCGAAGTACCAGGTGGAAGATATGTGCACGTTCCATGGTCCAGACAGGATATTGTGTCCTTTACTAACGATTTCCCCAAATTGCGGGAAAAGCCAGTAGACTGGTACAGGCAGGTGGAAAGGTTCGTAAAGGTGCAGAAATGCCTGTGGAAAGACCTGGATGGGTTTTTCGACATTGTGGTCCCGGTAGATCTGTGGACCGAGTGTAAAATAGCCATAGCTTGGCCTAGTGAGGAATACCCGAGAGATGGCAACACAGGGGAACCATCGATAGAAGTGATGAAAAAATATGAGCAAGTAATTCAGCATCTGAAACAAAAAGTGCCAGCAAAGGAAACTGATTGGACTAAGATAGATAGAACCACGCAGGAAAGAGACGAGACAGTGCATTCCTTTTATGAAAGGCTGTTGCAGGTGTTCAAAACATACAGTGGTATAGACAACATCGAGATGAAGGATATGACACATTTTATTTACAGGTTTGTAAATGGTTTAAGACCCGAAATTTGTCAGTGGATAAAAGATAACAAAATATGTTGGCATACTAAAAAGATGGATGAGGTCCTGCGGTACGCAAAGTACTGCGAGGACGAGATGGCAGAAAAGAAAAAGGCTCTCAAGGAGAAGGTTATGTGGGCTCAAGTGAAGCTCGCAGAACAGCAGGAAAAACAGTTGAATAAAATGGCCAAATCCAATGAGAACAAAAGTCCTGGGGGAGGGGGTGGAGGCAAGCCCCGGCCCAAAATGAGCAGGGAGGAGGCTAAAAAGAAATTTCCCTGCCACCAGTGCGGAGAAATTGGACACTGGCGAGACGAGTGTCCCTATTTGCAGGATGATAACTCCCAAACACCTGATTTAATTCCACAGACGCAGAAAGAAAGACCAAGAAAGACACAACAACAGGTAAAAACGATTCAGTTGCCCAGAGCACCAAAGCAAGTATTTAAGGGAAAATCACCACAGGGTGATGACGTAGAAGTCTGGGGATGCGATGAGAACAGAAATGCAGCAACTTCGCAGTATTTACTAAACGATACCTTCCTTTGTGATGACCAGTACTGACGGGGCCTGAGAGGGGAGGACGAGGAGTGCGTACTTGGCGCCTCCTTGCCGGTAGACCAGTCCGGACCATACATTGAAGGAAAGGTTGACGGAAATGATGTCACTTTTCTGTTGGACACTGGCGCTACCCGTTCTACTGTGAGAACAGTGGACGTTCCAAACCTACCCCTCTCGGGAGAAGCCATCCAAGTAGTGGGTGTATCTAATCAACTGATTAGTACTCCTGTTACCGAGCCCATGGAGATCTCAATTGGAAATTTTAAACAAATGCATAGATTTGTCGTTTGTGACACCAGCCCAGTGAACCTACTGGGACGTGATTTGCTGTGCAAAATGAACTGTACCATCTTTTGCACACCAAAGGGTGTTGAAATTCAGACCCCAGATGAAGATGGCATTTATAAATTAATGTTAATCAGACCTGACTCAGAAATTAAACGAATGACTATGCAGGATTTGCCCAAAGAACTCCAAGAAACAGTGAAGCCAGAGGTATGGGACTTTACCGGAAAAGATGTAGGCTTAATGAAAAACGTAGACCCCATACAGATAGCAATCAAGGACAATGCAGTATACCCTAATACTAAACCCTACAGAATGAATGCAGAAGTGAGAGCAGGTGTTGCCCTGGAAATACAGAAATTACTAGAAGGAAACATCATACAGGAAGTAATGAGTAGCCCATGCAACTCACCGATTATGGGCATCAAAAAGCCTAGTGGCAAGTACAGAGTAGTGCAGGACCTAAGAAAGGTAAACAAAATAGTGGTTCCTTGCTGCCCTATTGTCCCGAACCCAGCAGTGATTCTGTACCAGATTCCCTGGGATGCTGAGTGCACTGTGATAGACCTATGTCATGCATTCTTTTCCATTCCCTTGCATCCAGACAGCAAATTTCTTTTCTCATTTGCCTTCAACAGTCACGTGTATGTCTGGAACAGGGTCCCCCAGGGGTACACAGAGAGCCCCTCTATCTTTAATCAGATCTTGAAAAAATGTTTGGAAACTTTGGTCTTACCTGGAAATTCTGTCTTGGTGCAATACATTGACGACCTCTTGGTGGCGTCCAAAAGTCATAGGGACTGTGTGATTGACACCCTTGCCCTACTGAATCACCTGGGTGAGAAGGGACATAAAGTGGCCCCTGAAAAGTTACAGTTCTGTACAAAATCAGTGAAATATCTGGGGCACCAGATAGAGAAAGGCATCAGGAAAGTAACGTCAGAAAGAGTAAGAATAATTCAAAAGATGCAGTTACCCCGTACTCAGAAAGAAATCAGAATGTTCCTTGGAGTGATAGGATACTGCAGGCAATGGATTGTGGGATTTGCAGTCCTAGCTAGGCCCTTGATAAAAATGACCAAGAGAGGAGCACCAGATATAGTAGAATGGGATGATGAAAGCTTAACAGCCTTCACAAAACTGCGAGATTGTCTGTGTACAGCCCCTGCATTGGGAATGCCAGACTATTCCAAGGAATTTGCCCTATTCTGTGACACTCGCGATAATTGCGCATTGTCAGTCCTAACTCAAGAACATGGCACCACCAGAAGGCCAGTGGCATATTTCTCTGCTACCTTGGATCCAGTGGCTGCTGGATTACCAGGATGCCTGAAAGCAGTAGCTGCTACTTGCACAAGCTTAGAGCAGAGTGAATCCATTGTCATGGGACATCCTGTAACTGTGTATGTTCCACATGGAGTGGTAATTTTGTTAACAAGAACGAAAACTCAGTATCTCACCCCTAGTCGGCTGACTAAATACGAGAGGATTCTCGTGGGTGCTGCGAATATAAACATTGTCAGGTGCAACATTCTGAACCCCGCCACTCTGCTTCCCGACTCAATGGATATGGAAGGTGGGGAGGAAGAGGAGCATAACTGCATTGACTTAACAGAATTTTGCACAAAACCACGCCCAGACATTAAAGAAACACATTTGCCTAAACATGACATGGAATTGTTTGTGGATGGTTCATGCCTAAGACATGAACAAGGAGGCCTGAGTGCTGCCTATGCGTTAGTCTCCTTAACCAAAATTATAGAAGCAGGTTATTTGTTTGAAGTAAAGTCTGCACAAGTAGCCGAATTGATCGCTATGATAAAAGCTTGCAAAATTGGGAAAAACGTACGCCTAACAGTGTATACTGACAGTCAGTACTGTTTTGGGGTTGTGCATGACTTTGGCCAATTATGGCTACAAAGGGAGTTCCTGACTTCATCAGGTACCCCTATTCGAAATGGAAAGGTTGTTCAAGACCTTTTAGAGGCAATCCAATTACCAAAGGAATTGGCAGTGGTCAAGTGTACTGCCCATAAGAGGGACATTGACGCTGTATCATTGGGAAATGATTTTGCTGATCGAGTGGCACAATTATGCGCCAGGGATCGATATATCATAAATCCAAAACGGGGAGGGCCCGGAACCAGCTGCCAACTTCGAGTGTTTGAAGAAGTGCCTACATGGGATGAAGTGAGAGAATGGCAGCAGGCGGCACCGTGGCAAGAGAGAGAGAAGTGGAAGGAAGAAGGGTGTAGACCAAGACGTGAGGATGGTGTCATCTTGGGCCCAAATGGTATGCCTGTGTTACCCAGACACTTGCTTGGCACAATGGCAAGATTGATACATGAAGGATCACACATTGGTAGGGACGCCATGATTCTGGTATTCCAACAGACTTGGTACAGTAAAAAGTTCAGGAAAGTAGCAGAGTCCCTCTGCCAGAGGTGCCTGTCATGTCAAAAGATGAACCCAGGCAAGAGAACAATGGTGGAACTAGGGAAAATTGGGAGGTCAGCGGGTCCCTTTGTGAGAATACAAGTTGATTTCATCACCATGCCCCGTTGTGAAGGGAAGCGTTATGTCCTTGTCATTGTCTGCTTATTTTCAAAGTGGGTGGAAGCTTACCCTACTCCCCAAAGTGACGCACTGACAGTAGCAAAGTGTTTACTGAAAGAACTGATACCTAGATTCGGGGTTCCAGTCACGATTGAATCAGATAAAGGCCGACATTTTCAGAATGATGTGATCGACCAACTCTGTAAGGCATTTGGGATCTCACAAAAACTCCACTGTGCATATCGTCCAGAGGCATCTGGAGTAGTGGAACAAATAAACGGGACTATCAAGACGAGACTAGCGAAACTGTGTGATGCATCTGGCATGACCTGGGTGAAGGCCCTGCCTCTGGTTCTGATGGGACTCCGAAGTATTCCTGACCGAAAGACAGGCCTGAGCCCTCATGAAATCTTGATGGGAAGAGTAATGAGACAAGCATGGGTACCAGGAAGCAAACTGTTGAGTATTACTGATGATTTGGTGCTTGAATACTGCAAGAGATTAGGTGACCAAGTGCGTTATATCTCTCGCCAGATCGGAGAAGACACCGTCGCCAATCCAACGACTCCTCTCCACAAACTGGTTCCTGGGGACTGGGTCAAAATAAAGAAGCATACTCGGTCGAGCTGCCTGGAACCGAGGTGGGGAGAGAAGCGCCAAGTGATCCTGGTGACGACCACAGCAGTGAAGTGTGCAGGTGTTCCCCATTGGATCCACGCCAGCCACACCCAGAAGGTAGAACCCGACAAAGAGCCTGGAGAAGAAGACGGTCCAGCAGAGGGGCCGGCAGAAGCAAGACCAGAAGTAACTGACGACGCACAGCCCAGTACCAGTCGAGCTGTGGGGTCTGCAGACATTGGTCCAGGAGTGGTTGATGACGAGCTACCCAGAGTCCAGCCTGCTGAAGGGTTCCCAAAAGTTGGTCCAGAAGTAGCTGATGACGAGCTGACAAGCATATGGCCAGATGAGTGGATACCCTTGATTGACCTCACCGAAGACCCCATCAGAACAAGCGAACGAATTTGGAAAGGTAGAGAGTGAAATAGAGAGGAAAAGCAAGGCACAGGCGAAGAACCTCAGACTCTTGAGATTCACGTCAAAACTGAGGAAGGAGAAGGTCAGACAGGGACTGAGCAAATAATTGATACACCTCCCCAAACTCCAGAAGGGGGAAAACAACAGATTAGACCTAGTAAAGAGATTCGAGTGGAAGAAAGTCAATAGATCGAAGTGCTCGAACAGGATCAGACAGGGTTAGAAAAACGTGTTCAGGACACAGAGACAGAGACATTTGAAAAGCAAAAACAGAACTCTCCTGAACCAGGCCAGATTAGTAACCAGGCAGAAGAAATAGATGCAAGTCCTGGAACTAGTGAGATAGGAAGGGACGAAGTAGCAGAATTGCCACAAACTAATGAAAAGAAAAGGGCAAGAGAAGAGAACAAAGTCTCAGTGCCAACTAAAAGACTTAAGAAAAGAAAGCACATTGAGCCTGGATTCATAAAGAAATTGAGGCTGAGGATAAAAACAGTAGAAGAGAAACGTGCAGAAGAGAGGAGAAGTGCTCGCATAGCAGAGCAACCAGAAGACACTTCCAGAAGAAGGAGCGATCGAATTAAAAGACAAAACAAAAAGTACAAGTCTCCTGAATGGACGCTCGTTTTGGAAGAATTTGAAGATCTTGATATAACTGACGAAAGCGACGGAGAACCCGTCCCTGAGTACTCTGCCGAAGAAGAAGACGAGCCACCGTGAATTTGCACAAAGTAAGCTACTCGTGTAAAGTCACAAAGAGGGGTCGAGAAACTTCTTCTGAGCCAAAATGTCTGATTCAAGCGTGAGTGGTAGACCTAGTCACAGTTGTTGCAAAACATGCTGCAAGGTATGTGTATGTAGTATAATTATAGTGATATTAGTTTGGATAGGACTAACAGTGCTCATTCCCTTTGCGGTGAGCAAAAATACTAACGTTGACCCTACTGAGATTGTAAATACTGACAATGAGGAGCTGACGACACAGAGTGTAGCAAGACATGAGAGAGCACTCAGACAAACAAAACGAGACCTAGAAGCATCAGATGAGGGAGGACTACATTATCATGGAGTTAAGAATAAGACACATTTAAATATTTTCGCAAACTTGTTAATACACTATGTAGAGACTATGGAAATTGAAGATTGCTATGTCTGCATGAAGCTACCTACCTCAGTAGCTGAAGGCGTGACATACCATCACCTGCCCCTGACATATGGAATCTCCTGTAGCATTTTAGCAAGCTTATTTTACAAAAGAGGACCGTTACAGTACTATTACTCTAACAATGACGTGATCTTTTCTGAACTTCCCATACGTGGGAACTTGAATCCTGTACATACCAAAAGTGACGTTACTCGCTACATGGGCGAATACTTTCTGACTATAGGTAATATCAACATAGGTGACGCACACAGAGATAACTTGACTTGTTCTTTGCGTGAGCAGGAAAAGATGTTCCTGAACATGGCAGAGAAAAGGAGAATAAAAATACAAAGAAAGGCAGATGACGAGAGACAGAAAACGCCAAAATGGGCTGAGAACATGGAAGGCACCTCAAATGGTGGGGCGGGTCCTGCTCTGTTGCTGGATTTTGAAAAGAAAGGCAAGCTATGTCTTCACCGCGAGAAGACTAGCTATTATAATAACATTTTCATTGGTTCCAGTGAATGTGAACATAATTACAAGGTAATTGGAGGATGGGGTTTCAAAAATGGGTCAGAGCCTGTGTTTCCTGGAATTTATTATATTTGTGGGGACAAGGCTTATTTCAAATTGCCGGATCACTGGTATGGAAGTTGCTACTTTGGCATTGTCTTCCCGAAAATATACCATGTGAACAAAGTTGCTGGAAGCAGTGAAAATACTAATGGCTTAGTGCGTAGTAAAAGAGAAAGCGTAGGTGAAATAATGGGTAGTATTTTCAGTGCACTGATACCTGGAGTGGGAGTGGTTCTGAACACTCACAGAATTTGCAAATTGTCCACCATAGTGGATGTGTTGTCTACTGACACAGCTCATGGATTTCTGCTGGTCAATACCGAAATGGTTGCGATCAGATCAATGGTTTTGCAGAACAGACTTGCTCTTGACACCTTATTAGCAAAAGAGGGCGGAGTCTGCCGGATGTTGAAGGCGCAACATTGTTGCACTTATATACCGGATAAAAGTGTGCAGCTTAAAAGATATGTGAAAAACATTACTAATTTGGAAAGGGAACTCAAACCACTCGAGGTTGACAGTGCCTGGAAGAGACTGGTAGATGGTCTCTCAAATGTAGGTCATTGGCTTGCTAGTTTAGGTAAAAGCTTATTGTTCAAGGTACTGATGCCAATTGGAATTATAGGTCTTATCCTATTTTTCATATTTGTCTGTTGCAAATGTCGTAAGCACACCAGAAAGCATCAAGTGAATGCCAGAGGAGTGAAACGAAGTGTGGATGAGCTTGAATTAGAGGAAATGAATAATCAGATATACAAAAGGGTGAAGAATTCTCACCCTACCAAAAATGAAAAGGAAACGCTGAATCGCTTGTTGGAAGAGATAGAGTTGTATAAGGTGTGAAGAAGTTGGCATCTGGTTCCATTATCTTTTTTGTGATGATAGTAAATATCATCAAAGAGGGGATTGGTAGAGCAAGCATCGCATTGCGACTTGCTCGAGTCATGAACCTCGCCCGTGTGTAATCGATTAATAATTTGTACGTCTTACTAATATTTATTTTTATATTTGAACGAGGTAGATGAAGCTTGTCTATGTGTTTTCTAATACGATTAATCCATGTCTCTAAAATGGCCGCCGCTTAGTAAATGGCTTCTGCGCATGCGTCAGTCACACTCACGTGACCTGACGTAGTTATAAGTTTGGAGGGAAAGGGTGCGCATGCGTAATACACAGCTTTCGTGAATAACGTGGTGATGCTCTTGTGAGAGTGTATGTGTTGCTAACATTTAAACTGCATAGTATATTTTCATAATGATAAGTTCAAAGTACAAAACGAATGATGTTGTTTACATACATTTATTTCTATGTATTAATTTGTTTTCGCTTACTTTTCATGTATCCTCGACTCGGAGGGGTGCTGGGATGGGGAGTCCATCTTGGAGGGTACTTCTGCGCAAACTCGCCAGAAACTACTGTGGCATTGAACTGAGGCCAAAGAAGGTTGATGCCAGAGCCACCCTGGGAAAGGGACACCTGACCCAGCCGAAGCATCATGATTGTGTGCAAATGTAACAAAAAAGTATTTCTTCATTGTATTCTGTGCGGCTTTCTCATGGGAACCCCAATCTCGCTAGGCGGTACCCAGAGATGTAAATTAGGCCTCCAAATAGACTATTCTGATTGGTGTGTTACCCAAATCCTACCTTAGGACCAATCCAAATTGAGGGATTCTGACACTTTGCAACATTGGGGGGTGGTACACCATCCCCAAACAGTATAACTACCCTGGGTTCACCTAGGGAATTTGTCCGACTTGTCTGGTTTAGCTGACCTGTCACTAACCCAATGCACTCAATAGGTGACTGAAGATACAGAGCACTGCGGAGTACTCTGTCCGAAATTGACCATAGACTAAGGTTTTACTAAACCTTAAAGTGCTGGCGGAGCACTTTGCTGGGAGTTCGCTGACCCAATCGGGGTCTTGATAGATAGCTGCAGAGAGGGTGGAGCGCAGGCGTTGCTTCCGAACTGCGGGTGCCGGTCCTGTCCTGAGGGTTTCCTGTCCTGAGGGTCCTGTCCTGATCCTAATCTGGTTTTCCTGTCCTGTCCTGGGTGTCCATTCTGCACCTGCTGTCCATTGAGGGGTATCCTTCCTTGAGGGTTTCCTGTCCTTAACTGACCCGTGGCCAGGGTTTGGTTTCCACACCAGTCTAGGTAAATATCACTCTGAATCTCTTGAAATCTTGCACCTTTCTATTTTCTGTCTTTTGCTTCAATAAAGACGTACCTTTGCACATGTTAATTTTCCATGCTTTTGCCGCAACCATTGAATCATAAAGTCCATTGCATTTGTTTTCATAACATGTTCCTATGTTACCCTACCTGTTAGAAATCATATTTTTCATTGCAGTTTGTCATTTCCTGATCTGGTCCAGAACCTCCTTACTTAAATTGTCTAAAGAACTTTTGCCTTAAAGCATAGTGTGTCTCACTTCATAGATTCTCCCATAGTTATACAAATGTCCCGAACTCCTGTCTCATTGTTCTGAGATAATTCTAGAATACCAGTCCTAATCAAAGCCTGTCCCATCTTTAGTGATTCATCTTAAATGTTCTAAGTTCCTGATCCTTCATTGAAATGTATCCTGGTTCCATTAGTTTATAAATGGTTGCTCTGACTTATTTGCTATTTAGCTATGTACTTTATGTTATTCTGATTATCGATTGCTTACTTACTGTGAACTTGATATTTTCTGAATTTTACTAAATTAGATAAAGACTTTAAAACTTCCAGTTGTCCGTGGTCATTTTACAAAAGTATTGAATGTCATTTTGGGTTTGTATTTTGCTGCCTTTCCTTTTACAGCTAGCTCCCTGATCCATTGTGGTCATAGGTACCCGTGTCGGTGGATGGTAAGTCGGGTACTCTGAGGAATAACGAAAGGAACTCACACATATCTGATAGCAGACCGTGAGGTCATCTGATCAATGTATATGGTGATTTGAAATATATGGGCCCGAAGCCAGAAGTGGCGAAATTATTGGTCAGGTGACCCGCGCGCTCTATCACTACCATTAGGATAGCTTGTCTTTTTAAGGTTGACTTACAACCACCACCATAAGGGATTGTTTGGACTGATACAAGGTGCCCACAGAATTGTGGACATCATATATCAGGCCAACTTCTCACACCTACATTAGAAAACCAACTACCTATAGAGGAAATACTATTTGTTAGTTTCTTCCATACACTCTCAACTTCCAGTGGTTTTAAATCTTCTTCCAAAGTTTGTGATATTTTTGACATATCTTCCAATTTCAACACTTTTATCTGGAATGTAGGTGCAACAATGTCGCGCCTTCAACATTTTACAGACTCTGCCCTCCTTTGCCAATAATATATCAAGGGCAAATCGATTTTGTAAAACCATAGATCTGATCGCAACCAATTCGGTATTAATCAATAAAAATCCACCAACAGTATCAGTCAATAAGCGATCAACCACTGTAGATAATTTACTAATTCTTTGTGTATTCAGAATTACTCCCACTGAAGGTATCAATGCACTAAATATGTCTCCAGCAATTTCTGAAAAACTAGCCCTTCTCTTGCTTGTTAGTCCATTGTTTTCTTCATTGCTTCCAGTGATTCTTTTTACATGGTATATTTTAGGGAATACTATTCCAAAATAGCAACTCCTGAACCAATTATCTGGCAGCTTAAAATATGCTTTATCTCCAAACACATAATAAATTCCAGGAAATACTGGATCTGTACCACCTTTTAGTCCCCGTCCGCCTATTACTAGAAAATTGTTTTCACATTCACTGGAACCAATAAATATATTGTTATACTCTGTTTTTGGTCTATGAAGACAGATTTTCCCTTTCTTTTCAAGATCCAGGGACATAGCAGCATGAGTCTTGCCAGTTGCAATTATATTTTCTTTCTCAGCCCACTTAGGTATCTGAGGTTTTGATTCAGAAGACCTTCTATGGAAATCCTGTCTTCTTTTCTCTACTAAATTCAAAAATATATTTTCTTCTTCATATAACTTACATGTTAAATTATGCTTCAGTGCTTCAGCTATATCTATAGTTTTCATTGTTAGAAAATATTCACCCATGAATTGTGAGTCTCTACTACTAAGGACTCAGTTCATGCTTTTCCTCAGAGGGACTTCAGAAAAAATCACATCTATGTTAGAATATTAATTTTGTAATTTTCCAGTTCTATAAAATAAACTAGCTAAAATACTGCATGAAATACCATATGTCAAAGGTAAATGATGATATGGCCCATCTTCTGCTACAGAGGTCGACAATTTTATACATACATAACAATCACTAACTTCCATGGTTTCTACATAATGTATAGGCTGTCCGGATTTCGGTTTAAACCGAGTCTGCCCGAGACTACCCTACCGGATGAAAATCAGCTGACCCGGTTTAACCCGAGTGTCACTGATTTTCATAGTTGTTGTTAGCTGTTGCACTGTAGTTGCAGTATTTGGCCACTTGATGGAGCCATATCCTTATAATGTGAATGTGAGCTTCACAGCGTGTGAACTGACAGGCCCTTCGGAGCTGGGGCAGGTGGAAAGGGGGAGACCCGTGACCTCGAGCAGAGCAGGGCAGGCGTCGGGCCATGGTTAACGCAGGACAAGTGGCAGTATTTGAAACAGCAAGTGGCAGAATAACTGCTGCACCCAGAGGAACAATGGAGTGGGGCACGCACGAGCTGCACGCCGAGACCCCATCTCCCCTCGGAGCAAGGTTGAGGCGAACACCATGCAGCCAGCACACAACCCGCTGCGCTGCCTGTGCAGGGCCACATACGGACTCAGTGGTGAAGGGCAGCCTGAGTCCTTAAGCATGGGCCCCTCACAGGCCGCTTCTGTCCCCCAGAACCAGAGCCTGGTGTGCTGCAGCCCCGCTCCGCCCCGGGGCATTAATTTAAAAAAAAAAGATTCTTACTTTGTCAGGAAACGCGTGCCAGGGCAGGGGCAAGGGCCACGGGGGCAAGGCAGAGCAACCACCAACTACGCTGTTGTAGTGCTTTCGTGCTACTAGATTGAATGACGGTCTTTGGGGTGGGGTAATGTTTATTTTAAAAAGAGAAAAAAAAGCAGTGCAGGCTTCAACACTTGTGAAGAGTGCGCATGCTGAGCCGGCAAGAAGGGAATGGAAAAGGCAAAGCTGTCAGCATCATGGGCTTGGTGCAGACTGCACAGGGGTCTTATAATTTCTTAGGGTGGGCCGATTTTGCTAAAAAAATAAAAGAAACAGGCCTCCACTTACTCAGAGAGCTGACTACCCGCCCCCTCTCCTATGTGCTGGCGAAAAATGCACCCATAAACTCACTCGGCGATAGCTGATCACCCGATCAACAAGCAAGCGGCTCAATAAATTTGCCTCACCCTTCGTTCAAAGCACTGCCCTTCACCCGCAGCTGGTGTTTGGGAGGGGCCCAGGGGGGGCTTTTCCAGGAAGGCTCTAAAACACACACTATATTATTCACAAGTACTAGGGTAACTCTACCAATAAAAAAAAAGACGGGTTATTTAGCATCTGACATTACGTACGGCCCAGATGGGTCTAAGCCTCTAAGACAAACGGAAAGCTCCTTACAACCTCATGACTGGTATGTATGTACATTCCGCCTCATCGAAATAAGGGGTTATTTTTGATTTCCTGTTCCTTAATAAATGTAATTTGTTCTACGAGCAGTTAATGTTCCCTCCACATAACAGGGTAAAGCGCCTAATGGCCGCGCTAGGCAGCGCCTTTCAAACTCGCCACAAAGCAGTATAGACCACTCCATGCGTGAAATGGAGTGACCTTCTATTATCTGCCACCAGCCTCTGTTGGGATTTTACTAAGATTTATGTGGGTGAACTCTGTGGTGGCAATCGGGAAAATGTTCACGCATGCACAGCGCTGCCTGCCGCACAGCACCTACAACATCCGGCATGCTGGCATTTCACAACTTAAGCCGTGCCAGGTGGGGAGGCTGGCCTCGGCTCTACAGAAGCATGCAGGGACTCAGGAGATCCAGGCCAGAACAACTCTCTGCGCCGGCTCCGACCCGAGAAGCCACTGACTAAGGACTAAGACACTGTTAAGCAGTCAGTAAAGTGTTTAGGAGGAGAGGAGCGCGAGCGGAGGATACTACTAACTTAAAAGGCAGGGGCAGGGCCTTAACTTTAACACCGGCCGGCCCTATCGTGATAATGTGGACAGTGGACCGACTCGACTACGGGGTCTGTGGCAGCAGCGACTAGGCCAAACCAGGCCAGCCCAGGCAGAGTGCAGTGCATAAATCGAATGCTCAAGATACTCAAGATACTTGGGCAGGCAGGGCCTTCTTTAAAAACGTAACCCCGGCTGCGGCCCTATTGTGATATATTAATGCGTATGCCTACCGTGGGCGGCCGTGGCTATAATATGTATGCACGGCCGGCGGCCGTGGCTATAATATGTATGCACGGCCGGCGGCCGCTACTTGGCCAAGCCAGCTGAACCCACACAGGACTTAGGAGCATGCATCATCGAATTTGAGGATACGACGATACGTGCAGGGGCAGGCCCTTCCCTTCTTTAACAACGGTGTGAAATAAATGATGAATTAAATACATGTGTACGCCGGCGCAGGGCCAGGAACAGTGCGTCATCGAATGGAACCGGACTGCCACAGCTACTAACTACCCCGGTGCCCAACACACCACCACTGACTGGGACTACACGTTTAAATAGCAGTTGCGCAACACATTTCCTGCCCCTCGGAAACCAACTTTCTTTTGGAAACTGGACAAATATTATCTGTTTTGTCCAGGCTGAAGCTGCAGAGAATCCACAAATACCCTTAGATCCCATCATGAAATGGACACGATGGAGTGAGTCACTTTGCATGACTGAATTTTTAGAGGTTTCTTTTGCCCCAGCTGGCATTGTTGTTAGTAAATAGGGACTGTAGTGTATTCTGGGAGGAGAGTGTCGAGCCTGTCAGCAGGCTGTCGTATATTCACACCGGGACGGGTCAGTGTGCACCCTGGGAAGTGGGGTGCCTGCTGAGAGGAGGAGGCATGGCCTTTTAGGCTCTCTCTAATAGCGAAGCAGCCAAACAGCCTGCAGGGACGGATGCCGCAGAGGTACATTCTTCGTGAAAGGGTTGCCGCTGCGACCTGGTTGCTGCTCAGAATCCCTTCATTAGCATGTCTATTAAAACACGCAGATCCCCATTCCCGCTCCCAGCATGAGGCAAGGCAGAGGGATGAGTCCCGGGGTTCCCCTTATCATTCACACTCAGGCAAATCCCCAAACCACCCACAGGTGACTTTTTTTTAGAGTGTTATCAGTAGTTTGAATAATACATTTTCTCTCTGCGAGGGATTCACAGATGCGATTTTATAGCATGATCCCTCACTGCCTGTAAAGAAGCTTCTGCAGTTTGCAAACATATTCAAAAGGCAAGAGCAAAAATGGAACTAAGAGTAAAAAGAAAGGACAAATAGTAAAAAGTAACAAAATGAAGGAAAAGGAAAGTAAGAAAAGGGTGAAAAGAAGGCTAAAAAATAAAAAGAATACTGAAATGCGAGATTTTGCCTGCGCTCTAGAATGTGAAGAAAGAGTTCGGCTCTTGGCACAGTCCACAGATATCAATTAAGTGGAGACACTAACCTTCCAACCTTTGTACCCGACCCTTGAAGAGCCTCTGAGGAGACGGAGCCCTGGGAGGGGTACACTGGCCTGTTATTGGTATTTGTCACTGAAGAACATTCCTGCACGGGGCAGCAGTACACATTCATACCATGCCAAGAATATTTGCTAAAACATTTTTTTAAAGAAAAAGACCCCCAAGAATGTTTTCCCCTCAAAATATATCCAACAGCAACATCCTTTTTTTGGTTTAATTAGATAAGATTAATCGACCGCATATGTTTTATGAAATTAGACCCTACTCACTTAAAATCTCTTGGATGTAGACTCTGGGCATGAGGACGAGTGCACTGATGTGGATGTCCACTGTGAATAATTAATTTAAGAATACCATGGGCAAGTGCTGAGGACCAATTCAGGAAATTCTATTTTACAATGCATGAGAAGTGGCTAGCAATTATGCATAGAAATGTCCCTTCACCAACCATGGCGTTCACTGTGGTACTCTGCACAAGTATTAGATCCCTGCCGTAAAGGAACATTTTCTCCAGACTTTGCAAAGTACAGCTTCATTTTTGACAGCTTTAATACCTCTGAGGGCATGTGCACCCAGTTCAACGCATATGTTGCAGAACCTGTCCCAGAGAATGTCAACCTTGAGGTGCACCAGTACTGGCATGGAAAGCTATGTCAGTGGCCTGAGTTGGCCCATTGTGTACTGGCTGTTTTGGCGTTGCTAGTCTCAAGTGCCAATGTTGAGAGGGCGTTTTCACAAATAAAAGTGTACATGGGAAGAAAAGAGAGAGCGTGAATGACTAAAGAATCACTGAAGAAATATTGTATGGTGTACTACAATAAATTTGACTTGTAAAAATGCATTTGGACTTCATATACACGTACGTACACTGTCTATATGCAATGCATCAATGAAGAAAGCCAGGAATAATAAAAGCAAAGCGTTCCATAAACACCGGAAAAACACAGTTTCAGTTGTTTTTTATGGCACGAAAATTAGTAATCACTGAAAAACACTGTTTTTTTCAGGTATTGAAATCACTGGAAAACACTGACAAAACACCACCAGAATTTACCCAAAATAGAAACTGAAAACAGGAAAGCCTAATAATGTACTAATAGGTTTGCAAAAACATTCAAATCTGTATGATTTTCATTTACAATGTGATGTAAATCTGTCTCATCTGGTGCTTCTAAATCTACTCTGTCTTGCTTAATGTTAGCTACCTTTTCATGTGCATTAGTGTCTGTTAGACCTGACACCTTTTGGCGTGGTTCTTCCCCCATCTTTTTGCCTCTGACTCATGTATTTTTGATGCTGTGCTGGATTTCTTTTTTGCTGGTTCAGATGCTTTGGACACTCTGCCACTGCTGATCAGTGTCAGAGTGTAAGTGCTCCCTCTGTAAATTGCCATATTAATTGAATATACCTGATTGGCATATTTGTATCACCCTGGAGTCCCTAGTAAAGTGCACTGTGTGTGCCAGGGCTGGTGATGACAGATACTACTAGTGGGCCTGCAGCGCAGATTGCGCCACCCACATGAGTAGCCCTAAAAAGGTGACTCAGGCCTGCCAGCGCAGGGCCTGTGTGCAGTCAGTGGACTGCCCTGTCCCCCTGGCCAGTGTCTCCACTGGCTGGGCCTAACCCTTCCCTGTCTGTGCACATCAGTCACCCCTATGGAAGGCTCAAGGTACCCCCCTGGGCAGGGTGCAGTGTATAGATAAGGTAGAGCATGTACTAGTGCAGGTGACATGCTCTGGTAGTGGGCAGCAGCCATTTTATGTGCTCACTGCTGTAAGGCACTCTTGATCCATAGAGTAACATGGAGGAGGCTGGCCCCATGTGATGCCAGCCTATCTCCCTATAGGAACAAGATGGGACCTAAGTGAAAGATATCCCTGAACTCAGAATTTAATGACACATCTTTTAGTGAAGGGTGTTTTTAAATCCTGTGTTGGAGAATAGCACTTTTAGAAAGTGGCTGTTCTCTTGTCTAAACCTTTCTGTGTGCCTGGGTTTGTGGAATGCCTGTCTGGTCTGGATGTGACCGGGGGGGTTGCAGAGCCCCCGGAGGAGAGGGTCGGAGCCAGCCCGGGGATGAAAGGGCACATCTGCTGCCAGGGAGGTGGGAGGAAGAAAAGCCTGATAGTGCTGGGCTGTGTTCCCACGAAGCCGCGCGCCTGCGCTCCCGCCCAGCTCCGTGCCCCAGAGCGCGCACTGCTGTGTCTGTGGCGCGCACACATCACCAAAAGCATTCGCGCTGCCGCTGGATTTAGCAAGTGCTTCCACTTGCTAAATGTCTTTTGTTTTCTAGAGTGCGGCTGTGGGAGCCCAAATCTGCCCGCAGCCACGCTTTAGAAAACAAAAGAAATGCAGCACCAAACACAGCGTGTGCTTTTAGAATCCCTTAAAAGCCCACGCTGTGTTTCTAAGCTTACACCACAATCGTCAGGGCATGAATAGGGAGCAGTTAGGTAGTGCACATAAACTCATGAATCCCCATAAAGTATAGTACCCAGTTCCCCGGTGCTCCTATTTATTACCTATTAAATGGTAATTTGTCAACTTCACTACTCGCTGACAGGGGGCAGTGCTTTGTTTGGACGTACACAGGGCGAAGTCAGCAACACACAATAAAATACATGTGTAAAATGGCAGACAATTTAATTTTTTTTAAAACACTACCTGGACCATTTCTGTATTACACCCCAGGTATGTTGGGAAGAGCTTTGTGAAGATCTGCGTGTTAAAAATAGTTCATTTTTGGTTCACTTTCTGCACGAAAGAGTAGTGGATTTAGCGCTCGGAATTCAGATTGGCGCTGCGACGTGCAAGGTAACCAACACTGGCGCTGCAGGGCTAAAATGCATAACCGGGAGCCTTTCTGGTGAAAGCACGTAACTTTCTAAGAAACAATGAAACTATGTATCTGTAGACTTTGCCCCTTGACCCCGAGTAGAGAGCTCTATTAACCTTGTGATTATCAATAGCCTACCATTAAATCTGGACCCGAACCTAAAAGGCAGACGATAATTTCCCAGCGGCAGGAGGATGTGGTCCCCACACAAACCACCCACTGGCGCCGAGCTCAAGGGGGATGCATCTGTACAAGTTCGAGGAGAGTGAGAGGAGGGCCCCATAGCAGCGCTGACTGAGGACTGTGTCACATGCTCAGTAACGGCAAAGAAGACAAGCACTGGCGTTGCCAATAGGTCTCGCAGTAGGTAAGTTGGAGCTATTACAATTGCAAATAACAATGCCTTTTATTTTTGTTTTCATTTTAAAAACATAAAGGGCTTTGTCATTTACAAAACCAATAGCTCCAACTTTCCTACTGCGAGACCTATTGTGCACTGCACAGTGTGGGTGAAAGTGGCACTGCGTGGGTGTGAGTGGCTTTGAGTGAGTGTCGTTGCGTGGGTGAGTGGCGTTGCATGTGTGAGTGTTGTTGCGTGGGTGAGTGGCGTTGCGTGGGTGAGTGGCGTTGCGTGGGTGAGTGGCGGTGCGTGGGTGAGTGGCGTTGCATGTGTGAGTGGCGTTGCATGTGTGAGTGGCGTTGCATGTGTGAGTGGCGTTGCGTGGATGAGTGGCGTTGCGTGTGTGAGTGGCGTTGCGTGGGTGAGTGCCATTGCATGAGTGAGTTGCGTTGCGTGTGTGAGTGGTGTTGCTTTGAGTGAGTGGCGTTGCGTGGGTGAGTGGCGTTGCATGTGTGAGCGTTGTTGCGTGGGTGAGTGGCGTTGCGTGGGTGAGTGGCATTGCGTGGGTGAGTGGCGTTGCGTGGATGAGTGGCGTTGCGTGGATGAGTGGTGTTGCGTGGGTGAGTGGCGTTGCATGGGTGAGTGGCGTTGCGTGGGTGAGTGGCGTTGCGTGGACGAGTGGTGTTGCGTGGGTGAGTGGCGTTGCGTGGGTGAGTGTTGTTACGTGGGTGAGTGGCGTTGCGTGGGTGAGTGGCGTTGCGGGGGTGAGTGGCGTTGCGTGGGTGAGTGGCGTTGCATGTGTGAGTGGCGTTGCGTGGGTGAGTGGCGTTGCGTGAGTGAGTTGCGTTGCGTGTGTGAGTGGTGTTGCTTTGAGTGAGGGTATGGGGCAGTGAGATAAATAACGGTGATGTATCAAGCCCTGATCTTTGGACTGGGTAAGAGTGGTCTGCTTAATTCAGACACTCTGTTCATCACCACCCCCTTTTCTGAATCGTTTTTGGCCACTATAGGTGTGGCAGGGTATACTCAGACATGAGTCCCTTTCTCACTGCTCCATCAGGATTCAAGCAAGCCGGGCCGAAGAGGCTGAAATGCCAGAAACCGGTCCCCGGTAGCTTGTCTCCTTTCTGGTGAAGAATTGGCTTGGTAGTTTGGTCTGCCCTGTTCCCATCATGCACTGGGCCAGGGACAGACTAATTTGCATATAGCCAGGTTCTGAGCTGGGATGGGGCAGTGAGATAAATAACGGTGATGGATCAAGCCCTGATCTTTGGACTGGGTAAGAGTGGTCTGCTTAATTCAGACACTCTGTTCATCACCACCCCCTTTTCTGAATCGTTTTTGGCCACTATAGGTGTGGCAGGGTATACTCAGACATGAGTCCCTTTCTCACTGCTCCATCAGGATTCAAGCAAGCCGGGCCGAAGAGGCTGAAATGCCAGAAACCGGTCCCCGGTAGCTTGTCTCCTTTCTGGTGAAGAATTGGCTTGGTAGTTTGGTCTGCCCTGTTCCCATCATGCACTGGGCCAGGGACAGACTAATTTGCATATAGCCAGGTTCTGAGCTGGGATGGGGCAGTGAGATAAATAACGGTGATGGATCAAGCCCTGATCTTTGGACTGGGTAAGAGTGGTCTGCTTAATTCAGACACTCTGTTCATCACCACCCCCTTTTCTGAATCGTTTTTGGCCACTATAGGTGTGGCAGGGTATACTCAGACATGAGTCCCTTTCTCACTGCTCCATCAGGATTCAAGCAAGCCGGGCCGAAGAGGCTGAAATGCCAGAAACCGGTCCCCGGTAGCTTGTCTCCTTTCTGGTGAAGAATTGGCTTGGTAGTTTGGTCTGCCCTGTTCCCATCATGCACTGGGCCAGGGACAGACTAATTTGCATATAGCCAGGTTCTGAGCTGGGATGGGGCAGTGAGATAAATAACGGTGATGGATCAAGCCCTGATCTTTGGACTGGGTAAGAGTGGTCTGCTTAATTCAGACACTCTGTTCATCACCACCCCCTTTTCTGAATCGCTTTGAGTGAGTGGCGTTGCGTGGGTGAGTGGCGTTGCATGTGTGAGTGTTGTTGCGTGGGTGAGTGGCGTTGCGTGGGTGAGTGGCGTTGCGTGGGTGAGTGGCATTGCGTGGATGAGTGGCGTTGCGTGGATGAGTGGCGTTGCGTGGATGAGTGGTGTTGCGTGTGTGAGTGGTGTTGCTCACCAAAAAATACATAAACATTGCATTTGTAGAATGTAGCTATGGACTATGTAAAACGGTCCAATACATTAAGGATTGAGTTTGTGCTATATACAATTGTCTAAAAATCAAATGGCATTGCAAACACTGAAATGCTACAAAGTTAAAATCTCGTCTTTACCCTATTATTAAAACTTTACTTTCATGGTAAACATGTAAGTCTGTAAATACAATGCAATAAATATAGCTAGGTTTGATTAACAAAATGCAGACAGAAAGTCTGCTATAGTGAGATGTTTCGGTGACAAATCCAGCACTTGAGAAAGGAAAGTAGGAGACGTTTATTAAAAGCTACGTAGACAAGCGACACAGATTGTAATCTATTTGGAGGCTGCATCTGTGGGATGCAAATTAACCACAGCAGTATGCTAAACTTGTGCTGGCACGTAGGAAGGGGGAAAAAAAGTGTCGGCAACTACAGCATGGTAAAACACATGTTACTTTATATTTGTGTAACTAGTGGCTATGTAAAACTGTGCAATACTTTAGGTTCGAGTTAGCACAATATACAATAGCCCAAAAACCAAATAAAATTTAAAACCTAAAATGCTGCAAAGGTAAACTATGATTTTTCTCTCTAGGGTGACGGTAAAAACAGAGAGCCCGATCGGCACATGTTGCAGCACCTACTTGGACCAGGCACCCTTAAAGCCCTAGGTAAAGTGTAGTGCGAATAATAATTAAACATATGGAAGGCATGTGAAGCAGTGGGCGGGGAAGCTTTGAAGCTTTGAAGCTCTCGGAGGCCGGAGCGCGGGAAGCAAGGAATGGATCTCACGGCCTGCCGGCCGTGAAGTGTGAAGCAGTGGGCGGGGAAGCTTTGAAGCTTTGAAGCTCTCGGAGGCCGGAGCGCGGGAGAGCCTGGTGGGGGGGCGGGAATACGAGCGACGGGAGGAGAAGTTGATGCAGGCGGAATAGGGAGATGCGCGTGCTTGTGTGGTCACGTGACCCGCTTTTGTGGCCACGTGACCTCACATGCACTGTGAAGAAACCGCAGTGGTTTCACTAGTCGATCGAGCACTTGAATTCTCGAACCCAAATGCGCTTGCGCGCATTGTAGGTCACGAGACCTAAAAAACTGCGGCCAAACAAAAGAGAAGAATCCGTAAGGTGGAAGGAAGGAAGTGCACTGTGAGAGGGAGAAAGAAGATGATGGATGGCACCGGGTATTGAGAAAAGGCAGACCCGCAAGGCATGTAGAGGATGGGGAGTCAGATAAGAGGCAAAAAGCAGTGATGGATAGAGGTTCAGGTGAAAACGGCAGGGTATGTAGATGTGGTGACATAACAAGCATAAGGATAAAACAGCAGGGCACAGAAATGACCCTACAGGGCAATAAAAGCAACCAGCACCCTCAATCAAGAAACCTTGCAAGAGCGATCATCTTTACATAGCGCCACTATGTACAGTGCCCAAGAGACACAGAGCCAATAATCAGCTCTGTGCCATCATGACCCATTCAGCACCTATACTCCAAAACACTGATCTACCAGCCCAGGCCACGATCATCACCTGTACAAAGGATAGCTGGAAGGATCAGCTCTGAAAATGTCTTTGGCAGGACTACATTTATTAACTGGGACACTGAATACATTAGACTTCGTAGATGAAGTGCCGCAATTATATTTTTCTTGAGCTTTCTTTTAGTATTTAAGGTAATGAGGGGGCTAAGGAGAGCCCCATGTCAAACCCGTGTCCGCTATCCATTATAACTCTATCTTACAACTGCCCCAAGTGCACCTCTTTTCCTTCCAGAGCAGGGGACGCAAATAGTAACTGTAAATGGAGAACGGGAAGGGGGTAAATGGGAGAAAGATAAGATCATGAGTGAAATGGAAGGGCATGTGCGTAAATGGTGCATGCTTTATATGCCTTTGAGAATGGGAGAGTGTGAAAGGATCTATGCAGATGGAAGACCGAAAGATGGAGTCTGTGGGGATGGGAGAGAAGTAGTGATGGGGACTGTGGTGACACAATGCGGGCATCGAAGAGGGAGCAATAGGGACTTTTAGGATGGAGAGAGAAAAAGAGTATGTGAGGAAGAGAAGAAGTGGAAGGGTCTGTGAGGCTGGGGAAGGTTGTAATACGAGGATAGAAGAGAGCAGGGAGACTGTGGGGTTTGGAGAGTAGGTGAGGTAAAGGGGGTGAAGTGGGGAATGGATTTTGATGGCCAGAAATCTCTCTCAGGAAGAACATTAATCACCAGAGTTATCTTGCATTTTTATTGTTGCCTAAAATTGCTGGAGGCCAGGAAGGAGGCAGCAAGTGCTTTTTGAAACATAATATACTTGCAAGCATAACACCCCACCTGAAGTCAGCACCCGGTGCGATCGCACCGCCCTAGAGCCACCCTGCTCAAGGGTCCTGTTTCCTCAGTGACTGTCGCACTAGGGTGTGCTGCTTCATGGGCCTGCCCGCAAGACTGGAGGTGAACTTCGGTATGGATTGTGGTTGACAGGCCTTTAAGGTTAACCCACAGTTGCCACCGTTAGAGTACACATGATGGTGCAAAGGCACCATGGCTTCTAAGGTCTAGCAAGGGAATGTGCTCCCTCAGGAGAGTGGTCTGGTGGACTGGTCTTGAAGGCTGAACCTGGTTCCCCAGTTCCAAATTCGGCAGCTCTGACCATAGTGCCACATCCTCTCCTCCACTGAACACCATACTGCCCCATTGATAGAAACTTGTACTGCCTTCAGCTACAACCCAATTGTGGCCCACTATAAACTCCTGGATGCGACACAATTCAAATTACGCATTAGACAAGAGTAATATGCTGCCTAAAAAAAAGTTACATGTTAATCGCAGCACCCATCATGAGCTGAAATCATTATGAAAACTTGAACAAATGCACACAATCACCCCGCAGCCCAGCTCTATTAAGAAAAGGAATGCAGCAACATAGCTGCTAAGGTTTCAAATTGCTATGTGGGACGGTTTTAAACCTGCCTTAACACCGTTCACATGGATCTGTATGTGCGGAAACGCACTGTCTTTTCACTTTTTTAAGCAAAAGTTTGGAGTGATATTGAGCGCTGCACCCACACGCGTGCATGCTTACTGGCGCACACAGCCTTGGTTGCAGTGCACATAGACCTTACACAGCCGCACACAGAGGAAAAAAAATAGAGGGAACATTGGTGCTGGGCTGTGCCTGCCTGCCCCCCCTTGCTAGCTCCCTCCTGCCGGCCAAATGACACCTCTGACCCTGGAGCTGACAGGAAGAAGAAAACCAGAAACACCTCAGTGCTTCAGCAACCCCCAGAACTGGTTTAGACTGGAGTCAGGGCCGCTTGCACAAAGACTTCAAAGGACTTCAAAGACTTTGAGGGGTATAAGGAAAGGACCCCTGACTATGGAAGATTAGATTCTGAAATTCTGCAATCAAGAAGGAACCTCTGCTGGAGGAAGGACTGCTGGAGAACTAAAGGAAGATTGCCTTGCTGTGTGCTCTAAGGGCTGACCTGTTCTGCCGTGCAACTGAAAGCTGAGGAGGAGAAAGGGACTTTGCTGTGTGCTGTGACCCTACCTACTTGAAACTGTGAAGACTCTGCTGTGTGCTGTGTCTACAACTGAATCTCCAAGGGCCTGAGAAGAGCTGGCCTCCTGTTGGGAACCCATGGTTAAAGGTTCCTAAAGCTTTGCCAGAAAACAGCTGCAAAATCGTGCTGTTGTGACCCGAGGCGTGTGGTGCTGACTGCGGAGCGTGAGGAAGGGAGCGGTGTGTTTATCGACACATTCCCGACGAGGGTAGGAGGCCTGTGGTGTCTCCCCTCGTGGAATCTGCTCCAACGTGGTGGTGAGGCTGAGAGGGCGGTCGATTTGTGACCTGCGCCCTCGAAAACCCTTTTCCGCCTGTTCACCGCCGCTGCCTGGGGCCAGGATCATCGTTCCAAGCAGCCGCTCGTGACCGGGAGCTGCAGCGGCGAAGATCGGAGCCGCCGCGCTCCCATTGGCTGCTGGAATCGAGCCCCCTCACTGATGCCGCGACGGGATTGGCCCGTGCGGCGTAGCGTCATCAGCGAGGCCGTACTGTCATTGGTTGACGGCCCCGCATCATCAGAGCCGAGTCCCGGGAGCCGCACTGCCATTGGCTGACTCCCGGGTACTGAAGGGGCTCGACCGAAGGGCCGCGACCTGATTGGCCCGCAGCCTGAAGCAGCCTACAAGCCGCCGAAGAAGCCGTGATCTTGTCACCCCAGCGAGGAGCCGACAGCCGGAGCAGCTGCCTGACCCGTCCTCGCCGAGGGAGTCCGCGTGTGTTCCTCGCCCCTGGCCTGTCGTCCCCCGAGGTGTGCTGCATCCCCCGCCGCTCGTTGGATTGTCGAGAGCGGGCGGGAGAGCAGAGGGGACCGGCCGGGGCAAGGAGCAAGTGTGCTCTGCTAGGCGCGAGGCGCCGGAGGCCAATAACGACGTAGGCAGTGCCGGCGAGAAAACAAAGAGTCCCCAGGGACGCTGGTGAGGCGCGCTTTCAGCGTTAGGAGCCCATTGCTTTGCGGGCTCGAGATTAACAGAGGAGAATCAGTGGCATAGCTAGTTGGCTAATTTTTAGAGAGCTAATTTTAGATAACTACCGAGTGTTATTCTTAATTACTGATTAAAGAGACTTGAGACATTTTTCATAAGAACTTCCTAACCATTTAACTGCAACCATTAAGAAGAAGTGCAACCTTTTTATAATGAAGTAATTATCGTGCAACTGCTTGATTTACCTTGCTGAAACTAGATAAAGATAAAGTTATATATTTTCATAAAATATACTTACCTGTGTGGTTTCAGTTTGTGGTGGACTGGGCATTATTGTTGTGTTAAGTGCAAATGTTATCCACATTGCCTCTGTTTAGCCTAGACTGCTCGCGCCATGCTACCTTGAGGGTGAGCAGGGGTTATCTCAGAGGGTTATTCCTTCACCCTGACTAGAAGCAAGGGTCCCTACTTGGTCAAAGGTCCTTACCTCTGCCAACTAGAGACACCCGGTTCTAACATTGTTGGACAGCGGTGCGGATTTTGAACTAATAATTGCACTTGACCTGCAGTGATTTCTTGTACATCACTAGTCTAGTTTAGCAGAACAGGTTGCGCAAGATTTTTTTTCTTTTTTGGTGAAACCTTTTTAGTTGAAAAGATTAGGAAGCATCATGTCTCGGAAAGCGCCAAGCATGAATGGAGAAGTGGAAGTGGAATTTGAAATCCAGGAGTTGGTCACCTATAACAAGGAGCAACTGAGAAACTTCTGCAAACGGCTTGAATGCCCAGTAAGGGGCGGCGCAAACAAGGAAGAGCTACGGAAAGCTCTGAGGGCCTGCTGGGAGGCCAAACATGGTGTTCCAGAAGCTACTATTGGAGAGGGAGGCACACAGGAGAATGTTTTTTTGTCCAGTGAATTGCCAGTGGGGAAGCCAGCGTCTAGGCCCGGCAGCAACCACTCCGGTAGGGTTATTTCTCCAGAGGAAGTGGAGGAGAATCAGAGAGCTAGGGCCCATGAGATTGAGCTTTTTAAGCTCAAAGCGCAAGCAGAGGCGGATGAGAGAAGAACCGCTCTCGCTTTGGAGGAGAGGAAACTCCAATTGGCTCATGAGTTGAGCATGAAGGAGTTGGACATCAAATTTAAAGAGGTGGTGTCCAGTTCTAATGGTGGCAGCGCACAACCGGTACAGGCGGGTAAGGTATACATACCAAAGGATCTGGTACAGAATTATCAGAGGGGTGAGGATATTTATGCGTGGTTCAGAGCGTATGAACTTGCCTTAAAGATGAATGAAGTGCCTGAGAAGAATTGGGGGGCAGGATTGTGGAAGCATTTTGAGGCCTCTGGGAGGGATGTTTTGGCACCCTTAGAAGCAGAGGATGCTCTATCCTACCACGCAATGAAGGAGGCTTTGTGCCTCAGGTATGGGCTCACTGCAGAACAGTACCGCCAGAAGTTTCGGAACTTCAAGCAGCTTGATTCAAGTACTTGGGTGGAGTGTGTGAGTATGTACACGCGTGCACTGGAAGGTTGGATAAAGGGCAGCAAAGTTACTGATTATGTGGGGTTGTGTCACTTGATTAGTAGGGAGCACTTAAGTAGCTTATGTGTTCCCGAGCTGCGCCAGCATCTTTTGGATAGCAAGTTAACTGATCCCAGTGAGCTTGCTAAAAAGGCGGACCGCTGGACTAGCACCAGGGTCCACAAGGGGGTGGACAGGGTCCCCAGCAGAAGAGTGGGGGGGACACGGGTAATCAAAAGGAGTCTGATAAAGGGCCCCAAAGTAGTTCCCAGGAAAAGGTGTCTCAACCCCCCAAGCCTAAGAAGTCCTGGCCCCATAAGGGCACGCAGGACAAAAAGACCCCACTTACTTGCTATTCCTGTAGGGAGGTGGGGCACATTGCCCCAAATGTCCAAAGAAACCTCCAGCACCCTCTGGTGCTCCCTCACCGGCGTTAGCCAGTGTAGCATTGGGAGGGGATTTGATTTCTAGTGGGGAGAAGGGGTTAGCATTGATGACCCTTGTCTCTCTAGGAGACCAAGAGATGGCCCAGGAAACCTTGCTGCCCCAAAACACTAAGAAATACGGGCAGAAGGTGACCATCAATGGACAGGAGGTAGAGGCTCTCAGAGACACAGGGGCCAGCGTGACATCTGTCAGGTGTCGGTGGGTGTCTGAAGAGCAAATTGTTCCCAAGGTACTCCGACCTGTGGTGGCATCTGACAGTTCAGTGCGCTACTGCAGGTTGGCAAAAGTTCCATTTGAATAGGGAGGAGTCTCCGGTATTTTGGAAATTGTTGTAAGTGATGCCTTGCCTGTAGATTGTCTATTAGGTAATGACCTGGAGAGCTCCCCATGGAAAGAGGTGGAGCACAGGACTCACTTGGAGATGTTGGGTTTGCCTGCGTGGATCTGTGTGTCCACCCGTGCAATGACAGCCAGAGAGGGCGGTCTAGCAGAACTGGAGCCTGGAACAATGGCCCAGGGACCTGCCAAGAGAGGAAGGGGTAGAGGGCGCGGGAAACCGGCCCCCACTGTTCCCACGGTCCAGGAGGAGGCAGACCCAGAGGGGGATGCCCTGGAACCTACAGGGGAGCAGGTGGCCGAACTAGGGGAATTGCCCGAGCTGTCCCAGTAGCAGCAAGAGGGTGGTCCCTCCAGGGAGGAATTCTGCCAGGCTCAGAAGGAGTGCCCTTCTCTCATTGGTGTGCGGCAGCAGGCTGCAGACCAGGCAGCAGGCCTGGGGTCCAAGGAGCATTTGATCTACTGGGACGATGACTTACTTTATAGTGAGCCTAAATTGGCTGAGCCTGGTGCAGCCCGGGTGCTGGTAGTACCGGAGCGCTTCAGGAACTTCCTACTGGGTCTGGCTCATGACGTGCCTCTCGCAGGACACCTGGGGCAAGACAAGACCTATCACAGGCTTGTCACCCATTTCTACTGGCCCCAGATGAAGAAGCACGTCGCTGCCTTTTGTAAGTCTTGTCAGACTTGCCAAGCCAGTGGCAAGAGTGGAGGGAAGTGCGTGGCACCCCTCCAACCCTTTCCTGTGGTGAGCACCCCTTTTGAGCGGGTGGGCATTGACATCGTGGGGCCCCTGGATCCCAAGACAGCCCTAGGCAACAGGTTTATCCTGGTCTTGGTGGACCATGCCACTCGGTACCCGGAAGCCATCCCGCTCAGGACGGTCACAGCCCCAGTGGTGGGCCGTGCCCTGATGGGAATCTTTTCCCGGGTGGGATTTCCCAGGGAGGTGGTCTCAGACAGAGGGACAAACTTCATTTCTAGGTATATGAAGTCCCTGTGGAGTGAGTGTGGGGTGACATACAACTTCACCACTCCTTACCACCCTCAAGGAAATGGGCTGGTTGAGAGATTCAACCGCACATTGAAGGGCATGATTATGGGCCTGGAAGAGCCCATGAGGCGGAAATGGGACGTCTTGTTACCTTGCCTGTTGTTTGCCTACAGGGAGGTGCCTCAGAAATCCTTAGGGTTCAGTCCCTTTGAGTTGCTGTATGGCCACCCTGTCAGAGGGCCTCTTACTCTGGTGAAGGAGGGGTGGGAGAAATCCCGTGGGAAAACCCCTCAGGATGTGTTCAGCTATGTGGTGGCCATTCGCACCCAGACCAAGCACTTCAGGAAGCTCGCTCAAGAGAACCTGGAGGCTAGCCAGGAGGAAATCAAGAGGTGGTATGACCAGAACACTTCTCTGGTTGAGTTCCACCCTGGTCAGAAAGTGTGGGTGATGGCGCCCGTGGAGCCTTGTGCGCTCCGTGACAAGTGGTCTGGGCCATATGAGGTGGTGGAGCGCAAGAGCGAGGTTACCTATTTGGTTAACCTGAAGACTCCCAGGCAGCCCCTGAGAGTGCTACATGTGAACCGCCTCAAGCCCCACTTTGAGAGGACTGAAGTGACTATGCTCATGGCTACAGATGCTGGAGGGGAGGAGGATAGTGATCCTCTCCCTGACCTCCTAGCAGTCAAGGAGCAAGATGGGTCAGTGGATGGTGTGGTCCTCTCCCCCACCCTGACTCCAGAGCAGCAGGAGGACTGTCGCCAAGTCTTGGGTCAGTTCGCCCCCCTGTTCTCCCTGACCCCCGGTGTCACCAAGTGGTGCGTCCACGACGTGGACACTGGAGACAGTCTGCCTGTGAAACAGAAGTTCTACAGAGTGGCTGACAATGTCAGAGCCAGCATCAAGGAAGAAGTTTCCAAGATGTTGACGCTAGGGGTGATTGAGCCCTCCAGCAGCCCCTGGGCTAGCCCAGTGGTCTTAGTGCCTAAGAAAGCTGCTACCCCAGGTGGCACCCCAGAACTTCGGTTCTGCGTGGACTACCGTGGGCTCAATGCGGTCACCAAGACTGACGCGCACCCCATCCCCAGAGCTGATGAGCTGGTGGATCGGTTGGGAGCTGCCCAGTACCTGAGTACTTTTGATTTGACTTCAGGGTACTGGCAGATTGCCTTAACTGACGGGGCAAAGGAGAGGTCAGCATTTTCCACACCCGAGGGGCACTTCCAGTTCCGTGTCATGCCCTTTGGGTTGAAAAATGCACCTGCCACATTTCAGAGATTGGTCAACCAGGTACTGGCGGGGCTGGAGCAATTCAGCGCAGCCTACCTGGATGACATTGCTGTGTTCAGCTCCACTTGGGAGGAACACCTGCAACACCTCACTGAAGTGTTGAAGGCTCTGCAGAAGGCAGGCCTCACTATCAAGGCCAGTAAATGCCAGATAGGGCAGGGATCGGTGGTGTACTTGGGACACCAGGTGGGGAGCGGCCAGGTGGCGCCCCTACAGGCGAAGATTGATACCATTCTGGCTTGGGAGCCCCCCAAGACTCAGACTGAGGTGAAAGCCTTTTTAGGTCTCACCGGGTATTACAGACGGTTTGTCAAAGGTTATGGCACCATTGTGGCCCCGTTGACAGAGCTGACATCTAGGAATCAGCCCAGAAAAGTGAATTGGACTGAGGCCTGTCAAACTGCTGTTGACACCCTCAAAACTGCCATGTGCACAGCACCGGTGCTTAAGGCACCTGACTTTTCCAGTGAGTTCATTGTGCAAACTGACGCTTCAGAGCAAGGCGTGGGAGCAGTACTCTCACAGATTAATGATGAGGGCGGAGACCAACCAGTGGCTTTCATTAGCCGGAGGCTAATCCCCAGGGAACGGAGATGGAGTGCCATTGAAAGGGAAGCTTTCGCTGTGGTCTGGGCTCTGAAGAAGCTGAGGCCCTACCTGTTTGGGACTCACTTCCGTGTTCAGACCGACCACAGGCCCCTCAGATGGTTAATGCAGATGAGGGGTGAGAATCCAAAATTGTTGAGGTGGTCCATTTCCCTACAGGGGATGGACTTTACGGTGGAGCACCGCCCTGGTACAGAACACGCCAATGCTGACGGTCTGTCCAGATTCTTCCGCCTTAGTGATGAGGACTCCCAAGAGGTTGGGTAGTTCTCCCCACTTTCAGCTGCAGGGGACACGTGTTAGACCTGACACCTTTTAGCGTGGTTCTTCCCCCATCTTTTTGCCTCTGACTCGTGTATTTTTGATGCTGTGCTGGATTTCGTTTTTGCTGGTTCAGATGCTTTGGACACTCTGCCACTGCTGATCAGTGTCAGAGTGTAAGTGCTCCCTCTGTAAATTGCCATATTAATTGAATATACCTGATTGGCATATTTGTATCACCCTGGAGTCCCTGGAGTCCCTAGTAAAGTGCACTGTGTGTGCCAGGGCTGGTGATGACAGATGCTACTAGTGGGCCTGCAGCGCAGATTGCGCCACCCACATGAGTAGCCCTAAAAAGGTGACTCAGGCCTGCCAGCGCAGGGCCTGTGTGCAGTCAGTGGACTGCCCTGTCCCCCTGGCCAGTGTCTCCACTGGCTGGGCCTAACCCTTCCCTGTCTGTGCACATCAGTCACCCCTATGGAAGGCTCAAGGTACCCCCCTGGGCAGGGTGCAGTGTATAGATAAGGTAGAGCATGTACTAGTGCAGGTCACATGCTCTGGTAGTGGGCAGCAGCCATTTTATGTGCTCACTGCTGTAAGGCGCTCTTGATCCATAGAGTAACATGGAGGAGGCTGGCCCCATGTGATGCCAGCCTATCTTCCTATAGGAACAAGATGGGACCTAAGTGAAAGATATCCCTGAACTCAGAATTTAATGACACATCTTTTAGTGAAGGGTGTTTTTAAATCCTGTGTTGGAGAATAGCACTTTTAGAAAGTGGCTGTTCTCTTGTCTAAACCTTTCTGTGTGCCTGGGTTTGTGGAATGCCTGTCTGGTATGGATGTGACCGGGGGGGTTGCAGAGCCCCCGGAGGAGAGGGTCAGAGCCAGCCCGGGGATGAAAGGGCACATCTGCTGCCAGGGAGGTGGGAGGAAGAAAAGCCTAATAGTGCTGGGCTGTGCCTGCCTGCCCCCCCATGCTAGCTCCCTCCTGCCGGCCAACTGACACCTCTGACCCTGGAGCTGACAGGAAGAAGAAAACCAGAAACACCTCAGCAACCCCCAGAACTGGTTTAGACTGGAGTCAGGGCCGCTTGCACAAAGACTTCAAAGGACTTCAAAGACTTTGAGGGGTATAAGGAAAGGACCCCTGACTACGGAAGATTAGATTCTGAAATTCTGCAATCAAGAAGGAACCTCTGCTGGAGGAAGGACTGCTGGAGAACTAAAGGAAGATTGCCTTGCTGTGTGCTCTAAGGGCTGACCTGTTCTGCCGTGCAACTGAAAGCTGAGGAGGAGAAAGGGACTTTGTTGTGTGCTGTGACCCTACCTACTTGAAACTGCCAAGAATCTGCTGTGTGCTGTGTCTACAACTGAATCTCCAAGGGCCTGAGAAGAGCTGGCCTCCTGTTGGGAACCCAGGGTTAAAGGTTCCTAAAGCTTTGCCAGAAAACAGCTGCAAAATCGTGCTGTTGTGACCCGAGGCGTGTGGTGCTGACTGCGGAGCATGAGGAAGGGAGCGGTGTGTTTATCGACACATTCCCGATGAGGGTAGGAGGCCTGTGGTGTCTCCCCTCGTGGAATCTGCTCCAACGTGGTGGTGAGGCTGAGAGGGCGGTCGATTCGTGACCTGCGCCCTCGAAAACCCTTTTCCGCCTGTTCACCGCCGCTGCCTGGGGCCAGGATCATCGTTCCAAGCAGCCGCTCGTGACCGGGAGCTGCAGCGGCGAAGATCGGAGCCGCCGCGCTCCCATTGGCTTCTGGAATCGAGCCCCCTCACTGACGCCCTGACGGGATTGGCCCGTGCGGCGTAGCGTCATCAACGAGGCCGTACTGTCATTGGTTGACGGCCCCGCATCATCAGAGCCGAGTCCTGGGAGCCGCACTGCCATTGGCTGACTCCCGGGTACTGAAGGGCCGCGACCTGATTGGCCCGCAGCCTGAAGCAGCCTACAAGCCGCCGAAGAAGCCGTGATCTTGTCACCCCAGCGAGGAGCCGGCAGCCGGAGCAGCTGCCTGACCCGTCCTCGCCGAGGGAGTCCGCGTGTGTTCCTCGCCCCTGGCCTGTCGTCCCCCGAGGTGTGCTGCATCCCCCGCCGCTCGTTGGATTGTCGAGAGCAGGCAGGACAGCAGAGGGGACCGGCAGGGGCAAGGAGCAGGTGTGCTCTGCTAGGCGCGAGGCGCCGGAGGCCAATAACGACGTAGGCAGTGCCGGTGAGAAAACAAAGAGTCCCCAGGGACGCTGGTGAGGCGCACTTTCAGCGTTAGGAGCCCATTGCTTTGCGGGCTCGAGATTAACAGAGGAAAATCAGTGGCATAGCTAGTTGGCTCATTTTTAGAGAGCTAATTTTAGATAACTACCAAGTGTTATTCTTAATTACTGATTAAAGAGACTTGAGACATTTTTCATAAGAACTTCCTAACCATTTAACTGCAACCATTAAGAAGTGCAACCTTTTTATAATGAAGTAATTATCGTGCAACTGCTTGATTTACCTTGCTGAAACTAGATAAAGATAAAGTTATATATTTTCATAAAATATACTTACCTGTGTGGTCTCAGTTTGTGGTGGACTGGGGATTATTGTTGTGTTAAGTGCAAATGTTATTTTTAAGAAGCGACGATGTGCACACCTTCTTTAATCCATTTTAACTGCATTCCTTTTTTGTGTTGATGTTTTTCATCAAATTGCGTGCTTCCCTGGGAAGCGTGGTCAGCCCTTTTACACGCCAGAAATATAACCCTTCTCCCCTTATTCTGTTCGACTGGTACACATTCAACAATGTCCTGCCCCACCTCACTAACAAACTCACGATATTTAGTGAAAAGCAACATGTTATTCCCCATTGAGTTATCCTGCTTCTAAGACCATACCTTTCAATCGAAAAGTGCAAACTACTTCCCGCCGTCTTCACTGCTTTGCCAGAATCGCCCTGTTGCTCAACTCTCTGACTTTTAACCTTTTTTCCAATCAGTTATCTCCTCCCCCCCATTCACCTGTTCGATGTTAGCCCTCTCACATTACATAACCCAATCGCTGTTCTCCTTCCTGTCCCGGTCTTTGCCTCCAAATCCCACAGTGCACTTCATGTATCACCCGGCTACTCAAAGTATGCTTCAACAGTTGCTCCCCTGAGTTCATCCCCCATTTCTCTGAATCTCCCAAAGCACCCAAATTAATCAAAAAATGCTCCGCCCGCCCTCTGATGTCTTTTCACGTCGACTATAAGATGTTTTATCTGCGATCTTACAAGTGTCAGCTTGTTAAAAAATAAACTCCTGTGCAACAACATAATCACAATGTGTTAATGAAAAAGTAAGCCAAAAAGTCGCCCAAGTGTCCAACTTCAGTTGTCCTTCATAAGTTTCATAAGATTTCGCCTATGGACCAAGTTCATACAAATGTCTCTTGTGTGACGGTTTTCCATTTTATCCAATTTTTCACGGTGCTTCAACGGGTGCTACTCGTCCATGGGCCGAAAGTAATAAATGCATTTTTAAGAAGCGACGATGTGCACACCTTCTTTAATCCATTTTAACTGCATTCCTTTTTTGTGTTGATGTTTTTCATCAAATTGCGTGCTTCCCTGGGAAGCGTGGTCAGCCCTTTTACACGCCAGAAATATAACAAGAAAGTTGGGGGCGGAACACCGCCCCCATCCAGGTGCACAGCCGTAATTCACTTGCATAACAAAATGCCACGAATTTCACTATATTTTCCAGTTGTTTTATTTTGTAAACGTAATCCAATATTCATCATTTCTTCAAATTTTTTCATGTCACCAAAGAGACGCTTACACTTTCACTATATTCTTAATGGAGCAGGAATGCCCATCCAGGCCTTCTCCTGCGCCATGACAGTGTGCATAAGTTCATCCACAAAACATCATTCTTGTACACCCAATGCATTTCGAGCCTTAACTCTGGCTCTTCGTCAGGGGTTAAGTTCTATAAATATAAAACACATCTGTTACACTCTGTGCGTGACCCAATGCCATTCAATAATCATTACATATACAGTTGTTACTGACTCCCCAAGTCGACGTTTTCCCGCTAAAAACGCAACCTAGTGTCGCCATTTACGTGAGTGCCCCTATCATCTACCCTTCTCCCCTTATTCTGTTCGACTGGTACACATTCAACAATGTCCTGCCCCACCTCACTAACAAACTCACGATATTTAGTGAAAAGCAACATGTTATTCCCCATTGAGTTATCCTGCTTTTAAGACCATACCTTTCAATCGAAAAGTGCAAACTACTTCCCGCCGTCTTCACTGCTTTGCCAGAATCGCCCTGTTGCTCAACTCTCTGACTTTTAACCTTTTTCCAATCAGTTATCTCCTCCCCCCCATTCACCTGTTCGATGTTAGCCCTCTCACATTACATAACCCAATCGCTGTTCTCCTTCCTGTCCCGGTCTTTGCCTCCAAATCCCACAGTGCACTTCATGTATCACCCGGCTACTCAAAGTATGCTTCAACAGTTGCTCCCCTGAGTTCATCCCCCATTTCTCTGAATCTCCCAAAGCACCCAAATTAATCAAAAAATGCTCCGCCCGCCCTCTGATGTCTTTTCACGTCGACTATAAGATGTTTTATCTGCGATCTTACAAGTGTCAGCTTGTTAAAAAATAAACTCCTGTGCAACAACATAATCACAATGTGTTAATGAAAAAGTAACCCAAAAGTCGCCCAAGTGTCCAACTTCAGTTGTCCTTCATAAGTTTCATAAGATTTCGCCTATGGACCAAGTTCATACAAATGTCTCTTGTGTGACGTTTTTCCATTTTATCCAATTTTTCACGGTGCTTCAACGGGTGCTACTCGTCCATGGGCCGAAAGTAATAAATGCATTTTTAAGAAGCGACGATGTGCACACCTTCTTTAATCCATTTTAACTGCATTCCTTTTTTGTGTTGATGATTTTCATCAAATTGCGTGCTTCCCTGGGAAGCGTGGTCAGCCCTTTTACACGCCAGAAATATAACAAGAAAGTTGGGGGCGGAACACCGCCCCCATCCAGGTGCACAGCCGTAATTCACTTGCATAACAAAATGCCACGAATTTCACCATATTTTCCAGTTGTTTTATTTTGTAAACGTAATCCAATATTCATCATTTCTTCAAATGTTTTCATGTCACCAAAGAGACGCTTACACTTTCACTATATTCTTAATGGAGCAGGAATGCCCATCCAGGCCTTCTCCTGCGCCATGACAGTGTGCATAAGTTCATCCACAAAACGTCATTCTTGTACACCCAATGCATTTCGAGCCTTAACTCTGGCTCTTCGTCAGGGGTTAAGTTCTATAAATATAAAACACATCTGTTACACTCTGTGCGTGACCCAATGCCATTCAATAATCATTACATATACAGTTGTTACTGACTCCCCAAGTCAACGTTTTCCCGCTAAAAACGCAACCTAGTGTCGCCATTTAAGTGAGTGCCCCTATCATCTACCCTTCTCCCCTTATTCTGTTCGACTGGTACACATTCAACAATGTCCTGCCCCACCTCACTAACAAACTCACGATATTTAGTGAAAAGCAACATGTTATTCCCCATTGAGTTATCCTGCTTCTAAGACCATACCTTTCAATCGAAAAGTGCAATCTACTTCCCGCCGTCTTCACTGCTTTGCCAGAATCGCCCTGTTGCTCAACTCTCTGACTTTTAACCTTTTTCCAATCAGTTATCTCCTCCCCCCCATTCACCTGTTCGATGTTAGCCCTCTCACATTACATAACCCAATCGCTGTTCTCCTTCCTGTCCCGGTCTTTGCCTCCAAATCCCACAGTGCACTTCATGTATCACCCGGCTACTCAAAGTATGCTTCAACAGTTGCTCCCCTGAGTTCATCCCCCATTTCCCTGAATCTCCCAAAGCACCCAAATTAATCAAAAAATGCTCCGCCCGCCCTCTGATGTCTTTTCACGTCGACTATAAGATGTTTTATCTGCGATCTTACAAGTGTCAGCTTGTTAAAAAATAAACTCCTGTGCAACAACATAATCACAATGTGTTAATGAAAAAGTAAGCCAAAAAGTCGCCCAAGTGTCCAACTTCAGTTGTCCTTCATAAGTTTCATAAGATTTCGCCTATGGACCAAGTTCATACAAATGTCTCTTGTGTGACGGTTTTCCATTTTATTCAATTTTTCACGGTGCTTCAACGGGTGCTACTCGTCCATGGGCCGAAAGTAATAAATGCATTTTTAAGAAGCGACGATGTGCACACCTTCTTTAATCCATTTTAACTGCATTCCTTTTTTGTGTTGATGTTTTTCATCAAATTGCGTGCTTCCCTGGGAAGCGTGGTCAGCCCTTTTACACGCCAGAAATATAACAAGAAAGTTGGGGGCGGAACACCGCCCCCATCCAGGTGCACAGCCGTAATTCACTTGCATAACAAAATGCCACGAATTTCACCATATTTTCCAGTTGTTTTATTTTGTAAACGTAATCCAATATTCATCATTTCTTCAAATTTTTTCATGTCACCAAAGAGACGCTTACACTTTCACTATATTCTTAATGGAGCAGGAATGCCCATCCAGGCCTTCTCCTGCGCCATGACAGTGTGCATAAGTTCATCCACAAAACGTCATTCTTGTACACCCAATGCATTTCGAGCCTTAACTCTGGCTCTTCGTCAGGGGTTAAGTTCTATAAATATAAAACACATCTGTTACACTCTGTGCGTGACCCAATGCCATTCAATAATCATTACATATACAGTTGTTACTGACTCCCCAAGTCGACGTTTTCCCGCTAAAAACGCAACCTAGTGTCGCCATTTACGTGAGTGCCCCTATCATCTACCCTTCTCCCCTTATTCTGTTCGACTGGTACACATTCAACAATGTCCTGCCCCACCTCACTAACAAACTCACGATATTTAGTGAAAAGCAACATGTTATTCCCCATTGAGTTATCCTGCTTCTAAGACCATACCTTTCAATCGAAAAGTGCAAACTACTTCCCGCCGTCTTCACTGCTTTGCCAGAATCGCCCTGTTGCTCAACTCTCTGACTTTTAACCTTTTTCCAATCAGTTATCTCCTCCCCCCATTCACCTGTTCGATGTTAGCCCTCTCACATTACATAACCCAATCACTGTTCTCCTTCCTGTCCCGGTCTTTGCCTCCAAATCCCACAGTGCACTTCATGTATCACCCGGCTACTCAAAGTATGCTTCAACAGTTGCTCCCCTGAGTTCATCCCCCATTTCTCTGAATCTCCCAAAGCACCCAAATTAATCAAAAAATGCTCCGCCCGCCCTCTGATGTCTTTTCACGTCGACTATAAGATGTTTTATCTGCGATCTTACAAGTGTCAGCTTGTTAAAAAATAAACTCCTGTGCAACAACATAATCACAATGTGTTAATGAAAAAGTAAGCCAAAAAGTCGCCCAAGTGTCCAACTTCAGTTGTCCTTCATAAGTTTCATAAGATTTCGCCTATGGACCAAGTTCATACAAATGTCTCTTGTGTGACGTTTTTCCATTTTATCCAATTTTTCACGGTGCTTCAACGGGTGCTACTCGTCCATGGGCCGAAAGTAATAAATGCATTTTTAAGAAGCGACGATGTGCACACCTTCTTTAATCCATTTTAACTGCATTCCTTTTTTGTGTTGATGTTTTTCATCAAATTGCGTGCTTCCCTGGGAAGCGTGGTCAGCCCTTTTACACGCCAGAAATATAACAAGAAAGTTGGGGGCGGAACACCGCCCCCATCCAGGTGCACAGCCGTAATTCACTTGCATAACAAAATGCCACGAATTTCACCATATTTTCCAGTTGTTTTATTTTGTAAACGTAATCCAATATTCATCATTTCTTCAAATTTTTTCATGTCACCAAAGAGACGCTTACACTTTCACTATATTCTTAATGGAGCAGGAATGCCCATCCAGGCCTTCTCCTGCGCCATGACAGTGTGCATAAGTTCATCCACAAAACGTCATTCTTGTACACCCAATGCATTTCGAGCCTTAACTCTGGCTCTTCGTCAGGGGTTAAGTTCTATAAATATAAAACACATCTGTTACACTCTGTGCGTGACCCAATGCCATTCAATAATCATTACATATACAGTTGTTACTGACTCCCCAAGTCGACGTTTTCCCGCTAAAAACGCAACCTAGTGTCGCCATTTAAGTGAGTGCCCCTATCATCTACCCTTCTCCCCTTATTCTGTTCGACTGGTACACATTCAACAATGTCCTGCCCCACCTCACTAACAAACTCACGATATTTAGTGAAAAGCAACATGTTATTCCCCATTGAATTATCCTGCTTCTAAGACCATACCTTTCAATCGAAAAGTGCAAACTACTTCCCGCCGTCTTCACTGCTTTGCCAGAATCGCCCTGTTGCTCAACTCTCTGACTTTTAACCTTTTTCCAATCAGTTATCTCCTCCCCCCCATTCACCTGTTCGATGTTAGCCCTCTCACATTACATAACCCAATCGCTGTTCTCCTTCCTGTCCCGGTCTTTGCCTCCAAATCCCACAGTGCACTTCATGTATCACCCGGCTACTCAAAGTATGCCTCAACAGTTGCTCCCCTGAGTTCATCCCCCATTTCTCTGAATCTCCCAAAGCACCCAAATTAATCAAAAAATGCTCCGCCCGCCCTCTGATGTCTTTTCACGTCGACTATAAGATGTTTTATCTGCGATCTTACAAGTGTCAGCTTGTTAAAAAATAAACTCCTGTGCAACAACATAATCACAATGTGTTAATGAAAAAGTAAGCCAAAAAGTCGCCCAAGTGTCCAACTTCAGTTGTCCTTCATAAGTTTCATAAGATTTCGCCTATGGACCAAGTTCATACAAATGTCTCTTGTGTGACGGTTTTCCATTTTATCCAATTTTTCACGGTGCTTCAACGGGTGCTACTCGTCCATGGGCCGAAAGTAATAAATGCATTTTTAAGAAGCGACGATGTGCACACCTTCTTTAATCCATTTTAACTGCATTCCTTTTTTGTGTTGATGTTTTTCATCAAATTGCGTGCTTCCCTGGGAAGCGTGGTCAGCCCTTTTACACGCCAGAAATATAACAAGAAAGTTGGGGGCGGAACACCGCCCCCATCCAGGTGCACAGCCGTAATTCACTTGCATAACAAAATGCCACGAATTTCACCATATTTTCCAGTTGTTTTATTTTGTAAACGTAATCCAATATTCATCATTTCTTCAAATTTTTTCATGTCACCAAAGAGACGCTTACACTTTCACTATATTCTTAATGGAGCACAAATGCCCATCCAGGCCTTCTCCTGCGCCATGACAGTGTGCATAAGTTCATCCACAAAACGTCATTCTTGTACACCCAATGCATTTCGAGCCTTAACTCTGGCTCTTCGTCAGGGGTTAAGTTCTATAAATATAAAACACATCTGTTACACTCTGTGCGTGACCCAATGCCATTCAATAATCATTACATATACAGTTGTTACTGACTCCCCAAGTCGACGTTTTCCCGCTAAAAACGCAACCTAGTGTCGCCATTTAAGTGAGTGCCCCTATCATCTACCCTTCTCCCCTTATTCTGTTCGACTGGTACACATTCAACAATGTCCTGCCCCACCTCACTAACAAACTCACGATATGTAGTGAAAAGCAACATGTTATTCCCCATTGAGTTATCCTGCTTCTAAGACCATACCTTTCAATCGAAAAGTGCAAACTACTTCCCGCCGTCTTCACTGCTTTGCCAGAATCGCCCTGTTGCTCAACTCTCTGACTTTTAACCTTTTTCCAATCAGTTATCTCCTCCCCCCCATTCACCTGTTCGATGTTAGCCCTCTCACATTACATAACCCAATCGCTGTTCTCCTTCCTGTCCCGGTCTTTGCCTCCAAATCCCACAGTGCACTTCATGTATCACTGTAAATGGCGACACTAGGTTGCGTTTTTAGCGGGAAAACGTCGACTTGGGGAGTCAGTAACAACTGTATATGTAATGATTATTGAATGGCATTGGGTCACGCACAGAGTGTAACAGATGTGTTTTATATTTATAGAACTTAACCCCTGACGAAGAGCCAGAGTTAAGGCTCGAAATGCATTGGGTGTACAAGAATGACGTTTTGTGGATGAACTTATGCACACTGTCATGGCGCAGGAGAAGGCCTGGATGGGCATTCCTGCTCCATTAAGAATATAGTGAAAGTGTAAGCGTCTCTTTGGTGACATGAAAAAATTTGAAGAAATGATGAATATTGGATTAAGTTTACAAAATAAAACAACTGGAAAATATGGTGAAATTCGTGGCATTTTGTTATGCAAGTGAATTACGGCTGTGCACCTGGATGGGGGCGGTGTTCCGCCCCCAACTTTCTTGTTATATTTCTGGCGTGTAATAGGGCTGACCACGCTTCCCAGGGAAGCACGCAATTTGATGAAAAACATCAACACAAAAAAGGAATGCAGTTAAAATGGATTAAAGAAGGTGTGCACATCGTCGCTTCTTAAAAATGCATTTATTACTTTCGGCCCATGGACGAGTAGCACCCGTTGAAGCACCGTGAAAAATTGGATAAAATGGAAAACCGTCACACAAGAGACATTTGTATGAACTTGGTCCATAGGCGAAATCTTATGAAACTTATGAAGGACAACTGAAGTTGGACACTTGGGCGACTTTTTGGCTTACTTTTTCATTAACACATTGTGATTATGTTGTTGCACAGGAGTTTATTTTTTAACAAGCTGACACTTGTAAGATCGCAGATAAAACATCTTATAGTCGACGTGAAAAGACATCAGAGGGCGGGCGGAGCATTTTTTGATTAATTTGGGTGCTTTGGGAGATTCAGAGAAATGGGGGATGAACTCAGGGGAGCAACTGTTGAAGCATACTTTGAGTAGCCGGGTGATACATGAAGTGCACTGTGGGATTTGGAGGCAAAGACCGGGACAGGAAGGAGAACAGCGATTGGGTTATGTAATGTGAGAGGGCTAACATCGAACAGGTGAATGGGGGGGGGGAGATAACTGATTGGAAAAAGGTTAAAAGTCAGAGAGTTGAGCAACAGGGCGATTCTGGCAAAGCAGTGAAGACGGCGGGAAGTAGTTTGCACTTTTCGATTGAAAGGTATGGTCTTAGAAGCAGGATAACTCAATGGGGAATAACATGTTGCTTTTCACTAAATATCGTGAGTTTGTTAGTGAGGTGGGGCAGGACATTGTTGAATGTGTACCAGTCGAACAGAATAAGGGGAGAAGGGTAGATGATAGGGGCACTCACTTAAATGGCGACACTAGGTTGCGTTTTTAGCGGGAAAACGTCGACTTGGGGAGTCAGTAACAACTGTATATGTAATGATTATTGAATGGCATTGGGTCACGCACAGAGTGTAACAGATGTGTTTTATATTTATAGAACTTAACCCCTGACGAAGAGCCAGAGTTAAGGCTCGAAATGCATTGGGTGTACAAGAATGACGTTTTGTGGATGAACTTATGCACACTGTCATGGCGCAGGAGAAGGCCTGGATGGGCATTCCTGCTCCATTAAGAATATAGTGAAAGTGTAAGCGTCTCTTTGGTGACATGAACAAATTTGAAGAAATGATGAATATTGGATTACGTTTACAAAATAAAACAACTGGAAAATATGGTGAAATTCGTGGCATTTTGTTATGCAAGTGAATTACGGCTGTGCACCTGGATGGGGGCGGTGTTCCGCCCCCAACTTTCTTGTTATATTTCTGGCGTGTAAAAGGGCTGACCACGCTTCCCAGGGAAGCACGCAATTTGATGAAAAACATCAACACAAAAAAGGAATGCAGTTAAAATGGATTAAAGAAGGTGTGCACATCGTCGCTTCTTAAAAATGCATTTATTACTTTCGGCCCATGGACGAGTAGCACCCGTTGAAGCACCGTGAAAAATTGGATAAAATGGAAAACCGTCACACAAGAGACATTTGTATGAACTTGGTCCATAGGCGAAATCTTATGAAACTTATGAAGGACAACTGAAGTTGGACACTTGGGCGACTTTTTGGCTTACTTTTTCATTAACACATTGTGATTATGTTGTTGCACAGGAGTTTATTTTTTAACAAGCTGACACTTGTAAGATCGCAGATAAAACATCTTATAGTCGACGTGAAAAGACATCAGAGGGCGGGCGGAGCATTTTTTGATTAATTTGGGTGCTTTGGGAGATTCAGAGAAATGGGGGATGAACTCAGGGGAGCAACTGTTGAGGCATACTTTGAGTAGCCGGGTGATACATGAAGTGCACTGTGGGATTTGGAGGCAAAGACCGGGACAGGAAGGAGAACAGCGATTGGGTTATGTAATGTGAGAGGGCTAACATCGAACAGGTGAATGGGGGGGAGGAGATAACTGATTGGAAAAAGGTTAAAAGTCAGAGAGTTGAGCAACAGGGCGATTCTGGCAAAGCAGTGAAGACGGCGGGAAGTAGTTTGCACTTTTCGATTGAAAGGTATGGTCTTAGAAGCAGGATAACTCAATGGGGAATAACATGTTGCTTTTCACTAAATATCGTGAGTTTGTTAGTGAGGTGGGGCAGGACATTGTTGAATGTGTACCAGTCGAACAGAATAAGGGGAGAAGGGTAGATGATAGGGGCACTCACTTAAATGGCGACACTAGGTTGCGTTTTTAGCGGGAAAACGTCGACTTGGGGAGTCAGTAACAACTGTATATGTAATGATTATTGAATGGCATTGGGTCACGCACAGAGTGTAACAGATGTGTTTTATATTTATAGAACTTAACCCCTGACGAAGAGCCAGAGTTAAGGCTCGAAATGCATTGGGTGTACAAGAATGACGTTTTGTGGATGAACTTATGCACACTGTCATGGCGCAGGAGAAGGCCTGGATGGGCATTCCTGCTCCATTAAGAATATAGTGAAAGTGTAAGCGTCTCTTTGGTGACATGAAAAAATTTGAAGAAATGATGAATATTGGATTACGTTTACAAAATAAAACAACTGGAAAATATGGTGAAATTCGTGGCATTTTGGTATGCAAGTGAATTACGGCTGTGCACCTGGATGGGGGCGGTGTTCCGCCCCCAACTTTCAAGTGCAAATGTTATCCACATTGCCTCTGTTTAGCCTAGACTGCTCGCGCCATGCTACCTAGAGGGTGAGCAGGGTTTATCTCAGAGGGTTATTGTCAGGTTTCACCGCCTTGCGCCTGCCTTGCCCGTATTTGGAACTACATATCCCATGATCCTCCGGGGTCTTTCCAGGAAGTATTTCAGGGCTGGAAAGACGCTTCCGGGTGCTTGCTATCCTGAGCCCAGATCCCGGCGTGAGAGCGGCTGCTCTGCGCGCCAGTTCCTGTTTGCTGCCTTTTTCCTCTCTTGTTAGGAGTGGTGAGTGGGGTGTTTTCCCAAGAGAGATCGAACGCTCGTGAGGGCCCCGCTCAAGGTAAAGCCTCGTCCATTGCTGTATCTTTGTTGTTCTACAGCTTCCCTGTGACACACGGAAGAGACGTGTCTGATTGATCTTTGTTTGCACTTTTGTTCGATACTGGTGAGAGCCTGCTAGGGGGTTCCTAGAGCTTCTCACGTTTGGCACTTTGTTTATTCATTTACCGTTCTGTGGAGAAGAACGGAGTTTACTGCACTTGGAGGCGCTGTTGAGCGGAACACAGTGGCGGTCGAAACCACGTGTTACCGTTGTCATTTCTGTATGAACTGGTTTATGAACTAGGAGTGGAGCGCGGTAGTGAGGTTAACTACGCGTTACCGCTTGTACTTCCTCACATTCTTTTGTATTAGAACACTGTGGTGGTCGCAACTACGTGTTCCTAGATACTGTGTTTGTTTACTTCTTTGGTTCCTTCACTCTCGACTGTATAGGAGCGGAGTGTAGTGGTTCTTGCCTCCCACACACTACCGTGTCCTGTTCCAGTACATGGCACTATTATTTTGCAACAATTCATGGCTCAGAATAAACCAGGCGTCCTTTAACTAGTCTGGGGGTATGTAGTGTGTGTTTGTTTGTTGCCTTCCCATTCCCATGAGAAAGGTTACAGAGCACATATTCATTCACTTGTTTTGCTTACTGTTTCCCTTAGGATATCCCCCTGATTGTGTTGGAGGTCTTATTTTGAGTTCATGAATCAGGTCTCAGGTTTTCCTTTCATGTTTATGCAGGTATATACATGTGTGATGTATAGCGAGACTTTATGAGTGTAGCATTTTGGAAAGTATTTATGTTAACTGAATACATCTTGTTTCTTGTTACAGGTATCCTTTCCCTGCAGACCCTTTCCGTTTCCCTTCCCTTGTTTTGTTATTTTAGTTTGTTATTTTTCTCCCTCACCTAATGGCTCGAACACCCTGTGTTTATACTCCAGGGTGTTGGTGACATTTGGAGGTGGATACATTATTGCAACAGCTGGATCCTGTGGAGATTAACCTGACAGTTATTCCTTCACCCTGACTAGAAGCAAGGGTCCCTACTTGGTCAAAGGTTCTTACCTCTGCCAACTAGAGACCCCCGGTTCTAACAGTGTCATTCTGTTTATTCGCAGTCATTATATAGGGATGGCTATTGTCAGTACTAATCATACTATAAGTACTAGAAATGTGCTACATATACATATTCTACAGCATCTCTTTACACTGTTTTGTTTCGGTTTTCCAGTAGTTCTATTGTCAGCCATTTTAGACTAAGAAGATTTTCCCCTCTTTTGAAATTTTGTACAGAATACAACCAGGGGAATTATTCCTTCAAGTTGGTCTCACTTCTTCGTCAATTCGATCAACATTTAATTCTTCCTCACTATATCCACTTATTTCAAGATTCTCGAAATCTTCAAGAATTGCATATGTCCATTCAGGACCCTTGAATTTATTATTCAGTCTTTGTAGTCACAGACTTCTCCTTCTTGGCTTTTCAGTGGATGGTCCAGATTGGCTGGTTACTTCATTTACTTGATCAGGTTCTTCATCTATTGTTTTAAGGCAATATTTCAGTCTCTTAATAATACTAGGCCAATCATCACCTTTTCTGACTCTTTTAGCTTGCACTGTGCTTTCAGTTTCTTCAAGAGTTCTTTTGTTTTCGTTGAATTGTGGCACAACTTGATTATTTCCATCTTCTGAATTCCTCTCTATCTGACATTGTCCAGGGCTTATCACCTTAGCCATTTCTGCCTGGATGAGTTCTTCTTTTCTAATCTGACCCTGTTCAGGATTAGTTTTGAGTTGCTTTTCTTCTTCTTCTTCCTGAACTTGTTTTTCTTTTCCTAACTGGTCTATGTCATGTCTTTCAGTTTCTTGATTTTCTTCTGCCTGTGCGTTTTCTCTAAGACCTATCTATCCCTCCTCGGACTTGTGGATTTGGTTTGTAGTTTCTTCGGTCTGAGTAAATTGTTCTTTCCTTATCTGGTCCTGCTCAGGTTCTTTTATAGCTTTATTTTCTGTTGTCTGAGCACATTCTTCTATTCCTAACTCGTCCTCACTCTCATCCTGTCTTTCTAATTGAGTTTGACTTCTTGTTCCCACAATTACTTCAGGAATGTCCACTACTGGGATCCAGTCATCCTGACTAGTGCTAGGTTGCTCTTGTTCAGCTACTTCAGGATCTGTTATTCATGATCCTTCAGCTGTACAACCATCAGCCTCCTCAACTTCTTCAGTTTGTTGGAAATCTACTTCGTCGGGTGGAGGCACTCTCTTGGTATGGCTTGCATGAATCCAATTAGGCAGGCCTGCACATTTTACAGCTGTTGTTGTAACCAATATAACCTGATGTGGCTTTTCCCACCTTGGTGCTAGGAACGATTCTCGAGTGTGATTTTTCACAACTACCCAGTCACCGTGATTCAGATCATGCGCTTGGTTCCGCTGCCTGGCAACAGCTTCTTCCCCAACCTGGCGAGAGATAGAACACACTTGGTCAGCCAACTCTTTGCAATACTCCAGTACCAAATCATCCGATATATTCAACAGCTTGTGTCCTGGTATACATGCCTGCTCATTGCCCTTCCCATGAGTATCTCATGGGGACTCAGACCAGTATTTTTATCTGGGTTACTTCTGAGCCCCATCAGGACAAGAGGTAAAGCATCGGGCCATTCCAGTGCGGTGGATGCACACACCTTTCTCAGTCTTGACTGGATAGTGCCATTCAATTGTTCTACCACTCCAGAAGCCTCTGGTTGGTACGCACAGTGAAGCTTTTGTTCAATTTTGAATGCTTCACAAATCAATCAAATTATTTCATTATTAAAATGAGACCCTTTGTCTGATTCAAAAGTTACTGAAAAACCGAAACGAGGAATGAGTTCTCTTAATAGAAGTTTGGCCACTGTCGAGCTGTCATTTTGCCTGGTCAGGTATGCTTCCATCCATTTTGAAAATAAACTATGACAAGTACATATTTCAGTCCTCGACAAACAGGTAACTGAATAAAATCAATTTGAAGTCTTATAAATGGACCTTCTGCCTTTCCAATTCTTCCCGAGCAGACTACTGATTTCCTGCCCGGGTTCATTTGATGACCAGTTAAGAATTTCTGGCAAAGACTCTCTGCAACATTCCTGAACCTTGCATTGAACCAATCCTGTTTAAAAAGTCTTATCATAGCATCTCTGCCTATGTGGGTGTCTCCATGATACATTCTCACCATGGGTGCAAGCATACAGTCTGGCAACACTGGTCTTCCATCCAGGTAAACCCACACAGCATCTTCAGCCCTTCTCTGACATCTCATTTTCTCCCACTCCTCTTTTTCTTTTGGATCTACTTCATCTTGTAGGTCTTTTACTTCTTCCCATGTTCCTATGCCCCCAAGTAGCATAAGTTGGCAGCTGATTCCACATGCTTCAATTTTCTTTTTTGCTACTATTTTGTATTTAGCACAATGTTGGGCAACTTGGTCAGCATAACGATTTCCAGCTGTCACCTTATCAATTCTTGACTGGTGAGAAGCACATTTGACCACTGCCACCTCTTTTGGTACTTGAATTGCTTTAATCAATTAGTTTACAAAATTTCCATTTTTAACAGGGGTTACTGAAGAAGTCATGAAATCCCTCTGCATCCAGAGCTGGCAAAAATCGTGCAAAACCCCGTAACCATACTGACTGTCAATATAAATGGTTACTCTCCATTTTTACAAGCTTTAATTAAAGCTATCAATTTGGCTACTTGTGCAAACTTGACTCCTGGTAAATAGGATGTTTCGACTATTCCAGCCAATGTACACACAGCATAAGCAGTACTCAATCCTCCTTCCTCATGGCGCATACATGAGCCATCTACAAAAAGCTCATGTTCTGCATTCCTTAATGGTTCTTCCTGTATGTCTCGACGGGGTTTGGTACGTAGTTCAGTGACGTTGGGACATTCATGATCGACTTCATCTTTTACTTCTTCATGATGTGGGTCTGGTAACAAGGTAGCTGGGTTTAGGACAGTACACCTGACTATCGTTACCTTCTCAGTCCCTAGTATAACTCGTTCATATTTTGTCAATCGACTGGAGTAAGGTACTGAGTTTGTGTTCTTGTCAACAGAATTACAACTGAATGTGGAACGTACACCTTTACAGGGTGTCCCATTATAATTGATACTCATTGTTCCAGACTCATGCATTTTGCATCTACAGTTTTCAGACAACCTGGCTATGCAGTAGCAGAAAAATATGCCACAGGACATCGCATTAGGCCGTGCCTTTAGTGTTAGGACTGAGAGTGCACAATTATCTCTCTCATAGCAGAATAATGCAAATTCTTTTGCTTAATCTGGCATACCAAGGGCAGGTGCTTCACACAGTCTTCCAATTTTATGAAAACCGTCATACTTTCATCATCCCATTCTACTGGATCTTTTGCTCGTTTCTTGGTCATTTGTATCAAAGGTTTGGCCAGTACTGCAAATCCCACAATCCACTGTCTACAATAACCTACAACTCCAAGAAACATCCTTATTTCTTTTTGGGTTTGAGGTAACTGCATTTGTTTTAATATTTTTATTCTTCTGTGGTCACTTTTCTAACTCCTCTTTCTATTTGGTGTCTACAAATTTTTAATTTTTCTAGTGACACTTTATGTCCACCCTTTGCCAGGTTATCTAGTAATGCATTTGCATCAGTGACACAGTCACTTCGAGTTTTTTAAGTGACTAATAAGTCGTCAATGTATTGCACCAATACTGATTGCCTGGGCAACACCGGAGTTTTAAGACATCTTTTCAAGATTTGGTTAAAGATAGAAGGACTTTCAGTGTACCCTTGAGGAACACGATTCCAAACGTAAACATGCTCCTCAAATTTGAAAGAAAATAAAAATTGACTATCAGGGTGCAATGGAATGGAGAAAAGGGCATGGCATAAATCAATCACAGTAAACCATTCTGCTGTCCACGGTATCTGGTATAAAATTACTGCTGGATTTGGCACTATCCGACAACATGGTATGACAATGTTGTTAATTTATCTCAAATCTTGAACCACTCTATATTTCCCGCTAGGTTTCTTTATATCAATTATGGGTGAGTTACAAGGACTGCTCATTATTTCTTCCAGAATGCCTGGCTCAACCAGCCAATCAATTTCTGCTGCAACACCAGCTTTAATTTCCAGACTCGTTTTGTATTGTCGGGTATTTGGATAAACTGAACCTTCTTTCACAGTCACTTTTACTGGATCCACATCTACCATTAATCCTACTTCTTTTCCTGTAAAATCCCATACTTCAGGATTTACTGTAGTTTTGACCTCATCTGGTAGCTTGTCTTCTGTCATCATGGAATACATTTCATTTACCTCTGTTCTCTGCTTGGCTAACATGATTTTGTAAACTCCATCTTCATCAGGGGTCTGTGTTGCAACACCATCCAGTGTGCAGAATATTGTGCAGTTCATTTTGCACAATAGATCCCTTCCTAGTAAATTTACAGGACTTGAGTCACACACTACAAACTTGTGCATCTCTTTAAAATTGTCAATACGTACCTCCATTGGTTTTGTAATTTGGGTCCTAATTTGCATATTAGAAACGCCCACTACTTGGATCGCTTCTATAGAGAGGGGTAGGTTTGGGATGTCTGCTGTTCTCACAGGAGAACGGGTAGCACCAGTATCCAACAAGAAGGTGATATCATTCCCTTCAACCTTACCATCTCTGTATGGACCTGACTGATCTACCGGCAAGGATGCGCCAAGTACGCACTCCTCTTCCTACTCTCTCAGGCACCGTCATTGTATCTCATTATTGAAATAGGAATCCTGTAAAAGAAACTGTGATGTTACAACATTTTTCTTACCACTTCCTTCCTGGAATCCAGTGTCCACACTGTACTTGGCTTGACTCACAAAATTGGGCATAGGGGCAGGTGGCAATTGACTCTGTAGATTTACAACCTGCTGCGGTTGTGCCGTTAACACCTTAGTCTGTGGATTTAAATTTTGATTTTGGGTGTTACTAGTCTGTATGAGCTTACACTCGTTTTTCTGTACTCGTGACAGGGAATCCTTTTCTTTGCTTCTTCTCTATTTAATCTTCCTCTTGGTTTCCCCCCACTATTTTCGCCTTGGCCTTGCCCCTTTCCTTGGTTTCCTGCCTGATTATTTAGCTGGAGTTCCTGCTGTTCTGCTAATTTAACTTGGGCCCACTTTACCTTTTCTTCTAAAATCTTTCGTCTGTTATCGACTTCATCCCCTCAGTATTTTGCGTACTTGAGGATTTTGTCTAGCATAACATGTGCTGCTTAATCATTTGCGATATATCCAACATTAACCCAGACACAAACCGATACACAAAATGTGTCATGTCTTTGTCACCAATATTTTCAAACCCACTGTACTGCTTGAACACTTATAAAAGACATTCATAGTAGGCATTTACTGATTCGTCTTTCTTTTGGGTTGATCTGTCTATTTTTATCCAATCAGTTTCTTTTGGGGGAATTTTCCCTTTCAGGAAAGTGAATACCTAGTGATATGTTTTATTACGTCTTCTGACGTGGGGTCTGTCTTTGCATCCCTCGGCTATTCATCATTGGGCCAATCTACTGTAATTTTACATTCTGTCCATAAATCGCAGGTACAACTATATCGAATAGACCATCTAAGTCTTGTAACAAAACTTTTGAAACCTTCACAAACCTCTCAACTTGCCTGTATCATTCTACTGGTTTTTCTCTCAGCTTTGGGAAATCATTGGTAAAAGATAAAATATCCTGTCGTGTCCATGGGACATGTACATAAACTCCTCCTGGAACTTCTCTCATTGGGCACAGTCTTTCAACCCTTTCTGTTTCTTTCATTAAATATTCAGATGTCATTCGATTCACCTGTGCTAGTTCCTTTTTTTTTGTCCACCTAGTTTTCCATCTTTCTAAGTCTCCCCATTTGTGTAACAGAGTTAACAACTCTTTTATCTGTAATTTCCTTCCTGACACATTCATGTTTTCTAAATCCTTATCATAAAATTCTGCTCTATAGGGTTTCTGCAATACTTTGGATTTCCCTATGTCAATTCCCATTTCTGGGGCCAAATGAATCAATTTCTCATGAAATATTTTTGTATTTCGGGTGATACTTCTGCATATGAATAGCAACTCTTCCTCGCTAAAGGTGTTTAATCTTTCCATTCCTTCTTTCCCAGCTATCATCTCTTCCAATTCAACTCTTAATTTAAATATATATAATATCTTTGGTTGGGGTTTTGCTTTATCTATTTTTCTTCTGGGGTTACCATTGTGGCACTTCTCGTCCCTGTAGATGTTTCAAATCGCACTTCTTTTGAACAACCCGGTGTGACTTTTCTGGGTGAATCATTTATTGGTTCTCTTATTAGCAGATCCATTAAGGAAATTACCAATTCACATTCACTGGCTTGATCATCAATAATTATATTTTATTTTCTGGGTTGCATGATCGATGTAGTCGTGACAGGTGTTTTAGGACAATTTTGCATATCCCCATATAAGGGAACAACGGGACCTATTTTTACTGGTATTGGTAATGCTGCAGGATTTGTGTTCAGCTGAGTTATTTTCTGAATTAATTCACTTCTATTTGTATTTATTGCTTCCTTTTCTTTTTCTTGAAGTACCCTTTCCATTGTAATCTCATGAACAACCTGCGGAATTAAAGGTGTTTTCAGAATCGGGGCACTAAGGGTAGTTCTATTTAACTCTTCTTGGTACGGTGGAGGATTTTTCATTAATATATCTTCAAAATGATCATCTTCTGAATCTCCACTACCTGTCATTAAATGTTTTGTTTTTTCTGTACATTTGCTTCCTGTCTCTTCTTCTGTCGTTAGTTCAGGATAAATCCTTCCACCACCATGGCTTGCCTCCATTGTTTAATTTGACTGGCTCGAGTTTCTCGAGGAAATTTGGGATAAAATGTACTCAGGTTCCTGTTACTTCGTGATCTATCACACTCAAATGCCTCTGTTTCCCATTCTTCTAAAGGTTTGTACTGAGTTAATCTAGGTCTTGGTTCTAACTCATTCATGTGAGTTCGTAAATTATGTAAAATTGTCCCATTAAATGTTCCGAACATCGGAAATGCTAATACTCCATCATCTTTTGTATATGCTATCCAATTTTCTAGACATACACAAGTATGATAGCCTCTTTCCATCATCATATATGATGCAGGTGTTTTCGGGGGAGGGGTAAGAAATCCTTCTCTAGTTTTAATGGGTTTATCCTTTTTAAAATAATTGTTAATTTTCTGCATGAATGACATTTTTCTCTTTCTCCGTACATTTTGTGTGAATTTCCTTTAATATATTGTTCGTGGACAAACCCTATAAATCTTCTATCTGGGTGAGTCCCTATTATGGTCGGATCGTGTCTCCACATACAAATCCCACTGTCTATTAATATTGGGGCTTCTATTTTGATGATTAATCAGATGTCTGCTTTTACCCTAATGCTTCCCCAATACCAGAGCTTCTTCTATTCTAGCGACCAATCAATTTCTTTTTTACTTATTCACCTTAACCAATGCTTGCGTGACTTTTCAGTGACGGCAGTTTCGCTCCTCTCTACTCACCCCTCCTTTACAAGTTTTCCTCAGCTACACGCCTGCTGTCTCAACCAATCCCAGCACGGCTCTCAGTGACGTCAGTGCAGCACCCGCAACAGACCCCTCCTTTACAAGGCAATGCGAAACTTAATTTCTTTCAATTTTACTTACACATTTCATTAATTAACAATGTAGAAACATTCGCTACTGTGCCTAATTTACTTAATTCCAAGAAAAGTCAATTTCTTCCACTGCGAGTAAAACTTTTCCGCTTACCCTTCGCACACTTCGAGTAAAACCTCTTCCGTTTACTCTTCACTCAAGCATCAAGGAACCTGTTCCTCCTTCAGTATTACCCTTTCTAGGTAATATAACACCAAAGTTTCACCAGTGAACTCTTTTGCTATCAATCACTCTCACTTTTATACCGGAAAATAATTCGTAAATCAGTGCTTCAAGTTCTTCATAACTTTCACACTTTTTTCATCAAGACAAGTAACTTCACTGCAGTATGGCTTCCATTTACCACCGCTTTTCAATATTCCCGGGAATTTCCAGACAACATAAAACAATACATACAGGTTTTGGTTAATACATAAATCAATAATTCAATACACAATTTCTCTACCTAACTAACTAAAACCTAAGCATCCTATGCTACCAAGTATAACTGACGCAGTGAGATTACCAGCTCGGGTTACTCATAAATTTACCATACTCACCTGGGCCCATAAACATTCACATACAAGCCGATAATCACTGCTGCGATCAAGAATAATATATTTCTGCGTGATGAATTTATCTTTACACCAATTCTTACCAACCCTTATCGCCTTGGTTCTTAATTTCCTCTGGTCAGTAGATCAGGTTGTTAGCAGAATAGGTAGAAATTACATTTTCCTTTATTTCTTTGAATGACCACAGAATCGAGAGAGTTTTAAAAGCTTTATCTATGCAATAATTTTGTGAGTCAGATACCAATACATGTCATACTTCTTTCAGGAAAATGATTAAAAAGTAATCACAATGACTTAGTTAAACCTCATGACATTTGTACCTGGGAAAGGGAAGAAACACAGAACAGTACGAGGACATACTACATGGAAATATATTTACCTAGAATGGCCAAGGAACTGGAAAGGGAACTCCCGAGTTGTTAGGAGCCGACAGTTCAAGACAGGTTCAGGACAGGATAGGTGACCTCTTCTAAGTGCGACACCAGCATCACACCCCTCTCTGGTACTACTCTCTTCGATTCTTTCCCCTTCTAGATGGACAGATTCTTCTTCAGCAATGTCTCCGACTCTTCTCTCTCTCCGTCTCTTCTCTCGCGATTCTTCTTCAGGTGCTCGAGCAGCGTCTCTGACCTCCGTGGCATCCACCGCCATCTGCATCGGTGTTGGGTCTGTGGCAGGTTGATGACAAGTCTGACATCTAACTGGCTAAACCTACCTTAGTTATAATATTCTGAGTGCATGTACCACCCCCAATGTTTTGATGTTCGTGAAAACCCCTACTTCTGATTGGACAATGGGATGGGGAGAGGTCATCACAACATACTAATGTAATGTATTTTCTTTAGTTCATTGTTCAATATCCCCCCCCCCCCTTAATTTTCCTTCCCATGCTTTATTCCCACCCGTATTTCATATTTGATTTAATTTACAATGTATGCAAAATTTGACTTCTTCTCCTTCCCTTCTTCGGGTCGATAGGTGAGGTTCCCAAGCACTTCTTTGCTAGAGCGCCCTTGGCTGGGTTTCAATGTCACATCATGGATTCTGACAGAGTTTGTTGCGCTTGCGCATAAACCTTGCGGAATGAGGATTTCAGTCACCCTCCAGGCCCAAATACGAACTAATAATAGAGTCCAAGAAAAACATGTTAGAATACGGAAATAAATGAAGGCACTGTATACCACTTATTCCTACTCTAATCCCTTTGATTTATTTTAACTAGTGCATTAGCGGTTTAGTAAAACATGCAAGATTTAGTTTAAGCATAGCATATGCATTAATATGTGAGTTTCAGGCGGCCATCTTAATAGCTATTTGCGCAGCTGCAAAGATTTCCCACCAAAGTGATAGACGTCATACTACGTAGGTGCAGTAGACACATGCGCAGAAAGTTCCCACATTTTCGGCAGCCATTTTAGACATTCGAGTTACTTATTGGTGAAGCACAATCACAAGCTTCCCCTAGCTTCAAAGTAAACAAGCATTTACAATGCAATAGGTCTCGCAACTGCGAGTTTTGGAGATATTGGCATTGTAAATGGCAATGCCTTTTATAAATGCCTTTTATTTATGTGATTAAAAAAAACCTGCAATAATAAAAAGCATTGCCATTAACAAATCCAATATCTCACAAAAACACACTGACACACACCCTGGTTCTGTGGCACTTCCCAGCCATTTATACTAATGAAATATTAAGATTGCCATAAACAGTAATCAGTTTCCTGTGCCTTGATTGATGGAGAATTTAAATGCACCCTGAGAAATCACAGTGTTTTTACAGGGTTATAGCTCTTGTGGTGCCCGGCTATAAGAGTGAGTACATTGGCAAAGCAAAAGCTGTCCTTACGTTCCGGGCCTTCTGTTCAGTGCTCTGTGAACCCTGCAGTTGCGCTGCGCTCGGCTACTTGTTTCCCTAATGGAAAGATATGGTTGTTTATTACTCTCCGAGCCAAAGTGCTGCTTTTAAAAGTAGCAGATGAAAGCTCCACGCTGTTTTAGGTATTCCAAAATTGCAGCAGCATGCCGCCTGCCAGGATAAAACAATTCCATGATACATTTATGGACACCTGAAATTAAGGCGCCCAGACGGAAGAGCATGTAGCACGTCTTTCGCCCAATTTGGCCGTGGCCTGATCCCTGGATTTTTTATTTTCGCAGCGTAAGTCAGCGCAATATATCACTGCAATTCTGATATATTATTATTTATTTTTTTCTAATGCAATCCAACAATTATTGCTTTGCATGCCTTTTTCCTCCGTAGACTATAGTCGACCCTTGGAGTGTGTTCAGCGCGTAAAATACATTCATAAGCTGTCTGCAGTATGGGGCAAAGGCAGCGAGTGACTAGCCAAAGCAGGCAGGGCCTATCTATCCTTTTTATGTGTCACTCAGCTAAACTAAGTTTTAACATTTTATATACACAAACACGAGAGTGCGCTGCTCTGTGTAACGCTCACTGGCACTTGCGCCGACAGCCGAAAAGGCCAGGCTTTAGTCTATATTTCTGAAGACAAATGTACAAAGTAAAATGCACCCCAACCCCTTAAATAAACATTTGCAATGCAATAGGTCTCGCATTAGGAAAGTTTGAAGTATTGGTATTGTAAATGACAAATATTTTATTTATGTGTTGGTTTTGAAAATAGCGAAATTAATAGCTTTGTCATTTACAATGCCAATAGTTTTAACTTTCGCAAACGTGACACCTATAGCATTTCTAATGCAATATGTGTTGTATTTACATGACTTAGATGTATTAATATTACAAATAACAATGGCTTTTATTTTTTTAATAATTAATCCTTAAATACACTTTATTGTAATTTATAATGGCAATAGCTTAAACTTTTGTAAATAACTTTTGGGAAGATTATGTTCAGTGTATTTTATTGTGATGAAAATCCAAGAACAGAAGTGAAATATTAACATCTTTTTGTGACATTTGTAATAAATCTTGAAACATTGAGAGAACATATTAGAACCAGTTGTTGTTGAATGGTTGCACAGAGTGATGCTGTGGCGTTCAGTGGTGCTGAGTAATGCTGTGACCTTCAGTGGTGCTGAGTGATGCTGCGGCCTTCAGTGGTGCTGAGTGATGCTCTGGCATTCAGTGGTGCTGAGTGATGCTGTGGCATTCAGTGGTGCTGAGTGATGCTGTGGCATTCAGTGGTGCTGTGGCGTTGAGTGGTGCTGAGTGATGCTGTGGCATTGAGTGATGCTGTGGCGTTGAGTAATGCTGTGACGTTGAGTGATGCTGTGGCGTTGAGGGATGCTGTGCGCTGAGTGGTGCTGTGGGGTTGAGTGGTGCTGTGGCATTGAGTGGTGCTGTGGTGTTGTGGGGTGCTGTGGTATTCAGTGGTGCTGAGTGATTCTGTGGCGCTGAGTGAGTCTGTGGCGCTGAGTGATGCTGTGGTGTTGAGTGGTGCTGTGGCATTGAGTGGTGCTGTGGCGTTAAGTGGTGCTGTGGCGTTAAGTGGTGCTGTGGTGTTGAGTGGTGCTGTGGTGTTGAGTGGTTCTGTGGCATTGAGTGGTGCTGTGGCGTTGAGTGGTGCTGAGTGATGCTATGGCATTGAGTGATGCTGTGGCGTTGAGTGATGCTGTGGCGTTGAGTGATGCTGTGGCATTGAGTGATGCTGTGGCGTTGAGTGATGTGGTGGTGTTGAGTGATGCTGTAACGTTGAGTGATGCTGTGGCGTTGAGGGATGCTGTGCGCTGAGTGGTGCTGTGGCGTTGAGTGGTGCTGTGGCATTGAGTGGTGCTGTGGTGTTGTGGGGTGCTGTGGCATTCAGTGGTGCTGAGTGATTCTGGGGCGCTGAGTGATTCTGTGGCGCTGAGTGATGCTGTGGCGTTGAGTGGTGCTGTGGCGTTGATTGGTGCTGTGGTGTTGAGTGGTGCTGTGGTGTTGAGTGGTGCTGTGGCGTTGAGTGGTGCTGTGGCGTTGAGTGGTGCTGAGTGATGCTGTGGCATTGAGTGATGCTTTGGCGTTGAGTGATGCTGTGGCGTTGAGTGATGCTGTGGCGTTGAGGGATGCTGTGTGCTGAGTGGTGCTGTGGCATTGAGTGGTGCTGTGGCATTGCGTGGTGCTGTGGCATTGCGTGGTGCTGTGGCATTGAGTGGTGCTGTGCATTGAGTGGTTCTGAGCGATTCTGTGGAGCTGAGTGATGCTGTTGCATTGAGTGATGCTGTGGCGTTGAGTGATGCTGTGGCATTGAGTGATGCTGTGGCATTGAGTGATGCTGTGCGCTGAGTGGTGCTGTGGCATTGAGTGGTGCTGTGGCGTTGAGGGGTTGTGTTGGAGGGTGGAGTTGGAGGGTGGAGTTGGAGGGTGGAGTTTGAGTTGGAGGGTGGAGTTGGAGGGTGTAGGGTGGATTTGGAGGGTGGATTTGGATGTATGATTTTGATTTGGATGGTGTAGTTGGATGGTGTGGTTGGATGGTGTCGTTGGAGGGTGTAATTGGAGGGTGGAGTTGGAGTGTGTATTTGGAGGGTGGAGTTGGAGGGTGGAGTTGAAGGGTGGATTTGGAGGTTGGAGTTGGATGGTGGAGTTGTAGGGTGGAGTTGGATTTTGAGGGTGGAGTTGGAGTCCGTAGCTGTAGTTTGCGGGTGAATTTGGAGGGTGGATTTGGAGGCTGGAGTTGTAGTTGGAGGGTGGATTTGTAGGGTGGATTGGATGTTGGAGTTGGAGGGTGGAGTCGGATGGTGTTTTTGGAGGGTGGATTTGTAGTTGGAGGAAGGAGTTGGAGTGTGGATTTGGAGTGTTGAGTTGGAGGGTGGAGTTGGATGGTGGAGTTAGAGGGTGTAGTCGGAGGGTATTTTGAGGGTGTAGTAGTGCTTGGATGGTGGATTTGGATGGTGGATTTTGAGGGTGGAGTTGGAGGGTAGAGTGGTGGGCGGGTAGAGTGGTGGTGCTAGAGTGTGGGTGCTAGAGTGTGGGCGCTAGAGTGTGGGCGCTAGAGTGGTGGATAGGGTGGTGGTGGATAGGGTGGTGGCGCATAGAGTGGTGGCGCATAGAGTGGTAGAGTGTTGATGGGGAGAGTGGTAGAGTGGTGGCGGTAGAAGGCTGTACTGTGTGTGAGAGAGAGAGTATGTATGTGTGAGAGAGAGTGTGTGAGTGTGTGTGTACCCCTGCCCGCACATTGGCCGCCCCGCTCCTGCCTCCCAGCTGCCTCTACCTCCCACTTGGCCTCTTAAGGAGGTTGCGCGGCGCAGGTGAGCGTGACATGACCCCAGGTCATTCCCCTCGCTGCTCGACCCTCTGGGACCCAAGGGCTGACGAGGATTCGCCGCTGGTGTGCCCCGGGTCCTTGCATTCCGTTGGTAAATTGTTGCTCCTGTATTGTCTATTTTTTACTGTTTCTCCTATTTTTTCATTCTTGGCGCTTCTTGTGCGCCCCTGCCCCTCTGTGTCCCCCAGCTCCCCGCTTCCCGCTGCTGCCCCCCTGTGGCCCCGCCCCCTTTCTCCTTCTGTACCCCTGCCTGCCCATTGGCCGCCCCGCTCCCGCCTCCCAGCTGCTTCTCCCTCCCACTTGGCCTCTTAAGGAGGTCGCGCGGCACAGGTGAGCGTGACATGACCCCAGGTCACTCCCCACGCTGCTCGACCCTCTGGGACCCGAGGGCTGACGAGGATTCGCTGCTGGTGTGCCCCGGGTCCTTGCATTCCGTTGGTAAATTGTTGCTCCTGTATTGTCTATTTTTTACTGTTTCTCCTATTTTTTGATTCTTGGCGCTTCCTGTGCGCCCCTGCCCCTCTGTGCCTCCCGTTCCCCGCTTCCCGCCGCTGCTCCCCCGCTGCCCCGCCCCCTTTCTCCTTCTGTTCCCCTGCCCACCCATTGGCCGCCTCGCTCCCGCCTCCGAGCTGCCCCTCCCTCCCACTTCGCCTCTTATGGAGGCCGTGCAGCAACCGCGCAGTGGACGCGCAGCGGACGCACCGAAGGCACGCCAAAGGCAAGCCCGTCTGCGCCCGTCCGTGCCTGGACCGCGCCCAGTGCCGGAACCCCTGGCCCCAGCCGAGGCCTGGGAATCCGACTGAGATACGACACCGCCACCCTCGTCGCACTCAACAACGGACGACCTGCCACCGAGCCACCCCTAGGCGCACCCACGGACCCTTCACCTGCCAAGCCTGCAAAATTACCTGCCTCCAAACCTGCACCCCACCCACCGAACACAGCAACGATAACAACAACCACCTCAAGTGCATCCTCCTCAACACCCGCTCCATCCACAAACACACCGTCGAACACTGGGAACTCCTCGATACAACAGCACCAGACGTCGCCTTCCTCACGGAAACCTGGATGAACACCTCCTCGGCCCCCGACATCGCTATAGCCATCCCGAATGGCTACAAAATCACCCGGAAGGACCGCGTCAACAAAAAAGGAGGAGGAATCGCCCTCGTCTACAGGAACACCATCAGCATCACGACCAACGCCCAAGACACACTCACCGCCGCGAACACCTACACTTCCAGATCCACACCGACCCCCAGACCACCCTCAGAGGAACGCTCATCTACAGACCCCCGGGCCCACGGACACAATTCAGCGAAACCATCGCCGACTTCATCAGCCCGCATGCCCTAGCCTCACCAGAGTACATCCTCCTAGGGGACCTGAACTTCCATCTGGAGAAAAGCAGCGACAACAACACCTCCACCCTGCTCGACAACCTCGCCAACTTCGGACTCAAGCAACTGGTGGACACGCCCACCCACCTCGCTGGCCACACCTTCTCCGCCAGCAACCACGTCGCCTTCAGCCACTCCACCGGACTGCACTGGACCTACCACAGCTGCATCCACTTCACCTTCAAGAAAACCACATCCCACCACCACACGCTACAGATCCCCCGCAGATGCTGGAGCAAAGTCACCACAGACCAGCTGACCACATCGCTGAGCCAGAACCCTCCTGTCGACACCCCTGACACCAACAACGCAGCATACAATCTCGCACAGTGGATCACCAACTGCGCCGACGACCTCGCTCCACTAAACAAACCCCCAGGCAAGACTAGCAACAGAAAAGCCTCATTGTTCACAGACGCACTCAAAATCGCAAAGAAATCATGCCAAACCCTCAAAAAGGCTTGGCGCCACAAACGGACATCAGAAAACATGACAGCCCTCAAGAGCGCCATCAGCGAATACCACCAGATGATCCGCACCACCAAAAGGACATCGTTCAAAGAGCGGCTGGACAACAACACCCACAACAGCAAGGAACTCTTCAGCATCGTCAAAGAGCTCTCCAACCCCAACGCCAGCAACAACGACTTCACACCGTCGCAAGACCTCTGCAACTCCCTCGCCACTTTCTTCCACCGCAAGATTGCAGATATACACGACAGCTTCGGGCCCCAGACTCCGCCTCCAGCCACCAAACCAATGACCCCCACCACCAGCCTCAGCGCATGGACCCCCATCAGCACTGAAGACACCACCCACGTCATGAACACCATCCAGTCTGGCTCCCCTTCCGACCCATGCCTTCATCATATCTTCAACAAAGCCGACACCATCATCGCACCCCACCTCCGGAGCGTCATCAACGGCTCCTTCACATCAGCCACATTCTCTGAAATCTGGAAACACGCAGAAACCAAAGCCCTTCTGAAGAAACCAACAGCGGACCCTTGCCAGCCTCCTGCCTGCCTGCCTGCCGCCTGCCTGCCGCCACCGCCGCCCCCCCAGCACCCCCGAGCGGCCCAGCTACAGCGGAGCCGGCCGCTCGCCACTTTTCCCGCCGCTGGCCCCTGCGGCCCCGCCCACCACCGGCCCATTGGCCCGGACGCTCGACCAGCCCAGCAGACCCGCCCTCCCGTCCCCCTTCTTATGACGGCCCCCGAGCGACCGCGCAGCGGACGCGCGCAGCGGGAGCACCGATTGAGCGCCGAAGGTAAGCCCATCTGCGCCCGTCCGCGCCTGGACCGCGCCCAGTGCCAGGACCCCTGGCCCCCACCGCCGGAAGCCGACCAGACGAACCTACGACTCCACCGAACTCAACGCTCTCAACACCGGCCGAACCCCGCGCTGCTACCGAGCCACACCGAGACGCACCCACGGACCCTTCAGCTGCCACTCCTGCAAGTTCACCTGCAACCGGACCCACGCTACACCAGCACCCACCAAGCCGAACTTCAGCAGCACCCACCTGAAGTGCATCCTGCTCAACACCCGCTCCGTCCACAGACACGCCGTCGAGCTTTGGAACCTGCTCGACACCACAGAGCCAGACGTCGCCTTCCTCACGGAAACCTGGATGAACGCCTCCTCAGCGCCCGACATCGCCATCGCCATCCCGGACGGCTACAAGATCATCCGGAGGGACCGCGTCAACCAGACAGGAGGAGGCATCGCCATCATCCACAGGAACTCCATCCGCATCACGACCAACACCGACGACAACCTCGCACCCGCCGAACACCTGCGCTTCCAGATCCACGTCAACCCCAAGACCACCCTCAGAGGCACCCTCATCTACAGACCCCCGGGACAACGCGCACAATTCAGCGAGGACATCGCCGACTTCGTCAGCCCGCCCGCCCTCCCCTCAACCGACTACATCCTCCTCGGAGACCTCAACTTCCACCTGGAGAACAACAACGACCGCAACACCACCACCCTGCTGGACAACCTCGCCAACCTCGGACTCAAGCAACTGGTGACCACCCCCACCCACTACGCCAGACACACACTCGACCCGATCTTCTCTTCCAGCAAGGACATCGCCTTCAGCCACGCCACGGGACTCCAATGGACGGACCACAGCTGCGTCCACTTCAGCTACAGAAGGACCACGCTCCACCATCTCCAGCTACAGGCTCCCCGCAGAAGCTGGAACATGATCACTGCAGACCAGCTCACTACTTCCCTGAGCAAGAACCCTCCCACCAGCACAACGAACCCCAGCCAAGCGGCCACCAACCTCACGAAATGGATCAGCGACTGCGCAGACGACCTCGCCCCTCTGAAGACCCAGCCGAGCAGACCCGGCAGCAAGAAAGCCCCATGGTTTAACGACGAACTCAAGAGCTCCAAGAAGAACTGCAGAGCACTCGAGAAAACCTGGCGCAGAGACCCAACACCGGACAACATGACTGCCCTCAAGCTCGCCACCCGAAAACACCACCAGCTGATCCGCGCCACCAAGAAAACCGCATTCAAGGAACGACTGGACAACAACGCACACAACTGCAAGGGACTCTTCAACATCGTGAAAGAGCTCTCCAACCCCAACGCCGGAAACAACAACATCACCCCTTCGCAAGACCTCTGCAACTCCCTCGCCTCCTACTTCCACAACAAGATCGCGGACATACACAACAGCTTCAGCACTCAACCAACGCACGCCACGACCGAACCACCGCCCCCTACCGCCACCCTCCGCGCCTGGACCCCGATCAGCACCGAAGACACCATCCGCACGATGAACTCCATCCACTCCGGATCTCCAACAGACCCCTGCCCTCACCACGTCTTCAACAAGGCCGACGCTGTCATCGCACCCCACCTGCGGGACATCATCAACACCTCCTTCGACAGCGCCACCTTCCCGGAGAGCTGGAAGCACGCCGAACTCAGCGCTCTACTCAAGAAACCATCAGCAGACCCTACCGACCTCAAGAACTACCGCCCAATCTCGCTGCTCCCGTTTCCAGCCAAAGTCATCGAGAAGACCGTCAACAAGCAACTGCCGCCTTCCTCGAGACGAACGGCTCCCTCGACCTCTCGCAGTCTGGCTTCCGGGCCAACCGCAGCACCGAGACCGCCCTGATCGCAGCTACAGATGACATCCGAGCCCTGCTCGACAACGGAGAGACAGCGGCCCTCATCCTCCTGGACCTCTCCGCGGCCTTCGACACTGTCTGCCACCGCACCCTAGTACAGCGCCTCAGCAACGTTGGAATCCAGGAGAAGGCACTGGAGTGGATCACCTCCTTCCTCGCCGGAAGGACACAGAGAGTCCGCCTCCCCCCGTTCAGATCGGAAGCCACCGAAGTCATCTGCGGCGTCCCTCAAGGCTCCTCGCTCAGCCCAACTCTCTTCAACGTCTACATGAGCCCCCTCGCAGCCATCGCACGCCAGCACAACCTGAACATCATCTCCTACGCAGACGACACCCAGCTGATCCTCTCCCTCACCAACGACCCCGCCACCGCCAGAGCCAACCTGCACGAAGGGATGACAGACGTAGCCAAATGGATTTTGAACAGCCGCCTGAAACTGAACTCGGACAAGACGGAAGTCCTCATCCTGGGATCCTCACCCTCCGCCTGGGACGACTCCTGGTGGCCCCCCGCCCTGGGCAGCGCACCCAAACCAACTGACCACGCACGCAACCTGGGCTTCATCCTGCACTCCTCCCTCTCCATGACCAGACAAGTCAACGCCGTCTCCTCGTCGTGCTTCAACATCCTGCGAATGCTACGCACGATCTTCCAATGGATCCCCACCGAAACCAGGAAGACGGTCACCCAGGCCCTCGTCACCAGCCGGCTGGACTACGGCAACTCCCTCTACGCCGGCACCACCGCCAAACTCCAGAAGAGACTCCAGCGGATCCAGAACACCTCAGCACGACTCATCCTGGACATCCCCCGCCGCAGCCACATCTCCGGACACCTGAGAGACCTGCACTGGCTCCCGGTCAACAAGAGAATCACCTTCCGGCTCCTCACCCACGCACACAAAGCCCTACACAACCAAGGACCAGGATACCTCAACAGCCGCCTCAACTTCTACGCTCCCACGCGCCAGCTTCGATCGACCAGCCACGCCCTCGCCGCCGTCCCCCGCATCCGAAGTGCCACCACAGGAGGAAGGGCCTTCTCCTACCTGGCCGCCAAGACTTGGAACTCCCTCCCGACCCACCTCCGCCTGACCCAGGACCACCTCGCCTTCAGGAAGCAGCTCAAGACCTGGCTGTTCGAGCAGTAGCGGACCCCCCCCCCCCCCCAGCGCCTTGAGACCCTCCGGGTGAGTAGTGCGCTATACAAATGTTCTGATTGATTGATTGATTGATTGATTAAAGACCTCAAGAACTTCTGCCCCATCTCTCTTCTCCCCTTCCCGGCTAAAGTCATCGAGAAGACCGTCAATAAACAGCTGACTGCATTCCTCGAAGCAAGCAACTCGCACGACCCATCCCAGTCCGGATTTCGAGCCAACCACAGCACCGAGACCGCCCTCATCGCACCCACCGATGACATCAGGACCCTGATGGAGAACGGAGAGACAGCCGCCCTCATCCTCCTGGACCTCTCGGCAGCCTTTGACACCGTCTGCCACTGCACCCTAATAACCCGCCTCTACAACACTGGGATCCAAGGAAAGGCCCTGGACTGGATCACATTGTTCCTCTCCGACAGAACCCAGAGAGTCCGCCTCCCTCCCTTCCGCTCCGAGGCCACCAAGATCATCTGCGGTGTACCCCAAGGCTCCTCACTCAGCCCAACTCTCTTCAATATCTACATGAGCCCCCTCGCACGCAAACAAAACATCAACATCATCTCCTACGCCCATGACACCCAACTGATACTCTCCCTCACCAAAGACCCATTCACCGACAAAACCAACTTCCAGGACGGAATTGAAAGATGTCGCAGAATGGATGAAGCACAGCCGTGTGAAGCTCAACTCGGACAAGACGGAGGTCCTCATCCTCGGACAATCCCCATCTGCCTGGGACGACTCCTGGTGGCCCACAACGCTGGGTACCGCACCAACACCCACGGACCACGCACGCAACCTGGGATTCATCCTGGACTCCTCCCTCACGATGACCAAGCAAGTCAACGCAGTCTCGTCCTCTTGTTTCAACACCCTGCGCATGCTCCGAAAGATCTTCCGGTGGATCCCCACCGAAACCAGAAAGACGGTCACCCAGGCCCTCGTCACCATCCGACTAGACTACGGGAACGCCCTATACGCAGGAACCACAGCCAAACTGCAGAAACGCCTTCAGCGCATGCAGAACGCCTCCGCATGACTCATCCTCGACATCCCTCGCCACAGCCACATATCCGCCCACCTGAGAAACCTGCACTGGCTCCCCGTCAGCACGAGGATCCCGTTCAGGCTGCTCACCCACTCACACACAAAGCGCTCCACAACATGGGCCCCGAATACCTCAACAACCGCCTCTCGTTCTACACCCCCACCCTCCAGCTCCGGTCCACCAGCCTCGCCCTCGCCACCGTCCCACGGATTCGCAGAACCACCACCGGAGGAAGATCGTTCTCCTACCTGGCAGCCAAGACATGGAACTCCCTCCCCGCACACCTACGACTGACCCAGGACCTCCCTCACCTTCAGGAAACACCTCAAGAACTGGCTATTCGAGCAATAGCGGCACCCCCCGCCCCCCCCACAGCGCCTTGAGACCCTCACGGGTGAGTAGCGTGCTCTACAAATGTATTGATTAATTGATTGATTGAATGGTAGTTTAGTTAACAAGTAGGTAAGCCTTTCATAAGTTAGGGACCGCGCTTCTCCTGCGGGTGATCTGAAATTGGAGAATTATATCAGAAAGAATGTTGGGAAAGTCCCTCAGTTAGTTTTGGCCAGAAACAATTGATATGTATTGAAATGGGACAAAGTGGATAAGGTAAATATCTTGCCCATGGTGCTTGAAAGTAAACATCCCGAGATTCTGACTTGCTTGGACGATAGTGCTACTCCTGAACAGATAACCTCTGCATTTGAGGAGGTACTGGATGAAATCAGAGTACACTTGACACATCCATTTGCAAGTAGAAAGTGCAAATTGGAGTGATGGTTTGGTTCAGATTGCCCTAAGGCTTTAGCAAATTTTCGCCATGCTGTGTGCATGGATCCCAGGGATGCTTCCTTTATTTGAGGGTTCCACAATATGTATAGGGAGGTGAGGAAGATGAGGATAAATACTTTAAGGAAGTGAGCTTGGGTGGACCTCAGATGAGCAATTGAGACAAAAGATAGTAGAGGATTTCTTAATGTGGTTAACGCTTCTTTTTTAACAGAGGCTGAGGGTCCCTCGATGAACGTTCATATTGAGGAAGATGACTGGGTGCCTCTTGCCAGAAATTTTTCCAAAATAATGAAAGGAACATAAGTAATAGACTGAATTATTGTGAGTGGAGTAGTAATGTTTATATCGTGGTTTGAGGTGACAGAAATAGAGCGAGCAATTGCTTAGACTAGTTCCCTGAATGCCCCTGTCCCTGTAGATATTTTTTGTGGAACTAGGGACTTACGGGCTCCATTATTGACTAACGTTTTTAATTTTATTGTCAAAACAGGCCCATTGAAAATGTGGAAGCACTCAATAATCGTTCCCATATAATAAAAGGGGGACAAGGCAAACCCAAAAAAATTACAGGCCAATCTCTCTAATTGATGGGACGGTTATTATTAAATAGATTGGAGGAATGGGTAGAAGAAACGAAAGTATTAATGGATGCACAGCATGGTTTTAGAAAGGGCAAAGGGACCATTGATCAATGCCTAAATTTGAGTATGGTGTTCGCCAATTACATGGTGGCTAGGTCAACCCTTTATGGCCTTTATGGACCTCTGCACCGCATTTGACTGCAAGGTCCTTAGTGAACTATGGGCAATTATGGAAGGCATGGGAGTTGACCCTCTTAATATTACATTTATTAGACAGCTTTACTCAGGGGCGACTGCTTGCTTCCGTTATAGCAGGGAGGGGGAATGTACAAGACCTTTTGATATTGAAAGGGGCGTGAGACTGGGGTGCATCCGTGCACCATTGTTGTTCTCCCTTTACACCAATAAGGTGGTGGCAGTCTTGTCTGGGAGTGTCAGGGATGTTACCTTTATTGGGGCTGCCCCTATACCAATATCCCTCTATGCAGACGATTCAGTGATTCTAGCTAGGACTCCCATGGCATTGCAGCGACTCAGAGGAGTATACCAGGTTTATGGAAAGCTTAGATTTACAAGTGAATGAAGCGAAATCGAATGCCCTTATTGCAGGGACGCACCCAAAGAAACTCTCCACATTCCATATAGGTCATCGGAAGGTACCGTGGAATTTTATTTGACGGAAATTATTTGTGGAAATACAGTTTCTTAAATAGAGCATCCTGGAAAGAAGTACAGCAGCCATATTAAACTTCTCAAAGAAATGTGGGTCCAAGTCTATTCCCGAAATTTGTAATCTTTATGCAGCCAAGGTTATTGCCACTTATGGGGCAGTAATGTGGGGCATGGCAGAGATAGAACCGTTGCAGGACGCTTTTGGTAAAAGAGTGCTCCCCCTACTGCATTGATGTACAAACTATGTCTGTCATAGTAAGCTGCCCTATATTGGTGATACGATCCGACTGCCACCATTATTACTATGATATGGAAAAGGGAGAGTGTAAAATTGAATCAAGTGGTGTTAATGGATTGTTTAAAACTGGATCTTGTTAATAAGATCCCATGGGGGAATTATGTAAAGTCCACTCTGTCAGCCGTGGGTCTGCAAGACTTATTCCATTGAATTGTGCAAGCTTTCCCAAGGCTAGGCTCAAAGAGATATTTCTAAGAAAGGTTGAGGCGAATAGGTGGGCGCAAAATAAAAGCAAAAGTACTGTTGGTTCATATTATATGGTTCCCTCTGTAAAGCACGGCGTGCAGTCATATTTATGTCTCAGACACTTAGGTGTTATTCTTCGTTACACATCGGGTGTGATGACGGATCCAGATCTTGACTCTTACGTAGTGCAGTACTCCATGCGGACTAATTACTGTCCCCTCTATTCTTTCTTTGAGCTTCCTGGGGGACGGCTGGCTGGTTGAAAGGCCCATCCAATCAATACCAAGGAGAAGAAGAACCAGGGTATGGCGTCCAACGACCAGACTCACGCTCGGAAGGAATGATGTGTAACAAGAAATCTAAATAAAACCTAACAAATACTATAGGGGCGTGGCCAAGAAGGCGACGGAGTAGGACGTGCCTTCCCATCCCTCCGGCGCCGCCTGAACATTTGCCTTGTGTATCACCCTACCTGGTGCCCATCCGCGCCGCCCAGGGGGATTTTCTGCCTCTGTGTGCTGTCCTGAAGCCGGCGGTGGGTTTCTTTCCCCGCTGCAGTGTGCCTGTTGGTGGTGCCGGGCGTCTCGGCCCGGCATTTCGGAGGCCTGGCAGGCCTGGTGGCAGAGAGCTGCGGAGACTACCTCCTACAGCATGGGGCCCGCTTGCCTGGTGTGGCCGCTAACTTGTTGGTGGGGCGACGAGGAGCCTGCTTGCCCGGAGGCGTGTGAGGAGGAGCAGCGGTGGCAGAGATGCGCAGCTGAGGCCTGCGGCATGGTTGCCATATCACTGTGCAGTGGCCTGCCCACGTGGACCGTGCGTGGCCTAGACGGCGGAGAGGCCTAGAGTGGTGGGGGCGAGCTGGGCACTCGTCTGTGTGCAGCGGCTGAGGTAGAGATCCCCGCAGGGCAGATGTGAGCTCCCGCGCCTTGGTGCAGAAGAGAGCCGTCGCTCGGGCCCAGGTGACAGCGCTTGGCGAGGTGAGGAGGGACAGATAGGGACAGATAGCATGCAACCAGGAGGTTGGTCCGTGAATCGGTGGACAGAGGGAGGCCCCCGCGGGTGGAGGAACGGGGGACCTCGTCGTCGCCGCTGGTGTGTGGTTTGATCGGTGCCCCCCATGTGACTGACAGTGTGTTGGCCTGCTGAGTGGACGTGGGGGTCCTGCGGATGTGCCCTGGGGGCTGCGGAGGCCTTCTGAGGTGTGCTGGTGGTGGGTGGCCTGCCCTGCGGCGACGGGGGTGTGTGACCTGCAAAGGGTGAGAGGCCCTAGCTCGGCCCACACGTCGGCTGGCGATGCCTCGCCCGCTGCTACTCTACATTCCTGGCCCGCGCTTGAAACCTGCCGTTGTCTGAGCGGTGGGAGCATCCCGACATCGGGGAGCGGGTGATCGCTCTCCCCCCCTAGTGTGGATCTGGCACTGGCTTAGAGGCCTGGGAGAGGCCCGGAGCTGTTGGTGTGCCTATTTGCGGGCTGATGGGTGGTTTGCTGCTCTTCCTGAAAGGGCTGGCCCCGACGGAGCAGCGGACCGCTGGGTCCAACGAGGCGTGATAGAGGTGTCGGCCACCTGTCTTTTGGGCTGTGTGAGGCTTCAGGGACCACAAGTGCAACAGGGCCTCAGTGATCGATGCAGCGCCTTGGGTGACAAAGCGGCGATAGTGTGCGAGTGGAGCTGGTGTCCGGGGAGCCGCCGCCATCTTGGTATCCCAGGGCCTGCTACGAGAGTGCAGTGTGGAGCCTGGTGCTCAGAGACTGGCGTGCGGGTAAGCCCTTGCTCCTCTGCCTCAATTGACTGGTTGCTATGGCGAGATACTCCTTGGTGCCTTGGACGGAGCATTGGAATTGATAGCTGGGAAGCGGGGTCAAGGACTGAGCTAGCCCTTGCGCTGAGGCGGCCTTGAGTGGTTGGTGGTCCTGGGGGCCTCTTGGTGCTACCCCTCAGCGGTGCTGCTATATTGAGGGGATTCGGGGTCAGTGGGAGGCGCACCATCGGCGCGTACGATGGCGGGCGGTGTTCCATGCTGTGTTTCGGGCCTGGGCCGCAACGTGGGGTAGGGGCGCTGCTGAGGCCTGTTTGCGCCCCGTTAGGGACCTGGCTATGTCGCGATGTCAGCCTCCAGGAGCAAGCAAGACAAACCCCTGAAGGACATGCTGCAGAAGGCGGTGGGTAGGGCCGCCTCGAAGTCGGAAGCGCAGTCCTCGCAGTCTGAGGATACTGACTCACCGGCAACTAAGGCGTTCATGTTAGAGCTCTTCGCGGCAATCAAGGAGGACATTTTGGAGCTCCGGTCCCAGCTCTCTTCAGATGTGCGTGAGATACGGTGTGATGCTGATGCCATTGGGGAGCGAATGACGACCCTAGAAGAGCATGACCTGGACACTGCTGATGAGGTTCAGCAGCTTCAGCAGGATGATCTTCGCCTTACGGAACAAAACCTGGATCTGCAGGCACACACCGAAGGTTTGGAGAACTGATCGTGGAGAAATAATAACAGAATTCGAGCGGTCCCGTGGAAAGGGGAAGGAGACAGTCTGCGTGAATACGTCGGTGCGCTGTTCCGACAGATTCTTGATGACGAGGACGAGCGGGACATTCAGCTGGATCGCGTCCATCGCGTTGGCCTGCCGAGGGGTGCCAAGGCTCCACCACCGGATATCCTGGTGCGTGTGCATGACTTTCAGATTAAAGAATGGATTCTTCGCAAAGCTCGAGATCTCAATTCTGCGCAGTTCAGGGTCCATCAACCCGCACTCTTTCAAGACCTAGCGGCCTCTACACTTATCAAGCGCAGAAGCTTCAAACCTATCACCGCCTATCTGCCACCCCTTGTTGTTAAATATTTTGTCCACCCTAAGCGTGGAAGGGTATACTCAGATGTGAGTCCCTTGCTCATTGCACCATCAGGATTCAAGCAAGCCGGGCCGACGACGGCTGAAATGCCAGAAACCGGTCCCCGGAAGCTTGTTTCCTTCCCAGTGTAAGAATTGGCTTGGTAGTTTGGTTTGCCCTGTTCCCATCATGCACTGGGACAGGAACAGACTAATTTGCATATAGCCAGGTTCTGTACTGGGATGGTGCAGTGAGCTAAAAAACGGTGTTGGATCTAGCCCTGATCTCTTGACTGGGTGAGAGTATTCTGCTTAATTCAGAAACTCTGTCCATCACCACCCCTTGTTGGTAAATATCTGCGGGAGCAGGGCAACCCTACTTGTGGGGACACCCATTTCGCCTTATTTTAAATAAAAGGGCATACTCCTGCAGATCCTCTCGCTGGAGGCAGCGTTCGAGGCGCTAAGATTGGAGAGGCCCGCACCTTGGGCCGAGTCCGCTGAATCGCCTCCTCGGCAGCGCAGATGCTCTACTGAATGGCAACGAGTTGGGAGATCGCCTCCGCCGGTGAAGCCGGACCTCTCTGCGAGCCTCCTGGAGAGGGAAGCGGATGTTTCTTTGGTGGCGCTGGTGACTGATAATACTGGAGTTCCTTGAGGTCCGCAAGCTTGGCACTGGTTGGGTTCTTCTGCGGCGCCAAAGGCGGGACACTTGGGGGAGAGAGTGTTTCTTTTGTTCTTTTCTTTGTCCTTGTTGATTGGAATGCGCCCTGTATCAGGGTTGGGTATGGTTCTAGGATGGCGCCATGTTCCCCCAACAGTTGGTTTTGTCAGACGGACTATAGTCATCTCACAAGACTTTTGGTATTTTCTTTCTTCTCTGTGGTTCAGTACTTTCTAGTGGGAGTTGGGGTTTGGTTTTGGGGTTATTGTTGGGGCTCCGCATCAGTTCTCCTAGCAGTTAGGTGTAGGTTAGGCCCACAGGCCGCTTGCTGTGATCCTTTTAGCACTACTGTCCTGGGGTACCGCGCTGGCTCAAACCTTCTTTTCAGGGATTATGGGTAAGGATCTGAAGATTGTAAGCCTGAACGTTAGGGGCCTAAATAATCCTGTCAAGCGTGCGGCCATCCTTTCCTTATTGGAGAATGCAGAAGGTGATGTGTGCTTGTTACAGGAGACTCACCTCCTCTCTAGGGATACTAAACGGATGAAGGATAGGCGATTTCCTGTACAACTGTGGTCCTCAGGTCCAGTGAAGAAACATGGGGTGGCAATCCTTTTTAGTGCATGCGCTCAGTGCAAAATCCTCTCCCAGGTGGTTTGAGTTTGAGTTTAAAATATTTATAAAGCGCACGTTCACCTGGCGATTTCATGGCGCTATGGTGTGCTGAATCTCAGAGGACAGGGAGGTCGGAAAACATGAGTGGTTTATTGTGGAAAAGCTTGAAGAAAAAGAAAGGTTTTAAGCGCCTTGCGGAAGTGAGAGTAATGGGTGGAAGATCTGAGGTGGGTCGGTAGAGAGTTCCAGAAGGTAGGGGCGAGGGTGGAGAATTTCGAGCCTCCCCATTTTTTGCGTCTGAAGCGGGGAAACTGTTAGTAGATGTTGGGAGGATGAGCGCAGTTCCCTGGCGGGGACATAGGTTTTTATTTCCGAGGAGATGAAGGCAGGGGCGGATCCGACCCGAGCCTGAAAAGTGATGCATCCCATCATAAACTGGGATCGTTCACGGATGGGGAGCCAATGCAAGGACTTGAGGAGCGGAGTGACGTGATGGAATTTGGCCAGGTTATAGACTAGGCGGGCAGCCTGGTTTTGAACCAGCTGAAGTCGCCGCATACTGTATGCGGGAAGGCCACAGTAGAGGGCATTGCCATAGTCTAGACGAGAAATAACCATTGCCAGGACAATAAGTTTGAGGGCAGAGAAAGAAAAGAAGCGGGAGACCCTACAGATTGTGCGAAGTGAGAGAAAAGAAGAGGATACCACTGAGCTAACCTGGGAGTGCAGGGTGAGTTGATCATTAAGCTTGATCCCAAGGGTTTTCACAGAGGGAGATGAAGAAGGAGGGGGACCTAGGGAGGGGGGGCAAAAAAGGGGGGTCCAGGGACTGGAGCAACCACCTGTCAAAACCAGCTCGGTTTTGTCAGGATTTAATTTCAGGTGGTTGTAGCTCATCCAGTCCTGGATGAAAATCATAATAGATTGGAAGTTGGCCATGGACTCAGGGGATGATGACAACTAAAAAATAAGCTGGAGGTCGTCCGCATAATTATAAACGGAGACCTCCATTTGCTGAAGGGCAAAAATAAGGGGGGCAATGTACAGATTAAAAAGGAATGGGGAAAGGGAGGAGCCCTGAGGGACCCCGCATTGTACCATCCGTGGATCTGCCGAGAAGTCACCCAGGTGCACTGCTTGGGTGCGGTCCCTGAGGAAGGAGGATAGCCAGACCAAGGCTGACCCTCCGACCCCGGCTGCCCTGACACGGGAGAGTAAGATGGAATGATCAACCGCGTCAAAGGCGGCGGAGAGGTCGAGGAGGACCAGGGCCTGGGGGCGGTTGGTGTCCATGCCCTCCCCAAGGTTGTCAAGGACCGATAACACCACAGACTCCGTGGAGTGTGCGGGGCGGAAACCGGCCTGACGGAGGGCTAACGCCCCGTTTTCCTCCACGAAGGTAGTAAGTGCTCTGGTCACATGTCGCTCCAATACCTTCCCCAGAAAGGGCAGTAGAGAGATGGGGCGATAGTTGACAGGGGCGGATGGATCAGCGCCAGGTTTTTTGAGAATGGGGACAATGATGGCTGTTTTTAGGGATGGAGTAACAGTGCCCTGAGACAGCGAGCTGTTAAGAAAAGTAAGAGGCGGTTGCACACAGATCGAATAGATGTGCCTGAGGATGTGAGCAGGACAAGGGTCTAGAGGGGAACCGGATTTGACCATGGGGAGGAGGGAGAGGAAAGACTCTTCCGTTAGGAGGGGGAACGAGTCAAGGCGCGCTTCAACTGATGGACATCGGGGGTCGAGAAAAGAAGGGGAGGGGGGGATATTGGCTTTGATCTTTGAAATTTTGTCCAAAAAGTAAGTATTGAGGGAGTCGCATAAGTCCTGGGAAGGGGAGGGTTTGAGGGTAGCTCGATCGGAGTAGGCGAGATCGTGGACGATGGAGAAACTTTCTCTGGGCTGGTTTTCGGCAGCCAAGATTTTAGAAGAGAAATAGGCTGTTTTAGTGGTCAGGATCGCTTTTTTATATTGAGATAGAAGGGTGGTGAACTGAGGTTGGGACAGTAGTCTCGTAGTCTTTTGCGCCTGCGACACAAATGCGCTCAGCATGACGGACTGTCAGTTTTAAAGCCTTCAATTCCTCGTTGAACCAGCGGTTGGCATCTTTCGCCCGTCTGGAGGACACTCGCCTGAAGGGGGCGACCGAGTCACAACCAGACAGAAGCCAGGAATTGATAGAGTTGGCTTGTGCAGAGGTAGGCAGCCCGAGTAAATTCGGACTGGAGGAAGAGAGTGTGGCGGACAGAGAGGCCACATCCACCTTGCTCCAAGAGCGGGCCCAGGTGTTTTTGGGGAGAGAGGGCTTGGTGGCTGGGCTAAGGTGTAGGGAAAAAGAAATCAAGAAGTGATCAGACCAGGGGCAGGGGGAGATGGACAAAGAAACTATAGGACAGTTGAGGGACCAAATCTGATCGAGGATGTGGCCCTGAATATGGGTGGGGGAGTGAACGTGGGGGTCGAAATTAAGGGAACGGAGGGTGTCTGAGAATTCTTTGGAGGTAGAGCATTCTGCGGGGTCAGAAGGCCAGAAATTAAAGTCACCTAATATCACGATGGAGGAGTTATTGATCGCTAAGGTGGCCACAAGGTCTTGAAACCCGGTATAAAAAAGGTGAGAGTATTGAGGGGGACGATTCTGTGGTAAATAAATAAATAATACCTCTCTTTTTGAATGCATAAATGAATAACAGATAGCTCAATAAATAAGAGTCAAGATTCGAGGTAGTAGGAGTTTTGCAGGTTTAATACAGCATAAAGACAGGGACAGGACAACCTGCACAGGAATAGGATGGCAAGCCTTGGCAGCGCTGCCGGGGTCAGGATCGGAATCGGCGGAAGGATAACTTTTTAATAACAGTACATGAGCATATATACATAACGCAAACACATAGCATTACATCGCAATAGGCGTAGCAGTGGGTGGAGCAATAGGCGTGACGCGTAGCAGTCGCGAAAGATAAGGGTGAAAAGAGGTGTAACAGGGCGTATACATAGACATGTGATGCAAACGTAACAGAATATGTCATGAATAGGGTGGAAACCATGGAGGGGGCTACCTAAGGAGCTGGGACCTCTAACCTGATGGTGCGCGCAAACTGGCAATGACGTGTTACTAGGAGAAGCTGGGGGCTATGAACTCTGTGCTAGGAGCAGAGACTGAAGTCTGGAGAGTCAAGGCGACATGTACCTAAGCAGTATCTAGTATCTGATGTTTAGAGAACATGTTGATAGAATCCAAATGTTATCGGGGTAAAGGTGAACAGACTCTAAGACTGGAGCATGCATTATTCTACATGTAGTGCGTGATGAAGAATATTAAATGATCATTAAATGCAGTATTTCTCTTACATGGAGACGTAGAGGCTAGAAAATGACGGAAACTATTGATGCAGTTCAGTAGCTTTAGGAATGCAGAGAAGGAGGGCTGTACTGATAACTCGAATCATAACATACTCTTGGCAGACTCAGAGGCAGAGCCAGGCTGAACCGGGCACTGCGAGGCAGGAAGTAAGTGAAGGGTCGAGGATACAGGTGGGGGCTGTATCGCTCTTCAGCGAGGCTTCAGGGGACTTGAGCGGTCAAAATTTCGCACCAGGACCATGGATCCTGGAACGATTTCATGCGGTGCCACCTCGGTATTGTCTGGAAATGCGGCGGCGACCTGTGAACGACAAGAGTTGAGGGCAGACATCAAGGAAGCTAGGTAATCTGTCAGCATATTACTTGAAACATCGGTAATACTTCGGGGTCTGGGTGTACCCCACATGTTAGGGGGGCGGCCGAAAACGACCTCATACGGGGACAGACCTGATCTGGAATGTGCGACCATGCGCATATAGAACAAAGCGACTGGCAGAGCTACTAGCCAGTCCACACCTTTCTCTTTACATACTTTGGCGATGCGAATTTTCAGGGTCTGGTTATGTCTCTCTACGAGACCTGCTGCTTCAGGATGGCGTACACAATGGAACTTCCACTGGTACCCTAACAAAAGGGAAACATGCTTCATTAACTCTGAGGAGAATGGCTGGCCGTTATCAGAATATACGACCCTAGGGAGTCCATAACGGGGGAAGAACTCACGAACCAACTGCTTGGCAGTGGTCGCGGCTGTGTAATCTGGGACTGGATATGCTTCTGTCCACCTGGACAAAGCGCATACAACTACAAGGACATACTTGAAACCTCGACATCGCTCCATCTGAATATAATCCATCTGGAGGACTTCAAAAGGGTGGTCAGGAGGTTGGAATCCACCTTGTTCCACCGGGACACTTTTACCTGGATTAAACTGACAACATATCATACAGGTACGGACTTTCTGCTTGGCTGCAGCTCGTAAATGCTTGTTGAACCAAATGTTCTGGATACTGTCTAACATAGCTTTTTCTCCTAAATGTGCTGGACTATGTGCGGTATTGATAATGACTTGAACCATAGAGTCGGGGAGAAACCAAGTGGCTTTTCCTTTCGTTAACCATCCTTGATCTGTCTGGACCCCTCCTTGTTCGGACCATTTCTTGATTTCTTCGGGAGTAGCATGTAACTGGATATCTATGACATCTTGAGTAGGGTCCTTAACTGTCATACATGTAGTCGGATCTGGAGTGTGTGTCATGTTAACTGGAATGTCTGGAGTCTGTGCTGTAAGCTTGGCTGTGCGATCTGCTAGATCGTTACCCTGGGAAATAATGTCAGTAACTTTCGTGTGTGCCTTGCATTTCATGATAGCAATGGATGTCGGTAAATGTATGGCATCTAACAGAGCTTGAATAAGGAGACCATGCTGAATCTTGGTTCCATGAGAAGTCATGAAACCTCTCTCCTGCCAGAGCACTCCAAAGTCGTGTACGACTCCAAATGCGTAGCGTGAATCTGTGTAAACATTAACTTTCCGGTTCTTAGCGTGTATGCAGGCTTGTGTCAGAGCAACTAGCTCTGCTGCTTGAGCGGACAGGGTGTCAATACGGTGTGTCTTAATAACTTCGGTGTCGGTAGTCACTGCATACGCGGCGACTAGTTCTCCTGTATTTGTTCTCATACATGAACCATCCACATAAAGTGTCAGGTCGGGATCTGGTAACGGAATATCTGTCAGATCTTGTCTTGGCTTTGTCGTAATATTAACTACTTCCACACAGTCGTGTGTGTCCGGACTTAAAGTAACTGATGGTAACAGTGTAGCAGGGTTCAGGATGTTGCAGCGTCTGATTTCTATGTGTGGCTGGAACAGTGTCAATTCATAACCTGTTAAACGTGCAATTGTCAAGTGCTGAGTCTGTGTTCGGTTTAAAAGAACTTCCACGGAGTGTGGAACTTGTACTGTCAGGGAGTGTCCTAATACTATGGAATCACTTTGTCTGATAGCTAGTGCTGTGGCTGCAACTGACTTGAGGCACGCAGGGAGAGCCTGGGCTACAGGATCTAATGTGCTCGAAAAATAAGCACAGGGCTTGTATTGTCCTGCTTGATCTTGTGTGAGAACAGATAATGCTGTACCTTCGCGTTCAGTAACGAAAAGTGTAAAAGGCTTACTGTAGTTTGGTGTAGCTAGAACTGGAGCTTGACATAGGGCTTTCTTTAACTCATTGAAACTGAGTGTATGTTCAGATGTCCAAGGGAGGACAGTCGATACGGCTGCCTCCTGTGTCGTTAACTGTATCAGTGGCTTGGCTAGAAATGCATACTGAGGAATCCATTGTCGGCAGTAAGAAGTGAGGCCGATAAAAGCACGTACCTCCTTCTGGGTCTTGGGCTGAGGAAGACTCGCTATTAACTGGATACGGTCAGGTGTCAACTGCCTACCCCTCTTGGACAGTAAGTGTCCTAAGTAGACCACTTGCTGGACACAGAATTGAAGCTTCGAAGGGGACACCTTGTGCCCCATCTCGGCTAGGAAATACAGAACTGTGAGGGATGCTCGCTCGCAAGCACGTTCAGAACGGGCTGTGACCAGTAGATCATCGACATACTGGAGCAGGGCAGTGTCAGTTGGCATGTGAATGTTGTCTAGTTGTCTCTTAAGTGCTTGACTGTAAATACTAGGACTTTCTGTGAAACCTTGAGGAGCTCGTGTGAACATATAGCTCCTTCCATTTAAACAAAATCCGAAAAGGAACTGGCTGTCTGGATGAATGGGGACACTAAAAAATGCATTCTTGAGGTCTATGACTGTAAAAAATGAGGCTTCTGAATCAATGGCTGTCAATAGGGAAGAGATATCTGGGACAACTGGGTACTGGGGAATAATACATTTATTAAGCTCTCGTAGGTCAATCACTAATCGATATACTGGGGGTGCATTTGGATCAGTACGTTTCATGACTGGAATGATCGGAGAATTGCATACATTGGAGTCAGTTTCTACAACCACTCCTTGAGCGATGAGCTCGTCAATAATTTTGGATAAGGCTGCTACAGCCTCCGGTGGCAATCTATACTGTCTGATTCGTGGTAACACTACACCTGGCTTGAGAGTCACACGATGGGGTGTGATTTGCTTATAACCAACATCAGTTGGACCTTGCGCCCATAGATGCTGCGGAACATTGGACAATCTGGGATCAAAATCTCGTAATACATAGTGACCCTTAAAGTCACGCAGGAACAATCGTATTCCCTCTGGGGAACAGCATATAACTGCACCTAACTCTTTCAGTGTTTTAATACCTAATAGATTCTCTGGACATGACTTAGTAAGTAACAGATCAGTAGTACGGGACAATGGACCTACTTCTAGAGTAACTGGCTTTGATATTTCATTTACAATGGGTTTTCCTGAAAATCCAAGGGAAACATTTCTTGAGCCTGAGAGCGGAGCCCCTGGAACTTCGGCGTGGCTAATTGTGGTCCTACTTGCCCCTGTATCAATCAAAAACTTTCTGTCTTTCCCTAATACTTGACTGTGAACATAGGGACCTTCTTGATCTACAGGTATCTCGATGAGAGGCAAGCCTACCTCCCTCTCTAGGCTGTTTCATGAATATGGCTGATACTCTGGATACTCAGACTGTGCATACTGGTACATCTGCTGTGTAACATGCTGTGTTGCAGCGATGGGCTGCGGTGCTGTAACTGTCTGTGGTGCATTCTGTGGCTGAGGAGTCTGTGAAACTTGTTCTTGTCTAGGCGGACGTGGTCTTTCTTTAGTCTTACCAGTAGCTATGTTGTGTTTCAGAACTGCACACTCGTTTATAAAATGACCTGGCTGTTTACAATAATTGCAGTTCCCTTTAACGGGAGCTGCAGGATGACTGGCTTGATTCGGACCCCTCTTCTGACTGTCTTGAGGAACAGATTGTGCAACTAGTACTTTCATTTTCGTGTCTTTCATACGCTTTCTCTCGTGTTCTTGCTCTTCCCTGATTCTATTCTGGTGATATTGGAGCATCTGTAACATCTGGGACGGGGTATTAGCTTGCCAGGTACTTTCGACTTTCAAAACTCGATTCTTAATTTGTGGACTTGAATTCTCGACTAATTTAGTAACAAAAAGGTGAGGGTATGACTCACTACTTGTCTTGAGGCCACTGTTGATGCTAAAACATTTCTCAAATCTAGAATAAAAATCACTAATGTCTTCGTCTTGTTTCTGTTTACAGGCTGAGATTGCATCCCAGTCTTCCTTTTTCGTTGTTAACAATCTGGGTAAAACTTGAATCAATAATTCAGGTAATTCTTTACATTTCGCTCCAAGACCGGTACCTGGTACTCGTGCCTTATCTTCCGCTTCTAGAACTGCCCAATCGATCTTTTTCTCTCCCACCTCCCATTCTTTTTCCTTGAGCTTTTCATACACCCCTGCGGGCAGCAGAACCTTTAACATTTTAATTATATCTGGATACGTGTATTCTCCCATACGGAGCATGTCTTTTAATTCTCGATGGAACCCTGCTGGATCTTTATCATGACAGGGGATTAATTTTTTCATCTCTAGGAGTTCCATCTTTGTAATCGGAGTGTAAACAAACACTCGTTCTAGTTCGCCACCCGTTCCTCTAACTGGGTGGACTTCTCGTAACGGATTCTGTCTCTCTATGTAAAATGGTTTACTTTCTGGGGGTGAGACATGAACAAAATGCGGGTTCAAAAACGTTCTATATTTGTGACGCTGTTCTAGAATGACACTAATTAAATCGGTACCTAAACCTTTCCATCTATACTGGAGTAACTCGTTCAGGATATCATGTAACGGGCCTGGATCAGAGTGCTGACCCTCATACAATGTAATGAGGTGCTGAATCATATACATACCCGCCAGTCGTTGCTCGGCTGGGGGCATTTTCAGAAACATTTGTGCCACTATTTCGTCTGGAAAAGTGGTAGAATCAGTAGTCCATCGGACTGCTGATCGGGCTAGTTCTTGTTCATGCATAGTACTTAACTCACTGTAACCGATTCGTGATTTCAGAATGTGATCGGTAGCTTGAAACACTTGTTCTAGAGAACCTTGTTCTGGTGCTGGATGATGGAAAGTTGACTTGTGTTCTAGGCGTAAATGGGATCTGGAAATCTAGATTTTCCTACATACGCTATTCTGGCGGGATCCTCGTCGTCTACCTCTTCAGTATCAGAGTTACTTTCTTTCTCGCTTACTTGTGCTGCTTTACGCTGTTCGTGTAACTTTATTATTTCTTTACGGATTTTCTTGTACATACTTTCCATAGCACTGATGGTCCTGTGCTTACCCTCGGCTATATTATCACTCCACTTTGTCAGGATTTTCATTTCGGCCGGATCTTTAGACGGGTAATCTTGTTCTCTTATTAAACAATTAATCAAAAACTTTAGTATCATGAGCTGGATCTCGGCTTTCCTTTGAGACATGACTTCGCCAATGCTTTCTGGATCATCCCCTGTACGGATGAAACGATATATTCTGTCTAGATCTTCTTTCATATTCGGTAGGGTGACTAGATACTCGGCCACCTTTCTTACACGTAATGAATATAAAACCATATTATCCTCGCCTGGGACTGGATCATAGCCGCATTCATTAAGGGCTTTTCTTATTTCTGCTACAGACTGATGTCTGGGCGTACGCTGTGACGCTTGTGCATGTAATTCGACTAACGTTAAACGCTTGTGTGGCGGCGGGGTCTGAGGAGGGCCTCCTCCTGCGGCCCCTAAACTAGAATCGTCGACTGATCCTCTTCGTACTAGTGTGGCAGGAAATTGAAATGCGGGCTGAACTGGTATGGCGGGCTGGACCGGGGGGACCGTAACAGGTACTGCAAGGGGTACCCCGGTGTCTGGAGAAACGGGGAGTGCCTGATTTACAGGGACTGGCGGAGCGCGAACAGGATTTGCATATTCTGGGACTGTGTCGTCCAAATAGGACGAAATGAAAATATCAGCTGCGGTCTGTTTGTGACGTAGCTTGGTCGGAACTAATGGTGGCGGAAAGTTACTGGATGCCTCCGGGGTCGCTTTTGGCAGGCCCTCGGCAAGAAGAGGATACATACCCTTAATAAGAGCATGCCTCTGTCTGTCTGACTGTTCGGTTTTAACTCGTTCACCAATCTCGATTAATTCCCTTTCTTGGGCTCGTTCCAAGGATTCTCTACTTAATTCTGACTTTCTGATTTCTTTTTCGGTTCTTTTATGAGATTCTTTGCGCCATAACTCGATGGCATCTTTCTGTGACTGTCTGGCTTTCTTTTTCCATAATGCTTCTTCTACTCTCATGATGCACTCGGCATCCCATGTGCCTGACACAGGCCATCTATACTTTTCCTCTAACTGTTTGGTATACTCGACCCATAAATCTAGATACAATATGGCGCTTATGCCATGCTTCTGATACATAAAATGACCTGGACTGTCCCTAGGCGGGACAGGAACTGCTGCTTCTAGCAGACCTTTTCTAGTTCTCAACTGACGCAGTTTTGAAAAGAGCGGCATGACTGAACTATAATCTGGACATAATACGATACACAATAAACACAATAACTACTTCACACTCATTCCACGACATCAAGATACATGAAGAACATTCAGAATAACAGTTCGAACAGAATACTACCTGGAATACGGAAAACAGAATACATGAATTTTCTCGAGAACAGAACTGACTAGAACAGAAACTAGATGCACTGCTGAAACAGTACGAAACTTACCGGTCTCATACAGAGACACGTCAGGACCCGTATCCACCGGAGTGGACACTTCGTTTGTGGGCTTGTGTACCACCAACCCACGGACCAGAGTCAATTAAATTGACCCTGTCTAGATACTACCCCAGTAATGGTACTCACCGGGCAGTAAGAACGGAAGGCCTCAGACTGGACGGGACTGCTTGGACGCCGGACGGACGAACTTCGGACTTCTGTTACGGGTGGGCCTCCGGATACCTCGGACCTTGGACTCTCGGCTTGGGCTCTGGTCGGGACTCGCCGCGTTCCTCCACCGTCTCGTCTGGATGCTGGACCGCCTCCTCCGTCTCCTCCGTGGGCCTGAGGGATACTTGAAGCAGAAATATCTGCCGGTGCGCAGAAGAGTTCCGTCACGACTGCAGAGGGTCAGGGGGTCGGCGTGGCTTCACCGACGCGTGGGGAAAGGGCAAGTCCCTATTCGGGCGCCATTATGTGGTAAATAAATAAATAATACCTCTCTTTTTGAATGCATAAATGAATAACAGATAGCTCAATAAATAAGAGTCAAGATTCGAGGTAGTAGGAGTTTTGCAGGTTTAATACAGCATAAAGACAGGGACAGGACAACCTGCACAGGAATAGGATGGCAAGCCTTGGCAGCGCTGCCGGGGTCAGGATCGGAATCGGCGGAAGGATAACTTTTTAATAACAGTACATGAGCATATATACATAACGCAAACACATAGCATTACATCGCAATAGGCGTAGCAGTGGGTGGAGCAATAGGCGTGACGCGTAGCAGTCGCGAAAGATAAGGGTGAAAAGAGGTGTAACAGGGCGTATACATAGACATGTGATGCAAACGTAACAGAATATGTCATGAATAGGGTGGAAACCATGGAGGGGGCTACCTAAGGAGCCGGGACCTCTAACCTGATGGTGCGCGCAAACTGGCAATGACGTGTTACTAGGAGAAGCTGGGGGCTATGAACTCTGTGCTAGGAGCAGAGACTGAAGTCTGGAGAGTCAAGGCGACATGTACCTAAGCAGTATCTAGTATCTGATGTTTAGAGAACATGTTGATAGAATCCAAATGTTATCGGGGTAAAGGCGAACAGACTCTAAGACTGGAGCATGCATTATTCTACATGTAGTGCGTGATGAAGAATATTAAATGATCATTAAATGCAGTATTTCTCTTACATGGAGACGTAGAGGCTAGAAAATGACGGAAACTATTGATGCAGTTCAGTAGCTTTAGGAATGCAGAGAAGGAGGGCTGTACTGATAACTCGAATCATAACATACTCTTGGCAGACTCAGAGGCAGAGCCAGGCTGAACCGGGCACTGCGAGGCAGGAAGTAAGTGAAGGGTCGAGGATACAGGTGGGGGCTGTATCGCTCTTCAGCGAGGCTTCAGGGGACTTGAGCGGTCAAAATTTCGCACCAGGACCATGGATCCTGGAACGATTTCATGCGGTGCCACCTCGGTATTGTCTGGAAATGCGGCGGCGACCTGTGAACGACAAGAGTTGAGGGCAGACATCAAGGAAGCTAGGTAATCTGTCAGCATATTACTTGAAACATCGGTAATACTTCGGGGTCTGGGTGTACCCCACATGTTAGGGGGGCGGCCGAAAACGACCTCATACGGGGACAGACCTGATCTGGAATGTGCGACCATGCGCATATAGAACAAAGCGACTGGCAGAGCTACTAGCCAGTCCACACCTTTCTCTTTACATACTTTGGCGATGCGAATTTTCAGGGTCTGGTTATGTCTCTCTACGAGACCTGCTGCTTCAGGATGGCTTCCACTGGTACCCTAACAAAAGGGAAACATGCTTCATTAACTCTGAGGAGAATGGCTGGCCGTTATCAGAATATACGACCCTAGGGAGTCCATAACGGGGGAAGAACTCACGAACCAACTGCTTGGCAGTGGTCGCGGCTGTGTAATCTGGGACTGGATATGCTTCTGTCCACCTGGACAAAGCGCATACAACTACAAGGACATACTTGAAACCTCGACATCGCTCCATCTGAATATAATCCATCTGGAGGACTTCAAAAGGGTGGTCAGGAGGTTGGAATCCACCTTGTTCCACCGGGACACTTTTACCTGGATTAAACTGACAACATATCATACAGGTACGGACTTTCTGCTTGGCTGCAGCTCGTAAATGCTTGTTGAACCAAATGTTCTGGATACTGTCTAACATAGCTTTTTCTCCTAAATGTGCTGGACTATGTGCGGTATTGATAATGACTTGAACCATAGAGTCGGGGAGAAACCAAGTGGCTTTTCCTTTCGTTAACCATCCTTGATCTGTCTGGACCCCACCTTGTTCGGACCATTTCTTGATTTCTTCGGGAGTAGCATGTAACTGGATATCTATGACATCTTGAGTAGGGTCCTTAACTGTCATACATGTAGTCGGATCTGGAGTGTGTGTCATGTTAACTGGAATGTCTGGAGTCTGTGCTGTAAGCTTGGCTGTGCGATCTGCTAGATCGTTACCCTGGGAAATAATGTCAGTAACTTTCGTGTGTGCCTTGCATTTCATGATAGCAATGGATGTCGGTAAATGTATGGCATCTAACAGAGCTTGAATAAGGAGACCATGCTGAATCTTGGTTCCATGAGAAGTCATGAAACCTCTCTCCTGCCAGAGCACTCCAAAGTCGTGTACGACTCCAAATGCGTAGCGTGAATCTGTGTAAACATTAACTTTCCGGTTCTTAGCGTGTATGCAGGCTTGTGTCAGAGCAACTAGCTCTGCTGCTTGAGCGGACAGGGTGTCAATACGGTGTGTCTTAATAACTTCGGTGTCGGTAGTCACTGCATACGCGGCGACTAGTTCTCCTGTATTTGTTCTCATACATGAACCCTCCACATAAAGTGTCAGGTCGGGATCTGGTAACGGAATATCTGTCAGATCTTGTCTTGGCTTTGTCGTAATATTAACTACTTCCACACAGTCGTGTGTGTCCGGACTTAAAGTAACTGATGGTAACAGTGTAGCAGGGTTCAGGATGTTGCAGCGTCTGATTTCTATGTGTGGCTGGAACAGTGTCAATTCATAACCTGTTAAACGTGCAATTGTCAAGTGCTGAGTCTGTGTTCGGTTTAAAAGAACTTCCACGGAGTGTGGAACTTGTACTGTCAGGGAGTGTCCTAATACTATGGAATCACTTTGTCTGATAGCTAGTGATGTGGCTGCAACTGACTTGAGGCACGCAGGGAGAGCCTGGGCTACAGGATCTAATGTGCTCGAAAAATAAGCACAGGGCTTGTATTGTCCTGCTTGATCTTGTGTGAGAACAGATAATGCTGTACCTTCGCGTTCAGTAACGAAAAGTGTAAAAGGCTTACTGTAGTTTGGTGTAGCTAGAACTGGAGCTTGACATAGGGCTTTCTTTAACTCATTGAAACTGAGTGTATGTTCAGATGTCCAAGGGAGGACAGTCGATACGGCTGCCTCCTGTGTCGTTAACTGTATCAGTGGCTTGGCTAGAAATGCATACTGAGGAATCCATTGTCGGCAGTAAGAAGTGAGGCCGATAAAAGCACGTACCTCCTTCTGGGTCTTGGGCTGAGGAAGACTCGCTATTAACTGGATACGGTCAGGTGTCAACTGCCTACCCCTGTGGAACTTTAAATGATAAGGAGCGGATGACTAAAAAGTCTGATGTGCCAATAGAGGAGAAGGTTAAAGGCTGAAAGGGGAATTCTCTGCGGGCGATCAGGGCGACACCACTGCCCGATTTACCGGGGGGTCGGTCGGTGCGCAGCGCGTAATAAGTTGCGGGTAGAGCAGCTAACAGAGAGGGGAGGGAGCTGTCGCAGAACCAGGTCTCTGTGAGAAATAAGAGATCTGGTTTATGTGAGTCCAGTAAGACAAAGAGTTCATGGCAGTGCTTAACTGCTGACCGAGTGTTAAGATAGTAGATGGATAGGGTGGTAGGTTCAGGGGGGGCCGGTGGATTGGAGGAAGGGCTAGGGGAGGAAGGGGCAGAGCAGGGCGTGACCAAGAGGGATAGGGAAGGGGACGGGGCAGTCAATTCCAGTCTATCGATGTGCTCCTTCACAGGGTCGTCCAAAGGCCATTGGCCTTGGAGGTTATAGAGTTGCACCCTGGTATATTGTACAATCTGGGCATGGTGGGGGGCCCTAGGCCTGGCCGGTCGCGGACGGGCGCAGACGGGCTTGCCTAAAGCGCGCCTTCGTCACGCATTCGTCGCGCTCGCTGCGCTCGTCCGCTGCGCTTCCGAAACAAGCACATAACTTATAGCGAGTGATGCGGCGGGGGGCGTGGCCTCTGAGAAGGGGCATGACCTTGTGGCTCGCCGGAATGGCATCAAGAGGTGGTTTCAGGGCTCAAGCCGCGGCAGCCTTAGATCGGCTGTGTGGAGTACTCGAGGCAAATGGTGAGTTTTAAAAAGACAAGTTATTCAAGTGACTCACAAAGTTTTCTTAAAAAATGTCAAGACGCGCTCCCGGCTTCCGCCTCAGGAGGTTCGTGCAATCAGGTATGGCGCTTGTAGTCAGCGACAATTTATATGCGGCGGCGGGGTGTGGCCTCTGAGAAGGGGCGTGGCCAGGTGGCTCGCCGGAATGGCGTCAAGAGGTGGGTTCAGGGCTCAAGCCGCGGCAGCGTTAGATCGGCTGTGCGTAGTACTCGAGGCAAATGGTGAGTTTTAAAAAGACAAGTTATTCAAGTGACACACAAAGTTTTCTTAAAAAATGTCAAGACGCGCTCCCGGCTTCCGCCTCAGGAGGTTCGTGCAATGAGGTATGGCGCTAGTAGTCAGCGTCAATTTATATGCGGCGGCGGGGGGCGTGGCCTCTGAGAAGGGGCGTGGCCTCGTGGCTCGCCGGAATGGCGTCAAGAGGTGGTTTCAGGGCTCAAGCCGCGGCAGCGTTAGATCGGCTGTGCGGAGTACTCGAGGCAAATGGTGAGTTTTAAAACGACAAGTTATTCAAGTGACACACAAAGTTTTCTTAAAAAATGTCAAGACGCGCTCCCGGCTTCCGCCTCAGGAGGTTCGTGCAATGGTTGACATCAGAGGGCGGTTTTTAGCTGTCCAGGTACAATAGGGAGACACGCAACTAATGGTAGGGTCGCTGTATGCCCCAAATGAACGACAAGAGCCCTTCCTGTAGGCGGCCCTCTTTGAGGTGTTGGCATCCCCGGATGCATTTGTACTGGGGGGGGGATCTGAATGTAGTAATGGACACGGGGCTGGATAGGTCTGAGATGCGGTCTCACCAGGCGGGGGCTCTGTCGCAGGGGGGGATGCAATGGTTGCTAGAGGGTGGGCTGCATGATGTGTGGCGCGTCCAGCATCCCCTTGAGCGGGATTACACTTATTATTCTTTTGCAGATAAAATGTATGCGTGCTTAGACCATTTCTGAGCTATATCTACCTCACCTGTCCGCAACGACTATCACCCCACGCTCCCTCTCCGACCATGCTCTCATTTCAGTCCTGCTTACCTGTCACAGCAAGTGGCCGCCGCCATCTAGTTGGCGTCTCCGAGACTCCCTCCTCCATTCAGAGTCAGCAGTTACTCGAATCAGAGACACTATCACCCAATACTTCGCCAACAATGACCAAAATGACATGTCCCTGACGTCGGTATGAAGGCCCTTAAACTGGTGGTTTGGGGGGAGTTTATTGCGCTAGCTGCGACGTATGTGCGTGTACGCAAAGAGAAGCGTGCGGTGTTAGAAAAGGAGGTGAGTGCCCTAGAAGCGATACATAAGAGGACGGGGCCCCGCAAGGGTGGAGGGAGTTGGAGACAAAGCGGCGCATGTTAAAGCACCTAGATTTCGATAGGGCAGAGCACGCTCTTTTGCGCCTGCGACACAAATTCTACCTCAGCGGGGACGAAGGGGGTCGGATGCTAGCGCATAGGTTTAGAGCGCGAGCGCAGCTGACGGCCATTCAGTCCTTTCAGGATTCTCAAACTGTGGAACATACTACCGATTCACTTATTGTGGAATCCTTCCGGCAGTTCTATCAGGACTTGTGCAAGGGGGAGGCATTGGACTCTGGGGGAGTAGTGGCTTACTTGGTATCCTGTGATATTACGCCTTTCCTTAAGACCTCGGATGATGCTCTGGATGCCGCGATTCGTATAGAGGAGGTCATATCCGCGATTGCGCGCCTGAAGGTGGCCAAATCTCCGGGGCCGGATGGCTACTCTGCCATTTTTTATAGGACGTATTGTGTGGAGCTGGCTCCCTTTTTAAACCACCTTTTCAATTCCTTTCTGGATACAGGAGAGGTGACTCCCTCCATGTCGGAAGCAGCCATTACGGTTATTCCCAAGCCCGGGAATGACACTAAGGAGTGTGGATCGTACCGACCGATCTCGCTCCTTAACATTGCCACCAAGCTCTTTGCCAGTATCCTGGCGGCGAGACTTAGCCCGTTGATGGATGGAATCATAGACCCTGACCAGTCAGGCTTCATTCCAACATGGCAGGGGGGGATAATACTAAGCGGCTTCTTCACCTCACGGATCTGGTTCGCCGCTCTCGCGCACGGGCCTTTTTTCTATCTACCGACGCAGAGAAGGCCTTCGATCATGTAGATCTGAAAGAGACACGTTAGTGATAGATTCCTTACCTTAGAATATCCCCAGGCATCAGACTGGATCCGGAAACTTTTGCGTAGCAATACCCCTGCGCGTCGGTAGGCGTCGTCCGCGGCTCCGCGTCCGTCGTCGGCGTCGTTAGTACCGGAATGACGTCGCCGGAGTACTTAGACGCTGCCCTCGCGCGCTGACGTCAGTTCTTCTTTTTTCCGCGCCAGCTAGCGCAGATCCAGAGAAGCTCTACTCCTTAGTCACTTTTTGACTAAACTTTTTTGATCTTTTGATCTGTTTTTCTCGAGTCGCTACGACTCCTACGGTGCCGGTAGGGATGCCTGGGTTCCGCATGATGTCGGTCACCGACCCCCATCGCCGGTGTCTTCAGTGTCTAGGCCTCGACCACCACAACCGAACCTGCTCCGACTGCCGGGCCCTGATGTCTAAGGCTGGGTGGGAGCGATCCTGCAAGCGGCTTGAGCTCCGGCAGTCAGCCCCGCGCCGTTCGAGGTCCTGGTCCCACAGGAGGTCGCGGGACCGGTGGCGGGGTCGGAGCCCTCGTAGCTCCAGGAGTCGGCATCGGTCTTCAGGATCCAGGTCCTCAGGTAAGAGGCATGAGAGGTCGGAAAGGCGTCGTCGTTCTTCCGACCCACCCCGACGCTCGCGCGATGCGGCCAGGGGTTCGGGTGACACCACCCACGTGGCTCCGACGGAGTCGCGGGCGTCGCCACGTGCCCCATACCTTCCGGTGCCTGGGCATGGTGTGACGCCAGAGGAGGTTGAGCGGTACCTCATGGCCATGAGGTCTCTCCCTCCTCCGCCGGGCTCCGTGGCGCCTTCAGGCCCAGCGGTCCCAGCTGGGGGGCCTAGCGGGTCGGGTGCTTCGGCTCCAACGCCGTTGGGTGCTTCAGCCCCGGCGCTGCCGGCGACTTCGGTCCCGGCGCCGCAGGCCCCCACTGGATCCGGTTCCGGATCCGGGTCATCGCCGGTCGACCTCAAGACCTCACAGGCGCCGGCCCCTAGGGTGTCGTCCCTGGCGCCACCTACGGGCGACGCTGTCCCCAATCCTACCCTTGATTCGGTTCCGGCGCCGGAGCGGCGCTGATGTCATGTGGAGATTTTTATTTCCACGAACCGGCCCCATCCGTTGAACCTGAATTTCAGGTGATGGGTGACGAGGGTGATTGGGACGGGTTTGTGGACCCTCTGGCACAGGAGTGCCAGTCTTAGTCAGTCAGTCAGTCAAAGTACACTTTATTCGATTTTAAAAAAATCATAAAAGGCAGATAGTGATACACACAAGATTAAAATCGACAGTTCATTTATATACAAGATCAGTGCTGGAGCCTAGTTAGCCTATTATACATCATATATACATAATTAAAATCAATTAAAAGCAATACCATGATTAAAATTGGACATTCAGTAGTACTCGTTTGTTCCTGATTCTAAATGCTTCCGCTAAGAAACTAGCAACGCTAAAAATAATATATGTATTGCTCAACATCTGGAGGTAAATTAGTACAGGCCTGACTTGTATAAAACCAGCCTCCCTCAATACAGGTATCAAATATGTTTTTCTTGCGGTAGCATAAAAACCACAGAACATCACGAAATGCAGGGTGTCTTGATTAGAAAAGTTATCGCACTCACAGGGGGGGGGCATCTTCTGGTTTGGCCCACGAATGGTAACAACCTAAAGAATAGTGGATCATGTTGAACCTGAATTTAGTTAATATAAATCTGTGAAGAGGTATGGTGACACTTTTTAAGTACGGTTCCAAGGAGGGAGTGGTGGATAATATCAGATATGATCTTACTGATGGTTTCATTAATTCCTTCTCCTCTCTAACTAAACGTGCTCTCTCCAGGAAATGGTGCTTTATCCATTTAACATCTTCTCTCCTGATACTAGATGGGATTACATGGTTCAAAGTTAGTTCTGGATTGAGCCATGTCCTTGCCCAGAAAAGTAAGGGTGCCAATTTCAGCTTATCCGAGATATAGGGCAAACCCATTTCCTCGTGGATGGAGAGTGTGGGGGCAGACGTCAGAACAGATAGAAATTGCCGAATAAGCCCATTTTCTACCCTTTGAATTTTATCATGTGTGACGTAGCCCCATAAAGCGGCCCCATAGGATGCTATGGGGATGCACTTGCTGTTATATACCTTCAAAAGTGCCTCCATCGGCCTGGCCCCAAGTCTTTTTGAGAATCCCAACAATGCGGATGTAGAGCGGGCCAAAGATAGACTCAACAGGACTGGACATATGAGCTTGGGGATGCCAGTGGCCTGGACACTTCGCCAGACACTGGTTTTGTCTCCCCTCCAACCGTGGCTACGGAGGAGGGGGCTGCCTACAGTGTAGTGTTGACGCGGGCGGCCAAGGCATTGGGCCTAGAGCTCCCCGTCGCGGCCATGAGGACTAACCTCCTCATTGAGGTCCTTAAACCGCAGGCAAGCTCCACTGAGCCTCTGCTGCCGTTTAATGAGGCCTTGTGTGACGTTCTATTGGGCACTTGGTCCAAGCCCGCTACAGGTCAGCCTGTAGATAGGAACGTGGCCAGACGCTACCGCCCGGCTCTGGGCGGCCCTTGCTTCTTCTCCACCCACCCCACCCTGAGAGCCTGGTTATCCAGGCCTCCACTTCCCAGACCGCATTCCCGACGGCTCCGCCCGGTCGGGAATCCAAGAGGTACGAACAATTCGGTAAGAAGGTGTTCTCGTCCCTGAGTTTGGGACTGCAGTCAGTCAATACCGCATGCCTCTTGGGCTGCTACACCCACACACTGTGGGACACGATCGCGGATGTGCTGCCACAATGTCCGGAGGAAGCCCGGACTAAACTCGCCCAAGCCCTTGCGGAGGGTCGAGATGTGGCACGCTATTCCATCCGGTGTGGGCTGGATACCACGGACTCAATGAGCAGAGCGATGGCAACGACGGTGGCGGTTCGACGCCACGCCTGGTTGAGGACCGCCAACTTTTCGGCTGATGTCCAGGCCACCCTTCTGGACATGCTGTTTGATGGCCGTCGCCTCTTTGGCGACAAGGCAGACCATGCGCTTGGTCATTTTAAGGACTCCAGGGCCAGAACGGGCGCCCCTACATGTGCTGCCAGCCATGCACCGCAGACTAATGCACAGCGCGGTGGTGGCTGTGGAAACCGCCGTGGCGGCGGTCGGGGACAATGGCGAGGCCAGTCCACACCTCCCCCTGCAGCATCCGCCTCAAAATCCTACTAGTCCGTGCTTTCAGGCCCATGTGACGCCAGTGGGGGGCAGGGTTCGCCATCACCACTTCCACTGGCGCACTGTCACGTTGGACATGTGGGTGCTGTAAATCGTCCGAAGGGGCTACTCCCTCCCCTTCGAGACAACCCCTCCAGTCATGCCACCGCAATATCACCGCATGTTGGGGGATCACTTGCAACTTCTGTAAGAGGAAGTTACTGCCCTCTTGCCCAAGGGGGCCATTGAGCGCGTTCCTGGGCCGGAAGTAGGGTGTGGTTGTTACTCCCACTACTTTCTGGTACCCAAAAAGGGCAAAGGGGGCCTACACCCTATCGTGGACCTACGGAACGTCAACACCTTCCTCCGGAAGGAGAAGTTCAAGATGCTGACATTGGCTCAGGTCTTAGCTGCCCTAGACCCTGGAGACTGGATGGTAGCGTTGGACTTGCAGGACGCTTATTTTCACATCCCCGTCCAGCCGGCCCTCCGGCGTTACCTGCGGTTCACGGTAGGCCACGAGCACTTTCAGTTTACCGTGCTCCCCTTCGACCTTACCAGCGCCCCACGGGTGTTCACGAAAGTGATGGCGGTGGTCGCAGCTCATCTGCACAGGTTAGGGGTTTCAGTCTTCCCCAACCTCGACGACTGGTTGTTGAAGGCGGGCTCGCCCCAGACAGTCGTCAGCCACCTCCAGACTACGGCCGACCTCCTGCACCTGCTGGGGTTCTCCATCAATGTGCCGAAGTCACACCTGTGTCCCTCTCATCGGAGCGGTTCTGGACTCGGCGCAGTTTCGGGTTTATCCTCCCGAACAGCGGGTTCGGGATATTCAGGCTCTGATTCCGATCCGAGGCGGAGATCAGAGGCCTCTGGTCTCCGGCGGAGTCCCAGCTCCACATCAACCTTCTGGAGCTGCGGGCGATCCGTCTTGCACTGAAGGCATTCCTCCCCTCTGTCCGGGGGAGTGTAGTGCAGGTGTTCATGGGCAACACCACCGCCATGTGGTACTGCAACAAACAGGGCGGGGTGGGGTCGTGGACCCTATGCCAGGAGGCTCTGCTCCTCTGGCAGTGGCTGGAACATCAGGGTGTGACCCTGGTGGTTCAACACCTGGCAGGTTCTCTGAACGCCAGGGCAGACGAATCCAGCCGTCGGTGCATGATGGATCACGAATGGCGTCTGAACTCAGACGTGGTGCAAGGTCTCTTTCAGCAGTGGGGAGAGCCTTGGTTAGATCTATTCGCCACAGAAGAGAACGTGCAATGTCTTCAGTTTTGCGCGTTGGAATTTCCAGGCGGCACTCGCTCGGAGACGCTTTTCGTCGCGAGTGGAGTTGCGGTCTGTTGTACGCCTTTCCGCCTATACCACTTCTGCCCAGAGTGCTGAAGAAGATCAGGCGCGACCGGGTCCAGGTTATACTTGTGGCTCCGGAATGGGCACGAAGATATTGGTATCCAGAGCTACTCAGCATGTCTGTCGATTCCCCGATTCGTCTGCCTCTTCGGGAGGACCTTCTGTTGCAGCAGCAGGGGACGGTCCTCCATCCGAACCTGTCCAGTCTCCACCTACAAGCTTGGAGATTGAGCGGCGACAGTTGAAGCCATTTGACTTGCCTCCCGAAGTCTGTAATGTCATTCTGGCAGCCAGGCGTCTCTCCACAAAGTTGGTATACGCCTGCAGGTGGAACAGATTTGTGGCATGGTGCACAGCAAAGGCTGTGGATCCTCTCAATGCCCCTCTTTCTGAGGTTCTCCTCTTCCTTCTTTCTCTTGCCCAGCAGGGCTCTGCTCTGGGCACTATCAAGGGCTACCTTTCTGCCCTTTCCGCCTTCTTAAGGCTACCTGATCAGCCATCTTTGTTCAAGTCCCCAATTGTAAATAGGTTTTTGAAGGGCATCACACACATGTTTCCTCCTGTTCCATTCGTCATGCCTCAGTGGGACTTGAACCTTGTCCTTACTTATCTGATGTGCGCTCCCTTTGAGCCACTTAATAACTGTCCTCTCTGTCTTCTTACTCTAAAGACTGCTTTCCTGGTTGCCATCACCTCTGCCAGGAGAGTGAGTGAGCTCCAGGCTCTTTCTTCCAAACCTCCTTTCCTTTCTGTTCATCCGGACAAGGTTGTGTTGCGGACAAGACCCTCTTTCCTGCCCAAGGTAGTCACAGCCTTCCACATCGGACAGTCCATCACCTTGCCCACCTTCTTTCCACCTCCGCATCCCTCGAAAGAGCACGAGAAGCTCCACCGTCTGGACCCAAAACGTGCGCTCTCTTACTATCTGGATCGCACACACCAGTTCCAGGTCGATGACCAAGTCTTTGTTGGTTACGTAGGCGCTAAGAAAGGACAGGCGGTGCACAAGCGGACCATCTCTCGGTGGATCATATTGTGCATCCAAGCGTGTTACTCTTTGGCTAAAAAGGAACCCCTTGTTGGGCTGAGGGCCCACTCCACTCGGGCCACGGCGACTACTACTGCCCTGGGCCGGGGAGTCCCCTTGCAGGACATTTGTCAGGCAGCTACGTCGGCCTCGCTGCACACGTTTGCGAGACACTACTGCCTGGACAGCCAAGTCCGGAGGGATGGCTTCTTTGGCCGTTCCGTCCTCCAGGACTTTCTGGTGTGATTACTGGTTCGCAGACCCACCACCGGGGTTGGTATTGCTGGGGTATCTATTCTAAGGTAAGGAATCTATCACTAACGTGTCTCTTTCAGATGCACAAGTTACTACTTGTGTAACGATATATCTGTAAGAGACATTAGTTAGTGATAGATTCCTTACCCACCCACCCATGCTCCCCTTTCTGCGAACCGATATCTAGGGTTAAGGTCATCCCCTTTCAGGGCCCTAGTTTCATGGCACCAGTGTTGGTTCTATCATGGCTCTGCGTATCTGACGCGGAAAAGCTGTGTATCAGAACTGAATACTCCGGCGACGTCATTCCGGCGCTAACGATGCCGACCACGGACGCGGAGCCGCGGACGACGCCTACCGGCGCGCAGGGGTATTGCTACGCAAAAGTTTCCGTATCCAGTCTGACGCCTGGGGATATTCTAAGGTAAGGAATCTATCACTAACTAATGTCTCTTACATCGTTACAGAAGTAGTAACTTGTGCATTGGGAATACCTGTTTGCGGTATTGAAGGCCTTTGGTCTGGGCGACAGCTGTGTGCGATGGGTACGCTGCCTCTATGCGGCTCATAAGTCGGCGGTGCAGATGAACGGGTACAGGTCCGCCCTCTTTCCCATCACCAGAGGGACACGGCAGGGGTGTCCCTTATCCACGCTGCTTTTTGCGCTCTATATGGAGCCTTTTGCCCAGTGTATTCGGTCCAATGGGGGCATATCAGGGATTCGGTTTGGCGCTGATGTGCACAAAATTAGCTTATACGCTGATGATGTGACCCTCTCGCTCACTCAACCTCATTCCTCCTTGCGGCATTTGTCCGGAGAACTCCTTGAATTTGGCAAGGATGTGGGGTTTAAAGTTAATTTCTCCAAATCACAGATACTTAATATATCCATTCCTGATGCGTAGGTGCAGGATTTGCAGCAGGACTTTGCCTTCCAGTGGATAAATTCCAATATTCAGTACTTGGGAATTCGTCTCACCCCCTCTATAGCTAAACCGGCCTCTCTCAATTACAAGCTGTTGGTGGACCAGACTGCCAAATCCCTGTCGGAATTTGTTCCAGTCTTAATTTGGCTTGGTACGGGAGGCTAGCAGCAGTCAAAATGACGGTGCTCGCCGGCATCCTGTACCTTTTTCAGATGCTCCCATTGAATCCCCCGCGGGGTGCTCTCCAGAACCTACAGGGACTCCTTAATACATTTTTATGGGGCAATAAAAGACCGAGACTTGCTCTATCCCTTGTTACTGCTTCTAAGTCCATCGGGGGATGGGTTTCCCCTTACTGAAGGCGTATTTCCAGGCGGCGTTTTTGCGTTATGTCATTGAGTGGAACAGGCCTTGGTCCAGCAAGCACTGGAACTTCATGGATCAGACGGTGGCGGGGTGTAATATCCGGTGCGAGTTGTGGCTACCTCGCAAGCATAGAGCATGGGGTCTTTATTCTTCACCGGTGACGTCACCGATGCTGAAAGCATGGGACCAATTGGCGCAGCGCAGGGGTTGGACTACTTTTCCCTCCCCTATGACACCCATTGTTGATAATCCGGATTTCCCCCCGGGCTGTGCATCCCCGATTTTCCACTGATGGAGGGAAGAGTGCTGTAAGAGAGTGGGTTCCCTCTTTGACCTCGACGGCCTGATTCCATTTCCCCAGCTCTGTTGAGACTATTTTTCTCTTCCGGAGTCCGATGCTCTTCCTTACTCGCAGGTGGCCCATTGGGTTACCCAACCTTCTAATATTGCTTCTATGTCCCGCCCTTTGACGGCCTTTGAAAAGTGGGTAGTCTGCAAGAAGGATGACTGCAAGATTATATCTGACTTAGATGCTATGATCATGGCCCACCCCAAATCACGATGTACGAAGGCGCAGGTTTGCTGGGAGAAGGAGCAGGGTCGCCCGCTGACATGTAAGGAGTGGGAACACATTTTCTACTGTGCGCATCACACCACTGCTAACGTAGCGGGTATCAAGTCTGCCTATAAGGTGGTTGCTTATTGGTATTATACACCAGCCAGTATCAAGGCTTGGGATGCGACGAACTCAGGCCTGTGTTGGAGGGGATGTGGTTCTCCAGGTACGCTGACGCACCTGCTGTGGCATTGTCCGAAGTAAGAGAGGTATTGGAAGCCGATTCTTGATGACCTGGACGAGGCCTTCCAGATCACGTTCCCCCGAGCCCCTGAGCATGCGCTATTGGGGCTTCCTCACACCAAATCGTTTCCTTTGCGCTTGCTGGGGGGGAGGGAGATTGCATTAGCTTTACTGGCAACGCGACTAGTTATCTTGGCGCAGTGGGGTTCCCCACACCCACCTGATCAGAGGAACTGGATCAGACACCTTTTAGCTATGGAACGCCTCTTGTTAAGCATGGATGGGGAGGGCGCTGAATACGCGGAACTGTGGGGTCCATTCCTGCATCTCCTGTCTAGGGACCTGAGGGAAGTCACTTGCCTGAAGTACTTGCAGATTCTTCAACTTATCCGTTTGGAACCTTGGGGAGCCGCTAAGACTGTTTGAGCGGCGGTATGGGGGGCCTAGCGGCAGTAGAGAATCTGAGGAGGAATATGAGACTGATGCAGAGGTGGGTGGGGGGTGGCGGTAGGGAGGTTTGGGGGGTGGGGGGAGTGGGCGTTTCTTTTGTTCTTGTCTGTTTTCTCTGTTTTTAAAATGTGGTAACTATGCATCTGCCCTGGCTGCTTATTATGGTCTGACGCTTTCATCGCGGGGTTGCCCTCCGGGGTGTAGGCCCGAATGCTGTGTCAATTATTCCCAGAATTTGCTCTGCCGGCCAGTGGCTGTAGGCAGTCGAGCTGTGCTATGAGTTGTCTTACCGCTCAATAAAAACGATTGATTCTAAATAAACCCAATCAAGCCTACTAGTTTCTATTTCCGCCCATCCCTCCCACAGTCTCCTACAAGGAATATTATATAATACGCTAATGGCAGATTTTTATTACTGCTTTTAACACGGAGATCCTTTTATTATTTGCAGTTCATAAATTGTAATCCTTCTAATATAACACAGTGACCTCTGCAGGACATGGCCTCTACATCTTGTAACCCTCACTGCTTTATGAAACACATCCTGTACATTTATTTACACACATATGATTTATTGTCAATGTATAATGTGTACGTGTGATGTAAAGCGCTATAACAGCAATAAAACAAAATAGTGGTATTTGAATTGTTGTTTGTTTCACTACTTGGACAGACCAAAACAACTGACATTCTTACAGTGAATAGTTCTCTGTCATATACAGGGGCTGAACAAAGTCATATCCATGCCTCTCTTAAGTACCTGCGAAGTGATAAGCTGAGTGCTTTTGTTTCCCCTCTATTGTATTTACCTCTAGGAGTGAGGCTCCTCAAGCTTCCAGACAAGATACTCCAACAAAAGAGGATGTCTGGTGGCCCCTTAACTTCCGCCTTAGTTATAGGCCCAGCTGGAATCTGATAGGCCCATTCCTCGCCCGCAGGTTGCTGCTAGGAAGGAAAGAAGACAAAGTGCAGGCGCTGCTGAACGCGTCCTGGTGTCTGAAAATCACACCGGCCCGGGACAAGATTACCGTATTTCTGCGGGGCCCAGCTTTTGACGGCGTCCACCCTGTGAAAAGAGTGGGCAGACGCCATCTACCCTCAACTAATGTATGCCCTAGATATTTACACATTCAGAAATGTGTTTGTGTGTCTTTACTGTTGCGCTTCTAACAAGGGATGTTAGCTAGGGTGACCAACCGTCCGTAAATTTCACGACAGTCCGTAATTTGGACCTCACGTCCGTTGTCCGTGAGGATCCTTTTAACGGACGCCTTTTGTCCGTAATTTTGGGCCTTGCAGGGGAACAGAGCTGTTCCCCTGCGAGAGGCCTCTGCTCCCTGCTGGGCTGCCTCGTTCTTATCTTAGAAGCATAAGAGCAGCCCCACCCCGCCCATTTAAATTCTGTATGTGGCTGATTGCCACATACAGAATGACAATGGGCCAGTTTAGGCTCTTCCAGCATGCGGTGGCCTCTGTCTAGGGCAGGGCATTCTGTTAGGGTTAAAATATACAAAACAACCGTATAAAGTTACAAAGAAGAGGTTAAAGTTCCGACATAGTCTCATCATTTCAGAGCTGAAGCATTTTTTTTAAATGAAGAAAGATTTATTTTACAGCAAAACTAAAATCGGATTATCTTTGTCTGGAGAAATGAAATCCCACTTCTCGCATGTCTGTTCTCTTGATTTCTCTCCAGTCTCAAAACGTCACATTCTCAGATGTCGCTTTAAGGGCTTTCCATCAGTTTTCTTTTCAGTTTAGTGGTAACAGCTGCAAAAGGTAGGTCAAAATACTTGGCGTGTTCAAAGTGCTGGAAATTGTTTAAATGAAGGTTTGATACATGTTTTTTAAAGTGCCACAGCACTCATGATGTGCAATAATTGGACACACTGGACCCACAGTGAAGGATTTGGACACAAAAATCAGAGAAACACTGCACAAAACCTCACGCTGTCAGGTTCCCCATGCCACTTGCATATATCACCCTCTATATTGCAGCAGGTGTGGGATTATTTCATGTCTTAGGGCCAGATGTAGGTAATTTGATTTTACCGATTCTTAAATATCGAATTTTACCGATTCGGTATTTAAAAATCGGTAATTGAGATGTAGAGGAAAAATCGGTATATTTTACCGAATCGGTAAAATTCGGTATCGGACTATCTGAAAATACCGATTCGGTAATTACCGAATCGGTATTTACCGATCGGTATTTCCAATGCATTCCTTCGGGCAAAAAGGCCCATAGGAATGCATTGGAAATACCGATCAGTAAATACCGATCGGTAAATACCGATCGGTATTTTCAAAAACGGGCAGCAAACAAAAGTGAAACTTAACACAACAGCCAATCAGGTGCAACCACCCCCCCCCCCTTCCTACCAGGAAGTGGCTACCCAGACAGCTGCAACTAATTAGAAGGTTCTGGAGAGGCAGTCAGAGCTGAGCAGAGAGACAGAGGAGTAGGGAGAAATTTGTTTGGAGTGAAATAGAGAAATAATCGCAAGCGGAACAGAGAGCCAGAAGGCTGACAGAAAACGAAAATTAAAGTTTAGCAGCATGGAGCTGCAGGTACTGGTTGAGGAAGTTGTGAGGGTCCACAAACAGCTTTTTGGCAGGCTGTCCCTCACTGTAGCAGAGTCAGACAAAAGAAACCTGTGGCTTGCCATAGGGGAGAAGGTGAATGCTGTGGGTGTGACCAGCAGGAGCCAAGAGGACCTGAAGAATAGGTTTTACGACCTCAGGAGCCTCACCAAAACAAAAATGGCAGAGATCCACAAGCAGGCTGGTGTGACCGGTGGAGGCAGGAACCCTGCGCCCCCCTGACTGACCTTGAGGAACTGGTGGCCTCCACCATCGAGCCTGACAGTGTCGTGGGATTAGGAGATGGGGACAGCTCAGCCAGAGCTACTAAGAAAGGTAAGAGGCCTGCGCAGCATGACACCCCAAAGCAAACTGCTTCCCTTTAGCCTATGTGTACAGCCCAACCCCAGTCCAGTACTGCTAGCACTATACATGAGCAATGCATTATGGTTAATGTAGTCATCAAATGTAGGACCACATGTAAGTGCACAGAAAACAGCAATGCATTGAAAGGCAATCACAGTAATGAAAGTGAAATGTGCAATGCATTTATTGTAGTGACTGTAAGACAATAGCACTCAGTGTACATACGCTTCTTTATACCTAGGGCCAACATCAGGCAGTGGACCATCTGCCTCAGAAGGAACTGCGCCAGCGAGGGAGGAGAGTGTTGAGGCAGGGCCAAGCACCGCAGCAGCCTCGCAGGAGGAAGAAGACGCCACTGCCCTCTCCTATGAGGATGACACTGTTCGTTCCCTTGTGTTTCCCCAATCCCCACACGTTTCCCAAAGCCCCCCATTGGTGTTCTCACCTGAGAACTCCCCATCACAGTCCCTGACAACACCTGCTACCTCACCAGCCAGGAGGAGACATGTGGCCCCACTGAGAGTCATGGCGGGAGGAGAGGGTGAGGCTCCAGCAACCATTGAAGTCACTCCTACTGCACAGGTGTCCACACATCAGTCCAGCAGCACTCGCAGCCGCCAACGCACTCCCAGCAGTGCAGGTCCACCTGGAGAGGGCACTGTGTTCCGTGGCCTTGAGGGGAGCATGGTGCGCATCCAGCGCATGCAGGGGAAATCGATTCAGGCCTGCCACCGCCAGTTTAGGATCCTGAATCAGCAAATGGGAGAGATGGGCAAGGGCATCAGTGTTTTAGTGGAAACAAACAGGGAGGTTGCAAAGACCAACACTGACATGACCACCACCATCAACAAACTGTGCGAAAAAATGGATGCCCAGGAGCAAACAAGGCGCAGGGATGCGCTTGTGCACAACAGGGCTATGCACCGGCTGGCCACGGCAACATCCCAGCTATGCCGTAGGAGCGCCAACATGCAAGAAAGCCTCACGCAGAACACCGCGGAGGTAACCAGGGGCATGGCCAGGATTACCAGTGCCCTGGAGGCCATGATAATCTCCCATACTGCTGCGAATCCTGCCCTGGACGTGGCTGAGGCATACGACAGCAGCAGCCGCAGCAGCCCGGCTAGCGCAGTTGTTGAGCCACGCCGGAGCACCAGGCGATCAGCTGAGCCTGCAGGCCATGCCGAAGGGAGTGAACCACACCCCAGTGGGTCTGCGAAGCGCGCCCGTAAATGACATTTACAGTGTGGGTGAGGCAACCTGGGACATTAGCAGTCCCCACGTTCAAATACTTATTATTTGTTCAACATCAGTGCATTAACGTTGATACAACATAAAAAATACTTTTTTTCACATTCACAAGCTGTCTGTGTCTCTTTACTCACTCAGAAATAGTTGTCTATTATCTCCTCACATCTGTATCTGCCATCACTTGGTGTTGACACTCCAGCAGGTTGTCTGTCAGGCACAGCATTGTCGTCGTCATGATCCTCGTAGTCAGACAACTCCACCTCAGTACCCTTCCTCACAGCCAAGTTGTGCAACATGGCACAGGCAGCAATTATCTTGCAGCAGGTGATGGGGGTATACTGCCTTGCACCTCCACTCTTGTGAAGGCATCTACATCTGCTCTTCCAGATGCCAAATGTCCGTTCTACCACATTCCGTGTACTTTTGTGGGCCCGGTTATACCTCCTTTGGCTGGGTGTGGAGGGGTTGAGGTAGGGAGTGAGGATAAATGAACGTAGGGCATATGCACTGTCTCCTAAAAGGGAAATGGGAATACATTACTCAAATGCATACTTGTAATTCTTACTGCAATAGGTGTTGAAGGGGTCGCACACTGTGTCTTACCTAGGAGGTATCCTTCGCCAAATTCCCCTGCAGACAGCCGTGCATAGATGCCGCTGTTCTGAAAAATATAGGAGTCGTGGGTACTCCCAGGGAATTTCGCAACAAGGTCTGTGATGACGAACTTTGCATTGCAAATCACCTGTACATTGATGGTGTGGGTGGACTTCCTATTCCGGTAGATGTATTCTGTGGCAGCAGGGGGGCAAATGGGGATGTGCGTGCCATCAATGCAGCCGATGATATGGGGAAATCTAGCCATCTGGTAGATTTCGGATTTGGTTTGAACCAGTTCAGCATGGCTGGATGGAAAAGAAATGTAAAGCTCCATCCTATGCAACATTGCGTCAAGGAATTTGTGAAAAAACCTTGAGAGGCTGCTCTGGGTCACCCCACCCACCGCAGCAACCACGCTCTGGTAGCTCCCTGACGCCAGCAGGTGGAGGCTGCACAGCGCCTGTACATGGGGTGGAATTGCATGTGCCCTTGGGGTGGTGTGCTGCAACAGTGGTTGTAGGTCCCTGATGAGCTCCAAGATGGTGTCTGGAGCCAACCTGTACCTTTGCAGTATCTCTTCCTCTGTGAGCATGAACAGGGTCACCCTCTGCCTGTAGACCTGCTCCTGTCTCAGCCATTCCCTCTCTCCTTCCTCCTGTAGCCGTCTTGCAATGACATAAAATGCCGCCATTGTGCAAACAGAATTGCATTTTGGGTCCATTTTTATAGGCTGCACCTGGTTACCACCTGATTTGAATCCATGGTAAATACCGACTCTTAAATACCGAATTTGAAGCAAATTCGGTATTTCAGAGCCTCCCTACATCTCAATCTTCAATTTTACCTATTCTTAATTACCGAATCGGTATTTTACCGAATCGGTAAGTTTACCGAATCGGTAAATTTTCCGATTCGGTAAAGTTTCCGAATCGGTAAATTTTCCGATTCGGTAAAATTTCCGATTCGGTATTTTACCGATTCGGTAAATTTACCGATTCTGTAAATTTACCGATTCGGCTTAATTTCTATCACCTACATACCGATCGCTCAATACCGGTCGGTAACAGCCGAAAATCGGTATTTTCGGCCGTTACCGACCGGTAAAGGCCTACCTACATCTGGCCCTTAGTCTTCTGAGGGTGTAGAAGCTAGTCCTTGACGTAGTGCCAGGCCGGTGTGAAAAATGCTGCCAGCTGGCTGAGCTGATATGTGGAGAGGTTTCTAGGTTCCGTGCTGGGGATGCACCAGTCATCTGTCATCTGTCATCTGCACCAGTCGCCTGTCCCGGCCTTAGATCATTAAAATTTGCTGCTGCTAGAGAATTCGCTGTCAACTTTTAAAATCATGACTACTACGTTTTTAATACATTGTTGGTGTTTTTAATAACTAGCGCTGTATTTGCACAATTGACAAACAAATTATATTGCACTCACTTCAATACCCTATCCCTGTTCCACCGCGGGAAGACCTGTTTGTTGCGGAGGGAAACCAGGGTAATTTCGGGCCTCACAGTCCACACAGCCGCCATCTTAGGACTGGTGGGGACTGGGGGGGACGCGCTCTAGCTGACACAACTTCCGGGCAAGAGCCTACTTAGCCCAATGCTCGGCCGGATGCGCAGCGGACGCGCCGGCGGCGTACCGATGGCGTGCCGACGGCGCGCCAAAGCTAAGCCCGTCTGCGCCCGTCCGCGCCGGAACCGCGCCCAGCGCCCAAACCCCTGCCCATCTTGCCAAAAAAATGTTACTCCAAAGATGAACTGCTCAGACTAGAGTCAATAACCTGTGATCATCCGACCATCCAGCATAACAATGGTATTCTAAACCCCCCTAACTGCGCCTCCTGCGGGTTACTGATACAGAGCGTGCCTATAACTCTCTCTCATGGCCAGCAGCGTCAGTGCAGTGGTGATAGCAAGTCTAAGAACATGTACCATCACCCACTGTCCACTAACAAACCCACCCATAGCATGGATGGTCAACTTGATAACAATCATAAAACCTTAAAGAACATCCTTTTAAATGTAAGATCAATGTCGAAACATGAGTTAGAAGCTTTAATAACAGACAATTCCGCTGACCTCGTTTTCCTCACGGAAACATGGGCGTCCGAGGCGTCTGGGCCTGACTGGAACATAGCTGTTCCGAACGGCTACTTCGTGGCACATACCGACAGGACCAGCTCAATGGGAGGCGGAATTGCAATAATTCACCGCTCCCACCTTAAATTACAACTTATCCCACATCTTGGTCTGGAGGCAGAAACCTTCAACATTACAGACAGAAATCAAACCATATTTTCGGGTTTACTGGTCTACAGGCCCCCAGGTCCTAGAGCGCCCTTCATTAAAGCACTCCATACCTTCTTGGAATCCACCTCAGATGCAGCCACCTTCACAATACTAGGTGATTTTAACTTTCACCTAGAGGAGAATAATAACATTGAAGCGGCCACCCTAATTGACAACTTTCAAAGCTTTGGGATGAACCAGATAGTCTCCAAACCAACACACACAGCTGGCCATACGCTTGACGGCATCTTTACAAACAACGATCATATAAAGATTACTTCGATCATGCCAGTCCGATGGTCTGACCATGCAGCAATCCTCTTTAACCTACAAACAAATCTCTCAATTACTCGCCGCAGAGTTCACTCCCTGCCAGTAAAAACACGTCCCTGGAAGAAGCTTCAAGCCAACCAACTAGCTAATCTGTTATCTAGTAACTCTCCATTACCCGGAACATATGATAGCAATAATGGAGCTAACTATTTTTACACTTGGATTAGCCAAGCAGTGGATGAGTTGGCCCCAGAGGAAACTAAGAAACCTAGAAGACGTTCAGCCACCGCTCAATGGTACACCCCTGACGTCAAACTAATAAAAATCAAATGCCGACGCTATGAGCGGATCTGGCGATCTGACTATAGCCACCACAACAGGAAAGAATACAACAACAAGTCCTACTTGAATACAAGACAAAGATAGAACAGGCCAAATCGGCCTTTTTTACCAAAAAAATTCCAGACGCCTCAAACTCCTCAAAGGAATTATTCAAAACTGTTGCACATTTAGCGAAGAGTCCCAGTGACACTATCTTCGTCCCTGATCAGAACTTTGTGGAGAATATGGCACTATTCTTCCAACAAAAGGTCCAGGCGGTCTACGACGACCTACACATCTCAGTCGCAAGTACATCAGTGACCCATAGAGTAGATTCAATACCAGATACAATCAATTCCTCACAGTTCTCACATCTAGAGAATACACAGGTCACGAGCCTGCTTTCTCAGACTAAATCAGGATCACCTCTGGACCCTTGTCCCCCGTACATATTACATCTGATTCCCGAGATAATAAGCTCTGCTCTGACCCCTTTGCTTAATGAGGTCACAAGCTCTGGTATATTCCCTCGTAGTAGACAGCTGTGAAGCCAGCACACATTCAGTGTGTGTGTGGCCATAACTCCGCAGCCCATCAGCTCATTTTGTCAAAGGAGAGCACTGGTTTGGAGCAACTGGAGTGCGCACCGAGCACGGCTGATACCTAATACCTGGAGGAAAGAAACGTACACACACTCATGTCATTTCACAAGTTCCTTGAAGATAGAGGAGAGCTGAAAGCTTTCTTTTCACATCATATAGTATTGAGTATGCTCTGACACAATATCAGGTGACTGTCAATGTGCCTACACTCGTAAATATGACACACTATACAAATTGGATTTTTTTGCACCTAATATTAAGTATTTAGTACTACCCAATGGGACCTATTTTATCAACCTTACAATAGCGAAAGATTTAGAGTTTCAAACCTCTGGATTGGAGGTTGCAGGGAGCAGTTTGAATCTGCCGCACAACTCCGTCAACTCTTTAACTACAATTGTACTTTGCAACCTGCAGATAATTCTAGTATCACTGCAATAAAAGCATGAATCCGGCGACCTATCTGAAATACATGTAAATCAGTCACCTCCATGTTTTACACCATCGTCTGAAGCAGGTCCATTGGCCCTTTGTGCAGTTTTATGAAACTTCAAACTTTGGACCTGAGATGGCACTTATCTCTCCAGAAAATGCATTAACGAGGAAAGTTAATGTATCACTAGTATACCATGAAACTTGCTGAATACGCCTGCATCGTTGCAGCAGGAGCTTTAATCTCAGTGTTTTCATCAAGCAGGCCCTGCCCAGTGCTCAGCAGTGGCAACAGAGGGAGGGCATTGCAAGTTTCCGTAATGAGCTCTCTTTTTCTGTTCTCCATGCCCTCGTGCAATATTTGGATTTTGCTAAAAAAAAAAAAATAAGATAATCAAACACCTGAGTGACACGTTCCATGGCTGCCCTGCGTATATGGGGAGGAGAAGGGTCGGAAGGAGAGCCAGGATTTCTACCAGGGCCTCCCAGAGCGCCGGGAACACAGAGTACTGGACCGAGAGATGACCAAGCTCAGAAGGGGAGCTGAACCTGGAGGATCAAGAAGACCAAAAGGGCCAAGACTAGGAGGACCGTCTTTATGTAGATCAGTGGCAAGAGAAACAGCAGTAGGGCAGCCAGCGCCAGATGGTTTAGCACCAAAGGATTGGGATTAAGAGGTCCAGGAATAGCAGGAACAGAGCCAAGTCTCAGAGGACTAGGTGCTGAGAGGGCAGATAGTTGGACCAGTACTTAGATTTCCAAATCTTAATAGGCAGGCTCCTGATTCACACTGGTTCTCATATGAAGTTGCTTTCTTGGGCAATGCATAATAAGGTGATGTACTCTCAGGTCAGTTACGGCAAAGTACAAAAACGACATCGTAATAAACCCGATATTGCATGGGAGGAAATGTGGCCTACCATCTCAAGCTGCAGCCTTTGGAACTTGGAGACCCAGGCTTGAATCCTGGCCTGGGATCCACCCAAGCCATCCCACCCTCTAAAAATGCTTGTGGTGACTGCAAGATGTGCAAGACGTCATCCCTATCATAGTAGGGGTCACACAAGCATCTGCTGCCCTTTGTACAATACCTTGCGCTCAAAGGGCATTAGGGAGGGTAGTATATCTCAATGCCTGGGCAAGCTGAAACCTACTTTGGAAAAGGGGGGTGGTGATGGACAGAGCTTCTGAAAGATGCAGAATACTCTTACCAAGTCAATAGATCATGGTTTTAATCCATCACCGTTTTTTAGCTCACTGCACCATCCCAGCTCAGAACCTGGCTATATGCAAATTAGTCTGTTCCTGTCCCAGTGCATGATGGGAACAGGGCAAACCAAACTACCAAGCCAATTCTTATACTGGGAAGGAAACAAGCTTCCGGGGACCGGTTTCTGGCATCACAGCCTTCTTCGACCCGGCTTGCTTGAATCCTGATGGTGCAATGAGCAAGGGACTCACGTCTGAGTATACCCTCCCACACATAGTGTGGATCAAACCGATTTTGGAAAAGGGGGGTGGTGATGGACAGAGCTTCTGAAAGATGCAGAATACTCTTACCAAGTCAATAGATCATGGTTTTAATCCATCACCGTTTTTTAGCTCACTGCACCATCCCAGCTCAGAACCTGGCTATATGCAAATTAGTCTGTTCCTGTCCCAGTGCATGATGGGAACAGGGCAAACCAAACTACCAAGCCAATTCTTATACTGGGAAGGAAACAAGCTTCCGGGGACCGGTTTCTGGCATCACAGCCTTCTTCGGCCCGGCTTGCTTGAATCCTGATGGTGCAATGAGCAAGGGACTCACGTCTGAGTATACCCTCCCACACATAGTGTGGATCAAACCGATTTTGGAAAAGGGGGGTGGTGATGGACAGAGCTTCTGAAAGATGCAGAATACTCTTACCAAGTCAATAGATCATGGTTTTAATCCATCACCGTTTTTTAGCTCACTGCACCATCCCAGCTCAGAACCTGGCTATATGCAAATTAGTCTGTTCCTGTCCCAGTGCATGATGGGAACAGGGCAAACCAAACTACCAAGCCAATTCCTATACTGGGAAGGAAACAAGCTTCCGGGGACCGGTTCCTGGCATCACAGCCTTCTTCGGCCCGGCTTGCTTGAATCCTGATGGTGCAATGAGCAAGGGACTCACGTGAGAGTATACCCTCCCACACATAGTGTGGATCAAACCGATTTTGGAAAAGGGGGTGGTGATGGACAGAGCTTCTGAAAGATGCAGAATACTCTTACCAAGTCAATAGATCATGGTTTTAATCCATCACCGTTTTTTATCTCACTGCACCATCCCAGCTCAGAACCTGGCTATATGCAAATTAGTCTGTTCCTGTCCCAGTGCATGATGGGAACAGGGCAAACCAAACTACCAAGCCAATTCTTATACTGGGAAGGAAACAATCTTCCGGGGACCGGTTTCTGGCATCACAGCCTTCTTCGGCCCGGCTTGCTTGAATCCTGATGGTGCAATGAGCAAGGGACTCACGTCTGAGTTTACCCTCCCACACATAGTGTGGATCAAACCGATTTTGGAAAAGGGTGGTGGTGATGGACAGAGCTTCTGAAAGATGCAGAATACTCTTACCAAGTCAATAGATCATGGTTTTAATCCATCACCGTTTTTTAGCTCACTGCACCATCCCAGCTCAGAACCTGGCTATATGCAAATTAGTCTGTTCCTGTCCCAGTGCATGATGGGAACAGGGCAAACCAAACTACCAAGCCAATTCTTATACTGGGAAGGAAACAATCTTCCGGGGACCGGTTTCTGGCATCACAGCCTTCTTCGGCCCGGCTTGCTTGAATCCTGATGGTGCAATGAGCAAGGGACTCACGTCTGAGTTTACCCTCCCACACATAGTGTGGATCAAACCGATTTTGGAAAAGGGGGGTGGTGATGGACAGAGCTTCTGAAAGATGCAGAATACTCTTACCAAGTCAATAGATCATGGTTTTAATCCATCACCGTTTTTTAGCTCACTGCACCATCCCAGCTCAGAACCTGGCTATATGCAAATTAGTCTGTTCCTGTCCCAGTGCATGATGGGAACAGGGCAAACCAAACTACCAAGCCAATTCTTAAACTGGGAAGGAAACAAGCTTCCGGGGACCGGTTTCTGGCATCACAGCCTTCTTCGGCCCGGCTTGCTTGAATCCTGATGGTGCAATGAGCAAGGGACTCACGTCTGAGTATACCCCTCCACTTGGTAAGACTATTCTGCATCTTTCAGAAGCTCTGTCCATCACCACCCCCCTTTTCCAAAATCGGTTTGATCCACACTACGTGTGGGAGGGTATACTCAGACGTGAGTCCCTTGCTCATTGCACCATCAGGATTCAAGCAAGCCGGGCCGAAGAAGGCTGTGATGCCAGAAACCGGTCCCCGGAAGCTTGTTTCCTTCCCAGTATAAGAATTGGCTTGGTAGTTTGGTTTGCCCTGTTCCCATCATGCACTGGGACAGGAACAGACTAATTTGCATATAGCCAGGTTCTGAGATGGGATGGTGCAGTGAGCTAAAAAACGGTGATGGATTAAAACCATGATCTATTGACTTGGTAAGAGTATTCTGCATCTTTCAGAAGCTCTGTCCATCACCACCCCCCTTTTCCAAAATTGGTTTGATCCACACTATGATCCACACTTTACTACTCCTAAACTGAGAAAAATCCTAACTTCAAGACTTTCCATATTCACAGAGGGCATTTAGGAATCCTAAAGTTAGGACTCCTAATTTCTGTGAATACCGAAATGAGTAAGTGCCTTCTGTGAATACCAAAATGGTAGTTCTGTGAATCGGGCCCAATGAGATTAGAGCACAAAGCACACAATATTAAATCACTAGAACAACAGTAAATAGCACAATACACAGTGAGCTCCAGGGGGAGACCAAAAAAGTGGTATAATAACCAAGACTTGACTAGACACAGTGCCTAGAGCACGTAGAATCACTGGGACCCCAAGGAACCACCCAAAGTAGTGACACAGGGGACACACGGAGGACGGGTGCAGTGTGAGAATACAGACGTGAGCTCCGTACAACTCTATGGGAAAGTCGTGGTTGGAATTTTAAAGATTATGGACACTTCGGAGAGGACTTTAAGAAAACCCTTTCAAACATAGAAGATTCTAAGGCCAGCACCCATGTGAGTACAGGAGAGCCTGTGTTACCTAACCCAGGGGAGCTGGGTGCATAGATGTCAAGTGATGTCAGAAACCTTTGTCGTTTTCAATGGCGTGATGCTGAAAAGTCCTGCTGCGGGAAGATGAAAAGTGTACGATGGAATCCAAGCCTGGATTCGAGGTGAGAAGAACCCAAAAGCAGAGAGGACAGAGTCTGGGTCACTTCAGGGTGACCAGGGGCTTGGTAGACTAATGCCCACCGATGTCGGGTGCTTCAGGTGAGATGACGGGGAGCTTGACTCTGCAGCCACAGGGACCAGGAGACATCGACAATAACCAAAGTCCAGAGGTGAGCTGTCCCACAAAGGATATTGAGTGCTGAGGGGTCAGTGTCCGGATTGAATACCATCAAGCCTTGGCAAATGCCACCCACATGTGCAGAGGAAAGCAGGCCCGGTGTGGACAAGCAAGGTCCAAGAGATTCTCCAAGCTATGGGGAGTCAGGGCACTTCAGGAGCAACTAGGAACGCCCAACAGAAGTCAAAGTTACCTTCACAGGGACCCATAGGCCAACGGACCAGGGATCATGAAGGGACCTCGAGCTGAATCACGAAATACCGGCCAACGGAACACTCGTGGAGTTTAGGCCAGAAATCTTCAGTGCAATTACTACTCTGGGTCAGGACTACAAGTAGCCCAAAGCACAGCCTCAGGGATTGCCGAAAGCATATGCTGCTGCAGAAGTACACAGTGCACAGAGGTTTGGGTTGCACGGTCCCCACGAGGGATACGGGCCTCAGAATTGCTGAGAGTGCCGATTAACCTCAGAGACCTCGGGAACCCACCTCCTGTGTTGCAGAAATCTTTGGAGTTCTCAGGGGCTTGGGAGATGCAAACTGGTCAGATACGTTTAGGTGCCTGCCTTGCAGGGGAGTAACTCCTTTACTCCAAGAGAGATTCTTCAGTCATCCAGCGTAGTGTAGATCGTCGATGTACTTGGTTTCTGTAGCAGAGGCTAGTCCAGGTAAAATCGAAAGTCCTGTAGTCAGGGGTTCCTACTTTATACTCAAGGAAGGGGTGGGACAAACTCTCAGGATCCACCTATGGGAGGTCCAGGACTGAGGGGTGGCTACACCCATGTCCTTTGTCCAGTTTTGCACCAAAGCAGGAGCAAATGGCTCCTGCAACCGGTTTGAGCTGGACTATGCACAGGGACACCAAATGTGCCCCCAGTGCAGACATCAAAGCACTCTCAGAGTGCACCCACCCGGCCCCAATACACTAAAGCCTGTCTGGGAGATGGTTACACCGCAATGTGACAGGAAGCCTATTGTCAAACCTTGCCCTGCTCAAGCTTGGCTCAGCAGCAGGAGGGCAGACTCGTGTCTGAGGCTGGCAGCATCCACTTTGTGATGCCCAGGTCGAGAAAGCTGGTACCGAGTGTACCGGTGTGTCGCATATGTCCCTCTAGGAGGGTGGAATCATACCTTCCCCGCCAGTTACTGATGGGAGGTATGGTTCCAAGGTGTTTGACACCAAACACGACAGGTTACGATGTAGCCGTTTTAAAGTTAGCATTTACGGTGAGGTTATAATGCTCTTAAGTGCCACAGCATCCGTGTGTGCTGTCTACCGTCGGGGTCAAAAAGTGAGCACGTTCCCTTTGCGGATTTCCATGGATTGTATCACTGGATGAGAGGACAAAGCCAGCTATTGAGAAGGTGTTAGAAGAGCTGTGACTTTATCTTGAAGACGCCCTTGACTCACGACAGGACTCTAAGTCCCAGAAGGCTCTGGGCTGCCCTCACCTGGTTCGGGACTTGACACCGCCCACAGCACCGACGCTAGAAAAACCTCGCCACACCCGCTATTGTGGGTGCCGCAGCGTCCGTGTGTGCTGTCTACCGTCTGGGGCAAAAAGTGAGCAGGTTCCCTTTGCGGATTTCGCTGGATTGTATCACTGGATGAGAGGAAAAAGCCAGCTATGGAGAAGGTGTTAGAAGGGCTGTGACTTTATCTTGAAGACGCCCTTGACTCACGACAGGACTCTAAGTCCCAGAAGGCTCTGGGCTGCCCTCACCTGGTTCGGGGCTTGACACCGCCCACAGCACCGTCTGTATATATTTGACAGGTGACTCTCGCTGCGCGTGAGCACGCGGGAGAAGCCCGGAACAAGGGCGGGACCGTCTACGGCCGTCCGAGGCCGATAGAGGCCGGGCAGGGCCACCCCCCTAACCCCTTATATAAGGAGCAGGACTAACTGAGGTACTCTATTAAGGCATAAAGACATTGTATTATTCATGAAATATAGCACTGTGTTATATCAACGTAGCTCTATTTTATATTGCCAATGTCAATGTCAACACGCTCAGGAAAAGTTAGGAGGGGGAGTGCGTGAGTGGCACGCTAGACCAGTTTATCACTCGTGCCTACTCAGTCCTCCAAAAAGAAATTGCTATTACTGAGAGGCGCCTAAGACATCTAAACCGTAAACGATCCTCGCTGGGGCCATTAGCGTTGGCTCTTTCCCCGGCTAGTATCCAGGAACATTCTAAAGGGGCCCAGTTGGGTAATGCATTGTCAAGCCCAGGGAGTGTAGGAGTAAACCAAGAGAGGCCTAGAGTTCAATGTCATACAGCACAGGTAGACTCCCTAATTCCCAGACACAGGGTATCCCCAAATATGGAACATGCACATACCACAAATACTTTACCACCCCAGGGAACTTTAGTGCAATCCGTATCTACACACACTGTAGGGCCGCAAATAGCTACCAATAAAAGAAAAAGAACTGTGAGTGGCCGAAAGGGGGGGCGCCCATTAACCTCTAAAAAGTTTAAGTCCAAGAACCTAAACGCAACAGGGAAAAAAACCGGGCAGGGAGGGCCAGTAGAATCCATACCTTTCTCGCCAAATCCCGAATTACCCGTTGGCAGCTCAGTTCCGGGCAGTCTACCGTCCTCGGTAATATCTTGCCCCAAATCATTTACTGCCACGGGTGTTATATCTCAGACACCTCTCATCGCACATATAGAACAAATTGCGAAATCACAAATTCTCCCAATATTAGAGAGGGTAAAGGTACTGTCAGAGAGGTTGGATCGATTTGAGCAAGCCACCCTTGATAACTTCTTCTCCCTCAAAACACTAATTAAATTACAGTCAAGAAACAAGCAGGACGATTGTGCCCTTATACAAAAGCCCCTCGTAGATCTTACATCTATACCTGACCCATACCCATCGACTATTATTGCAGCCTCTGGGCTTCCATCGAGAACGGACTGTACAATATTAGACACCCCAACCCTTAGCTCCAAATCCGGAACTATCTCTACTATGACCAAAGGGCCAAAGGAACCTTCTCGTGGCTCCCCCATGTATGATCGGGAAAAAGAGAGTAACCCAAGTACAAAAACTGGGCATTGCAATGGCCATCTTATGTTAAACACAGAATCTGGGGTGGTAATACCAGACAGCCAGAATCTGACTCACATAAGCTTGCCACCCGAATGCCAGCCATATGTAGTGGTGTTAACGGGAGTACCACAGTTAAAGTCCGGGAAACATGAATCCTACCACAAACTGAAAAACAAAGCCATTTATTGGCTGAACAGAAATAGACCACTCCCAAAACAGTTCGATGGTCAAGTTCTGTTTGCTAGGAGGGTAAGCTGGGTGGGTAGCAGGACCCAGGATATTCCTGGGGACTGCATCCTTGTTAATTTCAGGGATCCCCGTGTCTCGAGGTTCATTTGTAGCCAACAGACAGATTATAATTGTAGTGGAATAGGCACTTATGATCTGCGCAACTTCTATCTACAATTCTCAGATCCTCAGCACACTGAGAATGCCTATTTCCCATTTGGGGGGGGAGGGGCATGGTGGACCTATCCTTACCAACCACTCTGCACATATAGTACCCACTTCAAATAGAAGTTTTCTGCCCCACGGGATGGATTGCAGATACTGACAAGGGGATTGTTGTCCCCTTGTTTTGCCACACAATGATGTGGATGGGCCTTCTCCATCTGACAGTAGGGTGTCTGCTATTAAACAAAGGATTTTTGGAGCCACTGATAGCACTCATAGCAATAACAATGATATCTGTCATTCCAGGCAACAGATCCCAGTGGGGAAGGAGGTAGCCCTCTTTTAGTGTCTCCATATTTACCCGTGAGTATAGCCGCGGTTGATCCTCCGATATGGATATTGTCCTGGAATATAGCAGGCATTTCCAGAAAATTAGACTTGCCAGACTGGAATGCCCTTGTAGAGTCTTACACAATCTGCATCTTCCAAGAGACATGGAGACTGGTGCCCCACTATAAAGTGGGTTATACCACCTTCTTCTCACCAGCTGTATCCCCCAGTGCAGGGATAGGCCGCCCTTCAGGCGGGCTCTTAGTCTGGGCAAATTATCTTGCTGGGTTGCAGCTTTAAACAAATTCAATGTAACTCGCCAGACATTCTAAGGATTTCAGCTAGTGGTGCATGGTGAGGAAGAACCTTGGAGATATTTGATATATATGCCCATGGCACAAAAGGTGGTACTCCATCCCCCATAGTTGCGGTGTTGGAAGATGAACTGAGGCGTTGTCATCCAAGCGCATATGTTCTAGTCGCGGGGGACTTTAATTGTTCATTTGAGCCCCTTGCGGCAGAAGATATTCTAGATACCATTGAGGATGACACTAGGAGGGGTATACCCATACTTGCAATTAGCCCGATAAAGAGGTGGTCTCAACGGGCTATACAGATGAACACCCTTGTAATGGAATTTGGCTTAAGAGCAGCAAACAGCAGAACCCACTCTGATCCGACTGGGGCGCACACGTACAATAGGGTAAATCATTCCACGAGGATTGATTACATTCTCCTTGATCTTAAACTGGAGTTTTATGCAGGACATGGAAGTACTTCCAACCACGGATAGTGATCACAATCTCCTCTCCCTGAGCCTGCACCCCTTGTGGTCGTCTGCGCACGGTTCTGCAATACCACTTGCATTAATGTCAACTCTAGAAGTGTGCCCCTCTAATTGCGGTAGGCGCTTGAAATGGTGCAAAGTTGCCTTGGATGAGGGGAAAGTTAAAAGTATAGGGACTATCCTTCTGGCTGCACAGAGCAAGCTGTATACAATCCTTACTAACCAATGTGGCTTATTTAAGATCTCAGAAATTTTTCAAGAGACCATTGAAGCCTTGGGTAGCTTATTTCTTCTTCAAACTAAAGGCGTGGTACAGAGAAAGGCCTATAGACCCAAGGTCAATGAGGGATGGCACACATCCAAATGCCGTCAAAAGAAATCAGCATTAATAAAGGCTGTAAAGAGTAAGTCCCAAGGGCCCATCCAGTTGGCTAGGAATGAGTACAAGCGAGCTGTGGAGGCAAAAAAGGAGTGGGAAGATCATTACTGGCAATCACTCAAAGAGGCTAGCCTCGGGAGAGATGCTGGCCGTTTCTGGAATATAATAAGAACCAAGAATAGACCCAGTCACGATATGATAACTTGTAATATAACAGGGCAAATATGGTTTGACCATTTTTCTAAATTGTATTCTTGCCCACAGGGTGGTCTAAACGATTCCTTTCCCTACAGCCTCTTCCAAATCTCTGGCGATAGAAATAGCTTCTCTTTCACAGATATGGAAGTTGAAAACGCTATTAAGTGTATCGTGCAGCAGAAAGCAGCAGGCCCTGATGGTATCCTCGGTGACCTCCTTCGCTCCTACTCCCACAAATGGGTAAAGATTATTTCGGGATTATTAAATGCTATCGACAATGGGGCTCCTATTCCCGAGTCTTGGAAAGGGGCAGAGGTCGTCCCGATCTTCAAAAAGGGAGACAGGGGCGACCCTGCCAATTATCGTCCCATAAGCCTTATCGATTCCACCCAGAAGGTTGTTGGGAAGGTGATACTCGAGAGAATACTGCACTGGGCAGAAGATAATAAAATTCTCTCTGATTATCAAGCAGGTTTCAGATCTGGAACTGGGACGATAGAGCAAGCCTTCAGATTGTTACTCATTTACTGGAAAACGGTACATTTAGGGAAAGGCAGCCTTTACTTGGCATTTATCGATTTAAAGACTGCCTTCGACCTGGTGCCTCGTGAACGTCTATGGGGAGTATTGGCCGATATGGGGATTCCATTGAACATTTTGTCATTGCTAGTGAGGCTTCACAATGGCAATTTTGCTCAAATAAGGTGGGGCCCTCAGGGGCAGAAGACCAGTAGAATTCCGGTGAACACGGGTGTCCGCCAGGGATGTGTTCTTGCCCCCACTCTGTTCTCGCTTTATGTGAACGGCGTGGTGGAGCATTTGCTAAAAAGTCCATCCGATGCACCATCCCTGGCGGGCGAACGCATTCCAACTCTCCTGTTTGCCGACGATACCCTCCTTATCTCTAAGTCCCCGGTTGGTCTTCAGAACCTCCTTGATGGCTTCCAGTCTTTCTGTACCTTGAGAGGGCTTGTGATAAATACAGACAAAACTAAGTATTTAGTGTTGAATCCGCCAAAAAAACTTGGTAGACCCCCAGTTTTGAACTCAGTACCATTAGAAAGGGTTATGGTGTTTGACTACCTTGGAATACGTATTACAGACTCGATGAACTGGAACCCTCATATCCAGAAAATGCTTTTAGGTCACAAAAGGGTAGTGGGGGCTATTCTTAAGGAACAGCGCTCTTCCTCAACTAGACCGATTGGCCCAGTAATTGATATCTATAAGGCTAGAGGTGCAAGTTCGGCCTTATATGGAGCTGAACTTTGGGGTTCAAGTAACATGGAGCAACTGTCTAAATCTGAAAATAGATTTTTAAAGGATTTAATGGCACTTCCACATAGCACTCCTATGATCCCTTTGCTACTGGATTTGGGTTGCAATTCGATAAATGACCTGGCTAAACTCCGACCGCATTTACTTTGGGCTCGGTTCGGTTATGGCGAGTCCCGGAGCTAGCAAAGTACGCTGAAGGTCTGTCAGAAGTGATGTCTATGTTGGGATGGCAAAAAATCAAGTGGCTCAGAGATGTTAAATCCCTCTTATGCGATCTGGACCTTCATGAGGCATGGGAGAACAAATCAGCTCCACCAAAAGCAATGTTAAAGAAACTCTATTGGAGCTGGGTATCTGACAAGCGTAACTCTGATCCCAAATTAGGAAGAATAACTAATGATTTTTTGCGGATCAAGGACGCACCAGGTAGTGAACCTTATCTTGATATCATCCAAAAGTCTTTTGATAGAGTGTTGTATTTTAAATTTAGGATAGGTACATTGCCAATACGCGAATTGACCGCAAGTTGGAAAGTGCCTTTCCAAACATGTCTTTCTTGCCCCAATTGCGACTCAAGGATAGAGTCAATGGCACACATTTTATTTGCATGTCCGGCATACAAAGCACCTAGGAATCACTGACTAAAGCCATTATGCAGAGATTTGGGTACAAGAGTTCACTCTGTAGCGCTGCGCATCTTACAATCTGATACCCGATTGTTGTACGTATGCGGACTGGCTAAGTTCCTGAGATGGGCTTGGTCTATCAGATGTAAAAGGCTGAGAGAAATTGTTTAATTCAAGATTTTATTTGTTTGAGCAAATAGTTTTTATTCTTATGTAATGTGATTGACTCGCTGTATAAATGTGTATTTTTAAAAGGAATAATCTTAAAAAGTTGCTACTGGGGCGCCAATATTGATTAAATGAGCTGTTACCCTAAGCGCTGATTTTATGTATATGCTTTTAAGATATGTTTTATCGAAATAAAGCCTTTTTCATACTCATACTCATACTTAAGTATATATGGTTGGCTGCATCACAAACAACACTGGAAAATAGGTTCAGAAGGCTGCATGGAGCACCCTCTCACATAAAACCCAGCACCCTGCCTTCAGGATTGATAAGGCCTGCCCTGCCATAGGGGTGACTGATAGGTTTATATGTGTAGTGATATAGGATAGATATAATAAACCTATATCTAAGTAAGGGGTGTATGCACCACCTTACACAGGCTGCAGTAGCAGACCTGTGGTGTCATTTTGAATGTTCTCTCAGGTGTGGTATAATACCTGCTGCAGCCCCTGGGAGGCCTCTGGGCTACCTATGCCCTGGGTACGTAGTATACCATATAATAGGGACGTATAAGGGTAGCGCAGAATCTAAAGTACATGCAATCAATTTAGAGGAGAAAGTAGCTTGGCTGGGGTCCTGAATAGCAGGATCCCAGTCAGTCTAAGTCGAAAACAGTAAAACATCAGCAAAAAGTGGGGGTAACGATAAGAAGCAGATTATACTCTCCTACACATAACCCCCTTCACGTCAAGACATTAAACTAACTTTGACCATTTGAGTCTTCATGTTCTAAGTGGAAGTATCTGGAGAGTCCATCTGCATTGGCATGGTTACTCCCAGGTCTATGTTCCACTGTATAGTCCATCCCTTGTAGGGAAATGGACCACCTCAAAAGTTTGGGGTTTTCACCCTTCATCTGTTTTAGCCATAAGAGGGGCTTATGGTCTGTCTGAACAATGAAGTGAGTGCCAAACAAGTATGGCCTCAGCTTCTTCGGAGCCCAAACCACAGCAAAGGCTTCCCTCTCCATAGCTGACCAACGTTTCTCTCTTGGTGCCAGCCTTCTGCTAACAAAAGCTACTGGCTGATCCTGACCCTCATCATTCAGTTGTGATAACACAGCCCCTACCCCCAACTCAGATGCATCAGTTTGAACAATGAATTGTTTAGAATAGTCAGGACTTTGCAGAACGGGAGCAGTGAACATGGCCTGCTTCAGGTCAGCAAATGCCTTTTTACAGCTAACTGTCCACTGAACTTTCATAGGCATTTTCTTGGAAGTTAAGTCATTCAAAGGGGTTACTATGGCTCCATATCCTTTGACAAACCTCCTATAGTACCCAGTCAGACCCAAGAAAGCTCTGACCTGAGTCTGGGTGGTTGGAGCAACCCAGTCCATGATGGTTTGGATTTTGCTCTGCAATGGTTGAACCTGACCTCCACCAACAAGGTGGCCCAGGTATACAACTTGACTCTGCCCTATCTGGCACTTAGTGGCCTTGATAGTGAGGCCTGCTTTCTGCAGGACCTCCAAAACATTTCTGAGGTGGACCATGTGATCCTCCCAGGTGGAGCTAAAGACAGCAATATCATCTAGATAAGCTGCACTATAGGCTTCCAGGCCTGTAAGGACTTTGCTTACCAACCTTTGAAAAGTGGCAGGTGCATTCTTCAAACCAAAGGGCATCACCACAAATTGGTAGTGCCCTCTAGAGGTTGAGAATGCTGTTTTTGGCTTTGCATCTTCAGCTAGTCTGATTTGCCAGTAGCCAGCTGTTAGGTTAAATGTGCTCAGAAACTTGGCTGAGGCCAAAGTATTATAAGCTCATCTGCCCTATGTATTGGATGGGCATCAGTCCTAGTGACTGCTTTGAGACCCCTGTAGTCAACACAGAACCTCATCTCTCTCTTACCATTCTGGGTGTGAGGTTTTGGTACCAAGACTACTGGGCTAGCCCAAAGGCTATCTGAGGGCTCAATCACTCCCAAATCCAACATCTTATGGACTTCAGTCCTGATGCAGTCCCTGACATGGTCAGATTACCGGTAAATCTTATTTTTAACAGGCAGACTGTCACCTGTGTCCACTTCATGAGTGCACCAGGTAGTCTAACTTGGAGTCAGTGAGAACATGTGTCTAAACTGATTAAGAACTTTTCTGCAATCAGTTTGCTGCTTGGCAGTGAGGCTGACTGCCAAGCCTACACTATCAACTGAACCATCATCAAGGTTTTGTGAGAGCAGGTCCTCCTGTCCCTCATCAGTAGCCACGAGAAAGCCCATGTCTGCTCTATCAACATATGGTTTGAGCCTGTTGACATGGAGCACCCTATGGGGTTCTCCTGGGAGTTCCAAGCTCCACCAGGTAGGTAACCTCTCCTGTTGTGTGTCGATTTAGATACTGTATACAGATTTCCCGATTCATGCCCATATATAGGTACAATTCACATTGCCCTTATTTAGGCATAGAAATCCACCCCTTATTTAGGCATTGCTCATGCTAACCAAATACAGGCATGGTCAACTACATCCGATCTTCTTCGTAACAACGAGTTCTTGGAAAACCAGTCTCTTAAGCCTTTAGGACTTCCCCTTGCCTGGATATTGATTTCTCCAAGAACTCATTTATTATGCTTAACCTCTGAGGCGGAAGCCGGAGGTGTCATCACGCTCGTTTTTAAAATTATTGAAACTGTGATTTATCTGTATTTTCAAAACCTGTGCACCTACCCCCAGCCACTGCAACCACTTTCCCGCCAAGCAGGCACCCATAATCAGCGGAACCTAGCGCTGTGGCAAAGGGAAACGGCACACGGACGCCATCGCTGGGAAACGCGAGGCCACGCCCACACGATAGGCCACGCCCACCCCCAACCCTATGTAAGCGCTGATCTAGAGCGCCGGTCATTGGAATTGCTTAAGCTCTGAGGCGGAAGCCGGAGGTGTCATCACGCTCGTTTTTAAAATTATTGAAACTGTGATTTATCAGTATTTTTAAAACCTGTGCACCTACCCCCAGCCACTGCAACCACTTTCCCGCCAAGCAGGCACCCATAATCAGCGGAACCTAGCGCTGTGGGAAAGGGAAACGGCACACGGACGCCATCGCTGGGAAACGCGAGGCCACGCCCACACGATAGGCCACGCCCACCCCCAACCCTATGTAAACGCTGATCTAGAGCGCCGGTCATTGGAATTGCTTAACCTCTGAGGCGGAAGCCGGAGGTGTCATCACGCTCGTTTTTAAAATTATTGAAACTGTGATTTATCTGTATTTTTAAAACCTGTGCACCTACCCCCAGCCACTGCAACCACTTTCCCGCCAAGCAGGCACCCATAATCAGCGGAACCTAGCGCTGTGGGAAAGGGAAACGGCACACGGACGCCATCGCTGGGAAACGCGAGGCCACGCCCACACGATAGGCCACGCCCATCCCCCTCTCTCCATAAATGTGTGTCCCACGCAAGCGCAGCGGGAGCGCCGTTTGCGCGCCGAAGGCGCGCCTAAGGCAAGCCCGTCTGGGCCCATCCGGGCCCAGACGGACCCAGGCCCTGGAACTATGCCGGTTTTGCCGCCTGAGCGCCTGATATATACAAGTGACTCGCTCCGGGCTCTTAACGTGGAAAAAAAGCCGGAATGTCTCTACATTCACGCAGAAGGCAAACCCTATATCAACTGCGCACGCTGTAACCCAGGCACCCAGCCCCCGGTCAGGACAGAGCTACTGATGGGCCTTCTTAATTGCCGCTCCCTCCCTAAGCACACGCATGAGACCAACTTACTGATACAAGACTACAGTCTGGATGCACTGTTTCTCACAGAAACGTGGCTCTCTGCAACTTCTGACTCCGACATCGTCAACACTCTCCCCCCGGGCTACCTGATCCAAACCCTGCATAGACCCAAAGGGAGAGGAGGGGGACTGGCAATAATTTACAAAGAACGCCTCATTTGCAGAATCAGCAATGCTAACATCGATGAATGCGAAAGCTGCCACTTCACTCTCCAAACTGCCCCAGCTCATTCCATAACGGGTCTGCTGATATATCGACCTCCGGGTCCACCAGGAAAATTCACCAACGCCCTCACGGAGACGGTGGCACAACTAGCCGCCTCCGCCCCAGCTTCCTTTTAGCTGGCGACCTTAACCTCCACTTCGGAGACCCAACAGTCTCCACAGCACTCGATCTACTGCATGACCTGCGGTCATTTAACATTAGGCTGGTCAATAAAGGACCCACTCATGACAAAGGACATCTCCTGGACCCCGTCCTGACTAATATCATTGACATTACCACCGGCCCCTCTCTTCCTCTCCCATGGACAGATTATTTCCTTATCCTCTTCTCCTGCCCTCTATTTACAGCCCCCCCACAAACCGCCAAAACCCGTATCACCGATCGACGCTGGTACAAACTTGTCCCAGAGGAGTGGGCTAACACCCTTGCTAATTCCACACCGACTCTCTCTGGTGACCCGATCGTCGCTGATGATCAGTACAATCTCTGGATCACATCCTCATTGGATCAACTCCTCCCCAAAATAACCACCCTCAAACATTCCAAACGAGTCACCCCCGCTCCCTGGTATACTCCAGAGCTTAAAGTCCTTAGACAGGAATGCAAGAAAATGGAACGCTCCTGGAGGAAGGATAAGGATAAGGACAAAAAGGACGCCTACCAAACCGCACTCCAAACCTATAAATCCTCTCTCCAGAAAACTAAAAGTCTATTCTTTCAAAAAAGAATAGAACACGCTGCGTGCTCCAGTAAAGAATCTTTCACCATTCTAAAGGAGCTCCTCAAAGTCCCCAACTCATCACCCAGAATCTCACCAGACCCCAAGGCTGACGAGGAAAAATGCTACAAATTAGCCAACTTCTTCACGGATAAGATCCAGAAAATCCTCGATTCAATTCCAACCACCAACACGTGCGAGGATATAGAGACCAATAACACTCCTATCGCCCCTTGTCTCACCTCTTGGGGACCAGTGACAGTTGAGGAGGTCGAAAGCACGCTAAATAACATCAAAAGCGGCTCCCCCAGAGACCCGGCGCCGTTACGCTTTCTTAAGAGTGTAGCACCCACGATCGTCCCCCCCCTCACCCAGCTCATTAACACCTCACTGGAACAGGGTATCGTCCCCCCCAACTGGAAAGCGGCAGTAGTCAAGGCACTGTTGAAGAAACCTTCCCTTGACCCCGCCGACTTAGCCAACTACAGGCCAATCTCCCTCCTCCCTGGAACTAGCAAAATCGCCGAAAAGCTGGTAAACAGAAAACTATCCCAATTTCTGGAAACCAATGATCGGCTGAAAAGATCGCAAACGGGATTCCGCCCAGGACAGGGCACCGACATCGCCCTCCTGGTAGCGGTGGAAGAGGCCAGAGCACTGCTCGACACTGGAGGATCAGTGGCAGTGATCCTCCTCGACCTCAGTGCGGCCTTCGACACCGTCAACCACCAACTCCTGATCCAACGCCTCAGGAGTGTCGGCGTGGAAGGAAAAGCACTGTCCTGGCTATCCTCCTTTTTGGGGCATCGGTCCTTTCAAATCTGGGAGAACAACACCCGCTCCTCCGAAAAACCCCTCCAGTGTGGCGTACCTCAGGGCTCCTCCCTGAGCCCCACATTGTTTAACATCTACATGTCCCCACTGGAGGAGGTAGTCATCCCTTTCGGAGTGAGCATCGTCAGCTACGCTGACGATACACAACTTGTGGTCTCCCTATCCCACCCAAGCCAACAACCTCCGGACCTCTATAATTGTCTCACGGATATACAAGGATGGATGAACCGTTCCCATCTCAAACTTAACGGCTCTAAAACCGACATCCTCCTCCTGGGTCAGAAGGGACCCTCCCTGTCACCGAACATCTGGTCACAGAACATCTGGCCACCCTGTTTAGGCCCGCCCCCAGACCCAAAATCCGAGGTTAAGAGCTTGGGAGTCTGGCTCGAAAAAGACCTTTCGTTTGCCACACAGGCAAAGAAAGTAGCCGGAACATGCTTTAGGCTCCTGAAATCAATCCGTAAGATCCTTCCTTTACTCCCTCCTACCGCAAAAAAACTATTGATCCAAGGCCTAATACTTTCCAGGATCGATTACAGCAATTCCATCTACCTGGGCGCTCCTGAGGCCACTCTGAACCGGCTACAGAGGATCCAAAATGCGGCTGCCCGGATCGTCACCCACACACCCGCCAGAGCCTCAGCTAAGCCGGCTCTTAGGCTTCTCCACTGGCTCCCGATCAGGGAACGAGTCCAGTTCAAAGCCCTTTGCCTGGCCCACAAATCTCTGCAAAACAAAGGACCTCCGATCCTAGCTAAATTCATCATACCGTACAAAGCCGGAAGAGCTCTTCGCTCCGATCAGGAACATTTCATCACCATCCCCAGAGTTAAGAAGGCCCGGACGGGTGGAAGACGCTTCTCGGTTCATACCGCACGTCTCTGGAACGCCCTCCCACGCGAGATCAGAACAGAACCCAACTATCTACGTTTCAGAAAGAGGCTGAAAACCGTGCTTTTCCCATAAATCCCCTTCTCACCTCCTTGCCCCTCACTCCCCTCTGGTTAATTGTTCCTAGCGCTGGGATACTCACGGGTGACTACGCGCTCTATAAAATTTATTAATAATAATAATAATAATAATTATGAATGAACAACTATTCCTTAGGGGTTCATCTATGGCGTTCATATGCCCGATTTGTACATCAATACAGGCATTCCTAAACACCTTCATGGTATAAATATACCTTCACTTGCTATGTCAAGGAACGGTGCGGTTCGGCTACCTACTTGCACGACGCGGCTTGCCACAGCAAGTCCCGAAGGAAGTCAACTCCCCTACTGACGCACTGACCAGATGCTGTCATTCTCCTCACTGAGAATCCAGCTCCAGTGTTTCTGACTCCCCTGCGGGGTGTTAGAGATCGAGTCCCGGGAAAGAGATACCAACCTCTCTCATTCTAAGGTATGGAGCTGATTAGAACCTAGAGAAACTTTTGCCAATTCTTGGCACAACTAAACTAAACTAAAAAATAGCTAAAACAGCACATACTTCTTCCCTCGTACTAGACTTAGGTTAGGTACACTGGGGTAGGATTATTTTAGAAGCACCAGTTGAGTATTTTTAGCCTGTGTTATTTATGTATGTATTTTTATATATGTCATAGCTACAGACCATGCTATTGCAGTAATATTTTATATTACTGCTAATCTTGTACACATTATACTTCATATTCTGTCTTACGATTGTAGCAGTTCATATCTCTTGCATGAGAAATAAGACTGTTCAATAAACCCTTTTATTGAAACGCCCGACTCTCTATTTCTGTGCAATTCTGTAGAAACAAAGCATGCACGATTCACTGAGTGAAACTGTAATCTATTGTTTCCACGACTCTGAATATATTGTTCCGCCTCTAAGGGAAACAAAGTTGTCATGTTTATGCGGTTGTCAGAAACTAATCCCTTCTTGTTCATTCGAGAACGTTTCTAGTGACCTCTGAGTTAGCTGGCACACACAAGTAATTAAGTTTAATGTACTCAATAGAGACATACTGACCTCAGTCCTATACCAAAACTATAGTGTATATTATTCCAATGCGCAGAGCCTATCAGGGATATAGGAGCTACACCACACTCCATTTTGCTCAATGATTGTATGAGGGCCACTCCACTTGCCTTGGAGGAATGCTGGGGCCACAGGTTCCAACACCCATACTTTCTGTCCTGGCTCATAAACAGTAGACACAGCCTCTTGGTCATGCCAGGCTTTTTCCAATTCCTGACTTGCCTCAAGGTTTTTAGTTGCTTTCTTCATGTACTCAGCCATCCTCGAGCGGAGACCAAGTACATAGTCCACAATATCCTGTTTAGGGGGGTTGAGAGGTAACTTCCATCCCTCCTTCACTAGACACAATGGACCCCTAACTGGATGTCCAAACAGAAGTTCAAAAGGGCTGTAACCAACCCCCTTCTGAGGAACCTCTCTGTAGGCAAAGAGAAGGCAGGGCAAAAGTATGTCCAATCTATGCCTGAGCTTTTCAGGGAGACCCTTAATCATGCCCTTGAGGGTTTTGTTGAACCTTTCAACGAACCCATTGCATTGTGGGTGATAAAGGGTGGTACATTTGTAATTTACTCCTTCCACATAGCAGTCAAGTAACTAGACATGAAGTTTGCATCTCTGTCTGATACTACCTCCGTAGGAAATCTACCCTGGAAAAGATTCCCAGGAGGGCCCTAGCCACAACAGGAGCTGTGGTAGTTCTAAGAGGAATTGCTTCTGGATACCTAGTGGCATGGTCCATCACCACTAGTATGAATCTGTGCCCAGATGCAGTTTGAGGATCCACAGGACCAACAATGTCCATCCCAACCCCCTCAAAGGTTGGGTATCAGGGGGGCCTTTGTAGTACCACCTGCCTTACCACTGGCTTGACAGGTGATACAAGAGTGACACAACTCCGTGGTGTCTTCTGACATGTGAGGCCAATGAACGTGAGGGACAATTCTGTCCCAAGGCTTGTTTTGGCCTAGGTGACCTGCTAATGGGATGTCATATGTCAGTGTCAATAGGAAACCCCTAAACTTCAAAGGTATTACCAACCTCCTGGTTGCACCAGGCTTGGAGTCTCTAATCTCTATATAGGAGTCCATCATCCCAGGGACCCACTGGCACTCCCAGCAGCCTCAGCAACAGCTTGCTGTCAAGGGGTTTAAGAGAGGGGCAGCTCAGCTACTCCTGACTCAGATCTGCCCTGGAAGGGCCCCCTGTCCCTAAGAACTCAACCTGATCAGGCTCAAGTTCCTCAGAGACAGTTCCTTCTTCAGGACAAAGATCATCTCCCTCAAGAGGCTGATCTGTACTCTGAGTCAGGGGGGAAGACACTGCCTTACCCCTACAGCTCCTTCTCTTGGAAGGCACCTGGTCCATTTTCCCAGGTGTTCAGTGGAAGACATTTTTGCCTGTGACCTAGTCATAGCAAACACATCTGCAGGGACACCCAACATTTCTGCATGAGTCCTGCGTTCCACTTCAGCTCAAGCTGAAGTTTCTAAATCATTGCCCAACAAGCATTCAACAGGGAGGTCTGCACTTACCACAACTTTCTTAGGGCCAGTTACCCCTCCCCAGGTGAAATTAACAACTACCAAGGAATGGTCTGTCCTGATATTGCTTGCATTGGTCACTTGGTACATCTCACCAAATAGGATTTGCTCAGGGGCCACAAGATCTTATGTCACCATTGTGACACTTTCACCTGTGTCCGTAAATGCCATGGTCTCTTTTCCATTGATCAAAGGCTGCTGTCTGTATTTGCCCAGATCACTGGGACTGACAAATAAGGAGGCAACATCCATGCCTCCATCACAGACCAACACAGCCTGAGTTGGAACTCTGACTAGACCAGAGTCCATCTCAGATCCCAGGGTTAACCCTACTACACCCTTATTCTGCGTACCACCACTTTGAGATGAACTAGGGGTACCAGTTACCTTAGGGGCAGTGGTGGCTGCTGGAGTTGAGTCCTTGGACTTTGAACAATCATTTGTCCAATGGGTCTTCTGTTTACAGATATGACACCATGGCTTCTTCTTGCCTTTAATCTTGTTGGATTGTGACTCCCCACCAGATGAAGATATCTGGGGCCCTTGAGAAGACTTCTGGTTTTTACCCTACTCCCCACCCTTATCTGAGGTTTTAGAATCTTGCTTATTAGAGTCACCAACTTGGTTCTGAATTTTTTGCCTCACCCTGATTCTGACCCATTTGTTTGCCCTCTGGCCCAATTCTTGGGAAGAGGTCAGATCAGAGTCCACCAGCTACTGATGCAACAACTGATTTTGTCAATTATTAAGGATCTGCTCCCTCATAATTAAATTGTACACTCCTTTAAAATCACACACTTTACTGCCAAGTAACCAGCCTTCCAGAGCCTTAGTAGCACAATCTACAAAGTCAACCGAGTCCCGAGTCTGTGCTTTCTGGGTGTCTCTGAACTTAATCCTGTACTGTTCAGTGGTTAAGCCAAACCCATCAATGAGAGCACTTTTCCAGATGGTGTAATTATCAGCATCCTCTTCTCTTACAGTGAGGAGCTTGTATCTTCCTTTGTCAGCAAAGGAGAGCCACAAGATAGCGGCCCACTGCTCTTGAGGGACCCTCTGTACTTTACAAGCCCTCTCTAGTGCAATTATCCATTTGTGGATGTCATCCCCACTCTCATAGGGAGGGACTATCTTGTTCAGGTTCCTAAGATCATGAGTATATTCTCTAGCTCTAGGGACACTGTTGCTGCCACCATGGGGCTCTAGCCCCAACCTACTGGAAGCTCTCAGGAGCTCTAAGGATTCCCTGTCAAAGGCCAACTGTTCCCTCTTGATTCTGAGTTTGGTCCTCTTTCATAAGAGGATTCCCTTTAATGAGAAGCAGAGGTCCCTACAATATTCACAGAATGATTAGATTCATGAGAAGGAGATCTTAATCTTCTTGGTAAACTGTGTACTCTTCCTGGTGGAGTAAAGAGAGGGCCACTGGGGCCTTCTCCCCCACCTGAAGGAAGAGTTGGAGTTTCTAGGTTAGAATCATCTTGATCCTCCTGGTCAGCATTTGAGTTCATCTCATATAAGTGTTCACTTCCTGGTTTGTCCTCATCTGCTGTCCCACCCAACTTGCCAGCCTCATCAGAAGCTGGGGTCTTTCTGAGGTCGTCTAAGAGCAACGCCACTAAGAGGTGTTGAGTGCTTGCATTTCTCCCTGTCCTCAGTTTCCTAGAGGCACACATATTTCTCAATTCCGGAAATGAGATATGGTCATACTTAGTTGGCAGGAAGCCATTGACTTCTGCCCTAGAAGATATATTAGTGTTATGTGGTGTAGGCATCTACCTAACCTAATGGGAACTAAACTCTCTTGAGCTGGAGAAAGGGTGTGGTAGACCCTTGAATACCCAACTCCAAGTTCAGTAGAACTTACATATTCTAGTCTTGATTTATATGTACCTAATACCTTTAGTGGTTTTCAGTTAATCACTCAATGAGATTTAGCTGGTAAAACAATAGCAAGCTTGAATCCCAACCACTGCACACCAATATGAGAAGTTGGTCTGGTATATGCTGTAGGAGAGTAGGATCTGCTTCCTATGGTTACCCCCACTTTTTGCTGTGTTTCACTGGTTTATCGACTTTAGTCTGGCTGGGACCCCGCTAACCAGAGCCCCAGCCTAGCTGTTCTCTCTTTAAATTGATTACCTGTACATTAGGTACACTCCAGAGTTATTACTGGGTTACCCTTGTGAGTCACTAGTATATGGTACCTTAGGTAACAAGGGCATAAGTACCTCAGAGGCCTACCAGGGGCTGAAGCATGTATTATGCCACCCCTGTGAAGCCTTCCAAAATGGCACCACAGGTCTGCACTTGCAGCCTGGGTAAGGTGGTGTAAGTACCCCTACTTAGATATAGTATACCTATATCTACCTATATATATAGAGACACATATAAACCCATACCATCGGTGGCTTTTAACAAAATTTCGTTTCAATCAGGCTCATTTTTTGCTGGGCAATTATGTGAAGTGGTGTAGACCAATGGCAAATGAGCCATTCAAATGTGATAATTTCTCTGACCAAGATCTTATACATTTTATGTTTTTTTGCTCCTTTCTAGCGGAATGTCGAAAAAAATATATTGTACCACTGCTAAGGGATAAGGGGTTTATACAGGTAAAACCTGCATTGTTATATCTACAGCTCATGGAGTCCCCAGTAGTGATGTTTAGGGTTGCGAACTTTCTGATAGCTTCTATTCGCGCTAGACGGAACAGAGAAAGGGATATTACATCATTGGAACCGCATAATGTTTAATTGCAACAGCCTTTAACTATTACCATGTATATAATGAATCAATAACAATGAATTAATAACGTAGTATAGTTGATATGAAATGTATACATCTGAAAACATCTGAAAATCTCTCCATAGAATCATCTATATAGCCTGGTGTTTATATTCATACTCATGTACTGTATTGTTTTTATCAAATCATATTTTTAATTATTTATATAAATTTGAAAATACTTTGTATAGGTATAGTATACTTTTATGATTTTAAAACAATCGAATAAAGTGACTTTGACTCTGACTCTTCTAGTCTTGATTTATATGTACCTAATACCTTTAGTGGTTTTCAGTTAATCACTCAATGAGATTTAGCTGGTAAAACAATAGCAAGCTTGAATCCCAACCACTGCACACCAATATGAGAAGTTGGTCTGGTATATGCTGTAGGAGAGTAGGATCTGCTTCCTATGGTTACCCCCACTTTTTGCTGTGTTTCACTGGTTTATCGACTTTAGGCTGGCTGGGACCCGCTAACCAGAGCCCCAGCCTAGCTGTTCTCTCTTTAAATTGATTACCTGTACATTAGGTACACTCCAGAGTTATTACTGGGTTACCCTTGTGAGTCACTAGTATATGGTACCTTAGGTAACAAGGGCATAAGTACCCCAGAGGCCTACCAGGGGCTGAAGCATGTATTATGCCACCCCTGTGAAGCCTTCCAAAATGGCACCACAGGTCTGCACTTGCAGCCTGGGTAAGGTGGTGTAAGCACCCCTACTTAGATATAGTATACCTATATCTACCTATATATATAGAGACACATATAAACCTATAAGTCACTCCTATGGCAGGCCTTCACAATCCTGAAGGCAGAGTGCTTGGTTTTGTGTGAGAGTGTGCCCTAGCATGAGCTGAGCCCCTCTGCAGCTTTCGGAATTCCTTCCTTATAGCTGTTCTATGATACAGCCATACCATTATAACCTTGCAGTAAATGCTAACTTTGGAATGCCTGCATCAATTCTGGCGGCAGGGGTAGCATTCCACCCTTCTAGAGGGAGAAGACATGTACACACTGGTAAACCCGGTAGAAATTAAAAAGAGCCCCAGCATCACAAAATGGATGCTGCTGCCACAGACACAAGTCTGATCTCCTGCTGCTGGACGAAACTCCGGCAGGGGAGGCCTGGACAATAGGTTTCCTGCCGAGACACCTCACCAGACAGGCTTTATTGTATTGGGGCAGGGTGGGTTGCATTCAGTGAATGCTTTCTAGACAGTACCTGGAGCACACAAGGTGTCCCCGTGCATTTCCCAGTTCAAAACCGTTGCACAACCACCCCCTCCCCAGGTCCTCCCATAGGTGGGACCCTAGAGTTAGTCCAACCCCTAAACTTGGTATAAGTATAGGAACCCAGTCACTAGGATTTTAGATTACCCTGGGCGAAACGCTGAAACAGAAATCTTAGACCTTCGACATTCCATATCGAATGGAAGACGGAAGAAATCTCCCTTGGGGTCAAGGAGTGACTCCCCTGTTCAAACAGGCACCAAAGAAGCATCTTGCCGTTCTGCATTTTCGAGGCTCCCACCGGATCCCGAAGAATCTGCGACATAGGACATGGACTTCCAGACATCTCCGAGGCTGACACGAGTCTCCAGCAGAGCTGAGACCTGTAGCTATCACGAGAGACGTGGGACCGGAACTCCTGAACATCCTGCACATTTGCTAGTGAATCAACGTCCCAAGCTTTCCAGAAGTTGTGCATTGGGCTACTTGTAGTCCAAGCCCTGAGCACCTTTTGCACTGAAACTTAGAGGCCTACACTCCACGAGTTTTCCGTGGGCCCGCTTCCTGCACTTCTGCTTGAGGCCCTTTCACGATCCCTGGTCCGTTGAATGGTGGGTCCCCATAAAGGAATCTACTTTGTTTCTTGGGCTTTCCTGGTTGCTCCAGATGTGCCCTGACTCTCCTCCAAAGGGTGAGTCCCTCAGACCTTGCTGGTCTGCACCAAAGCCAATCATGTCATCTCGCATGGGTTGCGGTTGCCAAGGCTTGTTGGGTCCAATCTGGATACCGACACTGCAGCACTCGACATCCGACGCAGGACAGCTGTAATCCAGCTCCTGGTTGTCGGCGACGCATCTTGGACCTCGTGGCTGAAGAGTCAAGCTTCACCTACATAACATTAAAGCACCCAACATCGGCAGGGATCTTCTTGTCTTCTCCTGGTCACTGGCTAGTGACCCAGACTCTGTCCCCTCTGCTTTCAGGGTCTTCAGATCTCTGATCCACCCTTGGATCCATCCGGACACTCTTCTCCTAGACGCCTGCAGCACTTCTTTGCAGCTCTCCATTGAAATCGACGACGAAACCCAACACGAAAAGACACCTATGTACCCGGCTTCCCTGGGTGAGGTAACATGAGTACTTCGGTGCTTCCGTGGGTCTTGACTCTCAAAGTGTCCAGTACTGAAAGGGTTTTACCATAGTCCACTCCTAAGTGTCCTTAAACTCTAAGACTGTAACTTTAACTTTCCTCATAGAAGTCAATGGTGATTCGTGGATGTTTAGACACTGCACGCATCCCCCGTGGGTCTCCTGCGTCCCTACCTTGGGTGGTTCCTGGTTGCCCCAGTGGTTCTAGAGGCCCTAGGCCTTCTCTCTATGTTCACAGCATTATTTATACCACTTTCTTAGTATATGGTTTGTGAGGCCCCTAAGGCAAAACGTATACTGTGCTAATTTACTGTGTGCTATTTAAGTTCTTGTATTGTACTTTTGCCTCTAGCCTCATAAAGAGACTAGAAGGGTAAGTGTAGAATAAATACATATATTTTATATATATACCTGGTATGGTTCTGCTTTCATTTGGTCATTCAAGAGATTATAGCCTGATAAAACAAGCTGGTTTACATTCCTTCAAGACTTAGCCTGAAGGTTGCTCTCCACAGCTACCACTAGGATAGCTTTCTATAAAGGTTGTCTTAAACCTACCATCAATAAGGGTCGTTTGGACTGGTGCAAGGTGCCCACTAGAATAGCGGACAGCGTATGCCAGGCCAACTTCTCACATATGCTGTCCACTAATTAAAGTGGGCACCTTGCACCAGTCCAAACAACCCTTATTGATGATTAGGTTAAAGGCAACCTTTATGGAAAGCTATCCTAGTGGTAGCTATGGAGAGCAGCCTTCAGGCTAAGTCTCAAAGGATTGTAAAGCAGCTTGTTTTACCCGATCAGAACCTCCTGAATGACCAAATGAAAGGAGAACCACACAAGAGATATATAAAAAAATATGTATTTATTACTAAACACTCTCTACTAACCTCTTTATGAGATTAGAGCACAAAGCACACAATATTAAATCACTAGAATGACAGTAAATAGCACAATACACAGCGGGCACCAGGGGAGACCGAACCATATACTAAGAAAGTGGTATAACAACCACAACTTAACTAGACACAGTGCCTAGAGTACGTAGAATCACTGGGACCCCAAGGAGCCACCCAAAGTAGTGACACAGTGGACCCACGGAGGACGGGTGCCGAGTGTGAACACAGGCGCGAGCTCCGTACAACTCTATGGCAAAGTCACGGTTGGAATTTTAGAGTTTAAGGACATTTGGGAGAGGACTTTAAGCAAACCCTTTCAAACATAGAAGGTTCTAAGGCTAGCACCCTTGAGAGTACAAAGATATCCGTATTACCTATCCCAGAGGAGCCGGGTGCATAGGGGTCAAGTGATGCCGGAAACCTTCGTCGTTTTCAATGGTGTGATGCGAAAAAGTGCTGCTGCCGAGATGATGAATAGTGTCCGGTGGAAAACAAGCTTGGATCTGGGGTGAGAAGAACCTGAAAGCAGAGGGGACAGAGTCTGGGTCACTTCAGAGTGACCAGGGGCACGATAGACGAATACCCACCAATGTTCAGGTGAGAAGATGCGATGCTTGACTCTGCAGCTACGGGGAGCAGGAGACGTCGATGATGACCAAAGTCTGGAGGTGAGCTGTCCCACAAAGGATGTCGAGGTGGGGGTCAGTGTCCGGATTGAACACCAACAAGCCTTGGCAACTGCAACCCATGAGGGCAGAGGAAATAAGCTTTAGTGAGGACCAGCAAGGTTCTGAGGACTCTCCAAGCAATGGAGAGTAAGGGCACATCTGGAGCAACTGGGAAAGCCCAAGGAAAGTCAAAGTTACCTTCACAGGAACCCACAGGCCAACGGACCAGGGATCGCGAAGGGACCTCAAGCTGAATCACAAAATACCAGCCCACGGAACACTCGTGGAGTGTAGGCCAGAAATCTTGGGTGGAAATACTGCTTGGGGTCAGGACTACAAGTAGCCCAAAGCACAGCCTCAGGGATTGCCGAAAAGCATATGCTGCTGCAAAAGTATACGATGCACAGGGGTTCGGGTTGCACGGTCCCCACGAGGGAAACTGGTCTCACAATTGCTGAGAGAGCAGATCAACCTCAGAGATCATGGGAACTCACCTCCTGTGTTGCAGAAATCTTCAGAGTCCTCAGGAGGTCGGGGATGCAAACCAGTCAGATGCGTTTAGGTGCCTGCTGCTGCAAGGGAGTAACTCCTTTACTCCAAGGGAGATTCTTCAGTCATCCAGCGTAGTATAGATCATCAAAGTACTTGGTCTCTGTAGCAGAGTTTAGTCCAGGTAAAATCTAAAGTACTGTAGTCAGGGGTTCCTACTTTATACCCAAGGAAGGGGCGAGACAAACTCTGGGGACCCCCCTATGGGAGGGTCAGGACAGAGGGGTGGCTCCACCCATTTCCTTTGTCCAGTTTTGCACCAGAGCAGGAGAAAAGGGCTCTTGCAACCGGTTTGACCAGGACTATGAACAAGGACACCAAATGTGCCCCCAGTGCAGACTTTCAAACACTCTCAGAATGCACCCACCCAGCCCCAATACACTAAATCCTGCCTGGGAGGTTGTCACACCTCCCTGTGACAGGAAACCTATTGTCAAGCCTTCCCCTGCTCGAGCTTGGCTCAGCCGCAGGAGGGCAGACTCGTGTCTGTGGCTGGCAGCATCCATTTTGTGAAGCCCAGGTCGAGAAAGCTGGTACCCGGTGTTTCACATAAGTCCCTCTAGAAGGGTGGAATCATACCTCCCTTGCCAGTTACTGGCAGGGAGGTATAATTCCAAGGTGTTTGACACCAAACACGATATGTTTCTAAGCAGCCGTTTTAAAGTTAGCATTTACCGCGAGGTTATAATGCACTGAAATATATATGGTTGGCTGCATCACAAACAACCCCGGAAAATAGGTTCCGAAGGCTGTAGAGGGGTTCTGCTCATGCAAGTGCACCCTCTCACATAAAACCCAGCACCATGCCTTCAGGATTGATAAGCCCTGCCATAGGGGTGACTGATAGGTTTATATGTGCAGTGATTAAGAATAGATATAATGAACCTATATCTAAGTAAGGGGTGCATGCACCACCTTACACAGGCTGCAGTAGCAGACCTGTGGTGTCAGTTTGAATGGTCTCCCAGGGGTGGCATAATACATATTACAGCCCCTGGGAGGCCCATGGGGTATCTATGCCCTGGGTACATAATATACCATATACTAGGGGCAGATAAGGGTACCCCAGAATCCAATCTGGGGTGCACCTAAAGTACATGCAATCAATTTAGAGGAGAAGGTAGCTTGGCTGGGGTCCTGGATAGCAGGCTCCCAGTCAATCTAAGTCGAAAACAGTGATACATCAGCAAAAATTGAGGGTAACTATAAGAAGCAGATCCTACTCTCCTACAGCACATCAAATTCAAATTCAAATGTATTTTATTTATTTGATTTAGTTCTCTACTGAGAACAACAAATAAGATGCTAAAATAATAAAATTACATTTATAATTAGCAAAATTGTGAACGCTTATCCTAATACAAGTTAAAAAAAAGTTTTTAAAAATTTAAACAGACTATAATGTACAAATTCAGTGGGAGGTGATTTAAGAATGGAAATCAAACTCTGTACACTTGTAGAATTACACGTTGTTTGAATTGGTTTTAAAAATCGCTTTCTGGCAACTTCTACTGTAGAGTTAGGACAAACAAACAAAATATGCACCAGATCTTGAACTCCTCCTTTATAGAGGTCACATAAGCTACTGGCATTATTGTTATTTGTCCATTTATAGGTAAAAGATTTGAGAGGGAGGATCCCAAACCGAAGTAAAATCATGCAACGCTGGGCGCCGTGTCTTAAAGTGAAAGTAAGATATTGTTGCCTTTGTTTGAATTCAATTGACTCAGCGTATACCTAATAACATTGCAATTTTGTACATTGCTGGAAATCAAGATCGTAGCTTATCCTTGGAGTCAAGTGTTTTAAAAAGAGTTTCAAATGTGCCGGAGTTCAGGTTTTCAGCAGATCAACTGTACATTTTGACAACTTCAGTGCAAACACTAAGTTTCGATAAAAAAAACGTATTTTGAGGATCCTTCATCAAAGATTTCCAGTTTTAGTAGAGTTCTTAGAGAACCTTGTTCAGCATGTATGATGTTATACGCCCATCGAATGATATTAGTAATTCCTCTAGTGTATGTACTAGTTAGAGAAAACTCGTGGCGCAGGGCTTGCACGGGTACAGCTTGAGACATTTTGGTTAATTTCCGAAGAATCAGGCTTTCATTGAGTTCTAGTGGATGCCATTGATTTATAGGAATGTGCTCAAGAGCGTATGAAAGAACAGGTGGAATCTTGATACTAAAAACCTGTAAAAGGGTTGAAAAGTGCCCATGCCCGGTAAAAGAGTATAATCTTTGGAGCGCCCCGGCATGAACATCAGCTTTGGAGGCCTAGTGCTGGAGATGGGAATGATTTTTTAAAGTTTGAGAAAAAATACGACCTAAGTAGATGTATTCATTCACTATTTCTAACAGTTGTCCTCCTAAAGTCAAGTTATAGTTTATGTATCTTTGTCTTCCTCGAAAAGAAACTATTTTTGTCTTTGTTATGTTATGGACTAAAAAGTTTTGTTCTGCATATAATGCAAGTGCATGCAAGGTCCATTGGAGGCCGAACGGAGTAAGATCAAGGATAATCACATCATCTGCATACATCAAAGTATGAATTTTATGTAGTGATATTATCGGAGGGAAATGAATTATCTGCATAAAACAATCTGGGAGATCACTAAGGCAGAGGGAAAATAGTAGAGGAGCCAAAAGACACCCTTATCTTAGACCATTCGATTTTTTAATTAAGGATGTGAGGCCCCTCTCTGTCCCCAATAATACTTGGCACCAAGTTTCGGAGTGGAGTGACACATGTAATAAGGTATTCGGGACTCACGATTTTTTTAGCTTACACCAAAGTGTTGGTCTGTCCACTCTGTTGAATGCTGTTGAGAAATCGACAAACACAGAGTAGACGATCTGTGATTTCGAGACCACATATTTATCGATTATTGGTTGTAACATCGCGATATTATCAGTTACAGAATGTTTTTTGCGAAACCCAGCTTGGTTAAATGGGATTGATCCAGTTGAGAAGGCCCACTCTTTGATATGGTCCAATACACTGGCCGGGAAGATCTTGCCTGTCGCGTCGAGAATGGCGATCTGTCTGTAGTTGCCGGGGGACAATCGGGAACCCTTCTTATGGATAGGGATAATTATACTTCCTTTCCAAGATTTGGGAATTTCGCCAGTGGCGAAGCTATGGGAACAGAGAGGGGCTAAAAACAAACTCCACTCCTTTGGATTCTTTTGGAGCACCTTTATTGGAATTTGATCTGGTCCCATTGCTGCAGATGTTCTTGCATTTCTTATATAATTTTCAATTTGAAATGGTGAAGGGGCAGGGTCATCAAGAGTAGTAACTCGTATGTTGCCTGATGGTTGTTGTGAGAAGTTGGCCTGGTATATGATGTTCACTATTCTAGTGCGCACCTTGCACCAGTCCAAACAACCCTTATGGTGATTGGTTGTAAGTCAACCTTATAGACAAGCTATCCTAGGGGTAGCATGGACAAAAGCAGTCTTAGGCTAAACTCAAGAGGGCATGTGAAGCCAGCTGTTTTACCATATGCAATCCTTTTAATACCGATTGAAAGGACACCACACAAGTTATATATTATAAAAATATATGTATTTATTACTAGAATAATCCTCTGCACTCTTTATGAGGGCAGAAGCACAAGCGTTAAACAAAAGAACTTACTATCATACAAAAGTTGCACAAATATGGATAGGCCCTGGTGGCCCGTAAAACCATATACTAAAATAGTGGTATAAGAACCACGTCACGAACAATGGTAAGGCCTAGGGCCTTGAAAATCACTGGGGCTACACTGGACTAACAGCAGTTAGGGCGTGGGAGGCCCACAGGATGCGGGTGCAGTGTCTAAATGCACACCCGTGCACCAATAGAAGTCAATGGTGCGTAAAAGTTAGAAAGTTGCAGATTTGGAAGTCTTCCGACTGGACTAGAACTTAACCACTTAAAACTAGGACACTAGGGATGTAAATCTCTACAGGAGCACCGCAGTACTCGCGTTACCTCACCCACAGGAAGCGGGTGCATAGTGTGTCGGGTTTTGTCTTGGAGTTCTATGGAGCCTTGGAGAAAAGATTCTGCAGGCGACCAGGAGAGAAGAATCCGGTTGGATCCATGGGTGGATCGAAGATGTAGAGTACCTAAAAGCAGAGGGGAGTCTGAGTCACTAGCCAGTGACCAGAGTGGAACCAGGAAGGAACCAGGCGATGCCGGGCGCAATCAGGTGGTTTTTGCAAAGCTTGTCTCTGCTGCCACATGGACCAGGAAGTATCGACGATGACCAGGAGCTGGGCACGGACTGTCCCACAAAGGCTCTCACTGTCGGCGGTGTCGGCTTCCGGATTGGAGTCAACAAGCCTTGGCAAAGGCAACCCATGCAGGAACTGAAGAGGGCTTCTTACTCAGGCCAGCAAGGACTGAGGGGCTTCTCCTTCACATGGAAGCAAGGGCCAGTCTGGAGCAACCAGACCAGTAGTGTAGATTTTGGGTTTCATCGTCACAGAGGCCACTAGCCACGGGCAAGTGACCGGACAGACGCATCAAGCAGGAAAATGCAAAAGGGCCCCACGCAGCACTGTGTGAGTGTGGAGGGGTGAGCTTTGGTGCAGTTGATGCTCGGGGCTGGGGCTTCTCAATCCCCAATGCACAGCTTCGAGGGTGCCTCGGGGGCTGCACAGGAAGCGTCTCGCTATCTTTTCAAGATGGGCGGTCCCACGTCTCACGTCACCTCCGCTGGTCTCAGCTTTACTGTGGCTGTGGATCGGGCTGAAGGAAGTCTGGAAGTCTGGGTCTTGTCAGGCTCTGTGGTCGGGCTCCGGCGGGAGCGTCGGACAAAGCAAGTCGTTGAGCGCTTGATGGTGCCTGCTTGTGCAGGATGGCCACTCCTTGGCCACAAGGGAGATTCTTCAGTATCTTCTTGTAAAGTAGATGGTAGAAGGTCCAGAGTTCTGTATCAAAGTTTCAGTCAGGATAATCTGATGCCTTAGGATGCAGCTCCTACCCTTATTCCAAATCAAGGGGCTGGATTACCTGCTAGGTCCCTCCTTTGGGTGGGACCAGGTAAGGGGGTGGTTACACCCTTTTCCCTTTGTCCAGTTTCGCGCCAGAGCTGGGGCTGGCGTGCCCCAGCACCGGTTTGAACTGGCCTATGCATGGGGCACCTTGTGCGCCCCAGGAATGTCTCGTTTCTTTCATCCCTCCCTGCCTCAATCCACTATCTCCTGTCTGGGGTGGTGCTAGCACCTCCTTGTGACAGGAAACCTATTGTCCAAGCCTCCCGTGCTGGAAGGGCTCCCAGCAGCAGGAGGTCAGACTTGTGTCTGTGGCAGCAGCATCCATTTTGTGATGCTGGGGCTCTGGTTCATTTTAACCGTGTTTAAGGAAAGTAGCATGTCTTCTCCCTCTGGAAGGGTGGAATGCTACCCCCGTCGCCAGAACTGGCAAGGGGGTAGTATTCCAAAGCGTATGACACCTTACACGACATGTTTTGATAAAGCCAAACCAAAGTTAGCAATAACCGCGAGGATTATAATGCACTTAAGAGTATATGGTACGGCAATATCATAGAACAGCTATAAGGACATGGTTCCGAAAGCTGCAGAAAGGCTCAGCTCATGCTAGAGCACCATCTCACATAAAACCAAGCACTCTGCCTTCAGGATTGTTAAGTCCTGCCATAGGAGTGACTTATAGGTGCATATGTGTCTATATGTAAAGGTAGATATAGGAATACTATATCTAAGCAAGGGGTGATTACACCACCTTGCCTCAGCTGAGTGATCAGCCAGTTGTGTCAAATTGGAAGGCCAGCCAGGGGTGGCAAAAGATATGCTGCAGCCCCTGGTAGGCCTTGGGTGCCTCTAGGCCCCGGGTGCCTATGGCACACTGTACAGGGACTCACAAGAGTGACCCAAATACCAATTGGTGATGTACCTAAAGTACATGGTGTTGAATTTAGAGAGAGAACAGCAGGGCTGTGGGTCTGATTAGCAGGCCCACAGCCACATTAAGTCGAAAACCAGTGAAGCGAAAAGCAAAAAGTGGGGTGACCATAGGAAAGCAGACCCAACTCTCCTACAGTTGTATCATGATTTTTTTCCTCACGTTATCTTGTATGTATTTGTTGAATACACTTCCCATTCCCTTGGGGGGACTGGTGAAGCTTGTAAAGGTTTTTTTCTGCCTGTTTCTTTTGCAATAAGAGTCCAGTAGTCACGTATATTTTTTTGTTTAGCCGCAATCTGATTGGCCATCCTTTTTTTTTACAACAAATTTTATCAAGATTTTTGTACCCAAAGGGGCGAACCCCCCACGAGCAGTGTTCAGACAGATTACAGATTATAGGTACACAAGCTACTGGTGAGGGCAGCTCCTGAGGATCAATAAAGCATTCAAACCAGCATCCCCCCGCCTGCCCCCTCCCTTGCACCGCGCCTCCCACATGAAACACTATATATGGGTACAGGGGTATAGGCATGTCTCCACTCTGGCCCATTCGCGAATTAAATTGGAGAGTCATGAATGATAAGTCTGTCGATAGGGTCTGGATTCACTGACGTTGGAAAGATGGATAGGTCATTGCCCCGGTATTCGGCCCCCCTGGTCCAGATCTTTCCATACTTTTGCGGGCAGCGTCGCGCCTGAAACACCGCCACTTCGGCCAACATACATTTCTCCAAGGCAGATTTTCATACCGCAATCCCCGGGGGGGAGGAGGAATTCCAATATTGAGCTATGTCACGCTTGGCCAAGGTTAGTCCTAAAAATAGCAAATGGCTTTTATATCTGTTCCCCCCAATATCTTCTGTGCTATGGAGAAGGGCTGATTGAGGATCTGCTGGGAGGTCCCAGACTAGCACCCGCCCCAGACAAGACATTATCCTCAACCAAAAATGTTGTAGTGCAGTGCAGCCGCAGACTGTGTGGAGAAAAGACCCTTCTTCCGAATTGCATCGGAGGCAGGTGGGGGATGGAATAGCTCCCATCTTACAGAGATGGAGGCGGGTGTAGTACACTCGGTGAAGATATTTGAATTGGATCAATCTCTATCTAGAGGACACGGCTGAACCCCTAGGGCTGGCAAAGGCCTCAGTCGGCCATCCATTTTTTATCCTGTTGCACTTTTCTTTCGCCCTCCGTCGCCCTCCGTTTGCGATTTATAATTATTTTAATTTCCTGCTGTCTATTGTCGGAGAAACATAGGAATTGTGCCCAAATTAATTTGTTAAGTAATATAAATTTTTTGTTGGGATTTTTCTTTTTGTGATTTCTTAATTGGAAGCTTCGGAGGTTATGGGGTTCTTGCTGGAATTTCACGAGTTTCGTTAAAGCGACTTCAAAATTTGTTATTGGGTCTGTGAGATGTGTACTCTCAATTATTTGCATAAATGCTTTTGGTATGTTGTTGTCGAGTGCTCTCGTATTCCAAGTGATTTGTCCGCGTACTTGGTTCACAAGTGCAGGACTTTGTGGATACATGTTATAACCTGCAGAGCTAGACTTCACTATTAGGCCAGCACATATCTATGCATGTCTGCATTTCATGGTACCTATGATAAGTTACCAAATCAGATCATGGTATATGTGCTAAAAAAGTTATAGGCTTGGCAGCATGAGCTGTGTCTGTATACTGCTGGTAGCAGCTGAGGATGATGTTAATCATGCGTACAGTGCCAAAGATCACTTACCATACATCTGGCTTTGCAAAACTGTTGTCTGTGAGCTATAACTCACAGACCCCTTCAGAGTACCATACAACCTTGAAATCACATATCTGATGGCCAGAATATTCACTGTTATGTATTGAATTGATGGAAATGAGATGTACATGTGGGATCAGTAGGCACAGCATGCAGAGAGCAAGGCCTGATAATGACTTGTAGCCTGTCTGGGTCATGGCCCAGGCTGGGACAGAGTTAAAGTGGCAAGACAACTGATGCCCTAAAGAGCTGCAGATCCATGGAGGTTCCCAAAATGGGTTTTATTATGCAATGGTTGTCTTGATTGATTTTTTCCTGGTCTTTATTTGGAATGGTAACTGAGGTAACCCCTTGACCTGATTGATACTTCTTTCCACTGATACACATTGTCATTGTGTCTTTTACTTATGACAGTCCCTTTAGTCCAACAAATCTGTTTTCACTTTTCCATAAGTCATGCTTCCACTGTATAGTCCTATTGCACATCTGACACATTACCAGTGTAGATAGTTGATTAATTCTGAAGAGATTTTCAAATGTCATTCACCGGTTTTGTTACATTCAATCCAATGAAACAACACATACAATGGAATGTTGAATGTCATCCCTGTAACAGTGCCACATATAGCAAAGGGTGTGTCCTGTGATGGCAGTGCATATCACACACACTCAATCTGACCTAGTTTGATATCTGATTAAGTAGTCCACATGTCCACACATCCCCAGAGAGGCAGCTCTCAGTGACCCACATGCCCTTGCTTTGTGATCTAAACCTTAGGATATAGTCTATTCTATTGTGTCATGCTCTATGGACCGTATGCATCAAGTCACTGGGCCTGGCTGTATAGGTGTCTGTACAGTCATGTACAAATAGTTCACCCTTTAGAAGGTCCTAATTGTGTGTTATGTGTCATAGTAGCTCACATCACAGAACTTGCAGGATGGCCCTGGGCTACATGATGTTAGTGTCAGTGTAGGTCATGACCAGGGTTGAGGATAGTCAGCAGATGACCAAAAAAGTGTGTATTCATGCTGTTGTAGTGCATAGCAGGTGACATTTACACATGTATTGTGTTAACTATTGATGAATACCTGTGCTAGTTGTATAAAAATGTGTATCAAACAAACGGATATTCAAAAAATTGCAGATACAATCTGTTTCTTCATCTATTGCATTCATGCAGGGCCAAGTCCATCAGAAAAAAGCCGTATGGAGAGCTATCACCAGGAAGGTGCGGACCCGAGGGGTCTTTAACCGGCTTAGCATCCATTGAAGAAAGTGGTAGGAGGAGCTGAGGCACTGGACCAGGAAGATCATGGAGGTCTAGCTGAGGAGGTGCTCCTAACGTGGATGACTTGCATGCCTGATCCTGACCCCCCCCCTAATGGCCTGCATACTGGTAGTGGCCTGCCTAGAGCCTGATGGACCATTGAGGGCCCAACAGCAGCTAAAAGGGGCTGAGTCCTAGTCAGAGTCATTCATGTTACATTGCCAATTTTGTGTTACAGGCAGGCATTTCCACATCAATATTGCAGGTGACCCATGTGCGATTCACAAGATGAGTCATTGTTTGTGTAGGTCTGGTAGTAGGTGCATGGTGCTGTGATGTGCCTATTGTTTTTATGACCAGGAACACAGCTGAGTCCAGTCCACTAGCAATTTTCACTTTTAGCAGACACCTTGCTGAGTGAAGTGATAAATCATATCATGTTCTTAGTTGTTCTGGGTGACAAATGTTCCAGACAACTTGTCTTCCTATGTACGGAGTAATGTTCCTTCACTACTGTCTCTCATGTGATGGTGGCCCTATTAAATGTGACATGGCATACAGCGCACAGTTTATGCAGTGACTGGCCAACACTTCCCATTGGTAAGTTGTGCTTCAACAGTGAGATGAGTGTGTAAACATCCCTAGTGCCATCAGCATTAGGGCCTAAATGTTGTACAATGTTCATTTGCCTGTTGTTAGTTTATCTGAAATAGTGTTTCAAAAGTCATTCACTAACTGGTGGCATGCATCAGGGAGTGAGATGTAGAACTGTAGAGATCATATGTGAGTGTCTACACCAGGGATCACCAACCAGTTGATCGGAAGCTACTGGTAGCTCACCGATATGCTCTGAGTAGCTTGAAGTCCGACATCTCTTTCTTTATTCTTTTGCTTAATTCAAGGCCTCTTTTCAGTGCTTACCCTCTCTCAACCAAACCAGCTACTGAGATAGGTTGCAATGTGCTTAAACGGACGAAATCATTAACAAAATCTTGTACGATGCAGTAATAAACTACCAACCGGAAACCATACTGCCTGCCTCCTGCAGCTAAGCACAGAGCTTCCATCCGTTGTGGATAGAGTAGCAGAGAGGCGAAGCAGTAGCTTTAACACCAAAGTCTTTTTCAAAAAGGTCCAGGACTTTGGTATGGGTACCAGGCAGGTGGTGTAGTGCTCAGCAAAAGACCACAAACAGTTTAAGCCTAGCAGCATCATGGCTTCCATCTTGTGAGAGGAACATAATTTGTTTTTTAAACAGACTTTATTGAGTTTCATACAAGGAATATAGCCCGTGATATCTTGACCTGGTCAATCAAACAGTTGGTCGACAAGTTACTTGGATTATAAGTAGAGAAATACATAACCCACAAGGCAACAGTTCAGTTGGAGTTTTAGGTGAACACCTTCACTAGCTGGCTCTGTATAAGTTCTTGTAATCAGGTCCTGCTGCAACTGCAGCAACTGCAGCCTCTTGTCCCCAAACTGCCCCCTAACACCCTGCCCTCTAACTATCCCCCTCTAACTACCCCCCTCCCGTCCCTCCGCTCCAGGCGTGTCACTTAGGTTTAGGTCAGTAATATGAGATACATGTACAGGGCTTGTTGGGCATCCACACTAATTGAGGTATCGCTGTAAGGTAACTCGCCTCAGTAAGGTGTTTTAATGTATTCTCCTGAGGTGGGGCTGCAGGCCCCAGGATCTCTGCATCTGCCCACAGATTAACCTGTGTCGGCTGTGGGGTCCCCTAGAGAGGCGTCGTCTTCGCTGTTATAAGGGGATTTGAGTGCTACAACCAGTGTCGCCTGGCCCTTGCTGCTTCCAATGCCTTCCTGCTCCCTGTTTGCTTCACTACTTGCAATCTGATCACTCCTTCGCCTTCAGCCCAATTAAGGAGCTCTGTTTTCCATCGTGCTATACTTGGGCCCGCTTTGCTTTCCAGTGCATAGTGATATTTCGCTTGGTCAGAAGTAAGCCCAAATTTAGAAACTTACTTGTGACTTTATTTTTGGACGTATGAGGGAACCAGTGTAAGACGCAGTGTTTCAGGGACGGTTCGCCGCGGCCAGGGCGACTGACGCTGGAATCTGGGGACCACGGTTCGATCCCCGGCTCCGGCGGCAGGTCAGCCCAGCACCATGTGACTCTGGGCAATAGCTCGCTTAATCTTCCGACGGCCCCCCAGCGCCTAGAGACCCTTACGGGTGATTGTGCGCTTTACAAATGTGGACTTTACTTTACTTTTCTAGTTCTCTATCTGTGACATCAGTCAGTACTGTTGTTAATTCCTCCCAGTAACTGTCTAGGAACGGGCAGCCCCAAAACATGTGCTTAAAGTCTGCTCCTTCTGTGTTGCAATGCAGACAAGTCGCCAAGGTGTTGGGGAAATACTTATTAAGCTTTTCTGGGGTTAGGTAAGCCCGGTGGAGGATATACAAATGTACTAATATGAATTGTGCATTCCTGGTGCTCTTCCCAGCTCTCTCCACCAACTCCCCCCAAGCTTTCTCCAGGATACCTTCCCCAAGGTCGACAGGAGGGCCTTACTTTCCTCGTCCCCCTGTGTGCAAGGAGGAACTTCACAAGCTGCTCCAACCGGGGAGGGTCCTAATATGCAGAACTCTGATTTCAAAGACAATAAAAGAATTGCTTTCACCATATCCTTGGTCTTATTGTTGCTTAAATAACCCTCCGGATGTTGGCCCCTGACATAGTGGTGGAGAATTCGTGCATAGCCCCATCAATACAGGATGGAGAACTTGGTATACCAGTTGAAAGAAGGTCAGGCCAAGCTGGAGTGGACTATCGAGAGAAGCTCCAGCCAGACCGAGATGGACAGAGCCACCTTTACAGCTTCCATACAGCAACAGGCCGAACAGATGGCCAAACTGGCAGAAGGCAAGAGCCAGCTGCTCGCGGGTATCGGCCAAGGAAGAATCCCCGCTCCCCTGGGTACCGTCATCCCGTTACAGAAGTACGTACCTGGGGAGGACCATTTTTCCTTTTTCCTGAACTTCGAAAGGGCTGCCCTGGCCAGCGGATGGCCTGCAGATTGCTGGCCTTTCTACTTGGCCCCTCTGCTTACAGCCTAAACCCAAGCGGCGTACCAGGTCATCAACAAAGACGTACATGGTCATCAAAGTCAGCCTATGGCACAGTAAAGCAATACGTACTGGATCGTCTAGGCATAGACAATGAAACCCACCGTCTCAAGTTCAGACAAGAGCGGGGCTTCACTGGTGACATCCACAAAATGCTGTTCTATAAGATCAAGCATGCTGCCGATCGTGGGCTAAAACCCCAGGAGTCCAACATGGAGGAGGTAATGAGTAAAATCTATCTGGAGAAGTACCTCGAGGACCTGCCTTACGGTACCCACAGATGGTTGAGACAACATCCGGGTCTGACTTTGGAGCATGCCATTGAAATGGCCACCTCCTACTCACGGGCACAAAGTCGCCCCTCAATGAAGGTGAAAGAGAACCCCCAGAAGGGAGCCCCACCAACAGAATATGACAGAAGAACAACAAAGGTACCTCTGGATTCTTTCAGAAACAGGACTGGAAGGCCAGATAGCTTGGCTACGTCTAGCCCTCAGTGTTTCGAATGTGGCGAGTGGGGTCACATAGCCCGTTTCTGCAGGAAAAGAAAGGACAAGGTGGAAGGCGAACCCATGGACGTCAGTTATGATCGCTGATCCATCCTCTTTGCCCAATAGACGGGGCACATCTATTATGTGAGTCTTCTGGTGAATCAGAAAGTAGTAACAGCCCTTTTAGATTCAGGGTGCAAGCACTCATTGGCCAGGGAAGAGATAGTCTCAACCTCAGCTTTTATACCCGAGAGAACCGTCAATATCCGCTGTGTGCATAGGGAAATCAGGGTGTATCCAACAGCTCAATTGACCATTCGCACTAAGTCAGGCAGAAGCATCACGGTCATCGTAGGTGTTCTCCCTAACCTTCCTGAGGCTCTGATTCTTTGCCCTTCTTATGTCTAATGCTTTACGGTGGGGGTGGCAGACACTGGTCCTCATAATTCCCTTCTGTCCTCTGAACCCTGGGCTATCAATAACAACTTCAGGGGGGGGCAGCTAAACGACACCTCTCTCAGAAATTTCTGGCAGGTGGCGCAGGAAACAAAAGACAACCCCAGACCTACTTACCCTTGTTTCTTGCAACAAAACGGGCTCCTTTATCGTCTTGCAAAAGAAGGGGCGAAACCCCAGTTGCTAGTCCCCACCAGTTTTAGGGAGCAAATCCTTTTTTTTGCACATTCCCATCTCCTTGCAGGTCATGTGGGGGCAGAGAAAACCAGTCAGACTATCCTTGGTTGTTTTTATTGGCCCGGCATATACCTTTAGACTAAGAAGTACTGTCAGGAGTGTGCCATATGGCAGAGAAGGAATCCCTATGTTCCCCAAAGGTCCCATTGCAACCTCTTCCTAATATAGGTCGTCCTTTTGAACGAGTAGGCATGGACCTCACAGGACCCCTCCCGAAGTCTAGCAAAGGACACCAATATGTTCTTGTGTTAGTTGATTACGCTACACGGTACCATGAAGCACTTCCACTACGAACAGCCACCACCACCACGATAGCACAGAGGGTGATAGAGGTGTTTTCTAGGATGGGGTTCCCACAAGAGCTGGTGACAGACCAGGGTACCCCCTTTGTATCCCGTCTTATGAAGGAGGTCTGCAAGCATTTGGGTATCAAGCACATACGAACATCTGTGTACCACCCCCAAACTGATGGCCTTGTGGAACGATACAATGGAAACCTAAAACTCACCTTAAAAAAATAAGTAAGTGGGGACGGGAAGAACTGGGATCAGTTGCTTCCCTTGGCCCTATTTGTAATACGCAGCTCTGTTCAGAGCAGCTTGGGGGTCTCTCCCTTCGAACTAATGTTCGGGAGAAAACAAGGTAGGCTCCTTGAAATTACGAAGGAAAGTTGGGAAGAACAAGGGATAACCGAAGCCCAAGCCTTACTGGACTATGCAAATCAGGTAAAGTCGTGGTTGCACAAGCTGAGGTCCCTAGCCCAGGAAAATCTAGAAAAGGCACGGACTGAACAGAAATATCAGTATGATAAAGGCAAGAAGTGGAGGGAGCTAAAGCCAGGGGACTGGGTCCTACTTCTCCTCCCTTCCTCCACCCATGAACTCAGAAAGGAGTGACAGGGACCGTATAAGGTAGAACGCAGGATAGGAAATATCTCGTATATATTGTGTCTCTTCCCTGGGAAGACACATATGCATCATGTGAATCTGTTAAAAAGATGGTTAGGCCCCACCCCCAATAAACCCTGTACAGGGTCTCTTGCCTCGCCAACCAAGACCACGGTAGGGGGCACCCTTCTAAGCCCAGACCTAGAGCCCCAGAAAATAACAGAAATAAGGGACCTCTTGCAATCGTATTCCGACATATTCTCAGATCAGCCTGGCAGAACCTCTTTAGCAACCCATACGATACCCACCACTGAGGGGGTAGTAGTCAAACAAAGACCGTATCGAGTCCCCGAGGCATGCAGGGAAGCCCTAAAGAAAGAGGTGGCTGACACATTAGCTCTGGGGTGGTGGTGCCAACTGGTGCTCTCCAATCGTCCTAGTCCCGAAGCCGGATGGAAGTACCAGCTTCTGCATTGACTTCAGGGCGGTGAACCGAATATCCAAGCAGGACGGGTATCCCCTTCCGCGGGTGGACGAATTGATTGAACGCCTTGGTGAGGCACGTTATATTACCACCCTCGACCTCACCAAGGGATACTGGCAGATCACCCTTCACCCCGGGGATCAAGAGAAAATGGCCTTATCCACCCCGGAGGGTTTATTTCAGTTTACGGTCCTACCATTCGGCCTACATGGTGCCCCAGCTAGCTTCCAACGGCTAATGGACACTCTTCTAAAAACCCACCAGGAATATTCGTCGGCATATCTAGATGACATTGTTGTGTTTAGCAAAACCTGGGAAGAGCATCTGTGCCATCTATCAGACGTTCTCTCTGAGCTAAGAAATGCGAATCTACACATTAACGCACGTAAATCCAGATTCGCCTTCCAAAAAGTAAAATACCTGGGCTTCTTGCTGGGGAAGGGCTTGATTGAACACCAAGAGTGAGAAGGTGAGGGCTATTTGAGACACTCCTTATAACCCCACAAAAATGGAACTAAGGGCTTTTTTAGGTTTTGTTGGCTACTACCGGCGCTTCATCCCCTAGTTTTCGGACAGTTACGCCCCCCTTACAGACCTGCTGAAGAAAAACTCTGGCTCCAGTCGCCTCAGTTCCACAACCAAAGACGAACTAGTAGCTTTTCAGACCCTGAAAGACATCTTAACCACTTCCCCTTTTTTACTGACACCAAACTTTCAGAAAATCTTCATATTACAGACAGATGCCTCAGGGATGGGAATAGGAGCTGTTCTCTCTCAGTTGAACGACGAAAGGTTGGAAAGGCCTGTTCTATACATCAGCAGAAAACTCTTCCCCAGAGAGAGGGCATACCCCATAATAGAAAAGGAGTGCTTTGCCATCAAGTGGAGTATAGAAAAACTAAGGTACTATGTAGAGGGACGCTCTTTTTTGTTATACACGGATCATGCTGCACTCACCTGGCTACAGCGGAATAAGGGCTCCAATGAACGACTCCTTAGGTGGTTTTTGTCCCTTCAGACTCATTGCTTCCAGGTGCTACATCGGAAAGGCAGGAAACAGGGCAATGCTGACTACCTGTGGTGTTATCCTCGTTCCCCCGATCGGGGAAGCTCTACGGGGGGCATGTGTCAGGAGTCCACTGACAACGGGGGAACTGACTGGCCTCCTGACGTGGTTAACGGTGTGCTGTTGCCTTACATACAGGCAGGAGTGGAGCCCTTTAAGGAATCTCCCGAAAAGGACTCCCCGGGGGAGTGGCCTATGATGTTTTCGTCATCCATCCAATCGGGTGAGGAAGCAGTCGGAACAAGAGAGGAGAGCCCCCGCACTTATGCGGAAGAGGAAGCCCAGCCGAGTGGAGAGTTGGAGACATGGAGGTTGGAGAATCCCGACGGACAGAGAGGAAGCGAGAGAGAAAGAGCGGCTCGAAAAGAAGACGTCCAGCCAGGAGGCCAACATGACCGTCTTCCGCCCCGCCACCCTCCAGGAGGGGGGTGGCTTGACAGGGTATGGGCGAGGTTCAAGGGGTTTCCAGGGCAAAGGTACGAGGAGGTGGTAAAATGAGAGGGAGGTCACAACAGGGACCACACGGCGTCAGCGTTCATCGTGGTGATTCTTCCCTCACTCCCCGCTCCCTTGTATGAGGAAGGAAGTCGCTTACCCACTGACCGCATTTTTTAAATTTTTTCCTTTGCTCTTTTGGGTTTTGGACTACTTCCGGTACCTGAGCCACGGATGGGTGGAGAAGACAGGACTGCCTTACTTTCCTTGTCCCCTGTGTGCAAGGAGGAACTTCACAAAGCAACCCCAACCGGGGAGGACCCTAGTGTGCAGAACTCTGATTTCACAGACAATAAAAGAATTGCTTTCACCATATCCTTGGTCTTATTGTTGCTTAAATAACCCTCCTGATAGTGGCCCCTGACAAACACAAATTTCAATGTGACGTATACTAATGTTAAACGTTTTGCAAAATTACTCGCAAACAGAATACAGCCACTGCTCCCATTAATTGCTCATCCAGATCAGTCAAGGTTCCTCCCAGAGTGGTCTACGGCGCAAAAACTTCGCACCTTTTTTACTGTTCTACACTACTTTCACCCTAACATGAAAGCGATTGCAGCATTCCTAGACGGCACAAAAGCTTTTGACACGCTAGTGTGGACATATTTTTTCCCTGTCCTGGAGAGAATGGGATTTAGCCCTCTCTTCCTGGGCATCATACACCTGCTCTACATGGAGCCATCAGCAAGGATCCGCATGAATGGTATGCTGTCGGTCCCATTCCGTATCGTGTGACAAACAAGTCAGGGTTGCCCCTTGTCTCCCCTTCTTTTCGCTATAGCGATGGAGCCACTGGTGGCTCAGGTTAGACAACACCATGCTGACAGAGGGCTAGGGTTCAGCCCCAGGGGCCTATTAATCTCACTATACGGGGATACCATTACCCTGTATATTAACGACCCTGCTGTGAACTTGGCTCCCATTCTCCACAAACTAATAAAAATTGGGGGCTTATACGGAATATCCATTAATTGGGCTAAGCCCACTCTTTTTCCACTTACTGACACCACAATTCCATTCTCTACTTACTACCCCTTACAATGGGCTGATGATCCGGTGAAATATCTGGACATCTGGCTTAGTTGGGATGTGCAAGAAATTTGGAGCATGAACTTTGGACGCGCTATAACGTGGCTGGAGGACAAGGTAACAGCATGAACAAAATTGCCTCTCTCCCTGACTGGGAGCATCGCAGTAGCCAAGATGGTGGTTCTCCCTAAATTTTTATATCTCTTTGTTAACATTCCAATCCACCTCAACCAAGCCTTTTTTAATACTGTGTGCTCTTTATTGATATCCATGGTGTAGGCGGGAGCCATGCGCGGGTGTCTAGGGAACTCCTGACATTACCATTAACTCAGGGCGGGCTGGGGGCCCCTGATTTCCAGCTGTATGCTTATTGCGCACAAGCACAATTCTTGCAGTATTGGTTACATCCTATTCTGTTTCAGCCACTTGTGGTGGTTGAGCTTGATGTGGCAGCGCAGGTGCCTCTCCGGGTGGCAGTTTACGGGCCCTACCGACGGCCGAGAGAAGGCATTGACACGGTTGAAACTTTGAGGTGGGCGTGGGACAGGCTTCGAGATAGAGCTCATCTGCAAATACTATATGCCACATCCATCCCTACAGCGCATCACCCCATGATCCCCGCGATGTCGGAGGGTGCCTGCAGATCAATAGCCAGAAACTTGGGACTGCACAAATTTGCAGATCTATATCCTGAGGACACATTCAGATCTCCAACAGGAACGACAGAGGGGAGGGCCAGAATCTTCTCGAAGCTGTTTCTTTATTACAAACAAAGGGCATCTGGCAGACAAGTACACACAGCTTTCCCCTCCCCCCGCCCACACTGATGGCACTTGAAAACATCGTTCAGGCTGCCGCTGCCCGGAGACTCATAATGCGCTTGTACAACAACATGCAGCATACCACTACCCTAACTATTCCAAATCTCGCCAGGGCTGGAATTCAAAGCTTCATAACCAGATAACGGAGGAGCAGCGGGTTTTTTGCTGTAGTCAACTTTGAGGAGTACGGCTGCGAGGCTGACCGGAAGTGGCTGATGGTCGGTGGTGACTCACTGCACAAGCGGGAAAAGCTGAGCGGTCTAGTGGAAGCACGGGGGATCGAGGAGGAGCGCCTGACGTCATCGGGAGGAGACAACCAAAAAGGCGCGGATCCGGAGGAGTGCGGGTGTGAGAGTACAGAGAAGAGAACTGGGACGGAGACGGTGGAGGAGAGTGGAGTGAGAGGCCAGACGAGAACGGAGGAAGAGGACAAGGACGAAGGAGGCGAAGACCCGAGACCAAAGAGAGAGTCTTAAACACCGAAATAGAGCCCGGCGGCCCGAAGGAGGGAGAGGACGCCCTGGGCCCCAACGCCACAGCCCTGGACACGGGTCATGGCTTAAGGCGAGTACCACGTAGGGGATCGTTTTGGTGGGGGTGGTGGGGAGGCATGGGCTATTAGTACACGTGTGTGTTGCTTGGTCCTTTGCACTGCGGGAATTCCCTCACTTTACCCCCCTCACTTTACGATGTCTGGTGGTGGTTGCACATATAATAGAAAAAGAATAGAACCCAGTAGTAATCCCGGCTTGTTGTTTCTTCTTCTTTTCCCGCAACCAGGATTGAGAGAAAGAGAGAGAGATGTCATAAAGACCCTGCTGTTACAGGACACCGGGACACCAAAGGAGATCATCGGCAGGAACAGTGGAGGATCCTCCCCCTTTTTCTTTATTAGTTGTGTCCCCACAGATGTGCCTGTTGGCTTTGTATGATCTGCAGTACCCAAAGGAAGGGCCAAGAAAATCTAAATAAAAACCTTCAAGCCCACCTCTTTGTGTGTCCCGTGTTCCCTTCTGCCCCAGGTCCATCAAAATGCCCACAAAGTGGTGTCCGAAGTGGGATCAGATACACCCCTACGTGTTGAACAATGACACAACCCATGCCTGTGGAGGGCATCATAGCCCAGTTAGCCATGGGGCAGCAGCACCTGCTACTGGTACTAGAACAACAAGCCCAGACAGCGCAATTGGATCGGGAAGCCCTGCAAGGGGCCCTGAAGGAGCAGGCCAACCTGCTCACCACCAGCCAGCAGGTGCAGGACACTGCCATCCTATGACTCACAGACGCCATTGTGAGCACCAGGGTGCCCCCCAATGTCCCAGGAACAGTATTACAGCAGTATCAAGATTGAGACAATCCTGATTATTTCTTCATTAATTTTGAACAAGTGGCTACCACAGCAGCCTGGCCCCAAGAAAGGTGGGGCCAGTACATAGCCCCACTCCTGTCAGGTGAACTACAGGCGGCGTATCATGCCGCCAACCCAGCCGGTACCACAGCGTACGAGGACGTAAAAAGGGTCATTCTCGAGCACTTGGGTTGTGACCAGGAACACTACCGAACCAGATTCTTTAACCAGAAATGGACTGCAGGGGACAATCCCTGTGCCCTTAATTATTGAATCAGGGATCTGGGCAACAGGTGGCTAACACCCCATACATCGACCGATGAAGAAGTCTCCAAGAAGATGTACTTGGAGGAATTCCTGGATGCACTACCCCCTAATATCAGGTTGTGGGTGAAACAGCACCCCAACCTGACTTCTATGTCGGCAGTGGAGTTAGCATGCGCTTTTCACAGGTCTACTGATTTCAAGGCTGGCATGACACGACCCCCATACAATCCCTCCCCGAGAACCACATCTCGACCAGAAACCAAATCCCCACTGGCTCCCCACCCGGCCCCAAGACCTCCCTTCCATTCCCCTGGTCCAAGTGGGCAAGGGCCCCAGTGCTATCACTGCGCAGAATGGGGACACATAGCCAGACAGTGCCCCCATTGTACCCCCACAGCAGAACAAATGGAGGGGGGGTACTCCAGGGGCCGGATATACATAACAGGGAGGGGCCCCCATCAGTATAGGAAGGAGGTTTTCCCATTTCAAGAATATAACTCAGGACATCTATTTTGGGATCATTACTTGGTAATGTATTACTGGGTACACTTTCCTGGCTTAATTATTTTTCTCTTTTAACTTAGCGCTTTGTTTTAACCTGCGCTGACAGTTAAAGGAAGGAACTGCCTGAATGCTTATCGCGGCATTTCAAGAACCATTGGCGATCTGCGTGGTATGTGAAGTTTATTTTCATTGACTTACTTCTGCTGTTGCCGTTGACTGCATTATCGAGCGGTGTGGCATTGCTTCGTTGCATCATTTGAAACTTGTATGCGTGCGCCATCCTTTTCGCCGAACGCTCTGTCTCAGAATCCTTACAGTTCTCTTGCGTGTTGCATCGTGGGATTGCAGCTCTGACCTCACGTTTTACGTGCGGCCATTTTAGAGTTGGTTTTTCAGCATTTTGGTGTCAATTTCAGTCGGAGTTCACGATAGTGCTTCCTAAGGTGCTAAAACTTACTAATTCAATTATTTTCTTCACTTTTCCAAACGCGATTATTTAAAGGCACTATTATTCTTCATTTTTTTTTCTCTCCCACGCTGGACAAGGTATTGTTATATTATTATTATTTTCAAGCCAATTTCTATTGAACTTATCTATAGACATGTCTAACATTGCTGCACCACCACATTTCTTACAAGTTGCTGGAGATCCAAACATAGAATGGGATTTATGGTGTCCCATGTTTTTGGTTTATGTGGATGTTTTAGAAAAAGATGGTGTTCAGCCAAATGGAAACTCGCTTTATTAAGGCATTGCTTAGGGGGTGCAGATATAAAGGAGTTTGATCATTTACCTCCAATTGAAGAAGCCGGGGACATGGATGTCTTTGACAAGGCTGCGAAGCAAATGAAAATTCGTTTTGGAAGAAAAATTAATACTGTGATGGAAAGGTTCAAATTTTACTCACGTGCCCAAAAAAAATGAAGAAACTATTGAAGACTATGTTTCTGTTTTACGCTCTCTTGCTTGTTCGTGTGCTTTCGAGACTATTTCTTATGAACAAGTACTTAGAGACCAGATAATGATGAAAAACAAAAGTAAAAAGATTCAGGAAAGACTTTGGTTAGGTACAGAATCTACTCTAAGCGCAGTTATCAATATTGCCAAGGGAATTGAACAGTCTGAATTGTTTGTGTCTGAAATAAGGAATCAATCTACTAAAGTACAAACCACGGAACCAGAAGTCTCTTTGGTAAAAGACAAAACAATTGATCCTAAGAAAAGTTATTTTAAAAAGGAGACGGAAAAAAACATGTAGATAATAAGACCTTTTTTAAAAGGAATGACATTATTTGTTATAGATGTGGTAGTTCCAACCATGTGGGTAATTATAAAGGATGTCCTGCTTGGGATAAAGTTTGCATAAAGTGTAAAAAAAAGGGTGCCTTTAGTAGTGTTTGCCGTGCTGTTCAGAGGGTTAATTACATTTCACAAGAAGAAGAAGAAGTCTTGCATGGTTTAAATTGCATTTTTTCTGTGAATGAATCTGAATGTAAAAAATGTCCTTCATGTGTTATCAATATTACTAGTAAACCTGCTCAATTGATGGTAGATTCATGTTCATGGTACACTATCATTGGGGACAAACTTTTCAAAGAGTCTTGGGGAGATTGTAAATTGTGCCTTCCTGGTGTACAACCAGGGGGGTACTCCGGCCATAAAATAGATCTTGAAGGTTATTTTTGGGCATAAATCGAATTTATGGGTAGAATCATTAATGGTAAAGTGTATGTGGCGTCTAAAGGTGTATCAATTCTAGGTTGGCCGCACCAAAGAGAATTGGTGATAAAACTTGACCCAAATGCTTCTACTCCTGTCAGTGTAAGCCCTAATTGCAGTTCATCTAGAAATGTGGTTGATATAAGCACTGTTTGTTCCCAAAGCAATCAGAATTTTAACAATGGATTGTTTATCTCAAACATCAAAAGTAAGTTCCCCAGGGTGTTTGAGGATACTTTAGGGAAATATGTTGGTTTTCAGCATAAGATTATTCTAAATGATGGTGCCATTCCAGTCAGGCACAAAGTCAGAAATGTCCCGTTGACATATAGGTCTAAGCTCAAAGAAATGCTAAGTGATCTAGTTTCTAAACAAATTATTGAACCAATTGAATCTTCCCTTTGGGTTTCTCCCATTATTTTATCGCTCAAAAGCACTGGAGAGCTCCGCTTATGTGTGGATCTCCGCAGTTTGAATACTGAAATTTGGGTAGATAAACACCCTCTTCCAAACATCCATGAGCTAATTTCCACCTTGACCAATGCTACTGTTTTCTCTACTGTTGATTTAGGAAGTGCTTATCATCAAGTGGAATTGCATGAGGAGTCTAAAAAACTCACAGCCTTTGTTACTCCTGAAGGTATGTTTGAGTTTTCACGAATGCCATTTGGATTAGCTAGCGCAGCCTCAGTGTTTCAACGTCTTATGAAAGAGTTGTTAGAAGATTGCAAAGGAGCGATCGCCTTTCAAGACGACATCTTGATATTTGGTAGTGACTGTGTGGAACATGATAAGAATTTAGAGTTGGTTCTACAGAAAATTCAGATGAAAGGATTAATGCTGAAATTTGCAAAATGTAAGTTTAGACAGAATAAAGTAGAATACTTAGGCCATGAAATTTCCTCTGAGGGAATTAAACCGAAAGTTAATCACGTAAAAAGCATAACTATGGCACCTATTCCTACTTCTAAAGAACAACTTTTGTCATTCTTAGGTTTAACTGAATACTATGGAAAGTTTGTTCAAAATTACTCGACTATTGTGCACCCATTATGCATTTTGTTAAAGAAAAATGTGAAATTGGTGTGGGGTAAAGATCAACAAGACTTTTGATTTTTTAAAGATCAAAATTTCAGATGCTCCATTTTTAAAACCATTCAATGTGGTTAATGAATGTATAGTCTGTGTGGATGCCAGCAATGTCGGCCTGGGTGCTGTATTGATCCAAAAAGACAAAGAAGGTGAATATGTGGTTTCTTATGCTTCTAGGTCTCTCCGAGATTCTGAATGTAATTATTCCACTATCGAAAAAGAATTACTTGCCTGTACTTGGGCGGCCCAACATTTTCGACAATTTTTATGGGGTACCAAATTTTCATTGAGGACAGATCATAAACCTTTTGTCAATATGTTGTCGGCTGGGGGTGGTAGGATGCTTACAGCGCGTTTGGCAAGGCTTGCGGCTAAATTGCAAGAGTTTCGGTGTCAGTTGATTTATGTTCCTGGTCGGTCTAACGTTCATGCTGATTGCATGTCACGTTTGCCTATTAAGGAAGTTGGTGATTCTTCTGTCTGTGAAGAATGTGATGTAGCGTTTACTATGGATGATGTTAATCTCATTTTTGGAGAAGAAATCTCCAATTATATTTCTGAGTCTAAATGGTCTGAAGCGATGGAACATGATGACATTTTGAAAGAAGTTCAAGTGTTTTTGAAAAAAGGATGGCCTGAAGAAAGGAAATTGTGTGGCGAATTGGCCTCTTTTTGGAAAGTGAAGGATGAGCTTATGTTGAATCATAGTATTGCAATGAGATCTGACAAAATTATTCCTCCCAAGGATCTTAGAGAACTCATTTGCAAGTTGGCCCACGAAGGTCACTTAGGAATGTCTACAACGAAGAGAAGAATTAGGGAGTTTTATTGGTGGCCAGGGTTAGATGGTATGGTAGACAGGTGGGTCAGGAATTGTTCCCCATGTTCTCTAAGTGATAAATCTGCTAAAGCACTATCTGTTGGAATTACCCCTATTGAATTTGCCCAAGGGCCTTGGAGAAAATTAGGCATTGACATCATTGGACCATTTAATTACCAATATGGCAAGGAATTATTTGCGTTAGTCTTGATTGATTATTTTTTTTATTTTTTTTTTTTTATTGGTGTAAGATGTTTATTCGCACTTACCACATAGGAAAATTCGTTACATGTGATTCGCCTACAACCATAAATGGCCGGCTACAGTTGTGCGTGCCCGATCAGGCTCGTTTGGTCACGTACACAGCCCATCAGCCGACATCCATAGGACCGGCGGCGCTTTACATCTGAATCACATTTATAAAATTAAGTGCTGTATCCAAGTATACTCCTGCCAGTGTTCTTACTTTTCCGGTTACATTTTCCCCCAACGTTAACTGGATGTACTCATCTCTAACTTTAACTTGGTGTGTCTATCAGAAACTCATTCTCTGTGTCACAGCATCCTCCCTCCCTTTCCATACCACTTTCTCAGCGTACAGCTGTAGTCCACCCTCTATGCATCTTTCCTAGTCGGTCGCATTTACCTCCTCATCCGCCCCATGGTCCAGTAAGTAGGTTCTGAGGTATTCCCAATAGTCTTTGGGCCTTGATCTAGCTGGCAGTTCCTCCTCATAGGTATTCAGAGTGTCACGACAGTACACCATATCCTCCAACCATCTCTTAACCTCTGGCCCTCTTGTATCATTCCAGTGTAGGGAGACCCTCCTCTTAGCCAGTAACAGCGCCACTGCACAGAACTTTCGCCTCGTCGCCCTCAAGTTTGGTTCTATACCCAAGAGACACAGTTTTGCATCGCATACCAAAGCAGATCCCAACATGTCATTCAGCGTTTGCACCACCTGTTCCCAATATCCCGCCACCCTGCGACAGTGCCAAGCCAGGTGCATGAAATCCGCTCCCTCCTGTTTACACCTATTGCACTTTGAGTCCTCTCTTAACCCATATCTCTGTAATCGCTGAGGTGTGTAGTACACTTGATGTAGGTATTTGTAGTGTATGATTCGTAGGTTGCCGTTTGGTGTCAGCATGGCTGTGAGCATGCATGCGGATGCCCATTCTTTCTCATTAAGGGGTGTCACTAGTCCCTCGTTCCACCTATCCCTAGCTTTGTCAGTTCCACCCCCTATCGCTCCCTGTAAACTAGTATATAATTTAGACACCAGGTGTGATGCCGTAGGTGTCGTGAGAAGGAGTTGCAGGGGTGCCAGTGGCGTTGGTTCCGCCGGGTGTGTCGGGTAATGTTCCTTGAGTGCCCTCTGCAGCCTATAATAGTTAAATGTGAAGAGGAGGGACGGGTTGCTAATGTATTGCATCGTGTTTAACGCTTGGAAGACCCCATTCAGATACAAGTCACCCATTTTATCTATGCCTGCCCATCGCAGCAGATCCATGCCAATCTGTTCTTGTGTTACTGAGATATGTGGGTTATGGGCCAAAGGGAGGGCCGGAGCATACAGTGGTAGTGCGTTAGCCGCTTTGCCCATCAATCGCCATGCTTCCGTGGTGGTGTCCACAGTGTTTATGTCTCTTTCATGGAGCCTGGGGCGTTTATGTAGCAGTATGTTCGCCAGTGGTATCGGTTCTGCGTCACCCGCCTCTACTGCCACATGGGTCAAGAAAGGTACTTCGTGGTGCCAGTAATGCGCGAATTGCGCTTGAGCGCACAAGTAATAAAGATAAAAGTCCGGCACCTTGAAGCCCCCTTGGGCATATGGTAGTGTCATGGTGTGTAGTTCCATTCGTGCTTGCTTTCCGGCCCATATCAGACTAATCACTAATGAGTTGATATTGCGGAACACTGCCGCTGGCGGCTTTATTGGGATGTTGTTGAATAAGTACAGAAATTTGGGCAGTATCACCATCTTTACAATTGCAGTCCGGTCCGCCAGTGACAATGGGAGTTTATTCCATCTTTTTATTTTATCCTCCAAGGTCGCTATCGCTCGCCCATAGTTGGTGCGTATAACTATTTCTGGGTCTCTGTGGAACCACACTCCTAAATATTTCGTAGGTTCCTCCTGCCATTCGAGTGGGTAGTCTAGGGGTATAGGGCGTGTGCTATCTGTCAGAGCCAGGATGAGTGATTTGTCCCAGTTAATTTGTAATCCGGAGTGGCTCCCAAACCTGATGTACTCCCGCATTAGCGGATTCAGGTGTTGTGCCGGGTTTTTGACATAAAGCACCATGTCATCTGCGTATAACGATATGTGGATGGGGCGTGATGGCATCTGTATAGCCGAATAGTGATGGTGCTGTCTAATTTTACATGCCAATGGCTCCAGGATCAATGCAAAGAGCATCGGCGAAAGCGGGCAGCCCTGCCTCGTCCCTCTGCATATTGGAATGGGTTCTGAAATATGTTTGTTTATTCTGATGCGTGCTGACAGATTGGTATATAGCATAGTGATCCAGCCCAGGAACATCATGGGAAATCCCATGCGCACCAGGACCGCCTGAATGAAGGACCATCCTATAGTGTCAAATGCCTTGGCAGCGTCAAGTAGCACCGCCACTGCTTTCGTGTCTGGAGATAGGTAGTGGGCCAGGGCAAAGAGTGTACGGGTATTATGTGTGGTAGCTCTGTCAGGTATGAATCCAGATTGATCTGGTCTAATTAAAAGAGGCATGAGTGGTTTCAGCCTGTCTGCCAGTAGACTGGCGATTATTTTTGTGTCTACGTTTAATAGGGACAAGGGGCGGTACGAGTCACATTTATCCTCCTCCTTACCCGGCTTTAAGAGCGCAATGAGTAGGGCTTCTCTCATGGAGCCTGGCAGGGTTTGGGCTTCGTGTGCTGCCCCATAGAGCCTCACCAGGTGAGGCGCGAGCAGATCCGCATATTCTTTGTAGAATTCTGTCACGTACCCGTCCGGCCCCGGTGCTTTGTTGTTTGGCAGTCGCTTGATAGTGTCCGTAACCTCCTCTACCGTGACAGGTCGCGCTAGGTATGCTCTGTGACCGTCTGACAGCCACGCTAATTCCACATCTTCCATATATGCTAGCAAGTCTTCCTGCGTGGGCGAGGGGCGTGCTTGGTATAGGGCGCCGTAGTGCGCCATAAATTCTGTCATAATCCCCCCAATGTCGTTCGCCGTTTCCCCCGTGGCCTTACTGATGGTTGTTATGTGCTGTGGGGCCCTCCCCGAGCATATCTTATCTGCCAGAGCCCTACCTGGTCTGCCACCTTCCCCGTAGCGCCTGGCCGTCGCCCGTTTAGTGACGTACTTGAGTTCGTCTGAGGCAAACTGTTTATGTTCCGTCAGAAGGGTTTGTATGTCTCCTAGCACCTTAGTGTCCCCTGTGTGCGTGTATGTGTGCTCCAGCTTCTGTATTGCTTCTTCGCGTGTGCGTAGTTGTTGCCTAATGTCCTTCAGTATACCCGAGGACGTGCTAATGCATACCCCCCTGATTGTGACCTTAAACGCTTCCCACAGGAGACAGGGGTCGTCCGTTGTCGGACCGTTTATGTCGAAGTATTCTACCATTGCCGCATGTATAGCGGTGCTATACAGCGGGTCCTTCAGAGCAGTCGCGTTGAAACGCCAAGTGAAGGGCGGCGGAACATACTTGGGGACCCCTATTTTTAGCAAAACTGGGTTGTGATCTGATAGTGTCCTGGGCAGATGTGAGACGTGTTGAACCCAAGTTGTTATCTCTCGGGTACCTAGCCAGTAGTCTAGTCGCGCCCAGCTGTTGTTTGCAGCATTAATGTGAGTCGCAGCGGTGACCCCAGCGTTACTATTCCTCCAAATGTCAGTCAGTTGGAGGTCCTCCATCACGTCCTGCAACATGTGTCTTGCATTGCTATGGTGTTCCGTGGTATGTGCAGCTCGGTCTAACTGGATTGATTATTTTTTTAATGGCCCGAATTAAAGATTGTGGAGAAAGTTTGTGCAGGGAATGTAATTGAATTTTTGGAAGAAGTTTTCACCAGAGAAGGTTTACCTGAAGAAATTATTTTCGACAATGGGCCGCAATTTGTGAGCAAGGAGTTTGAATCTTTTATTTTGGGTTGTAATATTGTACATAAAAAAGTTTCTAATTATTTCCCACAAGCCAACGGTTAAACTGAGAGGTTCAATAGAGTAGTGAAAGAATCCTGTCAATTGGCTATTAGAAGTGGACTTAAATGGAGGAAAGCTTTGCAAGCCACTTTATTAACATATCCTACTTCTCCCAATTCTGTTACTGGTCTTTCTCCTTTTGAAATGTTACGTGGCAGGAAACCTGAATCCAAGCTTATCCCGGGGTGACTGAAAACCAAGAATGTTTATGATTCAAAAATAGATTTCAATGAGGTTAGAGTACGAGTAAAAAAGTATCAGGAGAAAATGATACAAAATAACAATAAAAGAGAGTCCAATGTTTCAAGATTAAAAGTGGGTGATTTGGTTCGTGTGAAGTTTGGTGGACAGGTCAACAGAAAACAAGCCAAGTGGTCTGATCCTGTAAAAATACAGAGATATTTAGTAAAGCAGTTAGAGTGGAGGGTGGAAAGATTTGGAATTTTAGACGAATATCGGTTTGTAATTTACAAGCATTTAATGATTCTCCACTAACTAACTCAAAGTTACAACCTTTCAAAGTCAATTTTTCAAGATTGAAGTATGTTGATAATATTTCTGGTCTTTCAGGTTTTGATGAAGTTTTTGATTACTTGGAACCTCAAAAGAATATTGACAATGAAATTGTTCCTGTCAGTCACAATACTGATTTTGGTAATGTTGACGATTCTAATATCAATCAAGAAATTTATGTTACTTTTCAACCTTTTTCTTTCCAGACCATGCATACACCTGGAGCAAAACAAGTAAGTGCAGATTATCTATCCTGACACCCGTTCTCTGAATGGCCCCAATGTCCATTCATGATAGGGGAGATATGTGAGGAGTCCGGCGGCGAGGCGGATCGGAAGAGGCCAGTGGGCAGTGGTGACTCACTGCACAAGCCGTAAAAGCCGAGCGGTCTAGTGGCAGCACGGGGGATCGAGGAGGAGCACCTTACGTCATTGGGAGGAGATGGCGGAAAAGGTGCAGATCTGGAGGGGTGCAGATGCAAGAGTACAGAGAAGAGCAGAACTGGGATGAAGACAAAGGAGGAGAGTGGAGAGAGAGGCCAGACGAGAAAGGAAGATGAGGACAAGGACGAAGGAGGCAGAAGACACGAGACCAAAGAGAGCGTTTTATACACTGCAAAAGAGCTCGACGGCCCGAAGGAGGGAGAGGACGCCCCGGGTCCCAACGCCATGGCCCTGGACACAGGTCGTGGCTTAAGGAGAGTACCGCTGATGGGATCATTTTGGTGGGGGCGGTGGGGAGGCACGGGCATTAGAACACATGTGCGTTGCTTGGTCCTTTCCACTGTGGGAATTCCCTCACTTTACCCCCCTCACTTTACGACGTCCGGTGGTGGTTGCACATTTAATAGGAAAAGAATAGAACCCAGTAGTAATCCCAGCTTGTTGTTTCTCCTTCTTTTCCCGCACCCTGGGCCGAGAGAAAGAGAGAGAGAGACGTCATAAAGTCCCTGCTGTTACAGGACACCGACACATCAAAGGAGATCATCGGGAAGAACAGTGGAGGATCCTCCCCCTTTTTCTTTATTTGTTGTGTCCCCACATACATGCTTGACAAAGGGATTATAGGAAATCAAAATAGATTTTCAAAGCAAAATATGGAACCTGATTCCCTCCCTAACCCAATACCAATGAGAAATGCAGCTGATTTTAGTGCCCCTGATGAAGCCACTCGTAGCCCTGTATTACCCCACCCTATAGCTATAGCAAAAACAAATGAAACCCTGCTGAATGGAAGGGCGGAGTCGGGGGAGGAGAACAGGGTTATTGCTGAAACATGTCAAATGGCTAACAACATTTCTAACGTTGAACCAAAAAAGGGACTACGGCGCATAGACCTCCCTCCGGAAGCTAAACCATATGTGGTGGTTCTTGCTGGGGTCCCACACACGAGTCATGGCAAAAGGGAGGAGTATGCGGAGTTAAAGAGTAAATGTATACATTGGCTGAATCTCAACAGGCCACTCCCTCCAATGGTAACAGCTGAAATTTTGATCGCAAGGCGGGTGGAATGGATCGGGCCAAGGAAGAAGTCCATCGAGGGAGATTGCATAATTATTAATTTTAGGGACAGAAGGGCAGCTGAGCACATCTGTGGCTGGGCTTTGGGCTGTCATGCCACACGAATACAATCTTTATCCCTGACTTACTTTTATCCCCCTACATACACTGCCCCCAGAAAGATAACCTTAGATGGTGGGAGGCAGACATGGAACAACAAGGGGGGAACTAGGATTACTAACAGATATGAAGTGTTGTCAGGTCTGGAGGAGTGTGATAGACGACCAGCTAAGCATAGTCTGAGGGCCTCTAGTGTAGGGCCAAAGGAAGCCAATGTCGGAAAGGGCACGAATCGACTCGAGGAAAATGTTAGAACTTGTGATGGTGCAATAGAATCGCTAAGCATTAGAACCCAAGTTAGTCTGTATAGCCCAGATTTGAGTTCAGGAGGGTGTGAATCGCTACCGACAAAATGGTTGGGAGATATAAACCAAACCTCACCTCATGTACAAAGAGAAGTGCATGTTACACCCGTTCCATGTAGGTGGTCCGATAAGACATTTAAAGGATAAGGCAGCATTAATTACCACCAGGCTGCCAATTGCGCACAGCCCTTGGAAGCCCCACCTCAGCCCCAATCAGAGAGGTGCTCAGGGCAGTATTACCATCTGCAATCACATACGGCATCGAGGCCTTTCCGGACCAACTCATTAAAATCATTGAAAAATGACATCTAAAAGTCTACAAAACCCTGTTCAGGCAGCCTTATAACACCAGGGGACCTCTGGTGAGGCACAAATGTGGCCTGGGGGGTCCTTTCTACAGTATTATTACAGATGCATCACGGCGACACCAGGCACCTTGAAATGTATCCTGCAAAATATATTCAAATATAAAAATAACCCCAGGTCCACTTATCTAACGGCGACAGGAGCTACTCTCCAAATTGATTTGACCATTCTAAACACTTCATCACTTACGCACAATGCAGTAAAAAGTATATTGAAAAAACAGATACAATTCCTCTCGAAGACTTTGGACATGGAAAATATCAAGTCCACACCGCCCCTAAGGGCCCTGGCAGTATCACATAACAACGACAGCCACGTTGGCCCCCAGGCACAATCTTATCTTAATTTAATCGGGAAAAGTTACCTAACCCAAACTTTGGCAGTAAGGATGCTGGCATTACGAATTAAAGACTTCAACCCAAACTGGCCACTGCTCTCCAGGATTGTTTAGTGCAGACTATGCAGCTATAAATCTGAAACTTTTATACACTTACTTTGCTCCTGTCTGCCGTTAATAAAGTCCCTTTTTTTTAATCCATGGAATAATAACATGTAACAATGAAATGAACTGGATTTTTAGCATCTTGGTTCCCCTTGAACTGGCAAGAATTGGTAAAAAGGTTTTGCAGGACCTTCCTAAAAATACACAACAAAGCGCTGAGGTGATCAATTGATTGATAACTTATAGTTCCTGACCCAGAGACATTAGGCATTGCAAAGTCTGACCTCTTTGTAATTGAGTTTTAACATGTATTGAACCCAATTTGTAGCGGATTTTAACAATTTTTTCTTTTTCCATATACATTTTACATTGGTTTATCTATAATAGATTTTAAATAGTCAAATTACCTTAAACTTAACTGAAACCGACTGTACACCATGAGTTTTATCTTTAGGCACTATGTGCCAGTCATACTAGAGGGTATTGCAAGGACCCACCGATTCCTCTGTCCTTTGTATAACATGCCTTTTAAATGTCTAATATTGCCATGGTTTTAATTAACTACATAATACATTTTGTGCTGATACAACACCCCCCCCCCCACCCCCAAGCAGTGAAATGGCCCCCCGCCCTGCCAGCCCGACAGAAAACACTTGATGTCCGGCAGCATTAGTCCAGGCCTTGTCTCGAGAGCCTGTGAGCAGAGCGGCGGGCGGTGTCTCAGGAGAGAGAAGAGCAGTGTTCGACTTCTGGAATGTTCTCACGGGAGTGGAAGCCTTGCGGGCCTGGGGCCGGACAGGTGTTGACAGAATGTGATAACTTGGGTGTGCCTCCTCGCGCCGCCTCTCAAGCTCTAATAATTAGCGTCTCAAACACAACAATTAAAGCATCTGCCTTTGACAGATCTCACCTGCAATTACCCTTCTTGCACTATTACTGTTCCTGACTGTGCCAACCAGCAGCAGTAGCTCCTGCAGAATGTTCTGTTCCCCAGCCCAGCTCGACAATTACACCTAGTAAACGCAGTGCAATTTAACACACACACACTACGCTTAATTCTCGCTTGGCGCCAAATTACAGGTCCTTTTATTACTCAGGGTACTCATTATAGCCAACTCTAAAACCGACCAAGAAGGCAGGGGGGATTGCGTAGTCTTGCACAGGGCTGTCGGGGTGCGGGGCCGGGGGAGCGGGGGAGTATCCTTCCCAGTGGGCCTGGGGCCACCCCTGCACGCGCATGCGCAGCAAGTCTGCAGCCCCCTAAAGGAGTCAAGGCCAGGGCGTAGGGGGGCCCGGGGGACACATCTCCGTCCGATAAGCTGTACCCCCTGCGCAAACTTACTCCGGGAATAGTAGTTGTAGACCCTGGGACAAAAAGGGGGGGAGAAGCTGCCAGACGTTGACTTTGCCGTAGGCTCTAGAAGGGACACGCAGAAAGTAATATCATGCATTGTTAGATTTAAGGTAGGATTGCCTTCTGTATTAGATTGTGTTAAGGATAGCTCTTGTAACATGTGTCTACCAATGTATCTGTACCTTCTGCGTAATTGTATAAAAATGAAAAGTTTTGTATATTGTTTTTTATTTGTTAATAAAATACGGCCAGGGGGGTCACTCCCCCCCTATTCCAAAAACTTGCAACAAACTGGTGTGGTGTCCCCAATCCTGTGCGCCTGGGGGGTGGAAGGGGTGCCATCCTATAACCAGGGGCAGAGGGTAGGGGTGAGAGGGGACCTAGGTAAGTACCAGACCATATAAAGCATCTGCCTTTAACAGATCTCACCTGCAATTACCCTTCTTGCACTATTACTGTTCCTGACTGTGCCAACCAGCAGCAGTAGCTCCTGCAGAATGTTCTGTTCCCCAGCCCAGCTCGACAATTACACCTAGTAAACGCAGTGCAATTTAACACACACACACTACGCTTAATTCTCGCTTGGCGCCAAATTATTTTATTATTACTCAGGGTACCCATTATAGCCACCTCAGATGGATAAAAGCTGCAGCATCACCAATATTGAACCTCCATTTCACAAGTGTATGTCTACGGTAGGCGTTTAGTTCCATTAACATTTATTGATTGTGTTATACAGTAGGATATATACATTATTTTATTGGACATGTACCAGTTTAACCAATTAGATGCTTGTCTGCCACTACAGACACGTTTTCCTTGCCACCAAAATATAAAAGTTCGTCTTGAAGGCTCCTAAAAACCTATGCAATCAGCTTTCTTGTGTGTCACAGCCGTACAGCACCCTAAAGTACTTGGCTGTTAATGGTAGTGGAATCCTTGTTTATTAATTCTAGGTAGAGGCAGCTAAGGTATCTTGGGATCTATTGTTATCAATATGTTAACATATGCATTGCCTCCCTCCCAGGGAAGTATCACTCTTTCACTTCACCCTGTTGGCTGTTTGGATCTATCCTTCCACCTTCCATTGGTATTCCTGGTGGCGTATTTTACACCTTCAGTTCTTTATCTCAAACATGTATGTAATAAACAGATTAATGTGGTTTTGGTTTTTTTGTGTCAGGCATTTTATTGTGTTTGTCTGCACTCGAGTACGAGCCTGATCCTAAGATGTGTCTATCTATTCTTTATGAGGTTGATATAATGGGTGCCGCTCGTAGGAGAAGGACAGAGGATTTGGCGATTAAGGGGACTACAGTGCCCAGGAGCCCCTGCAGATCGCACACCTGTGCTGCCACGCCCACACCGCCGCCGCTACTTAACTCCTCGCGGCCCCCGCTTCGCGGGCGCCGCTCGTAGGAGAAGGACAGAGGATTTGGCGATTAAGGGGACTACAGTGCCCAGGAGCCCCTGCAGATCACACACCTGTGCTGCCACGCCCACACCGCCGCTGCTACTTAACTCCTCGCGGCCCCCGCTTCGCGGGCGCCGCTCGTAGGAGAAGGACAGAGGATTTGGCGATTAAGGGGACTACAGTGCCCAGGAGCCCCTGCAGATCGCACACCTGTGCTGCCACGCACACACTGCCGCTGCTACTTAACTCCTCACGGCCCCTGCTTCGCGGGACGCGTGCTGGGGCGCGCTGGGCAAAGCCCGGGCCAAGGGCGGGCCCGTTTGAGCCCGTTCGAGAACGCCTGAGGATGGGACGGGGTCCCCCCCTGGCATCTCTACCACAAGGTCAGTGCATACTAGTTTATAAGTCATCTGCCTTAAGCTGTCGATCTATCAATTGTAATTTAAATATCGTAAGGAGGAGGATACTCCAAACCCTCTGGAAATGACTACTTTAAAATTTGGGAGAGGCGGGAATTCGTCCAAAGGCACGTCAATAGCGGGCACTTTGGACCAGCTCCTTACGAGAGCCTCTTCTGTCTTGGCTCATGAAATTGCGTTGACAGAAAGAAGGTTATCTCTTGACCCCGCCTTCAACAAACGGTCTTCACTGGGAAGCTTGGTAGGGTCACGTTCTCCAAACCTCATAATTAACATTGATCTTTTAAACTCGGAGAGAAATGGCGAAAGCGAGGGGAATCAGTCATCTCAAGTTGTTGGTGGCTTGCCATGCAACCCAGTATGTGAAGCTTCTATGTCAACTAATGTAAACTTCCCGGCTTTAAACATTGTGCTCCTGGACCGCCCACAGCTAGTGTTACAACGAGTGTTGAAACAAGATCTGCTGGAAGCTCTAACAGGGGGCCAACTGCCCCGGTGGATGTACCCCTTCTTAAAAGGAGGGGGGGGGGGCCCGTTGAAAGGAAGAAAAGACAAAATCCAAAAATCAAATAAAACAGCGGGAAGTAAATTACCAGCATCGTGGATGGCTCTCCCGTACGCCAGTCCATCACGGAAGAGCCCACACAGTCCTCGAGCTGTGGGGATGTCCCTCCTGCAGAGCTAGGCTCGGATTTTTGAACAAAGTTGGTATATATATTTAACAAGACTTGTCTCCCCATTTATGACAGACTAACCCTGATTGAAAATAGACTTGTATGTCTTGAATTATCAGTTGTTTCAATACAGGCAAGGGGTGGGAACCGGGACAAAGGGATTATAGGAAATCAAAATAGATTTTCAAAGCAAAATATGGAACCTGATTCCCTCCCCAACCCAATACCAATGAGAAATGCAGCTGATATTAGTGCCCCTGATGAAGCCACTCGTAGCCCTGTATTACCCCACCCTATAGCTATAGCAAAAATAAATGAAACCCTGCTGAATGGAAGGGCGGAGTCGGGGGAGGAGAACAGGGTTACTGCTGAAACATGTCAAATGGGTAACAGCATTTCTAACGTTGAACCAAGAAAGGGACTACGGCACATAGACCTCCCTCCGGAAGCTAAACCATATGTAGTGGTTCTTGCTGGGGTCCCACACACGAGTCATGGCAAAAGGGAGGAGTACGCGGAGTTAAAGAGTAAATGTATACATTGGCTTAATCTCAACAGGCCCCTCCCTCCAATGGTAACAGCTGAAATTTTGTTCGCAAGGCCGGTGGAATGGATCGGGCCAAGGAAGAAGTCCATCGAGGGAGATTGCATAATTATTAATTTTAGGGATAGAAGGGCAGCTGAGCACATCTGTGGCTGGGCTTTGGGCTGGTATGCCACACGAATACAATCTTTATCCCTGACTTACTTTTATCCCCCTACATACACTGTCCCCAGAAATATAACCTTAGATGGTGGGAGGCAAACTTGGAACAACACGGGGGGAACTAGGATGACTAACAGATATGAAGTGTTGTCAGGTCTGGAAGAGTGTGATTGACGACCAGCTAAGCATAGTCTGAGGGCCTCTAGAGTAGGGCCAAAGGAAGCCAATGTCGGAAAGGGAACTAACCGACTCGAGGAAAATGTTAGAACTTGTGATGGTGCAATAGAATCGCTAAGCATTAGAACCCAAGTTAGTCTGTATAGCCCAGATTTGAGTTCAGGAGGGTGTGAATCGCTACAGAAAAAATGGTTGGAAGATATAAACCAAACCTCACCTCATGTACAAAGAGAAGTACATGTTACACCTGTTCCATGTAGGTGGTCCGATAAGACAGAAGATCCGAACCACAACACTTGTTTAACATCGATCTTATCATGGAACATAGCCCGATTAGGCCCTAAACTAGTTTCGCCTGAATGGTCTGGCTTTTTTCGATAAATATGATATCTGTCTCTTTCCGGAGACATGGATGGTGGATCCCGTATTTCGGATGGGCTACCTTAATTTCTACGTCCCAGCCACCAAGAAGGATAAAGGTAGGTCGTTCGGCTGACTAGTAGTATGGGTTAGGCAGGCTTTGGGTTGTAAAGTCCGGAACATCTGTAGGAAGGTGGATACCTGACTATGGTTACCCCAGATTTCTTGCCTAGTGTTTAGCTGGTTTTTGACTTATTTGGCCTGGGATCCTGCTAATCAGGGCCCCAGGCTATCTGCTATCTCTTTAAAATGGACTCCATGTACCCTAGGTGCATAACTAAATTGGATTGGGTCACCTTATCAGCCCCTGTACAGTGTACTATAGGTACCCAGGGCATAGGTGCATCCAAGGCCTACCAGGGGCTGCAGCATATCTTTTGCCACCCCTGGCTGGCCATCCAAACTGACACAACTGGCTGATCACTCAGCTGGGGCAAGGTCGTGTAATCACCCCTTGCTTGGATATAGTATACCTATATCTAAACCTATATCTGGACACATATATACCTATAAGTCACTCCTATGGCAGGCCTTAACAATTCTGGAGGCAGAGTGCTTGGTTTTATGTGAGATGGTGCTCTAGCATGAGCTGAGCCTGTCTGCAGCTTTCGGAACCATTTCCTTATAGCTGTTCCAGGATATTGCCATACCATATTCTCTTAAGTGCATTATAATCCTTGCGGTTATTGCTAACTTTGGCTTGGCTTTATCAAAACATGTCGTGTAAGGTGTCATACACTTTGGAATACTACCCCCTCGCCAGTTCTGGCGACAGGGGTAGCATTCCACCCTTCTAGAGGGAGAAGACATGTTACTTTACTTAAACGCGGTTAAATCTAACCAGAGCCTCAGCATCACAAAAGTGGATGCTGCTGCCCCAACACAAGTCTGGCCTCCTGCTGCTGACCGAAACTTGGCACGGGAGGCTTGGACAAAGAGTTTCCTGTCCTATCACAGGGAGGTGTTACACCACCCCAGACAGGAGATAGTGGATTGGAGCAGGGAGGGTTGAAAGAAACTAGACACTGCCTTGGGCACACAAGGTGTCCCAGGCAAAATCCAGTCAAACCGGTTCTGGGGCACTCCAGCCCCAGTCCTGGCGTAAAACTGGACAAAGGGAAAGGGGTGTAACCACCCCCTTTCTGGGTCCCACCCATAGGAGGGACCTAGCAGGATATCCAGCCCCTTGATTTGGAATAAAGGTAGGAGCTGTGGCAATGTACATCAGATAATCCTGACTGAAACTTATGAAATGAAACTCTGGACCCTTCAACATCCCACTCGACGTGGAAGACTGAAGAATCTCCCTTGTGGTCAAGGAGTGACCACCCTGTGCAAACAGGCACCATCCAGCGCCCAAAAGTTTGATTTGTTGCAGTTCCTGCCAGAACTTGAGCAACAGAGATTGACAAGACCAGCTTTTCTAGACTTATAACAGCCTGATCCACAGTCCCAGCGAATCTGAGACCCGTGGAGGCGACGTGAAGCGTGGAGCCGGCCATCTTGGAAAAACTATGACGTGCTGACCGTGCAGCTCCCGAGGATCCCTTGAAGCTGTGCATTGGGGTTTGAAAAGCCCCAGCCCCGAGCACGTTTTGCACCAAAGATCTCCCCTCCACACTCATCGAGTGCTGCGTGGGGCCCTTTTGCATTTTCCTGCTTATTACATTGGTCCGGTCGCTTGCCCATTGGCTAGTGGCCCCAGTACCAACAAAACCTCAGATTTACACTGCTGGTCTAGTTGCTCCAGACTGGCCCTCACTTCCCTAAAAAGGAGCAATCTATCTGACCTTGCTGGTCCGAACAAGAAGCGATCTTCCAATCCTGCGTGGGTTGCACTTGCCAAGGCTTGTTAACTCCGATCTGGAAGCCGACACCGCCGACAGCGAGACCCTTTATGGGGCAGCTTGTGATTCACTCCTGGTTATCCTTGGTGCCCCAGAGTCTACGTGGCAGCGGAGACAAGCTTCCCAACAACCACCTGATTGCGCCCGACATTGCCTGTTTCCTTCCTGGTTCCATCCTAGTCACTGCTGAGTGACCCAGACTCTGTCCCCTCTGCTTTCAGGTACTCTACATCTTCGATCCACCCTTGGATCCAACCGAACTCCTCTCTCCTGGCCGCCTGCAGCATCTTCCTCTCCAGGCTCCATAGAACTCCACGACGAAACCCGACACACTTTGGCACCTATGCACCCGCTTCCTGTGGGTGAGGTAACGATTGAATGCCGGTGCTCCTGTAGTGGTTTGCACCTCTAGTGTCCTAGTTTTAAGTGGCTAAGTTCTAGTCCAGTCGGAAGACTTCTAAAACAGTAACTTTGTAACTTTTACGCACCATTGACTTTGCATTGGTGCATGCGTGTGCTTTTAGCGCTGCACCCGATTCCCGCGGGCTACTCCCGTCCTAACTTCTGTTAGTCCAGTGTAGTCCAAGCGATTCCCAAGGCCCTAGGCCTTACCACTGTTCGTAAAGTGATACTTATACCACTTTTTTGATATATGGTTTGAGTGGCCACCGGCCCTATCCATAAACGTGCAACTTTTGAATGTTTAATTGTGCTTTTGTTTAAACGCTTGTGCCTCTGCACTCATAAAGAGTACAGAGGATTATTCTAGTAATAAATACATATATTTGTATAATATATAACGTGTGTGGTGTCCTTTCATTTGATATTACAGGACTGCATATGGTAAAACAGCTGGCTTCACATGCCCTCTTGAGTTTAGCCTAAAGGCTGCTTAGTCCATGCTACCATTAGGATAGCTTGTCTTCAAGGTTGACTTACAACCACCACCATAAGGGATTGTTTGGACTGATACAAGGTGCCCCCAGAATTGGAGACATCATACATCAGGCCAACTTCTCACAACATCTTTGTTCCTAAAAATTATATCTTAGCAGTGAGGCTTACCTTAACACCAGGGCATTTTGTAGACATTTATAACATCTATGCAAGAGGGAGCCCCGGGGGACCCAAGTCAGAAGTAATCGCAGCCCTAGACGACTTATTGGAAGGCATGCCAAATAATATACTACCCCTCATAGCGGGGGACTTCAACACGACATTTGAGCTGCTAGGAGAAGATGATAATTGCCTCACGGAAGAGGAGGATAGTAGGTGGGGTATTCCACATCTGGAGATGCCGCCCGTTAAAAAGTGGACAGAGACGGCCATACAATTGAAGGGGTTATGTTTGGGGAAGCGAGTGAGGGCTGCTAATGGCCGGACACCATCTGATAGACAAGGTGCCAGAACTTACGATAACGGGCATAGGACTAGTCGCCTAGATTATTTATTGGTGCATTTAGAACTGTGGCACTGTCTCAAGGATATGACTATTCTGGGACACTTAGAAAGTGACCACAACCCGCTAACCTCTCAATTTAATCTAAGAATAGGAAAAGTGGTTTCGACAAACCAGGGTGATATAGAACCTGACCCTATCTTAACCAATGATATGCGTCACCTAAAATGGCACAAAGTTGTGGAGCAAACTGAGACCCTGGCTATCATAAATTTAGGCGTTGTTAACGCATTACTAGAGCTGAGGTCGTGTAATAGAAATAAGGATGCTGACTCACTTATGACCGATATTCATATTAAACTTTTTGCTCAATTAAAATCCCTCATTTGTTTGCCGGGCAATGCTAGAAAGAAAAATAAGAATCCCGAAGGCTGGTATAATGAGGCATGTCGGCAAGCTCGGGCCGTGTTGGTCATAGCATTGAGAGAAAAGGATCCAAGTAGTGTTAGAGTGGCACGGGTCAGTTACAGGAAGGCACAGAGAAAGGCAAAAAAGTCATGGGATGAGGGCAAATGTCAGGAACTAAAACAAGCATGCAGGTCAAAGAACCCAAAGTTGTTCTGGGACACTTTTAGATGGGATAGGGGAGCATGCTCAGATCGTCCGCAGAATAACGTAGCCCATCATTCATGGATTGACTATTTTAAGCCCCAGTATGCAAGATATGATATGGAAGAAAGTATTGATATATATCCACCCTTGGATCCAACCGGACTCTTCTCTCCTGGCCGCCTGCAGCATCTTCCTCTCCTGGCTCCATAGAACTCCACGACGAAACCCGACACACTTTGGCACCTATGCACCCGCTTCCTGTGGGTGAGGTAACGATTGAACGCCAGTGCTCCTGTAGTGGTTTGCACCTCTAGTGTCCTAGTTTTAAGTGGCTAAGTTCTAGTCCAGTCGGAAGACTTCTAAAACAGTAACTTTGTAACTTTTAGCACCATTGACTTTGCATTGGTGCATGTGTGTGCTTTTAGCGCTACACCCGATTCCCGCGGGCTACTCCCGTCCTAACTGCTGTTAGTCCAGTGTAGTCCAAGCGATTCCCAAGGCCATAGGCCTTACCACTGTTCATAAAGTGATACTTATACCACTTTTTGATATATGGTTTGAGTGGCCACCGGCCCTATCCATAAAAGTGCAACTTTTGAATGTTTAATTGTGCTTTTGTTTAAACGCTTGTGCCTCTGCACTCATAAAGAGTACAGAGGATTATTCTAGTAATAAATACATATATTTTTATAATATATAACTTGTGTGGTATCCTTTCATTTGATATTACAGGACTGCATATGGTAAAACATCTGGCTTCACATGCCCTCTTGAGTTTAGCCTAAAGGCTGCTTAGTCCATGCTACCATTAGGATAGCTTGTCTTCAAGGTTGACTTACAACCACCACCATAAGGGATTGTTTGGACTGATACAAGGTGCCCCCAGAATTGGAGACATCATACATCAGGCCAACTTCTCACATTGGTGTGCAGCGGTTGGGATTTGAGCTTGCTGTTGTTTTACCATTGCAATCTTTATATTAAATTGAAAGATCACATTAAGTACTATAGGTACATATAAAACAAAAGCTTAACATACTTAAGTTCTACTGAACTTAGTAGTTGTAGATTAAAGGGAGTAGCACACCGACTACAACTAACTAGCAAGGTACAGTAGGAAAACACTTAGTGTAGGTAAGTGCACCACTTACACCTCACTAGAGCTATGTCTGGCACAGAGGGGACTCCCAGTTCTCTACCTGTGAGAGGTGACCTGACCAAGGCACCTTCCAGATATGCAAATCTCAGCTTCAAGGACTTGAGTGGCTTGTGCAACTCAAGGAGGCTGAAAAAGGGTCCCAACCCTACAATCTCAATCCTGATAGGTATCCTAGAGGCAGATGATCTGGCTAAGGGAACACAAGGTCCCACAGGGAATCCAGGAGAGGAGGTAGATCCCCCAGAAACTGACCCCACCCCAGAGGTAGAGTCAGAATCCAGTGATTCAGAGTCAGATTCAGATCAGGATCAAGGGGATAGCCAGGTCCAAGTTGGGAGGCTTAGCCAAACTAACTTGAGCCTACATGGGAATGGAGAGGGAAACCACCTCCCCAGACCCAATAGCAGAATATACCCTGGCAATAGAAGAGAGAGATCCTCTTCCAGGGAATCTCACCTTTCTAGTGCCTCAAGGGCCTCTGAACAGGGAATGACTTCCCCTCAGAGAAAAGAGCATAGGGCTAGAATGAGGGCTGTCAAACTCCAGATAGAGAGGGAAGAGATAGCCCTAGCCCAAGCTAAGCTTGCTTTGGCAAGGGAACAAAAATTGAGTGGATTAGAGTCGACTGGTGGCAGCATTATTCCTAAAGAGAAAGACAGGACCTATGATAATAGAAACCTGACAAGGATTGTGCCCCCCTACAAGGAAGGGGATGACATCCACAAATGGATGACTGCTCTGGAGAGAGCCTGCATGGTACAGGAGGTTCCTCAAGAACAGTGGGCAGCAATCTTATGGTACTCCTTTTCTGAGAAAGGGAGAGACAAGCTCCTCACTGTTAGACCTGAGGATGCTAAAAACTACTCTGTCCTGAAGAGTTCTCTTATTGATGGGTTTGGCCTAACCACTGAGCAATACAGGTTGTTGTTCAGAGATACCCAAAAAGCTCAGACTCAGGACTGGACTGATTTTGTAGATTGTGCTAGTAAGGCTCTGGAAGGTTGGTTACTTGGCAGCAAAGTACATGACTATACAGGATTGTATAATTTGATTATGAGGGAGCAGATCCTTAGTAATTGTCAAAACCAGCTTTTGCACCAGCACCTGGTGGACTCAGATCTGGCCTCTCCACAAGAATTGGGTAAGGGGGCAGACAAATGGGTCAGAACCAGGATTAGGCATAAGAATCAGGGTAATGACCAAAAGAAGTATACTTCCAAGGCTCAAGAGAAAGGTGGAGATAAATAAAAAGACAAGTCTCCCACAGGGCCCCAAAACTCCAAGGATGGGGGTGGGTCCCAAAACACTTCCTCTATCCCAAAGAAACCTTATTGCCATGCCTGTAAGCAGACTGGCCACTGGAAAACAGATAGCTGTTGTCCAAAGAATATCAATAAAGAAAATATGCCTCCAAGTAAAGCTCCAACGCCTCCTGTTACTGTTAGCAGCAATCCCCCAGGTGGTGGGAGCGCCCCCAAGAATTTGGCTGGGTTTACTTTTGGAACTCAGGTGGACTCTGGCCTAACCAGGTCCCCTACAATAGCTACTCTTGTCTGTGAAAATGGCATGGGGTTTGCCAACTTCACTGCTTGCCCAAACACTTTGAGCAAGTACAGACAGAAACCCCTCATCAATGGTCATAAAGTTTAGGCCTATAGAGACACATGGGCTAGTATCACTATGGTGACTGAGAATCTAGTCCCCTCAAGGCAACTTTTACCTGGTGCCACATATCAGGTGACTAATATTGATGGAGTGCAGAAAAATCATCCCATGGCAGTAGTAAATCTCAGCTGGGGAGGTGTCACTGGCCCAAAGAGAGTGGCAGTGTCAACAAACTTGCCTGTAGATTGCCTACTTGGGAATGATTTAAAAATATCAGCCTGGGCTGAGGTGGAACAAGAAACCCATTCTAAAATGGTAAATCTCCATGGAAAGGTTAGTGGGGCTGTGATGGCCACAGCCCCAATCCAAGATGTCCTTCCTGAAAAGGTTGGTAGGGCTGTGCAGCACAGCCCCATCTTCAGCAGATTCCTTCCCTGAACAAGTTAGCAGGGCTGTGATGGTAACAGCCCATACCCAAACTGAGTCCCTTCCTGAAAAGGTTGGTGGGGCTGTGATGGCCACAGCCCAAACTCAAACAGATTCATGTGTTGCGAAGCCTGAAACTATGGATCACTCCACACAAACAGAGAGCATTGAGGAGGAAGAGAAATCTCCCTCCCACCAGACATTAGGAAAGGATCAGCCTCCTCAGGGAACTGATCTTACCCCTTGTGAAGAAACTGCCCCAGAGGTAGTCAGGCCTAGCCTGGCAGAGCCCCTGATGTCTGTGGACCCTTCCAAGGTGGGACCCAGTCTGGAGCAGGTAACCTGCCCCTCTCTACCCTGCCTCAGTCAGCCCAGGGCTGCAGAGGTCAAGGATCTCAGTGAGCCCCAAAGGGCCCCCTGTCAAATAAAACACCCCCATCAGCAGATTAGGGGCACCAAAGCTAGCAGCCCTAGCAAGGTGAAAACTTTAAAAACTCTTGAGGGATCCCCCTTACAACTAGTTAGGGACCTCCCCCAGATGGACACTGTTGGGCACAGCCAAACCTGGAACCCCAAGGCCCCAAACCTGACCTGTCCCTCCAGTAAGCCAACCAAAGGGACCCAGCCTCCAGCTGTAGGCAGCCAGAGGTTGACCCGGAGAGCACAGTGCAACTCAGTCATGGAAAGAAAGGCATACATGGTAGATAGTGATTGGAGGAAGTTGAGCCCTACGTTAGTGGAGCCTCACTTCAGTACTCCATCTCAACACCAGCCTTTTACTTTGCCAAAACACACCACAGGTAGTAATTCCCTATGGTGGAGACCCTCTGATACCCCTAGGGTGAGGGATTGCTTAGTGGACCATGAGACAGGGGGTAACCATGCTAGTGCAGGTATTTCCTTATATGGCCACTTAGGCAATATAGGCTTACCTGGTCAAGGATAGCCCTATCTCCTTTCGTTTGAGGGGGTTATGTAGGAAGGTGGATACCTGACTATGGTTACCCCAGATTTTTTGCCTAGTGTTTAGCTGGTTTTCGACTTAGTTGGCCTGGAATCCTGCTAATCAGGGCCCCAAGCTATCTGCTCTCTCTTTAAAATGGACTCCATGTACCCTAGGTGCATACCTAAATTGGATTGGGTCACCTTATCAGCCCCTGTACAGTGTACTATAGGTACCCAGGGCATAGGTGCATCCAAGGCTGCAGCATATATTGTGCCACCCCTGGCTGGCCATCCAAACTGACACAACTGGCTGATCACTCAGCTGGGGCAAGGTCGTGTAATCACCCCTTGCTTGGATATAGTATACCTATATCTAAACCTATATCTGGATACATATATACCTATAAGTCACTCCTATGGCAGGCCTTAACAATCCTGGAGGCAGAGTGCTTGGTTTTATGTGAGATGGTGCTCTAGCATGAGCTGAGCCTGTCTGCAGCTTTCGGAACCATTTCCTTATAGCTGTTCCAGGATATTGCCATACCATATACTCTTAAGTGCATTATAATCCTCGCGGTTATTGCTAACTCTGGTTTGGCTTTATCAAAACATGTCGTGTAAGGTGTCATACACTTTGGAATACTACCCCCCCCGCCACTTCTGGCGACGGGGGTAGCATTCCACCCTTCTAGAGGGAGAAGACATGTTACTTTACTTAAACGCGGTTAAATCTAACCAGAGCCTCAGCATCACAAAATGGATGTTGCTGCCCCAACACAAGTCTGGCCTCCTGCTGCTGACCGAAACTTGGCAGGGGAGGCTTGGACAAAGAGTTTCTTGTCACAGGGAGGTGTTACACCACCCCAGACAGGAGATAGTGGAATGGAGCAGGGAGGGTTGAAAGAAACTAGACACTGCCTGGGGCACACAAGGTGTCCCAGGCAAAATCCAGTCAAACCGGTTCTGGGGCACTCCAGCCCCAGTCCTGGCGCGAAACTGGACAAAGGGAAAGGGGTGTAACCACCCCCTTCCTGGATCCCACCCATAGGAGGGACCTAGCAGGATATCCAGCCCCTTGATTTGGAATAAAGGTAGGAGCTGTGCCAATGCACATCAGATAATCCTGACTGAAACTTATGAAACGAAACTCTGGACCCTTCGACATCCCACTCGATGTGGAAGACTGAAGAATCTCCCTTGTGGTCAAGGAGTGACCACCCTGTGCAAACAGGCACCATCCAGCGCCCAACGGTTTGCTTTGTTGTAGTTCCCGCCGGAACTCGAGCAACAGAGATCGACAGGACCAGCTTCCCTGGACTTCTAACAGCCAGATCCACAGTCCCAGCGAATCTGAGGCCCGTGGAGGCGATGTGAAGCGTGGAGCCGGCCATCTTGGAAAAACTACGAAGTGCTGACCGTGCAGCTCCCGAGGCTCCCTCGAAGCTGTGCATTGTGTTTGAGAAGCCCCAGCCCCGAGCAGCTTTTGCACTGAAGATCTTCCCTCCACACTCACCGAGTGCTGCGTGGGGCCCTTTTGCTTTTTCCTGCTCGACGCGTTGGTCCGGTCACTTGGCTGTTGGCTAGTGGCCCCAGTACTGACGAAACCTCAAATGTACACTGCTGGTCTTGTAGCTCCAGACTTGCCCTCTCTCCCCTAAAAAGGAGCAATCTATCTGACCTTGCTGGTCCGAACAAGAAGCGATCTTCCAATCCTGCGTGGGTTGCACTTGCCAAGGCTTGTTAACTCAGATCTGGAAGCCGACACCGGCGACAGTGAGAGCCTTCGTGGGACAGCTTGTGATTCACTCCTGGTCATCCTCGGTGCCCCAGAGTCCATGTGGCAGCAGAGACAAGCTTCCCGACAACCACCTGATTGCGCCCGGCATTGCCTGGTTCCTTCCTGGTTCCATCCTGGTCACTGCTGAGTGACCCAGACTCTGTCCCCTCTGCTTTCAGGTACTCTACATATTCGATCCACCCTTGGATCCAACCGGACTCTTCTCTCCTGGCCGCCTGCAGCATCCACCTCTCCAGGCTCCATAGAACTCCACGACGAAACCCGACACACTTTGGCACCTATGCACCCCCTTCCTGTGGGTGCTCCTGTAGTGGGTTGCACCTCTAGTGTCCTAGTTTTAAGTGTCTAAGTTCTAGTCCAGTCGGAAGACTTCTAAAACAGTCACTTTGTAACTTTTACGCACCATTGACTTTGCATTGGTGCATTCGTGTGCTTTTAGCGCTGCACCCGATTCCCGCGGGCTACTCCCGTCCTAACTGCTGTTAGTCCAGTGTAGTCCAAGCGATTCCCAAGGCCCTAGGCCTTACCACTGTTCGTAAAGTGATACTTATACCACTTTTTTGATATATGGTTTGAGTGGCCACCGGCCCTATCCATAAACCTGCAACTTTTGAATGTTTAATTGTGCTTTTGTTTAAACGCTTGTGCCTCTGCACTCATAAAGAGTACAGAGGATTATTCTAGTAATAAATACATATATTTTTATAATATATAACGTGTGTGGTGTCCTGTCATTTGATATTACAGGACTGCACATGGTAAAACAGCTGGCTTCACATGCCCTCTTGAGTTTAGCCTAAAGGCTGCTTAGTAATGTAAATGTACAGGAATTTATATAGCGCAAATCACCGAGCGGTTTCTAAGCGCTTGCTTAGGGAACCCGTCCTGGTATTCCCCTGTGAGATAACCCCTGCAGGGTATCCGCAAGGTGAAAGCCAGGCATCCCGCCGCGAGGGGCCGTTGTGGAGATTAAGCAAGCTATTGCCCAGAGTCGCAGAGTGTGAACCCGTGAATCGAGTAGGCACCGGAGCGAGAATTGTCGAGTCCCTGGACATTTTAGGACTCAAGACCCCGCTGAGCCGGGAATTGAACCCTGGTCCCGGGCTGACCTCTGCTTCCAGGTCTGCCTCCTCTAACCAGTGAGCCACACAGGTAGTCCATGCTACCATTAGGATAGCTTGTCTTCAAGGTTGACTTACAACCACCACCATAAGGGATTGTTTGGACTGATACAAGGTGCCCCCAGAATTGGAGACATCATACATCAGGCCAACTTCTCACAACATCTTTGTTGCTAAAAATGATATCTTAGCAGTGAGGCTTACCTTAACACCAGACCATTTTGTAGACATTTATAACATCTATGCAAGAGGGAGCCCCGGGGGACCCAAGTCGGAAGTAATCGCAGCCCTAGACGACTTATTGGAAGGCATGCCAAATAATATACTACCCCTCATAGCGGGGGACTTAAACACGACATTTGAGCTGCTAGGAGAAGATGATAATTGCCTTACGGAAGAGGAAGATAGTAGGTGGGATATTCCACATCTGGAGATGCCGCCCGTTAAAAAGTGGACAGAGGCGGCCATACAATTGAAGGGGTTATGTTTGGGGAAGCGACTGAGGGCTGCTAATGGCCGGACACCATCTGATAGACAAGGTGCCAGAACTTAGGATAACGGGCATAGGACTAGTCGCCTAGATTATTTGTTGGTGCATTTAGAACTGTGGCACTGTCTCAAGGATATGACTATTCTGGGACGCTTAGAAAGTGACCACAACCCGCTAACCTCTCAATTTAATCTAAGAATAGGAAAAGTGGTTTCGACAAACCAGGGTGTTATAGAACCTGACCCTATCCTAACCAATGATATGCGTCACCTAAAATGGCACAAAGTTGTGGAGCAACCTGAGACCCTGGCTATCATAAATTTAGGCGTTGTTAACGCATTACTAGAGCTGAGGTCGTGTAATAGAATTAAGGATGCTGACTCACTTATGACCGATATTCATATTAAACTTTTTGCTCAATTAAAATCCTTCTTTTGTTTGCCGGGCAATGCTAGAAAGAAAAATAAGAATCCCGAAGGCTGGTATAATGAGGCATGTCGGCAAGCTCGGGCCGTGTTAGTCATAGCATTGAGAGAAAAGGATCCAAGTAGTGTTAGAGTGGCACGGGTCAGTTACAGGAAGGCACAGAGAGAGGCAAAAAAGTCATGGGATGAGGGCAAATCGCAGGAACTAAAACAAGCATGCAGGTCAAAGAACCCAAAGTTGTTCTGGGACACTTTTAGATGGGATAGGGGAGCATGCTCAGATCGTCCACAGAATAACGTGGCCCAACATTCATGGATTGACTATTTTAAGCCCCAGTATGCAAGATGTGATATGGAAGAAAGTATTGATATATATCCATAAACATTTTATGAGGGGGAGGTTTTTAGTCTTAAGGAGATCGATAAGGCACTGGATGCAGTAACGGAGGGAAGAGCGCCAGGTATGGACTGCATCCCAGCTGATGTATTCCTAAATGATAGGCAAACATGGCGTTTTTATATCGCCTACCTGGCCAATGCTATTGCACATGGAGTCGCTGTCCCCCCGTCCTGGAAGGGGGCAGAAATTATTCCAGTATACAAAAAGTGAGACAAGTCGGTTGCAGGAAATCATAGGCATATATGCCTCATTGACTCAATGCGAAAAGTGATGGGTAGATTGGTTTTGGGTAAGGTTCAGTCATGGATGGAGGAATCTAATATCTTGATCCCATTACAGGCAGGCTTTCGCCCAATGACAAGTACGATTGACCAAGTATTCTGTTTCATCACTTAATACTGGAGGACAGTAGTATTAGGGAAGTGGGCGTTGTATGCAGTGTTTGTCGATCTGAGGGCAGCATTCGACCTTGTACCCCGTAGTAAATTATGGAAGGTTCTGGAAGACATGGGGATGGCTTCGGAGTTGCTTTCACTGATTGTCCGTTCACATGAGGATAACTTCGCTCGGGTCCGGTGGGGGTCGCAGGGGGAGGTGATGGAAACCTTCCCCGTTGATCGGGGAGTGAGGCAGGGATGCGTCTTGGCGCCTACCCTGTTCACTGGACCATCTTTCCGGGGCCCCCTCAGATGCGCCGAAGCTGGCAGGTAATTACATCCCAATCCTCATGTTTGCGGATGATACTTTGATCATCTCCAAAACCCCAAGTGGTCTCCAGAGAGCCCTACATAGGTTTGAAGAATTCTGCCTTTTATTGTGGATTAGAAATAAATACTGCTAAGACTAAATTCATGTGTTTTAATGAGCACGGATCTTTTAGAGGCAGTGTACACATGAATAGTCTCCCCCTGGAACAGGTTAAGTCATTTACCTACTTGGGGGTCACGTTACAGAAGGACATGCGCTGGAAATGTCAACTTGCTCTGGCCGCATTAAAATTGCAACAACAATCAGGGATTCTTTTATCTAACTTTAACTCCTCAGTAACGAAGCCAATAAGCCCCGTATTAGAAATATATGGCACAAAGGTGTTAAGTTCAGCCTTATACGGGGCCGAACTGTCGGGGTTCGAAAATTTGAAGGAGTTGTCCCTGTCTGAGAACACATTTTTTCGTAAGATCACCGGTGTGCCAAAAAGTACCCCACTTAGACCTCTTCTTTTTGACCTGGGTAGGAAATCTGTAGAAGATCTGGCTAAACTTCGAGCCCTTTTATATTGGCGGCGAATATGGAGTACAGAGGAGCTATCTCATTACGCCCAGGGTCTAAGGGATATTGTTAAAGTTGATATGTTCCATAAAATAAAATGGCTGAAAGAGATTAAATCGTTGTTAGTGAAAATGGGTATGCTTGAGTTATGGGAGGACCCCCACAATGCTGTCTTTCCCTCAAAAAAGATCTTGAAGGAGAGATATTGGGAAATGGTCCTTTCAGTAACTGTTCCAAAGGCCTTTCTACTCATCTCAAGGGCCGGTTTTTAGAACTTAAGCCCAGGCCAGTGTTGGAAAAGTATTTGGATCTCATAGAAAAGCTGCATGACCGTAAACTGTACTTCCAGTTTAGAGTGGGCACCCTACCAACAAGACAGTTTACTGGCAAATGGGCTGGAGCCATCACTGACAAATGCTCAAGGTACGTGGATCAATTGGAGTCGGTTAGTCATATACTGTTTTTTTGCCCATCATATGACCAACCACGACGAATGTGGATAAAACCTATTTGTAACCTGTTGGGCATCAGAAGGCATGTGGAGGCTATGAGAATTTTAAGTACTGAACCCTCTCCTCCACTAGCTATTGCTATGGCTAAGTTTCTGAACTGGGCATGGTCTATTAGATCAAAAATGTTATCATTGCCTAACTAGGAGCTGGTTTTCCCCCACTTTCCCAAAATTCACCCGACGTACACTTTTTGATAGCAGAGATATATCCTAATGATGAATTTATAGCCGATAATAAAAACATTGAATTGCGATGTTATAAGAACGTATGGAGGTTTTGACCTTTAACTATATTTTAACTTAAAGCAAAACTAATCATTGTATTCGAAAGTTATACATGGAATTTAATCACTTTTTAAATTATGTATTTGTATTGGAATTTTAGATTGTATTGAATTACGTTGTAATGTTTAAATTGTTTTACCGCTTGTATCGATTTATGATGAAATGTTTTTATTGTCTATTGATGTACTTTTATGACTTAACTGTCGAATAAAGTTATATATATAATAATGGGTGTAAGAACCGTGGGGACAGGGAGGATTTTTCTCCCTCAGATTTTGGAGTGCTGTGAGACAGGTGACAATATTGCCCCAGATTTTGAAACGGCAACTGAAAATTAAATAGTGAAATACAAAAACATGTTTCTCTGAAGCAATGCGTCTGTTGACGCTCCAATCTACGAGTGTCAAGTCCCAGGAAAGGGAGAAACCGGAGACAAATCCTTTACCAAGACCATTAAAGAAAAACATGAAGTATTAGGCTTCTCCAGCTTTGAATTTTGCAGATTTCGTCAAATATGAAAGTTATCTTACAGAAAGCAAAAAGTTAATTGGAGTCAGAAGTAGTATTTATATTGAGAGACTTGAGGTAATGCTGAGTGATAAAAAAATATGTAGCTCCCCACAGATTCCAGGTGGTTTTCCTCATCGAAATGTGAGGAAAACGTGTTTTTTGTTAAAGGTTAAGATTTGCAAAGTCTTCTGGGTAGGAAAACCTGCTGAGAGTCATGCAAGTCTGTAGTATCCTTTACTTGTGAATGTCCTGCCATTATCTCTCTTCCTGCTCAGCCAGTGTGAATGTGCTGTGTGCTGCATGGAATGTTGGAGTGATGATACCTATTGGAATGTTGGATGCCTGTGAGTTGAAGTGTGACAATTGGAGAATTGGCTGAGTAGCAGGCAGGCTGCTCCTGGTGGGGTTGCTATGCTAGAACTCTTCTAACTGTAACTTACTTCAATAAATCTGCTTAAACTACATCTTGCCTGTTGGACTTCATTACTACATATTTTGGCTACGAGTTGGTGACTAACCTACGTGTTACAACAGGAATTCAAGAGGAGGTATCTAAAGAACACCAAAAGCGCTCACAAGAAACAAAAAAAATCTTCACAGGACACCAAAGACGTCCAAAGCAAGAATTTCTTCACAGAAAACCAAAAATGTCCACAAGAAACCTGTGAAGATTAAGCACAATGCCTCTCAGCCTCACCAGTGTCATCACCATCTGACACCCCTAGCCCAGGCGTGCTGTGCTCCTCTAGATTACTTACTTTGGACTTTCATGTTACAAGCACTGATTCCGTCATCAAGCCGAACAACTTTCAGTGTATTAATTCTTTTGGGTCACTTATCTGTATTTCCAGTCTCATACAGTATGACCCTGAGGACATTAAAAAACGACATGGAACTTGGGGAAACATTGCAGTCGGCAAGAATGGGAGGGATGGTCCCTGCCACAATCTTCAATGGCAAGCGAAGCAGCGCTAGTAAATACTAATTTTGTCTGTACTTGCCACTACGGTACTTTGGTGTTTGGAAGATGCGTAGCTGCACAGACGCAAAATGTGCTCTTGTGTTACATTGCATGAGGAGGATCGTGGTGTTTGTCTGGTGAACTCTGTCTTACACCAAGGATATCTAAGGGGCCATTCCGGACCTAGATGGCTGTGTTCAAGTAAGCATCACTATCTGTGCATTATTTACAGTGTGCACCTCTTTTATAATGACTGTTAGATACTGTAGTGTGCGCTCTAGCTTTCCGTCGTGGTACGTGTGACGCAACACGTCCCAACGGGAAGCAGTTATAACTGCGCATGCGCGAGCGGATGTTCGCGCCTCAGAGTGACCGGAGCGACAACGCTGATGAACGTTCGGCGCTCTTCCTGCAAATAGAACTTATAAATAATAAAACAGTCTATACCACATGTCCTGTGTCCTGGTCATCATTTGCGTGGAACACAGCGACTCCACAGTGGCGACGTGGAGTGGGATCTCCCACAGGCACCCCTCTCAACAGGAAAAGTCGAGGAGAGAGGGTAGGAAGACCAGAGAACATCACAGACTTGAGCTGTAACCTTATCCAAGGCGAACCTAAGGCTGGAGGAGCAGGAAGAGCGTGGCAGAAGCGTGCAAGAGAGGGCCACACCCAACCAGTGCCCTAGAGCCAGAAGGCAGGAGAAACTGGCATATAAAGCAAGGTAGGAGGGCAGCATCACCCTGATAAGGCCCTGGCGGAAGGAGGAGACAGTGGATTAGGGGGAGGAACAGTACCCCGTCCAGACACGGAACAAGAGGAGAGTACCAATGCGCCAGGCAGTCCCAGGAACCGGGTAGAAATCGTCAGCGCGCCGGGCAGCCCCAGAAATCAAAGGGAAGAACCAGAGCGACAGGTAAAAATGAGCGCCCAGGCGACCTCACTCACAGCACTGATCCCATTTCTGCCCACACCAGGCGAACCCCACATGAAGTGGGAGGACTGGAAGGAGTATTTTAAAAACTACCTTGAAGCATTAGAAGATAAAAGCGGTGAAGAGTTCTCAAGTGCTAGGAGAAAACGAATACTGCTACATAACCTAGGCCCTGAAGGAATCAGAGTGTTCAAGAACATAGAGCCAGCGCCCCGGCAAGCGCCGGACGACGGTGTGTTCAAACATGCCCTGGAAGAACTGGACACGCATTTTTGCCCGGCGGTATGTGTCTCTGTCGATCGCTTCAACTTTCAACAGAGAAAACAAGGTGAAGGTGAGCCCATCGAGGACTACGTCGCAGCTTTGAGGCGGCTAGCTGTAACATGCAAGTATGGAACACTCCAAGATGACTTTATAAAGGATCAGATCGTGATGCACACTACAAATAAAGCCGTACAGGACAATTTGTGGGCGCACGGCGAAGCAACACTGAAGGAGGTAATTGCGATGGTGAAGAAAGCGGAGCTTTTGAAACATTGCGCTGAGGCGGCAAAAGGTGAGAATTCGCAGAAAGTAATGGTCAACAAGGTGGATGACGCCGAAGCGTCAGGAAGAAACAAAATGGCGCCAGGGGAGAGAAGAGGAACCAGCAAATGGGCGGGAAAACCGGGGCAAGCAGGAAAACAAGTAGGAGATGGTAAAACCACATGCTACAGGTGCGGAAGTACAAATCACGCGGCCCAAGACAAGCGCTGCCCGGCTTTCCGCGCCAAATGCATGTACTGCGGCCTGATTGGCCATTACGAAAAGGTGTGTCGGCGAAAAGGGAAGAAGTCGAGGGTGAACTTTATTGCACAGACTCACCCAGAAGTGGAAACGGAGGAGGTATCGGATGAAGACGATCGAGTACTATGCATCGAAGAACAAGTAATGGGAATTGACAACAAGCGCTCTAATAAACCGCGTGCGGACATGCTGATCGGGGGAGTGAAGATAAGAATTGCAATAGACTCGGGGTCTCCGTACACCATAGTACAGAGGTCGGTATGGGAAGAAGAGTTCAAGCCCATTTTGGGGTCCAAACTGGAACCACCGGACATACGTCCGATCTCGTACACGGAAAACCTCATCCCCATGGTAGGCTACCGGAGCCTGAAATTCAAATTCAGGGGGAGATCTGCAGTGTGCAAACTGTACATAGCTGAGAAAGGCCCTTCTGTACTAGGATGGCGAGATCAGGGAGATCTTGGAATCAAACTGGATCCGGGAGGGGTGGAACAAGTGTTGATGACGGACTGCAGTAAATGGCCAGACGTGGAGAAAGTGAGAAGAGACTTTCCCAAAGTGTTCGGGGGGAAAGTAGGCAAATTGGAGAAGTTCATGCACAAGATAGTGCTAAAGGAGAACTCCCATCCGGTGTCCCACAAGGTCCGTAACATACCCATAGCAGTAAAAGAAGCGGTACGTCTCGAACTGCACAGACTGGAGGAACAAGGGATCATCAAACCCATCGACAGTTCGGAGTGGTTGGCGCTCCTGGTGGTTGCCAGAAAACCTAACGGCAAGGTGCGTTTGTGCGTGGACCTGCGCGAATTGCCTCGTGGTGGAAAAATTTCCCTTGCCAAGGATCAAAGAAATGCTAGCCAAAACGCGAGGAGTCAAGTGGTTTTCCACGGTGGATCTCACGTCCCCCTATCATCAAATAGACTTGCACCCATCCAGCCGGAGACTCACGTCATTCATCACGCCCTACGGATGCTATAGGTTCCGCTGGATGCCCTTTGGGCTAGCATCCGACGCAGCGGTGTTCCAGGAACTGATGCACCGCCTGTTTAAGGATGTTGATGGCATCCAGTACTTCCAAGATGACATCCTGGTCATGGGGATGGACCAGGAGGACCATGACAAGAAACTATACAAGGTACTGGATGTGCTGCAGGAGAAAGGCCTGACTGCAGAATGGGAAAAGTATAAACTGGGCATGACAACCGTCACGTACCTGGGGCACGAAATAGGTGGACAAGGGATTACCCCCAAGAAAGGAAATGTAAAAGCCATTTGCGATGCCAGAGCTCCTATCAACAAAGAGGAAGTGATGTCATTCCTCGGCATGGCGGAGTACTATAGTAGGTTCGTCCAGCACTTTGCCACAAAAACCCACAAACTGAGTCAACTGGTCAGGGAAAGACGGCGTTCCAGTGGGACGAGGAAGCACAAAAGGAATTTGAAGAGTTGAAAATGAACATCAGCCTAGCGTGCCACTACACGGGCACAATCCCACAGGGCAAACGATATTGACTAAGGATGCAAGCGAGAAGGGGCTAGGAGCGGTACTGGCACAGGAGAGAGAGGATCACACAGTGGAAACCCTGAGTTTTGTGTCCAGAGCGCTATCCTCCATGGAGTAAAAGTACAGCGTAATTGAAAAAGAAATGCTAGCTGTAACATGGGCCATGGGGAAGTTCCGACAGTTCCTGTGGGGGGATGAGATTCCGTCTGCAGACTGACCACAAGCGGCTGGTCAAAGTGCTGACCTCGAGTGGTCACGACACGGCCACTCCACGCATAGCCAAGATTACCTTAAATCTGTTAGACTACAGGTATGACGTAGTATACATTCCTGGCACGTGATATAAAGTGGCGGATTATCTCAGCAGGGCCGCAGCCATGGAAGAAGCACCTACTTCTGAATTGGAGAATGAGGAGATGGTAGCGGTGATGGAGGACACGGAAAGAGCTATCAGCAGGCAGGAGTGGGCACAAGCTTATGAAACAGATGAAGACTTGCAGGAAGTCAAAGACTGCCACATTAAAGGGTGGCCAGAAAAGAAGAGACTGAGGTAAATTATCAGAACATTTTATGAGGTGCGGGAAGAATTATCAGTGAGCGATTCCGGCATCTTCTTGTATCGGGGAGACAAAGTAGTTCCCCCAAAATCCTTGGTCGCAACCCTTCTGTGTCAGCTGCATGAAGGACACTTAGTCATCGTCAAAACCAAGGGGAGAGTTAAACAAATGTCCGGGTGGCCGGGAATGGATATCCAGGTGGAGAGACATGTGAGAGACTGCGCCCAGTGCCAATGCGCTGACAAGACATTGAAACCATTAAGGCCAGCTCTGGGTAGATTTGAACGCCAGTGTAATCCATGGGAAGATGTGTCAGTCGACATCCTGGGTCCAGTATTAGATAACCAAGGGACAGCGAAGTACTTGTGTGTCATGGTGGCCAAATATTCCAAGTGGCCGGAAGTTCATGTGCAAGAGGAAATGGAGTCAGACACCGTGATAAAATTCCTCACCTCTGTGTTCCTACGAGAAGGAATTCCGAGAACCATTCTGACAGACAATGGCCCACAGTTCAGATCGGAGAAATGGATCAGATACACCGAGAGAAATGGAATCAAATCCAAGCAAACTTCAGTGTACCACCCTGCGAGCAATGGACAGGTAGAAAGGTTCAACCAGGTCCTCATGGGTTCCATCCAAGCTGCTATAATGAAGGGCAAAGACTGGGAAGCAGAAATCCAAAGCATGATGTGGTCGTACAGGATCACTCCCACTTCGACCGGCTATAGCCCCTTCCAAATCTTAAGGGGTAGACACCCCTTTACCAAAGACAATGTGATTTGGAGAGAAAAAACTGTCACCAGCAAATGGTCCCTGGCGCTAGTCCAGCACAACCCGGAGAAGGCGCAGAGGGTGTACACTGAGCACTACAACCGGAGAAGGAATGTGAGAGAAGCGGATCTGGAAAAAGGAGAATGGGTGAGAGTAAAGTTGGCAGTGCTGAAAAGGAAAGGAGAAAGTAAGTACAGCCCACCCCTGCAAGTGGAAGAAGTGTATAATCGAGCTGCGTTACTCAGTGATGGGAAAGTGTGGTCCCAAGATCTTATGGCGAAGATAAACAAGATCGTAAGATGGCCCACAGAGGAAAGAAGCAATCATTCCGCCCTTACACAAGAGGATGGAGTAGAAGGTGCAGCTGCAGGAAAAGACCGCCAAGAAAACGAAGGAAAACAAGTAGGGAGAGAAGAGCCAGAAATATTGAGTGAAAGAGAAGCCATAGCCGAAAGGGGTGTCACGCCCCAGAGAAACGAACCAGGTATGCAGAGAGATGCAGTGGGGAGTCATGCACCAGAAAGAGACTGTGAAGCCATCTCCCCGGTAAGGTGCACACGTGCAGGAAGAAGGGTGGTCAGGCCTGCACGCTCTAGAGACTATATATTAGAAGAAAGTTGAACTTCAAGACTTGTTATTGTGTGTATAAAAAAAGGGAGATATGTAGTGTGCGCTCTAGCTTTCCGTCGTGGTACGTGTGACGCAACACGTCCCGACGGGAAGCGGTTATAACTGCGCATGCGCGAACGGATGTTCGCGCCTCAGAGTGACCAGAGCGGCAACGCTGATGAACGCTCGGCGCTCTTCCTGCAAATAGAACTTATAAATAATAAAGCAGTCTATACCACATGTCCTGTGTCCTGGTCATGATTTGCGTGGAACACAGCGACTCCACAGATACGGCTTTCACAAACACTTTTTTAAAGTTAGTGATAACATTTCTCCCAATCAATATTGACGACTTGCAGTTTCAGTTGCCGTTATTACCATTGCTATGGCAGTTAGTGTGCGAGTTTCTTATCTCATTTTTGAAGCCGCGCGAATCATCTCAAAGGACATGGACCTTCCGTGACGAGACCCCAGCACTTGCTGAGCGACACTGTTTGGCGACCGAGCGCGCCGGGAGCCATCCGGCACAGCGTATCATACGTGCAGCCATCCTGTGTGTTTAGCATCTAAACGACAGCAGCGGGGATGGATTATCCAGTCTTTCCATTCCATTTGGGGCACCATGCACCTGCCGCATCTTGTCATCGGTGGGTGCTCACCCCAACGTTGTATCCATGTTTCCTGTGGGACGTTGGCACATCGAAGGAGCAGGAAAATAGTACTTACACAGACATGTGGTGGATTTCCAGTAAGTACATTCTGTGCCTGGCTTTCGAGCCTATTTCTGGTTCACCCAGTACTGCCTCGGCATAATCCATGTTGGATGCCAACCACAGGACCCTATATGCCAGTTGGACCACTTCTTTGAGCTGGCAGTGCACAAGGGTGACCACCAGATTCCCTTTCCCACATTTGATCCTAATTCTATGGGAGGACAGGAGGTTCCGATTATGCTTATTCTCATTTCTTTATTAGAAATGCTCAGCAGCCAATAAACAGTAAAAAAGGACATTACCCATAAACACCAGGGTAACAACCATAGAGAACATAGTATAAAAGGCCATATAGACAGTCTCTCTTCCTCTTTCTTTGCTGCTCTGCAGCCAGTTAAGTGCTATTTCTTCTTACCTGTTGTTGCATTTGTATTTCATGCATGACTGTGTTTTCAGAATTGCTCTTTGCTTAAGCGCTTCATTCGTGCTTCTCTCTGTGTCTTCGTTACGCTTGTGGCTCGTTGTCGGCTCATGTTTTCATGCCGTTTCACTTAATCATGCCATTTCTGCGTGCGGGTAACGGGGAGCGTGTGCTCACCTCCCTTGTGGCCGGGCGCTTGTTGCCCGCGTCTATTTACTTTGTGGAGCGGGAGCAAAGGGGTTTGAAGGCTCGCGCGTTGGGTGCGCGAGCTCTTCTGTGTCTGTCCCGAGGCGGCCAATACCGCGCATGCGCGGCGGCTATTTTCCGGCTTGTTTATCATGTTTACACGGCGTCGGATGACAGGAAGGTTGTTTTTCAACGTCAGTGCCCACTGCCTCAGGGAAATTAACCCCGTATGACGCCTTTTGCTTCCTGACTGCATTGGGCTGTATAACAAGCATAGGCTTTGCCTAGAGTACGTTTTTTGTTTGGCAGAAGCCCTCCCTCCACATTTGAATAATTATTGTGTGCAGGTTCTGCCTGTGCTGCTGGCTTGCTGTGGTTTTTTTTGTCACTCCCCCTGCATTGTGCCTTTGGCATTTTATATTGAGTCATCTAGTGGGCAATATTCTTACACACTGTGTAAACATGGAGGAGTATTATGATGAAGATGACTGTTACTATGAGGAGGAAGATTTAGTTGAGGCATTGGACCAGGGAGTGCAACACTCTGTGAATAAGGCACTTGTACGTGCCATTCATCCATTGAAGCGCCATTTAAATCAATATGCACAGCAGCAGGGTTGGATACCTGCTTCCCGCAAGTCCTCTAAGTCCCCTGTGAATCCTCATAAATCTGACTTTCAGAGGTTGGCTAAGAGCTTGGCGGCTGACAAGCCCAAGTCCACTGTGGGTGCGTCGTCATCCGCTCCTCCTCCAACTGATACAGACGACACACATTCCTCTACTTCTTCGGATCATGAGGATCCTCCCCCTAGGAAGAAGGTGTGCAAAGAGCATTTCGTGGATGCCCCCACGGATCCTCCTGTCCTGACTTTTGATCCTTCGGATATTGTTCATCCCCACTCCACTTCCTGGCTTCCCTCTCCTGCTGTTGCAGAGTATGTCCAAACGCACATACGCCAACCATTCGAGAAGGATGTTAGGGCCAGGCTTCGCTCCGAATGCCCTAGGCCAGATCTCGCTGACCATCTAGCGGAGACTCCTGAGGTTGACCCCACGATGGTCACCTATCTCAAAAAATATGCTAAAGACCCGAAGAAGGGTCTGGACAGTTCTTGGCGTTCTTGTCAGGAGAAGCTGCTTGATTTACTGGGTCCCCTTACAAAGATCCTGGATCTTGGATTCTTGGCCAAGGAGTCGTCGGCTCTTGTGGACCCGGATGAACTTATTGAGTGGGTACAGAGGGCCATTTGCCAGTTGGGTAATGCCAACTGTGCAATTTCATGTGAGCGATGCCGTTCCATTCTTCTGAAACTTGATCCAAAGTTGGCTGAGCTCTCATCCTCGGAATCTGGTCCTACGGCACAAGGTCTGCTGTTTGGTCAACCCTTTTTGAAGGAACTCACAAAGGTTGTTGCCACCTTCAGTGGTTTGGATAAAGCTCAGGCTTTGCTGCGGCGACTATTCCGTCCGGTTTTTGCCAAGGCCGGACGAAATAGGGGACGCTCGTTCGGCCGTGGCTCTCAGCAACAATCCCAGAGGGGATTCCAGTCCCAGAGAGGCGGAGGCCAAGACACCGGCTATGACACCAGATCAAATTTCTATCCCTCTCGCAAAGGGAGAGGCCAATATAGAAAGGGTCATTCCGGCGGAAACCAAGGTGGTTACCAGGATTCCAACACTTCATGTGAGCCTGATTCCTGCTTGCGATGTGGTTCTGGGGGGCAGGATATGATTTTTTCTCGACTATTGGCGTCTGATCTCCAGCGATGCTTGGGTGCTGGAAACTGTTCAGGGTTACAGAATGGAGTTTTACCAGCCCCAGCGTCAGTCCCACCCTCCCACTCCTCTGTTGTCACGGCTGCTGGCTCCTCGGGGTCGGAACGATGCTCAAATGGGGTCCACCTCCTGATGTCCCTGCACTCTGACTAACAGTAAACATCCAGAGCACAAAGGCAATCAAGCGAGGGATAGGTAGGGGTAGGAGCAGCAGGGATAGGGAGACCTGTAACAAAAGAGGACACACGTTAGTACACACCCCTCTTCTCTCTAGGCTCCTATACTATTCGTTATCCTCAAAACAATACCTGATAATACTCAGGAGATGACCCCGTCCCTCTTCAGAGATACTTCTCTCTTCTGCTGCATAACTGGTCAAAGGTGCACTCCTAAGAGTAGATCGGGGAAATTCAACTTCTCAGTTCTCCAAGCCCATAAACCTTCCCCTTCTCGATTCACCCAAGGCAAGAGTTACTTCACAAAGGTGACAAAAGAAAGAATAATAACGTCAGAACACAAAGACAGCCTACGGCTCGTGCCGGAGATGAGGAACCTTTCCGTTCTTTGTCTGAACGCTAGAGGAAAAACTCCAATGGAAACATTAGTTTTAGAGTTCCAGGAGGGTGCAATCCTGTGTCTTCCTGACCGAAGTCTCAAGCAGAAAGTACCCCCAAACACCAGATATCATTGGTCCGCAACACTCAGCCGAGTGCAACGAGGGGGCGCGGAGGGGGCAATCCGGCGTCTCACGCGCCTCACCAAGGTACGAATAGCAGTACCAGCCGGTAACTGCTTCAGGCAGAAGAAACACAGTGAGGACGCGGAGGGGGCAATCCTGCGTCTCACGCGCCTCACCAAGGTACGAATAGCAGTACCAGCCGGTAACTGCTTCAGGCAGAAGAAACACAGTGAGGACGCGGAGGGGGCAATCCTGCGTCTCTCGCGCCTCACGGAATTCAATGGCAGCACCAGCCGGTGACTGCCTCAGGCGAACTAGCTCGTCCGAGCCAGTGCACAACTAGCTTCGCAGCCACGAAGCAGGATCGGCTACGCGAAGATGAACAAACGAACTCCGCAGCGATTCCGCGGGGAAACAGGCGTTCGTTTTCCAACTGACTCCTAAGGACGAATCACGAGCGTCCTCCTCTGCCTCTCAAGCTGCTATATGCCTTTCGCGGTACGTCCCCCTTCCTACTAGGCATTATGGGAGATGTAGTCTTCCTTCCATATCTTAGGCAGGCACATTTGCTAGACCCTGACATCTGTGTTTTTCCCTTCAAGATCAGGAATTCATTTCGACAGAAATAGACGCCCTCCTCAAAAAGGGAGCGATAATTCCGACTGTCCGTCATCCCAAGGGGTTCGTCAGCATGGTGTTTCTGGTCGAAAAGAAAGGGGGCGGGTCCCGCCTAGTTCTCAATCTGAAGGACTTCAACGGAGGGGTAGTTTACAGGCATTTCAAGATGGAGGGAATCCATCTGTTGAGGGATCTTCTGCGAGAAGGGGACTGGATGGTTCTTCTCGATCTCAAAGACGCGTATTTGTCAATTCCCATCTTCGGTCCTCATCGTCAGTTCCTTCAATTCCATTGGCGGGGGCCATGGTTCGAATACCAAGTTCTTCCGTTCGGCCTCTCGTCAGCACCTTGGTGCTTCACGAAACTTCTGAGGCCTGTCGTGGAACACTTACGCGCTCGAGGTGTTCGCCTGATTATTTACTTGGACGACATTCTGATTATGGCAGACTGTCCGCTCAAACTCCTGACGCATCTGGAGTGGTCCATCGATCTCTTACAATCTCTGGGATTTCTGGTGAACATTCAGAAATCTGTCTTGACTCCAACGCAAGTGATAGAATTTCTGGGCTTCCAGGTCAATTCAATTTCTTGTCAACTTCTCTTACCCAATCAAAAGATTCGGTATATCAAGAGGGAATTGACTTCGGTTATTTCGAAACAGACTGTGTCATTGAGATCGTTAGCACGAGTTGTAGGTCTGTTGGCATCCTCCATTCAAGCGATCTTCCCGGGTCCTCTGCACTACAGGGCACTGCAGCGCTTGAAGATCCGTCATCTCCAGAGAGGCCTCCGATATTCAGATCAAATTCCTCTTTCAGAAGAAGCGAGGTGGGAGATGCAATGGTGGTTGGACCACATAGATGCTTGGAATGGACGAGCCCTGTTCGGTGCGACCCCGGAACTAGTGATAGAGTCCGATGCCAGCCTGTGGGGCTGGGGAGCCCGGTGCGGTCATGTCTTGATGGGGGGTTGTTGGTCTTCCCAGGAGTTGTCTCTTCACATCAATTGCCTAGAACTCCTGGCGGGGTCCTTTGCGATCCGTTGTTTCACTCCCCTTCAGTCCAATTGCTGCATACTTCTCCGCATGGACAACATATCGGCAGTCCGGTATGTCAACAAACTGGGCGGGACACGGTCCAGGGTGTTGGCGGAGAAAGCCAAAGACTTTTGGCATTATTGTCTGCAACAAAAGATCACTTTTATTGCAGAATATCTTCCCGGCCGCAACAATCAGATTGCGGATTGGAATTCGAGGCATCTTCGGGACTTCAGCGACTGGAAGCTCCATCCTCGCGTTTTCCGTTCTCTCCTCCGGGTCTGGGGCCGGTGTCAGATCGACCTGTTTGCCTCTTGCCTCAACTCCCAGCTCCCGCTGTTCTACAGTTGGAGGCCGGACCCGGAAGCCCTGGCCACGGATGCCTATCTTCAGACTTGGCCGTCGAGCCTGTGCTATGCCTTTCCCCCGTTCATGATGATTCCCAGAGTCCTGGCTTACGCGAAACGTTATCAGTCAGACTTAATTCTGATTGCCCCTCTGTGGAGGGCGCAAGCGTGGTTCCCAGTTCTCCTGGAGATGTGTTGTGCAGTGCCACTCCTTCTTCCCCAGAAGTGGAATCTCTTGCTGGATCCTCTCGACGATCCACATCCCCTGATTCTTTCAGGCAATCTCCAGCTGCTGGCATGGCGAATTTCGGGGATCGCTTTTCTCAAGACGCTTCCAAATTCATTAGTGAGGCCTGGTCACCCAATACTCACAAACGATACAAGGGATCTTGGAAGCGATGGTGTGACTGGTGTGTTCAACGGGAAGTTGATCCCACTTCAGCAGATGTCTCCATGATCATTAATTGTTTTGCCTCTCTGGCTTCCTTCAGTTTGGCTTATCGGACTGTCAACAATTTCCGTTCTGCCATTTCAGCGGGCCATCTACATATTGCTGGTAAGCTTACGGGTGAGCACCCTTTGATTGCCAAGTTGCTTAAGGGTATCCGTCTGGCGAAACCTCTGTGTCCTAAGTACGTCTCTTTATGGGATGTTTCCATTGTTCTAAGATTTCTAGAGGCTTGGCCTTCCAATTCTTTATTATCACGTAAACAACTGTCGGCCAAATTGACTATGTTGTTTCGCCTTGTTTCCTGCAAACGGATGTCTGAGTGTTAGGGATTTGGACTTGGCAGGTCGCAGCTTTACGCCCGAAGGTGTTACGTTCCTCCTTTCCAGACGTACCAAATCGAATACTACTTCGATTACCTATCCTTCCTTTCCTAATCATCCCAACCTTTGCGTTGTTCAAACTGTCAAGGATTATGAAGTAAGTACTGCTCCTTTACGTTCAGATATGCAGGGTCAATTGTTGATTGCTTTACAGAAATCCTTTCGCCCCGTTACCCCAGCTACTTTGGCTCGCTGAGTACGATGGCTCATGTCAGAGGCTGGCATTGATGTTTTGATTTTTGGTGCTCATTCTGCACGAGGGGCGATGGCTTCTAAAGCATTCTCGATGGGTGTCACTCTTTTTGACATTTTTGACATTATGAAGGCCGCAGATTGGTCTTCTGATTCTGTTTTCAAAACGTTTTATTTTAAACCAATTGATCATATTGCTTCTGTAGTGGTGGATCAGCTTTAAACAAGCATAATCGGGGCCTCCTGTCCTGCCATAGAATTCAAAATTTGCGAACATACGTGACAAGAATTTTCAATTCTATTAAGGACAAGGAGGCGAGGATTATCCCACCCGTTGTTATTGTTTCTGCATATATTGATATTGTGAACATGTTGCTATTTGCATATGGATTTCTGCAAATCTCTTGTTTTTTCTACCCCCCCTTTTTGTTGATTACAATTTATGCACTGGATGTGTATTACGGCTCTATGTCTTTTTCAGGTTCTGACCCAAAGTAGAGGTTTTCTATGACATCTGCCTTTGCTTACCTTTCCGTGGATCTCTGGGTCTGGTGTTCTTCTGTTGCCTGCATCCTGGTTCACCTTGGACATCTACGGCGATCGTTTACTTCTTTCCTGATGTTCTACGTTTGGATTTCCTGTTTTACTTGAACTGTTTTCCTCAACAAAGAAAGAGTAAGAGAGACTGTCTATACGGCCTTGTATACTATGGTCTCTATGGTTGTTACCCTGGTGTTTATGGGTAATGTAGTTTTTTACTGTTTATTGGCTGCTGAGCATTTCTAATAAAGAAATGAGAATAAGCATAATCCTCGCCTCCTTGTCCTTAATAGAATTGAAAATTCTTGTCACGTATGTTCACATATTTTGAACTGTCAGTGCACGAAGATCTTACTAGACATAGTGAGCCCCTGGCTATCTCAAGAAAGCTGATGTGTGACACGATTTCGGTGACACGCACACCCTAAACTTAAAAGTCAGCCAACGTTAATGTGATTCCTTTTGTAAGCCTATTGTATGCCTGGCTGTTATTACACCAAATGCATTTATGGTTTTGGTTTTTGAAACATTTCATTAAGGAACTGGTTTGCTCCCCAGTTTTCCTCATTGGGATTGTTTGGTGGGATTGTTTCCCTGTTCTTTTCACATGTTTACACTTTACACTTTACTCTTTCCTACAAGAGGAATGGCAATGGGTACTAGCCCCATTTGCTTATATTACATTTGTCTCAATGGGTTATAGCCCCATTTGCTTACATTACATTTACCTCCATGGGGTTTTTCTCCCATTTACACTGGTTCAAGTTGTGTTTACCCTTACTTAGGGTACCTGGTTATGGGTCCAAGTCCCATCAACTCTAGCTACTCACCCCTATGCCAGGGGATAGGTTTTGCGTGTCAGTCCCTTTAACATTATCTTCCCTTCCTTATTTTCAGGGAGAGGTCATGGGAGTCAGTCCCATTTACATTTTCTAGCCACCCTTATGTCAATGGATGGGTTTTAGTCCCATCTTCATGTACTAGTGGTACATTATTACCCTTGCACAGAGTGTGTCTTATGGGGTTTGAATCCCATCTCTACTAGTGGTTATCCTCTCTCTCGAGGGTTGTCCTTATGGGTGTCATTCCCATTTGCATTATTCACGTCACTAACCTTTACATGAGTAGTCCCATGTTGGGGTACAGTTTATTTTTAGTCTACACCTAGGCTTTGCTGTTCCTTTACGTGTAATGTTATGTTACCATTGTATTACCATGCATTTTGAAAATGGGGAAGGGGGAGTGATACTTCTTGTATCTTCTTCTCATCATCTACTCAGTTTTCTCGCTTGTTCAGTTCTCCTCGTGATGTTTCATCTTCTTCTCATCTTTGGATTCTGGACTTTATTTGGTTGTTAGTTTACCTTTGTCCACTGTTTTTCCCTCAGTGTAGTGTGTTTCTCTTTCTTGCTTGTTTAGGAGGAGATTCTTCCTTCACCACTTTTTGTGTCTGGGTGTAAAGCATGTGTTTAGTTTGTGTTGTGTTTATTTGAGTTTAATATAGTGCTGGCTAGACCCCGAAGTTTCAAAGTGCTTTACATAAGGTTCCACAGAATTACATCAGTTACAAATTACAACAGTTACAGGGAAACATTTCAAGAGCGCCGGAAGGCGAAATAAATGGAGCTTAGTAGGGTAAGGGGGTGGGGGAAAAGGTGTAGAAGGGAGAAAGGATGGAGATAGGATGGATGGAGAGACGAAGTAGAGTCTGCCCAAAGTCCGGCTGGGTAGGTGACGGCCGTGTCACGGTTTGCAAAGATGCGCCTACGAACTACATCTCCCAGAAGGCCCCGAAGAAAGGAGGAGCCTAAGACATATAGGCTCTTGCAGTGCAGACGCGCGCTGTACGTGATTGTTACACTGGAACTGGTTTTGGTCCTGTGTATTGTGTTCCCCTTGTGTTCTCTGTTAACGTTCTCGGCGGAGACGCTGGATCTTCTTTCACGGAGTGGGCGGCTGCCTCACTCCGAGCCCGGTGAAGAACTTACTTCCGTTACCGTCCGCGGCTGCGGCGGTCACCGTCTTCAAGCGTTCTCGGCTGAGACGCTGTATTGCTTTTCTTGGAGTGGGCGGCTGCCTCACTTCGAAGCCGGTCTTCTATCTTGCCTGAGTTGCCGCCCGCGACTGCGGCGGTGTTGGTTTTCACGCGTCCTAGGCTGAGACGCTGTTACGGCCATAAAGGAAAGGGCGGCTGTCACTTTCCGAGTACGAAGAAGAACTAGCCGTTGCTGCGGCTGCAGCAATAATAGACCATCTGGCGTTCTAGGAGACGCAGATTCATCACTATCCTGAGGATTGTTCTTTGGAACTGTGGAGGAGATAATGACCTGAGTCGCTGCTACAGTGGCAAGATAAGTGGCTTAGTTATTTCTGTTCTTTGTTGGGACAACATGTACTTGAACTATGAACGCTTTTGCTAATCTTTGCTCTTGATGGATATATCTTACCTGACTTCTTGCTTGGAGTATTTGGACTTTTCTGTTCGTTCTGGTTTACCTGATTTTCCTTGGCTGGCATTTGACTTTGGAACTGTATTATTTACTCCTTACTCTTCAACATTACCGGTAACTGGAGAAGGATAGTTATTTTTCGTTGTTATTGGAAAGTTGGACTGGTATGTATGTGACGATATAGGGGACTCAAGAGCTTCTACATATTGAATGCAAGGAATATAATTGTGTTTACTTCTTCCAGATTGCTAGGTGTATGATTAGAGACGTATCTACTACATACAACCAAGAGAAGGGTTTACGTCCAGAAAGCTACCTGGGGTAGGTGTTCTACTAGCGAGAATTGAATGAGAGTAGTTAGAGGTATTTGCTATAACCTTGTGTTTTGTTTTCTCGTTTCAGTGGTCCCTTCCATTCCAGCCCCTTCCTTTACCTTTCCCTCGCTTGATTACCTAGAGGCTCTGTGTATGTTTATTCAGTCAGAGTTTCGGGGAATCAGGAGGTGGACCCCTTTGAGCATCGCCCTGATCCTGTGGAGGTCGACCGTGACAGGCCGAGGGGGAAGTCCACAACCCATCTCCTCTATAGCTATCAGGTAGCTCCACCGGGCATCAGTCAAGCAGCTAGGACTCAATGAGAAAACAATTAGAGAGCAAAGAGGAGGGATAAATGGAGTGTAAAGGAGAAAGTGGGTGGAGTAAAGGGGTAGGAGGGAGAGTATGACAGTGAGATGAGGTAAGGTCTGCCCAATGTCTGGCTGGGTAGGTGACGGCCGCAGCCCATCTCCTCTATTGCTATCAAGTAGCTCCACCGGGCATCGGCCAAAAAGCTAGGTCTACACAGTCGATGGCCACCATATTTGCTCATCCATTGAGGTCCAGAAAGAACCAGGACCAATACGGAGGCTCAATTGGCCACAAGAAGTGATCCTGTGGGCACGCAAAGCAGAGAAGTCCAAACCCAGAGGCAATCCAATACCATTCCAAGATGGCCGCCGTCTTTGCTCAACTAGTGAGGAGGCTCGTGGAAATCCATCCTTTATTTTCATGGTTGGGTATCCATCATTTATTTACATGGTTGGATAGGGGAGACCATTTTGGTAAAGATTTCTACCGATGACACATGTGGAGGGGTGGCTTCTTCTGCAACGTCTTCGGGTATAGCGTCAACTGAACTTGCAGGTGGTATTGCTGGATGTAGTGGGATGTAGTTGGTGGAGTTTTCGTCTTTTCCTGGTTTGTGAGTTTTTTATATTATTTACAATAACTTCAGTCGCTCCGCAGTGAGTAGGCTAAGTAGGCAGTCTGCTGAATAAGGTCCATCAAATAAGTGGATTTGAGCTTCTACTTTTGTCTGCTTGTATGTGAGAGTCGTTTAGAACTGTCCTCGGCATGACAGTGGCTCTTTGGACATCCAGGTGTACACTCACACAGTGGCTTTTTGTAGGTTGGGCTTCGGGTTCATCAGGTTGTATTCTGTGACACAGATGTATTTAAGAAACACCCCACTGTCCGATACAAATTCTGCTAGAAGTTTCTTCATTGGTATGCATAGTAGTGGGTATTCTTTTAGCCTAATATGATCAGCAACCATGCAAACATATTTGTCACGGTCCTGAGATGTAGGTGTGAAGGATCTCGAGTCATGAAACACGGAACGTTGAGTTCTGTAGGCATCATGCAACAATAGACTTGACCATGAAGAGCTGAGGGAACGTTCTCCTTGACCATAAACTGATCTGTAAGCAGCATGCGACCGTAGGCTTGATTGCGAAGATCTGAGGGAAAGTTCTCCTTGACTGTATATTGCCTTTGCATGATGTCGAGATCTGGATTCTCTTGATTTTTTTTAGCAATTATCCTTGTGACACCCTGAGCACTTTCTCAAAATGTATATCTTTCCCCCCAGCACCAAAATGTTTGACCTATGGCCGGGTATGGTTCAACATGCGGGTACTCTTGACCACAGAGATAGCACTCCAGTTCTCCAGTTTGTGGTCTTTCCTTTTCTCATTGCAATTTAAACTGTGACAACGATCTGTGGATATGAGCGTATGTCAATGTTCAGACTGACATAGGCCTATGTATCGAACCTTGTTCCCGTTTTTTCAGATTTTCCTGGCTCCATCTTTTTAGCGTGTTCTTCCGCTTGGTCATTGACTGGTAATTTCTTTTTTGTCGTCCAGGAAATAGCTTTTTCTTAGAAGACGTGGACGAAGTGACTCAGATTGGCATCCTTCTATGATCCGTAGACATAGAGCATCTTCTGTCATGAAAGTATCAAACACGCAATATCGTGCCAGTAGTTTGATGCACGTAATGAATTACCCCATGGGTTCATTTTTTTCTTGCGAAGCCAGATTGAAGGTGTACCATTCATAGTCTATGTTTCTTTTGAGACAGAACTTTCTGTTGAGCGCTTCATGCACCGCTTGATAGGACAATGTTGAGTCAGTCCGCAAGTAATTCTTTGATGATTTGTCTTATATCCTTTCCTGCCAGGTTGCGCAGCACAATAAGAAGTTGCTCTGGGTCAGTGACTTGTGACCCTTTCATGAAGGCCTCATAATCCTCTATCCATTCTTGCCAGTGAGGCCCCATGCCACTGCCAGATGTGAGTGGCAACAGTTCCAGTGGGCATAGAAATGATGCACTGAGCATGGTTGGTCTTGGGTGGATGTTTAGCGAGGAATTTGATAATGTGGACATGGTCTAAGCTGAGGCAAAGAACACCACTGTGGAGGCTAAATACAGAAGTTGGGGTGTTCACTTGACAAATAGAGGAGTAAAACAGCATGGCCTGTCTGATCTTTTGTACCGGTGATATGCACACCTGAGAGATGTTAGGCAATGCCTTTATAAAGACCTGTGGTCAGTGTGGGCAATAAATGCATCTGCTCTTGCAGTGGGACATGCAGAATAAGGTGTGGAGTCTTTCCTTTTGTTCATCGAGGGGGCAGGGTGTTTGTCCATACTTGGTGTCGGATGATTGGGCCCAGGCGACAGACCTCAAAGAACACACATGAACACAGTGATGCTCCTTCACAGCCTTGTGTGTAAACTGGGAGCGGTGGAGCTTAACCACTTTTTTATTTTCTTGCTCCTCACCTCCAATATAAGGTCAGGGCGTTTGTGTAGGTCTGCATGGGGAGCATCAGGTGTGACCCTACAATGCATTATATTCCACCAAAACCTTCAACTTTAACAACAAACAATAAACTTTCAGCATCTGAACATAAAGTTCATGCCTGCGGGGGCAGGGACATTTTCTTGCCTACTAAGCTATTTGCAGACATAGTCCTCGAATCTCTTAGGTCTCCTGACATTGTCTCTCAGATTGAATGGGTGTCTTTTGCCTGATTTCCCAGTGCTAGCAGGCTATGCTGCCTTTGGCTATTGTATCTCCTCCTGCTGAGGTAGAATTGTGTCCTCCCTTGGATGGCAAGATGTCTCAAGACCTTGTAGCATAGCAGCCTCTGATCCCATTTCCCAGTCTTCTGGAGACGTGGGCAAGGAGTACATGTCATCACTGTTGCATCTTTGCGGGCTTCCTTTGCTAAAAAAAATGACTAATTCCTTGTTATACTGACATCCTGAAGTGGGTGTGCTTCGAAATGCAACCTGAATTTCCCCCCGGGTCATTAATTTTGCACCAATGCCCAGTCCCTTACTTGGACTTTTGGTCTCAAGCCCCACTGGACAGGCTGGTTTTGGTGTTGTTCTTGCCTCTCTTATCTTGAGTGGTTTCCATGTCTAGCAGTTTGGGGGTCCGGGTCAGTGTGGGGAATGTTGTCCAGCACGGCCCTCCCAAAGAGGACATTCACTGCTGCCCTTTATATAGCAGTGAGGGGGGATATGCTGGTATGCTGCGAGTGCAATGTGGATTGTACTTTCTATGTCTGCTTGTTGCTCACACTTGATTCTGATTGCTTTGTTTAGGGTGCGCACCAGCCTCTCAACTTCACCGTTGGTTTGAGGCCAAAGGGACACAATTTTTTGTGAGTCATTTCAAGGGATGTCATGTAATGTTTGAAGTCTTGGCTCTGGACCAGAGGGCCGTTATCACTCTTAAGAGTGCCAGGGACACCAAAGATTAGTATCAGAAACAATGGTTTCTGTGGAATAATAAAACCGTATATTGGTAAAGGGATATGCAATTGCAATAGGAACCTAAAGTATTGGTGAAATTTTTGCGACAATTTGTAGAAGGTTTCCAAAAAGTTATAAAAGTCGACCATTGACAAATATATACAGAATGAACCGCGACTATATATAGTGATACACTCTGGTGAAATGATTCGCTTTTTCTTTGTGTCGTCCACGTTTCAACCCTTGTGCAGTCTAGGGTCTCATCAGGACCTAGGCATGTAGGGACATCTGGGAAGAGAAGGATAATGTAAGTGTATGGCCCATTTGAAGGCACCAATGCGACAAAAAGGAGTGAAAGACATTGAAATTTAGAGTATCTGGTAATTAGACTGCGCAGCAGCGTGTCGAGTAAGTGCCACAAGTGAGTGAAAATAAGAGAAAAGATACTCACAAGGGAACCCAGTCGGTCCTGGTAGTGTGAGAAGAAAAAGGGGGTAGAGAAAGAAAGAGATGGGTTAACTAATAGGATATACGAATCATGGTGGTGTTAAAACTACACTAGTAGCTAGAGGATACCCCAACAGACTAGTGAAGAAATCCATGAAACTGGCCTGCTTCTGTCCCAGAGAAGATCTGTTAACAACTAGAGAGAAATCTGCAGTGGGCAGATTCATCTGTGTCACTACCTTTGGAGTACACACAAACAAAGTCCACAATCTAATAACAAAAAACTGGGATATAATTAAAAGCATTGACCCAGAGATTGACACTCCGATGTTTGGCTTCAAGCGTGGTAAGAACATTAAGGATCACCTAGTCAGATCATCCACTGAGACCAGTGTGCGCAAAACCAATACATTGCAATCCACATGGGGCTTATCAGAGAGCAAGGGGCATCACAAATGGGGCAACCGTGTCTCTTGCACCTTCACATCTAATACCAATACATTTGAACACCCTAATGTTAAACAGGCATTGGACTTTTTCTCCAATTACACTACACAAAACGTGGTTTACTGCATTTGGTGCCCCTGTGATCTGCCATACATTAGACAAACTCAACAACTGGTCAAAACACGCATTGGACAACATCGCAGCCGCATACGGCACTCTGTTGCCAATGCTCCCTTGGTGACTCGTTTCATGAGAAAAATGACACTGGTGATGACATTAGATAGCAAGTAATTGACATTGCCGTCATCCCTGAAAGAAGTGGAGACATCTCACAGATTCTTCAACGACTTGAATGCCGTTGGATAGAGAAAACTGATTCCATTGACAATGGTTTCAACTCCACCGATGAGTGGCGTGGTTTTGTGACCACATTAACACACTAAGTCAGGTTGTACACAATAGGACACCCTGTACAGCACACCCACAGGCATACACAGGTATGTTCATACATCACTGCATACAGTCTATGCTACCACTGTTTAACTCACAGTGACAGTACAGCTTCAAATCAAAAGAGAACACTTAGAAGGCTACAGATAGGTATGTATAACAGCCGTACAGCCTTACCTTTTTATTCTTTGAACAATGAAAAATATCTGACCACTTTTTTTAGTTGCTGCTTTTTTATTTAAAGCAGACTAAGAACCAATTTTGTTATTTTCTTGGTCCTGCCTATTATTTGGCCAATAAGTTGACACTGTTTCAATTAGTTTGTCTTATTCAAAACAAGTTTAGACATGAACAATGCACTTTTCAATCACACACAAGTAAATTTGTCACGAACAATACATTTGTATTTTTGTGATCGCATCTTTGGACATAATCAAATCAACTGAAATCATAAACAACTCATAAACAGTGAAAAATAATATTACAACAATATGCAATTTGTCACAAACAACAGTAATAGAAAATTGCAAATTAACTCTCAACATTAGTTGCCTTTTTCTTTTTTCTTTCTGAGAGTTAAAAGCCATGGGGACTATGCTTAGAGTCCCTATGTTAATTACTGGATTCCCCTGAGGGCAATGATTGGTGTGGTTTGAAAAAACAATATAGAAAAAAATGAAAATCAATATTTCTTTATATCTTCTCTATTGAAAGTATTGCTATGAGTAGTTAGGAAGCATTATACCTGTACTGTTGTATATTGTTCCTCCTAAGTTAGAACAGTTTCAGTTATGGAAAAATCTAAGTTGGATCTGAAAGTAAGAAAATGACTATTTGCTACATTGTTTCTTAAGATCACAGCACATTCAGAGCACTTTTCGACATTTAAAAAAGAGGGGGGGGGGGATACTTTTGTGTATTCATGCCAGGTTCTCTTCTTAATTTATGAGGCATTCGTGTCTCTGTTGATTTTCTCCACTCTATTATTTGTGCCGTTTGAGCAACAAAGAAATGATGTCCTGATCAAAATGTGTCTTTTTGTGTTCGCTCACGCCTCATTACTAAACACGTCTCGCTTCCTCGCTGCTACATTGTATCGCGGGACTCACTCGGCTGTGGAAGCGGTTTTGCGGGATGGTTTCCCTTCCGTTGCTGGCTTTATCCACGCCTCAGGGGAGGTCTCTTGCTTGTATTTGGAACTTGAAATTTGTTTTGAATGAAGGTCTCTTGCTTGTATTTAGCTTCTATAAAGCAAAGCGGATGATTTACCATTTGTTTTTTTATTAAAAAAGCCCTTCGCTGCCACATTTTATCTCGACACTCACTTTTAAGTAGACGCGGTATTGCTGGCAGATTTCTCCAGTGCCTGATATCTTCAACGGTTCATTGCGGATTGTTGTTGACTCTTTGTTCCTTTTAAAGTGGTAGTTCGATGTGTGGGAGATGGAAGTGCTTTTTTAGTTCCACGAGGTGTCGTAATTGATGACTGACATAATAGAATCTTTATTATTCTGCTGATGTTCCATATGTATTATAACAGCAATTCATGTTTGTTCAAATTTTGTTTCTATGAGTTCAAAAAAGGGTTTCAAGCAAGAGCTAGCCTTTTGGTGTATGCTAGGAAATGAAGTTTTTTATGCTCATAAATGCTTCAACCAGAGGTTTTGGATATTTCTGTCATTTCATTGAGCCCATTCTGGGCACTGTTGAATTTTAAAATTAGGTATGCTTCCTTTTGCAGTAACAAAGTTTCTACATTTCCACCCCAGGCGGTTTTGTTATTACAGATAATACTGTCCAAACAAAATTCTTTCTCCGAGTGCTTTTTCTCCATGAAATGCGTCACCATCGGTGCTGTCAACACTTGTTTTTTTATCCTGGATCTGTGTTGGACGATCCTTTAGTTTATTTGTTGATTTGTTTGCCCTGTGTAGAATTTAGAGCAGAGGCATTTAAAGGCATAGATATCATTTTTTGTTTTACAGTTCGAAAACTCTTTGTGTTTCCATTTCACAGCACCATGGACGAATTCAGTACCTTCAATTGTTGTTTCACGTGCCGAACAATTGCCACATTTGTGGTGACCTTCTATTGGTTTAAGGTTCCATTGTTTGCGTAGGTCTGTCTTCAAAGATTTAGATGCCAAATCAGCCCTTGTTATGTTTTGTCCTATACTCTTGCCTTTCTTCATTTTTTTGTAAACAAACTTTATTCATTTTTCCATTTCTCACACATACAACATTCTCATGTTCTTGTGAATAACACATGTAGGCGCGCAACTGTGCATCCCTGTGAGATTTTAACAAATCATAGTCCTGCCCCGCGCTAGATCGTCCACCTCTTCATCTCTTTCTTCGCTAGTGATATTGTTCATCGGGTGCAGGAGTCATATCTATTCTGACTTGTGGTACAGTCCTGAGGGGCCGATCCATGCTACCCCAGGATTATGCTTACTCTATCTTCACCAATCCCCCTTACCAGGCTACTAAGAACAAAAAAAAAACTTAACTATTTCCCCCCCTCCCTGGTCCCCCCATTATCCCTACCTCCCCCCTCCCCTCAGACATGTCGCTCTCCCTTACAGCGCACTTGTTGCACAATATGCATTCCTATCACTTCGTTGAATTCCCTATGGCAGTAATCAATGTCCCATCCAGAGGGATGCACCCACATCAATCTCCCCCCCACTGTCCGTCCCACCCATTCGACAGTGATTGTGTTCCCATGTAGTGAAGGGAGTCCCCCACACCCCGGGAGATCAGTCATCGTCTCAGTCGGGTTCTTAAGAAGATCCACCATCGCAATCCAGGCTGTCGCCGCTTCCAGTAATCTATCATTGTCAGTTCCCCAGGCCATCTGTAGCCGGAAAGTCCCCTCGCAGTCTGCCCGCTTTATAAATTCCCGCAGCCATCGCGCAGTATTGGGGGCAGTGACCGCTTTCCAATTGCTAGTAATTTCCCTTTTAGCTAGGACTAACCCTAAATCCAGGAATTTGCTGGTGGTTTTGTTATGGGCAGTGTGGGTGAACCAATGTAACAGACAAACACCTGGAGTTAGCTGCAGCTCCCTGTCTGTCACCTCCTTCAGCCTGGTCAGGACCTCCCCCCCAGAACCTGTGAAGAAGTGGGCAATCCCAGATCATGTGCACAAACGCAGCAATTTCCGTTTTGCATCGCGGGCAGGCAGTGTGGGAGCCGATAAACTCATTTAGTTTTTGAGGAGTGAGGTACGCCCGAGGAAACACGTAGAATTGTACTAGCTGGAATCTTGCATTCCGGGAGCCTTTCCATGCTTGTTCCAGCAACTTCTCCCATGGCTTTGCCTCTATGGGTGTCTCCAAGTCCGCCTCCCATTTAATGTGCAGCCCCTCTAAGGGAGTCCTGGACCCCTGCGTCAATCTCCTATACAGGCATGTAACCGCCTTAATCTTACCCGCCGAGGTGACAACATACTGGCAAGGGAGGAAGGTCTGAGGCTCCTCCATTCCCTTTTTCCAGTGTTGACGCACAGCAGCCGTCAGTGCCGCATGCAAAAGAAAGCCCTGAGCAGGCAGTTCATGTCGCTCCATGAGGTCTTGAAATGGTAAGAGGGTACCATCCTCGTGCAGATCTCCAAAGGTGGAGATCCCCAGGTCCTCTCATTCCCGCAGTCTCTGCCAATCCCCCCCATGTGGCAACTCCTCACAGAGCCACACTGGAATCTCAAGCGCATACGCAGGGCCCGCCTTGTTTTGTCGTAGGGCCCTATTCCAGCATTGCCGCATTACCCATAGTTCTCTGGTCACCTCTCTTTCTCGCACTGGGAGCTGGAGCAAAATCCTAGCCAGGTGACGAAGTCCCAAGTCCTTACCTCTCTGGTCCACCTCTGCTCCCAATTTCCCTGCCATCCACTGCGTGACCCATTGGAATTGGGCCGCTTGATAATATGCCTCGAAATCAGGTGCTGCAAACTCTCCTTCCTGTCTAGGGCGCATCATAGTATTCAGTGCCACTCTACACCTCCCTGAGCTCCATAGAAAACTCGTAACCATAGAGCTTAATTGGGCAAAATATTTCCCAGGCATCCAAAGTGGTAGTGTACCAAAGTAGTAAAGTAGGCGAGGCAGGGTTATCATTTTTAGCAATGCCACTCGACCCGCGACCGATAAAGGCAGAGTCCCCCAGAAATCAAAATTACTCTTGGTAGTTCTCAGTGCCCGCCCTATGTTGCCCTCAAATAAATCAGCAGCCTCATGATAAATTCTGAACCCCAAATAAGGCAAGCATCTGCCTTCCCAGTGAACATCCAGCCCCTCAGGAGGGTCATCTCTGCCCCCTCGTACCGGAAACAGACAGGTCTTATTCCAATTGACTTTAAGCCCTGCTGCTCGCCCCAGTCTCTCCAGTAATTCCCGGGCACCCGTAACTCATCAGTAGCATTGGCAAGGAACATTAACAAATCATCAGCATTGAGAGCAATGTAGTGCATCTGACCCATCCCCCCTAAGCCCCTGTAGTGCCTCCCCGTCTGTGCGTGGACCGCCAGAGGCTCCATTGCCAGGGCAAATAGGAGGGGAGACAGCGGGCAGCCCTGTCTCGTCCCCCTGCCAACATCACAAGCCTCAGAAATCACCCCCTGAACCCTGGCCGTCGAACGACTATACAGAATCTTCGTCCAGGCCACAAATTCTTCACCTAAGCCAACCATCCTCAAAACTTTAAACCGATATGGCCACTCTAAACTCTAAATCAAATGTTTTTTAAATGTCTATCGATAGTACACATGCCTCATCTCCCTCAGCCGTCGTCCCGTGTAGCAATTGGCACAGCCTCCGTATGTTCATGGCCGTATTCCAGATAGGAATAAACCCAGCCTGGTCCCCATGCACCAGAGTTGTCCTATGTGCCATCAGGCGACTGGCCAAAACACTACTCAAGATCTTATAGTCAATATTTAACATCGCCAGGGGGCGATAGGCTGTGCGGTCCCATTCCGGCTTGCCCGGTTTAAGGAGGGGTATGATCACTGCTTCCCTTGTCGAGCTAGGTAAATATCCATCTTGCTTCGACCGATTGTAAAGGGTCACCAGTTGCGGGGCTAGTAGATCTAAATATGTTACAAAAAACTCAGATGGTAACCCATCAGTACCTATGCATAACTATGCAAGATGGCCACCTGGTAGGAGCTTGTTTTAGAGCTCCTAGTGCTTGGGATCCCATTATTGGATTTTATCCCTGTTAGCACCCACTACCTCGAGGAATCGCAACCCGAACAAGTAACTGGATTCATACTTAACAATTGTACCTGATTTGCGGACGGCTGGAGCGCATCGTGGGTCCGTATATCGTCTGGGAGGCGCTGGACATCGGAGGAGCTTGAGTCCGGTATCGTCTGGGAGGCGCTGGTCAACAGAGAAGTTCGAGTCAGCTGAGGGCTCCCACGCTTGCACCAGACCAGCGGCGGACTCGGATAGCGGAGCTTGTTACAGATCCTGCAGCCACCGAAGAGACTGGCACCGCTGGGCACGACTGGAGTCCGCCAGGAGTGCTGTGCTACCCACGGGAGGTCTGAAGGCTCCCACGCTTGCACCGGACCAGCGGCGGACTCGGATGGCTGAGCTTGTTACAGATCCGGCAGCCACCGAAGAGACTGGCACGGCTGAGCACGGCTGGAGTCCACCGGGAGTGCTGTGCCGCCCACGGGAGGTCTGAGGGCTCCCACGCTTGCACCGGACCAGCGGCGAACTCGGATGGCAGAGCTTGTTACAGATCTGGCGGCCATCGAGGAGACTGGCACCGCTGGTTAATCCTGATCTGTGGCCCGGGATCGCCTGGGAGGCGCTGGACATCAAATGATTTCGAGTCCGGGATACAAGGTCCCAGGTTAATCTGGCAATCGAAGCGCCTCCGCTGTGCCCGGCATGTATGACGAGCAATACCAGAGCAGCATGCTGTTATCGAGCAGCCTCAATACAGCCTGTCCTCTGAGTGCCTGAATTCCAGCGCTGAACTCCTGCTGCCCAGACATACAGCTCGGCGCTTCACCTCGGTTTCCCACTCCCCGCGCCCCCTCTGCTGCCACCGGGATCTAGCGTGAGCGGAACTGCAGACTGTGCAGGGGGTGATACGCCGGGCCGCTGATGACCACTATGTCCTGAATTTTATTAAGGTACCTGCACGCAAACTACTACCTTGAACACTCATGCCGGTTTCTACACTTTCCGCCCAGAGTCCTAAATTGTTATCTGCATTCAATTTGTGTTTGTCGACTTGGCGGTCTTCCCATTGTCTAAAATGGCGGGGGCCATAAACTGGTGCAATAAATCGCCCTATTGCCCCCAGATGACCACGAGGCTGCATACCAACTCGGTCAGGGGTCACCAAAACGGAGATAAGTCTCTCTCCTCCCCACCAAGCAAAATAGAAGCTGGACTAACCCGACTTGCCCCAGAGTAGAAAGGGAAACTAAACTTGCTAATTCCCAACAACAACAGACAAAGGACTACTACTCTTGTCTCTCTATATTCTATTTTGGCGGCCATCTTAGACTAGTCCTCCACTTTGGTGGCCATCTTTGACTAGTCATCCTCACTAACTGTCCATACCTAAGGCTATATTCTTACAGCCCTGTTACTTCACCCCCCCCCGCTTCTACCTACACCTCTTCCACCATGGAACGCATGGGCAGGCACACATACAAAATTAACTACCCACCCGAGCTCACCAAAAAAAACGCCAAATGCTTCAAACACAACTTCCTGAAGGCCCTCCCTGAAACCCCGTTTGTGGACACCTACTTCTCACTGATTAATGGTGCCACGAGCACCGATCTCATCCTCTACACTCTACGTAGAGCACAGTGGAGGAAAGCGTTCCTCTCCACTCTCACTATCTCCACCACCAGAAAATCCGCTCATGGGCTAACACTTTCTATCACACCTTCCCAACTTTTCCCTGGCAGAGCCACTATCACCATCTACAACAACGGGATCATCCTATTCCAATCCACAGATAGGAACCTTGACCTATTCGACAACTTGTTCCCCACCTTCATAGAACATATCTCCAACCGGCGGACCTCCACTCCTAACACCTCAGTCTACACAACACCCTCAACTTCCAATCGTCAATCTAACATGCCTAACCTATCACAACATCTGAACGACACAGACCGCTCCTCTCCCCCAGTGCGGTAGTCAGTCACCCACCCGATGTTACTTCTCCACACTCCACATCCACTACCGAAGATCACTCTCCTTCATACATCCTCCATACCCCCACCCTCCCTACCCCCCACTTCACATCTCCTACGAGTCTCGCAGAACCCACCAACGCCCTGAACCTATCTCCCCCGCCCCGTGGCAGGACCATCTCCCACCCTATCTCCCCCCACTCTCACTCCCCACTACCCCACTCTCCCAACTAGACTCACAGAACACATCACCTCCCTTACCTCAACCCCTCCTCCTCTCTCCCCCCCGTTCTCAGTCCCCACTCTCTTACTAGCACCCCCCCCATCTCCAGCCTCCACTCATCCCTCAACACACCTGCGCCGCCTCCCTCCATCGTCCTCGCCTATGCTACCAACCTCCCCCGTATTTCATCCACACCCCTTACCCACAAATTCTCTCACCCATCGAATACCACCCCACCTACTATTATCGCAGAGCCCTGCACTGACGCTAGCACATCCCTCCCCCCCGCTCCAGTTCCCACTCCAGTTCTCTACTCAACCACTCGCCCATGGCTCCCAGCCCCAACACCATACCCAATCCAACTCTGGACATGATTATATCCACCCTCCTACAAGTCAAAGAAGATCTCCACACCATCAAAGAACTACTTTTCACACACCCCAGACTCCTCCTACCCACCACCACTTACTCGCACAAGTTCCCCATCCTCCACACAGACCCTTTCACTCAATACTCCCCGCGTTGGCCCTCTATCCCCGCCCGCAGTCACACCTGCTGTCCCCGTCGCGCCCTCAACTCCCTATCCGACCGTGACTTATTCACCCTCCTCCGCTCATATGGCCCAGGCCCCTTAAACCACACAACCACCACACACCTCCCCATACCCACGATCCTCACAAATCCCCTTAGGCCCCCCACACTAAGCAACAGAAGTTCCGTCCCCAATAATCTCAGAAAAGTCCCCCTCTCTCTAGAACACTCGACCACCCTACTTACCCCCAGACTCAAATGCATCCAACTGCAGATCGGCCCCGAGACACTCCTCCGACATCGTGGATCTCATCATATCAATGGGCCTTGACCTAGCCATTCTGACTGAAACGTGGCTAACTGAAGCCTCAACACCTATAATGGACATACTAGTCCCCCCCAACTATCACATCATCAGACTCGACAGGACCGGCAAGACGGGCAGGGGAATCGCATGCATTTTTAGGAGCAACCTCGCTGTTACTAAAGTCACCACACCCTCCCTCACCTCCTGTGAACTCATCTGCCTCGATATCACCAGCGAGGGCAAACCTGCATGCTCCTTACATGTCATCTACCACCCACCCGGGGACAACCTCACCTTCACCCAACAACACATGGATACGATATCATCCAACGCTGGTCGGCAGATCACTCAAATCTACCTGGGTGACTTCAACCTCCTCTGGAACGACCAGAAAGACGCAGTGGTGAATAGTCTCAAAACTTTCCTTAATGTGCTTGACCTCACCCAAATCTGCAACAGCCCGACACACGACAAAGGCTCTATCCTCGACCTTATCATCGCCAAAGAGGACTCTATCCAACTGGGGGCAATCCAACCCTGTGACTGGTCAGACCACCACATTATCACATTCTTCATCAACGAAAAAGTTAAACTTAACCCGGCTCAACCCACCAAAACCAAGATCTGGAAAAGGGACATGAAGAATCTTAGCCCCAACTCCTTGCCTTCCCACACCTGCAGTCTCCTCCTTCCCCCTTCGGGCGCTTCTGATGTTCAATCTCTGACCGACCTCTACCTCGACTCTATGACCTCAATAATCAACGAAGCCGCCCCCCTGCAACTGAAGAGAGTCTCCACCAAGAACTCGAACCCATGGTATGATGGTAGACTCAATGAGGACAGGCGTGCTATGCGAATGGCAGAGCGCACCTGGAGATCTGACCCCTCAGCACTGCACCTTAAAACGCTTAAGAATAAGAGAAATGCCTACTTCAGGAAAATCAAGCGTTCAAAATCTGACTTCTTTAGTCACCAGCTGGACCAAGCAAAAAAGCGACCAAGAAAACTGTTCAAACTAGTCAAAATTCAAACCAAGATGCAACCTTTACAATCAAACAGCATAACAAGTGATACACCACACTGTGAAGACTTCTCTGCTTTCTTTAAGCTAAAGACCGACAATATAAGAAGTGACCTCCTCAATGATGTAAGCCGATACTCCAGCCCCATCAACATGACCACCACTCAACCTAAAAACAACGCGTCATGGACGTCCTTCGACACCTACTCTGAAGAAACAATTCACAAACTGCTTGGCACCTTGAAGCCCTCTAATCACCTCACAGACCCCCTACCTGCTAATGCTGTAACAGACTTCACCCCCCTGCTCCTCCCACTCTGGACTAAAATCATTAACAGTTCCCTTCAACAAGGACTCATCCCAGACTCCCTCAAGGTAGGGCAAGTCACTCCTATACTCAAGAAACCTACAGCTGACCCGGCCGACCTAAACAATTACCGCCCTATCACCAATATCCCCACCTTGGCCAAACTGCTGGAAAAATACGTACAACTCCAACTGACAAAACACATTGATCAGTTTGACCTCCTCAACCCTCATCAATCAGGCTTCCGAGCAAAACACAGTACGGAGACAGCTATGACGCACATATTCGATGATGCCCTCCAAATCCTTGATCGCAACGATTCCTGCCTCCTCATCCTTCTTGATCTCTCCTCAGCATTTGACACTGTCAAACATGAGAATCTACTGGAGTTGTTAAACACCAGAATGGGTTTATCCGGGACTGTTCTCAAATGGTTCACTTCCTTCCTACATAACCGGTCTCAGAAGGTCAAGATCAACAACGTGTTGTCCTCATCTGTGCCTGTAATTTTAGGCGTCCCACAAGGATCTTCCCTATCCCCCACATTGTTCAACCTCGTCATGGAACCACTCACCACCTTGCTTCAAGCATCGAATGTACACTTCCATATGTACGCCGATGACACTCAACTTTACCTCAAGCTACAATCCCCGGAAGACATCAAACTTCTGAACTCCACACTAAGAAACACCCAATCATGGTTGGCCGACAATCACCTCAAACTAAATGCTCTAAAAACTGAGTTCCTTCTGATCTCACCTCCCGCGAAAATCGCCACCACCCAAACCTGGCTCAATCACCTAACTGCACTCAATGTCCAACCCACCATCGTGGACTCCGCAAGATCCTTAGGCATCACACTTGACGCCAATCTCAACATGCAGCAGCACGTTAGCAAAGCAACTAAAGGAGCTAATTTCCAAATCAACACTTTGAGGAAACTTAAACCCTTCCTCCCAGCTAAGGACTTCCAAACTGCTGTACAAGCCCTAGTCATCCCTCACATAGACTACGGAATTATGGCTCTCAGCGGACTCCCCCTATCAACAATCGCACCCCTAAGAGCCTCCTTGAACTCTGCCGCGAGACTTATCACTGGCTCAAGAAAACATTCGCATATATCCCCTGACTTAAAATCCCTGAACTGGCTGCCTTTTGAAGCCAGAATACAGCTGAAAATTGCTTGTATGACACACCTGGCCGTTCACCACAAGTCACCCAACTACCTCACTCAAAAGGTGACTATATCAGGAGGCTCGAGATCCAATAGAAGCACAAAAAATCTCCTCCTGAAACCGCGAAGATTCCGGAAGGAAAAAACATACAAACGCTCCTTCTCAGGAATGGCACCCAGGATCTGGAATGCACTCCCTCCTGGAACCAGGCTTATCTCCTCCACTGCATTTTTTAAGAAGGAGGTAAAAGCCATCCTTATGACTAAGTTCACCTTAACTCTATTGTTGCTGGATCTAAGACATTGCACAGCTTTTGTATTATTGGTTACCTGATTGTTTATTGGTATTATATTTTTTACATGATTGCTATCCTACTTTGCTACTCACTTACTACCGACTATTATATTGCTTCCTATAGCTTGTTTAATCACCTTCTTGTTGCCCTTACCCTTTGTTTCTGTAAAGCGCTCTGATATCTGCAAAGATCTTGTTTGCGCTATATAAAACTTTGAATAAATAAAATAAATAAATACCCGGCGCTTTGTTCTTGACCATACGCTTTATGGCTCCCTTGACCTCGCCCAGCTCCAATGGATGACCCAGGCTCTCCACGTCCACCGTCTCAATCTGAGGCATATCTATATCTAGGAAATCCCCTTCCTCCAGCTCCCTGGGGATCAACCTGGGGTCCAACCTGCTGCGATATAAAGTAGTGTTGTATTCCAGGAACTGCATGTTAATGGCCTGTTGTCCATAGTGTATGCCCCCCCTTCTTCTCGTAGTTCAAGAATCAGTGTACCTCTGCGCGCCGGGTTTGCCAACCAAGCTAGTAATGCCCCAGATTTATCTCTTTCAGCGTGCGCTTGCGCTGCATACGCCCTGTAATCAAAGCACCTCAGCCTCTCTACTTGCGTTGCCAACTCTTCTTTCGCCCTCAACAGCTCTTCTTGTTTATCCTCCCGTCCAGGTCTCTCCCTTTCTTTCTTCCTGAGCCGCCGCTCCACCTGCTGTACCTCACTCAATAAAGTTCTACGAACTCCCACAGCCTCCCCAATGCGCCGCTCGGTATCACTACCTTGAATGCGTCCCACTCATTATGCAGATTAGAGGATGTGTTGATGTTATGCTGAAAGTATTCCTCAATGGCAGTGCCTATAGTGGTTCGGAAGACCTGGTCTTCTAGTACTTCAGTTCGGAGATGCCAACTAGGGATCGCCGTTCTAAGTCGAACCCAATTCAGGGACACCAAGAGTGGGTTGTGATCAGAGGTCGTCCTATCCAGGTACTCACTCCTCGTGACCGTCATATGGACACCAGGGGAGCACAGTATAGTGTCCAGCCGGACGTGCAGCTCATGTACAGCTGAAAAATAAGAATAATCTCGGTCCCCAGGATAATGAGCCCTCCAAGTGACTGTCAGTCCCCAGTATTGTTGCCAGTCTCGTCTGACCTCTGCAACCCTATGAGTTGGGGCGTCATGAAGCGGAGGATGAGAGTGATCCAGGTCTATGTCAGTCACGCAATTAAAGTCCCCCCTAGGAGGACAGGACCCGTCAACTCCCCCGCCGGTTTCTGTGATAGCTGTGCAAAAAAGGTAGGCTCTTCAACATTGGGGGCATATATGCTTCCTAATGTAATGTCCCGTCCATCAAGCTGCCTCGTTACCACTGTGAATCTGCCGTCTGTATCAATCATCTGCCTAACACATTGGAATGGTACCCCTGCCCGCACCCATATTAAGGTTCCTCCGGCGTAGGCCGAATAGGTAGTGTGGAACACCTGCCCCCGCCAACGACACTGCAGCGCCACCCCTTCCGACTTCGTCAAGTGGGTTTCTTGAAGTAGTGCAATTTGCACTCCTCTCCGTACTAGGTAGGCATGTATTTTGTGTCGCCGACCCATAGTGTGCATCCACCTTACATTCCAAGACATAACTTTGAGTCCTACGGAGGTACCCATGGATCCAACTTGTGTTCGCGCTCTTCTAGAATCCCCCTAGCGACTGACTCTTCCCCAGCTCTCCCCAACTTCAAACTTTACCCAACTCCCACACACCAGGACAGGTACACAAGAACAGGCCCCAATCCAAACCAAGGTATTCATACAAAGATCCATAACAAGGAGGTAGCTTGTGACTCGCGCTCTATGCACCCAGAACCCCCCCTGCCCCCCCTTGAGAACTTATACAGCCAATCAGACCCCGGCATTCTTGTAGGGTCATCTCCCACCGCGCTGCCCTGCATCAAGCTGGCCTCTGGGCCCAGTAATCACGACAGACATCTTATCAGTTGTCCCGCATACCCTCTGCAGACCCATCACCCAAACATCCCATCTGCTGTCTGCAGAGTGACAGCCGGCAGTTCTATGTCTGAGAGTCCCTGGGCACTACCTGATCTCGGGCTCTCTGTTCCACTCTTCTCAATGTCCGTGTCGTTACTAGCCGGACTAACCACGCCCTGGCTGATGGCTGCCACTGCTTGCACTGCACTGTCTTGCTCCTGGCGCCGATCCATTGGAGAGATAGGCCTCTGCGTTGACGGTGTGTTGAACAGCCGTCCTCGAGGTGAGGCTGCCTGTGGTGTGCGCGCAGCCGTGCCACTGTGACTTTCCAACCAGTCCCAAGCTGCCTGTGGTGAGAGAAAGAAGCGTGTTTCCGCATATGCAGTCACCCGCAGGCAAGCTGGAAATACCATGGCGTAGGGGAGATGGAGCTGATGCAGCTTTCGTTTAACAGCAAGAAAGGACGTTCTTTTGCGTTGTACCTCCCTGGTGTAGTCCGGGAATATCAGCACCTTGCTGTTCCCGATCTGCATGTTCTGTTGCTCTCGGGCCCTCTGTAGTATAAAGTCCCGGTCACGGTAATGTAGCAGTCTCACCACTATTGGTCGAGGCGGAGCTCCAGGTTTAGGCAGGCGAGCCAGGACCCTGTGTGCACGTTCCAGCGCGTAAAATGGGGAGAGACCCTCCGGTGCTACCTCTGTTTTCAGCCATGTCTCCAAGTACCAGACCGCATCTGCCCCCTCTTCACGTTCCGGGACTTCCACTATGCGGAGGCTGTTGCGCCTCGAGCGCCCTTCACTGTCCTCCACTCTCTCTTACAGCACTTTAACTCTATGCACCACGTCATTCAGTGACTGTTGCAAGGCAGCTACCGTGTCCGGGACTTCTTTGATGTTTATTTCGTTGGTCGCCACTCTCTCTTTGAGCTTTCGGTGGTTATCCTTCAGTAGGGTGAGATCCGAGCCAATGGCGTCCATTCCCTTCTCTAGTGCCTCCCGCGAGGCCACAATGGCCTGCATAATTTCCCCCAGTGTAGGGTCCCCAGGCTGTCCCGGTCTCCGTCTCCCAGTGTCGACATCCTCATCCTCCGTGTGCTGCTCCGACTCCTCCAACCGCAACACCTCAAACCCCTTTTTCTTTGACACCCTACCCATCGTAGCAGCTGTACGCAACTCTGGCCAGTGATGTCACCTTCAGGCCGCAGGCGCTTCATGCGTTCGCCCTCCGGCGTCACCAGTCAATGGATCTCACAGCCAGCACCAGGACCGGATCAGTGATTCAGTCTCCCGGGGTCCAGGACAATGTAGACTTATCCCCGGTTCTCGCCGAAATGCATCAACCAGCGTGGAGTCAGCTCAGTGGTGAATAGGCGCTCCACCATCCAGCTCTCGCCACCTTCGCTGCCATCTCAGAGTCAGGCAACTGTATGCAGGCAGCTGGAAGGCGCTCGTCCGGGCTCATCGTCGCTACCACTGCTTACTCACAAAGGATTGTGCAGGTGAGTCCCAGCTTGTTCTCCCTCTCCGCTGCTCGGCCCGAGCAGCTGTTGGGGGCCTCGCACACCTCAGAAGCGGCAATCCCTGCCGCTGACCACAGCCGCCATTTTGTCCCTCTCTGCTGAAGACAGTCTCAGGGGGGATAAACACCAGTGTGGAGCTGCCAAACACCAATCAGTGAGTCCCTATGCGACGTCTCAGAAACATAGCCGGCTATACTGTGGCCTGCCGCTCCGATCGCCCGATCCCACCCCAGTCCCGCATCTGGCACAGCAGTGCCTAGGCGTACTCCCCACACTATGCAGGTCCCGCTACCCTTCGGGCCGCAGGCGCTTCGTGTGTCCACCATCCGGCGTCACCAGCCAATTTCCCTTAAACAACGAAACACGTTTTGGCTTTGGAAAACTTCCTGATAAATCACATAGAAATAAAGTGATCAACAAAGAAAAAAAAAAACTAATTTCTTGTACATTATTGTATTTACTTGTGTCTAACTATATTGCTACGTGTGCTAAGAAGTGGTTTCCATTCTTGATTCATTATTTGGCTGTGAGCTTCTGCTAGATACATTTCTTTAGGCCAAATACCCAGAGCTTCACCCTTATCCGATGGCTTTATGATTAAAGAATCATCTTTCTTCAATTCATGAATGGCTTTGTATTGTTGTTAACTCATGTTTCTTTTGATAAATTGTTTCTTATTTTCTAACTGGCTGATGAAGGACAAGACGACCTGCTCAAAGGCAATAATTTGTTTAAGGAATAGTGTGTATTGGTGGAGCAAAACTCGATTTTTTTGATAATCTAGAAGGCTCTGTGTTGCCTTTGTATTCCTTCCCATGGAAGAACACCTTGAGTTTGATTTTCCTGATAAATTCAAGTGCTTCAGTCTTCAAATTGGTGAAATCTGTATGTTGACTGGGAACATATTTTACTCCTAAACTAAGAACTGATACCTTTTTATTCAGCATCATACACACTAGTGCCCGGTGGTTGGTGAATTCCACCTTGCACAACAATCCAGTGGCACCGTTACTGTACTTTGAGTAAACAATTATATGTATGTATTCACGCAATCAAGTATTGTCTTTAGTTGCTTTCAACTGTTTATAACATATGAGTGGATCAATACTCGTATATATGAAGGTATCTTGTTTACAAATGTCACAGCCAGCCCCCTGTTGATTGTTCTCTACTACCATCTGTAAGCTCGAACCGGTAGTGCACATGACCTGATCACCATTATTACACCTAGGGCCTTGCACGATCTCAACTATCAAAATGATCAATCAAAAGATAATGCACAATACATAGCTGCTTATTAATTCTCACCGCTAATACATGTGTCCACTTTGACTTTTCATGTGCTCTATATCCTACGGACCCTTGGCCATCACAAGTTAAAAAAAAAAGTAAAATAATTGAACCTGTGTGCGATAACGCACACAATGCCACATTGTGAAACTTTATTTTTCTTTTCCTACTTTTGATTTATTCAGTGCTTTCTGACCTGTATCTTTGGGTCTTTCTTCTATTTCTCCTTCGACACCGAATACCGAATGATACGGTGCTGCGGCGATCCCTAGTGATGCCTGCGGGTCACTCCGGTTTCGGCAGGTGTAATGTTGCTCCTTTGCCCCCACACTACACACTGAGACTCTGTAAATGATAACTTCTTTATTTGCATTAGTTATCAAGCAAATCGAGCATTAGGGCGCCGAGCGTCTAACCAACAATCGCTCCGGTCGCCAACTGCCGTTTTCTCCCTTCGCGCCTTCACCAAACTCGCTTCTGCGCCTGCGCGCGCCTCACGCTCTCGTCTATCGCGTGACGCGTCATCGCGTTCACGCTCATAGACTAGAGCGCATACTACATATCTCCCCTTTTCAACAATAAACAAAATAACCTTTTTCCCAACTCTCACTGAGTGTCCATGGTCCCCAATAGTCTCTGGAGGGCACTCATGTCTGGATGTCTATGACTAGTGTCCACTCATTTCAAAGTCTCTATATCGAGAGGGCACAGTGACCGCCCTGCCACTACGGGTGTGTCTTACCGGCATGTTCTCTTCCACTTCTCTTTCTCCTCCTGATCTTGCACCGTCTCTCTGATCTCCGCTCAGTGTTACCTCGGTCAGTGCACCATCTCTGGCTGTAAACCCTGTGATTGGGTTTTCCGTCTCACTGTCCTCTCCTGTTCCATCGGGCAGGACTTCATCACTTTGCTCTGGTCGAGGCCTGGTTTCACGGGAATCCACTTGTGTCTCTATCTCCTCCATTTTGGGCCACACAACTATCTTGTTTACTCTGGCCATACGGTCTTGTGACCACACCCTGCCGTCGCTGAGGAGTGCTGCCCTGCCTCGCACCTCCTTGACCTGTAACGGCTGGCTATACTTGCTTTCACCTTTCTTTTGTAGGGTAGGGAGTTTAACCCTGACCCACTCTCCTTCTTCCAGCTCTGCCTCTTTCACATTGCGACGTCTGTCATAGTGTGCAGCATAGATCTTTTGGGCCTTTTCCAAGTTGTGCTGAACCACCGCTGGGGACCATTTGCTAGTGATGGTCTTCTCCCTCCACACTACATTGTCCCGGGTGAACGGATGCCGTCCTCTCAGCACTTGAAATGGACTGTACCCCACAGCCGTGGGGGTGATCCTGTAGGCCCACAGCATACTCATCACTTCGGTCTCCCAGTCCTTTCCCTGCGTGATGGCCGCCTGTATGGAGCCCATTAGCACGCGGTTGAACCGCTCCACTTGACCATTGCATGCTGGATGATATACTGCCGTGTGTTTAGACTCAATCCCATTCCTCTTCATAAACCTGATCCATTTGTCCGAGACAAACTGCGGGCCATTGTCACTGAGGATGTTTTTGGGAATACCTTCTCTTAAGAACACCGTCGTTAGGAATTTCAGAATCGTGTCCGTATCCATGGATTCTTGAATGTCCACTTCAGGCCATTTAGAATACTTGTCTATTACCACACATACATACTTGTTCACACCTTTGCTGTCCAGTACAGGTCCTAATATGTCGATGGCCACGTTCTCCCAGGGGCCCTGTGGCGTGTCAAACTTCCCTAAGGCGGGTCGGAGTGGTCTCAGTACTTTTTCCGCTCCTTGGCACTGGCCGCATTCTCTTACTTGCCTTTCTATGTGGACATCCATGCCTGGCCACCAATACATTTGCTTGACACGTGCCTTGGTCTTCACGATACCCAGGTGCCCCTCGTGAAGTAGAGTTAATAATCTGGGTATTAGTGAATCTGGAGGCACGACCCTCTCACCTCTGTAGATGAACACTCCCGAGTCACTCAGGGACAGCTCCTCTCTCATTTCATAGAACCTCCGTACTCCATCGGTGAGCCTCCTTTTGTCAGGCCAGCCCGACGTCAGATGTCTCTTTATCTCTACCTTTTCCACGTCCTGATCATAGGCTGCCGCCCATTCCTGGATACTTATCGACTTCTCATGGTCCTCCATGCTGGCCACCATCTCTTCCTTATCCAGGGCATCCACCGGCGCCACTTCCATCGCCGCAGCTCTGCTGAGATAATCCGCGACCCTGTTCTGCGTTCCTGGTAGGTACTCCACATCATAGGTGTAATCGAGCAGCTTCAGAGTCATCTTTGCTATTCTCGGGGTCGCTGTCTCATGACCCGAGGACGTCAAGACTTTGATCAAGGGTTTATGATCGGTTTGAAGCTTGAATCTTGTGCCCCAAACAAACTGCCGGAACTTGCCTAAGGCCCAGGTGACTGCCAGCATCTCTTTTTCAATGACGCTGTACCTTTGCTCCGTCGGGGACAACGCTCGTGAAGCAAAGCTGATTGTTTCAGTAGCTCCATCCTCTCTCACTTGCGCCAACACCGCTCCTAAGCCCTTATCACTGGCATCTGTAGTCACCACGGTCTTGCCCATGGGGACATACCCTTGCAGTGGAACGGCATGGCTGATGCAGTCTTTTATCGTATCAAATTCCAATTGCGCTTCTGAGTCCCACTCAAACTTTGTCTTGTCTCTGATGAGTTGCCTCATTCTATATGTCCTGGTGGCGAAGTGCCTCACAAACTTGCTATAATACTCGGCCAATCCAAGGAATGACCGCACTTCCTCCTTGGTGCTTGGAGCCTTGGCATCTCTTATGGCCTTCACATTCTGTTCCTTGGGTGAAATTCCACGCGTGCCAATCTCATGACCCAAGTATGTCACTGTGTGGGTCCCAATCTTGCATTTGCTCCATTCCGCTGTTAGCCCCCTGTTTTGCAGTACTCCCAGGACTCTATGCAGCTTGCTGTCGTGATCTCCTTTAGAAGAGCCCATCACCAGGATGTCATCCTGAAAGTACTGTACCCCCGAAATGTCCTTGAACAGCCGATGCATCAGCTTCTGGAATACAGCCGCTGCGGATGCCAGGCCAAAGGGCATCCTCCGGAACTGGTAGCACCCAAAGGGTGTAATGAAGGCTGTGTACTTCCTACTCGACGGATGCAGCTCAATCTGATAGTATGCAGATGTAAGATCTATGGTGGAGAAGTGGGTTACACCTTTCGTCTTGGCGAGCATCTCCTCGATCCTGGGCAGAGGAAATCTCTCTACTATGAGATTTTTGTTGAGCTCGCGGAGGTCAACGCAGAGACGAACCTGTCCATTGGGTTTCTTGACCACCACCAAGGGGGATAGCCACTCCGCACTGTCCACCGGTTCTATGATGCCTTGCTCTTCCAGCCTCCGAAGTTCTTGTTGTACCGCTCCGCTAGTGGATATGGGTATGTTTCTGACTTTGTGCACCACTGGTACTGCACCCTCCTTGAGGACCATTCTGTGGACGAACTTGTCCAGTTTTCCGACTGAACCATCGAAAACTTTGGGGTATGCAGATTTCCAGTCTTCATCTCTCGTGAGGGGCCACTCGTCCGTCAAGAGAATCTGCTCTTTTCCACCTGGGTTGAGTATGATTCCTAGATCTCCTGCGTCTCTCCACCCCAGCACTGAAGGACCTCTCTCTGCCACATACAGGGTGCACGTGGCTGACCTCCCTCTGAATTCAAATGCAAAGTCTCGGCACCCCACAAGTGGAATGGCATTCTCGGTATACGAGATTGGTTTGATGTCCGGCGGCCATAGGTCTGGCCCCACTACTGGCACGAAGTCTTCTTCCCAAATGGATCTTTGCACGATAGTCCAAGGGGATCCTGAATCGACGGCCACATGTACCTTCACTCCCCCTATCAGCATGTCCGTGCGAGGCTTATCTCTTCGCTTCCCCGCCACTTCTAGCACCTGGTCCTCGATGCATAGCACCAAATCTCCATCTTCCAGGTCGTCCTCCTCGCTGACGTCTGCTGTGGCCGCATCGACGCACTTGACCGTGGACTTCTTCCCCTTCTTGCGGCATACCTTTTCAAAGTGGCCGACCAGGCCACAAAACGAGCATCTGGCACGGAACGCGGGACAGCGTTTATCCTGTGCCGAATGTGCCGTGCTGCCACATCTGTAACATGCAAACTTGTTGTCTGAGCCGGGGCGGACCGTCTGTTTCCCTGTCCATCTCGAATCCTTCCTCTGGTCTCCATACATCCCTCTAGGTTTGCTGGGCTGGGGCGCCTCGTCTATCTTGTTAATCATCTGTCTCGGTGCGCCCTCTCGTTTGGCTGCATCAGCGCCGCGTTTTGACATTTCAGCCTTTTTGACCATAGCAACAACTTCTTTAAGTGATGTCTCGCTCTGCGCCCAAAGTTTGTCCTGGACAGCCCTGCAGGTGGTATGCATGACAATCTGGTCTTTGATATACTCCTCTTGAAGAGCACCGTACTGGCACGTGATGGCCAGGCGCCGGAGTGCTGCCACATAATCATCGATCGATTCACCAGTCTCCTGCCTCCTCTGTTGGAAATTATACCTGTCTATGGAGACACAAACTGCTGGACGGTAATGGCTGTCCAAGTCATCTAGTGCGTTTTTAAAGACATCTGTTTCAGTCGCTCCCCTCTCCTTGGGCACCAGGTTCTTGAACACTCTCACCCCTTCCGGGCCCAGGTTGTGGAGTAACAGTCTCTTCTTCCTTTCCAGGGTGAATGCCCCCTCATTTTCATCTTCAAGTGCCTCAATGTAATTTTGAAAGTATTCCTTCCAATCTTCCCATTTTAACTGTGGTTCTCCCGGTCTAGGCAGGAATGGGACGGGGGCCATCAGGGCCGACGCTTGATTCGCCATCCTGGCCTCACCTCTGGGGTCTACCACCTGGGCACCTTGTTGAATGGGTACACCGGATGCTCCTGCACTCCCTGCCGTGTCACCTTGCCCTCTGGGACTACCTGGGGTGTTGTCCCTTATGGCCTGCGTGGGGTTGTCAGTTTGTGCCCCCTCCTCTGTCTTGGGGGTGATGCCTTTGGCTGCCAGGGTGCTAGCTGTACTCTTCGTTCCTTATCCCAGCACTGACCTGGTTGTTGGAGCTGTATTGTAACTTATATTAGTGCTGTTTCGCTGCTGCCACGCCCTCTGCTCGTCCTTGTTGCTATTTGTCCCTCTGGTTGGTGTGGGGCTGTTGTAGAGTCCCTGCTCCTGACCACTGTGCTCCCTGGTGTTCGTGATCCCATCCTCGTCGCCACTGTAATGTTGCTCCTTTGCCCCCACACTACACACTGAGACTTTGTAAATGATAACTTCTTTATTTGCATTAGTTATCAAGCAAATCGAGCATTAGGGCGCCGAGCGTCTAACCAACAATCGCTCCGGTCGCCAACTGCCGTTTTCTCCCTTCGCGCCTTCACCAAACTCGCTTCTGCGCCTGCGCGCGCCTCACGCTCTCGTCTATCGCGTGACGCGTCATCGCGTTCACGCTCATAGACTAGAGCGCATACTACAGCAGGGCCACTACTTAATGGCAAGGAAAGCATCCGCTCTCTGTCGTTTTGCTCTCCAGTACGCAGACAGACGCCGTCTTGCTGATCTCGCGGTGCATTGACCCCCGCTAAGGGAACTCTATTCATTTAAAGGTGAGAGGCAGGCAATATAATGATGTGCCCATATGGACATCCTCCATAACCGACCCATTACACGACTATTGTTATTAGAACATAGGTTAACCCAGTGATTACCATCATTTACAGGACTCTCGATAAATTAAGAGAAATGCGAACATTGAACGTTTAAAAGACACCGTAATTAGGTAAGAGTACCTCCGCTCGCACGCATTAGCAATTTCGCACCCTTCTTTCTTGGTAATTGAATTACCCCTGCCATTATAGGTTACAGATTTCCGCATCAGAGATACACAGATCAGTGCGACTGGTTAACAGATACTATACTCAGGTAATTTACGTTGCTATGAGCAACCACTTTGAGATGTCCCTCATAAGTCTGTCTAACTCATTATCTAATGGGCTTCTTATATTTTGCAGAGTTCCGGATCATACGACCAGCCTACACACGCTATAGTGTGTCATCGCTTCATTCCAAAGTAATTTGCTCTCCATTGATTCGCAGCCCTTCCTCACCCTCACTTGGGGTAAGTTTTCCTCACTGTAGGATAAGTACAACTAAAGGCAGCGGTACTCACACCACCAAGATTCGTATATCCTATTAGTTGTCCCATCTCTTTCTTTCTCTCCCCCCCTTTTTCTTCTCACACTACCAGGACCCAGCTGGGTTCCCTTGTGAGTATCTTTTCTCTTATTTTCACTCACTTGTGGCACATACTCGACACGTGACTGTGCAGTCTTCTTACCAGATACCCTCAATTTCAATGTCTTTTGCTCCTTGTTGTCGCATTGTTGCCATCAAATGGGCCATATGCTTACATTATCCTTCTCTTCCCAGATGTCCCTACATCCCTAGGTCCTGATGAGATCCTAGACTGCACAAGGGTCGAAACGTCGTTGACACAAAGAAAAAGCAAATCACTGAACCAGCGCGTATCACTGTATATAGTTGCGGTTCATTCTGTATATATTTGTCAATGGTCGACTTTTATAAATTTTTGGAAACATTGTGCAAATTATCACAAAAATGTCACCAATACTTTAGGTTGCTCTTTTCACTGGGGACACTACACACAATTATTCTCCTTGTTTTAATTTTTGTTTATATCTTTATGTGAATTATAAAACACAACTGTGTAAAAATAAATCAAGGGTGTATGTGGTTTCTTCGCTCCCTGACATTATTCTAACCCTTCCTATTGCGATTGCTCATCCCATTACCAATACACGGTCTTATTATGCCACAGGAACCATTGTTTCTGATAATAATGTAACTACCCTGGTTCCTTAAGACAATAAAGCACACAACAGTTGACCAAGGTCAAGCACTTCAATTCCACTAGTTTCATATATCAACAAATGAGTGTAACGACTCCTGGCATCCGCTGTTGAAAGATGCAAATTTGGTAAGAAAGTCCACAAGAAAGGAAGGTGCACTCCGATAGAAGTCAGCCAGGAAACACACTTATAGTCCAAAAATTCTTCTTTTAATTTAAAGTTGTTTGTTTTAAAACCGGCACACAGCCAACGCGTATCGTTCCCTAGTTCCACAGGAACTTCGCCAGGGCTTTCTCGGAATGTCAGAAAATTGAAAAAACAAACGATGTCAGAAATAGTCCCTTTGAGGTGTATATCAACAACTATTCAAATTATCCAATTCAATCAGTCCAAGTAATTCTGGATCATGAAACAATTTAAAAAATTGGTTCACAACGATTCAAGCAGTGGCTCTCAATTTTCTGAAAGAACAGGTGTGGATAAAACCTGAAGCATTTTCTTAGAACAGTGAAACGGGCATCCAAAGCGGATCACAACAGTTCAAACAGAAGCTTACAAATGTAGAAAAAAACTGGTTTAGGTAAAACCAGATATCAATATCTTAGCGAGGGCGGACAACTGCCGATCAGCATGATATCTAGCAACCCTGGTTCCTTATTGAGTAGGGTCCCCTTGTCCCTTCCGCGAGGGACACCAAAGATGACAAAGATCATGTCAAGATACCTCCTCGTATGTTCAATTATGGTGCCTGATATCCCTTTGACAATGCAAAACTTTGATAAAGTGTCTGAGACAGCAAGCATGTGATGCCCATCAGGTAGCAAGCCGAAGTCTACATTGATGTCGTGCCAAGGATCGCCATGTGGCTGGTCCGTGATTAAGGAATGAGGTCAGTCTAGAGGCTTGCAAGCTTGGCACCAGTGGCAGCGGGAGATTAGGCAGTCATCTTCCTCCGCATCCAGACTTTGGTCTTGGTGACCCTATGGTGTCCAGTGTGGGCATGGGCCAGTATTGTGATTGCAGGGAGTGGGGTGTGATGTGGCAGTGGCCTAACAGAAGGACCCCTTGATCTGTGGTGCTCAGTTTGTGTCAGGACTGAGAGGTCATGCAACGTGATACTATCATACTGTCGTAGGTTATTTAGGAAGATTTTCCATTACCGGACTTCACCTCTTCGATAGTCTTTTGGGAACATGTGTCTGCAGCCTTGGCATCAACGACAAACGGGAGTGCAAGTGACCTCACTCATTTGAATCTGATGGGGAAATATTGGCGCAGGTGGTCACTGGTCAGCAGTTGGGGGTGTCTGGAGAGATAGTTTGCGAGGTTGTCGCATCTGGGTCAGTGGCTCACTATCAGTTGGTATTTTTGAAGCTGTAATGCCCACTTCTCATTGCAAGGGGGGTGAGGTACCATTCCAGTAAACAGAGGAATTAGTGGTTTGTGATCTGTGACAACATGGAAGGGCTATCCATAAAGATATAAGTGGACGTGATGGCAACCCCACTTAATATCTACAGCTTCTTTTTCTATGTGTATTGTTTCTCTATGTCTGTGAGGGCTTTGCAAGCAAATGCCACTGGAGGTCATTTGTAAGCCTTGTCACATTCCATGAGGACCACACTGAGGCCAATGAGGATGGTGTCTACCACAAGTTCGGAGTCCTTCGCAGGATCAAGTACGCCATCGCTGTGTCCTAGAAAACAGCATCTTGGATGGCTCCATAAGCATCTCTCTCATTCTCTCCCTACGTCCATGGAGAGTGTGTGTTTGTAAGGTGTCTCAGCGACCTGCAAGAGTGGCTAGATTTGGAATAAATTGACCATAGTATGTAGCGAGGCCCAGGAAACTCCTCACTTCTGTGGCAGATGTGGAAAAGTGAGAGGGTCGATGCCAACTTTGATTCCTTCCTTCGAGAAGATGTATTCAAAGAATTCAATTTTTTGTCAGAAGAACTGGCATTTGCTGCAATGGAGTGTGAGACTAGGTAAGCTGACCCTGCGGAGGGCAGCTAGCAGGCAGCTGTAGTTACTGTTGAAGGTAGGTGCATGGATGAGGATATAGTCACTGAAGTTGCTGATGCCTTTGAGACCTGTTAGGACTTCACCTATCACATTCTAGAATACGTCGACAGTGGATGAAATGCCAAATTCGGCCTGCACAGTGGCGAAGGTCAGCATGGGTGGAGAATGTTGTTATATATGTGATGTCATCTTGGCGTTTCAGCTGTTTGTTGTGGAGGTATATACTTATGCAGATGCAAATAGAGCCATGCTGCTTGAGTTTTTTAGCTACTGCCATGGGTGACACCCACAGGGTGGAGCCTGACACTTTCTCAGTGACCCCAGCATCCTCAGGTTTTTGGAGCTCCACCTTCCAAGTGGGCTGCAGGCGGAACGGGACCCTGCTGTACCGTATTCAGACAGTGCAGACGGTGGGGTATATGTGCATGGAGATTGGAGGTCCCTTGAGGTGCCCAAGTCTTGTGAAGAGGTGGGAAAAAATCATTGCGCATGAGGGTGAAGTCATTGGCAAGATCACAGACCATGGTGTCGAAGTGGACCATTTGAAGTCTCTCGGTAATGTCAAAACTGAGGAGTGTCTCTGAGTATGATGAGGTGACAAACAATTTGGTGCGGCAAGTCTGTCCTTTGTGGGAGGTGGAGCAGACGAACATCCCCACTAGCCAGATGGGTTTGGTGCAGCCATAGGCAAATATCTTTGCTACAGTGTGTGGCTTAGGTGAATAGTGAGGTACTGAGAGAGATGAGTGACATTGACTGAGGCTCCAGTGTCGATCAGACAGGCAAGCATGCCACTAATAGTGACTTACGAAAGTATACCAAAAATTGATGAATGGAATGCTTGGATTTATCTCAGCCACTGGTAATTACTTGGGCAGCATGCCAAACCAGTGCTATCTTGTACACCATGTCACCTCCGTTTGGACCCAGCTATATGCAAATCAGTCTTGGCTTTGCTCCCATGACAAATTTCACCCTAGTTGTGGGCTCATCAGCCAGGTACAGCTTGGTTCCAGCGACATAATGCTCACAGGACCTACATCTGGGCATACCCATCTCACATAGGGTGACATACTAAAGTAAACAAAAAAGTGATGATGGAATGCTTAAATTAATCTCAGCCACTGGTAATTACTCAGCTGTATTTCAAACCATTGTTATTTTGCACACCATGTCACATCAATTTGGATCCAGTTATATATAAATTAGTCTTGACCCTGCTCCTATCAGAACAGTCCTGCCCTGCCAAGCCCGGTCCTCCATGATCAGGAATACAAGCAACCCAGGACCAGTTTCATCCTAGTTATGGGCTCATCAGCCGGGTACAACTTGAATCCAGTGGCACAGCGAGCACGGGACCCACATCTGGGCTTACCTTGCCTGTAGGCAGGCCCAAATCTCTTACTGAGGGTGAGTCTTTGACATTGTGCAGCACTGCATCTATCAATGTTCTTTTTGCATTAGAAGTTTCCCTATGCTGCTTGGCCATCTTACACTCATATACGGCAGAACCGCTGCAAGTTATGTCTATTATCCAGTACTGTACCTATCCATGTTAACAAATGACCCATCATCATTTAAACAGGCTTGGAAAAACTGAAGAGAGTTGTCACATACCACTTGGTACCGGAGCACTCTAAATTAGTCCTCCAACGTAGGTCCAAACTGACTACATACTTTGACCGCTCTTTGGTATGTAACATTGACATTCATTTAATGAATGATGGCAATTAAGCGCATCCCAGCAGAACTCTTAATCATCTCTCTCTCCAAGCTATGCATGCTCAGGACCAAACAAACATTTCATAATAAAGAACCCTCTGCGTTAACCAACTTAGTTGTCTGTGATCATAAGAAAAACCATGAAGTGACCTAAGGGGCTGATCAAAGCTGCCCGCTTTCCAAAAACCATGAACTGCAAGTCAATCTCTCACACTTCTTGGCCCATCAAATTGCTAAGAACTGTGTAGCATGACACAATAACCACACCTTGGTGTTCATTACACACAAGATGAAAACAGTTCCCCCATTGGATCAAAACAAAGACAACACTCTTCCAATCTCACATCCAACACATTGTAATGTTCTACCCATATAGGCAACCAATGCAGCACCCCCTGCAAAAGGATAGTAAATGCTATATAAATGTTAGAGTACAATATACCTCAGCAATCTGAAACCAGGGGACCGACCCAGAAACCACACCACAGTCCCGGCTGCCAGATGCTTCCCCACTCTTTGTATTCATCACTACATAGCTGTACTGGCACTGAGAGAGAACTGGTAGCCCATACTGCTCTCAAGTGTTCCTGTACACCAGCATCAGCATTGCAGCATGGGCCCTGGTTCTACCAGCTTAATGACTTAGCCTGGTATGGAAAAGATGGGGTATATACACCGCCTGTATAACTGATTGTGCTCCTGTCAGCAACAATGCCAGACTTCACCCCTGAGACATGCAGGGTTAGCCGCTAGCGGCTTTTCCTCACCCCGTGCCTTACACTCTGCCAAGACAGCAGTGACAAACTCTACAATATTCCACCCATAAACCAAAGGACCAGGCATGAGATGCCCTACACAGTGCACCATAAATACAGACTATGTCAGCTGTGATCTATTCTCTGTAGTGATCAGGCCTGAGAAGGAGAGAGGCAAAGCACCACATCTAAGCAGTCCATATCCTGCCAGATGGATATAGAGTGTGCAGCCCTGGGCTTGCTGGGTGAAGAAGGGTGAGTAAAATGAAGCAGGCATGCTATCTCACCCTTGCAACACAGTAAGACACGGAGAGAATGAAGCAGATGAAATGCACAACTCCTGCACTCCTTTTCAAACCTCATTCCAATACAGCTTAGCCAGCTAGAGCCACAGTTCACCAGGCCCTCTTACGTTCATGAAGGAAAGCAAGGGTGAACATAAAAAATAGGATAAACCAAGGAAAATCACCTCCTCTCACCCAACATCATATGAAGCTTACTATTACCATTAAGCTTTCTTGGAATGCGCTGATCCAGTAAAAGGTCTGTATTCAGACACATACATTGCAAACTATGCCAGAAAGCCAGTCCACTAACAATGCTTTGCTCCAGCCTGAACCTGGTTCTGAAAGGCAATGTTATTAAAGGTGCACTAGCAACATAAAGCAGGCCCTTGCTTCCAGTATACATGGAGGCCCATGTTTCCTTTCTCACCTGCTACACCTTCACTATCGCTTTGACTGCTGCCCTCGCCCCACAGAACCTTATACACCAGGTGTCTCTTGTGAATGAGAACAAAGAGAAGAAGTCTATTGGAAATAACCACCTTAGTGTGGTGTACCCTCAGATTTGTGCTCTATCTGCCTTTTCTGGCTGTAGAACTCTGTATACTTTGCCCCTGCTAATCAGTAGTAAAGTACCTGAGCTCGGCCTTTAATATAGTTGAACTGATAAACTCATAATTGTCATATTTAACTTCCCTATAGGTCCCTGATATTTGTTTCCCTGTGTACCCAGGGCCTGGAAGTTAACTGGCACTAATATTCTGCTGCACCTATTGTGTCATCCATAACAGTGGCAGTGCAAACATGGCTTCAGGCCTACCATTGTAGCCTAACTGGAGCAATGTAAAAAAAACTGCAATTCAACCTGTCAAAATAAACTCTTTTGGCAGGTCTAAACCTTCCTTTTAATTATTAATAGGTCACCACTAAGTAGGCCTTGTAGCCCATAAGGTTGGGTTTATGGTATTTAAAAGTAGGACATATAGAAATTTAATGTTAAATGTGTCCTTACAGTGACTGGCACCCAAAAGCTATTTTCACTGTGGGAATGCTAACTGCCCCAAAGAAAAACCCTAGGAAGCAAAGTTACATTTTAATGGAACTATTTCAGCGAATAGGCAAGCTAGAAATATTTATCGAAAGCCCTAATTAATTTTGAAGTCAGATTATTGATAAATATTAAGGGAAGAAAACTCTCAGAAAGATACTTTTTCCCTGCCAAAAGCCTCCATCTAAAGCCCTTGTTGTGTAGTTCCTATAAACCGATATAGGACCTGGCGTTTAGACAACATACACTGTAGGATTGGTGTCCGGACTGATTCTAGACACCCCCACAAGGTCTGTTAGCCTGTGAACCAGCTAGCTCAGAGTGCCGCTAGAAACTTTTCAGAAAAGTGTAGAATTCAAAATGTGTTGCTTACAGGAAACTGGAGCTGGCATTGTCTCCGGTTCACTGGGATCAAGAGAGAAGGTATCAAAATCGATGAAGTAGCCAGATGCAGTTTGATCTATTTTTGGTAGCTCAGCAGGATTTGTTGAACTGGCAGGTGTCTCTTGTCGAGGCATTTTGATGTAGACCTAGGTGTTAGGCCGAATTGAAATTTGTCTTTCATTAGTGTTTTGAAGTTCTGTTCCAAGAGGAACGAGTTCCATTTCCTTGTTGGAAATGCCATTACTTTGTATTGGTGACTCTTTGAATGTTATGAGTCCTTCTGTCTGAACCTACTGTATGGTAGCGAGAAGTGAGCATCGGCCACCCAGGAGCCCACAAGGCCTACTATTCAATATTGGCTATATGGTGTGGTTTGATCAAATCAATGGAGACAACTCTCTTTTTCTTTTGACCTGCAAGAGGCGGAAGAAGTACTGTTCTTGTTCTTTCGACTGCTAGGACAGGTGCAGGCTTTCTATATGATGGCCCAAATTCTTTCTTGTCCTCGATCTTTTCTCTGACCAGATGCCTGACTTTTGTGATCCAGACCCGTCTTGCCATGACTGATTAGACTTCCCCAGTGGCGGTGCGTTTTACTTACACATTGCTTAGTAGCGCCCGGGATTCATTCAGATCCTGTAAAACAGCCAAATGTTTATTGATATCAAATGTTTTTTTATCTGCCACTGTACTTTCATAATCAAGATCAGGTACCCACATTCTTGTCTCAAATAGGACCTCGTAAGGAGTGACATCCCCTAGAGAACTGCTTGGCATGTTATTGAGGGTTTGTCGGACCCTGTATGAGTAATTGCCCCAACTACCACCCAAACCGAACGAATACCCTTGCTGTTAAGGATTGCTTAAAGTCTTAGTTTTTACGATCCACAACCAAATTTCCCTCAGGATGGTACGGAGAAGAGTACCACAATGCTACACCCAAACCTTCCATGGCTCCCTTCCCTTGTAAGCCCTTGAGCTAAACGCGGGACCACGGTCAGAATGTAATGTGTCAACTGCGTATGTCCCTATAAAGACTTGGAAATCTTTTATAACAGTTCGAGCGTCAGCCAAGCGCTGAGGCCATACCCATAGGATTCTGGAGCATGTATTCACAGCCACCAAGATATACTTGTAAGCCCCATCCAATTGTACGGGGCCGCAGTGGTCCAAATAGACACATGTGAATGGTCTGTCTGATATTGGTAAAGATGTCTGTGCTGGAAGCGCCACAGTGGAACCCTTCATCTGCTGACAGATGTCGCACTTTAGGACAAAATTCTTAATCTGCTTTGTTAACCCAGGCCACCAATAGCATTGTTTCAGTAAAGAAACCATTGCAGTAATCCCTGCAATGTGCAGAACCGAGGCCCTAGTGTGCAGCTAGTATTAAGCCTAATCTGCGATCCATGTTTGGTATTACTCTATCCCTCACTTCCTGGAATCTGAGCATAGGGAATGTTGTTTGCATCTAACTTATAGGAGTACTTGAGTGGAAAACCTTTCAGTAAGTCTGTGCTATTTTTGCATAAATCATTGACAGCTACCATTACCTGTCTGTCTATTCTCGTTTTTGAATGAGTGATTGCAGCTATGGCAGCAGTACGTACTGTCCCCTTCGCGACTTCATCAGCCAATTAATTCCCTTCAACGTGAACGTCATCACTTTGATGACTCAGCGCGTGTATCACGTGAGCTCTCGGTAGTTAATTTTTCAACTCAGCTACTGGTTCCCATAGCATGTTATGCTTAGTTGTGCAACCTTTGGAATCTTTAACCCCATTTTGACCCCAGTAGTGAAGATATTCATGGTATGACTGGACACAGTAAAATGAATTGCACACTATAAGTATTTATCAGTGCCAGTAATAGGGCTTTTAATTCTGCCAGCTGAGCCGTGCAGTCTCCTAGAGACTGTGTCTTCATTTTGCTGGGATGGAACTTGCCATCCCACATATGACCTTTTAATGGTACCCCTGGTTTTTTTTTCTGAAAAAAGTGCTACAGAAGAAAGCATCTGTTTTTCCCCCTGAAAATGGTATAAACAATGGGTTTCAGGTGCTGAAATCAACATCTTTCCAGCTATCAGGGACAGGCAGACTTTTGTCAGAAAACCCCAATTTTCTACACAGTTTTGGCATTTTACTGGGACATAGCCTATTTTTGCTACTTTTTTGTGCTTTCAACCTACTTCCAGTTACTGGCAGAAATGGATGTGAAAGCAATAATGGATCATGGAACGCTATACATTTCTAAAAAGTATACAACATTTTGAATTCAGCAAGGGGTAATTTGTACAGATGCTTCAAGGTTTTTTATAGAAACTAACAGTTTGAATGTAAGAAATATTGAACATGTTTTGAAGACAAAACAGTCATTTGTGCTAAGGCTTTCACCTGTACTTCTTCTAAGTATGACACATTTTTGAAAGCAATATACCATTACATCTGCAGGCCTTTTCTGGTTGTGGGTATTTATGGGACTTGTAAGTTCACCAAGAACCCGAGGAACCCAGAGCCAGTAACTGAGCTGCGTCTCATTATGTACCGGGTATATAGCAATTCATTTGGTAAAATATACAGAGTGAAATATAGGTATCAAGGATACCTATTTATTTCCGAAATGGGAACAAAACATTGAGTTTAGAAGCAGTAGTTATTTGCTTATCTACGAAATTGTGGGTACCCATACTAGCTTGTGAATTATAGGACATTTTTCAAAGTGACTTCTTTTCCACACATAGGTAATAACAGTTGCTCTATATTTCTGTGTTCCCCTAAGTCTCCCAATACAAATGGCACCACACTTGTGTGGGTAGGCCTAGTGCGCCTGACAGAAAACAACCCAAAATGTAACATGGAAACAACACAATTTTACACTGAAAACTGATCCTTTTTTGCAAAGGACCTAGCTGTGGATTTTGAACTCTAGCTTAACTGGCACCTAGGGAAACCTAGCAAACCTATATATTTTTTAAAACTAGACACCCAGGGGAATTCAGGATGGGGTGACTTATGTGGCTCTCACCAGGTGCTGTTACCCAAAATCCCTTACAAACCTCAAACTTTGTAAAAGAAAAACATTTCCCTCATATTTCTGTGATGGAAAGATCTGGAATCTGCGTGGATTCACAAAAATCCACTGACTATGCATTTCCTAAAGTCACCCAATAAAAATGGTACCTCACTTGTGTGGGTAGACCTAGTGCCCCCATACAGGCAACGGGCCAAAATGCAACGTGAACACACCAAATTTTTACAGTGAAAACTGTGGGTTTTTTGCAAAGTGCCTAGCTGTGGATTTTGAACCCTAGCTCTGCCGACACCTAGGGAAACCTACCAAACCTATATATTTTTGAAAACTAGACACCCATGAAAATCCATAATGGGGTGACTTGTGTGGCTTTCAACAGGTTCTGTTACCCAGAATTCTGTGCAAACCTCAAACTTTGTCAAAATAAAACACATTTTACTCACATTTCTGTGATGAAAAATTCTGGGATCTGTGTGGATCCACAAACTTTCACGCACCCAGCATTCCCCAAAGTTTCCGGATATAAATGGTACGTCACTTGTGTGGGTAGGCATAGTTCCCATGACAGGAAACAGCCATCAACGCAACATGGCCATATCACATTTTTCCAGTGAAATCTGACATTTTTTTTGCAAAAGTGTAAAAAACTGTAGTGTAGTTCCTATTATCCCAATAGGCTCTGCGCATTGGAATAATACCTCCAATAGTATAGACCTAGACCAGACGTTAACTAGGTCGTCTACTGTCGATTTTAGACTTAAAGTTTTGGGTTTGCCAGCTAGCTCAGAGTTCACTAGAAACTTTCTCGAATAGGCAAGGAGGAGTTGAACCTCCCTGGATAGACAAGAAGGGATTTAGTTTCTGACAACCATAGAACATGACAACTTTGCCCTCCCCTAATCAAGAGTGTATCTCTAGAGTCGTGTGAAAACAAAAGACAACTTATTTTACTCAGTCAGTACGTGCATTCTTAGTTTCACCAGATTATAGAGAAAAGGAAGAGACGGGCGTGTTCAATAAAAGATGTTATTTATTGATCAGTCTCTTTTCTCGTACAAGAGAAATGAATCGATATTATTGCAATACTTATGGTTAAGTAAAGTGCATACAATAAAAGCAGAATTATGAAATAATACTGTAAAAGCATTGATATGGTTTCTAAGCCATATGCTATTTAAAATGGATAGAATATATACATACACATATACATTTAACTAATCGTACTCAACTGGTGCTTCTAACCACGCCTACCCCGGTGTACCTGACCTAAGCCTAATACGTGGGCTGGAGTAGAAAGTAGCAGTTTGAGTTAAGTTTGTTTTGCCAAGTGACTGACTCAAGAATTCTCTGCAAGGGGTTATTCAGTTCTGTACCTGAGATCTAGGATGGTTGAGGGATGGTATCTCTCGTCTGTGGTCTCGATATTCCAAGCTGCCTGCAAGGGCTGCTCGGAAGCGCCGGAGCTGGATTTCTCGGCAGGAGAAAGGCAGCGTCTCGTTCTCAGCGCGTCAGGAAGGCGGGGCAGCGCCAGTGGGCTTCGCTCTCTGCTGGGCTTCGGCAAGTCTCGCTGCTCCGATCTCGTCACCACCGCGTGTGTTTGCTTAAGGCAATGTCGGTAATATTTATACCTGTAAGGTGCCGAGATTGACGTAAGGAGGGACATAGATACGTCAATAAGGATGTCATACGAGCTGGTCGTTAGCACATTCTTTTACTGAAGTTCTTTGAGAAATCAAAACAATGGCCGCAGGGAGTTTCCCAGGTTGTCATAGGTTTGATTTGTTTTGAGAACTCCGTATGCCTTATCAGGGGCTGGAGGAATATTGCTTGCCTAATTAGATGGCAAGCGTTATGACCTAATCAGATAACGCGCTCCTGTGCCGTGGTCTGGCTTAATCAGATAACGGTTTCTGCATCATGGGATGGCTGCTAGTTAATTTGTTAACCAGAATAGGGTCAGGAATAGGGGGATCTATACAGAACCTATAGGAATACATCACACCCACTCCACGCTAACTATGGCCATATTTACGAATCTAGGCATAGTAAAACATACTGTAGAGTATCGTGTATACCTTACCACCCCAAAATACACATAATGCATTTCGAAATTATGTAATATACGGGGAAAAAATTGTCACATGTACTATATGCACTCAAGCAGTAGAATAATGCTAAATTAATCATGCATATGTATACATTATTAGTAATCGAATATGAGAATTACACATGAAATGGCTCTTAATACAGAAGAAAAGTTCGAGACCACTTCATCACAGTTCAAAAATATTTATGAACATACCAGCGGGCAGCTAATGTCTATGAAGTTTCTAAAAACAGAAATTAGTTCTCTAAGAATAGTTCTTACTTTAAGCAGAAGATAAGTGTCCCGAAAAAATTATAAAAATATTTTGGGGCTGCTAAAAAAATTGCTGTCCGTGAACTGGAGGAAAAATTGTTCTTGCTACTTTATTATTAAAGTTGAAGGCCAAATTCAAGGTGTCGGGAACGCCGTGTGCTAGCTTGCTCAAGAGTCGTTATTTCTGCTCTAGCGAGAACATCATATCATGAAGACTGCTGAAAAAGCTGTCAACAGCTTCCTGTGAGAGTTCCACTAACTTGGAATAAGATGTAACCATGCATTCATGTGCATGATTGTCTCCATTGACGTTTTGAGTAGTATTGCTGACAGAAGGTCGTACCTGATCGATGCTGCTTTTTGATCTTCACTACCCCTCAATCGTAGTGGTGAAGTTTCCACGAATGCCGTCATCAGGATTGGCAGCCGTTGAGGGCAGCACAATGCATGAGCCGTTACCGGACCCAACAATGTTTCTGCATCCATTGGCGCATCCGATTGTAGCCTCAGACAGGTGTCCAACACGCATTCTTCTCCGCACAGCATGCACCTTAATACAGGTAAAACACATCTTTGCCATATCGGCCGAAATGAAAGAAACCAAGTCATGTTCAGGTCTCTAAGCCGGGTTAGTCCCAGGATTTTTGATATCCGGTCCCGGTATCCAATGGCTCGGATTGTTTCTTCCCTTGTCGCAGGTGTTTTGTCTGTGACATGGTTTGCCATAACGAAATATAAGGACCAAGAATAGGATTCCTGCAATTAGTCCCAAAATGAGGGGAACTCCTCCAAAAATCGAATGGACGAGGTCTGGAAAAATACCCAGTATGGCTTTGAATGGTGTTAATGCTCCTGAAAACAATGTCTTAAATACATTTGAGACTCCACTGGTATCAGAAATATTTAAGATTTCATTCAGGATTTCTGCGAAATGTATGGGGGAATTAGTTGATAACAATGAGTGAATCTCTGCAGTCGTCCTTGCGACTAGGAGATCATACGTTTCTTTTGATGACGTGAGCCTGGTCGGCGTCTGAAGAAGCACTGTTTTCATTCTGCTTAAAGTATCAATTCGAATAGAAGTAATTTTCAAGTTAGGCCATGTCCTTGCCTCCCTGTCTGGAAAGGAGCTGGGGAACAATAAGCGTCCACAGCACATGACCTTCGCAGTCGTACTTATGAGATAAGGAACCCCGGGCAGTAGACTACAACATCTGCGATCCACAATTAGGATGTAACTCCCGTTATAGAGTCTTTTAAAGAATGTTTCTATCTGTGTTGCAGGTGTGCCTAGCTGGTGACATGAAAGGTTATTTTAGTTCCCTTCACAGGCTCCATGCAAACTAATTCCATTACACAGAAGTGTACCGCTTAGTGACATTGCACAATTATTGCCACTAAGGAACACTTTCTGTCCTTTATTACTGACACATGCATGTGAATAGGGCAAGTTCCATGTCGACTTAATGTACCCTTTTCCCAATTTTTCGTACATGCCAGCCTGTATATATTTCTGGCAGTATTGAAACCTGAAAGTAGATATCGGAATATTAATTATCCCATGTATTATCCATTCAATGACAGGTCGTTCTGACATTGTCAATGGTAATCTCTCGAGTTTCTCAATGCTCAGGATTGTATAATCAGCACCCTTTTGTGCCATACTGATTTGTTTATCAGTAAGGTTAAAGATATTGAATAGTGACGTTGTGTTGATTAAACGCCAAGGCACATAGCCTGAACGCAGATTTTGTAACGTCCATCCAAGCTGTATAATAGAACGCAATTGCGACTGACCGTGTTGTAACAATAGTAAGTCTTGCGATATTATGTCGATTGCTGAAGACACAATACTGTCCAATGAAAAAATTCTGGAGGACAGAGTCATTAACCCATTGTCCACTACAGAAAGCGATTTTTCCAAATTAATACGGTCAATTTCCCGTATACTTTCTGCTGTCTCAATTTGAGTTATCTTCCAGGCCTCGTTGTAAGCTGCATATATAGAGGCTGCTATGAAGCGTTTTTGACGCTGTTTGCTCGGTCCCATAATGAAATCACGCAAGTCAGCACCATCAGTAAGTAAAGTCAGGTGTTGCTTAATTTCTGTCAGTGTGGAAGTTTGTAGCCATTGAAGGCAGAGTTTGCCCACACTGTAGGTGGTGATTATCCCTGGGTGTTGTCTTTGGGAATATCTAGGGTCTGGCCTGGTCAATGTGAACCCCTGTGTTTTGTTCAGGAATCTGTCTTGACAGTTATTAGTATCTGTGGGCCAGATTAACCATTGTTTCCAATCAGGATTTGTTCTGTTTTGGTTTAATACATAGTTTACGTCTATCTCTTCATCTGCAGAGTTATTGCTGTTCATTGCTGGTTTTGGAATAGACGGTTTATTTAAGTCTTTGATTTTGGCTAATCCAAGACAGGTAGTTTGTTGAATAGTGTCATTCAAGAATATAATTTGTTCTGGGATCATGCAGGCTCTAAACAATGATTCTATACCCTGAACTTGCCATTCTCTTGTACCCCAAACACTTTTTACTTCCACATTTTTGTCCCAATAATCAAAACCAAATGTATTCATTTGTTCAAAAAATGAGTCCGAATATATCAATTTTGTGTTTGTAAGCATGGTTTTTGTTCCTGTCTTATTTGACAATTTAAAATAAAATGTTTCAGCTTTACTTGTATTGAACCCTGAAAAATATGAATATTTGTCATAAACGGTTCTTGAGCTTCCTTTTGGAGGGGTTGCACAATGTTCCCATTGATTATAATTTAAAACATTTCTAGGTTGTGCAGATTTATGTAGAAAATGGTTACCATAGTGGTTGTAGCAGTACATACTATCATAATTAGACGAACCCTGCAAATAATCATGTTTGGTAAATTTAGCAGACATCACTAGGTCAGACATCATGTCATTAATACTTTCAAAGTCCCAATCATCAGCAAATGAGTTTGGTTTTACAAAGTCACTCAACGAGATCTTGATTTGGTGTGGATATTTGAGGATTTCAACCGGACCATAAATTTCATAGTCAGTATTGTCCCATGCTACCCCACCCGGTATAGGATTGGCTGTGAAGTTGACTGAAGAAAGTTCTCTTTTCTAGACGTGTGAAGACATGTGTGGCTTGAGGATCAAGTTGATTTTCTGGCTTGCTGTGTCCATTTTTGCATATTTTCCCTCAATGAAGCGTCCCAAGCATAGTACCATGATGAGCCAAAGTATGAGGATAAATACACCAAAGGACACCCAAAATTCAATCCATGGAGAAATCAGATAGGTTTCTTTCAGTTGTTTCAAAAGCTCCTTAGCTTTGTCTTTAAGGGTTTTTGTTGATGGCTGTGTCTTTGATTCACTGAGGTCTTCAGAGGAATCATTGAAGTTTATGAAGTAGCCGGATGCTGTTCTATCAATTATTCCAATTGTTTCAGGATTACTGTTTCTTGCATATTCATTTGTTACTTCATTGTAGGTTGGTGTGTCTCTACTAAACGTTTTTATTTGGGTTTTCAGAGGTGTGAGTTCCATTGCATTGTTGCATAGTCCTTGTTGTTGTTCTGTAGGCGTTTCGAATGTGATTAGCCTTTTAGTTAGCACCTCTGTACTTGTAGCAAACCTCGGTGTTCTACTACTTATCGGGAGTCCACTTGGCCTACTGTTTGTTATCGGCCACATGATTGTGGTTTTACCAGGTCGATGGATACAACTCGGTTCTCCTTTTTACCAGCAAGCGGCGGTAGTATAACTGATCTTGTCCCGTTGATGGACAAGACAGGAACTGCTTTTCTGTAAGAAGGCCCAAATTCCTTCTTTACCGCGATCTTTTCTCTGACTAGATACCCGATTTTTGGAATCCAGACAGGTCTTGCTGGGACAGGCGGTGTTTCTTCAGTGGTTGTTGGCTGTTGTTTCAACTTTATGTTGCTCAGGTCTTTTCTTGTTTCGTTTAAGTCCTGCAAAATAGCCAAACGATCTTTGATATCAAAGCTTTTTTCTTTCACCACTGAAGTCTGACTGTCAAGATCTAAGACTAACATCCTAGTCCCAAACAATAATTCGTACGGACTGAATCCCTTCAGAGAATTTCTTGGCAGGTTGTTTAGACTACGTTGGACGCTTATTAGATGTTTGACCCACCCAGCTCCCGAACCTAATACCTTTGCTGTTATAGATTGCTTTATGTCACGGTTTTTTCTTTCAACAATTCCGTTTCCCTCGGGATGAAATGGACAAGAATACCGCAATGCAATGCCCATGCTGGTCATGGCCTCCTTATAAGCTCTAGAGCTAAAAGCAGGACCCTGGTCAGAATGCAGCATGCCAATTGCGTATGTGCCGATAAAGACTTGCAAATCTTTTATAACAGTTCTGGCGTCAGCCGATCGCTGGGGCCACATCCATATGAATCTCGTGCATGAATCCACTGCGACCAAGATATACTTATAGTTACCATCCCTTTGTAAGGGACCACAGTGGTCCAGGTAAACACAGGCTAATGGTTTATCCGAGATTAGAAGGGGCGTCTGTGCTGGTCGTCTCACTGTTGATACTTTCATTTTTTGACATATTTCACATTCTAGAACATAGTTCCTGGTTTGTCTTCTCATTTGTGGCCACCAGTATCTCTGTTTTAATAACGATACTGTGGCTGAGACGCCAGCATGTACAGAAGCAAGTCCTTCGTGTGCCGCTATGATGAGTCCTAACCTATGTTCCATGTTTGGAATTACTCTATCCCCCACTCCAGGGATTCGAGCAAATGGAACATTATTCGCATCAGTTATGTATGAGTACTTTACTGGAAAGCCTTTCGGGAGTGTTTCTATCGCATCTTTTACTGTAGCGCTGACAGCTTGTAATATATCGCTGTCTATTTTTGTTTTTGACCGGGTGATGGCAGCTACGGAAGCCGTTTGCACAGCTGCCTTTGCGGCCTCATCAGCCAATGAATTCCCTGCAACGTGAACGCCATCACGTTGATGACTCAGTGTATGTATCACGTGAGTCTTTGGTAGTTCCTTTTGTAAAAGAACTACTTGTTCCCAAAGCATTTTATGCTTGATTGTGCCTCCTTTTGCATCCTTAAAACCATTCTGAAGCCAGATCTGTAAGTATTCATTGTAAGACTGAACGCAATAATACGAATCACACACTATGAGTGTGGGGAATTCCCGATCGGTATTTTCAAGCGCCATCTTGAATGCCAGTAGTTCTGCTCGCTGAGCTGTACAATCTCCTAGAGATTGTGTTTTAGTGACCGCTGGTTTGAATTTCCCATTGTGCCAGCGACCTTTTACAATCGCACACGCAGCACTGTAAGCTTGTTTACCTCCTACTGCGGGTTGTGCTGATCCGTCTGTATATATTATACAGCCGTAATGTTCTAGAGGCAGAATTTCGGTCGGCGGCGGACATTCGAATTCGTATTGGAGAAACTCTTGTGTTTTTAAGTTAGGATCAAATTCGTATGCCACGTCTGTTGCAGCAAGAGAATTAGCCCATTGTATCCATCTCGGATGGAGCGCTTTAGCATTCGGTATGCTTGCTTTTGTTACAGCCTCTAGGGCTGGTATCGGTGTAACGATTATTATTCGTTTACCTTGTGAAAGGGCTCGTTCTTTTGCTATAGCTGTCTGTGTTGCAGTAAGAATTTTTTCCGTTGGGCTAAATTTCATTTCAGCTTTAGTGTACAAGTGTGATTTGAATGCAATTGGTACCTTTTCTCCCTCGTTAGAGGTCAGGTATGTGAATCCGCATCTTCCTGGGATGACTCGAATCACAAGGTTGCGTGTGTTATCACGTGTTTCTAATTTTGTTTTAATTACCATATCTGTTTGTAAGGATCTCAGAATTTCTGTGTGTATTTGAGTCCAATTGGTTTTTTTAAAATCTGGTTTTATTAGATCATAAAGGGGTTTGACCCTTTCTGCGTAATTTGCAATGTATGTTCTTCCGAAATTTAGGAAACCTAGAATTGACTGTAGGTTTTTTAGTGTTCTAGGTGCTTGGAGTACGGCACATTTCTCTAGGAAATTGTCAGCCAGGCTTTTGCCTTCACTTGATAATTCATATCCTAAGAACAGGACTGTTAGATGGGCGATTCTAGATTTTTAAAAGTTGAATTTGTAACCCTCTGCTGCGAACCCAAGTATTATGGTGTTCACTCTCTTCAAGTGAGTATCCAAGTCATCATCTGTTAGGTATATGTCATCGACATAAGATAATGCTTCGTCATCATATGTTTGTAGTAACTCTGTTACTCTCGCTGAGAATAATCCTGGGCTGTTCTTGTACCCCTGGGGTAACCGACAGAATTCTTTTTGAGCGCCATTTATTGAGAATGCTGACAAGTATCTGCTGTCTGGTGCTATATTTTGACAAAAGAATCCATTAGAGATGTCTAATGTTGTTTTATATTTTTTGCGCACTATGTTATTCATTAGTGCAGCACTATGCGAGTTTTGTACTGCAAAAGTTTTGCAACATGAGTTAAGGTGTCTGTAATCCAAAACTAGACGATATGAATTGTCTGGTTTGGAGACAGGAAACAAAGGGTTGTTCATTTGTGAGGTGCAAGTTTCAATCACCCCCTGGTATTCTAGTTGATCTAGAATTTCTTTTACCTGTTTTTTAGCTTCTTGCTTGATTGGATACTGCCTTTGTGCAGTAGGTTGTGATTTTAACTGGATTTTGTGTGGAGGAGATTCCTCATCCCATCCCACATGATTTTTATATAAAGCAGGTGCTTGAGCTACTGCCCACTTTCTTGCAAGTGTATATTTTTTATGAATTGGAATATAATTTGAGAAGGCAGGCATAATTATTTCTTCGCCATGTGGGCACTCCCTGACAAACTCTGGTGGCCAATCTTTTTCAGCTAGAAGGATGTCATAGCCCTTGGAGAGATTATCCCAAAAAAGGCCCCTTATTTTTCTAGTCTTATCCCCTTCTATACGTAAAGTTATTTCATATATTTTGTTAGGTTTGCTAACTCTGGTGTCTGCAGTTTCCACTTAAATGTATTCATTCGTGTCCACTGTCTCCAGATGATTCATAAGGACTTTGCGTGCTATGCTCACTTCTGCTGCGCTGTCTAGTATTGTCTGAGCCCACTCTCCGTTTTTCAGCTGTGTCCTCAGTATTCTCGGCATTGTTGAATACTTTAATACTGGCTACCTTCTTCTTTGGAAACTGTAATTTTTTATTTGGATGAGCAGGTTCCTTGTCTTTGGACTTGAAGTGCCCTTCCCTGGGTTCCGATCGTCCTCTTCTTTCCGATTTCTGCGAGGAAGTCTGAAAAGATTGAGAGGGACGTGTATCAAAATCTTGATATCTATCAGGTTTCTTTATGTTATCCCTATTTCTAAGGTTGTATCTTGAGGAAAATTGAATTTTGCCTTGTCATGTGTGCCTACGTGTTCCCCATCCTATGTAATATGTGCATGATCGATATGCATATATCCCCCTATGACCGATTAAAGACGCAATTATAGTTGTGTCCAACGTTAGTATGCCAGTTTCCAGTCCCCGTGAAAGCAACGAGTATTAGGCCTATGTTGCCCACGTTTTACATTATGCACGTTAATTCATCGAATTGTCCCCGTTTCTAGGCCTCAAAGGGCCTGAACACCAGATTCAAGCTCCAGTCTCCTGAAACCACTCCGAGGAGCGATGCAGCCCCCACCTGCATCCCTGACCCTTCGCTTACTTCCTGCCGTGCAGCGCGGTGCCCGGCCTGGCTCTGCCTGCCTGTCTGCCAAGAATATGTTATGCCTCTAGTTATCAGTTCAGCTCTCCGTCTTCACATTCCTAACCTAACGAACCGCATAAACATTTTCAGCTATAGTCTAGTCTTTCTGTCTCCATGCAAGTGAATTACTGTATTAATATCCATAGAAGATTCATAGCACACGCAATACACGAAGAATATATGCATGCACCAGCCTTAGTGTCAAGTAGCCTTTGCCCTGATAACTTTTAGATTCTATCAACATGTACTCCAAACACCAGATACCAGATATGCTATAGGTACATGTCGTCCTGACATCGCAGACTTTAGTCTCCTTTTCTAGCACAGAAGTCAGAGCCCCAGTCCCCCCAGTTACACGTCATGGCCCGTTTGCGCGCACCACTAGGTTAAAGGTTCCAGCTGCCCAGGTAGCCCCCTCCATGTATCCACCCATTTATGACACTTCTGTGACGTTCTCATCACATGTTTACGTGCACGCCCTGTGCACGCCTTCTTTTTACGCCCATGTGTTCTTATCTTCCGTTTGTCACTTGTTACGCCTACTGTATGCAATGCAATTGTAATGTTTTACTATATATACCTTGTACTGTCAATGAGACGTTGCAGCTGCCATTCCATGCCATTCTATTTCAGGCTGTTCCGATCCTGTCCCTTCCCTTGTGCCTGATTAAAGCCTGTTCGACTCAGATTCCACGGATCCTGCCTCTTATTTATTGAGATATCTGTTTTCATTAATGTATTCAAAAATAGTACCGGTAATTAATTATTTATTTACCACATAATGGCGCCCGAATAGGGACGAGCCCTTTCCCCACGCGCCGGCGATGTAACGCAGGCCCCCTGACCCTTCTACAGCCGTGACGGAACCTCAACTGCGCACCGGCAGATATTTCTGCTCAAGTCTCCCTCAGGCCCACGGAGGAGACGGAGACTGCGGTCCGGCATCCAGACGAGGCGGTGAGGAATGCGGTTCGTCCCGACCAGAGCCCAAGCCTAGAGAGCAAGGTCCGAGGTATCCGGAGGCCCACCTGTTTCCGAAGCACCGAAGTTCGAAGCGCGTAGTAGTAACCAGACGTCGTAGCAGTCCAGTCCAGTCCGAGGCCTTCAAGTTCTGCTTCCCGGTGAGTACCGTTGCTGGAGGAGTATCTAGACGGGGTCATTAGTTTGTCTCCGGTCCGATGGGTTTGGGTACACAGATCCAGTCCGAAGTATTCACCTAGGTGGATACGGTATGACGTGTCTCTTTATGAGACCGGTATGTTCTGTACTGTTTTAGCAGTGCATCCAGTAATTCTAGTAAGTCCGTTCTCGAGAAATTCAAGTATGTTTTCAGTGTATCAGGTAGTATTCTGTTCGAACTGTTATTAATGTATTTTTTATGTCGTGGTATGAGTGATTTGTTTGCCATTTCATTACTGTGATTATTGTGTATTGTTTTTAGTTCAAGTACGACTCGATTATGCCTCTGTTTTCGAAATTACGTCAGATAAAAACCAGAAAAGGGTTACTCGAAGAATCAGTTCCTGTCCCTCCTAGGGACAGTCCTGGACACTTTATGTATCACAAGCATGGCTTGGATGCCATATTATATCTAGACTTATGGGTGGATTATACAAAGGATCTTGAAGAGAAATATAGATGGCCTGTAACAGGTACATGGGATGCCGAGTGCATCATGCGAGTAGAAGAAGCATTATGGAAAAAGAAAGCTAGACAGTCTCAGAAAGATGCCATCGAGTTATGGCGCAAAGAATCTCATAGAAGAACCGAAAAAGAATTCAGAAAAGCAGAGTTAAGTAGGGAATCCTCAGAAAAGGCCCAAGAAAGGGAACTTCTAGAAGACGGTGAACGAGTTAGAGCAGAACAGTCAGACAGTCAGAGAAATGCCCTTATTAAAGGTATGTATCCTCTTCTTGCCGAGGGCTTGCCGAAGGCAACCCCGGAAGCACCCTGTAATTTACCGCCACCATTGGTCCCGATTAAGCTACGTCATAAACCGACTGCAGCTGAAATTTTTCTTTCGTCCTACTTGGACGATACAGTCCCAGCATATGCAAATCCTATTCCGCCTGCTCACCCTCAGCACCCTGTTAATAATGTAATTCCTGTTCCTCCAGCCACTGGTCCCGGGGACCAAGTTAATGTGCAAGTACCCCCGGACCAGCCCACATTAGGTGTGCCCGTTTTGCCAGTCACTCTACCAGCACGTACAGTATTAACTGACGATTCCAGTTCAGGAGGAGCGGGGGGAGGTACTCCTATCACCCCGCCTCAAGTAAGACGACTGACGCCGAGAGAAGCAGCGTTACAGCGTACGCCAAAAGTGGCTACATACGCAGACCTCAAGCGACATCTTACTGACTGCATATATGATTCAGTTCCAGGCGAAGATCACATGATATTATATTCAGTACGTTTAAGACGGGTTGCCAACTTTTTGGCCACCCTGCCTGACATGAAAGAACATCTAGACAGAATATATCATTTTGTCCGTACAGGAGAGAATCCAGGAAGTATTCACGAAGCTATGGCACACAGGAAAGCCGAGATTCAAAATATGATTTTACAGTTCTTGATTAACTGTTTAATAAGAGAGCAAGATTATCCTGATAAAGACAAAGACGAGATGAAAGGCCTGACTAGGTGGAGTGACAATATAGCCGAGGGAAAACACAAGACACAAGGTAGTATAGAAAGTATGTACAGGAAAATTCGTAAGGAAATTATAAGTATACACCAGAAGGAGGAAGCAAAAAGAGCAACCGAGAAAGAGAATGACTCTTCAAGTGAAGAGGTAGACAGCGAGAATCCAGCCAGAATAGCGTATGTAGGTAGAACTAGATTTTCCGACAGACACACACGCCTAGATTACAAGAAAGTTTTTCCTCCTCCCGTACCAGAACAGTGTTCTCTTGAACAAGTATTCCAGGCCACCGATAAAATTCTGAAACTACGAATAGGTTATAGTGAGCTTAGTACCATGCATGAACAAGAACTAGCCCGATCAGCAGTTCGATGGACTAGTGATTCTGCCACGTTTCCAGACGAAATAGTGGCCCAAACGTTTCTGAAACTGCCCCCAGCCGAGCAGCGTCTGGTGGGTATGTATATGATCCAGCACCTCATTACACTGTATGAGGATCAGCATTCTGATCCAGTTCCTTTGTATGATGTACTGAACGAGTTACTCCTAAACAGATGGAAAGGTCTAGGTACCAATCTAATTAGTGTCATTTTAGAACAGCGCCACAAATACAGAACGTTCCTGAATCCACATTTTGTTCCTGTTCCACCCCCAGTAAGAAAATCATTCTACATAGACAGACAGAATCCGTTACGAGAAGTACATCCAGTTAAGGGAGAGGGGGGTGATCTAGAACGAGTATTTGTTTACACCCCTATCACGAAAATAGAACTTCTAGAAATGAAAAAGTTAATACCCTGTCACGATAAAGATCCAGCAGGGTTCCACCGTGAATTAAAGGACATGCTCCGTATGGGAGAATACACGTATCCTGATATCATCAAAATGTTAAAGGTCCTGTTGCCTGCGGGCATATATGAAAAACTCAAAGAAAAAGAATGGGAGGTGGGAGAGAAAAAGATAGATTGGACCGCATTAGAGACTGAAGATAATACACGAGTTCCAGGTACCGGTCTTGGGGATAAAGCTAAAGCATTGCCCGAATTATTAATACAAGTCTTGCCAAGATTACTAGCTACGAAAAAGGAAGACTGGGATGCCATCTCAGCCTGTAAACAGAAACAAGACGAAGACACTAGTGATTTTTATTCGAGATTTGAGAAATGTTTCATTATTAATAGTGGTCTGAAAACAAGTAGTGAATCGTATCCACATCTTTTTGTTACCAAACTAGTTGAGAATTCTTTACCACAAGTTAAAAATCGAGTACTGAAAGTCGAAAGTACCTGGCAAGCTAATACTCCGTCGCAAATGCTCCAGATGCTCCAGTACCACCAGAACAGAATTAGGGAGGAGCAGGAACATGAAAGGAGACGTATGAAAGACACGAAAATGAAAGTACTGGTTGCACAGTCTGTTCCACAAGACAGTCAGAAGAGGGGTACGAATCAAGCTAGTCATCCTGCAGCTCCCGTTAAAGGGACATGCAATTACTGTAAACAGCCAGGTCATTATATAAACGAATGTGCAGTTCTGAAACACAACATAGCTACTGGTAAAACGAAAGAGAGACCACGTCCTCCTAGACAAGAACAAGTTCCGCAGAATTCTCAGCCACCGCAGAATGCACAACAGACAGTTACAGTACCGCAGCCTATAGCTGCCACACAACACGTTACACAGCAGATGTACCAGTATGCACAGTCAGAATATCCAGAATATCAGCAGTATTCATGAAACAGCCTAGAGAGGGAGGTTGGCTTGCCTCTTATCGAGATTCCTGTAGATCAAGAGGGTCCCTATGTACACAGTCAAGTATTAGGGAAAGACAGAAAGTTTCTGATTGATACAGGGGCAAGTAGGACTACCATCAGTCATGACGAGGTTCCAGGGGCTCCACTCCCAGGCTCTAGAAATGTTTCCCTTGGATTTTCAGGAAAGCCTATTGTTAATGAAATATCGAAACCAGTTTCCCTAGAAGTTGGTCCATTGTCCCGAACTACAGACTTGTTACTTACGAAATCATGCCCAGAAAATTTACTAGGCATCAAGACATTGAAAGAATTAGGAGCAGTTATATGCTGTTCCCCAGAAGGAGTGCGATTGTTTTTGCGAGATTTTAAAGGTCATTATGTATTACGTGATTTTGATCCAAGATTATTGAATGTACCTCAGCATTTATGGGCGCAAGGTCCAACTGATGTAGGTTGTATGCACATTACACCATATCGTGTCACTCTGAAGCAAGGTGTTGTATTACCACGAATCCGACAGTACAAATTGCCACCTGAGGCTGTAGCAGCCTTATCCAAAATTATTGACGAGCTCATTGCTCAAGGAGTAGTTGTAGAAACTGACTCCAATGTATGTAATTCTCCTATCATTCCGATTCTAAAACGTACTGATCCCAATGCACCTCCAGTTTATCGATTAGTGATTGACCTTCGAGAACTTAATAAATGTATCATACCCCAGTACCCTGTGGTTCCAGATATCTCTTCCCTATTGACAGCTATTGATTCCGAAGCAGAGTTCTTTACTGTTATTGATCTCAAGAACGCATTTTTTAGTGTCCCTATTCATCCAGACAGCCAGTTTCTTTTCGGATTCTGTTTAAATGGAAGAAGCTATAAATTTACACGAGCTCCTCAAGGCTTCACAGAAAGTCCTAGTATTTACAGTCAAGCACTTAAAAGACAGCTAGACAATATTCATATGCCAACTGACACTGCCCTGCTCCAGTATGTCGATGATCTATTGATCACAGCCCGTTCTGAACGTGACTGCGAACGTGCGTCACTTACAGTCTTGTATTTCCTGGCCGAGATGGGGCACAAGGTGTCCCCTTCGAAACTGCAATTCTGTGTCCAGCAAGTGGTCTACCTTGGACACTTACTGTCCAAGAGGGGTAGGCAGTTGACACCAGACCGTATCCAGTTAATAGCACATCTTCCACAGCCCAAGACTCAGAAGGAGGTACGAGCTTTTATCGGCCTCACTTCTTATTGCAGACAATGGATTCCTCAGTACGCATATCTAGCCAAGCCACTGATACAGTTAACGACACAGGAGGCAGCCACATCGACTGTCCTCCCTTGGACCCAAGAACATACACTTGTTTTCAATGAGTTAAAGAAAGCTTTATGCCAAGCACCTGTTCTAGCGACACCAAACTACAGTAAGCCTTTTACACTTTTTGTCACTGAACGTGATGGTACTGCATTATCTGTTCTCACACAAGATCAAGCAGGACAATACAAGCCCTGTGCTTATTTTTCTAGCACATTAGATCCGGTGGCCCAGGCTCTACCTGCGTGCCTCAAGTCAGTTGCAGCCACAGCTCTAGCTATCAGACAGAGTGATTCCATAGTGTTAGGACACTCCCTGACAGTACAAGTTCCACACTCCGTGGAAGTTCTTTTAAACCGAACACAGACTCAGCACTTGACTATTGCACGTTTAACAGGATATGAACTGACATTGTTTCAGCCACACATAGAAATCAGACGCTGCAACATTTTAAATCCAGCTACACTGTTACCCTCAGTTACTTCAAATCCTGCCACACATGACTGTGTGGAAGTTGTTAACACCATGACAAAGCCAAGACAAGACTTGACAGACATTGCATTACCTGATCCCGACCTGACACTTTATGTGGATGGTTCATGTATGAGGACAAGTACAGGAGAACTAGTAGCCGCGTATGCAGTGACTACTGAAACTGAAGTTATAGAAACACATCGTATTGACACCCTGTCTGCTCAAGCAGCAGAGCTCGTCGCTCTGACCCAAGCCTGCATACGAGCCAAGAACCTGAAAGTAAACATATACACAGATTCACGTTATGCATTCGGAGTCGTACACGACTTTGGAGTGCTCTGGCAAGAGAGAGGTTTTATGACTTCTCATGGAACCAAGATTCAGCATGGCCCCCTCATTCAAGCTCTGTTAGATGCAATACATTTACCGACAGCTATCGCTATCATGAAGTGCAAGGCACATACGAAAGTCACTGACATCATTTCCCAGGGTAACGACCTGGCAGATCGAACAGCCAAGCTTACAGCTCAGACTCCAGACCTTCCAGTTAACACGACACAGACAGACGTTCCAGATCAGACGACTTGTATGACAGTTAAGGACCCTACACAAGACGTACTAGATATACAGACACATGCTACCCCAGATGAAATCGAGAAATGGTCTGAACAAGGAGGGGTCCAGACAGATCAAGGATGGTTGACGAAGGGAAAAGCCACATGGTTTCTCCCCGACTCTATGGTTCAAGTCATTATTAACACCGCACATAGTCCAGCACACTTAGGAGAAAAAGCCATGTTAGACAGTATTCAGAATCTCTGGTTTAACAAGCATTTACGAGCAGCAGCCAAGCAGAAAGTGCGTACCTGCATGATCTGTTGTCAGTTCAATCCAGGTAAAGGTGTCCCGGTGGAACAAGGTGGATTCCATCCTCCTGACCACCCTTTTGAAGTCCTCCAGATGGATTATATTCAGATGGATCGATGTCGAGGTTTCAAGTATGTCCTCGTAGTTGTATGCGCTTTGTCCAGATGGACAGAGGCATATCCAGTCCCAGATTACACTGCCGCGACCACTGCCAGGCAGTTGGTTCGTGAGTATTTCCCCCGCTATGGATTACCGAGGGTCGTGTATTCAGATAACGGCCAGCCATTCTCATCCGAACTCATGAAACAAGTATCCCTTCTGTTAGGGTACCAGTGGAAGTTCCACTGTGTACGACATCCCGAAGCAGCTGGTCTCGTAGAGAGACATAATCAGACCCTGAAAATCCGCATTGCCAAGGTATGCGCAGAGAAAGGCGTAGATTGGACGGTAGCACTGCCAGTCGCCCTTTTTTACATGAGAATGGTCGCTCACTCCCGTTCAGGTCTCTCACCTTTCGAGGTAGTTTTCGGTCGTCCCCCAAACATGTGGGGTACACCTAGACCACGTACAATAACTGATGTTGACAGTAATTTGCTGACAGATTACCTGGCTTCCTTGATGTCTGCACTACTCTCTTGTCGTTCACAGGTCGCCGCTGCCTTTCCCGACAACACCCAAGTGAAACCGCACGAGGTCATACCAGGCGACCTCGTTTTGATTAGGAACTTTGATCGTTCAAGTCCGCTGGAGCCCCGATGGAAAGAACCAAAACTCGTTCTGATGACAACAAGGACTGCAATCAAGGTCGAGGGTCGTAAAGGCTGGTTGCATTCCAGTCACGTGAAGCGATTTCATGGACTCCGTCCAAAGACTTTTTTCAAGGACTGCCCCGTTCTCAAGGACTGCCCAGATACTGACTCTAAACTTCCCCTGTTAGAGAAAACTCCGCAGCAGGAGTATAAAGAAAAGTTACGGTCTAGTAAGTCAGCCAGTTTAATTGTCTAAGTCCCTCTCGGGTGAAACGGTTAGACAGGTTCCTGACATGTATGAGATAGACCCACATAGTGAGAGAGTTAGTCAAAACTCTAAGAGAATACGTTATCGAAAGAATCTTCGAAGTCGATGCATTGTTACTCTTTTAATTTTATTATTTCTGAGTCTTACGATTACAGGCATAAGTTATGTTCTACATATATATTTTCCTCCTACTGTTTCACATGTACATTTTTCCTCTAATGTTACAGTAGAGCACACATTTAGTGAACTGCCTCCTCACGAGTTATCCTATCGTCTTTCCATGCGCAATAATACCTTTATCCGAATGTTACACTATTCACACCAGACTAGCAATGCCACAAATTGTTGGGTGTGTGGTCGACTCCCCCCTTTCCAGACACCGAAGGGAGTTCTGCCACTCTTTCCCTATCCGTTTTCAAACAACGGTTCGTGTGGAGCATGGTCCACGTTAACGTCATCCTCAAATGATATGTCCCTTCTGAATAGAACATGTTTCCCAGACAAGGAAGGTCTTTCCCATAGAACAGGGTTAGATCTAGAAAATGAAGTATATGATCTAGGTAATTATTCCTCGAATTTCATGGTTTTGAATGTTCAGTCCGAGACTACTCCAGATTTGCCTGCTATTACAGTTCTACCAGTGAAAGGCGAATTATGTGTCAGAAAAAAATGGTTCAGTACATGTAGGACACAGTGATTGTACTACTGTGGTCGAGTATAGTGACAGTGGGAAATCTATTTTCAAAGCCTCACGTCATTCGTATTTTGTATGTGGTCAGACCGCATATGTACGTCTGCCCCTCGATTGGGATGGAACATGTTACATTGCCTTCCTACTGCCACCAGTTTTTCTAGCCCCATCCGATTATCACAGAAATACACATCTAGTACACAGGAGACATAGAAGGGAGATCGAGTCCCCAATTGTCGATCAAACTGAAACTGCTTTAGAACAGTATCAAGACTTCAATAAAGGTTTCTTTTTCTTCATAGGTCCAGTCCAGAATAGTAAGCTAATACGTAGGTTAACCAGAACCCTTGAAGCAGTAGTGAATGAGACTACTTCCGCTCTAGGTAACTTAACTGAAGAACAATCTGCTATGAGATTTGTCGTGCTTCAAAATCGTCTCGTCCTTGACGTCATACTGGCCGATAGGGGCGGAGCTTGTAGAGTCATCGGATCTAGTTGCTGCATTTTCATTCCTAATAACGCACCGTCTGTTTATTCAGCTATAACCAGACTTCATAAAATTGCCCATCAGTTACACCAGAATCCAGGCACCTGGACATGGTCCGGTTGGCTCTGGAGTATAATATCTGCCTGGGGATGGAAAGTATTGTCATTCCTGGGTATAGCAGTAATGATCATATTCAGTTGCTGTCTCTGTTTACAATGTGGCCCTGCGATTTGCGGCTTGTGTGCTACCTCTTGTATTCCAAGTCCAAAGTCCCGTTCCAAGACAATTAGAGACGAGCAAATGATGCTCTATGAACAGATAGATGGTATCATGAATATTGATGTTTCCTGATGGAAACGTAGGGCACAAGGAGGGAATGAGGAAAATTGAATTTTGCCTTGTCATGTGTGCCTACGTGTTCCCCATCCTATGTAATATGTGCATGATCGATATGCATATATCCCCCTATGACCGATTAAAGACGCAATTATAGTTGTGTCCAACGTTAGTATGCCAGTTTCCAGTCCCCGTGAAAGCAACGAGTATTAGGCCTATGTTGCCCACGTTTTACATTATGCACGTTAATTCATCGAATTGTCCCCGTTTCTAGGCCTCAAAGGGCCTGAACACCAGATTCAAGCTCCAGTCTCCTGAAACCACTCCGAGGAGCGATGCAGCCCCCACCTGCATCCCTGACCCTTCGCTTACTTCCTGCCGTGCAGCGCGGTGCCCGGCCTGGCTCTGCCTGCCTGTCTGCCAAGAATATGTTATGCCTCTAGTTATCAGTTCAGCTCTCCGTCTTCACATTCCTAACCTAACGAACCGCATAAACATTTTCAGCTATAGTCTAGTCTTTCTGTCTCCATGCAAGTGAATTACTGTATTAATATCCATAGAAGATTCATAGCACACGCAATACACAAAGAATATATGCATGCACCAGCCTTAGTGTCAAGTAGCCTTTGCCCTGATAACTTTTAGATTCTATCAACATGTACTCCAAACACCAGATACCAGATATGCTATAGGTACATGTTGTCCTGACATCGCAGACTTTAGTCTCCTTTTCTAGCACAGAAGTCAGAGCCCCAGTCCCCCCAGTTACACGTCATGGCCCGTTTGCACGCACCACTAGGTTAAAGGTTCCAGCTGCCCAGGTAGCCCCCTCCATGTATCCACCCATTTATGACACTTCTGTGACGTTCTCATCACATGTTTACGTGCACGCCCTGTGCACGCCTTCTTTTTACGCCCATGTGTTCTTATCTTCCGTTTGTCACTTGTTACGCCTACTGTATGCAATGCAATTGTAATGTTTTACTATATATACCTTGTACTGTCAATGAGACGTTGCAGCTGCCATTCCATGCCATTCTATTTCAGGCTGTTCCGATCCTGTCCCTTCCCTTGTGCCTGATTAAAGCCTGTTCGACTCAGATTCCACGGATCCTGCCTCTTATTTATTGAGCTATCTGTTTTCATTAATGTATTCAAAAATAGTACCGGTAATTAATTATTTATTAACCACAATCTTTTCACAGAGGGCTCCCTTTGGGGAGACTTGGGTCCTTGGTCCGGAGATCTTTCTCTCCGCCGAGGAGACCTTCATATGGACTGGAATCTCTTTTCTTTTGGATTGGATTGTTTGTTTCCATCCCAGTTCTTCTTTTGACTGTTTAGATTATTTTTAATAAATATTTTTTCAGGACTTTCAATTAGTTGGGGCTTCACTGGTATTCCACCCAAACTATCTCTACCTAGTTCTTCATAGGATTTTTCTATAATTCTAGCAATTTCAGCTGGTTGGTCTGCTATATCTGTCTCTTTTAACCTCTGGCGGATCGCCACATTCGCTGCTTCTCCTTTTATGTTGGCTAGTAATATTGCCGAGACCTGCTTGAAGTCTTTTAGTAATTTCATACCGAGAGTTAAAGCGGGTTCTGGACCGTATTCGTCTTGAATTTGTTTTAGCACATCTGGTATTACTGACATGGATGGAACTCCATGTGTTTTTGTGTAAATGGAAGCAAAGACTGTACCCCAAGTGTCACAGTCCTCCACGTGTGGTGCGATTCCCATTGGAAGACAGATAGTCAGAATCCTGTGTTTTTCTACCGGGGTGGTATCTGGAAATACCGCCTCTATTTGGGTGATTTTTTGTGCTAACCAGAATGGTATTTGTTCCCGTTTAGCTGGTACTTTACCTAGGCAGGACTGTATGTTCTGTGGTGTAATTTTATTTGTGTTCCCCTGATGAGGGGTCAGCTGTGGAATTTTAATTACTGGTTGGATAGTTGAAGTCCGCATTACATATTGGACTAATTGTCTATATATTTTAATTAATTGTTTTAGTTGTACTAAAAGATCTGCTGCAGACATTCTTTCGATGTCTGGATGTGGTGTGTATCCGGCTAGGACCGGCCACGTTGCTCCTGGTCTACCTAGTGGACCGAGCCTGGTGATGTGATTATTATGTTTTAGGGCGCCATTAAACAAGAGCAGGTGCTCTTGGAATTTGAGTGGTACTTCCACTTCCTCGAAAGGAGTGTACTCATTAGGAGGTTCCTCTATTTTATAATAGTGGAAGTCCTTTGTTACAGCATTTGCTGCTGGAAAGTTTATCCATGAATAGAATACCTCTGTCTGCCGATATTCGTGTGCCTCAATTACGAATATGACTGTACCACCTCTTGGTGTCAGTCCATTTTCTATAAGTTTTAACGTTATAGATCTTCTTATGTTGACCGGGATGAGTTTTATATCCGGGTCTGCTTCTTGCATAGTATTATCAGCTTCTATTAGTTCAGCTGCTAATCTAACTCTCTCTCTTTCATCATCACTTTCTAACATTTTACTGTCAGGAAGGTTATTCTGTTTGTTTGCAGATCAGGTTCCTTATGGAAACAAAGATTAGATGCACAATATTTTGGAACAGTGTATCCTTCAACGTTGATTGAACCAAGAACCATACATAGGAGTTCCCTCCTGCGAGGTTTGGCGGATTTTACCTCTCACCCACTCCAGACGTCTTTGGAGTATTATGGGAAAAAAGGGTCTGAGTGAAAGAGCACGACTGAGTTACTCTAAATTCTTGCGTTAGTTTTATCGCCTTTCCAAACGTTGGGCGCCATGTAGTGTAGTTCCTATTATCCCAATAGGCTCTGCGCATTGGAATAATACCTCCAATAGTATAGACCTAGACCAGACGTTAACTAGGTCGTCTACTGTCGATATTAGACTTAAAGTTTTGGGTTTGCCAGCTAGCTCAGAGTTCACTAGAAACTTTCTCGAATAGGCAAGGAGGAGTTGAACCTCCCTGGATAGACAAGAAGGGATTTAGTTTCTGACAACCATAGAACATGACAAATTTGCTCTCCCCTAATCAAGAGTGTATCTCTAGAGTCGTGTGAAAACAAAAGACAACTTATTTTACTCAGTCAGTACGTGCATTCTTAGTTTCACCAGATTGTAGAGAAAAGGAAGAGACGGGCGTGTTCAATAAAAGATGTTATTTATTTTTCAGTCTCTTTTCTCGTACAAGAGAAATGAATCGATATTATTGCAATACTTATGGTTAAGTAAAGTGCATACAATAAAAGCAGAATTATGAAATAATACAGTAAAAGCATTGATATGGTTTCTAAGCCATATGCTATTTAAAATGGATAGAATATATACATACACATATACATTTAACTAATCGTACTCAACTGGTGCTTCTAACCACGCCTACCCCGGTGTACCTGACCTAAGCCTAATACGTGGGCTGGAGTAGAAAGTAGCAGTTTGAGTTAAGTTTGTTTTGCCAAGTGACTGACTCAAGAATTCTCTGCAAGGGGTTATTCAGTTCTGTACCTGAGATCTAGGATGGTTGAGGGATGGTATCTCTCGTCTGTGGTCTCGATATTCCAAGCTGCCTGCAAGGGCTGCTCGGAAGCGCCGGAGCTGGATTTCTCGGCAGGAGAAAGGCAGCGTCTCGTTCTCAGCGCGTCAGGAAGGCGGGGCAGCGCCAGTGGGCTTCGCTCTCTGCTGGGCTTCGGCAAGTCTCGCTGCTCCGATCTCGTCACCACCGCGTGTGTTTGCTTAAGGCAATGTCGGTAATATTTATACCTGTAAGGTGCCGAGATTGACCTAAGGATGGACATAGATACGTCAATAAGGATGTAATACGAGCTGGTCGTTAGCACATTCTTTTACTGAAGTTCTTTGAGAAATCAAAACAATGGCCGCAGGGAGTTTCCCAGGTTGTCATAGGTTTGATTTGTTTTGAGAACTCCGTATGCCTTATCAGGGGCTGGAGGAATATTGCTTGCCTAATTAGATGGCAAGCGTTATGACCTAACCAGATAACGCGCTCCTGTGCCGTGGTCTGGCTTAATCAGATAACGGTTTCTGCATCATGGGATGGCTGCTAGTTAATTTGTTAACCAGAATAGGGTCAGGAATAGGGGGATCTATACAGAACCTATAGGAATACATCACAAAACGTTGCGGACTCGCTGGTCCGATGTGCACACAGTCAGGGGCGACTCTCACAGTACCTTGAAGTTCGTAGGGGTCGAAGCGGATGATGCGGCAGGTGAAGGTGTCCCAGGAGCGTGCGTGGGCTCTTCTCCGGTGCGGGCCTGGCTTGGTTTGATGCCTCGGTTCGGGCGTCTGAGCGGGGCTGCAGGACGAAGCGGGCGGTCCGGGTCGTAGCGGCTTCACAATGCGGAGCGGGATGCGCGTTGTGCCTTGGAGCGGGGATGCCAATCCGAACCCAGCGACGCAGTACGGGGTGGCCGGTATGCTTCAAGCGTACGAGCGGATTCTCCTTGCGGGGCGCTCCGGTCTTTAACTGCCAGCGGCGGGGGCGGCAAGGCGAGCAGTGCGGCTCACGGGGGGAGGGTGCAGCAGGGTGTAGGCGGCCCGGCATTGGACAGTGCGGGTTACGGCTCGTACAGAGCGGAGCCACGTGGTGCTGGGCGGCCACGGTCATGGCTGCAGAGTAAACAGGGTTTCGATCGCGGCTCCAGCGGCAGGGCAAGTTTTGGGCAATGTCCCGCGGCTCTTGAGGCAGGAGGAGTCCAATATTCCTGGGACTCCGTTCAGTGGGCAAGCTCACCCACAAGCCCTTGGAGATTTGGTTGAAGCACAAGTTCTGCAAAGTCTCTCTCAGTCTTTTCCTCTCCTTTCTCAGCAAGGCACCCACTGCAGGCCAATCCCCCAGGTCAGGGACAGTACTCCTTCTTCAGCTTTTCCAGGTCCTTCTTGTCAGGCAGAGGTTCTTTGTGGTTCAAGAAGGATCTGATTTCTTAGAAGCAGGGCTCCTATATTTATACTGCATTTCTTTTATTCTTTCAGGCCAGGGGCATTTGCCTTGTTCAGTCCAGTTCCTGAGCACTTTGTTGACATGATGCAGGCTTCTGCTTTCAGGGTGTAGGGCAGATACATCAGACGCTCCACAGGAGTTGGAGCCAGCATTGTGGTTGCAGACCACAGCCCTATTCAGAGTCAAGGGGCACTCCTCTCACCCATCCTGGTATAATCTTTCTATTCACCACCTGGCTGCCCAGCCTGTCTCCTGGAATTCCCCAGCCCTGTAACTCAAAGAAACCAGACAGCAGATACACATCCTAGCAGAGGCGGGCTGAAATGGTTAGGCAAGCAAATACCAACTTTCTAAAAGTGGTATTTGCAAACACAGGATATTAAAATAAACTTTGCTAAAAGATGTATTTTATTATTCTGAGTTTAAGCATACTAAACTCGAATTTCTACCATGTTCCCTGAGTCTGTTAGGAATGTAGAATATAACAACTCCAACAGCCCATTCTGGCCTAAGAGAACTGGTAGCCTTACAATAGTGAAAAACGAAAATGGCTGTAATTCACTATTAGGACATGCCACACACATCAGGGCTTGTCCTACCTTATGCTTACAATGCACCCTGCCCTTGGGCCTACGTTAGGGGTGACTAGTATGAAGCTAAGGGAAGGTTTAGGGACTGGCAAGTAGGTGCACTTGCCCAGTCAGCATGACAGTACCAGACTGCACGCAGGCTCTGCAATGGCAGACCTTAGACACATTTTACCAGGGCACTCCTGTGGGTGGCACAACCAGTGCTGCAAGCCCACTAGCAGCATTTGGATTTACAAGCCCTGGGCACTCCTGGTGCACTGTACTGGGGTCTGACAGTAAACCAAATAAGCCAATCATGGAATCCAATCAATATAGCATTAATTTATAGTAGGGAGAGCATATGCACTTTAGCACTGATCAGCAGTGGCAAAGTGCCCAGAGTCATTAAACCAAGAAAAACAGGTCCGAGAGAATATAGGAGGAAGGCAAAAAGTTCAGGGATGACCCTGCAGAAAGGGCCAAGTCCAACAACTGGTTACTGTTCTTGCAATGTGAATGTGCGATATGAAATGCTGTTCCTATTGTTAACATAATTATTTAAATTGCAGGCAGAATGTCGCAGTAAATCCGGTTTGCCTCCCAGGCATTGTTTAACTCTCTTCAGCCTACTGGCTGGCTGGACCTTGGCTCCCATCTGGCCAGTCCCTGTACTATGAGTAAAGTGCAGTATTCTGCAGGGCACTCTCACAGTGGAGGCATTCTTGTACATATTTATTTGCTTTTAAGACCTGGAGATGTATTTCCAATGCTCCTTCCAGCCTCTAAGTGTTACATTCTACTCTCCCCTTTTTCACATTCATGGAAACTGGAACAAAGTTCAAAAACGTTCTGTTTATTCTAAGATGTGGCAACTAGTGCTTGAAATGGAAATATAAAAGTGCAGGTACCCTATACCAGAGTACCCTCAAATTACAAGTATTGCGCCTCTGCTTAGAAGTGCAGGTACTTACTGCCTCTCAAATTAAAGAAGTGCAGGTACTCCATACCTGACATTACCGCCCATCTAAAGCACTGGTTGCAACAGCCTTAGGAAGCAGTCAGAGCCCTGCCTTCTCCCAGCCCATCTGCTTGCACATTGACATACTCCTGCTTCAAAGGTGTCCACGTGCCTGCATAAACCCACGCAGACTTTTATTAAGCTCTCAAAGAGGAATGCATAGTGCACCCCCGGTAGTGAATTCAGAAACATAACAGCACCCAATTAAACACAACTTCATATTTAATATCGGGCACTTTCCGCTTTTGATCGTACGGATATTTTGAGTGTCAAGGAAAGTTGAACAAGAACAACCTACTGTTTTCTAAACTGTTCCGCCCTCGCAACCCTGATCCCTTTCTTTGGTTTCTTTTTAGGAACTTCCCGTCTTTGCAGAGCACTTTACCCAGTCCACATCGAGTCTAACTTTCGGTCTGCTTCAACACCTCGCTAGTGGCGTGAAGCAATATAATAATCCAATGTACTATGCTACTCTGTCAGCAAAACTGCACACTGATTGCAGAAATACTTACCTGAGATCGGGTGCTGCACACTTCATGACACGCTCCTGCTTAAAATAATAGTGCCGGACTGCCGTTTCCGGTGCGTGGGTGCTTCCTGATGATAAGGCGGGCTGGGGGCATGGCGGTGGAATTTTAAAAAGGTTACGCACGCACGCTGCTGCCCCGTATGTCGCAGCTACACATGACTAAATCCAGCCCAATCAGAGGCCCCCTCCACCCACCGCAACACAAAATGAAGGCATGGATTTATGAGTGTCTCAGCACTTCACGGGGAGACAGAATGAGAGTGCGGATCTTATGAACCCTGAACATTCGATTTTATTCATTGTTTGACTCACGCTGTTGATGTGAGTTGGCAGTGGTAATCTGGTATAGACCCAGCCCTGATAAATAAGTGCCGGTTCAAGCACCGGAAAGCAACGGCACAAATTAAGCCCTGGTGCGGGCGGGGATCCCCTTTCAGTTTGCTAGGCAGATAATAGACCCTGAGGGACGATTCATGGTGGTATCGGGGCACCTTGATGGCCGAGATATTACTATAGGGAGTATATACGCTTCTAATGTTGATCAGCCTGCTTTCTTCGCACAACTCTCTCAAACACTGGCACCGGTGCTGACTGGATCCGTGCTTTTGGGGGGAGATTTTAATTGCATTACTGAGGTTGCGCTGGACCGATCACATCCACCACTCCCCGATGCTCCCACACATAGAATAGCAGAAGCCCGACGAGACAGGCAATGACACTGGGGGCTGATAGACACTTGGCAGGCCCACCACCCGGGGGAACGGGACTACTCTTATTTTTCTGCTCTACATGAGCTGCATGTACGATTGGACTCTATCCTCCATTCCCCGGATGTCCATGTAGGGATCACACTGAGTGAGTACTTAGTCAGGACGATATCTGATCATAATCCCCTCCTCGTATCCCTGACTTGGGTGTGAGTTCGACCCACAATCTCCAGTTGTTGTCTACGACTGGGAACATTGGAGGGCCAGGTCTTTCGAACCACCATAGGCACTGATATGGAGGAGTATTTTCAAAATAACACAAACACGACCAACAGCCTACACACTGAATGGGAGGCTTTTAAAGTAGTGATGAAGGGCCGCTGTATTGGGAAAGAGGTTGGGGTACGTAGGACCCCACTAAAAGATGTACATAGAGCGGACAGCAACTCAGGGATGTGGAAAGGGATAGGCCCGAAAGGGAGGACAAGCAAGCGGAACTACAGACAGCCAGGGAAGAGCTTGAGATGTTTTGATCACAGGGCGTACGCGTCTCGGGCACACGCTGAGAAGGACAAATCTGGGGCGTTGCTGGCTTGGCTGGCCAATCTAGCGCGCAGAGGGACACCGATTTTAGAGTTGCGAGGCGGAGATGGAACAACTTATTACGGGCAGCAAGCTATTCTGTTGTTTTCCCTCTGAGGCGGAAGCCGGAGGTATTCTACGCTCTCTTGCCTTTTGCGTACAATTGTAACGATTGATTAATAATCGCTTTTAAAAACTTGTACCATATTTTAACTTGTGTTATTTTATCTCTCCCTCTGAGGCGGAAGCCGGAGGTATTCTACGCTCTCTTGCCCTTTGTGTACAATTGTAACGATTGATTTAATAATCGCTTTTAAAACTTGTACCATATTTTAACTGGTGTTATTTTAATTCATCCGCCCCCCACCTCAAGGCGAGATTACTTCGCCGAGGCTCTTGCACTCTGCCTCCCACAGCGCCACTGTTACCAGGCGCTGGGAAGCCTTCAGCATAACTTTGGGCGCCATCTTCAATAGGGAAGGCTGGCCGGATAGCTCTGCGACCCTCCCGCCCTCCCTGGGTATTTAAGGGCGTCAACCTTCATTCCCCCGAAGTTCTGTTGTTTTCCCTCTGAGGCGGAAGCCGGAGGTATTCTACGCTCTCTTGCCCTTTGCGTACAATTGTAACGATTGATTAATAATCGCTTTTAAAAACTTGTACCATATTTTAACTTGTGTTATTTTATCTCTCCCTCTGAGGCGGAAGCCGGAGGTATTCTACGCTCTCTTGCCCTTTGTGTACAATTGTATTAATTGATTTAATAATCGCTTTTAAAACTTGTACCATATTTTAACTGGTGTTATTTTAATTCATCCGCCCCCCACCTCAAGGCGAGATTACTTCGCCGAGGCTCTTGCACTCTGCCTCCCACAGCGCCACTGTTACCAGGCGCTGGGAAGCCTTCAGCATAACTTTGGGCGCCATCTTCAATAGGGAAGGCTGGCCGGATAGCTCTGCGACCCTCCCACCCTCCTCCCGCCCCTCCCCATTCATGTATAAAAACATCAGACCCGCCCGACCGTGCAGCGGGCGGGCGCAGCGGGCAGGTGCAGCGGGCGGGCGCAGCGGGCGCGCCGGTGGCGCGCCAAAGGCAAGCCCGTCTGCGCCCGTCCGCCCCTGGCCCGGGCCTAGGGCCACCCCCCCTGGTTCACATCCTTTGCCTCCACGTATACACTATTCTGCTGCCCAGCTTCTGCATTTACGCCCCCGACTCTTCAGACGTGTCTCACATCCAACCTGTTCACAAGCCCAATCATGCACTGCTCAGGCTGTCATGCTTTGATACCTCTTATTCATAAACCACCTTTTGTTGGTAAGCACAACCCTAAGGAAACCTACACCATCGCTCTCACAAACGTCCGCTCGCTCGGCAAACACAGCCAAGATATCCATGAGCTGATCCATGATCATAAACTAGATCTATTGTTCTTGACAGAAACATGGATGGGTCAGGCGTCCGACCCAGATCTAGTCATTGCCGTTCCTACTGGGTATACAACACACAGACTGGATAGGCAAATTAAGAAAAAAGGCGGCGGCATTGCCATTATTGTCCGTGACACCTTCGCAGTAAGGACCAAAATCATTACACAAAACTCCTGTGAAGCCTTAGAATTTGCGATCAAATTGTCCCCATCTCATAACTTCAAAGGGATTCACCTATATCGACATCCTGGGCCCAGGAGCGATTTCATTGTTGATCTTAGGTCCTTTCTGGAAGCATCTGCGCTTGACAACTCTTTCACTATTTTAGGCGATTTTAATTTTCACTTTGACACCTTAGACAACTCTGACACTGCTACTCTCCTAGCAGACATATCAACTTTTGGTCTTCTCCCCCTGGTTCATTCCCCGACGCATGAAGGTGGTCACACGTTGGACGGCATCTTCACTAATGCCGTGGGCCTCCATGTCACTCAAATACTTCCCCTAACTTGGTCTGATCACCATCTTATCTTGGCATCTCTGTCAGCGCAGGATTCCCTGGCTGACAAATCCAACCCCAATCCCCGCCAACCTTATTTGGCATGGGACGACATTGACGAAACCAGGTTGGAAACTCTGCTTAAGGACACTTCTCCTACTCTTTCTATCGACCCCAACGCCGCCACCTCCCAATTTTACAACTGGTTGAGCTCTGCAGCCACAGACTTGGTTCAAGTCAAACAACGGTCCCGCAATAGATCAACCCCGTCGGCCCCATGGTATTCCAAGGAACTACGCACACAAAAGCAACTGTGCAGGAACAGTGAGAGACATTGGCGGAAAGACTACACAGACGAAGCCAAATCTATGTACAAAGAATCAGTGGCAAAATATAAAAACTTAATCTTTGAGGCTAAGAAAAAGTATTACTGCGATAGAATAGAAACTACTAAAAACTCGAATAAAACACTATACGAAACCACTAAACACTTAGCTGGTCTCTCCGTCGATCTGACACCTCCCCCTTCCCAAGCTCTTTGCGACGCTTTGTCCAAATTTTTCTTTAACAAAGTTGATGATATCTATCGGGTTTTTGCTAACAACGCCACCCCCTCCCCAAGGTCTTCAATGCATTACCAGGGTCCTACCTTTCCGCAGTTCAGAGAGGTTACTTGCTTGCAGGTACAGAACATTGTGTCGTCCATTAAATCGGGCTCGGCCCTAGACCCTTGCCCCTTGAAGGTCCTACGGCCGATTATGGAAGCAGTTCTCCCGGCCATGACTGCCATTTGTAATTCCATGTTCTGTACAGGCATTTATCCAGAGATATTAAAAAAGACCCTTATAAAACCTCTCCTTAAAAAACCCAACCTCGACAAGGAAGAACTTAAAAGCTATCGCTCAATTGCCAGTCTCCCATTGCTAGCGAAAATAGCAGAAAAAATTATGAACTCCCAACTCTCTTCCTTCATCGAGGAAAACAAACTCCTGGATGAATCACAGTTTGGCTTCCGCCAATTTCATGGGACTGAGACCGCCTTGGTCAAGGCGGCTGAGGACATCAGATCCATCCGGGATACAGGAGAAACAGCAGTTCTGATCATGTTAGATCTATCGGCGGCCTTCGACACGGTCGACCATGCTACCCTGGTCGACCGTGTCGAGAGCGTAGGCATCCGAGGCAATGCTAAGAGTCTCCTTGCCTCCTTCCTGGCTAGCAGGACCCAGGTCGTCACCATCGGACCTTTTGAATCCTCCCCCTTGTCACTGCCGTGTGGAGTTCCTCAAGGCTCATCCCTTAGTCCGACACTATTTAACATTTATGTGTCGGACCTTGCCAAAGTCATCAGAGCACACGGGATGAGCCTCACTTCCTACGCAGATGACACCCAACTGGTCCTCGCCGTCAAGAATAACGGGTCTACAATAGCCAACAATTTCAATCAGGGTATGTTGGCAATTGGGAGCTGGATGGCTCTCAATTGCCTGAAATTGAACTCCGATAAATCGGAAGTTGTAATTTTTGGCAATTTATCCCCGGAGTGGTCCCCCCTCTGGTGGCCATCATCCATGGGTCAGCCCCCAGACCCGGTTGATAAGGTGAGGAACCTGGGAGTTATGTTCGACAATCGTCTGATCTTTTTACCACACGCAAACCAGATTTCCTCCTCAGCCTTCCATAAATTAAGGCTTATCAAGAAAATTTTGCCTTTCCTACCCGAGAATGCTGGCAAAACATTGGTAAGCTCCCTGGTCTTGTCTACCCTAGACTATTGCAACGCCCTGTTTTTAGGTGCCCAGGAGAGAGTGCTACTGAAAATGCAGGCTATTCAGAATGCAGCCGCCAGGCTCCTAGGGCGCATTCCCAAATACCATCCGGTGTCACCCACCATAAGACAGCTCCACTGGCTACCGGTGAGAATGAGGATCAAGTTCAAGTCTCTGTGCCTGGTATACAAGGCTTTACATAATACTGGACCCGCATTTTTCACCCAAAACCTTATCCCCTACTGCCCATCCAGAACATTACGATCATCCAGCTCACACGAGCTGGTGGTCCTCCGAACTAAATCGGTCACATGGGGTGACAGAAGATTTCTTGTTGCCGCACCGAAATTGTGGAACACGTTGCCACACTCAATCAAAACCAGCACCTCCCTTTGGTCTTTCCGTAAGCAACTTAAGACCTGGCTTTTTAATCAATGAACCTCAGCCCCCCTTGTTGGTTAAACATTGCAGTAACTCCAGCGCCGAGATGCCCAAGGGCCTTTGTTCGCGCTCTACAAATGTTGTTATAAATAAATAAATATAAATATAAATATATTAATGAACAGTTCCTGGGATATTATACTGCCTTATATCAAAGTCAATTAGATCCACAGGTATTAGAGGACGAGGGATTCCTGGATATAGAACTTCCCCAAATCGAGGCAGATGATGCAGTGATCCTGGGTCGGGATATAGAGCGGGGTGAGATTAGAGGGGCCATAAAACATATGGCCAGAAACAAAACCCCTGGCACGGATGGGCTCCCAATAGAGTTCTATGCTACATACGTGGACATCTTAGCTCCCCGTCTGCTAGCCCTCTATAATAGATCAAAGCAAGATGGCTGTTTACCTTATTCCACTAGGAAAGCGATCATCATACCACTCCTCAAGCTGGATAAACCAGCATGGGACTGCACCGCCTACCGGCCCCTCACTATGCTTAATCTAGATTATAAGATATTAAGTCGCATTTTAGCCAGCCGTTTGATGACCCACATGACAGCACTCGCGCATGTGGACCAGGCGGGGTTTATCCCTTCCCGGAATACGGTCATGAACATACGCCGACTGTGTCAACTACTGAACAACCCAACGCGTGCAGGGGATGAGGCGTGCATCCTGTCGATTTACATCGAGAAGGCATTCAATAGTCTAGAATGGTCCTATCTATTTTGGGTTTTGCGAGCTTTCAGAATGGGCGAGGGATTTGTGACCTGGACGGCAATGTTATACAACCATTCGACTGCCAGGGTGCGCACGGGGGGAGTAATTTCAGAGACCTGCACTGTGGGCAGAGGTACGAGGCCAGGTTGCCCGCTATCTCCTCTCCTGTTTGCACTGGCAGTGGAACCGCTGGCGGTGCATGCAAGATCGGAGAAATACTACAGGGGCCTGGATGGGATGGATCAGTCCCACTTCATTGCCCTATATGCTGATGATCTCCTAATGTTTCTCGCCAACGCTGTAGAGGAGCTAAGGGGCGCCCGAGAGTTGCTAGCCAAATTGGAACGCGTGACGGGTCTCAGAGTCAACTGGAACAAGACGTGCCTTTTTCCTGCTCAGAGTGGTAGAGGCGAACCACCGGATGCACTAGGCGTATGATGGGAAAGCATCTGCCTGACTTACCTAGGGGTGCGGATTTATCATGAGCCCACTGACCTGTTAGAAGGGAACGTCGGAAGAGCGATAAGAACTACCAGGAGCAAGTTTGAATTTTGGGGAACCCTGCCACTTTCAGTAGCGGGGAGGGTGGCACTGCTAAAGATGGTAACTTTACCTCATCTACTTTATACTTTGGCTCCCTACCACCATGGATACGGCGAAAGTACTTCACTGAACTCAACACCATGATCACAGGATTTTTATGGGGATATAGGAGGCGCAGAGTAGCGCTCACTACAATGCTGAGACCTAGGCGGGAGGGGGATTCGCAGTCCCTTATTTTGAGGCCTATTACCATGCAGCCCAATTTCAATGGTTCACAAGGTGGATGGCAAGGAGACTACGTACTGGGGATGCCCAGGAGGACATGGGCCTGGACCTGCAACAGCTTTCTCGCGTACTTCTCCGGCTCCCCTTACGTGAAAGAGAGGCCCAGGGGGATCTGTGGGTGATGCGACAGTGCTGGAATCGGGCCAACAGAAGAACCAACATAGGTCCCCCGTATGCTCCTGCGATCCCACTGCGGGTTTGTGAGGCACTGCCGCATGGAGGAGATTGGCAGATATTGCGAGATTGGGAAGAAGTCGGGATCTCTACCATTGGGGATCTCTATGAGGACAGCACCCTTAGACCCTTCCAGGACCTTCTAGAACGATATGAACTGCCCTGGCATGACTTCCTATTGCATGCTGCACTGATGGCAGCCATCCGTAAACATTGGAGGAGAGGGATGGCGGAACCGTCGACCTTTCTTCCATGCCAGTATGTGGTGTCTGCGGCGGGGACGATCAAAGCGGTTACTTGCCTGTATGGACGAATTACCCAGGAGATCAGGGGCCCCTTAGAGAACCTGCGTGTCAAGTGGGAAGCGGATCTTGGGATCCCCATAGATGAGAGGCCATGGGAGGCGCTGATGGAACGGGCGTGGAAAGGTTCCATAAACGCAAGATTTCAACTAATCCAGTTTTATGTCTTTCACAGAGCGTATCTCACCCCACACAAAATTAACTAATTCTTCGGGTCCCAAACAGCCTGTCCACATTGTAAGCTAGAAAATGCTACATTTATACACATGCTCTAGGAGTGTCCATTGTTGGAAGGGTTCTGGAGGGATGTAACAGCTAAACTGGGTGAAGTAACGGATAGAGATAGCAATCTGACTCCAGGGTATTGCCTACTACACTGGTTCCCTCATACTTCCCGTAATAAAGTTACCAGCAAATACATAGATTTAGGGCTAGTTCTAGCGAAGAGTGAAATTACCGGCCATTGGAAGGTGACCCCTGCACCTAACACTTCACGATGGATGCGGGAATTCGTAAAATGGGCTGACTGTGAGGGGATTTTTAGATTACAATTGGCCCAGAGAACCAATAATGAAAAAATGTTAGACACGGCTAGAGCATGGGCGGCGCTGGTGGACTTACTCAAGAACCCGACTGATGGCTCTGAACAACCCCCTGAGTGAGGGGACTGATACATACGGTGTGAAGCATTACCCTTCCAGGACAGGTGACTTAGGTGATGGTAGGCACGCACTACGTGCTGGTTCGCCTCCATGCGGATGTCTTCTTTCTTGCACCACAATGCCAGATGCCTCACAAGGTTAAACACTACTCAAAACTGAGAGTTGGATGATGCAGCGACATGTCTGACAGTGGGTGGGGGGTGGGTAGAGTTGGAGGGGGGTGGGAAGGGAGGGGGTGTACTGTTAATTCCTTGACTGTTGGGATAGATAAGAATGGGGGCTAGCACAGGTGCTTATGTAGTTGATACCCAAGATGGAGAATTAGACCACTTACCATGAGACTGTTGTAAAGATGGCTGTACATAGGAGCACCTTATGAAGTGGAGACATATGACAAGATGATGATTATGGGAATGAATATGCATTAACGTCATTATTGCTATTTGCTTTAACAACATGTGAGCACTATTGTATCTTTGCTATGGTTCCTATTTGACGAGCTGTAACTCAATAAAATTTGTTTAAAAAAGAAAATGATTTACTGCCAATAAAGGGACCCTCTGTTGAGGTTTAATTTCCCCAGCCATCTCTATCCCAAGAGCCACCCCACTTAATGTGGGATGGCAGGGAGACCCCTGTCGATACAATATCTCTACAGCAAGCTCTATGTTCTTAGTCAGTCAATCACACTCATCCAACCTTGATAAAATTGAAAATCTGTTGGATAACTCTAATGGGGGAACAGAATAGTGGCCAGTTGTTTGAGACAAAACCCTCTTCATTCAACATTTGTAGATAGTTTTGAAAAACTGTGCATTCAATGCTATCTCTACATGCATTAAAAGAATCTTCATACAACTGAAAATCTCCAAGTAATTCCATTTTAGTATGCCAAGTCTTGAATGCTGGGTCTGGTGGCTCAGTGGACTAAAGCAGCCACTGCAGGGGCCTGCGTTTGACTTCATGGTCACAGGTTCAAATTTCAGCGGGTCCACTCAGCCTTTCATCCATTTGAGGTCGATAAAATGAGTACCATTGAGTTGGGTAACAAGAAACATCTGTTATTCAGTGCCAGGACACCTTTGGGTAATCGTGCGCTTTACAAATACACCTGTTATGTTAAGAGTTGCAGAAGTGCTAAATAGTAAAATTCCCTTTTATCTGGAGTATCGCAACTCAGTTTCCTGTGATTAATGAGATTTAATTTACTATGGCTCACCAAACATCCATCAGAACCAATCACTGCATATTTTTCTTCATTTATGTTCTCTGTAATATTTATTTTAAAGTTGTAGTATTGCAGGACTTCATAGAGACATCATTGTTTCAAGATAGGGAGTTCTTTTAGGATAGTATGTATCCAACATGTTTGTTTTAACAATATCTGTGCTTTCCGGTTATTTTAAGGCTAAATATTCAATTTTTCGTATAGATTTAAGTACTCGATTTCGTGTTGCTGCAAAACCTAGACTAACCCAAATGATTCCTCTTGACTTTGAGTATAAACTTGCAGAGGTCAACCGATCCGAAAATTCGTAGCATCCAATCTCTCGATGAGACAGCATTTTCAAACTAAAGCTGTACAGTTTCTTACTAAGAGTCTTCTCTTGGGAAATTTCTTCCCACATTTCTTTCATCTCCCTCTTTTCAGATTTTGTTATGTATGACGTAACATACCGAGCAACAGCAATGGAATTATCTGCAACATACTGGATATCCATATTTGCATTCCACATCGACAAAATCACTGGATTATAATCATTAATATAATTTAATTGTTCACTTCTTTTTAAATTGTAAGGATTTTAGGGAGATTTTCTAGTGATACTATGCATCACTGCTGACATGAAACTGTTAAATCCAAAACGAAATTTGGTATAAAACCTTTCCTTTGGCTTGTATTTCCGTCGACAGTATTTGCCACATCGATGAGTTTGAAACCGTAAAACTTGTTGTCTTAAGGTATTTTATTCTCTTGTTTTTGATATACCACATGTAACATAGTCTTCAATAAAAGATAAAACAGTCTCATCCGAATCAATTCCAAACCTAGGTACATCTTTGATCCATAAAAGCATACATATAAGAGGAGCACCTCTAGCTTGGTACTCCTTTCTCCATAAGAAATCAATAACTTCTCTAAGGGGTGGGTTGTTTTTATTGCAGATAAAAGACATCATAGCTTGAAACCTATGATTAAAATATCTTCACACATTTACTGGATCCAAGGAACACAGCTCTCCAGCTGTTTTAAATTCAATGTTTTTAATATTTGAATTTAGCTTCTCGAAGAAATCCAAGTAAATAGTCCCATGCATATTCTGCATAGCTTAGCATGACAAACTACGTAGGGGTGCCTACGTTCCTTAACATACATTTAAGTTCTCCATAACAACAATACCAATACTCATTAGTACCACGTTGACATGCCATCAAATTAATCAATTGAAATTCTAAATGATCGTCTCTCTGTTCTACTTTGTCCATGAACTCATTTGCAGAAACATGTTGAAGATGAACTCCTGTATTTAATATGTGGTTCACTGCATATAAAAGTCCAGACAAGTCACTTTAAAAAAAATATGAAATATGTATGTAATACATTGTCAAAATCTTGGATCTTCTGAGTACAATCTTGTTGTACGATATTCTGATGCTGGAATCTGTACTGGTCGTTTGTCATATTGTCCACCTTTTAAAGTGGGGAAGAGCTGTGGAAAACAATGAGCTTCCAAACTTCTTTCCCAAACACTAATGGGAGTTCCCTTTGCTTTCTTTATTTGGAATAATTCAATAGTATTTCAAATCACTTCCTTTGAATGTAAAGGTTGTACACTATAATGTTCATAAATTTCTTCACTTTTGGAGATGTCCACTTTTTCAATTTGGCCACTTGAAATTTCGCTATCATTAACTAAATCGATTTCTTCTTCTTCCACATACACATTTTTGTAGTAAACATTGTTTTTGTGAGATATAACGTAGCCTTTTGCACTTTGCTGAGATCTACTAATTCTTGCCATATTTTCTGACTCTTCATAGGAACACCATTAACTAGAATAACTATAGGTTCAGTTTCCTCTTTCACTATACCAATAGTTTCAAGATTGTTTTTTAAATCTAAAGGTAAATATACAACTCTTCCTTTTGAGACTCTTTGTAAATCTGATGGAGGCAGCTTACCTGTTTTAGGCTCCATACAACAACGGGTGCACAGATTGAATCAGAATTGGCTCATACATGTTTAAATCTACCATTTCTGGGGGAATAGCGACCAACTCTAGGTTATTATGTACAGCTCTAGCTGGCATTTTGTTCTCGTCTAATTTGGTATAACAATATTTACAAATACGTTGATCACTACCCAACTCAAAGCAATCTTCCATCAACAAATAAGCTCTAAATTCCTTCCACTTAACATTGTTTTCTTTTTCACTTTTTAAATGCAGATCAACATTCCTAGTTTGATTTTTATAGTGAGTTTGTCAACAACAAATACAAACATAGTTTGGTCTTTCACAATAAATTACCTTAAACTTTGTAATTTCTTCTTCAAACTGCTCAGTACTACTATCTTCCATGTCTTCTTCAGCACCTACACCTATCAAACTCTCATTTTCTCCACACTCTTGTTCAGGATGAAAGTAATGAAACTCTATTTCATCGCAAACTTTTTTTACATCTGATACTGACCCAAGCAAAAGAGCACTGTTTAAGTCACTTAAAATTATTGCAGGACTATTTACATAGTACAATCTTCTTACTTGAGAGTGATGTACTGCTAATATTCTCCAATGATGAAAAACACTTTTACACACTTTTCTATAAAGACAAGCCAGAGAATGACCATGCAAACCAGTATTTTTTCTCACTTTGCAAGGATCTAGTCTTTGCAGCATCTTAATCTTTTGTTTAACACTTTTTTTTACTATACGCTCGTAAGAAATTTTGGAAAATATCAATAGACTCCTGTCATATACTATATACTACTACAATCCCAAGTATACACTGGGGTTTTTTATTTTTTTATTTTTTAATCTTTTTATTAACATTGCAGAACACAATGGTGGGTGTCACAGATAAACATCGGTATACGTATAGTTGTATTGTCAGAATTCAGAGCTCGTTGATAACAGACATTGTGAGATAATCATTGCAGTACTTAATTTAAACATTCCACAATGCGAGCGGTTCGTCAATCAGGGCATTCGTTTGGGGGGGTTCACAAATATGGCCCCTGTATTCATTCCATTCAGACCATATGTCATACCACTTACGGGGGCATCCCCTGGCTGTATAGACCGTCTTCTCCTGGAGCATGCACCAATCCATGTCCCTTTTCCATGCCCCTTGTTTCGGCGGCGCCTCTGCCCCCCACAGCCTCGCTATGTTTCTTTTTGCGACTATGAATCCCAGTGTGGCCCATGTCCTCCCACGGGGCGGCAGATCCTTGGGCTCCCAAATGTTCAGGATACACCTCTTTGCCTCAGCTCGGAGCTCGGTCTCCCACACCTCTAGCATGCAACTGTGTATCCGGTGCCAGTAAGGCTGGATCACTGGACAATCCCACAATATGTGGAAGAACGTCCCCCTCCCTCTACATCGTCTCCTGCAGAGACCGTCCTCACTGCGGCCCATCAGTTGCAATCTGGTCTCCAAGTTATACACCCGGTGAAGAATTTTGAGCTGAATGAGCCTGAGTCTGGCCGATATGGCCACTTCTCTAGGGGAAGCTAGAGCACTCCGCCACTCCTCCTCATCTATCTCCAGTTTGAGGAAGCTCATAGGTATGCTGGAGTGATGCAAAGGACACCACTTTGTCGGACCCCCATAGGTCTCTGATATGGGAGATCCCAATTAGGTCCCAGCCATGGAACCCCTTGGTCCGGTTCAGGGTGCCCAGTCGATGTGAAACCCACAGCGGGGTGGCCATAGTCAGAGTGTCAGCCCAACCCAAGTGACGTTGCACTGTGTGCCATATTTGGACTGAGTGCTTGGTCGTCCCGTCAGGTGGTATCTGCCCGGTTTAGAATACAAGGCCGCTTCAAAATTCCCGCCCGGCAACAGCCACCTGTCCATGCCATAGCCTGGATCATTGCCGTCACAGTAAGGAGCCTGATTAATGGCCGAGAGATGAGCGGCCCAATAATATTTTCGAATGTCCGGAAGTGCTATGCCGCCATCAAACCAGCCCATTGTGAGCTTCGGCAGGGAGATTCGTGGCACTCCGGACCAGAGCAGCTCCCTAAGCGTAGTCTCAATAGCCTTGAAGTAAGACTGCGGGACCATATCTGGGTAATTTTGCAGTGCGTATAAGAATCTAGGCAACGCCATCATTTTGAAAAGCGACGCCCTTCCTAGTAAGGACAGTGGGAGCTTTCTCCAAGAGTGGGAATCCATTTTAAACCTCTGTAGTGGGGGCAGGAGGTTCCTGTCATATCTAATAGCCCTTTCTGTAGAAGCAAAAATGCCCAGGTACTTAAACCCGTCTGTGGCTACCGTAAGTGGGCATTCCGGGGAATCACCGGGGGGTCTCCACTAATGACATATATAACTGACTTACCCCAGTTAATGGTATATCCAGAGTTCTTACCAAAACTCGTGAAAATGTCCATGGCCACAATTAAGGACTTACGAGGCTTGGTGAGGTAAAGGAGGACGTCGTCCGCATAAAGCGATATCCTGTCCTCCCATCCATCAGCCCACCGGATCCCTTTCAAGGAGAGGTCCTGTCTGATGCAGGCCGCAAGTGGCTCCAGGAATAGCGCGAAGAGCAGGGGCAAGAGGGGGCACCCCTGTCGTGTCCCTCTCTCAAGGGTGAAGACCTTGTTGTTAACCGTCACCTGTGCCAGGGGCTCAGAATATAGGAGTCGCACCCAGCCAAGAAATTCAGGGCCAAAGCCCATTTTACGTAGGACAGCCATCATATATGGCCACTCTAGCGTGTCAAATGCCATGGCGGCATCGAGTGATCCCACCACTGCGTCCTCCCCGAGAATATGGCTACGCCCCAGCACCCCAGGGAGACGGCGGGGATTAAGAGCCGTGTTGCGATGGGGCATAAAGCCTGACTGGTCCGGGTGGACCAGTGTTGGTAGGGCTGGCTTTAGCCTATTAGCCAGTACCTTGGCCAGGATTTTGGGCTCCGCGTTGTGCAACGATATAGGTCTGTAAGAGGCACATGAGTCTCGTGGCTTGCCGTCTTTGGGAATGGCCACAATGGTGGCTATACACTGATCCCGCGGCAATATGCCCCTCTCCTTGCTTTCCTCAAACATTCTCTTCAGGAAGGGGCCGAGGCCGTCTGGCTGGAGCTTGTACAGCTCGATCGGTAGCCCATTGGGCCCCATGGCCTTCCCCGAATGGAGATCACGGATTGCTCGGCCTAGCTCCTCGACCGTAAGTGGTGCCTCGAGAGTTTCACGTTCTGCCTCCGTAAGGGTTGGGAGACAGATGTCGGTAAGCAGGTCTACAGAGTCCTCCTCGGGCCGGTCGGACCCCCTGCTGTATACTGTCCGGTAATGTCGCTCAAACTCCCTCACTATCTAGCGGGGCTCTGTGATAGTAGCTCCTGACTCTAACTTGAGCTCTGCCACCACCTTCTGCAATTGCTGCTTTTTGTCCAGCCACGCTATGAGCTTACCGGCCTTGTCCCCCTGGTCGTAGAGTCTGCCCTCCCTGTCCCTTAGGACATGTTTGGCAGCATCCGTCGCTAATGCTTTATACTCCGCCCTCTTAATCTGTAGATGGTGAGGTGTGTCTGGGGTATTCCCGGCTAGAGCCGCAGCCTCCAGCTCCTGCAGATCCCTCTCCAGAGTGACCAATTGTGCCTCCTTGCCCCTGCGGTGGCCCGCTATAACCGAGAGGGCCTCCCCTCTAAGCACTGTCTTGAAGGCCTCCCACAGCACCACCGAGGAGTCGACCGTGCCGTCATTGTCCTCGAAGTAGCGAATAATCGCCAGGGTCAGTTTCTTTTTAGTGTCCTCATCCCGGAGATACCAGGCGTTGATCGGCACTATTGTCCCCTCCCTCCTTTCTCCCAACGTGAGATGCACCAATAACGGGGAGTGGTCCGAAATGCCTCTCGCCAAGTGTGTGGCCGTCTGCACGGTGGTGCCCTGATGTATAAGTGTCAAAATGTAATCTATGCGAGAGAAGGTATGGTGGGGCCCCGAAAAGAAGGTGTACTGGTTGTCTGTCGGGTGTTTGAAACGCCATATGTCAGTGAGGCCAAACGTTTCGGTGAAATCAACTAACCACATATGGCCCAGTGGTATGTCTCTGGGGTGGTGCCTGTCTAGGTGTCCAGAGAGCACTGCATTGAAATCGCCTCCTACTACCAGCTGCCCTTCCGGAAGGGATAAAAGCAGTTTCCCCAAGTCCAGGTATGTTTGGCTTTGGAGCCCAGGTGGGATATAGCTAGTGACAAGGTTAACTTTTTGGCCCTCCCTTATGCCCGTAATGGCAGCATAGCGACCAAGAGGGTCCGAGCCTGTGCGGTCTATGGCCATTGGGAAATGGCGACGTGTCATTATGCCCACCCCTCGGGACTCTGAGGTGAATCCGGCGTGACATGAGTTTCCCAGTAGGTGGGTCTCCTGGAGGAGCACCACGTCCGGTAAATTGCAGCACTATGGTTCTCTTGGGTTTATCCCCCAACCCGTTGACGTTCCAGCTCATAATCTTGAGGCTTTTATTCCACCCCATGATGCCTGTCCATGCTAACTGCAATGAGGGCCCTGTAATTCCTGCTACAACTCATCCTGACACCATCGAAAATCTGTAGTGACAACACCAAACATTTCCACAAAACCCTCTTCCCACCCGCCCCTCCCGGTACCTTCCCTCTCAACTCCCTCACCGCACCCCTCCCCTGACCTTCCCACCATGCCCCAAACAATCCCCAAACTGTCAAGACCCGCCCCCCCTCCCCAACAACCTTCCCACCCTGCTACCCTGCTCTGTAGGCCTTGAACTACCCACATCCCCAATTAGCAGAGCGCCTTTTGCCCAATACCCGCCTGGGAGTGAGGAAACCCCCCCCCTCCCGCTAGAACTCAAAGGGGGAAGAGTGCACCGGCCCCAGCTCCAGCCGCCGCCCACCCCGTCCCCTTCAGTGTCTAATACAACTGTACCTAAGAGTACCCTCTATTCATATTTAACAGCTTTCCAGAACCATACGTGCCCCGCAACCTGTGTTACTGCATATGGGTCTCACAACAGTTCCATCGACCCCTTATCTGAGTCCGGAAGTGCCTCAGGTGGCCTCCCCACGGTGTCAAATGCGGAGGCCCTTGCTACAATATCCGTTAAGGGAAAAGCTTCCCCCACCTGCAACACTCATATAGGAGCAGCCCAGAGTCTCAATGATGCCACATAGTATACGTTACAGTTTGTAGAGGCCGCTTCCACCTTCCCCGCCGTCAAGCCGCTTCAGCTTCTGAGGGAGTCTCATTTGGGGCTAGCCGAACTCGACCGCCAGGAGCGTTGGCTCTGAACATCATTGTTCGAGCTCCCGGCCGTTGATCCCGGCGAGGCGTCCTGGCCACCCCTCCACGTATTGCTTTCTGTCCGTGGCTGATCCTGGGAGGACTCTCTATCTAGCCAGTCCTGCACCTCCGATGGCGTCGTGAAGAACCATGATTTGCCCCTCGCTATAACTTTCAGTTTGGCAGGGAAGAACATCATATAATTTAACCCCCTATCTCGGAGGTCCGCTTTCACGCCCGCAAAGGAGTGCCGTTCCCGCTGAACGTTGAGAGTGAAATCAGGGAAGAAGCGGAGGGTGGCATTCTCATGTTGTAGATCTCCCAACTGTCTGGCCGCTTGGAGTATGGCGACCCTGTCCCTAAAGTTCAGGATCTTGGCGATTATGGTTCTGGGTGGCGCTCCCGGTTTGGGTTTCGGAACTGGTGCTCGGTGGGCGCATGCCACTGTATCAGGGTATCAGATTAGCTTTATTCGATTTCAGTATAAAAATCATAAAAGCAACAAACAGTACATAAATATACACCAATACATTTCATTTCATAATTAATAACATCTGTAAAAATGGAATTAAATCTATAGAACTAATCAGCTAATCATTGAAGAACAAGAAAGTAGGTCAAATTGATTAGAAGTGGGGATAATGTGACCACTCGATATAAGGCCACTTCTACCCATCAGGTGGTTGCTCTGTGCTTTTTGACTTGGCGACGGGACATATAATGATCTATGGTAAAATTCACTTAGGCTCCAAATAGATATAGGACCATCTCCTTTTTGTGGCTGCCATGATTGGAGATATGGGACGACGTATTTATTTCTGAATTTCACAAGTACCAAATCGGCTGCAATATCTTTAGGAAGGGTTCCTAGCCAGCCCACCCTTCTAACACTTAATATGGTGCCATCGATATTGGGTGGCAGAGGTCTATTTTTGGTTAGCCAGAACACAACCTTGTTTCTTAGGTCCAGATGACTTTCATGTTTCCCCTTTGTAAGTTCTGGTACTCCCGAGAGGACGCACACAATCGGAGCGGCCTCTGGTGGCAAATGTAGATGGTTGGTTTTATATTGCATATTATCATGAATAGCCGCTGTTCCCTAATGTAATGTCGTTTCTTTGGTCGGCCCTACTCTGGGGTAAGAACTCCGTACTGTTGTGGCTGCTTTCGAAAAGTTTAAAATTTTCATGTATGGGGTTACTAGTTGATTACGGGTGGTCTTACTTTGTGTGGTGGTTTTAGGCATTTCTGTGGAGGCTGGACGCTGTGGTTGGGAGGGTCCTGCCATAGTTTTTATAAATAGCGAGTTGGCCTTAATCGCTTCCTCGACACCCGTGAGCCTATCCCCTAAGCTAGTAATTTTTTCAATCAGCGGGGATATTATTGACTTCATCATGTTTTCGATCGAGGCCAATAGAGAAGCCTGAATAGATACTTTCGAGGTAGTGGTGCTGGGGGTGTTGGGCAGTGGGAGATTTGGGTTTAAATTTAATTGCTTCACCTGACTCCCCGTTTGTTTGACCCCATCTCTCTTCCTTTTAGCAGAAAAGACCTGAGGGGACACTGCAGATTGCGAGTTTACTTTTGGTCGTGTTAAGGGGGGAGTACCCTGCATACTTTGAGTTAATAGGAGTTGATTGCTGGAATGAGGACTAGTGGTTGCCATAGCACAGATAGGAGCACTAGTTTGCACATTTTCTAATTCCACAGGAGCGTACGTGGATTTACACAATTTGTTTAGTTCTTCCAGGAATGATGTAACTGGGGCTGCATCGGCAGTCTGTGAGGGAGAACACATACTAGGAGAACTGTCCATGGCTGGGGATCGTTCTATTCTCTCTAGTTCACTGGCAATGGGGAGTGTTGCCCTCTTTATGTAGTAGTCCATCGTTCCCCTAAGCAAGTCACTCTCAGATGAAATATTTCTGGTACCCCCCTTGCAGGTCATAGCGTAATCGCTTGTATGGATTAGAACTGTGTGAGCATTAACTACCAGGAAATAGTTCAAGAGTTCCACTATGGTGACGCTTAGGAAAGACCTGTAGAAAAAATGGGGATTGTCAATGGGTATCTGTACCTTTTATCTTTTTTCCTTCCTTTCTTAGTTCTGTGCCAAGGGGGGTGCCCCGTCCCGGCCTCATCTGGCCTTTGATGGCCGCAGATGGCCCCGCCCTTGTCCCGGGCTTCTCCCGGCGCCAACCCGCGCGCGATCCCGCGACGCGGGGGGTAGCCTTGAATTTAAGCGCCTCCTGGCGCGGGTCAGAGCGTCTTCCTGCCCCTCAGGATGCTGGGTCTTGTAGTTTCCCCCGGGCCGGTCTCCCCTTGCACTGTGGCCCAGCTCCGATGTTATAACGCTTCGGCGGCAGGAGGAGACCCCGGCCAGCAGTGGCGGCCAGGCGGTGATTTGGGCTACACAAACAGCCTCCCAAAATTCCCCCAACAAGAAGCAGGGCTCTGGACTGATGCAGGTATGTCCCCTGCTCAACCGGGGTTAGCCTTGAATTTAAGCGCCTCCTGGCGCGGGTCAGAGTGGCTTCCTGCCGCTAAGGATGCTGGGTCTTGTAGTTTCCCCCGGGCCGGTCTCCCCTTGCACTGCGGCCGAGCTCCGCTGTTATAACGCTTCGGCGGCAGGAGGAGACCCCGGCCAGCAGTGGCGGCCAGGTGGTGATTTGGGCTACACAAACAGCCTCCCAAAATTCCCCCAACAAGAAGCAGGGCTCCGGACTGATGCAGGTATGTCCCCCGCTCCACCGGGGGGAACCTTGAATTTAAGCGCCTCCTGGCGCGGGTCAGAGCGGCTTCCTGCCGCTAAGGATGCTGGGTCTTGTAGTTTCCCCCGGGCCGGTCTCCCCTTGCACTGCAGCCGAGCTCCGATGTTATAACGCTTCGGCGGCAGGAGGAGACCCCGGCCAGCAGTGGCAGCCAGGCGGTGATTTGGGCTACACAAACAGCCTCCCAAAATTCCCCAAACAAGAAGCAGTGCTCCGGACTGATGCTCCACTGTAAAGATCTTGGAGAGCCGCTTCGGCTTCAAGTGGGCAGTGATGAGGTCCTCCATAAAAAGCTCCACGCTGGGCCCCTCCATTCCCTCCGGCACACCTACCACACGAATGTTGCTCCTCCGGGCCCTTCCTTCCTGGTCCTCGAGCTTAAGGGCCATTTGCCGGTGTTGGTGTACTAGATCGTTAACTCGCCGTTCCAGCATTTTAGCTGAGGATTGGATCTCCTGTATCGCAGCTTCATTGGCCTTGGCCCTGTCAGTGGTCTTACCGAGATCTGTCCTGAGGAGATTCACCTCAATAGAAATCTTGTCCATTTTGGTTTCAAGATTGGTCCCCAACGTTTGAATCGCCGCCATAATGGAGGTCAGAGAGGGCTCATTGTGGCCTGCTTGAACCTCGGCCGTATTTCCCTCCGTGGCCTGACCCACAGGGACCGTATATTTGTCCAGTTTATTGACTTGTGTGGCAGCGTTGCCCTTAGGTTTCATGACTGCAGCTCTCCCAGCCAGAGGGCGAAGGAGCAGGCCTCCCCAGCCAACCCCCCGAGGAACCGCAGCAGACGTTGGTGATCCCAGCTTCAGGGCAGCAGTTCCGTCGCCGTCTGGCCCCCTTAGTGTAGTCCCCAGCCGCCGTCTCCGGGGGCCCGCCGTGCATGACAGCGCCCCCACTGCACCTCGTCAGGCCCACCTCAGTCCGTGGAGGGACAGCAGACCCCCATCAGATCGGCCCGCGTTCTTAATTGGGCGCTGCCGCGTCCTCACGTGCAGGGGATCCCTCCCCACGACCTCCGGAGGGGTATCAGCAGGGCCCAGCTACACCGCCGCCCTCTCCTCTGCGCCAGATCCACCAGGCCGGCTCAAGTCCTCCAACCGCTGCAGTAAAGTAAAGGCCCTGCCTCCCAAAGTATGGGCGCCCACTGCACCAGTCAGCCTCCTGCATGTGCAGCTCCAGCCCCCTGGCCTCCGCGTGGCCGCCACTCCCCGGGGCCGGATAGCTCAGAGGGGCCCCCTCACCTTCCCTCTGTTTGTCGCAGTGCTTCCACAGGATATCGGCGGCTTCCGGCGGCGGCAGCAAGTGCAGGCCTCGCCCCACGGCCCGTGCGCTGCACCGCCAGGGCGGGCCCACACACGGCCTCGGTACCAGGTTCCCAAAGCGCCCCGGTCGAGGGCTCGCACAGTGACCCACCAGCCGCCGTCATCTCCCGCCGCAGCTCCGCCCCTAGTGCCGCCTCGGAGCTTGCATGCGGGGATTCCTCTCGGCCGCGACCAGGCATCAAGTCGGGGCCTCGCGTGATCCCGCGATGCGGGCGCGAGGCTCCATGGCGATGTGCTGCACTCCCGGCCCCACGACTCGGGGGTGATACTCCGGGCCACAAGGGAGTTCGGGCACCGGAGACAAGCGCTGCAGCTGCCGCTCGTCCCGGCCACTCGGGGAACGGGTGCGGGTACTTCCCATCTTCGCCGGTGCTCGGCCACGCCCCCTACGCTGAGGGTTTTAGTATGTTTCCCTAGAACTTCATCAGCTATCACTTCTTCTACATTTCTAGGAACCATCTTTTCTTTTTCAATTGCACAACCGTTCTTCACTTCATAAGCACGACCATTGGTATCAACTGTGTGAACTAATGTATTGCTATGAAAATAGTTCTCTTCGTTAAAAAAAAGGCTCTGAACTTGAAGTGTGCTTCCATTCACCCAAAAAAAATCACAAAAGTTAGTTCTGTTAATTAGCCTCTTCTTTTTACTTTTGTCCTTCATAGAATGCATTGGTTTATCTAATGTTCGCATTCTGTTTAAAACTAAATTGAACAATTTTCTTTTTATTTCAAAAGCCTTTTCAACTATAGTTTCAATCTCATTTTTCTTTTGATAAAAAGCAGATTGTTTTAATATTTTTTGCCACTGTTCAATAAATTGTGTAGTGCTCTACATTTAAACGTACATTTCCGTATTTCATCAAATTGATTCATTCTTCTTTTTGCATAGATTGTTTTATCAAAACGTGATTTGCCATTATTTTGTCCTTTTTTCATTTCATTTGTCTTTGTTCTAGTGGTATTTTTTCTATTTTCTACATTGTCAAAATCTTTTCTAGTCCTTGAAAGTCTTTTAATGAATTATTTTGTTCTCTTACTGCAAGACTTTTTCTTTTTGCCCACATGTACTTGATCTAATTCCTGCTGTTGTCTTTTCTTTAAATAGCATTGTTTCTTTTCTTGTTTTCTCTTTTCTGTTTTTTTTTGTCATGGTAAGTCTTTCTTAATAATAATGAAGAATATCTGAAAAAAAGGATATGAGAATTAAATGTAATATTATTTAACTATACACTATATACTGTAGGACCACATAGGCGCTTGTACGAGTACATGGGTAATGCCTGCATAATTTGAGGAGTGCATGGGGAATGACAGGATGAATGTTGTACTGCATGGGTACTACCTGGGTAATTGAAGGAGCAAATGAGTAGTGTGTTGGTGGTTAGAGGACTGCATGGGTAGTACACAGGGGATTGTAGTAGTGCATCTGTTAGTGCCTGGGTCATTGCTTGAGTACATGGTTACTGACCTGATAATTAGAGTACTGCAAGGAGACTCCATGGTGAATTTATAAGTGCTTGGGTATTGGCAGAGTGATTAGATAAGTACATGGTACTAGCTGGGTGATTGGTGGAGTGCATGGGGAGTGACAGTGTGAATGCGGGACTGCGTGGGTACTACCTGGGGAATTGCAAGAGCGAATGAGTAGTGTGTATGGGGTTAGAAGACTGCATGGGTAGTGCACCGGGGATTGCAGCAGTGCATATGTTACTGCCTGGGTCATTACATGAGTACATGGGTACTGACTGAATGATTAGACTACTGCAAGGAGAGTGCATGGTGAATGTATAAGTGCTTGGGTATTAGTGGAGTGATGGGATACAAAAATACTACTGGCTGGGTGATTGGAAGAGTGCATGGGGAGTGACAAGGTGATTGCTGGACTGCATTGGTACTACCTGGGAATTAAAGGAGAGAATGAGTAGTGTGTAGGTGATTAGAGGACTGTATGAGTAGTGCACAGGGGATTGTAGCAGTGCATGTGTTAGTGGCTGGGTCATTACATGAGTACATGGGTACTGACTGAATGATTAGAGTACTGCAAGGAGAGTGCATGATCAATTTATAAGTGATTGGTTAACTGCATGACTACATGGGTAGTGCTTGGATGATTGGGAGACTGTATGGGTAGTGCCTAGGTGATTTCATAACTGTTTAAGTAGTGGCAGAGTGCTTAGATACTAACTGGGTGATTACAGAATATGGAATCAGTCAATCATTACTCAAGTAGTTTTAAAATCACCAACTCACTACCTTTGCACTCCTCTAATTGGTCAGGCACCTCTCAATAGTTCACTAAGCGGGGGGAGGAGCTACGCTACGATCCAAGATGGCTGTTTAAGCTCCCGGCTCCGTTGACCTCCGCCGGCAGCTCACATATCCTGTCATTTATCCTTTACCTACGCCGGACTCCCGTGTGTATGAAGCTCGCCTGATACCGGTGGTGCAATCCCGGACTCCCTAACATACTGGGTGGCGGAGTTATGTCGTGTTCCATTTTCGGCCTACTCCAGGGCTGAAGCCGGGACCTCGATTTCTAGCCCATCCGGGCTGGAATTGATCAACAGCGGCTGTGGAACCAGTGTTTCGTCCGGTCTTCCGTACTCGGATCTTTTTCTACATCTCCGATCTGCAATCCAGTTACCAGCTGGCACTGAGGACTCGGTCTCGTGACACAGGGTGTGCATCGTGCGCCGCGGTCGGGGGCCGCTCGCCCGGAGACCCTGCTGGGGACGGCGGTGTTGAAGGGGGGGCCCCCGCGGTCGGCGAAGGTGTCGTGATCACCAGCTGAGGGAGCGCCTGCTGTTGCCATCGGCTTCGTGTGTGCCTGGAGCCTCGGAAGTGAGTCTGGGGCTCGAGTCCTGCTTCGTCTCTTTGGGGGGGGAGATGGAGAGGACAGATGGCGCACCATCGTTGAGGTCCGTGCTGGCCGCCATTAGGGCGCTCCACTCCCAATTCACAGTCACGTATGACCGAATGTCAGAAACGCTGGGAAATATCTGCTTGCGACCGGACGATGATGCTGCGACACACGTTCAGCATTCTGTGGTTCCAGTGGAAGATTTGGCCTACTGTTCTGAGGTTCCTGCGCGGCAGCCTGACTCAGCTCACGTCGATGATTTTGGCCTCGTGACTGTTGCACCTAAGACCGTAGTTAGCTTTCCCGGTATGACTCCTGCTCGGCGAAACATCGTTGCCGAAGGTTTTGATCGCCAAGAACAGCTCTTTGGTGCCCGTCGGAGAGGTCTGCTTATCTCCTTCATCTTTCCCCGTTGGTCCTGTGGATGCCGCCATCTTGTATCCTGTCCTCGGTCCGATTCAGCTGCTTCGAACTGCTATGGACGTTTCGATTACCACATGACTACTGTGGCTTGGGTGGCATGGGTTTTCATAAAGAATCGCACTGGTCAGGGCTGACTTCATCTTGTATCCTGCCCTAGATCCGATGCCACTGCTTTGTACTATCTGGGACGCTTCGTTTTCTGCGAGATTGCTGGCTTTGGCGACGTAGATTATCGTGAAGAACCGAACTGTCATGGTTGTCTTTGCCTTTTGGGGTTAGCTACGCTTTGTGCTCTATGCCGGGATTGTACTGTGTATCTCACTGGGAGTCGGGTGGTCTTGGTTGAGGTCCTCCCCATATTGGTGCTTAATACTTGCTTTTAATAATGGACAATATGTTTTGGGGAGGTCGCTAATGGCGGGGGGTATAGGTGGCCGGGAGTATGTTTGTTCTTCTCCTCCTCCGCTTTCTTTCTTTCCCTTCTTTGGGGTGTTCCGGGGCGACAGGCACGCTGTTAGTGGGGTAGGCCGTAGCCATTACAGGGGTGCGGGGTGGCGGGTGTTGGGGGGGTTTGTTATTTTAGTTTGTTTTGTTCTATGGTCCCCTTTCTTTCTTTCCTCTTTCTTTGGGTAGGGTTTTTCCTTCCTTACAGTAGGGTTGGCTGTCTCTCCTTATCTTTTTTTCTTTCTCTGTTTGGCGTCTATACTTGCCTATACCTTAGTGTTTCCGGAGGGTGGGTTTTCGGGAGGGTGTGCTCGCTAATCGCTTGCTATTACATTGTCTTTTATTCCTCGTCAGCCTCGGCGGGCATGGTGTGCCCAAGGTTCATATTGCTCATCACCTGGACTTGTTTGCACTGCGGGGTACCTCCCCCTCATCTCTTCTTAACTTCATGTTATGGTGTGACGCCACCGATAGTACAGCCACTACTGCTTCTTTATAACTTTAAAATTAAACCTTTGATATCCTGCTGCGTTGAGGCATATACAATCACATGCTGTATCTGTATTGTCGATATTATTTGGTCATATATACGTGCATGACTCCTGATCTGATTCCTGTGTTTGCGGCCGGCCTCTGTGGGTGTAGGCCTGCGCTTGTCATACTTTGATTAACTCAATAAAGGTTTTAAAAAAAAAAAATAGTTCACTAAGCATACATATAACGTTGATGTTTGCGGACGATACCTTGCTCCTTTCCAAGTCTCCTATGGGCATTCTGAGAGTCCTGATAGCTTTGTAACATGCTGTACAGGAAGAGGTTTGGAGATAAACACACTCAAAGCCAAATTTATGGCGTTTAAACCAGCAAAAACCTCCCGCCCCAGCCCCTCTTTAAATGGTACCATGTTAGAGAGGGTCTCTGTCTTTGATTACCTTGCTTTCACTCTGTGTGAAAAGTTTATTAGACAGTTGCTGGGTCTCCCATCCAGTACCCCTTCTCACCCCACAACGAATGGATCTTGGCATTAGACCCATAGTAGAGGAGCTCAGTCTTCGTCCTCTAACTTATTGGCGGAGACTGTGGGCGACCTCAGAGCTCGTTAATTACATCTCAGAACTTAAGAAGATTTTGGGCCTCCCGAAGGTGGCCAACCTGCTGTGGCTTTCCTATATAAGTGTTAGACTTGGCATCATTTGGCGTGTTTCCCCTGACTTTTTTGCTCTCGGTTTTGACTCTGTTTTTGCTGGTGTAACGTTTCTGCGCACTTTTCGCACTGCTGATCGTGGTAAAGTGCAGGTGCTCTGTGTAAATTGTGCTATGGATTAGTGTTTCCATGATTGGATATTTGATTTACTTGTTAGTCCCTATTAAAGTGCACTGAGTGTGCCAGGGCCTGTGAATCAAATGCTACTTGTGGGCCTGCAGCACTGATTATGCCACCGACGCGATAGCCCTGAAAAGGTACTTCAGACCTACCATTGCAGAGTCTGTGCACAGTTTGTAACTGCCATGTCGACTTGGCCAGTGCACACACTTGCCAGTCCCCAACCTTCCCTTTTCTTACATGTCAGGCACCCCTAAGGTAGGCCCAAGGTACACCTGTGGGCAGGGTGCAGTGTATGTGAAAGGTAGGACATGCCCTTGTGTGTGTGGCATGTCCTTATAGTGAATTACAGCCATTTTTTTTTCACTTTTCCAAGGCTACCAGTTCCCCATAGGACAGAATGGGAGGTTTGTTTATAACATCTCATAAACATAACTAGCCCAAGGAATTTGGTACGAAAATACAATTTAGTATGCCTGAACTCAGAATCTAAAGATGCATCTTTTAGGGAAGGTGATTTTTACATTCTGCGTGTGAAAATACCACTTTTAGAAAGTGGGTATTTTCTTGCTCGAATGTGGTTTGCCCATCTGGGGTTTGGATGACAGAAGGCTGGGAACCGGAGGGGCTCCAGATAGTCTAGGTAGGTCAGGAAAGGGCTGAATAGACCTGGGCTACGATGGGGGAAGGGGGGGGGGGAGATTTCCTTGCACCTCAAAGGGTCTGCCTCTGACAAATGCCCTCTCCACCTCCTGCCAAGAATTCACACCAGAGAAGGCCCAACTGGTTCTGGTCAGACACAGACACCCTCTGCCTCAAAGATCAAAGGATGTCTGGACATAAGTACTGGGCCCTAGACCCCTGAACTTTAGAACTCATGTGGATCAAGAAGACTGCCAAGAAGAAGAGCCGGAGAAGCTGCGAAAAGGAACGACTGCTTTGCTGGGTGCTTTGCTGGGCTGACCTCCAGTGGCTGCTTCTGTTTTGGGCAGTGAAAGGCCTGGACTGGACTTTCTGCAACCTAACTTGTGAGCCTCTCCAAGGGCTTGAGGTAGAACTTGCCCCCCTGTTCACGAAGTCTCAGGAACAGCAAAGACTTTAAGTTCTTCGACCGGAAGCACTGGGGACTGTGTGTTTTGTGCTGCAACCCAAAGAACACCAACTTGACGACGTCTACGATGCCACTGTGTGTGGCATCAATGGTTAGAGCGGCAGACCCTGATGCAGAGGTCTAGCCCAGGACCAGGGTTCAATTCCCCGCCTTCGCGGGTCTTGGGCTCAAAATTCCACGGACCTGATAATTCTCGCCTCGGTGCCTATTCAAATCATGGAGTCCCACTCTGCAACTCTGGGCAATAACTTGCTTAATCTCCACAACGCTAAGGATGCCTGGCCTCCACCTTGGGGGTGCCCAGGAGTGGACACCTCACCGGGAAAGTCAGGATGGGTTCCCCAGCGGTATTCGTACAAGCGCCTTGAGACCCTTGCGGGTGAGTAGTGCGCTATACAAGTATCAGTTTACATTTACATTTACACTGTCAACTCCGTGTCCTGAAGGCACCGCCGCAGCACCGCACAGCGACCCTGGTCTCACGACGATGCCTGTTGACGCCGCCAACGAGCCACTGCTCGCACGTGACCTGTGGGCACCACACTGCTTCATGAGGACGTCCTGGCCGGCCGGACGCCGCCTCTTCCCGCCGAAATCGACGCCGCTGCTTGCACAGTAGTTCGAGGGAAAACACAACAGAAAGCCCTTTCTGATACAAGAGGCCCGACTAAGGTCCTTTCATACAATTCGCAGGAATAAGCTCACTGAGACCAGAAGCAAATCAAATCTTCAGAAACCAAATCATTTATAGAACAAGATTCATTTTTTTATTATTTCATTTCTTTTGTATAAGTATATTCTTTCTCAAAACAAAAAGTGATAAAAATAACCAAACATAATATAAAACGGTTGTCTCATTCAATCAAACTCCCATCCATCCTATCAAACATTCACACAAGACTCAAATATCTCAATACACTAATCACTAATGCATAACCACAATCCAATTCAGACATACTCACTCGACCTTCAATCAACCACAATGTATCACACTCAAGATGCCAGATGTTAATTGATGAATTCGGTCCTGAGAACGGTCTCCTATAAGCATATAGGAGGTCAGATGATCAAAATATCAGGACTAGCTTAAGGCGCCATCGCGCGTTTCGGTTCTAGGCCAGATGACAGGCCACACCTTCATCAGGGCACACAGGAGAAGAGGAACAGGAGGGATGAACAACCGTAGAATATCTGCAACAGAGAAAATCTTTTTAGAAAATGATACATTCCAATTCTAATTCTTAATTTCATAATTACCACATTTTACAAAAAGGGATTATTACCATGTTATGCTTTTGGTTATCAACAGAGAGCCTAAAACTGCATTCAAGATTCATTTAGTAGAGACAGTTTAAAAAGGAACCCTTGGACTGCAACAAACTACGGGCAAAAGCAATTACCCACACTCACATTCTCCATATTTCATACACCACAAACAAAATACAGTATGTTGCTACACGAGTTCATATTTAGGTTTTTACAGTCAAGGTACTAAGTTTCTTCACTGAATTTTCAGCAATTCTTATCTAATTCAGAAGTAGTTCTATCAATTTCAGAACAGTGCTGAATTCACACATGACCTACAAATTTCAAGATTGTGTCTCCTGGTGATACCTACTTCGTACATGTTGCACCATCAACCATAGGTTTAATCGTGCTGACTCAATCACTCAAGGTCTCTTCCAACAGGTCTTGCAGAAATAAGCACCCGGGCCTGTTCAATACGTCAAGGTACCTGATATGGGAATATAGTTGCCAGAGTTCTTAATAGTGCATTGGGTGCTAGAATCCCAATCTCATGTTCTCCCTTAATTCTTAAACTATCGAAAAATACTTACCACAGGACATGAGCCGGATGATCTGAAAACAACGTAATATCCAAAGGTGATGTCACAGAGAAATGGAGGGTGCACATTCCGATATCAAACGATCAAAGAAGAATCTGCTCCCAGTGAATCTTGTTCTATGAATGATTTGGTTTCTGAAGATTTGATTTGCTTCTGGTCTCAGTGAGCTTATTCCTGTGAATTGTATGAAAGGACCTTAGTCGGGCATCTTGTATCAGAAAGGGCTTTCTGTTGTGTTTTCCTTATACTATTTGACTCCCCTGCCAGTTTGCCATGTATTTGTTCTCCCAGGGGGCCCCTTTTGTTGTGTATTGGACAGTAGTCCGAGGGCCCCGCTCTTAAGTCACACGATGCACCGCCCTCATCCCGCTCCGCAGCCTTGGCCTACTGACGCCAGTGCCGACTCCAGTTCGTCAGCCAACGACAGAGCTCCAGCAAGCTGACACCGCTGCTTGCACCGTAACCTGCTAGCACCTTGACGAGCACCACCTTCATCTCACACCGTGACCCTAGTCTCACCGACTACGTCATCTTATGCCGCCACCGAGCCGCTGCTCGCACCGCAACCTGGGGCTCCGCACAGCTGCACCTCGCACCGCAGCACCCGACGCCTGCTGGCATCAGCGCTCCTGATTCCACTAGAGAGGAGCTCGAACCGCAACACAAGTGATTTCAAGGGCCTCCATGCCCTGCATTTCTCAAAGGTACTGTTTTGCGGGTCTTACCGACACCGTAGCCAGGAAGAAATGAAGAAGTGGTATGACCTTCCATACGATCGAGTCGAGTTTCAACCTGGGCAAAAAGTGTGGGTTATGGCCCCAGTGGAACCTTGTGCCTTGTAGGACAAGTGAACTGGGCCTTTTGAGGTGGTGGAGCGCAAAAGTGAAGTCACCTACCTGGTGGATTTACAGGCTCCCCGGAAGCCTTTACAGGTCCTCCACGTGAAATGCCTCATGCCCCACTTCGAGAGGTCTGAAATGAGCATGCTCTTGGCGACGGACGACAGGGAGGAAGCGGAGAGTGAGCCTCTCCCGGACCTCCAGTCTGCCCAAGAGGGGTATGGGTCGGTGGATGGTGTGATCCTCTCCCCGACCCTGACCGCTGAGCAACAGAGCAAGTGTCGCCAGTTGCTGGGGCAGTTTGCCCCGCTGTTCTCCTTGACCCCAGGCGTTACTTACTGGTGTACCCATGATGTGGACACCGGTGACAGCCCCCCTGTGAAACATACGATTTACAGGCTGGCTGACTGGGTCAAAGCCAGCATGAAAGAGGAGGTCTTGAAGATGCTGGTGTTAGGGGTGGTTGAGCCATCCAGCAGTCCATGGGCCATCCCCGTGGTCTTGGCCCCGAAGGCTACAGCACCCGGTGCTACAGCAGAACTGCGGTTCTGTGTGGACTACCGGGGGCTCAATGCAGTCACTTGGACGGACGGATGCATACCCCATCCCCCGAGCTGATGAGCTCATCGATCAATTGGGAACTGCCAAATTACTTAGTACATTTGAATTAACGTCAGGGTACTGGCAGAATGCTCTAACCACGGGGCCAAGGAAAGATCCGCATTCTCGATTCGATTCAATTCAAAATCTTTATTTGAATTTCATCAAATCCATAAAAGCAATCACATATATACAATCCCAATAAAATGATTATAATTTCCAAATTACATTTAAAAACAAACGCAAATTACATGTTATTTAGCAACTACAGTACAGAAATTATTTCAAGGGTTTTCCATCATTTTGCGTACATGAGTAATAACTCTCAGGAAAGTGCTGGCGCGAAATATCAATTCATCAGTGTGCAGGGTAAGCAGCATCAGGTAGGACTGTTCCAGGGAAAGTGGTCTTTGTTTCTTAAAATATGGGACTAAAAACCATTTGATGTATTTTAGATAAAATTTGCAGGAAAAGAAAAAATGTAAATCATTTTGTGTACTCACTCCATCACATGGGCAAAACCTGTCTATGGATTTTGTGGAAAAGTAACCTAATGGGAAACATAATAGAAATCTAACAGTACCTGCCCTTAAACGGAACAAAAGTGATCTTTCCCAATTTGTCAACGGTAACGTAAAATACAATGGGATTGGTTGCCTATACAGATCTTTATTCACGTAGGCCTGGACGGTTGATTTGGTTTGCTCCCCTTCCAGTCTCTCTTTACTATAAAGTGCATACAGTGCAAACTTTGTTTCATTTTTGTCTATAGGCTCAATCTTGGAGGGGTCGGTAAAAAGATGGCCTTTACCCACACTGCTCAATTTATTAAAAACTCCAGAGAGCCAAGGGATTGTCATCCCTTTCTCACAGATGAGAGAATCTCTTATAATTTCATGAGTTAGAGTGGCCGATTTATTCCTCCAGATAGCCAGCCAAAACAGGGCCGGTCTGGTTGCTATAAAATCCGATATGTAGTACAAGTTTAATTCACAATGACAAATATACTCTGAAGTGGAAATAGGAACTCCGAGGATTTTCCTGCAAAAGCGATTTTCCTCGGTTTGGATGCTGGGTGATTTACCCAGGCCCCATATCTCCGCCCCGTATGTTGCTACCGGGGCACACTGCAATTTAAAAAAAAATTAAAATTGCTTTGGTGGCATCTATTTTCTTAGGCCGTGGGAGACTAAGAATAGAATTAATGGCTTTTGAGAACTTGCTCGTGGCGTGGACCGAATGTCCACTCCACGAGCCGTTCGCAGCAAAAACCATTCCTAAGTAGGGAAATGTGTTTGTGGAATATAGTTTATCAATTCCTACCGAAATACCACCAAGCTGTCTTTTCCCTGGCCCACAAGACATAATAAAAGATTTTTTTAAATTCACTTTAAGGTCCAAATTATCCATATACTGTGTGAAAGTTTTAACCAGGGTGCGTAAAGCAGTTGGTGTGAGGCCCATAAGGACCGCATCATCTGCATAAAGCAGTGTCGGTAACAATCCCCCTCTTATTTTCGGAACATCCGTAGTTGCCAGTTTTAGGGAGTTGCTTAACCCATTAATATAGATAATAAACAACAGGGGTGCTAAAACGCACCCCTGTCTAACTCCTCTTTCCACCTTTATGGCCCTGGAGATTTCCCCCGCCATCCCGATCCTTACTTGGGCTTTTGTATCGGTGTGCAGATAGGCCAAAAAGTGTACAAGGGGCTCGTCTAGGCCATAGTCCAGAAGAATAGACTACAATTTAGACCTATTTACTAAGTCAAATGCGGACGATAAGTCCATAAAGGCTAAATAGATTGGTGAGGACCTGGCGATGTTATATTTACCAATTACTAAATTTAAATTTAAGCACTGTTCTGTCGTCCCAACCCTACTTCTGAAGCCCATTTGACAAGGGTCTAAAACGCCTGTTTCCTCTGCCCATTCATTGACCCTATTATATAAGACTCGTCCCAGGATTTTCAAATTGTTGTCTAGGAGTGAAATTGGTCTGTAATTTACTGGGTCTGTTCTCTCACCCTTCTTATATATTGGCACTATTATGTTTGTAGACCACGTATCTGGCATTGGCACTAAAGGTAAACTGTTAAAAATATTTGTTAGGATAGGTGCCTAGAGTTCCGGTTTCCATTTAATAATGTCTATTGGGAGACCGTCTGGCACAGGGGCCTTATTACCAAGACTCTGTTTGATAGCCACGATCACCTTACCTAGGCTAATCTGCAAGGAACACAATTGACCTTGTATATAGCTGTCACTAACCTTTGGAGGTGTGGCATACACTTTGGAGAAATGATCTTCCCACCGGTTGCTTGGGATAGTGCAGCTAATTGTGGATAGTTGATTTCCCATATTACGCATGTTTTTAACTGCAGGCCAGAAAGCAGTTCCGTTCTTCCCTGCTGCAGAATCAGTTAGCACCTCCCACTGCTCTATCAATATTGCTGCCTTGCGTTCCCCTATTGTGGATTTATACTTCTTTCTTGCCACCCTAACCTCCATTTGACATCTGGGTTTTGCGCTCAATGCCTTACGTAAGGCCCTGTTTGTTATGTTATGTTATGTTATGTTATCACAACTTCTATAGCGCACATCTGCCCCAGCAAAGGGGCGTCCCGGCGCTTTGACTGGCAGAAGGGTCATACAGAACAAAAGAGAAACCAGAGAGTAGAAACAGCGGGCAGTAAATTACAGTCCAGGGGGGGAAAGGTAGGTTTTGATCGCCCTCCTGAATGTGAGCAGATCATCTAAGGCGCGAATGTGAGCTGGTAATGAGTTCCAAAGCCTAGCCGCTAGATAGCGGAAGGAACGTCCTCCCGCTCTGCAGCGTTTGAACCGTGTAATTATAGCCAGATTTTGACCCAATGACCTCAGAGAACGAGAGGGGACATAGGGGGTGAGAAGATGCTCTAGGATCTGGGGAGAGGACAATTTAAGAATCTTGAAAGAAAGACATAGCGTCTTGAACTCTATCCTTTGGACCATGGGCAGCCAATGGAGTTTCCGGAAGGTTTCCTTCACGGAACAGATCCTGGGTAGACCCACCAAGGCTCTGGCCGCCGCATTCTGCACGCGCTGCATCCGGATAACTTCTGCCTGATTGGCCCCCAACAGGAGCGAGCTTGCGTAATCGAGCCGCGAGAGTATGGTGGCCTGAATTATCAGCTGCCTAGTGGGGGCGCCAAAGAATTTCAGGATTGGCCTCAGCCCACGCAAAATGCCAAAGCATGTAGCGGCCACTTTTTTTGTGTGTCCACAGAAACTGTGGGTGGGGTCTAACCAGACACCCAAGTTTTTAACCTCGGGTACCGGGATGAGTACTGGACCCAGCTCTGGAGGCCACCAATGAACGCCCCAGAGGTTGCTATGCTTGCCAACAATAAGGACCTCCGTTTTCTTAGCATTGCGCTGTAAACAATTAGCGGTCATTCAGCCGGCCACTGCTGTCAAACCCTCCCTGAACCTAGGGGCCTCAGAGTCGGAGTCCCCACTGAGTGCAACCGCCAGCTGCGTGTCGTCAGCATATGAAACCATGGTCAGGCCCCACTGCTTGGCGACCGCAGCCAGCGGCTGCACATAGATATGAAACAACGTGGGGCTAAGTGCCGACCCCTGAGGCACTCCCTGCTCGATGGAATAGGGCTTAGACTCAAAAGGAGGTGTAGCGACCCGAAATGAGCGATCCACTAGAAATGATCGAAACCATTCAAGTGCTAAGTCAGAGACACCTGCTTCTCCCAGACGTTGCAGCAGAATCACGTGTGAGACCGTGTCGAACGCGGCACTGAGGTCAAGTAACACCAGTGCCGCAGTCTGACCAGAGTCGAGCACGGAGCGCAGATGTTCTGTCATAGCAAGGAGAGCAGTCTCTGTGCTATGTCCTGCCCGAAATCCATTCTGGGAGGGGTCCTGGGTATTGGCAGTCTGGAGGTGTTTAGTCAAGATACCATTGGCATGAGCCTCCGCATCCTTCGCGGCCCATGGGAGAAGAGAAATCAGACGATAATTCTCCAGTTTGAGAGGGTCCAACATGGGCTTTTTCAGAATAGGAGTGACATAGGCTTGTTTCCACTTATTAGGTACAGTCCCTGAGGAGAATGAAAGATTGATGAGTTGGCGCACAGGGGGAAGGCAAAGTGCAGCCGACTCTCTAAACTGCGCAGGTCTAAGCGGGTTGGCAGGAGACCCGGATTTTACTTTGGCCACCGGCCTATCAAACTCTACCTCTGAAATACCAGGGAATTTAGATAGGACCACATTAGGAGTAGAATTAGGCCTCTGGTCCTCACTCTGAGAGATGGTATTAAGAAAGGAGCGGTAGATAGTATGCACCTTTTCCAAAAAGAAGATAGCGAGCTCTTCACAGTGGGACTCTGAGCATATCTCAGCTGCTGGGGCTCTTTTAGCTGTCAGGTCTTTAAGAACTTTAAAGATCAGCTTCGAAGGATTAGGACTGTGCTTGAACTCTAGGGAGTAGTAGGCCGCACGCGCCCTGCAAATGGCTCTATGGTAAATTTTGGTTTTAGCTAAGTACTGCGTTTTTTTCTCGGCATCATAGGTTTTACGCCATTCTCTTTCCGCTTGTTTACAGGATTTTTTCAGGAGCAGTAAGGCGCTGTCATACCATGGACTGGGTTCAAAAGAGCGACATTTACTCCACGTAGCAGGGATCAGGGAGTCAAGTGCCTGAGAGACCCAATCACAGAAGAGATCATAGCTAGCCTCAACGTCGTTAAAAGGGCCAAGCGGGAATTCACTTAGCACCCGATGGAAGTCCTCAAGTTTTAATTTCTTCCATGGACGTTTAAAGACTACTCTGTCCATGGTTTTAAAAGGGGGGTCTCTAATCGCAAGGTGTAATTCCACTAAAAAACGATCTGTCCAGGCTACAGGAATCGGCGGTAAGGTATTTACCACTGTCAGATTAGTAAATATGGGGTCCAGAATGTGTCCGCCCACATGCGTGGGGTGAGTAACCACCTGACTTAACTGCAGTGCCTCTAAATCTGCCAATGTACTACCGATAGCTGGGGTATGACAGAGGTCAAAATGGAGGTTAAGATCACCAAGGACACTGAAGTTAGCCGAGCCTATCGCAAGAGAGCTCACAGTTTCTGGGAGAGCCTTTCTAAAGGTGGTGTCGTTACCAGGGGGTCTGTAAATCAGAAGCCCAGAAAAGGTAAAATGGTGATTAACCGTAATACGGAAATGAGCACTTTCGCATCCATCCATGGCTAGTTTCTTCCAAATACACGGGTAGCATGATTTAACTAATACTGCGATACCCCCACCCCTAGAGTTACGATTATGAGTGTAGATGGAATATTCTGGAGGGAGTGCTAAGTTCACTTCAGCCATGGCCTCATCATGGAGCCAGGTTTCGGTCATGAAAAAAATATCAGGGGCCTCCTCCAAGATAAGGTCGTGAATAGCGGAATGGTGTTTAACCAGTGACCTAACATCAAGATTCCAAATCTTGAGATCCCTAGGAGCCGAAGGCTCGGTGGACAGGGAAGCAATAGGAGGGGGCTCAATAAGAGCTCTAATAGGGGTTGGGGAGTTGAGAACAAAATTGCCACATGGACACTGAAAGGGGCCACACACCGGGTCGAGAGAGAGGAATGCTCACAATGTAGGGACAGTTGCCGGATACTAAGTAGCTCCTCCCTCAAATACGAACCTCCGACAGGTTTGTAAGGTACAGTATCCCTGGCGCAAAGCGCCTCCTTAGCGCTGACGGGCGCAGACGGGCAGGACTCTGGCACGACTCCGGCACAGGTCCGGCGCGTCCGCTGTTCGCGTCCGCTGCGCGGAGACATAGCCGTCCCCTTTTATGTGCAGCTAGAGCGCGACCCAGCAATAGCCCACACCCAATATGGCGGCCGTCTATCACTCGCCTACCCGGGACCGTACTATCAGCATCGGTACTCGGCTGAGAGTGGCCAGGCAGCGAGGGGGGGAGAAAGGTCTCTGCGAGGTCTCAGCAGATGACCCCAGTTAAAAACTTATTAAATCAAGCAGAATAACACCACAATTTTAAAATACGCGATAAGTGAAAGAGGAGACCTCCCGGCTTCCGCCTCAAGAGGGTGAAAAGTATGTACTGCCTAGTCAGGGCCTTATTTAAGCCACCTGACATATGTGTTTCTTCTGATGTGTAGAAGGCAGCGCTACAAATCTAGCCTGGTTCTCTAAAGTCATTAATAGGAAAATAAAATTTCAATTACATATCTAAAATATTGTAATTTGAGGGTTTCACAGATTGAAGGCAGCCCTTGATTAATGAGGGCTCCATACTGGTCATTCTCCCCATTTCAGCTTGCAGACAGCAGCGTGCCTTCTTCTTCATTCGGCCATTGTTGCCGCAACCCGTTGTGGCAGGCACGTTTCTCGGCAGCGGCTCTAAAACATGTTTAATGTAGTACCGTCCTGCTGCATTCTGGGAATGATCTCATACGATTGAACAGCACCGATGACAGGTCAGACGGCCCCCCTTCTTCTTCTTGGGGTGAAAAATTGTTAAGATGGCTTCATCGAACACTGTCTTGAGGCCCTTCTGCGTCAGGGCGGAGCATTCCACGTAGCACTGGGCACCGATCTGTTTTGCCAGTTTTATTCCTTGCTCGTTTGTGATTGGTTTCTCTTTCATGTACAGCAGGCGAAACAAGGTCTTGGGATCATCACGGAGATCAATCTGAGTTCCTATGAGAACATAGGGCACGTGTGGCATACATGCCTTAACTTCAGACACCCATTCTTCCTGGACATTGTGGTAAGAAGCAGGGTTTACCACAGAAAAACAGATCAGAAATACATCTGTGTTGGGTTATGAAAGAGGTCTCAGTTGATTGTAATCTTCCTGTCCCGCGGTGTCGTAAAGTCCCAGTAAGTGCTGCTTTCCTCCCACAGTCACAGTCACTGCTGAAGTCCAAAGTTGTGGATTGAGCCTGTCTGTCTCCTAGGAGATTCTGAACAGGAGCAAGCAGCTTCCTACTCCCCTTGCAGCTGAGCAATTGCGATCAAACCACCTGGGATCCCTATCTGTTCTTTGATTTGGGACAGTTAGAAGTGACTTTATTACTGTATACAAACTGGTGAAATCTGTGATTACCCTTAAATAGTTCCCATCTGAGAGTGTACATGAGTCGATTAGATGTTGATGCTTGTTTATAACTAGCTCGACTATGCTTCCACTATCAACCCCCCTCCATTTCAGCCTCAAATTATTTGGGGCAGGGGTGATATCTCTGGCCCCTATTGTGCGAGCGAACACTGGGATAGGGCCCGATCTAATATTCGCCACTAGTGCATTATGATCCCCAAAAGCGGGTTCTAGAACTTTGGCCATTGTGAGGCAATCAACTAACTCAGGTGACATAAAGATATAATCAATAGTTGTAGAGTGATCTCTACCTCTAAATGTCAGGACATAATTGGTTGTAGGGGTAGGGCTTACATCCATGGCGTTAGTTAGAATATGCTCACGGATGAAGCAATCCAATTCTATGCCCCTTTGTGCTGCTCGGTCAGTTTGGATTTTGGAATTTTCGCATTAAAATCCCCAGCTAGGATAATCCTGTTACCCATATTTTTATCTAATGGCTCAATCACATCAGATAACATTTTAAAAAGTTCTATAAAATTTTTATTTGGGATTGAGTAGAAATCATTATTATAGAAATTAATCACATAAAATGGGACCTTTCTTTTATATTCAATAATTTGAATATTTGGGCTTGTGGTTGATATTATCTTTATGCTACCACCTGCGGCTATCCTAATCCCAATGAGTAACCCGCCCGCAGGCCGACCAAAATCAGGCTTGGTTGCGGTTACACTGTTACAAAAAAAGCCCTCTATGTGGAGATCAGTTGTAGCCCATGTCTCCTGGAGCATTATTATATCTTTATCGGATAATATCTTTAACCAGTCCAGGTCCGATAATCTAGGTTCCAACCCAGCGACGTTCCAGCTAAGGATCCTAAGGTCAACTTTAGTCGACTTATTTAGACAGGATTTTTCAATCATTTTCCCATTTATAGCCACCTCGTTTAAGGGCCTATATTTAACTAGCAGGCTATCTTCGCCACCACCAGGGTTTTTAATCGCTACAGTCTCCATGCTATTTGTCCCTATAACTGGTAGGCACTGTGTGGTAGACGCTACAACTACATCTACATCCCTAGCCTCAGGAGTGGGCTAATTTATTATTACTCGGTTTAGGCCCCCCGACCTTTGACGCCCCATGGTTGGAAGGGTTTTTGGAGAGAGCACTCAATTCGGCCAATTGTTTTTCTATATGCATAAGTCTGGTCTCTATCGGAGACAGATGGATATTCAAAAGCTCCCCAATTCTTGCTAAGAGTTGGCTATTGGCTTCGCAATTATTGCATACTCCGCCCAAAATGACAGAGGCCTCTACGCTTTCTGAGTCCAAAGCCTCATTTGTCACATCTGAATGTGTTTTTTCATGCCCCTTCTGTGGGGGGTGATCTAATCATTTCCCATGCTTTTTAGTTAGCACACAAGTCTCCTTAACTATTGGCACTTTTGTCTGTTTCATTTGTTTCCGTATAGCGCCCTCCCTCCTTCCCCTTGACTGCCTCGTACTTATGTCTTCTGGTGTAAGATTAATTACTAATTCCGGGGTCCTTTCTAGTGCCGAGCTTAATTGTGAGTCTGATAGAAATTGTGATGCTGACAAATCAACCTCGTTTGGCATACTATACACATCTGCGCGAACTTCTACTGTAGGGCCTGACTCCTTAGCCTGTACTGGGGTTCTAGCTAACGCAAAAGGTCCCAAGGATGATCGTTTAGCCAGTGCTAAATCTTGGGAAACTCTATGTTCCAAAAGGATAATACCTTGATCTATGGCTTCGTTGGCCCTTATGATGAAGTTGTCTAATGGGCCTATCATCTGTGCTGCACCCGCGACCATTTTACTTCTGCTACCTCTTGTGGACATTGTATGAAAGTAAAATCAATATACAGTCACAAATCTTAGCTGTTATGTATGAAATACAGTTAGTTAATTAAAAGGCAGAACATACATACCATTTTTGTGTGAGCAGAGATGAAGTAAAGAAGAGTAAAGAGGGGGGGCCGGTCCGGTCTTGCTCGGTCTTTAACGGGCTTAAACGGGCCCGCCCTTGGCCCGGGCTTCGCCCGGCGCCCACCCGCGCGCGTCCCACGTGCCGCGCCTGTAGGCATGTCTAAATAAATGAAAAATGAAGGAAGGCAGAGGCCCCAGCTGTGGCAGATTACACGCCGCTAGGCAAGCTGGGCCTCGCAGTCCTGCACCGGAAAGATGAACAGCAGCGGCAGAGCCCCAAATCGGCAAGGGTCCAAGTTCAGCTCGGATTTTACAAACAGCCCGGTCAGGTAGAAGAAAATGTCACACAGAGCTCCCAAATGTCTTCGCCTGCGAACGGCACCCGCGGAGCGGGTGCCCGGAGGCGTTTTATTGCCGGATGAAAGGTGAAGGAAGAGGCCCCAGCTGCGGCAGATTACACGCCGCTAGGCAAGCTGGGCCTCGCAGTCCTGCACCGGAAAGATGAACAGCGGCAGAGCCCCAAATCGGCAAGGGTCCAAGTTCAGCTGGGATTTTACAAACAGCCCGGTCAGGTAGAAGAAAATGTCACACAGAGATCCCAAATGTCTTCGCCTGCGAACGGCACCCGCGGAGCGGGGGCCCGGAGGTGTTTTATTGCCGGATGAAAGGTGAAGGAAGAGGCCCCAGCTGGGGTAGATTACACGCCGCTAGGCAAGCTGGGCCTCGCAGTCCTGCACAGGAAAGATGAACAGCGTCAGAGCCCCAAATCGGCAAGGGTCCAAGTTCAGCTGGGATTTTCAAAACAGCCCGGTCAGGTAGAAGAAAATGTCACACAGAGCTCCCAAATGTCTTCGCCTGCGAACGGCACCCCTCATTCTCAACCCTGGAAGGACATTACCAGTTCCGTGTGATGCCCTTCAGGTTGAAGAATGCCCCTGCCACCTTTCAGAGGTTGGTCAACCAGGGGAGTTGTTTGTGGATGGTTCTTGTTTTAAGTTACCAAATGGCACTACGACAGCTGCATACGCAATTACCACGCTGCGTACGGTAGTTGAAACATCTCGAGTTTCCTAGCATTTTGCACAGGCAGCTGAGCTAATAGCCCTGTTACGAGCTTGTGAGCTAAGTGAGGGACTGATGGTAAATATTTATACTGATAGCCAATATGCCTTTGGTGTGGCTCATAGTTTTGGGAAGTTGTGGGCTGAAAGAGGATTCTGTACTTCCCATGGTCAACGAATACAACATGGCCCCCTGATATTAAGGTTATGGAATGCGTTGACTTTGCCACGAAAGGTGGCAATTGTTAAGTGTAGTGCCCATAAAACCATAGTGGATACTGTGGGAGAAGGGAATGCTTTCACTGACTAAATAACGAAAGATACCGCTAGATCTAAAATGTCCCGATGCATGTACATTCAGCCAGGTGGGTGGAGGAGTCTGATATATTTGATAACACCATGGAAAGTGTCCGAGAAATACAGAAGGAAGCTACCCCTGCTGAATTGGCCCGATGGGAGAATGAAGTAGGGAGGCTGAATGATGTTGGCCGGACTGGAGGAATTCAGCGCTGCTTACCTGGACGACATTATGGTGTTCACTTCCAGTTGGGACGAACACCTGCAGCACCTCGGGGAAGTGCTGAAGGCGCTGCAGAAGGCAGGCCTCACAATTAAGGCCAGTAAGCGCCAGATCAGGAAGAGTTCGGTGGTGTACTTGGGACACCAGGTAGGAAGCAGCCAGGTGGTGCCTCTGCAGCCCAAGATTGACACCATCCGGGCTTGGGAGCCCCCCAAGACCCAGCCAGAGGTGAGGGCCTTCTTAGGACTCACTGGGTACTACAGGAGGTTTGTTAAGGGATATGGCATCATTGTTGCCCCCTTAACTGAGCTGACTTCCAAGAAGCAGCCAAAACGGTGATCTGGACGGAGTCCTGCCAGATGGCATTTGATGCCCTGAAGGCCACCATGTGCACGGCCCCCGTGCTCATGGCCCCCGACTTCTCCAAAGAGTTTGTCGTGCAGACTGACGCATCACAGCATGGAGTGAGAGCGGTAGTCTCACAACCAAACAAAGAGGGCCTAGACCAGCCGGCAGTCTTCCTTAGCAGGAGACTACTCCCCAGGGAGCAGAGGTGGAGTGCCACAGAAAGGGAGGCTTTCGCTGTGGTCTGGTAACTGAAGAAGCTGAGACCATTTCTGTTTGGGACTCACTTACGAGATCAGACGGACCACAGGCCCTTCAGATGGTTAATGCAGATGAGAGGGGAGAAGCCAAAACTTCCGAGGTGGTCCATCTTCCTACAGGGAATGGACTTTATGGTGAACACCGCCCTGGCACAGACCAGGCCAATACAGATGGCCTGTCCAGGTTCTTCCTTCTTAGGGAAGAGAACTCCCAGGTGTGTGGGTAGTTCTCCCAACTTTCAGCTGGTGGGACGTGTGTTAGACTTGGCATCTTTTGGCGTGTTTCCCCTGACTTTTTTGCTTTCTGTCCTCCCTGTTTTGACTCTGTTTTTGCGCACTTTTCGCACTGCTGATCAGTGGTAAAGTGCAGGTGTAAATTGTGCTATGGATTGGTGTTTCCATGATTGGATATTTGATTGACTTGTTAGTCCCTAGTAAAGTGCACTGAGTGTGCCAGGGCCTGTGAATCAAATGCTACTCGTGGGCCTGCAGTACTGATTATGCCACCCACATGAATAGCCCTGAAAAGGTACCTCAGACCTACCATTGCAGAGTCCGCGTGCAGTTTGTAACTGCCATGTCGACCTGGCCAGTGCACACACTTGCCAGTCCACAACCTTCCCCTTTCTTACATGTCAGGTACCCTTTAGGTAGACCCAAGGTACCCCTGCGGGCAGGGTGCAGTGTATGTGAAAGGTAGGACGTGCCCTGGTGTGTGTGGCATGTCCTAATGGTGAATTACAGCCAATTTTGTTTTTCACTTTTGCAAGGCTACCAGTTCCCCATAGGACAGAATGGGAGGTTTGTCTACAACATCTTATAAACATAACTGGCCCAGAGAATGTGGTAAGAGAATAACATTTTGTATGCCTGAACTCAGAATCTAAAGATGCATCTTTTAGGGAAAGTGATTTTTACATTCTGCGTTTGAAAATTCCACTTTTAGAAAGTGGGTATTTTCTTGCTCAGTCATCCTGTGTGCCTCTGCTGGAATGTGGATTGCCTGTTTGGGTTTTGGATGAGAGAAGTCTGGGTGGCCGGAGGGGCTCCAGATAGTCTAGGTAAGTCAAGAAAGGGCTGAATAGACCTGGGCTCTGATGGGAGAAGGGAGAGGAGATTTCCTTGCACCTCAAAGGGCCTGGTCTGCCTCTGGCAAATGCCGTCTCCACCTCCTGCCAGGAATTCACACCAGAGAAGGCCCAACTGGTTCTGGCCGGGCACATACACCCTCTGCCTGAAAGATCTGTAGTGTAGTTCCTATTATCCCAATAGGCTCTGCGCATTGGAATAATACCTTCAGTAGTAAAGGCCTAGACCAGACGTTAACTAGGTCTACTACTGTCGATATTAGACTTAAAGTTTTGGGTTTGCCAGCTAGCTCAGAGTTCACTAGAAACTTTCTCGAATGTTCAGGAAGGACTTAACTTCCCTGATTAGACAAGAAGGGATTTAGTTTCTGACAACCATAGAACATGACAACTTTGCTCTCCCCTAATCAAGAGTATATCTCGAGAGTCGTGTGAACAAAAGGCAATTTATTTTACTCAGTCAGTACGTGCATTCTTAGTCTCATCAGATTGTAGAGAAAAGGAAGAGACGGGCGTGTTCAATAAAAAGGTGTTATTTATTGATCAGTCTCTTTTCTCATACAAGAGAAATGGATCGATATTATTGCAATACTTATAGCTAAGTAAAGTGCATACATTAAAAGCAATAGTATGAAATAATACTGTAAAAACATTGATATGGTTTCTAAGCCATAAGATGTTTTAAAATGAATAAAATATATTACATACACATATACATTTGACTAAACGTACTCAACTGGTGTTTCTAGATACGCCTACCCCGTGTACCTGACCTAAGCCTAATACGTGGGCGGGAATAGAAAGTTACAGTTTAAGTTAAGTTTGTTTTTGCCAAGTGAATAACTAAAGAATTCTCTGCGAGGGGTTATTCAGTTCTGTACCTGGAATCTAGGTTGAATGAGGGATGGTATCTCTCTCTCTGGTCTCGATATTCCAGGCTGCCTGCGAGGGCTACCCGGAAGCGCCGGTGCTGGATTTCTCTAGAAAAAACGTAGTGCTGGCCGTACAAATACTTTGTAACTTCTCCTTAATTGGAGTAACAAATCACCTGATGATTGAGGATTTGTATGGTAATTTTATTTATACCTTATGAATTATTCATTTTCAAGCAAAAATAGTTTGACGAAAAAGACATCCCATATATACACAATTATTCAAAAACTCGACAGTACAAAATTATGACACTACTACATAAAACATGAAGCAAAACATTTCATATGTGCATTTCATATGTACATTTGCACAATATTCAAATTTGGTCAATGTCATATATACAAAATACCAAAATGTTCATATTATTGATGCAATTCCAATAAAGGAATGGTGAACACAATTAAGAGAAAATCAAGAAGAAATCAAAAGGAGAACAGATGAATCAGTAGCATGCACAATCTTAATCAGTGAGAGAAAACAAGAATACACTGAATCAATGTTTCAATCATTCAAGAGCGCTGTTCTCCAATAGGCCGACGCGTTTCGAACTCGAGATATGAATTAACGGGTTCTCATCAGGGCTGAGTGATTTTCCTGTTTGATTTTGTGCAAAAAAAATAAAGAGAAAAGTATGTACATAAGTTCCTAAATTAAAAGCCTCTGTAAATTGCTCCGATGTGGACATGTAATTGCAATGGGGTTACCTTACAAAAAGGTCGTCGCACTTTTTCTATGGGGTTTCAGTTGAGAGGTTCAGTTACTTGTTATGGTAACTGCCTGGATATCTGGAAAAGGGGGATAATTTGTGCCAGGATAAAGTCAGTTTTTGATGCCAACAGCGTGCGCCATTTTATGGACATTTATGACATTTATTACCTGAAGATGTTTGCATGGGTGCTGGATTTCTCGGCAGGAGAAAGCAGCTTCTCGTTCTCAGCGCGTCAGGAAGGCGGGGCTGCGCCAGCGGGGTCTGCTCTGCTCTTCGCTTCGGCAAGTATGGCTGCTCCGTCTCGTCACCACCGCGTGTGTTTGCATAGGGCAATATCGGTAATATTTATACCTTTAAGGTGCCGAGATTGACGTAAGGATGGACATAGATACGTCAATAAGGATGTCATACGACTTGCTCGTTAGCACATTCTTTTGCTGAAGTTCTCGGTGAAATCAAAACAATGGCCGCAGGGTTTTGCCCAGGTTGTCATAGGTTTGATTTGTTATGAGAACTCCGTATGCCTTATCAGGGGCTGGAGGAATATCGCTTGTCTAATTAGATCGCAAGCGTTATGACCTAATCAGATAACACGTTCCTGTGCCGTAGTGTGACTGCGTCAGATAACGGTATCTGCATCATGGGGGTTTTCTGCCTCATGGGCTGACTGCTAGTTAACTTGTTGGTTTGTTTAACTAGAATAGGGTCAGGAATAGGGGGATCGATTCAGAACCTATAGGAATACATCACACCCACTCCACGCTAACTATGTACATATTTACTAATCTATGCATAGTAAAACATACTATAGAGTATAGTGTATACCTTACCACCCCAAAATACATAAATGCATTTTGAAATTTTTCAAATATACGGAAAAATTGCAGTCATATGTATTGTATGCACTCAAGCTGTAGAATAATGCCAAAGTAATCACGCATTTGTATACATTATTGCTATTGGTATATGAGAATTTACACATGAAATGGCTCTTAATACAGAAAAAAAAAGTTCGAGACCATTTCATCACAGAATAAAATATTTATGAACATACCAGCGGGCAGCTAATGTCTATAAGCTATCTAAAATTTAGAAACCTTAGTTCTCTAAGAATAGTTCTTACTTTAAGCAGAAGATAGTGTCCCGAAAAATATGCAAAAATATTTTGGGGCTGCTGAAAAATTGCTGTCCGTGAACTGGAGGGAAAATTGTTCATGTGACTTTATTTTTAAAGTTGAAGGCCGAATTCAGGGAACGCCGTGTGCGAGCTTGCTCAAAAGTCTCTATTTCTGCTCTGGTGAGAACATCATATCATTTAGGCTTTCGAAAAAACTGTCAACAGCTTCCTGGGAAAGTTCCACTAACTCGGAAAAAGGTGTAACCATGCATTCGTGCGCATGGTTGTCTCCATTGACATTCTGATTTGCATTGCTGACAGAAGGTCGTACCTGTTCGATGCTGCTTTCATCTTGAACTTCACTACCCCTCAATCGTAGTGGTGAAGCTTCCACGAATGCCGTCATCAGGATTGGTAGCCTTTGAGGGCAGCACAAAGCATGAACCTTGATCGGGCTCAACAATGTTTCTGCATCCATTGGCGCATCCGATTGTAGCATCAGACAGGTGTCTAACACGCATTCTTCTCCGCATAGCAGACACCTTAATACAGGTAAAACACATCTTTGCCACATTGGTCGAAATGATAGAAACCAAGTCATGTTCAGGTCTCTAAGCCGGGAGAGTCCCAGGATTTTTGATATCCGGTCCCGGTATCCAATGGCTAGGATTGTTTCTTCCCTTGTCGCAAGAGTTTTGTCTGTGACATGGGTTGCCATAACGAAAAATAAGGACTAAGAATAGGATTCCTGCAATTAGTCCCAAGATCAGGGGAAGTCCGCCAAAAATCGAATGGACGAAATCTGGAAAAATACCCAGTATGGCTTTGAATGGTGTTAATGCCATCGAAAATACTGTCTTAAATACCTTTGAGACCCCATTGGCATCAGAAATATTTAAGATTTCATTCAGGATTTCTGCGAAATGTATGGGGGAATTAGTTGATAACAACGAATGTATCTCTGCAGTCGTCCTTGCGACTTGTAGATCATACGTTTCTTTTGATGACGTGAGCCTTGTAGGCGTCTGAAGAAGCACTGTTTTCATTCTGCTTAAAGTATCTATTTGAATAGAAGTAATTTTCAAATTGGGCCATGCCCTTGCCTCCCTGTCTGGAAAGGAGCTGGGGAACAATGAGCGTCCACAGCACTTGACCTTCGCAGTCGTAGTTACGAGATAAGGAGTCCCGGGCATAAGACTACAACATCTGCGGTCTACAATTAGAATGTAACTCCCATTATAGAGTCTTTGAAAGAATGGTTCTATTTCTGTTGCAGGTGCGCCTTGCTGGTGACATGAAAGGTTGTATGAATTCCCTTCACAGGCTCCATGCAAACTAATTCCGTTACACAGAAGCGTGCCGCTTAGTGACACCGCACAATTATTGCCACTAAGAAACACTTTCTGTCCTTTATTACTGACACATGCATGTGAATAGGGCAGGTTCCATGTTGTTTTAATGTACCCCTTTCCCAATTTCTCGTACATGCCAGCCTGTATATATTTTTGGCAGTATTGAAACCTGAAGGTTGAGATTGGAATATTTATTATCCCATGTATTATCCATTCACTGACAGGTCGTTCTGACATTGTCACTGGTAATCTTTCGAGTTTTTCAATGCTCAAGATTGTATAATCTTTTACAAAAAAGGGGGAGTGTGGCCCATTCGGACATGAGTGGGGTAAGGGCCCATATAATTTATGAAAACAAGGAACCCACACTCAAAATCTTTTCACACCGTTTTAACTCAGGATGAAGAAGGATAAACAAACCTGAATATGTTTATCTCGGCAATTACTTGCGCCGTTTTATTCAAGAATTTTTGAAGTGAAAAAACGATTTATATCAAGAGAAGTCTCAATGTCTTGAACTTACTTGCCAAACACGTAAACTTATACAAATTCAAAAAAATACGTGAGTGCACAAACATGTGAAAGGGTACATATGAGTTAAAGACTCAAATCCAACATAACATAATTGCGCAATAATTTGACAAAAACAAACATTTAAATTATGCAGAGCATAAAACAAATATGCATTACAAAAATAAGTGCAAAGGGAATACTCATTACATCATCATACGGTATTCAAAAATAATTGACCAAAATGAAGCCTTTTGGTGTGCTTCCATATAACAAAACAACCTCTCGGTAGCAATGTTAACAGGCGTAATGTTCCTAACAGTCTTAATTATTTCTAAACTGGCTAGGATTTAATCCTGCACGCCTACGCGTTTCGAGTTTGGGAGGGGTCTTCTCAAACTCTCTTCAGGGCCAAATATATTCCATTCCCCTTTTGATGACCTATTGATAAAAACACAAAAATTGGAGGTACTTATTACTGAAAGCTCCCCTCAACCTACTCAAGCTGCCTCTTTTGTACAACAGTAAAAATAGACGTACCTCTAGGGATTTGAGGTAATTCAAATCGTCCAGAAAAATCTTGCAATTCAATACGGTCTGTGCGGTACTCTAAAAAGATTTACACAAAATTTAATGAAACCTTGGAAGTCGAATAGACCTTTTAGTAATGAATTAAATATGAAAACGGCGTGTAGTTCCTACCTGCTTAACAGGTACAAGAGAAACCAATTTGCGCTGTAGTTCTCATAAATGTAGATATCCGTGTTAAGCCTGGCGCGCTGTAAACAAATTAGGCGCATTACATATATTAAAAGCGGTTCATATTGAAGCTGTCCAGAGATTTGTATGTGTTAAAAACTTGACTTACTGGTAGCGCTTTTGCTGTTTCAAAGTTCAAGCGTCTCTTATTTCACGGTGAACTCAGTAATTAGTCAGGGTCCCTTCTTGATAGTTTTCTCTATTGCCGCGGTTCTGTGTAAACAAACGCGGGTGATTGTTTAGAGAGCACATCGTGTGTTATGAACGGTTGGACGCGTGCTGACTATTATGTGAAAAACAAAGCCGCGGTGAGGTTTAAGATGATTGTGCTCGACTGGCATTATCAAAGATCAGATATTTAATAAAAAGAACGCGCGGGACAGCGCGGCAGCAAGCGCTGCTGTTTCCAGTTTATCGTACCTGTCAGCGCCGCAACCAGAGTTTCTGCCGCATTCCTTCACACAGTGGATGCGCGTCGGTGCTCTCAGAAGCATGAAAGGACCCTCCTCATCAGGCTCAGCCAATCAGAGTGGGAGTAATTTTGTGGCGCCGCAATGGGGCATTATGGGATATGTAGTGAACCAAGCTCATTGTAAAAATTCATGTCGCCTGAATCTATCACCATTCCCGGGCTGTGAGTCAAAAACCGCTGTGGTGTGGGGATTAAAGCCTAGACAGCTCACTCATTGAATTGAAGCCAGTATTGATTGTATCGAACCGCATAATTAGATATGCCTCTTTACGCAACAAGGCTTGCTCTACGTTAGGCGATTTGTGTTGTGGATCCATTCCAGCCAGAACGGTCCATTTGAAATCAGTTTCTTTGTGGTTTGCGTTAGCAAAATGGTCAACCATTGGTGCATTTGGAACCTTTTTCTTAAGCCGTGAGCGATGTTGGGTTATCCGGACATTCACCTGTTGGCATGTTTTGCCTATATACAATTTGTTGCAAGTACACAGGATCCCGTAAATTACATTTTTACTCTTACAGTTTGTGTGTAAACTGTGTCTCCATTTCGTGCCATTGTGGCAAAATTCATCTCCTTCTACAACACTGGCGCAGGCCACGCAAGTACCACATTTATGGTGGCCTGTGATGGGTTTGAGGTTCCATTTGGAAATTAGATCACTTTTGGGTTTTTGAATGAAACTATCGGCTCTTATGATTTGTTGGCCAACGCTCAAGTTTTTCCTCATGGCAAAAATAGGTTTTTGTAGAGGGAAACCCATCCCCTCCAACAAATGCCAATTGCGCAGAATAATCTGGCGAAACTTGTTCGTGTGTATTCCATATGTGGTGACACAAACGAGTTTGTCCAAGTCTTTCTTGTTTTTAGTTTTTAGGAGTTCTTCTCTCGGAGTGAAGCGTTCACGTTTTTTGGAGTGTTTCAAAAGCTTTTTGGGGTAACCTCTTTTACTTAGCTCATCACAAAAGATGTCAGCATGTGTGTTGAATCCATCAAGGTCAGAGCAATTGCGCCTGATCCTGAGTAGCTGCCCATACGGGAGGTTATCCTTCAAACATTGGGGGTGGGCACTCTTATAGTGTAGAATGGTCTTTTTGTCTGTGGCCTTCTTGAACAGAGTGGTGGTGAACTTACCCCCTGCTGTACCAACAGCAACATCAAGAAACGTCATTCTCTGATTACTACTATCAATAGAGAATTTGATGTCAGGGTGTCGTAAATTCAGCCATTCATAAAAAGCCATTAGTTCAGTCTGGCTCCCCTGCCACAGGAGCCAGACATCATCAATGTAACGTAGCCATTGCTTGATGTTTGCCCCATAGGGGTTATCATTATGAATGAATTTCTCCTCGTACTGTGACATATACAGCACCGCCATCTCTGGAGCATAGGGACAACCCATGGCTGTCCCCTTGATTTGGACAAAATACTCGTTTTCAAATTTGAAATAATTGTTTTTGAGTGTGATTTGAGCCAAGGCCAAAATGAAGGCAGTTGGAACTCTGTGTGGCCTTACGCGTTGCTCTAGATAAATTTCCATAACCTCAAGAGCCTCATCTTGGGGAATTTGAGTGTACAGTGAGGTAACGTCTAGCGTTACCATCAACTGCGTTTCAGAGTCAAACGTCATTTCTTGGAGTCTGTTAATGAAGTCAATGGTGTCTCGTAGGTACGATTTGACCCCCTCCAAGAGTGGTTTCAAGAAAAAATCAATGTATTTTGAAGCCGGCTCTAATGCTGAATCACAGCCAGAGACAATTGGCCTTCCCGGGGGTGTTGTACTGTTTTTGTGTATCTTCGGTAGGAAGTAGAGAACAGGTGTTCTCGGTGATTTTTTATTTAGAAATTCGTATTCTTTAGGACCCAAAAAGCCAATCTCCAATGCCTCTTTGGTGATACAGGAGATTTTATTTTGAATTTCTCTCACAGGGTCATCTTTGACCGCTCGGTACCATTCAGAGTTGTCGACATGTGACCTACCTTCCGCAAGATACATTGTGCGTGGCCATACCACGACTGCACCACCCTTGTCGGCCTGCTTAATGATGATAGACGGATCTGATTTCAAATCTTTTATAGCTTTGAGCTGACCCTTGCTGATATTGTGGCTAATGAATGATTTTTCCTTTTCTAATTTTGTCAATGATGACAAGACCGCTTGCTCGAACGCGTACACTTGTTAGGAATATTAGTAGTGGGCAAAAATTTGGACTTTACTCATAAGAGTATGGCCACGCACAATGTATCTTGCGGAAGGTAGGTCACATGTCGACAACTCTGAATGGTACCGAGCGGTCAAAGATGACCCTGTGAGAGAAATTCAAAATAAAATACGAATTTCTAAATAAAAAATCACCGAGAACACCTGTTCTCTACTTCCTACCGAAGATACACAAAAACAGTACAACACCCCCGGGAAGGCCAATTGTCTCTGGCTGTGATTCAGCATTAGAGCCGGCTTCAAAATACATTGATTTTTTCTTGAAACCACTCTTGGAGGGGGTCAAATCGTACCTACGAGACACCATTGACTTCATTAACAGACTTCAAGAAATGACGTTTGACTCTGAAACGCAGTTGATGGTAACGCTAGACGTTACCTCACTGTACACTCAAATTCCCCAAGATGAGGCTCTTGAGGTTATGGAAATTTATCTAGAGCAACGCGTAAGGCCACACAGAGTTCCAACTGCCTTCATTTTGGCCTTGGCTCAAATCACACTCAAAAACAATTATTTCAAATTTGAAAACGAGTATTTTGTCCAAATCAAGGGGACAGCCATGGGTTGTCCCTATGCTCCAGAGATGGCGGTGCTGTATATGTCACAGTACGAGGAGAAATTCATTCATAATGATAACCCCTATGGGGCAAACATCAAGCAATGGCTACGTTACATTGATGATGTCTGGCTCCTGTGGCAGGGGAGCCAGACTGAACTAATGGCTTTTTATGAATGGCTGAATTTACGACACCCTGACATCAAATTCTCTATTGATAGTAGTAATCAGAGAATGACGTTTCTTGATGTTGCTGTTGGTACAGCAGGGGGTAAGTTCACCACCACTCTGTTCAAGAAGGCCACAGACAAAAACACCATTCTACACTATAAGAGTGCCCACCCCCAATGTTTGAAGGATAACCTCCCGTATGGGCAGCTACTCAGGATCAGGCGCAATTGCTCTGACCTTGATGGATTCAACACACATGCTGACATCTTTTGTGATGAGCTAAGTAAAAGAGGTTACCCCAAAAAGCTTTTGAAACACTCCAAAAAACGTGCACGCTTCACTCCGAGAGAAGAACTCCTAAAAACTAAAAACAAGAAAGACTTGGACAAACTCGTTTGTGTCACCACATATGGAATACACACGAACAAGTTTCGCCAGATTATTCTGCGCAATTGGCATTTGTTGGAGGGGATGGGTTTCCCTCTACAAAAACCTATTTTTGCCATGAGGAAAAACTTGAGCGTTGGCCAACAAATCATAAGAGCCGATAGTTTCATTCAAAAACCCAAAAGTGATCTAATTTCCAAATGGAACCTCAAACCCATCACAGGCCACCATAAATGTGGTACTTGCGTGGCCTGCGCCAGTGTTGTAGAAGGAGATGAATTTTGCCACAATGGCACGAAATGGAGACACAGTTTACACACAAACTGTAAGAGTAAAAATGTAATTTACGGGATCCTGTGTACTTGCAACAAATTGTATATAGGCAAAACATGCCAACAGGTGAATGTCCGGATAACCCAACATCGCTCACGGCTTAAGAAAAAGGTTCCAAATGCACCAATGGTTGACCATTTTGCTAACGCAAACCACAAAGAAACTGATTTCAAATGGACCGTTCTGGCTGGAATGGATCCACAACACAAATCGCCTAACGTAGAGCAAGCCTTGTTGCGTAAAGAGGCATATCTAATTATGCGGTTCGATACAATCAATACTGGCCTCAATTCAATGAGTGAGCTGTCTAGGCTTTAATCCCCGCACCACAGCGGTTTTTGACTCACAGCCCGGGAATGGTGATAGATTCAGGCGACATGAATTTTTACAATGAGCTTGGTTCACTACATATCCCATAATGCCCCATTGCGGCGCCACAAAATTACTCCCACTCTGATTGGCTGAGCCTGATGAGGAGGGTCCTTTCATGCTTCTGAGAGCACCGACGCGCATCCACTGTGTGAAGGAATGCGGCAGAAACGCTGGTTGCGGCGCTGACAGGTACGATAAACTGGAAACAGCAGCGCTTGCTGCCGCGCTGTCCCGCGCGTTCTTTTTATTAAATATCTGATCTTTGATAATGCCAGTCGAGCACAATCATCTTAAACCTCACCGCGGCTTTGTTTTTCACATAATAGTCAGCACGCGTCCAACCGTTCATAACACACGATGTGCTCTCTAAACAATCACCCGCGTTTGTTTACACAGAACCGCGGCAATAGAGAAAACTATCAAGAAGGGACCCTGACTAATTACTGAGTTCACCGTGAAATAAGAGACGCTTGAACTTTGAAACAGCAAAAGCGCTACCAGTAAGTCAAGTTTTTAACACATACAAATCTCTGGACAGCTTCAATATGAACCGCTTTTAATATATGTAATGCGCCTAATTTGCTTACAGCGCGCCAGGCTTAACACGGATATCTACATTTATGAGAACTACAGCGCAAATTGGTTTCTCTTGTACCTGTTAAGCAGGTAGGAACTACACGCCGTTTTCATATTTAATTCATTACTAAAAGGTCTATTCGACTTCCAAGGTTTCATTAAATTTTGTGTAAATCTTTTTAGAGTACCGCACAGACCGTATTGAATTGCAAGATTTTTCTGGACGATTTGAATTACCTCAAATCCCTAGAGGTACGTCTATTTTTACTGTTGTACAAAAGAGGCAGCTTGAGTAGGTTGAGGGGAGCTTTCAGTAATAAGTACCTCCAATTTTTGTGTTTTTATCAATAGGTCATCAAAAGGGGAATGGAATATATTTGGCCCTGAAGAGAGTTTGAGAAGACCCCTCCCAAACTCGAAACGCGTAGGCGTGCAGGATTAAATCCTAGCCAGTTTAGAAATAATTAAGACTGTTAGGAACATTACGCCTGTTAACATTGCTACCGAGAGGTTGTTTTGTTATATGGAAGCACACCAAAAGGCTTCATTTTGGTCAATTATTTTTGAATACCGTATGATGATGTAATGAGTATTCCCTTTGCACTTATTTTTGTAATGCATATTTGTTTTATGCTCTGCATAATTTAAATGTTTGTTTTTGTCAAATTATTGCGCAATTATGTTATGTTGGATTTGAGTCTTTAACTCATATGTACCCTTTCACATGTTTGTGCACTCACGTATTTTTTTGAATTTGTATAAGTTTACGTGTTTGGCAAGTAAGTTCAAGACATTGAGACTTCTCTTGATATAAATCGTTTTTTCACTTCAAAAATTCTTGAATAAAACGGCGCAAGTAATTGCCGAGATAAACATATTCAGGTTTGTTTATCCTTCTTCATCCTGAGTTAAAACGGTGTGAAAAGATTTTGAGTGTGGGTTCCTTGTTTTCATAAAACAAGATTGTATAATCAGCACCCTTTTGTGCCATACTGATTTGTCTATCAGTAAGGTTAAAGATTTGGAATAGTGACGTTGTGTTGATTAAACGCCAAGGCACATAGCCTGAACGTAGATTTTGTAACGTCCAGCCAAGCTGTACAATAGAACGCAATTGAGACTGACCGTGTTGTAGCAACAGTAAGTCTTGCGATAATATGTCGATTGCTGAAGACACAATGCTGTCCAAAGAAAAAATTCTGGAGGACAGAGTCATTAACCCATTGTCCACTACAGAAAGTGATTTTTCCAAATTAATACGGTCAATTTCCCGTATTCTCTCTGCTGTTTCAATTTGAGTAACCTTCCAGGCCTCATTGTATGCTGCATATACAGAGGCTGCTATGAAACGTTTTTGACGCTGTTTGCGCGGTCCCATAATGAAATCACGCAAGTCAGCACCATCAGTAAGTAAAGATAGGTGTTGCTTAATTTCTGCCAGTGTGGAGGTCTGTAGCCATTGAAGGCATAATTTGCCCACACTGTAGGTGGTTATTATCCCTGGGTGATGTCTTTGGGAATATCTAGGGTCTGGCCTGGTCATTTTGAACCCCTGTGTTTTGTTCAGGAATCTGTCTTGACAGTTATTAGTATCTGTGGGCCAGATCAACCACTGTTTCCAGTCAGGATGTGTTCTGTTTTGGTTTAATACATAATTTACGTCTATCTCTTCATCTGTAGAGCTATTGCTGCTCATTGTTGGCTTTGGAATAGACGGTTTATTTAAGTCTTTGATTTTGGCTAGGCCAAGACAGGTAGTTTGTTGAACAGTGTCATTTAAAAATATCATTTGTTCTGGGATCATGCAGGCTCTAAACATAGATTCTATACCCTGCACTTGCCATTCTTTTGTACCCCAAACACTTTTCAATTCAACATTTTTGTCCCAATAATCAAAACCAAATGTATTCATTTTTTCAAAGAATGAGTCTGAATATATCAATTGTGTGTTTGTTATCATGGTCTTAGTTCCTGTCTTGTTTGACAATTTGAAATAAAATGCTTCAGCATTACTTGTGTTAAAACCTGAAAAGTATGAATATTTGTCATAGAAGGTTCTTGAGCTTCCTTTTGGAGGGGTTGCACAATGTTCCCATTGATTATAATTTAAAACATTTCTAGGTTGTGCAGATCTATGTAAAAAATGGTTACCATAGTGGTTATAACAGTACATACTATCATAATTTGTAGAACCCTGCAAATAATCATGTTTGGTAAATTTAGCAGACATTACTAAGTCAGACATCATATTATTAATGCTTTCGAAGTCCCAATCATCACCAAATGAGCTTGGTTTTGCAAAGTCACTCAATGAGATCTTAATTTGGTGTGGATATTTCAGGATTTCGACCGGACCATAAATTTCATAGTCAGTGTTGTCCCAGGCTACCCCACCCGGTATCGGATTGGCTGTGAAGTTGACTGAAGAAAGTTCTCTTTTCTCGACGTGTGAAGATGTGTGTGGTTTGAGGATCAAGTTGATTTTCTGACTTGCTGTGTCCATTTTAGCATATTTTCCCTCAATGAAGCGTCCCAAAGTAAGTACCATGATGAGCCAAAGTATGAGGATAAATGCACCAAAACCCACCCAAAATTCGATCCATGGAGAAATCAGATATGTTTCTTTCAGTTGTTTCAAAAGTTCTTTAGCTTTATCTTTAAAGGTTTTTGATGATGGCTGTGTCTTTGATTCACTGAAGCCTTCAGAGGAATCATCGAAGTTTATGAAGTAGCCGGATGCAGTTCTGTCAATTGTTCCAATTGGTTCAGGATTACTGTTTCTTGTATTTTCACTTGGTACTTCATTATAGATTGGTGTGTCTCTGCTAAATGTTTTTATTTGGGTTTTCAGAGGTCTGAGTTCTATTGCATTGTTGCATAGTCCTTGTTGTTCTTCTGTAGGCGTTTCGAATGTGATGAGCCTCTTTGTTAGGACCTCTGTACTGGTAGCAAACCTTGGTGTTCTGCTACTTATTGGGAGTCCACTTGGCCTACTGTTTGTTATCGGCCACATGATTGTGGTTTTACCAGGTCGATGGATACAACTCGGTTCTCCTTTTTACCAGCAAGTGGCGGTAGTACAACAGATCTTGTCCCGTTGACAGACAAGACAGGAACTGCTTTTCTGTAAGAAGGCCCAAATTCCTTCTTTACCGCGATCTTTTCTCTGACTAGATCCCCGACTTTTGGAATCCAGACAGCTCTTGCTGGGACAGGTGGTGGTTCTTCAGTGGTTGTTGGCTGTTGTTTCAATTTTATGTTGCTCAGGTCTTTTCTTGTTTTGTTTAAGTCCTGCAAAATAGCCAAACGGTCTTTGATATCAAAGCTTTTTTCTTTCACCACTGAAGTCTGACTATCAATGTCAGAGATCAACATCCTAGTTCCAAATAATAATTCGTACGCACTGATTCCCTTCAGAGAATTTCTTGGCAAGTTATTTAGACTACGTTGGACACTTATTAGATGTTTGACCCACCCAGCTCCCGAACCTAATACCTTTGCCGTTATAGATTGCTTTATGTCACGGTTTTTTCTTTCAACAATTCCGTTCCCCTCAGGGTGAAATGGACAAGAGTACCGCAATGCCACGCCCATGCTGACCATGGCCTCCTTATAAGCTCTAGAGCTAAAAGCAGGACCATGGTCCGAATGCAGCATGCCAATTGCGTATGTGCCGATAAAGACTCGCAAATCTTTTATAACAGTTCTGGCGTCAGCCGTTCGCTGGGGCCACATCCATATGAATCTCGTGCATGAGTCCACTGCAACCAAGATATATTTATAGTTACCATCCCTTTGTAAGGGACCACAGTGGTCTAGGTAAACACATGCTAATGGTTTATCCGAGATTAGAAGGGGCGTCTGCGCTGGACGTCTCACCGTTGATACTTTCATTCTTTGACATATATCACATTCTAAAACATAGTTCCTTGTTTGTCTTCTCATTTGTGGCCACCAGTATCTCTGTTTTAATAATGATACTGTGGCTGAGACGCCAGCATGTATAGAAGCAAGCCCTTCGTGTGCCGCTATTATCAGTCCTAACCTATGTTCCATGTTTGGAATTGCCCTATCCCCCACTCCAGGGATTCGAGCAAAAGGAACATTGTTTGCATCAGTTATGTATGAGTATTTTACTGGAAAGCCTTTCGGGAGTGTTTCTATCGAATCCTTTTCTGAAGCGCTGACAGCTTGTAATATTTCGCTGTCTATTTTTGTTTTTGACCGGGTGATGGCAGCTACGGAAGCCGTTTGCACAGCTGCCTTCGCGGCCTCATCAGCCAATGAATTCCCTGCAACGTGAACGCCATCACGTTGATGACTCAGTGTATGTATCACGTGAGTCTTTGGTAGTTCTTTTTGTAAAAGAACTACTTGTTCCCAGAGCATTTTATGCTTGATTGTGCCTCCTTTTGCATCCTTAAAACCATTTTGAAGCCAGATCTGCAAGTATTCATTATAAGACTGAACGCAATAATACGAATCGCACAGTATGAGTGTGGGGAATTCTCGATCGGCATTTTCAAGCGCCATCTTGAATGCCAGTAGTTCAGCTCGCTGAGCTGTACAATCTCCTAGAGATTGCGTTTTAGTGAGGGTTGGTTTAAATTTCCCCTCGTGCCAGCGACCTTTAACAATCGCGCACGCAGCACTATAAGCTTGTTTACCCCCTACTGCGGGTTGTGCTGATCCGTCTGTATATATTATACAGCCGTAATGATCTAGAGGCAGAATTTCGGTCGGCGGAGGACATTCAAATTCATATTGGAGAAATTCTTGTGTTTTTAAATTAGGATCAAATTCGTATGCCACGTCTGTTGCAGCAAGAGAATTAGCCCATTGTATCCATCTCGGATGGAGCGCTTTAGCATTTGGAATGCTTGCCTTTGTTACCGCCTCTAGGGCTGGTATCGGTGTCACGATTATTATTCGTTTACCTTGTGCCAGGGCTCGTTCTTTTGCTATAGCTGTCTGTGTTGCAGTTAGAATTTTTTCTGTAGGGCTAAATTTCATTTCAGCCTTAGTGTACAAGTGTGATTTGAATGCAATTGGTACCTTTTCTCCCTCATTAGAGGTCAGGTATGTGAATCCGCATCTCCCTGGGATGACTCGAATCACAAGATTGCGTGTGTTATCACGTGTTTCTAATTTTGTTTTAATTAGCATGTCTGTTTGTAAGGATCTCAAAATTTCTGTGTGTATTTGAGTCCAATTGGATCTTTTAAAATCTGGTTTTATCAGATCATAAAGGGGTTTGACCCTTTCTGCGTAATTTGCAATGTATGTTCTTCCGAAATTTAGGAAGCCTAGAATCGACTGCAGGTTTTTTAGTGTTCTAGGTGCTTGGATTACGGCACATTTCTCTAGGAAATTGTCAGCCAGGCTTTTGCCTTCACTTGATAATTCATATCCTAAGAACAGGACTGTCAGATGGGCAATTCTGGATTTTCTAAAGTTGAATTTGTAACCCTCTGCTGCGAACCCAAGTATTATGGTGTTCACTCTCTTCAAGTGAGTATCCAAGTCATCATCTGTTAAGTAAATGTCATCGACATAAGATAATGCTTCATCATCATATATTTGTAGTAATTCTGTTACTCTCGCTGAGAATACTCCCGGGCTATTCTTGTACCCCTGGGCTAACCGACAGAATTGTTTTTGAGTGCCATTTATTGAGAATGCAGTTAAATATCTGCTTTCTGGTGCTATGTTTTGACAAAAGAATCCAATAGAGATGTCTAATGTTGTTTTGTATTTTTTGCGCACTATGTTATTCATTAGTGCAGCACTATGTGAGTTTTGCACTGCAAAAGTTTTGCAACATGTGTTAAGGTGTCGGTAATCCAAAACTAGACGATATGAATTGTCTGGTTTGGAGACCGGAAATAAAGGGTTGTTCATTTGTGAGGTGCAAGTTTCAATCACCCCCTGGTATTCTAGCTGATCTAGTATTTCTTTTACCTGTTTTTTAGCTTCTTGCTTAATTGGGTACTGCCTTTGTGCAGTAGGTTGTGATTTTAACTGGATTTTGTGAGGAGGAGAGTCCTCATCCCATCCTACGTGATTTTTATATAAAGCAGGAGCTAGAGCTACTGCCCACTTTCTAGCAAGTGTGTATTTTTTATGAATTGGGATATGATTTGAGAAGGCAGGCATAATTACTTCTTCGCCATGAGGGCACTCCCTGACAAACTCTGGTGGCCAGTCTTTTTCAGCTAGAAGGATATCATAGCCCTTGGAGAGATTATCCCAAAATAGCCCCCTTATTTTTCTAGTCTTATCCCCCTCTATACGCAATGTTATTTCATATATTTTGTGAGGTTTGCTAACTCTGGTGTCTGCAGTTTCCACTTGAAGATATTCATTCGTGTCCACTGTCTCCAGATGATTCATAAGGACTTTGCGAGCTATGCTCACTTCTGCTGCGCTGTCTAGCATTGTCTGAGCCCATTCCCCGTTTTTCAGTTGTGTCCTCAGAATTCTCGGCATTGTTAACTATTTTAATGCTGGCTACCTTCTTCTTTGGAAATTGTAATTTCTTTTTTAGCTGAGCAGGTTCCTTGTCTTTGGACTTGGCGTGCTCTTCTCTTTGTTCTGATCGTCCTCTTCTTTCCAATTTCTGCGAGGAAGTCTGAAAAGATTGAGAGGGACGTGTATCAATGTCTTGATATCTATCAGGCTTCTTTATATTATCCCTATTTCTAAGGTTGTATCTTTTCCCAGAGGGGTCACTCTGGGGTGACCTGTGTCTTTGGTTCGGAGATTTTTCTCTTCGCCTAGGAGACCTTCCTCTGGACTGGAATTTCTTTTCTTTAGGATTGGATTGTTTGTTTCCATCCCAGTTCTTTTTCTGTGATGTTGAATTATTATTAAAAAATATTTTTTCAGGACTTTCAATCAGTTGTGGTTTTAATGGTATTCCACCTAAACTATCTCTACCTAGTTCCTCATAGGATTTTTCTATGATTCTGGCAATTTCAGCTGGTTGGTCTGCTATATCTGTCTCCTTTAACCTCTGGCGGATCGCCACGTTTGCTGTTTCACCTTTTATGTTGGCTAATAATATAGCCGAGACCTGCTTGAAGTCTTTCAGTAATTTCATACCAAGAGTTAAAGCGGGTTCTGGACCGTATTCATCTTGAATTTGTTTTAGCACATCTGGTATTACCGAAATGGATGGAACACCGTGCGTTTTTGTGTAGATGGAAGCAAAGACTGTACCCCAAGTGTCACAGTCCTCAATGTGTGGTGCGATTCCCATTGGAAGACAGATAGTCAGAATCCTGTGTTTTTCTAACGGGGTGGTGTCGGGAAACACCGCCTCTATTTGGGTGATTTTTTGCGCTAGCCAGAATGGTATTTGTTCCCGTTTAGCCGGTACTTTACCTAGGCAGGACTGGATGTTCTGTGGTGTAATTCTATTTGTGTTCCCCTGGTGAGGGGTCAGCTGTGGGAGTTTAATCGCTGGCTGAATTGTTGAAGTCCGCATCACATACTGGACTAATTGTCTATGTATTTTTATTAATTGTTTTAGCTGTGTTAACAGGTTAGCTGCAGACATCCCGTCGATATCTGGATGTGGTGTGTATCCGGCTAGGACCGGCCACGTTGCTCCTGGTCTACCTAAAGGACCGAGCCTGGTGATGTGATTATTATGTTTTAGGGCGCCATCAAATAAGAGCAAATGCTCTTGAAATTTGAGTGGTACTTCCACCTCCTCGAAAGGAGTGTACGTTTCAGGAGGTTCCTCTATTTTGTAATAGTGGAAGTACTTTGTTACAGGATTTGCTGCTGGAAAATTTATCCATGAATAGTATACCTCTGTCTGCCGATATTCGTGTGCCTCAATTACGAATATGACTGTACCACCTCTAGGTGTCAGTCCATTTTCTATAAGTTTTATGGTTATAGATTTCCTTTTAATGACCGGGATGAGTATTATATCCTGGTCTGCTTCCTGCATGGTAGCATCAGCTGCTGCGAGTTCAGTTGCTAATTTAACTGCCTCTCTTTCTTCATCACTGTCTACCATTTTACCGACAGGATGGTTATTTCTTTTGTTTGCAGATCAGGTTTCTTATGGAAACAAAGATTAGATGCACAATATTTTGGAACAGTGTATCCTTCAACGTTGACTTATACCAAGAACCATACATAGGAGTTCCCTCCTGCGAGGTCTGGCGGATATAACCTTTCACCCACTCCAGACGTCTTTGGAGTATTATGGGAAAAGGGGTCTGAGTGAGAAAGCACGACTGAGTTACTCTAAATGTCTTACGTTAGTTTTATCGCCCTTTCCAAACGCGTTGGGCGCCATGTAGTGTAGTTCCTATTATCCCAATAGGCTCTGCGCATTGGAATAATACCTTCAGTAGTAAAGGCCTAGACCAGACGTTAACTAGGTCTACTACTGTCGATATTAGACTTAAAGTTTTGGGTTTGCCAGCTAGCTCAGAGTTCACTAGAAACTTTCTCGAATGTTCAGGAAGGACTTAACTTCCCTGATTAGACAAGAAGGGATTTAGTTTCTGACAACCATAGAACATGACAACTTTGCTCTCCCCTAATCAAGAGTATATCTCGAGAGTCGTGTGAACAAAAGGCAATTTATTTTACTCAGTCAGTACGTGCATTCTTAGTCTCATCAGATTGTAGAGAAAAGGAAGAGACGGGCGTGTTCAATAAAAAGGTGTTATTTATTGATCAGTCTCTTTTCTCATACAAGAGAAATGGATCGATATTATTGCAATACTTATAGCTAAGTAAAGTGCATACATTAAAAGCAATAGTATGAAATAATACTGTAAAAACATTGATATGGTTTCTAAGCCATAAGATGTTTTAAAATGAATAAAATATATTACATACACATATACATTTGACTAAACGTACTCAACTGGTGTTTCTAGATACGCCTACCCCGTGTACCTGACCTAAGCCTAATACGTGGGCGGGAATAGAAAGTTACAGTTTAAGTTAAGTTTGTTTTTGCCAAGTGAATAACTAAAGAATTCTCTGCGAGGGGTTATTCAGTTCTGTACCTGGAATCTAGGTTGAATGAGGGATGGTATCTCTCTCTCTGGTCTCGATATTCCAGGCTGCCTGCGAGGGCTACCCGGAAGCGCCGGTGCTGGATTTCTCGGCAGGAGAAAGCAGCTTCTCGTTCTCAGCGCGTCAGGAAGGCGGGGCTGCGCCAGCGGGGTCTGCTCTGCTCTTCGCTTCGGCAAGTATGGCTGCTCCGTCTCGTCACCACCGCGTGTGTTTGCATAGGGCAATATCGGTAATATTTATACCTTTAAGGTGCCGAGATTGACGTAAGGATGGATATAGATACGTCAATAAGGATGTCATACGACTTGCTCGTTAGCACATTCTTTTGCTGAAGTTCTCGGTGAAATCAAAACAATGGCCGCAGGGTTTTGCCCAGGTTGTCATAGGTTTGATTTGTTATGAGAACTCCGTATGCCTTATCAGGGGCTGGAGGAATATCGCTTGTCTAATTAGATCGCAAGCGTTATGACCTAATCAGATAACACGTCCCTGTGCCGTAGTGTGACTGCGTCAGATAACGGTATCTGCATCATGGGGGTTTTCTGCCTCATGGGCTGACTGCTAGTTAACTTGTTGGTTTGTTTAACTAGAATAGGGTCAGGAATAGGGGGATCGATTCAGAACTTATAGGAATACATCACAGATCAAAGGATTTTTGTACATAAATACTGGGTTCCAAACCCCTGAACTTCAGGGCTCATCTGGATCAAGAAGACTGCCAAGAAGAAGTGCCGGAAAAGCTGCGAAAAGGAACGACTGCTTTGCTGGGTGCTTTGCTGGGCTGACCTGCAGTGGCTGCTTCTGTCTTGGGCAGTAAAAGGCCTGGACTGGACTTTCTGCAACCTAACTTGTGAGTCTCTCCAAGGGCTTGGGTAGAGCTTGCCCCCTGTTCACAAAGTCTCAGGAACAGCAAAGACTTCAAGTTCTTTGACCCGCAGCACTGGGGACTGTGTGTTTTGTGCTGCAACCCAAAGAACACCAACTCGACAACATCTACGACGCCACTGCCGACTCCGTGTCCTGAAGGCACCGCAACCCTGGTATCACTGATGACACCTGCTCTTGCCGCCACTGAGCCGCTGCTTGCTCCGCGACCTGTGGGCACGGCACTCTGCACTGCCTCACTTCACGCCAAAGCTTTGCCACCACAGTGGGCACCGCCGCAATGCCGCACGGCGACCCTGGTCTCACTGACAACGCCTGTTGACACCACCACTGAGCCGCTGCTCGCACCGCGACCTGTGGGCACTGCACTCCGCATCGCCTTGCTTCACAAGGATGCCCTAGCCGGCTGGACGCCACCTCTTCCTGCCGAAACCAACGCCGCTGCTTGCACCGTGATTCAAGGGCCCCGCTCATAAGTCACATGATGCACCGCCCTCATCCCGCCCCACAGCCTTGGCCTACCGACGTCGGTGCCATTGACTCCAGTTCATCAGCCGACGACAGAGCTCCAGCAAAGACGACGCCGCTGCTTGCACGTGACCTGGTAGCACCGCGATGAGTACCGCCTTCATCTCGCAACGCAACCCTGGTCTCACCGACGACGTCATCTGACGCTGCCACCAAGACGCTGCTCGCACCCCGACCTGGGGCCAGCGCAAGCCGCACAGCTGCACCTCGCACCGCAGCACCCGACGCCTGCTGGCGCCAGCGCTCCTGATTCCACCATAGAGAAGCTTGACCCGCAACGCAAGTGCCTTCAAGGGCCTCCACGCCCTGCATTTCTCACAGGTACTGTTTTGCGGGTCTTCCCGCCACTGTAGCTGGCCCGCGACCCCGTGACCAGCCAGAACTGTTGGATTTTGTTGTTCAAAACGCCGTTGTAGCACAGACGGGACTATCCCCACAAGGACCCCTTTTTAATCAGCGTATTTTTGGAACTGTGAACTTTTAAGTATAGTAGTGTGGATTTCTATCGTTTTTGGTCTTGTCTTAATTATATAAAAATATTGGATATTTTTCTAAACTGGTGTGGTGTCCTTTTGTAGTACATCCACTGTATTACCGTTGGTTATGTGAAAATACTTTACTTTACCTCTAAGATAAGCCTGGATGCTCGTGCTAAACTACCAAGGGGGTGAGCAGGGGTTATTTTAGAAGTGTAACTCGCTTATTCTGACTAGAGTGGTGGTTTCTGCTTGGCTTTGGCCTCCCTAGCCTACCAAAAATCCCATTTCTAACAATTAGGGACCTGTATTATAAGTTAGGCTTCCCAAACTTATGGACCCACCCCGAGTCTGCTTGTCCGGCCACTCCACGCTTAGCACTAGTCAGAACCTTTAGATCACACAAGCTTGATGCACTGAAGGGGAATGCTCAACTTGGCCATCTAACAGCTGCTTTCTTAAATATAAAAGCTGACTATCTTTTTCAGCACTTTATGGATGCTATTCAACCGATTTTCGGAAGGAAACTCTATTTTCAGTTTCGAACGGAGACACTGCCATTCCGTGCATTTACCTACAAATGGTCTAACTCTATCTCTCTGGAGTGCCCCGCTTGTGACTGAACAGAGGAGACTGATGTACGTTTTCTTTTTTGGCCCCGGGTACAAAATGCCAAACGGCGTTGGATAGTCCCACTCTGTAAAAACATGGGGTGTAGGCAATACGTGGAGGCATATAGAATATTACGAGCATATGTCCATCCACCCATTGTTTTTGCTGTTTCACGTTTTCTGAACTCCATGTGGCACAAAAGAAAGACATGGACAAACGTAATAGCTTAAATATAAGCTTTCTTTCGCCTCCTTAATGTCACATTTTAACTCATTTTTAATTGCTTGTAACATTCCCACACTTCAGTGTCCAATACTCTAGAAGAACTCAATAATGTCAATGTCAATTGATTGGTGGTATTTTCGTAACGTTGATTGATGCATTTCTAAGAGTACCATCTTTTTATATTATGATGGGATCTCGCTGACAATTTTAAATTTAGTTTTGCTTTTATCATACTGTTATTTATTGCTTTTTTATTTATGTGTGACATTGTCTGTATTGTTCACTTTTTAAGGTCAATATTGTCCGAAATAAAGTTTGTTGGAATGGAATAGAATGGCATACATATAACTGTATAAATACAATCTGAACACATAGATGAGTCATTACATATTATCTCGTTAAGTAGATAAGTACAACATGCCTGCAAGGGTAATATGTAGTGGTTTACTTTTCAGCTACATCTTGACCATTCTATTTACAAATATGCGACAACATTAAACTATACCTCTCAACAGACTTAAGAAAGAAGGCTAATTAACAACACCTTTTATGAGCATTTTTAAAACCACACTTTTATTCTATATCTTCACCTCTCTATCTAAAATTATATGGCATCATTCAACTATACCTTTGTTCAGACTACAAAAAGAAGCCTAATTAACAGCACCTTATTTCACCATTCTATCTTAGAATACGGCATCATTTAACTTTACAGTTGTACAAATTAATAAAAGAAACCTAGTTATTAACACCTTATATGATCATCTTTGTATGCATTTGCTGCTGCCGATGGATGAGATCTCGCTCCTTCCGTCAGCCCCCGCAGAAGTCCTTCTGACTCAATCGTGCACTTGGCAGATCATTAGCCATCGAGCTACTCTGCACCCGGCTTTAAATCTTCCCAGCCGACCGTTTCTGAACATTAGGACATTGTGCCTCAACACCACAGGCTCTGAATCATCAAACCTGTTAGGACTGTGTACATATAACCCCTGCAACCTTGTCTTGAGGAAGACCCGCCGTGACCACCAACAGGGGCACCTAAGGGTCAAAACGTCGACGCACTATTTAGGTCCAGACTGACCGGGTTTCTGTACTAAGAATGAAACTCCTGGATTAGAATCAAGCTCTGTCTTTCCTAAACTGTATATAAAAAAGTTTTTGACACTGTATATATTGTTCACTATCTTATCACTATGCACAACAGTCACCCATAGACACTTTAAGACTTCCCTATACACAAATTATGTTTCAAAGTCTGTTTATTGTAAAAATTGTATTGCTTATCATGGAATTAAGTAATTCTGATAAATACTTGAGCAAACCCCTTGAAGACCAGAACTGATTCATTGAGTACTGACTTTTGAATATTTGTGTGTGTTAAGAGAGTTTACCATTTCTTTTTTACATTGACTGTACCCATAATCAATGTCAGCTCTACCCGACAGAACCAATTTTTCTTTAATCATCTTTGAAACAGCACAGTTGTGCTGCATCTTTACGAAACTATCTATAATTATGCAGTATCATTCAACTATACCTTTGTAGAGACTATTGGCTAGATGTAGGTAAATGTTATTTACCGATTCATAAATACCAAATTTTACCGATTCGGTATTTATGAATCCGTAAATATGAAGGGGGGAGATGTAGGTATTTCCAGAAGTTGAAATACCGATTCGTTAATATTCGGTATTTACCGATTCGGTAAATATCGAATCGGTATTTCCTATTGATTCCTATGGGCTGTGAAGCCCATAGGAATCAATGGGAAATACCGATTCGGTAATTACCGATTCGGTAATTACCGAATCGGTAAATACCGAATTCTGCAAGGGTGCAGGGGGTGTCACTTTGATACCCTCTTGCACCCCAAATACAGGCATGTGTGCCATGTGGCACACAGACATGCCCTAAGGGCATGTCTGTCTGTCACATGGCATAGGTGCGCATGCACACATGTGCATGCACACCTGGATTCGGTATTTTACCACCCAATTGAATTGGGTGGTAAAATACCGAATCTGTATTGGCTTTGGGACTCAGAAGAGTCCCACCTACATTTGGATTTACCGAATTGGTAAATTTACCGATTCGGTAAATTTACCGATTCTGTAAAATAAATGCCCCTACATGCCAATTCTTAAATACCGGTCGGTAACGGCCGAAATCGGCCGTTACCGACCGGTATTTCGGCTCCTACATCTGGCCCCAAATCTTCAACCAACGATCTAAAAATATGCGGCATCATTAAACTATACCTTTGTATAGACTTTATAAAGAAGCCTAGTTAATAACATCAATAATCATCTTAATAAATACACATAATACTATACAGACTCTTTTTTAACCCCTTTGCCGCAGGGCTAATTCCCCCGGCGGCGTGGGGGGAAGGTGGGCGGCGCACGGCGCCCTGGTGCTGGTGACGAGCTCAGCTCGTCATGTAGCACAGTGGAGCTGTGCTCATGATGAGCTGAGCTCATCACGACTCCGCCCACTCAATGGAACGCCCCGCACAGGAGCAGAATTATCCACGCGTGGGCGTTCCGCGGCAGTTATGACGAGCTCAGCTCGTCATGAGCACAGCTCTGCTGTACCTCATGATGAGCTGAGCTCGTCATAAGCGCCGAAGGAGTTAAACAACATTTAAGTACAATGAAACAAAACTCCAATATACATCTCTACATTTAATAATATTTTTCAAACAACACAGTTTTAGAATAATGTTAAAAAATAATAATGAACCTCACAAATGTATAACTCACCTTGCAAATAAATGTGTTGAATGAAAAATCTCACAAACTCTGACAGGATTTCCTTTTACACACAATCAATATAATGCACCAGACTCAGCAAGGTAAAATCAATAATGGGAAGGTTTCCCTCTCTTTCTCCATACAAATACACATAAGCAACAAATAACATTGCTTCCCAGAGTTTTTCAAATAGTAAAACACATTTTTATTGGTTCCACATAATAACCCTTAGCAACTGACTCCTTCCCCATTCTGCTTAATGCCAGTTTCCATAGTAACAGTTCATGGAACATTCAACTTAATTGACAGATCACAAGTTCACCATATTTTAAAGTTCACCACACAATGTTGCAAGGGCAAACAGCAGGTTTGGTTGGCTTTGCAAAACATGACCTTATCCTTTCTACTGTACCTTTCAAAAAATGTTTACTAACCAATAAGAAAAATGCTTTAAAAAAAAGTAAAATGCACCCTATGTTTGAATGTAGAATGTTCTTAAACAGCCAATCAATTCTCTATTTTTTTTTAAATTGCATCTTGTCCATCATTTTACATATCTCTCATTCTACCAACTAACTACCTCAGCTACAGACATCCTTTCATTACCTACAGGCATCCCTTCAAGATGCTTTCAGTGTGGATTGTTGGGCACAATTATGTTTTCTGGTGCACAAAGTATGCTGAACTCAGAGGTATTCACAGAGACCTAGCTTTGCAAAATGTAGACATTAAATGGATTGGACAGAGAGGATTAATTGATGCCTTTGGTTAAAACCTTTTTGAATCTCCAACCCCCTAACCTCATGATTGTGCACTGTGGTGGCAAAGACCTAGGCACATTGACTGGGGTAGGTCTGGAAATGCTTAGGAAGGCGCCTTTGCAGAATGTATGTTACTTTTCCCTCCAAACTGTCTTTGTATACTCTAACATATGCCAAAGACAGAAATGGAAGTGGTCCAATCAATTTTATCCTCAGATTGGGAAAGCTAGAAAACATTTCAATAAAGCTGTTTCTGCTTACCTCAGAGACCAAATGGATCTAATATACTGTTTTCATTGCTATTAGTTGTTAGTTGTTTAAACGTTAAATCTGTAATAGCGAATTACTTTTTCTTTTTTCTTTTTATGTACTCTGTTTCATCTTGTAAATTAATTTCAAGTTCTTCATCTGAGCTATGAAAGTTATTTTCAGTAAGGAAATTGTCATGTCCTGTTTCTTGTTTTTTCTTACATTTCTTCTTTTCATTATACATAGATGCATAGTCAGCTAATGTACATTGTTCTAATTCTTCAGGGCATTTGCTGTACCTCACTATAATATTATCATATTGTATTTTACAAGATGCATCTGGTAACAAATAGATAGTTTCTATGTCTTTTAATAAGTATGTCCGCTTTTCATTAGGAATTGTATAAATAAATACAAAAGATCTAGAACTTTTCCATAAAGGAATTTGTAGTATAAGATAGGCTGCTTCTTGTGCACTTATTTCTGTACAGTTTAAGAATTTGTTACCTATATGCTTAAGTTGTTCTTTAATACTTGGATTGTGATATACTTCTTTAGCTGCTTGAGCAATTAATTTGCTCATTCCTCGCTGTGATTTACTAATATATGAAACAATATACACAGCACATGCATATGCATCTAAGATGTATTGTATATCTATATTTGCTTGCCATGCTTGCAAAATAGTAGGATTGTAGTTATTTATAAAGCATTCAGCTGGTGTTCTTTTTAGGAAAATAGTATTTTTTTCTATAACAGATTGTATACATAAAGTATATTGTTGTAGATCTATGTTCATAGAATCTAAAAACTGTTCAAACGTATAAGTTTGGAATTTGCTGTAAGAGCTCTGTATTTGTTTTGTCTAGCTCTATTGGTTCTAGTATAAAAGTTTCAGGCATTGGATATCTTGGATAATGATATTTGCATGTTCTTTTAAGTTTGATTCAGCAGTTTTTTGTATGGCCGTGTCTTTGTAGGGGTATTAAAGACTCTATAGCTGGATCTTGGGGTTTTGCACATGTAACATACTTATTTATAAAAGTAGTGACTTCATTGATATCAGAACTTTCATATAGTGGAGCATTTTCTATCCATATTATAGCATGTATATGTGGTGATCCACGTTGTTGGAATTCCACTCTATAAAAGTAATCAATCATCTTGCCAATTGGATTACTTTTATGCAATAAAATGCAATTAAATAATTTCCTAACTTGGAAGTCAAAATGTCTTGCACATGAAATGGGATTTTGCTGTATAAATTTGCATTTTGTTTCCCATGACATATTGTCAAACTCTTCTTTTGTGCATTCTGGTCTTTTTTCTATTCTCAATAATATGTTAATTAAGTGATACCATTTAGTTTCTGCAGCTGATAATGTTAAAAAAAAGGTTGGTAATCCTAATTGTCTAATCATAGCAAAGAGGTCTTTTTTGCATTGTTCCCAATATGGTGGTGAACTACGTATTGTTTTTAGTATTTTGTACCCTTCATTAAACTGTAAAATGGTATCTAATTTATCTTTTATGTCTTTGGCAGTTATAATGTTTCCATTATTAAAGTATTTTCTAAGAGAGATACATATTTTGCTTTGTATTTGTTTAATGTGTAATGCTTTTACTTTAAAGAAAATATTAGTAATGGACTTTGCTACTCTTAGATCATTACTTCTTACTTCTGATTGACAGATTGTGCTGTAATGTATTGGGACATGCCTTTCTTTATTAGTTGGCCTTCGTTTTCCGCAAAATATAGTTGGGAATGCTAAATATTCTGAATCTTTGTCTTCATATAAGCCTCTTGGTGTGTTATATTCTGCAGGTGCTACACTTAAAATATTATTTGTTTCTGTAGTAATTGTTTCATTATCTAACATAGTATCTAAATTTCCTGCTGGAATGTTGTCTGAGGAATCAGATGAATTACTTGTATCTGAAGTCTCATCACAAGAATGTATATCTTGTGTTGTATAATCCCAATCTTTATTAACAGTGATTCCATATTCTTGAAACAAAGTGCTAGTAGTTGCCAAATATAAAGCTGCACGTTTTACTTTGTTTGGTCTAACATTTTCTAAATGGGTATAGATTTATAACTTAATTTCCTTTTTAATTTTATTGGGATTGTCATGTTATCATTAATTTGCCTTGGTAAAATAGTTACAGTTGTCATAACATCTGCAGGTACATTTACTACTGCACCTGATAGAGATTTTTGGAATCCACGTGGTAATGTTCTAATTTGTAAAAAAGGTATTCTTGGTGATACTAATCTTTCTTCTAAGTTATGCAAGTGTAAGACTGCTGGGATATCAGGAAATGTCATCCCATTATAAACTGAACATGGAGGTATTTTGCTCTTACAAATATATGTGTAACATGTTTGTCATATCTCATCTGTTGTGTATTTGCTAATGTTACATTCTATGAATTTTGCCCGCTTACTAATATTGTTTGTTTTTTGTAGACTTTGCTTATGCCATAGTTGATTGCAAATAGTGCAAGTGTACTCAGGAACATATCTTATTTCTGCATGAAATATACTAATTATATCCTTTGTTGTTTGACCTGTAACATTTCTAGTATTATTAGGTCTATTTTCTCTGTCTTGTGTATGTTTTCTTTTCCTATTACTGATATTTTCTCGAATTTGTATACTATTTGTTGTTTGAGTTTCGGATTCAATATCAGGTGTTACTGTGTTCATTATATCAGTATTGCTATTAGTTATGTGTGAAGCCGAATAACTGTATGTTGTTAAATGCAGTCCAATGGCTTGACTATTGCTGCTTTGTTTGTTAATAATTGTACTTCCTACTTGTAAGTTAGTTGAAGGAATCTCTGATAATGCATTTAGAGATATATGTGTCGTATGGACATATATGATTTTATAGACTTAACATTTCCTTTTCTATGGTTTCTTTGTGTTTTCTGTAATGATATTTTGCTAATTGTTTTTATGTTCACTGTAGTTAATTCTAAAGTAATACTCACTGAATTTGTAATCTTTTCTTTATCAGCTAACTTTATGATGTATTCCATAATAAGATTAATAGAGTCAATTGGTATAGCAATACATGTTCCATTAGGATGTGGTATTGCATTTTCATTTTGGCTATGTGAATCAAATATAAAGTATGGATGTATAGTTTTAAATACAGAAATTGTATATCTACCTATACAGATCAATACACCAGTTTGCGAATTAATTGTAGAAGTTAATGTTGATATAAATTTACTATGTGAAGTTTGTGCTGATTTTGTTACTTCGTCTCTAAAGCAATTCTTGAGTTTAATAGCATATATTATGTTATTGCTTTGTATGTAATTTGGTAAATGTTGCGATTGCATACAATGTTGTTCATCAACAGAGTGCATTTCTGTGTACAAAGCATCTCCGAGATTCATAATACAATGTAAATCTACACTATCCCAAATATATGCTGGTTTACAGTAGTTCTGTAGAATAGCAAATATACTATTTTGCAGAGAATGTGTATATTGAATACTATTAGTACTATGTTATGTTATGTTATGTTAATGGACATTTGTTGAGCGCACTGTCACCATGAGTTTCCTGGCGCTGATAGAGCACTGAGACTGTACAAGAGGGGTTTTATTGGGAGTGTGAGAAAAGCAGAGTTTTTAAAGATTTCCTAAATGATAAGAGGGAATGTGAGGTCTTGAGGGAGAGTGGAAAAGAATTCCATAATTTGGGAGCTAGATGAGAGAAGCTGCGGCCACCTAATTTGACAAGTTTAAACTGGGAAGTGACTAGAAGCTGAAGGTGAGTGGACCTCAGAGTACGGGAAGGGCAGTAGGGGATGACCAAGGACTTCAAAAAACCAGGAGCAGGAGAGGGGCCAGTCAAGGCTTTAAAGACCAGGCAGCCGACCTTGAAGGCTATTCTTTCACTGACTGGGAGCCAATGAAGTTGATGTAATAAGGGTTTGGCCGACTGCCATCTAGGGATTTTGAATGCCAGTCTGGCAGCCTGGTTTTGAATGATCTGTAGCCTAGACAACAGGGATTTGGAGAGGCCGAGGTACAAGGAATTGGAAAAATCCAGGCGGGACATCACCAATGCTATTAGAACTTGTAGCAGAGCTTCAGGGGTCAAGAGGTGGGCCGCTTTCCGTATCCTGTGTAGCTGGAACATACAGGAAGATGTTACGGCGCTCACCTGGGCCTTAAGAGTGAGCTCAGAGTCAATAATGACACCAAGGCTCTTTACACAGCCAGCTGGAGAAGGAGACGGACCAAGCTCAGATGGCCAATACTGGGGGCCCCAGTGGGGAGCGCTTCTCCCAGGGAGGAGGAGCTCAGTTTTCCCAGGGTTGAGCTTTAATTGATTTTGGTTCATCCAGTGCTGGATGTGTATCATGACCGCCTTAAAGTTGGTGACGGCATCAGGGGAAGAGAGGGGAAATATAATTTGTAAGTCATCAGCGTAATTGAATACGGTGACGTCCCAGCTGCCCAGGGAGTGAATAAGAGGCTGAAGATACAAATTAAAAAGGAATGGGGACAGAGAAGAACCCTGGGGGACCCCACAGGGAGATGGTGCACTGGTGGCGCTAAAGGGACCCAAACTAACTGCCTGGGATCTGCCCTCTAAGAAGGACTTAACCCAGGACAGGGCGAGCCCGCGGACTCCGGCGGCCTCGACACGGTGGAGTAAGATGTTATGATCCACCGTGTCGAATGCCGCCGACAAGTCCAATAGGACCAATGCCTGAGGGCGTCCTCTGTCAGCATTACGTCTGAGGTTGTCCAACACGGCGAGGATCACCGCCTCGGTAGAATGGGCTGGTCTGAAGCCGGCCTGGTTCATTTCCAGGAAGTTGGACTCCTCAATGAATTGCGAGAGGCAGGTAGTCACATGTGCCTCCAAGATTTTAGACAGGTAAGGCAGAAGAGAGATGGGCCGGTAGTTGGCGAGGACCGCTGGGTCTGCGCCAGGTTTTTTTAACAAGGGCACCAATACGGCCTCCTTGAAAGAGCTAGGGACTGTGCCAGAATTAAGGGAAGTGTTAAGTAGGGGTAAAATACAGTGCGGTAGAGTATGACAAATGTTGCAGAGCACAGAAGGGGGACAGCAGTCCTTAGGGGAGCCGGATTTCAACCGGGTAGCCAACTTGGCTAAAGAATCGGGATCGAGTGTGGGAAAACAAGTCAAAGTGAGAGTGTTGATGGAAGGGACTGCAGTGATAGCTGAAGAAGGGGAAAGAGGGATAGACTTTTTAATTGCCAGGATCTTGTCGATAAAGAAGGTGTTCAAGGCGTTACATGACTCTGCGGAGGGAGGCAGATTCTGGAGTGTCCTGGTGTCCGATGTTAATTCACCAAGAACCTTGAAGATCTCTTTAGATTTATTGGGGGCTGTTGATATTCTCTCAGAGAAGAAAGCAGATTTAGTTGTAATGATGGCTTTTTTATATGCTTTACGTGCGAGCACGTACACCTCCCTGTCTGCGCTAGAATAGGTACGCCTCCACCTGCGCTCCAATTGGCGCAGCACAAGGTGTTGAGATTTCAGTGTTGAGTTGAACCATTTGTGGGATTTGCTATGGCGTGAGCGAGGGAAACGGGACAGGGGGGCGAATTGGTCGCTAGCAGTAGTGAGCCAATGGACAACATTGGCGTCCAGTGTATTGACGCCAAGGGCATTACTAGTTGGGGGCTGAGTCTCCGCAAGAAAGGAGAGAAAAGCAGAGGAATCAAGCGCGTTCCATTTCCGGGCGATCCCACCCTCCGAAGGAGGTGGCTTAACCAGGCCCTTTACAGAAATAGAGGACTCAATCAGCGAATGGTCAGACCAGACGCAGGGGGAAATACTCGGACGGGAGAGCAAAACCCCCTGCGTCCAGATATGATCCAGAATGTGGCCCCCGATGTGAGTGGGGGTAGTGACGTGCTGGGTCAGGTTTAAGCTGAGGAGTGCCTCAAACAGTTCAGTGGCGTGGGGGCCGGCATCAGTGTGGTTAAACCAGTAATTGAAATCGCCAAACATGGCGATACGGGCGGAAGAGGTCATCAGGGCGGCGAGCTGTTCACTAAGGGCAGCAGGAAACAGGGGCATAGGGGTGGGAGGGCGGTATAGAACGATAAGGGTCAGGGCACCAGCTTCCGTTGCTAGGTTGATGACAAGATTCTCGACCTCAGGGAGACATAACGAAGAAGACGCAATAAGTGACAGATCTTTACGTATGATTGCCGCCACCCCCCCGCCACGACGGGCTGTAGGCCGGTTGGCGTTCAACATATAGTAGTTATGAGGTAGGGCAGCCAAGATGTCGGGGAGGGAGAGGTCAGACAGCCAGGTCTCGGTAAGCAGCAGGACCTCAGGGTTCTCAGCTGTCAACAGGAGAAAAATATCGACATGATGTTGGGGGAGGGAACGTGTGTTGAGATATAGTATACGAATCTGGGTCTCGGACGAGATGGGGGCCGACAAGGATTTTTGGGTGAGCTTAGGACAAGGTGTGTCAGCCGAAATGCCAAGAGATACAAGGTGGTCCCAGATTGTAGATGAAAGGGCGCAGGGGGGGTGCTGTAGACCTCTAAGTGAAGCAGGAGAATAAGTAATGGAAAGGGCAGCGCCCCGAGGCCCTAGGCCCGTCTGGTCGCGGACGGGCGCAGACGGGCTTGTCTTAGGCGCGCCTTCGGCGCGCAAACGGCGCGCCCGCTGCGCTCGTCCGCTGCGCTTCCGGGGGAAGCACATTTCTATAGGGAGAGGGGGCGTGGCCTAAGGGTGGTGGGCGTGGCCACAGTGCTTCCAGTCCGTGATGTCAGCCCTGGAGAGATTCCCCAATCAGCGCTAAGGTCTGTTTTGCTGAGGGTGCACTGGGCGAATGGCAAGGTGAGCTTGTAGTTAGTTTAAAAAGCACAGTATCACACAATAGATTAAAAGTCTTAAAAACTCTACAGTCACCACAAAAAGTCTCCCGGCTATCCGCCTCAGGAGCTTACCAGTACTGAGTAATACTATGTGTATTTTTTTCCTGTGTATGTGTGTTATTTAAAATATCTAATTCTTGTTGTGCTTGTATTAAAATATTTGCATCTATGTTGGTATTATTTGCTTGTTGTGCAATGTGCTATTGTTTATACTTTCAGGAAGTATTATGGTATTACTTTCAGTAATAGGTGTACATGTATAATAGCAATTACTTGAATATGTGTTGGTATGTAAATTACTTGTTGATATTGTCTGTTGTTATACATTTATGTGTGTGTTAATAATATGTTCTCTTTCTGTGTTGTTCTTAAGTGTTTTCTTAAGTATACTTGCATATGTGTTAGTAGCAGTAGTCTCTTGTGGTGTATTAGTATATTGTGTTGTACTTATGTTCCTGCTGTTGGTTGTAGACATATTCTTATGTGTTGTTGTTGGAATTAAAAGTGTACTGGAATATGTACTAGTACTAGGAGTATTATCTAAAGATGCTAATGGCTGTTTCTCAGAAAAAAATGTGTTTGCTTTAGATTTAGATCCCTGGATTTTTTTTTTGCAGTTTCTATACATGCTTCAAATGCCTGTGTGAAAAAATGTTGACATGCTTTAGTAGAATGCACATACAGATTTTTGGGTGCTAATGCATTTCTATTTTGTTCATTAATCACCATTGCTTTTTGAAGTGACTTTTTTTAATCGTACTTAATTGTATTGGAGTTAATTCATAGAGTACACAATTCATATTTGGTTTCTTTAGATAGTGTGCCAGCTTTGTGATGTACTCTATACGTTTTTTAATATGAACTGTATAGTAATACATGTTCCATTTGGGTGAGGCATTCCAGTGTTATCACGACTATGTGAGTCAAATACAAAGTATGAATTGTTATTTTTAAAAATGGATATTACATAAATTTCCATGCAAAGTAAAACACCTGACTTTAAATCAAGTACCGGTTTTAATATTTTTTGCAAATTTGGAAATGAAGGGTCAAATTGTTGTAATATGTTCCCATAAGAAGGTTCTTTAAGCTTAAGTGAATAGATAGTCGTATTGTGTTCTATAAAATTTGGTAAATCATCTGGATTCATAAGTTGTTCTTTATTAATAGAATGCATATCTGTATATAAAGCATCACCTAATTCCATAATGTAATGCAAGTCTTCTTCAGTCCATGTATTTGCATCTTTTTAATAGTTGTGTATAATTGCAAACATACTATTTGGCAAGCATTGATACCTCTTGAATTAGCTGAAAATTTGTAATGGCCTTGATGATAATCTGCTGGCAGTATTGGCATCATATTTTTTGAAATTTAGTAAACATTTTTTTTCAAACTAATTATTTTATTGCTAGAAGTTTTGGTATAGCTGTGTCCTAGCCCTTTATTTTGTTTTATATATATATATATATATATATATATATATATATATATATATATTACCTACTGGCGGTCGCCAGTAGGTATATATAGTTAGGATTTTTTCTCTATGGGATTTTTGAAAATTCTATGTCTAATAACTTTGGCGTTTGTGGACGGAATTGGCTGAAATTTTCAGGAAAATGGCACATTTTGTTTCTGAGTAGCCCTTGAAAATTTGGGGGGGGTTCGTCAAGGGGGGGCCGAGAAAAAAGGGGGGTCCCAAAACGTGTTTTTAACATTGAGTTTTCCATAGGGCGGTTGGCCTCACTTTTAGCCCGAACGGCTGAATGGATTTGCACGAAACTTGGCAAAATTGTAGGGACTGGTAGCCCGATGTGCCTTTTGTAGGTCTCAATATATGTGCTACAGTGGATTTTGAGAAATTAACGTTTAAAAAAAGATATATATCTGTAACAGCGGACCGGGCAGCGCTCCAGGACGCGTATTTTTCGCGCAACGGAGCTTTGTGAAGCGAAGCTGATTGGTTCTCCGGCGTCTGTAAACATTCCAAACAGTCCGTAGCGGCCGCCATCTTGTCTCTCGGTAGGATCGAGAGACAAGCGGAGGCCAAACCGAAGGGGCAAATGACCATAAGGGGGCATAGTAGATCCTCCCTGACCGTTTAGGTTTGATGTGGAGGTTTTAAAAGGGCCCCGCGGGGCAAAAAAAAATAATAATAATAATAATCGAACAGCTGAATGGATTTGCACGAAACTTGGCAAAATTGTAGGGACTGGTAGCCCGATGTGCCTTTGCTAGATCTCAATATATGTGCTCCAGTGGATTTTGAGAAATTAACGTTCAAAAAAAGATATATATCTGTAACAGCGCACCGCTTCGCGTACTTTTCGCGTTACGGAGCTTTGCGAAGCGAAGCTGATTGGCTCTCCGGTGTCTGTAAACATTCCAAACAGTCCGTAGCGGCCGCCATCTTGTCTCTCGGTAGGATCGAACAGCTGAATGGATTTGCACGAAACTTGGCAAAATTGTAGGGACTGGTAGCCCGATGTGCCTTTGCTAGGTCTCAATATATGTGCTTCAGTGCATTTTGAGAAATTAACGTTGAAAAACAAGATATATATCTGTAACAGCGCTCCGCTTCGCGGAGATAAAATTATATGTGTATTACCTAGCTGTTGCTAACACCAGTTAGCGACGGCTAGTAGAAGATAGCGACCATCTTGGGCCCCACTTTGCATGTGAGTGATATTTATCACTAATGACATGCAAAGTGGGCATGCCAAGATGTTAGCGACTGGAAACAGTCGCTAACATCGCTATCTCCTATTATCAACTTTTGGAAATATTCGAGATAAGCGCGAATATCTCCAAAAGCTACCACCTGCCCTGAGCAGTTCTTAGCCATGTTATCCAATGGGAGGTGGATAACATGGCTAAGAGCATTAGCTCGGTAATGCATGAATATCGCTGAGTTTTCAGCGATATTAATGCATTGCGGTCGTTTTTTATCGTATTTGCGATAAACCTTGATAATAGCAAGGTTTATCTGCGATAATTTCTGACGGTAAAAAAATCGTTGCTAAGCATCGTTAGGGATAAATATCGCTTAACTTTGGTAATATGCCCCAACGTCTGTTAACGTTCGATTCGAAGGAAATCAGGAAGTGTTGAAAAACATTGTCTGCGCCATCTTGTCTTTTTTCAAATGCCACACTTTTGTCGTGCACGGCAGCCATTTTAGATGCCTTGACCAGACCCACTCTGTGCACGCTGTCGATCCTTAGCATGGCTCCCCACCCTCGCAATCATCTCCCCCAGGCAGTGGTCACCCCCGCTCTCTGTCTTATGCATGGGTAATAAACCTCCCCCCATCTGCGCTGCTCTTCCCTGAGAATCACACCCTGTGCCCGCCCGACACCTCGCTTTCGCCCTATTCACTACCGCACCCTCTGACACTCCTTTTCCTCTGTGTCCGATTGTCCAGGCTGGTCCTAGGGTATCAGCTAGCCCTGCAGATGTAGTTTATGGCCACAGCTGTAAAGAATCACCCCTCTTCAAAGGAGTTATAGTAGATCAAGGCCCACACTCGATGAGATCCGTCACAGCAGAAGTGTTGCTATTATCTGAAAACCATCCTGTATTGTGATTGGGGAGGGGACCGAGCCTGAAGCGGAAGATTCCAGGGATGACTCTTTGTACATCAAAGTTTTTACAATTATGTGTCACATTAAAAATATATAGCACTCCGACAAAGTAGTAAGATTATAAAACTTTAATAATTTATAAATATATACAAGAAAACAAAAATAGTAATAACATATAAACATTTTTAGGGAAAAACAACGAAGTAGCGGTCGGCTGTGCGAATAGTCCCAACGCAGCACAACGTCCAGATTTCCGGCGTGGGGCGTCGCGGGGGGTGGGTCATCAGTAGCAAACTGTTGTGCGAATAGTTCCAAGGCAGCAGAACGCGCTGAAATCTAGATGACACGAAAGTGATGTCTAGTAAGTTGCCACCCAGCAAATAACGGCGTGGGGCGTCGCGGGGGGTGGGTCATCAGTAGCAAACTGTTGTGCGAATAGTTCCAAGGCAGCAGAACGATGGCACCAAGGTGATGTCCAGTAAGTTGCCGCACTGGTTTTGGTATCCTACAATGCTGCTCCGAATAACGGCGTGGGGCGCCCCGGGGGAGGCGGCGTGAACGGGCCTCTCCAGGTGGAGTGTCATCTGTTGTAGTGGGGCGCCCCTTTACCGTTTCAGTTGCCATTCCGTCCGTTTTTGGTCCACTGTGTCAAAAGCCGCAATTCAGCTGAGTTGCGCCCACTCTTGCGGTGCAGCGATAGGCGGCTGTCACAGGACTCTCAAAATGGCGGCAGGCTGTTTCCTTTTTGGGCCTGGTTCACTGAAATGGCCCTAGGACACCTTGGAAATCGGACGCTTGTCTGCTAGGTCTTGGACCCCATTCTCGAAAGCGTCCCCTCCGCCTTGAGAATTCATCAAAAGTTTTGGGGGCCCCGACTCCTGCAGGCTTCTGGTGGGGAGCGGCTGCCATGATTTCTCGCGGAATGACCACGACTGAGCTACGAGATGGTGGTGCTCTCATGCTGACGCCAGCTTCAGTCTGAAACATCCAGAAACAAGGTGGGGCTTTCATCGTTTGGGAAAAAAAAAAAGTTTTCATCCAATGAAAAGTGTTGTTTTTAGGTCATATGATCAAGCCTTCCATCATTAGGAAACCAAAAGTAAAATGAACCAATGAAAAGTTTTATAAACAAGTCACATGACCTGTTATGCGGCATAGGGTATAAAATGCGGAGAAAATACGTTGGCACGTGAGGCGGCGTCAGTAGCGGACCGATGTGCGAATAGGCCGAAGGCAATACAACGCGCCAAGATCCGGATGGCACCGAGGTGGTGTCATAGTTGAGAGTTCTGAGCAGCGGTTGTAACACTGTCTGAAGCTTATTTGCAGCTGCTGCAGCTTCACTACGCGCCAAGATCCGGATGGCACCGAGGTGGTGTCTAGTAAGGTGCACTGGTGTGGCCATCCTACAATGCTGAAAGTCAGCGTGGGGCGCCCCGTTGGCCTGTGAGTTTGCGTCAGTAGCGGACCGATGTGCGAATAGGCCGAAGGCAGCACAACGCGCCAAGATCCGGATGGCACCGAGGTGGTGTCTAGTAAGTTGCCGCACTGGTGTGGCCATCCAACAATGCTGAAAGTCGGCGTGGGGCGCCCCGTTGGCCTGTGAGTTTGTGTCAGTAGCGGACCGATGTGCGAATAGGCCGAAGGCAGCACAACGCGCCAAGATCCGGATGGCACCGAGGTGGTGTCTAGTAAGTTGCCGCACTGGTGTGGCCATCCTACAATGCTGAAACTCGGCGTGGGTCACCCCATTAGCCTGTGAGATGGCGTCAGTAGCGGACCGATGTGCGAATAGGCCGAAGGCAGCACAACGCGCCAAGATCCGGATGTCACCGTGGTGGTTTCATAGTTGAGAGGCACTTCATCTGCAGTGGGGCGCCGAGATCCGGATGGCACCGAGGTGATGTCTAGCAAGTTGCTGTACTGGTGTGGCTATCCTACAATGCTGATAGTCGGCGTGGGGCGCCCCGTTGGCCTGTGAGATGGCGTCAGTAGCGGACCGATGTGCGAATGGGGCCAAAGGCAGCGCAACAATATATTCTGAATTGAAGACACCACAAGGCGCTGAGATGCCAAGTTCCAGATGGCACCGAGGTGGTGTCTAGCAAGTTGTGGCACTGGTGTGGCCATCCTACAATGGTAAAAGTCGGCGTGGGGCGCCCTGTTGGCCTGTGAGATGGTGTCAGTAGCGGACTGATGTGCGAATGGGGCCAAAGGCAGCGCAACAATATTTTCTGACTGACACCACAAGGCGCTGAGATGCCAAGATCCGGATGGCACCGAGGTGATGTCTAAGTTGCGGACCGATGTGCGAATGGGGCCAAAGGCAGCGCAACAATATTTTCTGAAGAGAAGACACCAAAAGGCGCTGACATTCCAAGATCCGGATGGCACCGAGGTGGTGTCTAGCAAGCTATGCAGTTGAGTTGTGTGCGCACTTGCGGCGAATAGGTCGAAGGCAGCATAACAATGTTTTCTGAATAGAAGACACCACAAGGCGTTGAGATTCGGTTACCACCGGGGTGATGTCTAGCAAGTTGCCGCACTGGTGTGGCCATCCTACAATACTGCTCCGAATAACGGCGTGGGGTGCCCGAAGGGGGGGGGGGGAGCCGGCGTGAATGGGCCTTCCTAGGTGGAGGCTCGTCTGCTGTAGTGGGGCGCCCCTTTACCGTTTCAGTTGCCATTCAGCTGAGTTTCGGCTGCTGTTGATGCTACAGCGACAGGCGGCTGCAAGAGGACTCTCAAAATGGCGGCCTGTTCTTTGGATTTGGGCCTGGTCCACTAAAATGGCCCTGGGACACCTTAGAACTCGGACGCTCGATTTTTTTTTCCTTTCCTGTACATGCAAAAAAAGGTAAATGCCCGGTACGTTACACGCTTCATCTGCCACGATGAACTCTCCAGAGGAACCGAAAAAATATATAGTTGTGGTAACTATACCATGCATCGTCATATGGAAAGGTGGCACCAATTAATTATAGTGCTGCATAAAAGAGAGATTTGGAGGAGAACCCCTGACCTGCTAGTACATTCATCAAAGAAGTGGCACTGAGAGCTTCAGAGGCAAGGGAAACGGTCCCAAATATTTAGAAGAACTTTGGAAAGATTAAAATGACATGTTTAGATTGTGGTAAATTAATTTCATGTGGACAGTTGAGTGTTACTCTAATAAATACAGCATATGAACATCATCATAGTCGATGGTTGGTAGAGACATTTTGACTATATCCTGGACCTGCCCGTCCTCGCCCAAAATGGCGCCGGAATAAATGGGACTCGTAACTCCTTGTTGTGTACTGGTTGCAGAACCTTGAAATCACGAGATACGTATGCAGTTTTGAAGCACATGGCGGGCGGGGACGAGAATTGATTGAATATTTCGACATCCCTATTGATATTAAGTTCTGATGTGTTATTGATTACTGTACTGTTGAAAGTTCGAATTAACGTCACCCATGGTACTTGCCCGCAAATGTATATCTAGATAATTTTATTGTAACTGGCCCTGTCGTATTTTAATTATAAAATGTACGTCCACCGATTCCGTAACTGTTAGACACCTTAGTTCTTGCAACCTAATGGCCCGCCCGTTACGTTCCTCTACAGTGTAAATGTCTATTCATCATATACGATTACAGTTTGCTCCGTGGCAGGCCCACGTGGTTATAGGCTCGTATTTGTATAATGAAATTTTCACAATAAAGGTTTTTAAAAGAAAACATGGTAGTAGTATATACATTGGTAAAGTTTTTAATAATAGTCACTGTTTTAGAATCATTAAAAGGCAAGTGAAATAAAGCAGACCAATTACATGAAGGGTAAAAGGTATAATACGAAGGAACGCAGTAAAGATAAATGGTCAAGGGCTGTTGTGTTTTCTATTCCTGCAACATAAAGTGATCGATAAGAATCTCATATTCAGGCGTATCGGCGACTAAGACAGCAGGTCGACCCTCTTTTGCTCAACGGCTCCGTCATGGGACGAAGAAACGCTCTTTTTCTCGAAAAAAGAATATATTTTACTTGCAGGACAGTTGTAAAATTTCCGGGAAAGTACATTAGCCTGGAACATTATAACATATATTTAAGAAAAAATAATGTTCGGAAGTAATGAAAAGCGTAATTTTTAGGTGATATGACCAAGCCTTTCATCATTACAATAAGAAAAGTAAAATGAACCAATGAAAAGTTTTATTAACAAGTCACATGACTTGTTATGCTTACGTTACGCGCTGCGCGCCCCGGATGACTTCCGGATGCGCTAACGCGGCGCGTCATATGACGCATTACGCGACAACGCAGGTCCAGAATATAGTCAAAATGTCTCCACCAACCAGCGGTCGGAACACAACCCCTTTCAGCAGGCTAAATAGTTCTGTTAAATGACAACAGAAGGGACAGGCAACAAGAACCATCAGTCAAAGAGGGGAGGGCTAGTTCTTCTCTACCGGGTTACATTGGGGCGCTACCGGAACTGATCGAATTGGTAGTCTACAGTGTTTCTGGATGTTTCAGACTGAAGCTGGGGTTAGCATGAGAGCAGCACCATTTCGTAGCTCCGTTGTGGCCATTCCGCAACCAATCATGGCAGCCGCTCTTTATCGTTATTTTGGGCGGGGTGGGTGGCGGAGCCGAGCTGTTTTGCAGCCATCATTGTGTGGAGTTCAGTTCATCTCACTAGTTTTGTATTTGTCATGAGGGGTTGTTCCTAATGTTTCTATTTTAGCGAGGTCAAAAAGAGATCCCATTAGTGGCCTACTGATTTTACTCGATTCCTTTTCTTTTTTTTTACACGATTTTTCGTTATCTGCAAAGACTAAACAGAGTATTGCGACTCTGTGTTTGTTTGTAAATAGAGAATGAACCAAAGAGAACTAATTCTAAAACAGTAAATACTTGGATAACAATCAATCAAATGGAGAGAGAAGCAGGCACGACGGATTACAACGGGGGCAAAGGCCTGCGTTAACTACCTTTCACTATCTGCAAAGAGAGAGTACTCCTAATAGAAATGAGGGGGGGCACCATTCAAAGCAGATCAGTGTGCATAAACACGAAAATGTTTTCACTTACCACGTACTTGACATTCGACAGCTTATGATATTTGCTATTAAAAAACCATTGAAATTCACTGAAAAAACCATAGGTTATAGACCATATATAGTTAGGAATTAGCATTTACAAAACCTTGGAAATTCACTGAAAAAACCATAGGTTATAGACCATATATAGTTAGGAATTAGCATTTAAAAAAACCTTATTTTACTCACACAAAACCATTGAAATTCCATATATAGTTAGTTGCACTAACTATATATCGCGCACCCGCAATCCACTGCTGATCATGTCACATATTACATCATTCATGACATGGTCAGTGACATCACTGATGACATCACTGATGACATCTCAAATGACATCACTGATGACATCACTGATGACATCTCAAATGACATCACTGATGACATCACTGATGACATCTCATTTGACATTACTGATCACATCACTGATGACATCATTCATGTGATAATACGATGAACCTCTTCAGACTCTAATATAACCTTAGATACACTCAGTGTAAACAGACACTCACAGACTGTCACTCATCCATGGAGTTACTCACACACCTAGTCAGTCATGCAAAGAATCAATCACACTTCCATTTCCTCAACTATACAGTTATACACACCTTACTTATTCAAACATATACTAACACATATTTACTCTATTATACAATCCCTGATACAAGTTCACAGTGATCCATACAGCCACTCACACATTCACTGGCTCTTATGCACAGTTATTTATATATGTCAACTCTCACATGTACTGTGTTTTACATATGTACTTACTTTGACATGCAGCACTGAGATATCCATTCACTCACCAATACACTCATGCACACAGTCAACCGCCCATACAGCTGTTTCCACATGCACTTTTGAACCCATACATCTAGTGAATCAACTGCTCACACATCTATGCACAGAGTCATACACCTCCCAGCCACCCACCCACACACTCAGTCTCCCATACAAATACTTGGGCAACCAATCAATAACCCATATAGTTACTCATATAGCTACTGATCAACACATGCAGCAGTTTACAGAACAACAGACATAATGATGCACAAATTAAGACAGTTTAGTCACTAACCCATGCACTCAGTGAGACACATTTAATCACTCACTCATACATTCAGTCATGCACCTACTAAATCCTTTGTCCAGACACTTATACTTCCACTCATTCTTCAATATGTAAGACACATTTTAACTTTACAGAACCATACAGTCACTGGATGTTGTCATCAGTGATGTCATCAGTGATGTCATTTGAGATGTCATCAGTGATGTCATCAGTGATGTCACTGACCATGTCATGAATGATGTAATATGTGACATGATCAGCAGTGGATTGCGGGTGCGCGATATATAGTTAGTGCAACTAACTATATATGGAATTTCAATGGTTTTGTGTGAGTAAAATAAGGTTTTTTAAATGCTAATTCCTAACTATATATGGTCTATAACCTATGGTTTTTTCAGTGAATATATATATATATATATACACTATTTATAAAATATTTGAAGGCACTACTTATTTGGCTATATGTGAAGTTAAAGAAAATATTAAGCTACTTTATTTGCAAATATGTTTTGCAAAATATTTTTTAACGTATGGAGTTTTATTTATTTTTTAAACTGTAAATTAAGGATTTAATTAAAATATATATACATTTGATCTACCATTAAGTATATATATTTATATAAATATGTATACATATATATATATACACACACACACATATATATATATATATATATATTCACTGAAAAAACCATAGGTTATAGACCATATATAGTTAGGAATTAGCATTTACAAAACCTTGAAAATTCACTGAAAAAACCATAGGTTATAGACCATATATAGTTAGGAATTAGCATTTAAAAAACCTTATTTTACTCACACAAAACCATTGAAATTCCATATATAGTTAGTTGCACTAACTATATATTGCGCACCCGCAATCCACTGCTGATGATGTCACATATTACATCATTCATGACATGGTCAGTGACATCACTGATGACATCACTGATGACATCTCAAATGACATCACTGATGACATCACTGATGACATCTCATTTGACATCAATGACCACATCACTGATGATATCATTCATGTGACAATACAATGCATCTCCTCACATTTTAATATAACCTCTGTTTCACCCAGTGTTAAAAACAGAGTATAATTTTTGAAACCATTGACACACCAATACTAGTTACTACATACGTACTCACTGATTCCTACGTCTACACACACATTCACTCATTCACCCATACAATCATTCATACATACAATCACTCATGTTTACAACACAATCATATGCACTCATACACCTATACAGACACTCACACTCTGCCACTCATCCATGGAGTTACTCACACACCTAGTCAGTCCTGTAAAGAATCAATCACACTTCCATTTTCTACTCTATACAGTTAAACATAGAGCACCTTACGTTTTCAACCATATACTAACACATACTTACTCTCTTATACAATCATTGATACAAGTACACATTGATCTGTACAGAGTCACACACCTCCCATCCAGCCACACACACACTCAGTCTCCCATGCAAATACTTGGGCAATCAATCAATAACCCATATAGTTACTCATATAGCTACTGATCAACACATGCAGCAGTTTACAGAACAACAGACATAATGATGCACAAATTAAGACAGTTTAGTCACTAACCCATGCACTCAGTGAGACACATTTAATCACTCACTCATACATTCAGTCATGCACCTACTAAATCCTTCGTCCAGACACTTATACATCCACTCATTCTTCAATATGTAAGACATATTTTAACTTTACAGAAACATAGTCACTGGATGTTGTCATCAGTGATGTCATCAGTGATGTCATTTGAGATGTCATCAGTGATGTCATCAGTGATGTCACTGACCATGTCATGAATGATGTAATATGTGACATCATCAGCAGTGGATTGCGGGTGCGCAATATATAGTTAGTGCAACTAACTATATATGGAATTTCAATGGTTTTGTGTGAGTAAAATAAGGTTTTTTAAATGCTAATTCCTAACTATATATGGTCTATAACCTATGGTTTTTTCAGTGAATTTTCAAGGTTTTGTAAATGCTAATTCCTAACTATATATGGTCTATAACCTATGGTTTTTTCAGTGAATTTCAATGGTTTTTTAATAGCAAATATCATAAGCTGTCGAATGTCAAGTACGTGGTAAGAATTTTTTTTTTCGTGTTTATGCACACTGATCTGCTTTGATTGCTGCCCCCCACCCCTCATTTCTATTAGGAGTACTCTCTCTTTGCAGATAGTGAAGGGTAGTTAACGCAGCCCTTTCCCCCTTTGTAATCCGTCGTGCCTGCTTCTCTCTCCATTTGATTGATTGTTCTCTTTGGTTCATTCTCTATTTACAAACAAGCACAGAGTCGCAATACTCTGTTTAGTCTTTGCAGATAGCGAAAAATCGTGTAAAAAAACAAAAGGAATCGAGCAAAATCAGTAGGCCACTAATGGAATCTCTTTTGACCTCGCTAAAATAGAAACATTAGGAACAACCTGTTGAAAATAGCAATGCGTATGTATATAAGCGGCGTTCATTTGTGTTCACAGTACCCCTTGTTGATTGTTTCAATCGAGCATTGAATTGTTCGAAGTTAATTCTCTTAACGATCTTCTCTACCTGCAAACGAGGAAGAATAGGAATATTCTATCTCCCTTTGCAGATAGTGAAGGGTAGGTAACGCAAGCCTTTAACACGTCGTACCTATTTCATTCCTCATTGATTGATTGATTGTCCGAACATTGACTGTTTGGGAATTAGTTCTTTTTGGAGGTATTCCCTGTTTGCAAATAAACGTAGGAAAATCTTTGCAAGTAGTGAAAAGGTACGTAATGCGGACCGTTCTCCCCCGTTGTAATCTGTCATGCCTATCTACTCCCCACTGATTGATGCACCTTTTTCACCCGGACCATTTACTAGAGATACGTCATCTGGCCCGACCAGAGAGCACCCCTAGTGAAAAGGACATATGCAATAATAACGAAGTGATCACTGTATCCTGTTAACAGAAACTTTACCATGAAACAACCTGGAAAGAAAAAAATAGGAAAACGAAAATCAGTAGGCCACTGATGAACATGAACTTTTATTAACCCCTTAAGTGCTGCCGTCGGCCAACGGTCGTCACGGGCACTACCTCCCCAGTGCTGCGCACGACCGTTGGACGTCCAGTTCAGCACTGGATAATGGACAGCGCAGCACTGGGGAGGTTTGTTTACTAGCTTTAAAGGGGTTAAACAACGAACAAAGAAACGATAACATAACGTAATGATAAAACCTATTAATGTCCTAGAAACAAGAAAACGTTAAAATATGCCAGTGGTGAGAGACCAGAAAAACAGTAAGAGAAACCAAATCACCCCTCGCTGTCCCACCGCCTGCCACGCCAAAAAAATCGATAGACTAGGGAAAATGCAAGTCAGTAGAACATCCACCCCCACTCTGGAAACTTCCAAGGTGGGGCAGGGTTCCGGCTACGCCCAGCCGGGAGCAGCCCATATAAGGCAGGTCCTGCTGCCACGCCTCGGCCAGGAGATCCTAACGTAGGGTGTAGCCGGAGGAGAGGCCGAGACCAGCGGGACCCGGCCAGGGGATTGCCTTTACAACGCTGAACAGTTGCAGGGGGGGGGAATGTCTCCTCGACCCTCCCCTCTCTCTCCCAGTCCGGCCGCGGTGGCCCTTGAGAGTTGCAGGTAGTCCCGCCACATGCTCTTCCGGTCCGACCACCAACGGTCGGGGGGCCGAGGCCGACGGGATCCGGCTGCAGCCGATAAACCAAGAAACCCGTTCATGGGGCCAGAGCCAGGGGCGTCCGGCCGACATCCACCGGAAGCCCGGCCCGAAGACGGACGGGACACTTCTTTCTTTTATAATGGCTGCGACAACACTGGAGGGGGATGTCTTGCACATGCCTCCGACCCCCCCCTCGTCCTCATCGCCTGGTCCGGCCATAACAAATCTCAAGCGAGACGCCGTGGGGTGCACTGGGAGGGAGAGACGGTGCGAACAGGCCTCTCCCGCCTCCCCAGGTGGAGGCTTCCCAGCTGCACCCTCAGCGCTCCAGGCGGTGGCATCCTAACAACTACAGTGCTGCACAGTTTCGGAACGACCTAGATAACGGTTCTTCCACTGTGGCCATGCTGCAACGTCTCGCCCGGCAGGGTGGAGCCCGTCCGCTCATGTGACCCCGCGATCGCCGGTAGCTGCCGAACTCTCAAAATGGCGGTCGACCTGGCAAGAGCGGGCCCAACATAAAGAAATGGCCCGGTCACTGGTTGACTCCACCACCGTAGTCCTCCACGACCTTGAAGATTCTAGAGGAGCCGCGGGAGTCTCCGACCCCCGATGGGGAATGACTGCCATGATCGCCCGTGGAGTGACGAAACTGTATCCGCGGGACGTCGGCGCTCCCATGCTGGCGCCAGCCTCACTTTGAATTACTACAATCCTGCAGACCTCACTTCCGGTGAAAGCACAGTGTGACCCGGTAGGAAAAATTATTGCACCCCCTCCCCTTTTTGACTGATAGTTCAAACCACCGATCCTTTCCTTTGCCCTTTTAACGGAACTTTGGACTGCCTCCCCCTCTTTTACATTTTCTAGAGAAAACAAAACATTAACCACTACATTAGCATAGCAGTTGACACCAGAACTGTTTTCAAATTGAAAACCAACAACATCTTCAACAGAATCCTTTTTGTTTCTGCTGTGACCCTGCTACAGCACAGGCATTGTCCCCAGCAGTAATTCTGCAATGCCGGTAAGAATAGCTGTGGTGCCTACTGGACTCACTCACCCCCGCGGCGCCCCACGCCGTTTTTTGCTGGGCGGCAACTTACTAGACATCACTTTCGTGCCATCTAGATTTCAGCGCGTTCTGCTGCCTTGGAACTATTCGCACAACAGACCGCTACTGACAAGAATATTTCATTATTGGTGCTGTCAATTTCAATAAATCTATTGGATAATTAAAAAGAAATTGCCACGGTCTCTTCGTTGTTTAAATGTTTTTACTGTTTTTGTTTTGTTGTATATATTTATATGTTATTAAAGTTTTATATTCCTACTACTTTGTTGGAGTGCTATATATTTTTAATGTGACACATAATTGTAAAAACTTTGATGTACAAAGAGTCATTCCTGGAATCTTCCGCTTCAGGCTCGGTCCCCTCCCCAATCACAATACAGGATGGTTTTCAGATAGTAGGAACGCGTGTGCTGTGACGGATCACATCGGGTGTGGGCCTTGATCTACTATAACTCCTTTGAAGAGGGGTGATTCTTTACAGCTGGGGCCATAAACTACATCTGCAGGGCTAGCTGATAGCCTAGGACCGGCCTGGACATTCGGACACAGAGGAAGAGGAGTGTCAGAGGGTGCGGTAGTGAATAGGGCGAAAGGGAGGTGTCGGGCGGGCACAGAGTGTGATTCTCAGGGAAGAGCAGCGCAGATGGGGGAAGGTTTATTGCCCATGCATAAGACAGAGAGCGGTGGTGACCAGTGCTTGGGGGAGATGCTTACGAGGGTGAGGAGCCATGCTACGAATCGACAGCGTGCAGAGAGTGGGTCTGGTCAAGACATCTAAAATGGCTGCCGTGCACGACAAAAGTGTGGCATTTCAAAAAAGGCAAGATGGCGCAGACAATGTTTTTCAACACTTCCTCATTTCCTTCGAATCGAACGTTAACAGACGTTGGGGCATATTACCAAAGTTAAGCGATATTTATCGCTAACGATGCTTACCAACCAATTTTTTACCACTAAGCATCGTCAGAAATTATCGAAGATAAACCTTACTATTATCAAGGTTTATCGCAAATGCGATAATAAACGGCCGCAATGCATGAATATCGCTAAAAACTCAGCGATATTCATGCATTACCGAGCTAATACTCTTAGCCATGTTATCCACCTCCCATTGGATAACATGGCTAAGAACTGCTCAGGGCAGGTGTTACTTTTTGGAGATATTCGCGCTTAGCGCGAATATCTCCAAAAGTTGGTAATAGGAGATAGATATCTTGCATGTTGTAATGCAAGTTATTGTGGTATATGGAACTCATACCATAATCTCTCAGGAAAGCAGAAACTGATCCTTTTGGGACCGCCTAAAAAGGCCTAGGGGGTGAGGAGTACTCTACTTTGCCCCCTTTTCACGTTCCGAACTATTTTATTTTACTCTCTTCTGTAATTACACAAAATACCAGCGATAAGATGCATCGGAGACACACACTGAGAGAAAGGAGGCCGGAGATGAAGAAGACATGTCAAATACACATTGGAGATAATATAGTGGCAGAAGGGAAGTAAATATGAGTAAACTTACCATGTAACATAAAAATGTTGCACTCTATACTATAAGTCTCATTTTATACTACAATCACTTCGCTACAACCTCATAAATTAAAAATAAAAATAAATAATGTCTCAAACAATTTTTGATTTCTAAATATAAATTTATTCTTCAGAATTTTCTAAATTTGAAACAACTAGTAACATGTCCTCATCAGTAATTTCCTCTTCAATCATCTCATCTGGAATCTCCTCATTAAAAGTCTGCAATGATGATTCTTGTAACTCTATGGTCTCCAAACACTCGATAAATTCGCCATCAAGAGATTGATCAAAAAAATCATTCAAGTCATCTCCTCCTTCTGACAATATTTCATTATTGGTGCTGTCCATTTCAATCAATGTAGTGGAATCATTCAAGTCATCTCCTCGTGACAATATTTCATTATTGGTGCTCTCAATTTCAATCAATGTAGTGGAATCATTCAAGTCATCTCCTCCTTGTGACAATATTTCATTATTGGTGCTGTCCATTTCAATCAATCTAATGGAATCATACAAGCCATCTCCTCCTTGTGACAATATTTCATTATTGGTGCTCTCAATTTCAATCAATGTAGTGGAATCATTCAAGTCATCTCCTTGTGACAATATTTCATTCTTGGTGCTGTCCATTTCAATCAATCTAATGGAATCATACAAGTCATGTCCTCCTTGTGACAATATTTCATTATTGGTGCTCTCAATTTCAATCAATGTAGTGGACAATTCAAAAGAAATTGCCACGGTCTCTTCATTGTGAGCCATTTTATTTTGAAATTGCTTGCTGTAAATTGCAGAAAAAAATAATCACTTTCATTTATCGTTTTTAGTAATACATAATATAAAACTAACTTCATCAAGTATTTAGTATAACAGAAGGACTGCAAATAAATAACAGAAAACATTTTTCAAATTATCTTCAAGTGTACAACATAGTTCCCCTTACAAATTAACAACTCACCTTTTTAAAAGTAGCAGAAGTGTTAGTACTGTGTAAATCAAACACCAGAAATTCACCACCAAAAATTCCTCACAAATGTACCTCAGACAGTAGTATCACAAAATGGCTGTGGTTTCCTCTCATTTGACATATATACATAACCAATTAACTTTCATCACACACAAATACAAAACCAAAGTAACATTTTAATTGGTTCTAAATTTCAACACTTTCAAATGTGTTTTCCCCATGCAATTTTCCATAGGACATTTACATACGTCTACAGCCTGAATGGCTGAACGGAATTACACCAAACTTGGTAAAATGGTACATCAAACCTAAGAGGTCAGGAAGGATCTACTATGCCCCCTTATGGTCATTTCCCCCTTCGCTTTGGCCTCCTCTTGTCTCTCAATCCTACCGAGGGACAAGATGGCGGCCGCTACGGACTGTTTGGAATGTTGACAGACGCCGGAGAACCAATCAGCTTCGCAAAGCTCCGTAACGCGAAAAGTACGCGAAGCGGAGCGCTGTTACAGATATATATCTTTTTTTCAACGTTAATTTCTCAAAATCCACTGGAGCACATATATTGAGACCTAGCAAAGGCACATCGGGCTACCAGTCCCTAATATTTTGCCAAGTTTCGTGCAAATCCATTCAGCCGTTCGATTATTATTATTTTGTTTTTTTTTTGCCCCGCGGGGCCCTTTTAAAACCTCCACATCAAACCTAGGGGGTCAGCGAGGATCTACTATGCCCCCTTATAGTTATTTCCCCCTTTGTTTTGACCTCCTCTTGTCTCTCGATCCTACCGAGAGACAAGATGGCGGCCGCTACGGACTGTTTGGAATGTTGACAGACGCCGGAGAACCAATCAGCTTCGCTTCACAAAGCTCCGTTGCGCGAAAAGTCCGCGAACCAGAGCGCTAACCGGTCCGCTGTTACAGATATATATCTTTTTTTAAACGTTAATTTCTCAAAATCCACTGGAGCACATATATTGAGACCTACAAAAGGCACATCGGGCTACCAGTCCCTACAATTTTGCCAAGTTTCGTGCAAATCCATTCAGCCGTTCGGGCTAAAAGTGAGGCCAACCGCCCTATGGAAAACTCAATGTTAAAAACACGTTTTGGGACCCCCCTTTTTTCTCGGCCCCCACTGGACGAACCCCCCCCAAATTTTCAAGGGCTGCTCAGAAACAAAATGTGCCATTTTCCTGAAAATTTCAGCCGATTCCGTCCACAAACGCCAAAGTTATTAGACATAGAATTTTCAAAAAACCCATAGAGAAAAAATCCTAACTATATATACCTACTGGCGACCGCCAGTAGGTAATATATATATATATATATTCACTGAAAAAACCATAGGTTATAGACCATATATAGTTAGGAATTAGCATTTACAAAACCTTGAAAATTCACTGAAAAAACCATAGGTTATAGACCATATATAGTTAGGAATTAGCATTTAAAAAACCTTATTTTACTCACACAAAACCATTGAAATTCCATATATAGTTAGTTGCACTAACTATATATCGCGCACCCGCAATCCACTGCTGATCATGTCACATATTACATCATTCATGACATGGTCAGTGACATCACTGATGACATCACTGATGACATCTCAAATGACATCACTGATGACATCACTGATGACATCTCAAATGACATCACTGATGACATCACTGATGACAACATCCAGTGACTGTATGTTTCTGTAAAGTTAAAATATGTCTTACATATTGAAGAATGAGTGGATGTAGAAGTGTCTGAACAAAGGATTTAGTAGGTGCGTGACTGACTGTATGAGTGAGTGATTAAATGTGTCTCACTGAGTGCATGGGTTAGTGACTAAACTGTCTTAATTTGTGCATCATTATGTCTGTTGTTCTGTAAACTGCTGCATGTGTTGATCAGTAGCTATATGATTAACTATATGGGTTATTGATTGGTTGCCCAAGTATTTGTATGGGAGACTGAGAGTGTGTATGGGTGGCTGGGAGGTGTATGACTCTCTGCATAGATGTATGGGTTCAAAAGTGCATGTGGAAACAGCTGTATGGGCGGTTGACTGTGTGCATGACTGTATTGGTGAGTGAATAGATATCTCAGTGCTACATGTCAAAGTAAGTACATATGTAAAATACAGTACATGTGAGAGTTGACATATATAAATAACTGTGCATAAGAGCCAGTGAATGTGTGAGTGGCTGTATGGATCATTGTGAACTTGTATCCAGGATTGTATAAGTGAGTAAATATGTTTTAGTATATGTTTGAATAAGTAAGGTGTGTTTAACTGTATAGTTAAGGAAATGGAGGTGTGATTGATTGTTTGCATGACTGACTAGGTGTGTGTGTAACTTCATGGATGAGTGACAGTCTATGAGTGTCTGTTTACACTGAGTGTATCTAAGGTTATATTAGAGTCTGAAGAGGTTCATCGTATTATCACATGAATGATGTCATCAGTGATGTGATCAGTAATGTCAAATGAGATGTCATCAGTGATGTAATCAGTGATGTCATTTGAGATGTCATCAGTGATGTCATCAGTGATGTCATTTGAGATGTCATCAGTGATGTCATCAGTGATGTCACTGACCATGTCATGAATGATGTAATATGTGACATGATCAGCAGTGGATTGCGGGTGCGCGATATATAGTTAGTGCAACTAACTATATATGGAATTTCAATGGTTTTGTGTGAGTAAAATAAGGTTTTTTAAATGCTAATTCCTAACTATATATGGTCTATAACCTATGGTTTTTTCAGTGAATTTTCAAGGTTTTGTAAATGCTAATTCCTAACTATATATGGTCTATAACCTATGGTTTTTTCAGTGAATTTCATTGGTTTTTTAAAAGCTAATATCTACAGCTGTAAAATGTATTCTTCTTTAAATCCAAAAATATATTTTATATGTTTATTAATAATTTTTTTTTAATATTTTTTTTGTTTCGCTCCCGGTCCGCGAACCAGGAAGCTTCCCGTTAGCTCAATTCGATTCCGCGATCCGGTCCGCGAACCGGTAACAAATCAACATAGTTACGGTATCGCGTTGCCGCGTAATGCGTCTTATGACGTACTGCGTTAGCGCACCCGGAAGTGCCCCGGGGCGCGGACCGAGGCGCGAAACGCAACTCCCCGGAAGCGATCCGCGGCGCGAAAGCGCGACGTATCGCGTTGCCGCGAAATGCGTCTTGTGACGTACTGCGTTAGCGCACCCGGAAGTGTCCCCGGGCGCGGACCGAGGCGCGAAGCGCAGCGAACCGGAAGCTAACCGGGGAGCGTTCCGCAGCGCGTAACATGAAAGTTAGAGTCATGTGACTTGTTAATAAAGCTTTTCATTGGTTCATTTCACTTTTAGTTTCATAATTATGGAAGGCTAGGTCAGGTGACCTAAAAATAACACTTTTCATTGGTTGAGAACTATTGTTTTTCCCAAATGATGAAAACCCCTCCTTCTTTCCTCACTCTGACTTTCATCATTGTGAGAGGAAGACCTTTATTCATAGTAGAGCAATGGCTTCAGTACTTGCTTCAGCTGGTGCACCCCCACCACCACCTCCACCTCCTCATGGGAAGAGAGGACCACCTCCCCAGGTCATCACCAACACTGAGGAGGAAGAGGAAGAAATGGAGGAAGAGGAGGGAGAAGAACCACAGTTCTTGGAAGAGGTGCCCCGGGTTTCCCATAGGAAAGCCAGTTTCATCTGGCAGTTTTATTCAATCCCTCCAGGGCAAAAGAAAGTGAATGCGAGGTATGTGACCTGCCTCATCTGCAAAGAGAAATTATCAAGAGGGACTGATAAAAAGTATAGCTATGGGAACTATACCATGCATCGGCACATGACCAGGAAGCATCCACTTAATTACAGCCGGGCGGAAATACGGGATATGGAACAAAACCCAACAGCAACTCCTGTGGCCAGGTCAACATCGTCAATATCATTGACACCAGCAGAGGCACGGGAAACTGTGCCAAACATCCAAGAGAATTTTGGGCACATGAAACATACTTGTATGCACTGTGGTGCGTTGATATCATGTGGTAACATGAGTATTAATGCCATCAACCTGGCTTATGACAATCATAATTGCCCTAACCGCCCCCAGTAATTTTTTTTTGCTCCTGTTGAGCCCTTTTCAACGCCTGTTTTTTGTTGTTCCCCCCCCCAAAAAAAACCCAAAAAAATATAAAATCGTTCAAAAAATACAAAAAAAACAAAAAATGTTCAAAAAATACAAAAAAAATATAAAACAACAAAAATATAAAAAAAAAAGTTCTTTTCAGAACTACCTTCCCTTTCCAAAAAAATTGCTAGAATGTTTAGCACTCTGGCAAGCTCTATTTCTTTTGGTTCGCTTCCGGTTTAGCTTCCCGGTACGCGTACCGGGAGCTAACCAAAAAAAAAACTTTTTTAAAAAAAAGAGTAAGTATAAGGAAAGTAAACAGAGAGTGATGTTTCAAGAAAGACAGCTATAGGTAGTAAAGAAGAGATACTATTTAATAGATCTATTTACCAAAAAACAGACAGAAGATGGTATAATTGTGAAAAACAAAATAGATAACGAAGTGAAAGAAAAACAAGCATTGGCATAGCCAATAGGTATCGACTTTTGGACCTTCTAAGTCTTTAGTTATGCAGCATAATATCCTTGGTGCAGCAACATCAACTGTTGCATGGCTAAACACGTATAAGGTCCCAAAGGCGAGACCTATTGTCTATGCCAATGCTTGTTTCTTAAGTAGAATTGCAATACGTATGGCTCTTCCATGTAAAAAAATCTTATCTTGTGCTCTAAAGATTGCTAAAGTCTCGACAGATAACAGGCTAGATTGTAAGTAGGGTAAATTGCGCTTGGTGATCTGTTTGAGGGAGCGTCTGCTTTGCCTGGTGTCTTTGGAGAGCAATTTTGATTGTTATACTGGACAATATAGCCCTAATGTAAATAACATAGGGGCATATTATCAACATAGGCAATAAAAGTTTTGCAGCTTTTATAGGCAGAAATGTGTCGCTAAAGCTGCTTTTGCGGCAGAAAACTGCCGCTAAAGCCGCTTTTGCACCAGTTTTCTGCCAATAAAAAGAGCAATAATTTTATTGGCTGCATTCATAATATGCCCCTTAGTGTGCTTCAACTACACAGAGAAAGCATTATGAACAAATAGTGATACAGTGATCAGTCAAAGACACTAAGAGTAATAGAGACGGAGTGAGTGAACAAGAGTGAGGAACTATGAAAAGAGAGGGACTGAGAAAAAAAGTGGAAGGAGTTGAGTAAGTAGGTAATAGAGAAAGGAATGAGGGAAGTAGCAAAGGCAGGAAACTGAGGATTAAAGAAATGAAGCAGTGGAACTAATAGTAGTTCAATGTGATAGAAATGTAACGAAAAGAGTACAAAATACTTACCTTATAATTGTCGTTAAATTCCTCACTTTTTATTTTTATACTTTCAATCTGTGAAAGAGAGAACAAACATTTGAAAAATATAAAAACATGTATTGAAAAATTACAAAAGACAAGGGCAAAGATTGAAGGACAAACAGTTTTTCAATAACTTTGACACTTACAGAAGCTACACAGTCCTAAAGATATACATTTTAAAGTAACACTATCTTGATGCAGATGAAGTGAGGCCTATCTTAAAACATGGTGCATCTTTTGCATTGCTGTTCTCTCAGAAAAGTGTCGCAAGACACTAAAATTTAAAATAATTGCTTCAGGATGCCAATAAGATGTCTACTATCCAGAGTTTTGTTTCAGGTGAGGCCTACTCAGGGTTGCAGATGAAATTTCAAGTTGTTGAAGAGAATAGAAGACATAATACATGTGAAGGTCTACCAATGAAGTGAGTCATGTCCACTGCAATCTTCAACAAAGTCCAAACCTCCTATGTTTCCCTGGACAGACCTAAACTTGATCTGCACAATGTGATTCGTAATGATAGGAAACACAGGTGATGTAATTGAAATACATGCAATTTATTTTGCTCATTTCACAATCACATCACTTCTGTTTCCTTTGCTTAGGTATCTCATTGTGCAGATGTAGTCTAGCATATCAAAGAATACGCAGAAGTGCAGCACTGCATGCAACAACTTTGACACTTACAGAAGCCTCACCTTCTCCATGCCTTCTACACAGTTCTACATATACATCATAAATGGAAACATTACAGAATTAATTATACATGTTAAATGGTTTATTTTTGCTGTTCTCAGAATGTATCAAAATTCACTAAAAACAGTGACTTGAAGGTATTCATCATGTAACAGCGGGGAAAAAAAAACACAATCAAAATGATTGTGTTTAAAAAACCCATACAAGATCAGAAATCAAAAATCAGAACTCCTTAAAGTTAACTTACTTTCCATGACGTCCAAGGATGTCCTATGAATAGCTTATACTCTTTTGTGCTGTTATTACTTTCAGCCCACCAGTTTCTGAAAGAAAATCTCCATCGTTTTTAAAAACATGTTACATACAATAAATGACTTCTTGCTCTCTACCACAAGATTCCACAAGGCCAAATTTTGTCAGAGCCATGTATAACTCTTGGATTTCTTGTTAACCAATCCCATCATTTGGCATTCCCGCAACTTTCAGAATTAAAATGTTGAAGATCATTTTCACAATCCTGGAATAGTAATATCTTCCCCTTCTTGCTCAGTCATGTTCTACATTTCGTATGACACTGATACTGCTTAATATGAAGCAGACTTACACTACCTCTATGAGTACTACAATTATTTAATTCTCTACATCACTTTTAATCACAAAGTAATGTAAAACAGTAGACAGCATTGCAGACTTACATTCCCTCTACTCCATGTTTTGATTGGCTGCTTTAATTAGCTTATGAAAAGAAACAGTTTTTCTGAACTCATTTAAACTGCACATACATGTCCATGATGTCCAATCCTATGATTAGAAGTTATGTCTCTGAACTACACTTATCCTCAAGGCCAAATTGTGTAGGAGCCATTAGAACTTCTTGAAATTCCACAGATCATATCCCGAGATTATTTTCCTAAAATTTTGGTTTTAAAAACACCAGGTAAGAGTTTTTAAGGTCATACGGCAATTTTTTTTTGAAAATTACAACAGAATCATTACAGAATGACCAGCCATTTCTAGACTTTAAATAAGCTGTGTAATGTCCTGATGATATTGAAGGGCCGTCATGATATATAATTGCTGTAGTTACAAAAGTCCTTCCTGATATTGACAACTGCGAAGCTACAAAATTTTTTATTAAAGTTGTCAATTTTGTTCCATCAGGCCTACATCGTTGGAACATTAAAATGATGTACTGGCCATATGTTCGTATAAATAATGTGGACATCATTTCAGATTTACATTGGCTACACTCCATGTTGTGATTAGCAGCTTTTACTAGCTTATTAAAGGAGACTGATTTACTGTCTGGCAAAGTTAAATATACAAATCTTTCTGAGTCTACACTAGTAGTACTTGATACCATACAGTTCTCGCAGTCATGCTGCCATTGATAAGAAAGCCCAAACAGCTGATCTACATCTACACCTTCAGCATGTAATACATGAAGCATATACATTAAAAACTCCTGACAATCTTGCTGAATATTTTGAGAGAATTGTGTTTGGCCTGAACATCTATCTAACAGATTTCTAATTTCAGACACACTTTCTATGTTTCTTCTATCAGTGGTACATTTCTCTAACACAGAATTTAACAAACTGCAAAATCTTTGATCAGAATTGACCACAATCTCTTCTTTTACATTTTTTAGAGAAAACAAAACATTCATTACTACATTAGCATAGCAGTTGACACCAGAACTGTTTTCAAACTGAAAACCAACAACATCTTCAACAGAATCCTCTTTGTTTCTGCTTGTAATTTTAGGTTCATTCACTTTTTTTCTTTTTGCTACAACCTGCCCAGTATTGTTCTCATTTCTTCGTTTCCGGCCTACCAGACGTTTCTCAAACAAAGGAAACTGAGGCAAATGTGGCGCATACTCTCTTCTTAACCTATTGTATTCCTTAACACAATCTAGATCTGCACAAATGTTTCTGACATCACAGTCAATCAAGTACAATCCCGATAAAGTTCTAACTCGTGACAATGCCACATATGCCATACCCTCCTTGAACACAGAACTGCCAATATTCACCAATGCAGTGTCTACACTTAAACCTTGCGATTTATGAATTGTCACCGCATATGCCAAGCAAACAGGGAACTGCTTACGGCGAACATATAAGTCTTTTACAAGCAAAAATCTAGCAGAACAACGAGCAATTAGCTGTACTTCCTCAATGCCATCAAATTTAATTTTTAAAAATTCAATTCCATCTCTATTTCTGTATTTCACAAAATCAACAACATTACCCATTGATCCATTTACCAGACCTCTTTCAACATGTAAATTCCTTCTTAAAATTATACGGCAGTTCAAGCACACATTCAGAGTCTTTTCAAAACCTGCAGTTTTAGATATACTCTTCTCTAATGAATCCAATTTTGTTTTCAGATTCTCAGACAAAATAATTGTTGATCCCATATGCTCTACTCTATCAATAGCTTCCACTTTCACAATCTCTTGCTTTTCTAAATGCAACATTTTGTTGTTAAATTTTGCACATTCTGCAAGAGTTGGCATCAAACATATTCCAGATTTCTTATCAGTAATTTTCTGAAAAATATTCTCAGGCACAACATCTTGTTCTGGATATAAATTTGACAGTAATCGTGCATGTAAAGCTTCTTTCCCATGCTCGGTCACTTTTCCAATTCTAACATCTTGTAGAATAGTCTTGTAAACTTCATCCTTTGCCTGACGCATATTTTCATGCAGTTCAGCATAATTGAAGTTTAACCATATATTGACGTTGCCAATGCTGCCTAGGCACTTCCTGGTATCTTCATGCGTGAGCATTTTGAACACAGGTTGCCCTTTCACTGGTGTCAGCTGCAGAAGATCTCCAAAAACAATGATGTGTTTGCCACCGAATAACACATCATACTCTGTTTTGAGAACTTCTTGCATCCTCAAATGCACAAAGGCAAGCATGACATTGGAAACCATGCTTACTTCGTCAATGATAAGAAGTTTCATTTTCCTCAAGATTCTTGAAACTTCAAAACAAGCATCTCCAGATAGCTTGTGATATTCTAATTTGTTGTCATGCTCCACTGGCAGCATCAGTAAACGATGTAAAGTAATCCCTTTAATATTATGTGCTGCCAGTCCAGTTGGAGCAGTGACAACACAAGACAGTGATGACTCTGTCCTTTCCTGCAAATAGCATGAAATTGCTTTAATGAGGAAACTTTTTCCAGTTCCCGCTTCTCCACTCACGTACAGTCGGACAGGCTTCAACGACGTACATGAGCATTCTTTCTTATCATGACTTAATCCATGATCAATTTGCATGGTAACTTCGTCATATATTTTCCTCTGCTCAACGTTGAGTTGCCTTTCCAACTCTTCTAAGTTAACCGCATCCTCTTGAGCATGTGCCATGGCTCTTTCCACCTCATTCATAGCAGTGGCAGCTTCATTTTCAATAAGAGGTCCTCCTAGTGGATCCTGACTCAATGAAGCAGAACTCTGACTGTCCTGAGAACTGTCTCTGGCAATCTCGGCTGCAATCGTTGCTTCCTGCTCAATTTCCGCATTCAACATTTCTACATATTTGGGAAAAGCAGGACATTCTATGGTCTCCTTGGCGGCATTGAAAGAGTCTTCGTAACAGAGGAAATCTCCAAGCAGTTTCATCTTCTGCACGCCAAGGCTTGAAAAGTTGCAAAAGTGCTAAATAGAAAAACTCCTTTTTTTCAGGAGATTCGCCACTCAATTTTCGATGGTTTATCAAGTGGCATTTTCTTTGCTTGACCAGACATCCCTCACTTCCTATTACAGCATACACTCCTTTCTCAGTATCTTCTTTGATGTTCCTCTTGAACATGTAATTTTGCAGAACCTCATACAGACAAACATTCTCTAGGTGACTGCTTCGATTTGGATAATATGTATCCAACATGTTTGTCTTCAAAATGTCGGTACTGTTTGGCTCCTTTTCCGCCAAATACTCAATTTCCCGCACAGGTTTGAGAACTCGATTACGCGTTGCAGCAAGACCAAGACTCGCCCAAACGATACTCCTGGACTTGGCATAGAGACTTGCTGAAGACAACCGGTCAGAACATTCGTACGCTCCGATTTCTCGATGCGACAACATCTTCAGACTGAAACTGTACAACTTCTTGCTGAGGCTCTTTTCATGGGAAATGTCCTCCCACATATCCTTCAATTCTGTCTTCTCTTTTTTGGTGATATACGACGTCACATACCGAGCCACAGCCATACAGTTATCAGCCACAAACTGTATATCCATGTTAGCATTCCACATGGACAAAATCACCGGGTTGTAGTCGTTGATATACTTGGACTCTTCGTTCCTCTTCAAATTGTAAGTGTTTTTAGGTGATTTCTTCATCACATTATGTCGCAGCGAAGACATCAAACTGTTTACTCTTCCTTTAGAAATCACCGGTCGTGGGAAGCCGAAACGACATTTGGTGTAGAACTTGTCTTTGTTTCGGAATTTACGACGGCAGTACTTTCCACATCGATGGCTTTGGAAACGCAGAACTTTTTCTCTTAGGCTTTTCTTCTCCTTTGCGTTTGGAACAGCACACGTAGAATACTGTTGGATGAAACTCATCACTGAGTCTTCTGGATCCGTTCCAAATTTAGGTGCATCCTTGATCCACAGCAACATATGTATATGAGGAGCTCCTCTTGCTTGGTACTCCTTTCTCCAGAAGAAATCCAACACCTCTCCAAGAGGTGGATTCTTCTTATTCATGATGAAAGACATCATAGCTTCAAATCTATGATTGAAGTACCTACATACATTGACTGGATCCAAAGAGCACAGTTCTCCGGGTGTCTTGAATTCGATGTTTTCTACGTTAGCATTTGCCTCTCGTAGAAATTGAAGTAAGTCTTCCCAGCCATACTCGGCACAACTCAGAGTGAGGAACCATGTGGGAGTACCTAAGTTCCTCAGCATACATTTTAAATCACCATGACGACGGTACCAGTACTCATTAGTACCACGCTGACACGCCATGAGATTAATCAGGTGAGATTCCAAAATACTATCTTGGACATTCACTTTATCCATAAAATCACTTGCCGAGATGTTTTGCATGTGTATACCACTTTTCAAGATGTGGTTCACTGCATATGACAGTCCAGACAGATCGCTTTCAAACAGGAGATGAAACAAATAAGGAATGCATTGTCGAAACCTAGCATCTCCTGCATACAATCGCAAAGTCCGGTATTCAGAAGCAGGAATTTGATGAGGTCGCTCATCATATCTTCCTCCCTGACCTGTTGGAAAAAGCTGTGGGAAACACCGAGCTTCCAAACTTTCCTCCCAAACACTAATGGGACTCCCTTTGGCTTGTTTCATTTGAAACAACTCAATAGCATTCCCCATGACTTCCTTTGAATGCAAAGGATGAACACTATAATGTTCATATATTTCCTCACTAGTAGAGGGTTCTACTTTCTCAATTTGACCAGCACACAAATCGCTATCCTCTTCCTCACTTACTTCCTCTTCTGCAACATATACATTCTTATAGTATTTTTTTTTTTTTTTTCAAATACAATGTTGCCTTTTTAACTTTCCTAACATCTACTAAATCTTGCCATATTTTCTTATTCTTTGTCGGAACCCCATTAACTAAGATAACCAGAGGTTCCTCTTCCACTTTTTCTACTCCAATTGTGTTAATGTTTTTCTTCAAATCTAGAGGCAAATAAACAACTCTTCCCTTTAATCCTCTCTGTAAATCTGATGGAGGCAATTTCCCTGTCTTTGGCTCCATTCTTACAATAGCCTGAAAGGGATGGATACTTTGAATCAAAATAGATTCATAAGTATTTAAATCCTTCAATTCAGAAGGAATCTCAACCAATTCCAGATTATTATGAACTGCTCTAGCAGGCATCTGGTTTTGTTTTAATTTGTTACAACAATAAGTACACACACGTTGATCCAATCCCAAATCAAAACAATTTTCTACCATCAAGTATGTTGCAAAATCCTTCCATTCACTATTATTTTCCCTTTCACTTTTTGCATATAAATCCACTAACTTAGTCTGATTCTTATAATAAGTGCGTCTACAACACACACAAGTGAAATTAGGCCTCTCACTTGATTTCATGTCAAACGTCGCAATTTCCCTCTGGAAATTATCTGTACTGGAAACCTGTACACTATCTTCCAAATGACCCTCTACTTCTTGCTCAATTTCAACATTCTCCTCTTTACTTCCAAAGTAACAAAACTCAATTTCTTCACATATATTCTTCACATCTATTTCAGAACCATGCAAAAGAGCAGCGCATAATTGTTTCAGCATAATTGCTGGACTCTTAGCATAATACAACAGTCTAACTAACTTCCTCACTTTGTTATGATGCACTGCTAGCATCCTGAAATGATGAAAAACACTCTGGCATACTCTCCTGGAAAGACAAGCCAGTGAATGACCATGCAAACCTGTCACTTCTCTCACTCTGCAAGGATCTAATTCTTGCAACAACCTTATTTTCTGCTTCAAACTTTTCTTGTTAAATGACCGTACAAAATCACAAAGCAAATTGATGGAATCCTGTCGCACACTGCAAATACTACTACACTTCCAGGTGTACACAGGACCCTTACCACGTCTTCCTAAAACCTCATTACCTAACAACTCTTCTGCCTCTGTTGTCACAAGTTTTTCTTTTTCAACTGGACAACCATCTTTCACTTCATAAGCACGACCACTGATGTCAACTGCATGCACCAAATCATTATCCTGGAAATAACTCTCTTCATTAAAAAATGCCTCACAGCTTGAACTATGTATCCATTCTCCAGAAAAAACTTCACAAAAATTACTACGATTAACTATTCTCTTCCATCTACTATTTCTTTTGAAATCAAAAATTGCCTTGTTTAGCTTCCTAATTCTATTGATTATCAAAATAAATAACTTACGTTTAATTTCAAAAGCCTGATCAATAACTTTCTCAACTTTTTTTTTTCTCCTATAAAAAACTAATTTCTGTTGACCTTTCTTAATATTTTTTAACAAATTGCCAATTATCCTGTTACGGAACATTCGTTTACGAATCTCCGTAAACTGTTGTTTCCTTCTACTATCATGCACAGATTTATCTCTTGCTCTAGCAGTAACATTTTCATTTGTCCTTTTCTTTCCATTTGATTTACTTGTGTTGTTATGGATTGAAACATTTTCTGTACTAATATTTTTTTTATTATAAATATTTCTTATGAAATATTTAGAGCTCTTACCCGGTGCTTTCTTCATCGCTTGAGAAATCTTTTTGTTAGAGGACTGCTGCATTTTTTTTTTCTCCTGCTGTCTTTGACGTTTTGCAGCCTTCATCTCTCTTATTTTTGTAGGCATAGTTGAATCTGAGGAAAAATATAATAAAAATGTTATTAAACATTATTATCAAACAGTAAATCAGTAATAGTGATCAAAAACATAACACACTACTTGACATTTTAAATAGAAGATTTTTTAGTCCTTGCAAATTTACAATACAGAAATAGCAGAAAAGAAATGAGATTTATATTTATGTTACCTATGCTATTTTATATGTGAATCTGATCTAATTTTATGAGCATATTTTAATATTTTATTGAAGACACTACACATAACCTGTTTTTGAAGGTGTCTTTATTTTTAAATTAAACGGTTTACCTTTTTACTTTTTATTGATTATAAATTTTAAAAATAAATGTTTATAATTCCAAAGGCTCAAGCAGGTCAGCTTCCCATCCTATATCATATAATTCGGACAAATCTGCATCCTCATCACGCTCTTCTTCATCCTCAGGATTTAAATCATCCAATGGATCAACATCCACTGATGTTTCAATTACAAGTTCAATGATGAGGTCAAAATCAACTGATTGCAGATTGTCGCTCATGTTGAGGTTGTCTTTATCTTTAAAGAAAGACAACAACAATGAGATGTTGCAGAGTAAGAGACAAATCTCACAGATTATAATAGTAAAATTATTTAACAAGAGTAACATTTTGCAGCTATTATTTAGCCATGTCCAGCGATGCTGAGCAGGTGAAGCCTATGTCTAATTTTTCACTGAACAGGACTCATCTGTTCTTAACCTTGGATAAGCCTCAACGACTCTGTGTCCCCTGCACATACTCAAATGTTAAAGTGCAGATTTATATTAAATGGCACATCCCCAGGCATGCACCAGTTAATGTGCACCACTGCTTTACCACCCATGGTGTGCCGCATTTACAATCAGATAGGAGAAAGCTGCTTCAAAACCCTGCGCCTGCTTGAAGCTAGCATAGGTCTTGACGCAGCATTGTATAGATGGGGCACCCCTGATCCTTGCTGGAGCTGCATCGCACTTACGATACAACTCCAGCAATGTGCCACCTTTACAGCACAGATGCGTCACGCATCTGTGCCTTTTTTGCCCCATGCTGCGCCGCATTGTAAATGCAGCACACCATGGGTGGCGGAACAGTGGCGCAGGATGACTGTCACATCCCTGGGGATGCGCCACTCATCATAAATCTATCCCTAAGCTTCTTATCTTGTTACAGATGAACTGCCATATGTATCATCAAAATATTTTACATATTATAAATAGCAAATTTTAAGGAATAAATAGCGATTCTTTACTATTCCTAATTTGCAATGAGCAAATTGCTAATTGCAAATTACCCATTCATTTCCATAGGCTAGGAGGCTCATAGGAATTAATGTTGCAAGTTGTGATTAGCAATTAGCTCATCACAAAATAGGATTTTTTTCAAGCGTGCAGGGGTATCTCAAGAACACCCTGCTGCACCCCTGAAAAAGAAATTTGGGAGCACATGTTACATCTACATGCCCTAATGGCATGTATGGGCGTCATATGGGACCTTTTTTTTTTTTTAAAAAAAAATGCTTTTTGAAAAGAATTCGCAAATTACCACAAACTAGAAGTTGGTGGTAGTTTCCAAATCCTTAATATCATTTTTTACATATTTTTTTTTGATACATTGCATTTAAGGAATCACAAATTTTGAATTATTGACATTTTAAGTAATTTCCACATGTGCACTGTTTTCTAAATATAATTTGAAAATCGTTTTTGGGGAAAAGTAATGGTTTGCAAATTTATGACAAGGACATAATGGTGTATGCTTCTCTATAAGGCATTTCAGTATCTCTAATGTCATTTTTCCCATATTACATTATAAGACCTTTCCCCATGAAGCACATTCCTTGTAAATATGCTCCCACCAGTGCATTGCAAATTTAGATTTTGACTGTTTCAGACACATAGCCATGTTGAAAGTGACCCAAAAAAATTGCAAACGTTTTAAAAAAAAACATTCATGTGTCTTAATGACATTTTAAGTCATTTCCCCATGGACAATGTTTTCTAAGTGGCACAAAAGAGGTATACACATATCATAAATCTGTCCCTAGCATTATAAATGATTAAATCAGGATGACAATAAGATGTGGCCTATCCAGAGGTTTGTTTAAGGTGAGGCCTACTCAGGATTGCAGATTAAAGTTATGCTTGATGAAGAATACAGAGGAGATAATTTATTGTAAAGGCCTACCAATGAAGTAAGTGATTTCTACTTCATTGCACCAGTCATCATAAATGTATCCATAAGCTTCTTATCTTGTTAGACATCAACCGCCATATGTATCATATAACTATTTTGCATTTCCAAAAAAGCGAATTTTAAGGAATAAATAGCGATTCTTTACCATTCCAAATTTGTTTGAGAAAATTGCTAATTGCAAATTACCCATTCATTTCCATGGGCTAGGAGGCTCATATAAATGAAGGTGCAATTTGCGATTAACAATTTGCTCATCACAAATTAGGAATTTATTCCAAAAGTGCAGGGGTGTCTCAAGAACACCCTGCTGCAACCCTGAAAAAGAAATTTGGGGGCATATGGCGAACATAAATTTTAACAACATTCCTTTACCTCAAAAACGATTTTCAAATCATAACTTCAAAACACTACACATGGGAAAATTACTTAAATTGTCCTTAAGACACATAAAAGCGTTTTTTGATTGGCTTTCCTGCATGGTAGGGTCACTTTTAACATGGCTATGTAACATAAACATTCAAAATCAAAATTTTCAATGTACAGGTGGGAGCATATTTACAAGCAATTTGCGCCACAAAGAAAGGTCTGACATTAAAATGGGAAAAATAACATCAGGGACAGTCAATTGCCTTATAAAGAACCATACACCATTATGTCCTTCTCATGAATTTAAAAACAATTCCTTTTTCCCAAAAACGATTTTCAGATCATAATTTCAAAAAACTGCACATGAGAAAATGACTTAAAATGTCATTGAAACACATGAAAGCGTTTTTTTTTTGGCTTTCCTGCATGGTTGGTTCACTTTTATCATGGCTATGTAACACAAACATTGATAATTAAAATTTTCATGCACATGTAAGAGCATATTTACAAGCAATTTGCGCCACAGAGAAAGGTCTTACACTAAAATGAGAAAAATAACATCAAGGACAGTCAATTGCCTTATAAATAACCATACACCATTATATCCTTGTCATGAATTTAAAAACAATTCCTTTTCCACAAAAACGATTTTCAAATCATAATTTCTAAACACTGCACATCAGAAAATGACTTAAAATGTCATTAAAACACATGAAATCATTTTTTGATTGGCTTTCCAGCATGGTTGCGTCACTTTTAACATGGCTATATAACAAAAACATTCAAAATCTAAATTTTCCATGCACATGTGAGAGCATATTTACAAGCAATTTGCGCCACATAAATCATAATTTTCTCCTTAAAGCACACTATTCTCTATCTAAAGTAAAGAAATATTTTCTCACCTTAGCAAATACTTTGAGTTTGAAAACAGTCTCAGAAACACACCAATTTGTCTTCAGCAGAGCAAAAGGTATGCACTCCAGAGTCTGCAGCTATCAAAAGCACAGAAATGGTGTAATTCTTCACACATATTTCTCATGTCACCCAATCAAAACTCTTCCCTCACTTTTTTTCAAATGAAAACCCTTCCCCCTCTGCCCTTTCTGCCTATTTTCCATAGCAACCACCTCTTGGAGAAACTCTGGTGTTTGCAAATTCACACAACAATGTTGCAATTGAACTCTGAACTCTCAGTGCACCTGCATATCCAGTGCTTTCTTTCATTTAATGATTTTTTATTGACCACTCAAAATACATCTTTCAAAGAACACATCTCTACACCCTAACTTTCTGTTTTCATCAATCAAAATCCACCAATCACTGTTACTACTTCATGAACACAGAAACTCCACAGTTTTTTTCATTTCAAACTCACATTTTTTCAACTGCCATTTCATTGCCACACTTCATCTGACTGCAGGAGAACCTTCTCTCACCATGTTTTCTGTCTGGATTGTTGGTCATAGTTATATTCACTGGGCTCAAAGGTACGTTGAAAGCAGGAATTTACCTAACCTCAATTTACAAGATGTGGAAATTAAGTGGTTTGGCCACAGAGGATTAAAATGTCACCAATTGATACCATTGGTGAAAACCTTTATGCATTTGCCCAAACCTGACCTGTTAATTGTGCACTGTGGAGGTAATGACTTGGGCACTTTGACTGGTGTAGGTCTAGAAATGCTTTTAAAGGACACCTTTGAGCAATTGATGGCACTTTTTCCTCAGACTGCCTTGGTATATTCAAATATATGCCAAAGACAGAAATGGAGGTGGTCAAACCAATTTTGTCCACAAATTGAGAAGTCGAGGAAGCATGTAAACAAATCTGTTTCAGCTTACATGAGAGACCATGGAATGGGCTCCCTGTACAACAATAACTTGCGTTACTACATGCAAGATATCTACAGAGGAGATGGAGTTCACTTCTCAGATGAGGGCAACAGAGTTTTCACTCTGAATTTAAAAATGTGCATTGGTACCTACTTATAAGTACCAAAATGTACCATAAACCCAAAAGCTCTTCTCAGAGCTACCCTACATCTAATCACTCCCAATTATTATTTTACTCTAACTTTTTTTACTAATTTTCAACAAAGTACGCTCCCTGGGGCGCTACCCGGTACGCGTACCGGGAGCTAACCTCGCGAAATTTTTAAAAAAAAAGTTTTTTTTTCGCACATATGGGCCTCCTCAGCCACCCTCACAAAACCTAGGGGGTCAAGATAAGTCTACCATGCCCCCTTCTACCTATTCTGAACATTATTTGCCCTCCATCTTGTATCATAATTCGACCGAAACACAAAATGGTGGACTCCCGTTACGCTTAAGGTTCGCGTACCAGGGCGCTCACCGGTTCGCGTACCGGGTCGCTTCCTGGGAAGCGCACCATCAAAAAAGGTGGGAAAGTAGTTCACAGAAAAGCCACTGGAGACAATTTCACCAAATATAGATTAGCTCATACTACATACCAATCCCTACCATTTTCACAAATTTGATTGGAATTCCATTTAGCCGTTTAGCCTATAGAACTCACTAAATACCGTGAGGTAAATTACTTCACAAAACACATCTGAAGTGTTGGAATTGACAACCAATTAAAATGTTACTTTCATTTTCTACTTTTTTTACCTGACATTTGATTGGTTATGTACCCGAATATATATAAAGGAAGAGAAGGAAACACAGCCATTTTGACTACTACTTCCTGGTGTACATTTCTATTAGAATTTTCATTAATAACTTCAACTTCTTTTTAAAGGTAAGTTGTTATTTTTAAAACTGAAGTATATTGAGCACTTTAAGTTAATATGGCAAACTTTTTCTGTTAGTTATATACTATCCCTCTGTAGTACTTATAAATTTAGATACACTTTTTTATATTCCTACTTCCACTCTGATACTATACACTGCCCAAAGATAAATTCTCTGTTAAAAACTGCCTATCTAAAATTAATCCCAACAGTGCCCTACCTCTACTAATATATATTTTTTTTATGCAAATTTCAGGAAAAATGGAAAGTGAACAAAACATTTCATTTGAAATTGTCCTTCCAGAGTCCAACACAGAAATCATTGATCCAAATGAGATTGAATTTATGGATGAATCTTGGGACCAAGAACTACTGCAATGTGTACAAGCAGTAGATAACCTCCTTGCAAATGAGGACATTTTACAACCTCAGAGACTACAATCTATATTCCATGATTATGAAATTTCTGACAATGAAATGTTAGAAAGTTTATTAAATTATGAAACACAATAAAAAAAACTTTAAAAAAAAAAAAATAATCAACAAAACCAACAATCAATTAACATACAGCATTTGAAAAGTCTATCATTCATTTTTCATTGTGATACGCTCCCCAGAACGCTTCCCGGTTCGCGTACCGGGCGCTAACCACGAAAAAAAACAAAAAAAAATTATTTTTTTTTGCTTCGCGGGGCCCCTTTAAAGCCTCCACATCAAACCTAGGGGGTCAGGGAGGATCTACTATGCCCCCTTATAGTTATTTCCCCCTTTGTTTTGGCCTCCTCTTGTCTCTCAATCCTACCGAGAGACAAGATGGCGGCCGCTCCGGACTGTTTAGAATGTTGACAGACACCGGAGAGCCAATCAGCTTAGCTACGCGAAGTTCCGGTACGCTTAAGGTCCGCGGACCGGAGCGCTGCCCAGAGCGCGCTTACAGATATATATCTTTTTTTAAACGTTAATTTCTCAAAATCCACTGGAGCACATATATTGAGACCTACAAAAGGCACATCGGGCTATCAGTCCCTAATATTTTGCCAAGTTTCGTGCAAATCCATTCAGCCGTTCGGGCTAAAAGTGAGGCTAACCGCCCTATGGAAAACTCAATGTTAAAAACACGTTTTGGGACCCCCCTTTTTTCTCGGCCCCCCCTGGACCAACTCCCCCCAAATTTCCAGTGGCTGCTCAGAAACAAAATGTTCCATTTTCCAGAAAATTTCAGCCAATTCCGTCCACAAACGCCAAAGTTATTAGACATAGAATTTTCAAAAATCCCATAGGGAAAAAATCCTAACTATATATACCTACTGGCGACCGCCAGTAGGTAATATATATATATATATATATATATCCATCCAACACACAGGAAGCACCAAATGAGAGAGGCCACAGGAGGGAAAATAAAGTTCATTTTTCTTTAATTGATCGGCAACTTGCCAGCAGTCACCCCACCAAGTTTAGGCATCAAAGTTTCTCGCCAGACGCGTTTCAGGATTAACTCCTTTCTTCAGTGGCTTGGCAGCAAGAGTGGAGCGTTGCACTGTTCGCGCACAATTTTAAAGTTCCAACCTCCCACCCAGGTGGGCGTGGCTGTTGGCCCCGCCTCATGGTGGTTGTAGTCCATATTGAGTATTCCCCCAGCGAACAGCGCGACGCTCCACTCTTGCTGCCAAGCCACTGAAGAAAGGAGTTAAGCCTGAAACGCGAGCGCGTCGCTCCACTCTTGCTGCCAAGCCAGTAAGTTATAAAGAATAGTGTAGCATATATTGTATTATATTGTATGCTGAAAAGTGTGTATTAAACATTGTGTGTAGAGAGTGTGTGTGTATAGAGTGCATGTGTAAAGAGTGCATGTGTAAAGAGTGCATGTGTAAATAATACGTGTGTAAAGAGTACGTATGTAAAGAGTACATCAGTACTTTTGTAAAGAGTGCTTCTGTAAAGAGTGTGTCTGTAAAGAGTGCATGTGTAAAGAGTATGTGTAAAGAGTGTATGTGTAAAGAGTGCATGTGCAGAGAGTGCATGTGTAGATAGACCTCTTTATACATGTTCTTTGTACACATACGTGTGCAGAGAGCACTTGTGCAAAGACCACATTAGAGTGTTAATAGACTTAAAGTGTATTATTAGTGTGATTTTGTATATATAGGACTACTAAAAAAATTGTCAAAAAGTTGACAGTGCCTTATGTAAGTAGCACTATTATATTTTGCAGATTTAATCTGTGTGTAGAAAGCATGTGTATAAAGGCATGTGTGTAGAAATTGTGTGCAGAAAGCATATATGTAGTATATGCCTTAAGACTATGTGTAGAGAGAATGTGTGTAGGGTGTGTGTGTGTGTAGAGGGCATGTGTGTAGAGGATGGGTGTTGACAGCTGGTATGGCCAGAGTTGGTGTAGAGAGTATATGTAGTGTCTGTGTTGAGAGTGTATGTGTAGAGAGAGTGTGTGTGTAGAGAGTGTGTGTTATAGAGTGTGCAGGAGAGTATGTACACAGTGTTGGTACGTAAAATGTATTATTTGTTTAGTAATGTACATATAAAAAAGGACAAAAAGTTGTGAAAAAGTTGACAGTGCCTCACGGAAGGAACACCATTGGAGTTTGCAGATTGGTTCTCACCTGCACTCACTTTCTCATCATAAGCACTTGTCAACTTATAGTAGAAAGAGTAGAAAAAGAAGTAAAAAAGAATGAAGACAGTAAAGATTACACAGTGTGAAGTATATGTGAAGTTGTAAAGAGAATATTATAAGCAGTGTATGTAGTATAGAGTAATTAGTATAGTATAGTTGTAACGGGGATAAAGTGAGTAGAGATGGTATTTGAATTGTAAGTGTTATATATGTGTTTCTGCGAGTGTGTATTACAAAGTATGTTAAAAGAGAGTATGTATTATAGCGTGTGTATTATAGGTGCATTTGTGTTGATAGCATATGTGTAGAGGGTGTGTGTGTGTAAAGGGCGTGTAGGGTCTTTACACATGTCCTCTGAAATATGCCCTGTCTGCACCCGCCCTCTCTGCACCCGCCCTCTCTGCACACGCCCTCTCTACACACGCCCTCTCTACACACGCCTTCTCTACACACGCCTTCTCTACACACGCCCTCTCTACACACGCCCTCTCTACACACCCACTCTCTACAGACGCCCTCTCTACACACGCCCTCTCTACACACGGCCTCTCTACACACGCCCTCTACACACATGCATGCATAGTGTGCGTGTGCAGAGAGCGCGTGTGCAGAGAGGGCGTGTGTAGAGAGGGCCCGTGCAGAGAGGCCGCGTGCAGAGAGGGCGTGTGCAGAGAGGGCGTGTGCAGAGAGGGCGTGTGCAGAGAGGGCGTGTGCAGAGAGGGCGTGTGCAGAGAGGGCGTGTGCAGAGAGGGCGTGTAAAGAGAGCGCGTGTAAAGAGAGCGTGTGTAAAGAGAGCGTGTGTAAAGAGAGCACGTGTGCAGATAGCATGTGGAAAGAGAGGGCATGTAAAGAGAGGGCATGTAAAGAGAGGGCGTGTAAATAGAGGGTGTGTAAAGAGAGGGCGTGTAAAGAGAGGGCGTGTAAAGAGAGGGCGTGTAAAGAGAGGGCATGTAAAGAGAGAACGTGTGCAGATAGCATGTGGAAAGAGAGGGCGTGTAAAGAGAGGGCGTGTAAAGAGAGGGCGTGTAAAGAGAGGGCATGTAAAGAGAGGGCGTGTAAAGAGAGGGCGTGTAAAGCGAGCACGTGTGCAGATAGCATGTGGTACATTGAAAGTGTAGACTTAAATTGTATCAGTATGTTTTAGAGAACTACTTTTGAGAGCATATGTTTATAGGGCTTGTCTGTAGAAAGCGTGTGTGTTAAAAGGATGTGTGTAAAAAGCGTGTATGTAAAAAGCTTGTATGTAGAAATCATGTGTGTATAAAGCATGTATGTGTGTAGAAAGCATGTGCAGTAGTGTCGTGCAGGTTAAATCTTTAGTATTTCAGTACGTGGCTTTAATCTGCCTTTGTTTTCAATTGGCTCGCTCCATAAATGTAGACTAACCATTGGAAGTGAGATCTGTTAGTAATTCTCCGAGCAGATTCATGGGTGTTCTTGTTATTCTTTCTCTCTACGCCTTTTTGAGAACATTATGCGGCAGTGGTCGGATGGTTTTTTTTTGGTTTGTTTTTCCGGCATGTTTGGCTCTTTTTCAAAGTGTCTTTTGCAGGAGTGGGCTGCGTAATTTAAGTTGCCAGGAAGTACTTTTTATTTGCGATCAGGTAAGCAGCATTTTGTTTATAAATTACTGACAGATCTCTTTTCTAATGACTAGTCTCCATTTATGGAGCTTGCTAATGGAAAACAGAGGCAGATTAAAGCCTCGTACTGAAATACAAAAGATTTTAATTGTGCGACACTGCCGCACATGCTTTTTACACACATACATGCTTTATACACATATTATTTCTACATACATGTTTTCTACATACATGCGGCAGTGAACAGATTTTTTCTTTTTTGTTTTTCCGCATGTTTGGTCTTTTCTTTTTTTTTTTATATATATATATATTTTTATTGATTATAATACAAGAGGAAAAATGGTCATATCGGGAGTCATCCAGTAGAGCACATTACAGCAGTGAGCAGGCAGATAGGCAGACGAAATACATATCAATTAAAGGCATCTGTAAATCAATAATAAAGGCATATAAGTGGAGCAAAACAATGCGTTACAGATCACTAACAGCCACCAGTGTCAAAGTCATTCCACCCGCGATCAGGATAATAGATATCAACTACTTGACACCCGAATATGAAAAGCAGTACAACTCAGGATAATATGCCACATCTCTTGTAGAAAGGAAAAAGGGAAAAGGAATAAAAGGCATGGAAACAAAATAAAGGAAAAACAAAAAAAGAACATCCCCCCACCCTGCACCCCTGCAGATGGCTACGGCCTAACCCCACTAGCAGCGTGTCTGTCGCCCACTAAACTAACCCCAAGGAAGGGAAAAGATGGCGGAGGAATTGTCATACAATACGAGCTCCCGGACTCCCCTCCCCCCCTCAAAGCAGACAGCCCCTACCGTCATACACAGCGAGTTAAAGAAAACAAGTAAGCAAACAGATAGGGGAAATTATAAAAAATCCCCCCGCCCAACTCCCGGAGCAGCAAAGGCAGCAAATCCCGTGTCACACAAAGCCATTGTATCAAACCCAGACAATCAAACTCCGCCCCGGCCCCTCCGATCAATAGTACGAACACCACCCGGCAGAGCCAAAAGGAAGTCATTGTATCGAACTCAGAAAGTCAAATTCAACCCTGGCCCTTCCGATCCATCGCACAAACCCCATCCAGCAGAATCACCATATTAGCAGGAGAGTCAAAACGCTGTAGAAAATGGAGACCAATACAGCCAGAAAGGGTCAAAAATGTTACGTCTCGAAGTCCACCAAACATACGGAAGTCAGTCCAAAAAGTACTGAAGAAAGTCTCCAAGAGCCAAAGAAAGAATGGGTCCTGCGCGAGTGATGGCTCTGTTGATTGCACTAGTTGTTCAGGGGCTCCAGTAACGTACCACTTTGCTCGTGCGTAAACAAATGGAACCAGGTCTTGTGTCTGTTTGGGGTCCTCCTCTGGGGGTAAAAAAAATAAATAAAAAAAATAAAAACCAATCAATAACACTTACAATTCAAATACCATCTCTACACAACCGTTTGTTGCAGGTCTAACAGAGGGCCGGAGTCCGGTCTCGAACACACAGTCTCGATCTTCGCAGTTAGTCTGTGGAAAATGGCCTCCAATTGCGAGTGAAGAGCCCCGATGGCGGCCATTATGGTCCTCAGCGATGGCCCACACTCCGTCCGATCCATCTCCGCTCGCACGATAACAAAGCAGATCCTTTACCCCGGAGGCCGGCTACTCCGGGGAAACAAGCAGGAGCGGGGAGGACGGAAGCAACGGGCGACATGTAAAGTTAGTGATCTTTACACCATCGCCGCGAGCGGGGGCCCCACCCGCGGACCCCGAGCGAGGCAGCAGGGTGGCCGAGACCTGGCCCCCACGCACAGCCGCAGACACGCCTTGTCGCCGTCTGTTCAATATTCGCCAGGACCTGAAACCACCACCAGGATCGAAAGGATAAACTTCACTCCGATGAGACCGGACTCCGCCAGGTACCCGCGGCCGATGTTGTTCAACTGAAACCCGGCAGGGTCAGTATTCGAGGCCCCGGCTCACACGCTGGGATAGGCCAAAAATGAAAGACGGTGTAACTCTGTCATTCAAGTCGATAAAAACTCCGGGATTGCACCCCTAGGCTCAGCAACGATTCAGGCACACAGGAGTCGGGCGGGAGGTCAGGCTTAAGTACAGGATATGTCCGCGAGCAACGGAAGTCGACGGAGCCGGGAGCTTATGCGGCCATCTTGGTTGCTAGCGTAGCTCCTCCCCTCTGTTTGGTATTTTTTAAAGTTTATTTTGCAGGAGTGAGCTGGGAGATTTAAGTTGCCAGAAAGTACTTTGTATTTCCTATCAGGTAAGCAGCATTTTGTTTATAATTTTCTTTTCACTTTGTACGTCTACCCCATCTCATGTCGTCTCCCCGTTTGTTTTACGTCTTTGCATGTCTCGTTGCTGTTGTCTTTGCTTTTTGTGCATGGAATGCTTCTGGCGGTATGTTTATCCTGTTTCCGTGTTTAAGGTAAGCTATTTGTTCCTTGAGATTAATCTAATCAATTCTTGTTTTTATTTTCTAGGTCTATCATGCCCCATGTCATGAGTCTTGAGCACTTTGGACCTGGTGGTGTGGACAGAGCAAGCGTGTACAGTATATGTAGTGTATGTGGTGAGAGTTTATGTGTAGAGAGAGTATGTGTGCAGAGAGTGTGTTAGAGAGTGTGTAGGAGAATGTGTGTTAGACAATGGAAGTCAAAGAGTGGTAATAGAAATATAAATTTGTTCTTAGTGTAATGATAGATATACAAATTTTAAAAAATGCTGAAAAAGTGAGAGTACCTTACATAAGTAACACTATTGCAGTTTTCACATTAATATAGAATGTGGTACAGAGTGGCACAGAGAGTGTGGTACAGAGAGTGTGCTACAGAGAGCGTTGTACAGAGAGTGTGGTACAGAGAGCGTGGTACAGACAGCGTGGCATAGAGAGCGTGGCACAGAGAGCGTGGCACAGACAGTGCAATAAGAGACATTAAGGTTAGCCATCTGTTCAATGTTACTAACTTTATCTTTTTGTCTTTTTTTCTAGGTCTAACATGCTTGCAGAGAGGGCACATGCAGAGAGGGCACATGCAGAGAGGGCGCGTGCAGAAAGGGGGCGTGCAGAGAGGGCGCGTGCAGAGTGGGCGCATGCAGATAGGGCGTGTGCAGAGAGGGCAAGCGTGTGTAGAGAAGTGTGCAGAGGAGGCAGAGAGCGCGTGTAAAGAGAGCGCGTGTAAAGAGAGCGCGTGTAAAGAGAGCACGTGTAAAGAGAGCACGTGTAAAGAGAGCATATAGAACATTGAAAGTGTAAACTGAAATTGTATTAGTATGTTGTAGACAACTATTTTTGAGAGCATGTGTTTATAGAGCTTGTGTGTAAAAAGCATGTGTGTAAAAAGAATGTGTGTAGAAAGCGTATATGTAGTGTATGCGTTGAGACTATGTGTAGAGAAAATGTGTGTAGAGAGCATGTGTGTGTAGAGGGCTTGTGTGTATAGTGCATCTGTGTGCAGAGCAGGTGTGGGCAGAGTGGGTGTGGCAGAGTAGGTATGGACAGAGCAAGTGTGTAGAGTATATGTAGTGTATGTGTTGAGAGTATGTGTAGAGAGAGTGTGTGTGTAGAGAGTTTGTTTTAGGGAGTGTTTGGAGAGTGTGGGCATAGTGTTAGTAGCTGTAAAGTGTATTATTAGTGAGATAATATAGATAGAAAAATGAAAAAAAAGTTTTGAAAAAGTTGACAGTGCCTCACGTAAGTAACACCATTGGAGTTTGCAGATTGGTTCTCACCTGCACTCACTTTTTCATCACAAGCACTTGTCAACTTATAGTAGGAAGTGTCAGATACAAAAGATGAAGGCAGTAAAGATTAGACAGTGCAAAGTATATAGGAAGCTGTAAAGTGAGTATTAGAAGCAGTGTATGTAGAATAGAGTAACTAGTAAAGTATAGTATTAAGGGGGATAAAGTGAGTACAGATCGTATTTAAATTGTAAGTGTTAAATGTGTGTTGTTAAGTATGTGTATTACAGAGTATGTCAAAAGATAGTATGTAGTAAATGTTGTGTATTATAGAGTATCCATAAAGAGTATGTATTACGAGAAGTGCTAAAGAGAGTATGTGCTAAAGAGAGTATGTGCTAAAGAGAGTATGTGGTAAAGAGAGTATGTGGTAAAGAGCTTATGTGGTAAAGAGCTTATGTGGTAAAGAGCTTATGTGTTAAAGAGCTTATGGGGTAAAGAGTATGTGTGTTAAAGAGAGTATGTGTGAAAGAGAGTATGTGTGAAAGAGAGTATGTGGTAAAGAGAGTATGTGGTAAAGAGAGTATGTGATAAAGAGAGTATGTGGTAAAGAGAGTATGTGGTAGAGAGAGTATGTAGTAAAGAGAGTATGTAGTAAAGAGTATGTGGGGAAAGAGAGTACGTGGTAAAGAGAGTATGTTGTACAGAGAGTATGTGGTAAAGAGAGTATGTTGTAAAGAGAGTATGTGGTAAAGAGATTACGTTTTAAAGAGAGCATGTGGTAAAGAGAGCATGTGGTAAAGAGAGTATGGTGTCCTTTGCCTCAAGATAAAGGTAAGTGCGAAGCTTGTTACATGCTCCATGTTGTGTATATTTCGCTTTGCACAGTATGCTTCTAACAGATAGTTTTTTCATTTCAGATTTCTTTTGGCTCGTCTTAGACTCGTGGCTTCAGGTGTCCTTTGCCTCAAGATAAAGGTAGGTGCGACGCCTCCGACATGACATGTGTGGTACAGAGAGTGTGGTACAGAGAGTATATTACAGAGAGTATATTACAGAGAGTATCTTACAGAGAGCATTATACAGAGAGCATAGTACAGAGAGCGTTGTATAGAGAGCGTGGTACAGAGAGTGCAATAAAAGACATTAAGGTAAGCCATCTGTTCAATGTTACTAATTTTATCCTTTTGTCTTTTTGTTCTAGGTCCAACATGCTCCATGTAATAAGTGTTCAGCACTTTGCACGGAATGCTTCCAACGGTATGTATGCTCCTGTTTCTGTGTTTAAGATAAGCCATCTGTTCAATGTTGTTAACCTAATCTCTTTTTGTCTTTTTTTCTAGGTCTAACATGCCTCAAAGTAATACAATTGCAATTTTCAGTACTTGCACTCACTTTTTCATCAACAGTGTTTGGCAACTTATAGTGCACCACACTATTCTACTGCACTCTCTGCACTGGGATCTTTGCATTAGGCTTGGTGCACCATGCTTTTTGTACCATGCTTCTTGCACCACACTCCTTGCACTACCATATGTGCGTCCAGAGAGGGCGTGCGCAGAAAGGGCGTGTGCAGAAAGGGCGGGGGCAGAGTGGGCAGCAGGTAGAACATTGAAAGTGTAAACTGAAATGGTATTAGTATGTTGTAGAGAACTACTTTTGAGAGCATGTGTTTATAGAGCTTGTGTGTAGAAAGCGTGTGTGTAAAAAGCATGTGTATAGAAAGCGTATATGTAGTGTATGCTTTGAGACTATGTGTAGAGAAAATGTGTGTAGAGAGCTTGTGTGTGTAGAGGGCTTGTGTGTATAGTGCAGCTGTGTGCATAGCAGGTGTGGGCAGAGTAGGTGTGGACAGAGCAAGTGTGTAGAGTATATGTAGTGTATGTGTTGAGAATGTATGTGTAGAGAGAGTGTATGTGTAGAGAGTGTGTGTTAGAGAGTGTGTAGGAGAGTGTGGGCACAGAGTGTTAGTAGCCGTAAAGTGTATTATTAGTGCGATAATATAAATAGAAAAATTAAAAAAAAGTTGTGAAAAAGTTGACAGTGCCTCGCGGAAGTAACACCATTGGAGTTTGCAGATTGGTTCTCACCTGCACTCACTTTCTCATCATAAGCATTTATCAACTTATAGTAGGAAGTGCAGAAAAAGAAAAAAAAGATGAAGACAGTAAAGTTTAGACAGTGCAAAGTATATAAGAAGTTGTAAAGCGAGTATTAGAAGCAGTGTATGTAGAATAGAGTAACTAGTAAAGTATAGTATTAAGGGGGATAAAGTGAGTACAGACCGTATTTAAATTGTAAGTGTTAAATGTGTGTTGTTGAGTTTGTGTATTACAGAGTATGTCAAAAGATAGCATGTAGTAATTTTTGTATATTATAGAGTATCCATAAAGAGTATGTATTAAGAGAAGTGCTAAAGAGAGTATGTGCTAAAGAGAGTATGTGCTAAATAGAGTATGTGTTAAAGAGAGTATCTGCTAAAGAGAGTATGTGCTAAAGAGAGTATGTGGTAAAGAGAGTATGTGGTAAAGAGAGTATGTGGTAAAGAGAGTATGTGGTAAAGAGAGTATGTGTTAAAGAGCTTATGTGTTAAAGTGTTTATGGGGTAAAGAGTATGTGTGTTAAAGAGAGTATGTGTGAAAGAGTATGTGTGAAAGAGAGTATGTGGTAAAGAGAGTATGTGGTAAAGAGAGTATGTGGTAAAGAGAGTATGTGGTAAAGAGAGTATGTGGTAAAGGGAGTATGTGGTAAAGAGATTATGTTTTAAAGAGATTATGTTTTAAAGAGAGCATGTGGTAAAGAGAGCATGTGGTAAAGAGAGCATGTGATAAAGAGAGCATGTGGTAAAGAGAGCATGTGATAAAGAGAGCATGTGATAAAGAAAGCATGTGGTAAAGAGAGCATGTAGTAAAGAGCGTATGGTGTCCTTTGCCTCAAGATAAAGGTAAGTGCGATGCTTGTGACATGCCCCATGTTGTTAATATTTAGCTTTGCACAGTATGCTTCTAACAGATAGTTTTTTGATTTCTGATTTCTTTTGGCTAGTTTTCGGCTCGTGGCTTCAGGTGTTCATTTCCTCAAGATAAAGGTAAGTGTGTTCCTTGCGACATGCTCCGTGTTATAAATGTTTAACTTTGCACGGTATGCTTGTAACACATTGTTTTTTGATTTCAGATTTATTTTGCCTCGTTTTCGGCTCGTGGCTTCAGGTGTCCTTTTCCTCAAGATAAAGGTAATTGCGACGCTTGCGACATGCCCCGTGTTGTGAATGTTTACCTTTGCATAGTATGCTTCTAACAGATATTTTTTTATTTCAGATTTCTTTTGGGTCGTCTTTGGCTCGTGGCTTCAGGTGTCCTTTGCCTCAAGATAAAGGTAAGTGCAACACTTGTGACATGACATGTGTGGTACAGAGAGTGTAGTACAGAGAGTATGTTACAGAGAGTATATTACAGAGAGTATGTTACAGAGAGCATTATACAGAGAGCATAGTACAGAGAGCGTGGTATAGAGAGTATGGTACAGAGAGTGCAATAAGAGACATTAAGGTAAGCCATCTGTTCAATGTTACTAATTTTATCTTTTTGTCTTTTTTTCCTAGGTCTAACATGCTCCATGTAATAAGTGTGCAGCACTTTCCACGGAATGCTTCCAACGGTATGTATGCTCCTGTTTCTGTGTTTAAGATAAGCCATCTGTTCAATGTTTTTAACCTAATCTCTTTTTGTCTTTTTTTTCTAGGTCTAACATGCCTCAAAGTAATACAATTGCAATTTCCAGTACTTGCATTCACTTTTTCATCAACAGCTATTGGCAACTTATAGTGCAGCACACTATTCTACTGCACTCTCTGCACTGGGCTCTCTGCATTGGGCTTGGTGCACCATGCTTTTTGTACCATGCTTCTTGCACCACACTCCTTGCACTACCCTCTGTGCGTGCAGAGAGGGCGTGCGCAAAAAGGGCGTGTGCAGAAAGGGCGTGTGCAGAGAGGGCGGGCGGGTGCAGAGAGGGCAGGCGGGTGCAGAGAGGGCGGGCATGTGCAGAGAGGACTGGCATGTACAGAGAAGGCTGGCATGTGCAGAGAGGAGGTGTGCAGAGAGGAGGTGTGCAGAGGAGGTGTGCAGAGAGGAGGTGTGCAGAGAGGAAGTGTGCAGAGAGGAGGGGTGCAGAGAGGAGGTGTGCAGAGAGGAGGTGTGCAGAGAAGACACGTGCAGAGAGGCGGCGTGCAGGGAGGTCGTGTGCAGAGAAGGCGTGTGTAGAGAGCGTGTGTAAAGAGAGCTTATGTAAAGAGAGCGCGTGTAAAGATAGCGCGTGTAAAGAGAGCACGTGTAAAGAGAGCGCGTGTAAAGAGAGCGCGTGTAAAGAGAGCATGTGTGCAGATAGCATGTAGTACATTGAAAGTGTAAACTTAAATTGTATTATTATGTTGTGTATGCATCGAGACTGTATGTGTAGTGAAAATGTGTGTAGAGAGCGTGTGTGTGTGTAGAGGTCTTGTGTGTAGAGTGCGGCTGTATGCATAGCATGTGTGGGCAGAGTGGGTATGGGCATAGTAGGTGGTAAAGAGAGTATGTAGTAAAGACAGTATGTGGTAAAGAGAGTATGTGGTAAAGAGAGTATGTGGTAAAGAGAGTATGTGGTAAAGAGAGTATGGAGAGTATGTGGTAAAGATAGTATGTGGTAAAGATAGTATGTGGTAAAGAGAGTATGTGGTAAAGAGAGTATTTGGTAAAGAGAGTATGTGGTAAGGAGCTTACGTGGTAAAGAGAGTATGGAGAGTATGGAGTATAGAGAGTATGTGGTAAAGATAGTATGTAGTAAAGAGAGTATGTGGTAAAGAGAGTATGTGGTAAAGAGAGTATGTGGTAAAGAGAGTATGTGGTAAGAGAGTATGTGGGAAAGAGCTTACGTGGTAAAGAGCTTACGTGGTAAAGAGCTTACGTGGAAAAGAGCTTACGTGGTAAAGAGAGTATGTGTTAAAGAGAGTATGCAGTAAAGCGAGAATGCATTAGAGAGTTACAATACATGATCCCTTAAAAAATCCTGTTAAATAATAAACTTATTGTGTTTTAGTAACCAACGTTTAAGATGTATAATAGATGTTGCTGTTTAAAGAAATGGCTCGACTTGTTGTTTTTTCTGTGTAAGTAAATAACAATAAAACAAAAATTAGTTTGCAAGTAAAGAAAAGTAAACAATACATGAACGTTACATAAGGGATGGTTGCACTTGTGCAGCTATTAACCTAAAAATGCGAGAGGTAGCAAAGAGTGTGTTTAAAGAAGTGGTGTGCTTAAAATGCAAAAGTGTTTCAAAGACATTAGTAATTTGCTCATTGTTGCTATGGTGTTTAGTAGACCTAAACTTGAAGTAGTGAGAGGGTGAGGGTGATGCAGGCGGTGAGTTAAGTATAGAGCGTTTGAAGCTGTTTGGAAGAGACTGAGTGTACTAGCAGGTGTTGAGGGAGGGTAGAGAATAGTAGAGAGTGAGTAGTAGAGAGTAGTAGACAGTGAGTAGTGGCTTGTATAGAGCGTAGTAGAGAGTGAGTAGTAGAGAATAGTAGAGAGTGAGTAGTGGATAGTAAGTAGTAGAGAGAGAGTAGAAAGTGAGTAGGAGAGAGTAGTAGAGAGTGAGTAGTGGATTTTAGAGAGAGTAGTAGAGAGTGAGTAGTAGAGAGTAGTAGAAAGTAGTAGAGAGTGAGTAGTAGAGTAAGTAGTAGAGAGAGTGAGTAGTAGAGAGTAGTATACAGTGAGTAGTAGAGTAGTAGAGAGTGAGTAGTAGAGTAGAGAGTTGTAGAGAGTAAATAGTAGAAAGTAGTATAGAAATAAAGATAACAGATAAAGATTTATCCTTCGACATATTGAAACAGTTGCATGATGGCAAACATTATTTTCCAAATAAGTTGTAAAAGTAGCATTTCAAATCTTTAAGACACATTGCACGTAAAATTAGTTACTAAAAGCAAAGTTAAGCACAATTATAACATTGGTGCAATTCTAAAAACCTAAGAATAAAAGTTAAAAGGGAGAACATTGTTTCAATTAAGCAAGAGTAAGAATAAAAGTAACGTAACAAATGGTAAAACTCTGAACTAAAAGCCGATTTATTTTGCAATCTAAAAGGTAACTTACTGTTCTGTAGCAGAGAAACGGCAGCTCTCGAAGTGCACCGGCAGCTCTCGAAGTGCACCGGATAGAGTTCTTCAATAAATGACCCGAATGGTGCTGCTGAAGTTTAAATCCTGTAAAATAAGAAAAAAAAGGCAGTTGCTTAAATTAAATAACAACAGAAGACAGCATGTAGTGTTGAAAAACAGTATGGAGATGAGAAGTAGACAAGTAACATTATCAAATTACTAAGCATTCTTACATTAATGAGCTCTTTTCACGCCGTACTAACCTCTATCTAAAGTACAGTGTAAAATAAAGTAACACAAGTCACATAGTATTTTAATAAAAATAGGGAAGACCCAACCCAAAAGGCAGCCAGAGGAGACCTGAAAGTGGAAAATAATAAAACATTAGATAGATACAGAAAATGCATGAGGTAGCAAATTGCAATACAGAAAAAGTGTGGCATGTGTGCACTTTAGGAAAGAGAACACCAAAATCAATTTGTGGTCACAGTGCGAGTTAGCTGATACATGAGGTATGATTTCGCAATACAGAAAAACTGCGGCATGTGTGCACCTTAGGAAAGAAAAACCCCAAACACAATTCGTAGTATAATATTGCAATATATGGCAGATATCCCCCCCCCTTAAAAATGAACTAATGTTTAGAACGTAACTATTGTTAGTAAAAGGTGGACGGCATGCAGAGGGGCATTTAAGCAAGGAGCGTCTGAAGCTGTTGAAAGGAGATTGTGTGCCAGAGCATATGTTCACGGAGGGGACTGGTGTTTAAGATTGAAGGTAGTTAAACACGGGCCTTTCATCCTTCTAGGGCCTATTTGAATGGGTGTTTATTTGTGTGGGCTGTGCGGATAATGGGATAGGTAAGGCGCTGTGGAGAAAGTTAATCGCAGTAGAGGATATGGGGATTTGCGAGGGCGATAATGGCTGAGAAGGGCAGTGCCGACAAGGGTGAGAATGCGAGTGAGCATACTACGTAGGAAAGTGCAATGCAAGAAAAAGTGTGGCATGTGTGCAAGTTATGAGCGAAAACACAAAGTACAATTACAAGTGTAATACTGCAATATATAGCAGACACTCCTAAAAAAACCAAATCTTTAAAACGTAACTAAGGTCAGTGAAGGGGTGGGTGTCTTTGAGGGGCATTTAAGTATAGTACGTTTGAAGTTGTGCAAATGAGCTTGAGCGCCCTAGCAAATGTTTACGGAGGAAAGTGTTTGTAAAACTAAGAATAAAATATTAAGTTCAATACAGCTATATATAGCAGACAGTCCTAAAAATGAAGAAAACTTTATAGCCTAACTAGGGCTAGTGAAGGGGGGGACAACGGCATGCAGAGGGGCATTTAAGCATGGAGCGTCTGAAGCCGTTGAAATGACATTTTGCGCCAGAGCAGATGTCCTTGGAGGGGACTTGTCGAATATCCCATAATACAATAAGAAGTATACTACTGATATATGGCATAGACTCCTAAAAACGATTTAACTTTAAGAACGTAAACAGGGGCAGTAAGGGGGGATCGCGGCATGCCAAGTAACATGTAAGCAAGGAGTGTTTTAAGCTGGAATGGAGATTGCGTTGCAGCAAATGTTCACGGAAGTATACTACTGATATATGGCCTACACTCTTAAAAAAACGATCCAACTTTTAGAACTTAAACAGGGGCAGTAAGGGGGGATCGCGGCATGCCAAATAACATGTAAGCAAGGAGCGTTTTAAGATGGAATAGAGATTGCGTTGCAGCAAATGTTCACGGAGAGGACTATTGTTTGATTTTGAAGGAAGTTAAACATGGGCCTTTTATCCTTCTAGGGCCGATTGGATTTGGTGTTTGCTGCTGTGTGATCTGGGAGGACAATCCTTGAGCTTAGGCGCTGTAGAGAAAGTTGTTTGGAATAGAGAATGTGAAGATGTGTGAATGCGATAGTATGGGGGGGATAAAGGTGGCTGCACAGACAAGGCGATAATACGAGTTATCTATAAATGAGATAGCAAACTGCAATAGTAGAAAAAGAGTAGAGGTGTGCATGTTCGGAAAGAATCCTAAAAATGTATTTAGAAGTATAATATTGCAATCTATGGTAGATATTCCGAAATAATTAAGAAATGCTTACAATGTAAGTAGGGTCAGTGAGAGCGTGTGCAGCATGCAGAGGGGCATTTAAGCAAGGACCGTGTGAAGCTGGAATTGAGATTGTGCGCCAGAGCAGAAGTTCACGGAGGGGACTTGTGCTTGTGAAGAACTGCACTAAAAATAACACTACAAGTAATGGATACAGTTGTTGCTATCTAAAAAGTAAGCGCGGCATTTAAATAAAAAGTACGTGTTCAGTACAATAAACATAATGTGACAAACGTTTAAAATGTAATTGAAAAACACTGCGAAAAGCTTAGAAAATAAAGTTACCAATATATGTTACTGTACATGATGGAGACATTGTGTTTTCCGCTGTGGAATTGTATACCTTTTTAGGTCGAGCAGACCTGCATTCAAAGCGAAGCTTTGATTGCTGTCTGCTTCTACACCTATTGTCAGCCGTATTTGGGAATGTGGACAGGAGAGGGTGCACGAGCGCAGATTGCACCTCGTGGGCGCGCACAGCGCCGGGCCCATCTCCTGCCTCGGAAGCTCCAACACGCATGCACATACCCAGAGAGACACACACACACACGAGCACCCATGCACGCACCCATACATACAGAGAACCCACCCCGCCATCGCATACACACACGCGCACACACACACACACACACACTGCATACACACACACGCCCCCCCCCTTACCTCACCAGGCTCTTTTCTTGCCCTGTTTTCTTGTGGGTTCCTTCTGCCCGGCTCCCAATGGATGGGCGGGCGGGTGCGATGGGGCCAGGGGCTCCAGTGCTGCTATGGCGGGCGGGGGCGACGCGGCAAGGGACGGCCAGGGACTCCAGTGCCGTCCATCGCCTCTTGTACGCCATCAGCAAGTGGAGCCGGAGACGCGGCCAAGAACACTCTGCGCCTGCGCGGAAGTGCGTGCGCCCGCCTGACGTCACTTGTTTTGCTTGGTGTTTTGAACACTGCCTCCACCAATCTGTGTAGAAACTGCTTTCCATTTTTTGCGTTTCCTGTTATCTATGGCTATTGCCCAGAGAGAGGCTCCGCCTGAGTAAAGTATCCTGCGCGTGGAAGGGTAGGGGCAATCTCACGTGACAATTACGTCTGCTTACCCCTCCCCCTACATAAAAGGCGGACGCCATTGTTTAGATGGTGGTGCCAAGTGATCTGGTGTTGGAAGGTGAGCACGGTTTGTTTATCACCTGGGTGATGCCCCCATTACCGGGACTCACTGAGCAAGAGGCCAAGCTTTTTCAAGGGGAGCTTTGGCCCCGTTTCATATTATTTGAAAACTGGGAATAAACGGGGCACTTCAAAGCACATTTTCCAAGCCGATTAATGAACCGGCAAGATAGTTCAGTGAGTTAAGCGCCTGCTGCCGAGATTTGTCTGCAGCCTGTAGTAACAGTGTCCGTTTCCAGTCGCAGCTGAGCGGGCTCCATTAGAAGTCGAGAGGTATTACTGGATTGGATAATGCTGCCATCTCCTGTGAGTGATTACAAATGCAAAGTATCTCAGACAACCCGTAATATAAAAGGCCGCTCACCCCCTCCACACACACCTCGTCGTCTCTGCTAACGAGAGGTTTCTGCGCTTCCCACAACTCGCGGGATCAAGCGAGATTTGTAATAAGCCCTCTTGGTAATCCACTGGAACCCGGCATCCGGGAGATCGCGTAATTGGCACCCGCCCACCTCTACCGCTTACCCTACCCCACCACCCACAGAAGCAGGCACACTTCACAAGCACAGCTGTGATGCCCCCATTAGCGGGACTTACTGAGTAAGAGGCCAAGCTTTTTCAAGGGGAGCTTTGGCCCCGTTTCATATTATTTGAAAACTGGGAATAAATGGGGCACTTCAAAGCACATTTTCCAAGCAGATTAATGAACCGGCAAGATAGCTCAGTGAGTTAAGCGCCTGCTGCCGAGATCTGTCGGCAGCCTGTAGTAACAGTTTCCGTTTCCAAGCGCAGCTGAGCTGACTCCTTTAGAAGTCGAGAGGTATTACTGGATTGGAAAATGCTGCCATCTCCTTTGGGTGATTACAAATGCAAAGAATCTCGGACAACCTGTGATATAAAAGGAAACGTCGTATTGTTACCAGAAATATGGGCTTATGAACTCATTTATACATTTTAAAACTGAATAAATTCACTATCCCTGTGCCTCAGCAAAGACATCAAGGTTCTCAAGAGATGCATCCACGCGGACAACTCGAAGAAATTGCATCCGATTAGCTTCCCGCCTCCCGCCTCCCCCTCCTTCCTTCTCTGTTGCTTTTCATGTTAGTCTCCATCCGATTAGCTCCCCCCCTTTATCATTGCAGCTGTGCTTGGATGAGAGCCTACGTCCCATTGTCACTAGCTTTGTTACTTAAATCTGTGGAAATTGAGTGCTATCGGGACAGGCCTCCAGATCTATTTACAGACTGCAATATTTGTATTGGCATTTTGTGGGGTGAAAGGTGCTTTATAGAAAAACCGCAACAAACCAATTTCGCCCCAAAGTTTTACGTGGTTATGCAGTGAACATTACTGAATGCAACAAGGCTCGAGTGCAACCGATCGTGGTCAAGTCAGGCCACAGTCACGCCCTCACTATGACTCACTAGCTCGCCAGTACTCTCTACCGCCTCACTGCAACGCCCTACCACTCGCTAACTCCCTCACTGCAGCACACTCCCACTCAAGTCCTCACCACAGCCCTCACTGCAACATCCTCCCACTCCAGCATTCACTAGAAACCTCACTGCAACGCCCTACCACTCCACCACTCACTAACTCCCTCACTGCAGCACACTCCCACTCAAGTCCTCACTACAACCCTCACTGCAACATCCTCCCACTCCAGCATTCACTAGAACCCAGGATACACTAGAAGCCTCACTAAAACGCAATTTCACTCATTACAACCCTCACTGCACCAGACTCCCACACCAGTGCTCACTAAAACCATCACTGCAACACCCTTCCGCTCCAGCACTCTCTAACCCCTCGCTGCAACATTCTCAGCCTCCTGCACTCACTAAACCACTCACTGCATGACACTCTCACTCCGCAACTCACTACAACCCTTCCTGCAACACGCTCCCACTCCACCACTCATAAAACCCTCACTGTGACACCTACCACTACCAGCTTACACTACAGTGATCACTGCAACAACGCTCACTCTCCAGCACTCAGTAAGCCTCTCGCTGCAACACACTCGCCTCCAGAACTCACTGAATCCCTCACTGCGATCTCTAGACAGATCTCTGCACTGGCACGCCTCAGCTCTAACTGCACCCGCTTTAGTCCTTTCTGTCCCTGTCCAACACTCATTGCACCCTCCTAGCCCTCGCTCTTCCTGCTTCAATCGCCATACTCAAGCTCACTGCATACCCCTTCCTTCTTAACACCTTGGATGCTATGGCTTTTCGCTGGAAGTTCCAATAGTCCATGATTCATGACGAGCTCACCTTGTCATAAGCACAGCTCCAGTGTGCCTCATGACGAGCTGAGCTCGTCATGAGCATGGAAGGGGTTAAGCACCACCACAGCACCACTCAGCGCCACCACGCCATCACTCAGCGCCACCACGCCATCACTCAGCGCCACCACGTCATCACTCAGCGCCACCACGTCATCACTCAGCTCCACCACATCACTCAGCGCCACCACCACATCACTCAGCGCCACCACCACATCACTCAGCGCCACCACCACATCACTCAGCGCCACCACCACATCACTCAGCGCCACCACCACATCACTCAGAGCCACCACCACGTCATCACTCAGCGCCACCACGTCATCACTCCGCGCCACCACGTCATCACTCCGCGCCACCACGTCATCACTCCGCGCCACCACGTCATCACTCAGCGCCACCACGTCATCACTCAGTGCCACCACGTCATCACTCAGCGCCACCACGTCATCACTCAGCGCCACAACAGCATCACTCAGCGCCACCACAGCATCACTCAGCGCCACCACAGCATCACTCAGCACAACCACAGCACCACCACAGCACCACTCAGCACCAACACAGCATCACTCAGCACCAACACAGCACCAACACAGCATCACTCAGCACCACCACAGCATCACTCAGCACCACCACAGCATCACTCTGGAACACTACGGCATCATTCTGCGCCACCACAGCATCGCTCACGGCCTCCACAGGATCGCTCACGGCCTCCACAGCATCGCTCACGGCCTCCACAGCATCACTCACGGCGTCCACAGCATCACTCACGGCCTCCACAGCATCACTCACGGCCTCCACAGCATCACTCACGGCCTCCACAGCATCACTCACGGCCTCCACAGCATCACTCACGGCCTCCACAGCATCACTCACGGCCTCCACAGCATCACTCACGGCCTCCACAGCATCACTCACGGCCTCCACAGCATCACTCAGGGCCACCACAGCATCACTCAGGGGCACCACGACATCACTATGCGCTACCACAGCATCACTGAACGCCACAGCATCACTCGTTCGCCATCACAACATCACTCAGCGCCACCACAGCATCAATCTGTGCAACTATTCAACAACAACTGGTTCAAATATGTTCTCTCAATGTTTCAAGCTTTATTACAAATGTCACAAAAAGATGTTAATATTTCACTTCTGTTCTTGGATTTTCGTCACAATAAAATACACTGAACATAATCTTCACAAAAGTTATTTACAAAAGTTTAAGCTATTGCCATTATAAATTACAATCACTTTTATTTAAGTATTATTTTTTTTAAAAATTAAAAGCCATTGTTATTTGAAATATCAATACATCTAAGTCACGTAAATACAAAACATGTTTCATTACAAATGCTATAGGTGTCACATTTGCAAAAGTTATGACTATTGGCATTGTAAATGACAAAGCTATTAATTTAGCTATTTTCAAAACCAACACATAAATAAAAAAAATTGTCATTTACAAGACCAATAGCTCAAACTTTCCTAATGCGAGACCTATTGCATTGCAAATGCTTGTTTAAAAAGACATTGTAGCGTTAAAAAATAACAGTAACAGGTAAAGATTTATCCTTCGACATATTGAAACAGTTGCATGATGTCGAACGGTATTTTCTAAATAAGTTGTAAAAGTAGCATTGCAAATCTTTAAGACACATTGCACGTAAAATTAGTTACGAAAAGCAAATTTCTAACATTGGTGCAATTCTAAAAGCCTAAGAATAAAAGTTAAAATGTAGAACATTGTTTCAATTTAGCAAGAGTAAAAATAAAACTAACGTAACAAATGGTAAAACTATGAACGAAAAGCCGATTTTTTCGCAATCTAAAAAGTATCTTACTGTTCTGTAGCAGAGAAACGGCAGCTCTCGAAGTGCACCGGATGGAGTTTTTCAAGAAATTACCCGAATGGTTGCCCTGTTGAAGTTTAAATCCTGTAAAAGCAAAAAAAAAAGGCAGTTGCTTCAATTAAATAACAAAAGAAGACAGCATGTAGTGTTAAAAAGCAGTATGTAGATGAGAAGTAGTTGTCTAGACATATGTAAATCTTTAGGTGCGGTGCTTCCTTGTAAGAATGAAAGGCATGTCTGAAGAGAAGTGTATTAAGTTGTTGTTTGTAAGGACGTGTCAATTACGTGTAACGTAAATGTGAAGGCGCGGCAGTTAAACCCCCCAAAAAGCGGCTCCAAAATGTCTAGGCATTTGATACAAAGCCCTGCAACCGTCGATTCTAAAGTTCTGTAAAATAAATAAAGCGTGCACTTCTAATACAAGTAACTTTAGAAAATTACTAAGCATTTTTACATTAATGATCTTTTTTCACGGCGTACTAACCTCTATCTAAAGTACAGTGTAAAATAAAGTAACACAAGCTACATAGTATTTTAATAAAATTAGGGAAGAACCAAGACAAAAGGCAGCCATGGGAGACCTGAAATTGGGAAATAATACAACATTAGATAGATACAGAAAATGCATGACCTGAGCACAAACGATACGTTTAAAAAGTAAGACACAAGCCACAGGTGAAACTAAAGACACAAGCCGGCTACAAAGCCAAACAAACATGGGAAAAATAAATAATAAAAACATCCTAAGAGCACAGAAGCTAATATAGCGAACAGAAAAATTAGCATCAAAAAAAGGGACTTACATTATTTTTCTTTGCAGCAAGTATGGTTGACTGTAGAACTCTCTAGAAGATATCGCCTTACGTACAACACGAAAACATGAGCATACATACCTTAAACAGGAAAAGAGGAAGAGATGCACAGATACGAGGACACGAACCAGACACGAGGCAAACACGTACATAGGAGCCAATGAACAGAGCCTTGGACACGAGCTATGCACGAGCAAAAAACAAGCAAAAAAAAAATAAGTTATAAAAGCACAAAATGGAAGATACATTTTAAAAATAGAATTCGAGCCGTACACGAGGCACAGGTGACCTAAAGGCACGAGCTGTATTCACAACACGGGGCATGTCGCAAGCGTTGCACTTACATTTATCTTAAGGCAAAGGACACCTGAAGCCACGAGCCGAAGACGGGCCAAAAGAAATTTGAAATGAAAAAACGAAAATACACGACAAGAGCACAAAACTAAAGTCAACTTTTACAAAGAACACTAGACAAGAAGACAAACAATAGATACCTAAATACACGAGCTGGACACGATCCAAAAGAAACGTGAAAATAAAATGTTAAAATAAAAGAAGCCACTACACAAAAGAAATCGGAAATGAAAAAACAATATGTTAAAAGCATACTGTGCAAAGCGAAAAATTCAGAACACGGGGCATGTTGCAAGCGTTTTACTTACCTTTATTTCGAAGAAAAGGACACCTGAAGCCACGAGCCGAAGACGAGCCAAAAGAAATCTGAAATGAAAAAACAATCTGTTAGAAGCATACAGTGCAAAGCGAAACATTGACAACACGGGGAATGTGTCAAGCATCGCACTTACCTTTATCTTAAGGCAAAGGACACCTGAAGCCACGAGCCGAAGACGAGCCAAAATAATTCTGAAATGAAAAAACAATCTGTTACAAGCATACCGTGCAAAGCGAAACATTCACAACAAGGGGCATGTATTAAGCGTCGCACTTACCTTTATCGTAAGGCAAAGGACACCTGAAGACACGATCTGAAAACGATCCAAAGAAATCTGAAATGAAAATAATAAAAAACACACAACAATGTGATAGAAGCATACCGTGCAAAGCTAAACATTCACAACACGGGGCATGTATCAAGCGTCGCACTTACCTTTATCTTAAGGCAAAGGACACCTGAATCCACGAGCCAAAGACGAGCCAAAAGAAATCTGAAATGAAAAAAATATTTGTTGGAAACATAGTATGCAAAGGTAAACAATAACAACACGGGCATGTCGCAAGCGTCGCACTTACATTTATCTTGAGGAAAAGGACACATGATGCCACGAGCTAAAGACGAGCCAAAATAAAAATGAAATGAAAAAAATATCTGTTACAAGCTTACTATGCACGAGCCGAAGACGAGCCAAAACAAATCTGAAATGAAAAAAACATGTGTTAGAAGCATACTATGCACGAGCCGAAGACGAGCCAAAAGAAATCTGAAATGAAAAAAATATCTGTTAGAAGCATACTATGCAAAGGTAAAAATTCACAACACGGGCCTTGTCGCAAGCGTCGCACTTACTTTTACCTTCATCTTGCTGCGTAGGGTATCGTTGCATGTAGAACTCTCTCGAACATCTAGCCGAACGCAAATTAAATAAGAACGTGCTCCACCCTAACGTAACCCAAAAAGTTAATTCCACAAACAGCAGTTTCTACAAAAAAACGAACAAGCCATAGTAGACAAAAAAATGACATTACCAAAAGTAAATAAATATCAATAATAAAACATAAGAGAAAAAACGCAATTACGTTACAAAAGCAAGTAAAGATATAAAAAAAATGTACTTACCTTATTCTGTTTGCATCATACAACACACGGGGCATGTTAGACCTAGAAAAAAAAAACTAAAGTGAAATTACATTAGTAACAATAAACAGATAACTTACCTAAAACACGATCCCAGGAGCATCCATACTGTCAGAAGCATACCGTAAAAGCTAAACATTCATAACACGGAGCATGTTGCAAGCGTCGCACTTACCTTTATCTTTTTTTTTTTTTTTTTTTTTGAAAACCTTTATTTGTACAAAAAGGATATACAGGTCAAGGCCTACAACCAAACTGGCCGGCCACAATTCGAAAATCAGACGAAAATTCCAAAGAGAGCAATACAGAATCAATCAGAAAGGAGCATGAGCAATACAATCTTAAAAAGGGGGAGAAGGAAAAAGGAAGTACGACACGGCCTGCAAACAGGAGCAAAGAAGGTTAATTTTATAATATAGGGATAAGGGGCATGACAGGCTTAGTGACAACATAGAAGGATCCGGAGTCCCCAAATAAACCATTGGCAACAAAGAGGGGAAGGGGCCATAGTACAGGAGTGTCAGCACTGTATACATCGATACGAAAAACAGGAGCAGTGAATACAATCAATATGCAATGATTAACAACTTCGTCGGCCCACCACCCAAGAGTACAGCGGAACCAGAACAGAGGGGCCGGAGGAGCGACTTCACCAAACCTAGCCCATCATACGAACCTAGGAAAAGAAAAAAAAGGGGGGGGAGGGAAGGGAAGGGGATGGAAAGAAAGAAGAAAGGAAGAGAAAAACACAGACGAAAGAAGGAGTGCCGCGCAGAAAAGCATCCCGTAGCAAGGGATACAGAAGAGAGCAGGAATATTAACAACGAGGGGGGTACGGGAGTCGCGACAGGAAGCAGCAATTATAAGAAAAAGAACAGCAACAGGATAGACCCCACCTCAAACACGCCCCGGAAGGCAGGACAGACGCAGCACTCCAATAAAGAAATACAAAAGGGCCATAGAACTGAGGAAAAAAAACCATCATAGAAAACCCACCCCACCCAACCCACCCTGCACCCCTGCAGAAGGCTACGGCCTACCCTCCAAACAGCGTGCCTGTCGCCCTAAACCTGAACCCGAAACACAGTAGAGAGAAGAGAGAAAAGGAATAAGGAGACAAAAAGAAGAAGAGAAAAAACAAAGAAATGAATGTGGGGGAGGAGCAAAAGGGCAGAAACAAATACGGTCGGCCACAGCCCTCCGCCCAACCATAAACATATTACGTGGAAACCAGAACGTCACGATCTCGAGCGCCATAAAGACTAACAGGGGGTCTCCCACAGCGCCATGAATATAAACAACTGCGCCATGAATCCGTACACCAATAATCCACCGGGAGCCATGCGTCTCACCCCAATCCTTTCTTAACCACAATTCCCACCCGCCACATGACAAATTGAAATGAGCAACACAATGCGAGGCAAGCACACAATTGAAAGAAAGTACGAGCAAGGCGTAGACCAGGGAGGGCAGTTGATCTGCAAGTAGACAAAAGTGCAGATAGGTAGTTCGAATGTCTCAGCAATAGTAAAACAAACAGCAATAAATAGGAGGCCAGTCTCGTAGATCGGAAAAGCAGTGATGTACTTGCAAAGGAAAGAAACAACCCCGTCAAGGCAGCAACAGGAAGCAGTCCACCATAGTTCTCCGGCATCCGGGGAGGAACGGGCCTCCGCTCCACATCCAGGTCCCCCAACTCCAACCACTGAAGAGCAGGAAGTTCCAAAGCCACCGGTCCACAACCCCGTTGACGAACAGCGGCAGCAAGGTTCGCGGCGACCGAGGGGGGCGAGGCAGCGGCATCACCGGGACAAGAAGGGGTCATGAAGAAGCGTCCACCCAAAATGGCGGCGGGTCGCAACGAGTCTCCAGGGGCACCGGGGGCCAAGGACGCGCGCCAGGATCTCAAGGCACAAAGAACATCTCCAATAGTAAAGTTTCGTGCACACGTCCCAGCCCCCGTGCAATACAATGACCCAAGTCCGCCATCACGAGGAGATCGACAGCCCAGATCTTCGGCAGCCATTTTATAAATTAAGCCTCCTCACCACCCTCGGTAACTCTCGGGACAGTGCACAAATGCAGGACTTTACAGATGTCCCGGGGGTCCCGGCAATAGCGGCCCTGGCACAAAGAGGAGCACCGCCCAACACGGGGGGCCGCCCGTACCACCGCCGGCGCTCCCCACGATTAGAGTCGGAGCGCGCGGGGCCAGGGCCGCCGGACAGAGCAGCGGCGGAGGGTCCCCTGCACGCAGTCAGTCCCCGGAGCACCGCGCCCCGCACAGCCTCACCGCCACCAAGGCAGGCCCGGATCAGGGCAACCGGGATGCTCGCACAATGGCTCTCACCAGCGGTTCACTCTCTCGGCCGGGGCCTGTGATCTCAACAACGCCTGGCCGGATCTCATAGGCGAGGCCCCGGCCGCAGCCCCACGGAGGCCCCGGTCCCTTCGGAGGGGCACAACTTCGGATTCTCAGCTCGCCGGAGCTTCCAGATCAGATGGTACGTGAGAGCGAAATGTCACGATCATAGTTCCTCGAAAACGTGTCGTCTTTGGACAGGATATGAGTCAGGATCTACGGGTCAGGCCGGAGGGCTGACGGAGCCGAGCTAAAAGGCGACCATCACGCTCGCGAGCTTGGCTCCTCCCCCACTTACCTTTATCTTAAGGCAAAGGACACCTGAAGCCACGACCCAAAGACGAGCCAAAAGAAATCGGAAAAGAAAAAAAACATGTGTTAGAAGCATACTATGCACGAGCCGAAGACGAGCCAAAAGAAATCTGAAATTAAAAAAATATTCGTTAGAAACATAGTATGCAAAGGTAAACAATAACAACACGGGCATGTGGCAAGCGTCGCACTTACATTTATAATGAGGAAAAGGACACCTGAAGCCACGAGCTAAAGACGAGCCAAAATAAAAATGAAATGAAAAAAAAATATCTGTTACAAGCATACTATGCACGAGCCGAAGACGAGCCAAAAGAAATCTGAAATGAAAAAAATATCTGTTAGAAGCATACTATGCAAAGGTAAAAATTCACAACACGGGCCTTGTCGCAAGCGTCGCACTTACCTTTATCTTGAGGCAAAGGACACCTGAAGCCACGAGCCAAAGACGAGCCAAAATAAAAATTAAATGAAAAAAATATCTGTTACAAGCATACTATGCACGAGCTGAAGACGAGCCAAAAGAAATCTGAAATGAAAACAACATGTGTTAGAAGTATACTATGCACGAGCCGAAGACGAGCCAAAAGAAATCAAAAAAACATGTCTTAGAAGCATACTATGCACGAGCCGAAGACGAGCCAAAAGAAATCTGAAATGAAAAAACTTAAAGACACGACAGGAGCACAAAGTCTGAAAACTTGTGCTTACCTTTATGTTGCTGCGTAGGGTATCGTTGCATGTAGAACTCTCTTGAACATCTAGCCGAACGCAAATTAAATAAGAACGTGCCCCACCCTAACGTAACCCAAAAATTTAATTCCACAAACAGCAGTTTCTACAAAAAAAGGAACAAGCCATAGTAGACGAAAAAAATGACATTACCAAAAGCCAATAAATATCAATAATAAAATATAAGAGAAAAAACGCAATTACATTACAAAAGCAAGTAAAGATATAAAAAAATTTACTTACCTTATTCTGTTTGCATCATACCACACATGGGGCATGTTAGACCTAGAAAAAAAAATAAAGGGAAATTACATTAGTAACAATAAACAGATAACTTACCTAAACACGATCCCAGGAGCATCCATACTGTCAGAAGCATACCGTACAAAGCTAAACATTCATAACACGGAGCATGTCGCAAGCGTCGCACTTACCTTTATCTTAAGGCAAAGGACACCTGAATCCACAAGCCAAAGCTGAGCCAAAAGAAATCTGAAATGAAAAAACCATGTGTTAAAGCATACTATGCACGGGCCGAAGACGAGCCAGAAGAAATCTGAAATAACAAAAACATGTGTTAGAAGCATACTATGCACGAGCCGAAGACGAGCCAAAAGAAATCTGAAATAAAAAAACTATCTGTTAGAAGCATACTATGCAAAGGTAAAAATTCACAACACGGGCCTTGTCGCAAGCGTTGCACTTTCCTTTATCTTGAGGCAAAGGACACCTGAAGCCACAAGCCAAAGACGAGCCAAAAGAAAACTGAAATGAAAAAACAATGTATTAGAAGCATACTATGCACGAGCCGAAGACGAGCCAAAAGAAATCTGAGATAAAAAAACATGTGTTAGAAGCATACTATGCACGAGCCGAAGACGAGCCAAAAGAAATCTGAAATGAGAATTCTTAAAAACACGACAAGAGCAAAAAGTCTGAAAACCTTGCGCTTAACTTCATCTTGCTGCGTAGGGTATCGTTGCTTGTAGAACTCTCTCGAACATCTCGCCGAACGCTGCTTAAATAATAACGTGTCCCACCCTAACGTAACACAAAAAGATAATTCCCCAAATAGCAGTTTGTACAAAATACGTACAAGCTATAGTAGACGAAAAAAATGACATTACCAAAAAATAAATAAATATCAATATTAAAAGATAAGAGAAAAAACGCTATTACACTAGAAAAGCAAGTAAAGTTATAAAAAAAATTGACTTACCTTATTCTGATCAGAATTGTTTCTGTTGAAGTTTAAATCCTGTAAAAGACGAAAAAAAGGCAGTTGCTTCAATTAAATAACAAAAGAAGACAGCATGTAGAGTTGAAAAACAGTATGAAGATGAGAAGTAGTTGTCTACACATATGCAAATCTTTAGCTGCCGTGCTTCCTTGTAAGAATGAAAGGCATGTCTGGAGAGAAGTGTATTAAGTTGTTGTTAGTAAGGATGTGACAATTACGTGTAAAAGTAAATGTGAAGGCGCGGCAGTGAAACCCCCCAAAAAGTGGCTCCAAAATGTCTAGGCATTTGATACAAAGCCCTGCAACCGTCGATTCTAAAGTTCTTTAAAATAAATAAAGCATGCACTTCTAATACAAGTAACTTTAGCAAATTACTAAGCATTCTTACATTAATGAGCTCTTTTCTTAGCATACTAACATCTATCTAAAGTACAGTGTAAAATAAAGTAACACAAGCGACATAGTATTTTAATAAAAATAGGGAAGACCCAACACAAAAAGCAGCCAGAGGAGAGCTGAAAATGCAAAGTAATAAAACATTAGATAGATACAGAAAATGCATGACCTGAGCACAAAACACAAGATCCGTTTAACAAACAAGAAACGAGCGAGCCGTACACGAGCCACAGGTGACCTAAAGACACGAGCCGGCCACAAAGGCAAAGAAACCTTGGAATATAAATAATAAAAACATCCTAATAGCACAGAAGCCAATATACCGAACAGAAAAAATAGCAACAAAAAATCGAACTTACATTATTTATTTTATGCACGACCTAAGAGCAACCTAAAAAAAAAACATGATAAAAGCACCAAATGGAAGATACATTTTAAAATTTGGATCCGAGCCGTACACGAGGAACAGGTGACCTAAATGCACAAGAATTACAGGAGGCAGAAGAAACCTGAAAAACTAAATGTAAAACATATGTAATTGATTTTAAAACATAAAAAAAGGTATAAAATGAAGACACAAGGCAAAGAAGCCAACACGAATACAGGACCCGACGCACAGAGCTTAGGCCACGATACGTGCAGGAGCTAAAAACTATGTCTAAAAAAAACACGAGGACCCCTAAATACACGAGCCGGGCCAGACACGAGTCAAAAGAATCCTGACAATCAAATTTAAAAACAAAAAATAATCTCAAGAACATGTAACTGAGTCAAAAACATAAAGCAAAAACATTTACAACACGGGGCATGTCTCAAGCGTCGCACTTACCTTTATGTTAAAGGAAAGGACACCTGAAGTCACGAGCCGAAAACGAGGCAAAAGAAATCTGAAATAAAAAAACAATGTGCTACAAGCATACCGTGCAAAGCTTAACATTCACAACACGGGGCATGTATTAAGCTTCGCACTTACCTTTATCTTAAGGCAAAGGACACCTGAAGACACGATCCGAAAACGATCCAAATAAATCTGAAATGAAAATAATAAAAAACACAACAACAATGTGATAGAAGCATACCGTGCAAAGCTAAACATTCACAACACGGGGCATGTATCAAGCGTCGCACTTACCTTTATCTTGAGGCAAAGGACACCTGAATCCAAGAGCCAAAGACGAGCCAAAAGAAATCTGAAATGAAAAAAATATTTGTTAGAAACTTAGTATGCAAAGGTAAACAATAACAACACGGGCATGTCGCAAGCGTCGCACTTACATTTATCTTGAGGAAAAGGACACCTGAAGCCACGAGCTAAAGACGAGCCAAAATAAAAATGAAATGAAAAAAATATCTGTTACAAGCATACTATGCACGAGCCACAGACGAGACAAAACAAATCTGAAATGAAAAAACCATGTGTTAGAAGCATACTATGCACGAGCCGAAGACGAGCCAAAAGAAATCTGAAATGAAAAAAATATCTGTTAGAAGCATACTATGCAAAGGTAAAAATTCACAACACGGGCCTTGTCGCAAGCGTATCACTTACCTTTATCTTGAGGCAAAGGACACCTGAAGCCACGAGCCAAAGACGAGCCAAAAGAAAACTGAAATGAAAAAACAATGTTTTAGAAGCATACTATGCACGAGCCGAAGACGAGCCAAAAGAAATCTGAAATAAAAAAACATGTGTTAGAAGCATACTATGCACGAGCCGAAGACGAGCCAAAAGAAATCTGAAATGAAAAAACGTCAAGACACGACAAGAGCACAAAGTATAAAAACTTGCGCTTACCTTCATCTTGCTGCGTAGGGTATCGTTGCATGTAGAACTCTCTCGAACATCTAGCCGAACGTAGATTAAATAAGAACGTGCCCCACCCTAAGGTAACCCAAAAAGTTAATTGCACAAACAGCAGTTTCTACAAAAAAAGGAACAAGCCATAGTAGACGAAAAAAATGACATTACCAAAAGCCAATAAATATCAATAATAAAATATAAGAGAAAAAACGCAATTACATTACAAAAGCAAGTAAAGATATAAAAAAATTTACTTACCTTATTCTGTTTGCATCATACCACACATGGGGCATGTTAGACCTAGAAAAAAAAATAAAGGGAAATTACATTAGTAACAATAAACAGATAACTTACCTATAACACGATCCCAGGAGCATCCATACTGTCAGAAGCATACCGTACAAAGCTAAACATTCATAACACGGAGCATGTCGCAAGCGTCGCACTTACCTTTATCTTAAGGCAAAGGACACCTGAAGCCACGAGCCAAAGACGAGCCAAAAGAAATCTGAAAAGAAAAAACCATGTGTTAGAAGCATACTATGCAAAAGCCGAAGACGAGCCAAAAGAAATCTGAAATGAAAAAACTTAAAAAGACGACAAGAGCACAAAGTCTGAAAACTTGCGCTTACCTTAATATTGCTACGTAGGGTATCGTTGCATGTAGAACTCTCTCAAACATCTAGCCGAACGCAGATTAAATAAGAACGTGCCCCACCCTAACGTAACCCAAAAAGTTAATTCCACAAACAGCAGTTTCGACAAAAAAAACGAACAAGCCATAGTAGATGAATAAAATGACATTACCAAAAGTAAATAAATATCACTAATAAAACATAAGAGAAAAAACGCAATTACATTACAAAAGCAAGTGAAGATATAAAAAAAAATTACTTACCTTATTCTGTTTGCATCATACAACACACGGGGCATGTTAGACCTAGAAAAAAAAATAAAGGGAAATTACATTAGTAACAACAAACAGATAACTTACCTAAAACACGATCCCAGGAGCATCCATACTGTCAGAAGCATACCGTACAAAGCTAAACATTCATAACACGGAGCATGTCGCAAGCGTCGCACTTACCTTTATCTTGAGGCAAAGGACACCTGAATCCACAAGCCAAAGACGAGCCAAAAGAAATCTGAAATGAAAAAACCATGTGTTAGAAGCATACTATGCATGAGCCGAAGACGAGCCAAAAGAAATCTGAAATAAAAAAACATCTGTTAGAAGCATACTATGCACGAGCCGAAGACGAGCCAAAACAAATCTGAAAGGAAAAAACCATGTGTTAGAAGCATACTATGCACGAGCCGAAGACGAGCCAAAAGAAATCTGAAATAAAAAAACTATCTGTTAGAAGCATACTATGCAAAGGTAAAAATTCACAACACGGGCCTTGCCGCAAGCGTCGCACTTACCTTTATCTTGAGGCAAAGGACACCTGAAGGCACGAGCCAAAGACGAGCCAAAAGAAAACTGAAATGAAAAAACAATGTATTAGAAGCATACTATGCATGAGCCGAAGACGAGCCAAAAGAAATCTGAAATAAAAAAACATGTGTTAGAAGCATACTATGCACGAGCCGAAGACGAGCCAAAAGAAATCTGAAATGAAAAAACGTAAAGACACGACAAGAGCACAAAGTATGAAAACTTGCGCTTACCTTCATCTTGCTGCGTAGGGTATCGTTGCATATAGAACTCTCTCGAACATCTAGCCGAACGCAGATTAAATAAGAACGTGCCCAACCCTAACGTAACCCAAAAAGTTAATTCCACAAACAGCAGTTTCTACAAAAAACGAACAAGCCATAGTAGACGAAAAAAATTACATTACCAAAAGTAAATAAATATCAATAATAAAACATAAGAGAAAAACCGCAATTACGTTACAAAAGCAAGTAAAGATATAAAAAAAAAAATACTTACCTTATTCTGTTTGCATCATACAACACACGGGGCATGTATGACCTAAAAAAAACAAAAATAAAGGGAAATTACATTAGTAACAATAAACAGATAACTTACCTAAAACACGATGCCAGGAGCATCCATACTGTCAGAAGTATACAGTACAAAGCTAAACATTCATAACACGGAGCATGTCGCAAGCGTCGCACTTACCTTTATCTTAAGGCAAAGGACACCTGAAGACACGATCCGAAGACGATCCAAAGAAATCTGAAATGAAAATCATAAAAAACACGACAACAATGTGATAGAAGCATACCGTGCAAAGCTAAACATTCACAACAAGGGGCATGTCTCAAGCGTCGCACTCACCTTTATCTTGAGGAAAAGGACACCTGAAGCCACGAGCCAAAGACGAGCCAAAAGAAATCTGAAATGCAAAAAATATCTGTTAGAAGCATACTATGCAAAGGTAGCATACTATGCAAAAGTAAACATTCACAACACAGGGCATGTCGCAAGCGTTGCACTCACCTTTATCTTGAGGAAAAGGACACCTGAAGCCACGAGCTAAAAGAAATCTGAAATGCAAAAAATATCTTTTAGAAGCATACTATGCAAAGGTAAACATTCACAACACGGGGCATGTCGCAAGCACTGCACTCACCTTTATCTTGAAGAAAAGGACACCTGAAGCCACGAGCCAAAAGAAATCTGAGATAAAAAAATATCTGTTAGAAGCATACTATGCAAAGGTAAACATTCACAACACGGGGCATGTCACAAGCGCTACACTCACCTTTATCTTGAGGAAAGGACACAAGAAGTCACAAGCCGAAGACGACCAAAAAAGAAATATAAAATGTAAAAACAATGTGTTTGAAGCATGCCGTGCAAAGAGAAACATTCACAACACGGGGCATGTAGAGACGACAGCAACGAAACACACAACAACAAACAAGGAGACGACATGAGACGGGATACACGAGACGGGGTACACGTACAAACACGGGGCATATCGGAAGTGTGTCGCACTTACCTTTATCTTGAACACAACAGCAACGAGACACACAAACACGTAAAACAAACAGAGAGACAACATAAGACGGGGTACACGAGACGGGGTACACATACAAACACGGGGCATGCTGTGCAAAAAGAAACATTCACAAAACGGGGCATGTAGAGACGACAGCAAAGACACACACAAAGACGTAAAACAAACAGGGAGACGACATGAGACGGAGTACACGTACAAAAAGAGAGACGACATGAGACGGGATACACACGCAAATAAAATTATAAACAAAATGCTGCTTACCTGATCGCAAATAACAACAACTTCCTGGCAACTTAAATCTCGCCGACCACTCCGGCTAAAGGCACTTCGAAAAAGACGAAAACGTCACGGAGAGAAAAAAAAAACACACGCCCACAGCCGTATGACGTTTTAAAAGGGGCGGAAAGGGAAAAAATTGGCGGAACGCCCACCATTCGCCTCGGTAAATGACGGAGAGATCTCTCTTCCAATGGCTAGCCTCCATTTATGGAGCTAGCCAATGGAAGAGAGAGGCGGAACTAAGGCCACACTGTTCTAACATAAGATTTCGCCTGCGCGAACGCTGCTGCGCAGCGGACGCCAGGTGAAACCTAAAAATTGATTATTGTCATTTGATGTCACTTCCTTTGATATGATGCCACACCATGTGCAAATTTGAGTGGCCTTACACATTTGTTTCCTTTCTCCACAAGGCCTAAAAACAATCTAGAATACTCTTCCATCTGGAGTATTTTAGTCTTTCCTTCTTTTTATTGTGTACTTGGAAGCCATTGAGTCTGAACGTCAAACCTATTTGCTTTACCCATGCTTGTTCCATCATGAGACAAACATGACAGCAAGTCCCAGACCTCAAATTGTATGTTATTAGTTTTCATACAGATCTTCTGTCGAGCCATTGCAGAAAAAACCTGGCCTGGTTGAGCTACGGGAGCATGGAATTAAAAAACTAGAGAGCTTTGGGGCAAACTTTGCCCTACTGCAGCTGAGAGGTAGACCTGGAGCGGGAACTAATCTGCGGTGCATCATTCTATTTTGGGACCCTCTCCAGTTGTCGCTCTTGCCCTGGGTGAATCTTGCCATGTTGAGATGGTTTCCATCGATGCCCACGACCCGGGTCCGCCTTTTTAGGGCTCGACCTCTGCCAATGCGCAAGCATTGCAGATGTCGAGACATATTGGGGCTTATCCAGAGCTTAACCAAACGGGCGATTTGATGCAGTGCCCGTGAAAAAAGAGCATGCATGCATCAAAGCCACCAGCCTCCCTCCCAGAGCTTCCCCCAGCGTGCGCTCTGGCATTTCTCCTCCCCTAATTATTCACTGCCCACGGCCGGCCGGCACATCAAAGGCTGCTGCTCCCCGTGCATCTCGTCACCTTTACTCTCCCCTATTCTTCCCTTCTTGCCTCTCCCTGCCCCCCCTCCCCACCACAGCAATGCCGAGGGCTTGTTGTAAGTAGTGGTTGTTTGTGACTGTTATTTGGGTGAAGGCTTAAAAAAGGAGTGGGATGTTTGGGAGTTCATAGTAAGAAAAGTTTGGGTTGAGTCACTTTTGCTCCAAACGCAGCACTTTCATTTTTGCCACCGACCTGGCACTCGCGGCTGCGCATCTTTGTCTACTCTTGTCTTCTCTTACCTCTTCTTCCTGTTTACCCCCCTCTTACCATTCACCATGCTCAATCCACTTTTGCACGTCTTTCCTTTTCTCTTTCTAACTTCAAACTGTTTCCAATCCTCTTCGCCCGTCGTTTCCTTTCTTCCTGCCTCTATTTCATTTTCACTCCCCCCCTCCACCTGGGCACACCCCTCCCTCCGCGTCTCTGCACATCTCCCCGTCTCATGCTTAACTTCCTGTGTCACTCCTGCCCTGTCGCGTGGACAGCGATGAGCTGCTGATGTCCCAGGCTCGATCTCTCTCTCTCCAGCAACCGCAGCCACTGTTGGAGCCTCACCCCCTCTATTGCAGGGTGATGCTGGCAGTATTATTGTCCTCACAACGGATGTCTCCTGTCTGCCCTGTTGCAGTCTCGATGTCTAGTTTTTAAACAGTGTCTCTGTTGCAATCTCACTATCACCCCTCTGCCTAGCTGTCTACAAACTGCCCCCGTCTTTTAAATATCTCTTTTGGAAAATGGAAAATGTTTTTAAAGCTGCTCTTCAGCCTTTCTCACTAACGTCGTCCTCTTTGATTTCTCCCTTCAGACCCTCCTATAAATGTTTCTCCCGCCCATCTGCTCCTTTCCAGGCGCGTCTCTTCTTCGTCTCACCCCTCCCCCACCCCCCCAATCCCTGGCGGAAACTCCTCACACGACGCTCTGAACCTCGCTTAGTGCACTACTGCTTCTTTTTCTCCTCCACATCACCCCATTCCTCCCCCCGGACTCCTGGCTTCCCATCTTCACCTTTATTTCTATAATCCTTATTCGCCTTTCGTCTCCCCCCTCGCCCCTTCACACCAGTCTCCTCACACCCCTCACTGTCCGCTCAGCCGGCTGCTCTTCGTTCTCTCCCTCTCCCTTCTTCACAGCCCTCCCCAGAGCTCTCACGCTCCTCTATTCACTCACACCTCCCCCTGTTCCCACGCACATTTTCTCCTCAAATATTTCTTTCCCTCACTCTGGATTCCTCAATCTCCCCATTGCACCCAAGACACCCCTCCATTCACCTCATCTGCTTGCTCCCCCCCACGCAGTTTCCCATTCCCTGGAATCGTACTGCTCTATAAACTGTTCTTTAGCAATATTTTATTAATCATTCTGGCTCAAAAGCCGGCAGTAATTATGCAAGTGTTGTGGGGCATCGATGAGGGGTGGTGGGGGGGGGCAAGGAGCGAACGCAAGAAGGCATCTCTAGTTTTTTTTTAATGTGCATGGCTTTTGCCTCTTCAAGTGGGCAGTCGCCTTTTTTCAGCTTTCTTTGCAGGCCGTGTCCTTGACACAAGTGCTGTTACAAGCAGGGGGCTAGTTTTCATGTATTTTCTACTCATTTCCCCTTTCCTATATATTTATCTCCCTTTCGCATTTCTATCACCCTTTCTCCACTTTTTATCTCTACTCCTCTGTTTCTTTCCACTCTTCCGCTCACCATTTCCTCTTGTCTCTTTGCTGCTCTTTTTTTAAAATCTTTGTATCTAGTCTTCTGCTGTCTCTTTCTCTGTCTAGCCATCACCCAGCACTCATCCTGTATTTCTTTTCATCCCTCCTGTGGTCACTCTCTTTGTAGCACACACTATCTGTTCCCATCTCTGTTTCATTCCATCTCTCTCTCTCGCTTCCTCTATCTCTAGCACACACACAATTTCTTTCCAAATATCTCTGGCTAAACACTTATAAGAACCCAAAGGCGAGACCTATTGACTACGGTGATTATCAGCAGGACTCTCAGAGCTTCACAGCACTGGTGTTAGGTGCCAGGCTTCGAGTACCTTGATGAAACTACATATCCCAGAATGCAGTGAGAGGAGTGCTGGTTGTGTGCTGTCCCATGCTGCTTTGGGCTAGGTCATGTGACTAGGAGGTTCTTAAGCCTACAGCTCCTGTATCCCAGTGCTTGGCTTTCCTTCGGCTAGAACCTTACCCTTATCCTCGTATGGACTAAACCTTGTTGCACCTATTTCCCCAAAAACGGAAGCGGAGCTGCTTATGTATCGAAATAACTCTCTGGACTTTAATAGCTTGGAGTCTCAGGAAGTGGTAGTTCAGACATGCCAACCCTCCCGATTCAGGCGTGAGACTACCGATTTGAAGGCTAGTCTCCCGCCTCCCGATTCCTACAAGCAAAAACCCGATTCTTCAGGGGTTTCAGCTGACAGGGCTTGGTATTTTGTAAAGTGCTAATTCTTCCAGCAAAGAGTGGCGATGTAGGGGCTCTCGAAGGGGTGCAAAACCAACAAAGCGTCATTAACAAAGGAATAGTGTTTTAAAGACCTGCAAAGTATTGGGGGAGGGATGGGGGGGGCTGCTTCAGCCCGGGCTGCCACAGGGGTGTGGGGGGTGCATGCACTGCCAACAACCTGCCAGGCCAGTACTCAACACTTGCATCACCCTCTCTGCCTGCCATTATGCTCCATGCTTCTGAAAGGTAAGAAAAAAACGTGCATTTGCGTTTCAAATGTCCGATCCTACAGTAGCACACTTTCAAAGCCCATACATGCCAGTAACCCGATTCAAAGCCCCATTCTCCCGTTTTTTTTTTTTAAATCTCTCACTTTGCTCTCCTGAAATATTGGCATGTATGGTAGTTTGTTCCTTCAGTTTCGCCGGTATTTCCCTTTGTCTCAGCGCGAGGACGCGCTGAAACATTGCCACAGCTGTTTTTCTTAGGCGCTGCACGCTCTGCTAATCACTAATCTCAACAGCTTAATTGCCCGCTGACTTCTCCAGCGCAGGACGTGCTGCCACTTCCCTTCTTCCCACCTTCGCAGCTCCTCTCCGTTTTTAGGTCTTGACCAAATCTCACTTTTTCCACAGACTGGTGCTACATCGCATCCACTCTCCCAGAACAAACATTTTCAGGTGAAATACGTTTGTTTTTGTCGGCATTGTGTACATTTTTCTGTAAATGTTTCACACTTGAAATATATTCCAATTGCAACCCGTTACTGTGCCGTTTTCACAAGTGCTGATGAATATAAACAGCCGGTGGGCGGTAAATAAAGGTGCCCACCTTGTATCAGTGCACCGGCCATTGTGCGTGGGTTTATTTATTTTAACCGCACACTTCTGGGTTGCTAAATACAACAAGCATTGAAAATGCATTAGGTCTCGCCTTTGATTAAGTTAAATCCAATTGCTCTGCTAATGGTATTGTATGTCAACGCAGCTGACTTTAACTTAATAAAAGGCGAGACCTATTGCATTTTCAATCTCCATCCATCCCACTCCATCCATCCATCCCCCCCACTCCATCCATCCATCCCCCCACTCCATCCATCCATCCATCCATCCATTCCTCCACTCCATCCATCCATCCATCCCCCCACTCCATCCATCCATCCCGACACTCCATTCATCCATCCCAGCACTCCATCCATCCATCCCCGCACTCCATCCATCCATCCATCCATTCACCCGACTCCATCCATCCCTCCCCCGCTTTACACTCCATCCCTCCCCCGCCCCACACTCCATCCCTCCCCCGCCCCACACTCCATCCCTCCCCCTCCACACACTCCATCCCTCCCCGCCACACACTCCATCCCTCCCGGCCACACACTCCATCCCTCACCCCACACTCCATCCCTCGCCCCACACTCCATCCCTCGCCCCACACTCCATCCCTCGCCCCACACTCCATCCCTCGCCCACACTCCATCCCTCGCCCACACTCCATCCCTCGCCCTCTTGCCCTGCCTCTCGCTCACCCTGCCTCTATCTCTCGCCCTCCCTCTATCTATCTTTCGCCCTCCCTCTATCACCCTCACTATCCATCGCATCACCCCAGCATCACCCAGGGGCACCACAACATCACTATGAGCTACCAGAGCATCACTGAACGCCACAGCATCACTCGTCGCCGCCACAACATCATTCAGAGCCACCACTGCATCAATCTGTGCAACCGTTCAACAACAACTGATTTAAATATGTTCTCTCAATGTTTCAAACTTTATTACAAATGTCACAAATTTTTTTTAATATTTCACTTCTGTTCTTGTATTTTCATCACAATAAAATACACTAAACATAATCTTCCAAAAAGTTATTTGCAAAAGTTTAAGCTATTGCCATTATAAATTACAATAACTTTTATTTAAGTATTAAATATTGAATAAAATACAACTCATTGTTATTTTTAATATTAATACATCTAAGTCATGTAAATACAACACATATTGCATTACAAATGCTATAGGTGTCACGTTTGCAAAAGTTAACACTATTGGCATTGTAAATGACAAAGTTATTAATTTCACTATTTTCAAAACAAATAAAAAATGTGTCACTTACAATACTAATACCTATAACTTTACTAATGCGAGCCCTATTGCATTGCAAATGCTTGTTGTTGATTCTTGTCCTTTCCTTTGGTCCCTTGGATTCCATCTTGCTGACCTTGAGACATTTCACTTACGCTGGACTGCCTTATCTCTTTCTCCCCCTCAGGTCCCCCTCTCTCCTCTCACCAATCTCAGCCTCCAACTCTTCTCCCCCACATACCGCTCTCTACCCCTTTTTATTTTAATTTTTGTATTTAATTTTTTTATTTCTCTTTTTACTCTGTAAATATGTGATATATACTTGTCCAAGCCGAATTGCTGGTAAAATTGAATCCTGAGAAAATCTACTATTTGGATATATATGTATATAGAGATAAGTCTAACCACTAGTATATGTAGTAGACCTTAGTACTCACTACCATTCCTATGTGATTCTTAGAGTTTATCCATTTGTATCTCTTCCTTGACTGACTTTACAACTTGTACATTTGCAAAATGTTTTCTTGTGTGTATCTTTTATGTAACTCATGTAATCCTAAGTCCTTATGTATCGCAACTGGTTCTTTTGTAAAGCGCTCTGACACCTTCGGGTAATGTTCGCGCTATAGCCTATAGGAAATCGCATTAAATAAATAAAAAATAAAAAGATCACATCCCATCGTTCCTTACCATGGAGCATACTCCATCCTTCTCGTGCCTCGAGTCTCAAGGTATCTCCCTTGATCGTCCTTAAGAGGGCAGCAGCGGCAGTTCTGAAGGGTGTGCAGACTCCGCCCAGCCTATTCCACTCCCCGTAGAAGGCGCGAGTGACTCGGGACGGGATCAGTGTATCTGTCTCCGAAGTCGGACGTGGGGATGCTGCGAGACAGAGAGCCCGGCGGCAGCAGCGACGGATCCCAGTACTTTAGAATGACCCCGAGTACGGGGCCGGTGATCTAGTGGACGGACCCTTATGTCCAGCACCGTAAAGTGGGTTCATAACGGGACAGGGAGGGCAGTACTCCGGGACGACCACCTGCGGCCACCTTCCCACGCGTTCCGGGCAGTGAGAGATGCGCTGAGCTGCGCACAGAGGACGAGCGACGGGCCACACACACCGGGAGCTGAGGACGCACAGTAGGGCTGGGGGAGAGCGGGACCCGGAGAGTGACAGCAGCAATGCAGAACCGAGGGACTACGGAGCATTGTGCGAGGACACCGGAAGATGGGGGCACCTGCACTGGAATGTTTTAGCACTAGGAAACAGATTCCTTTAGATATAAAGTGATCTCACCCCAGTGGGACTCGGGCACACCTCTATAGCAAGAAGTGCAGCTGGGGGCACCGTGACTCGGGGGTACAGAGGAGTCGGACGCCGTCGGGGCCGGGGGGACTGGAACAGCAGCACTCGGGGGACGGCCACTCTTCCCGTTGGTGGTGTCCGCTACCACCGACCCGAGAACACTCTGAATTCCTGAGGCCCCGGAAAAGCGCTTAAACAGCCGGGCAGCGTTACTTTACACACGTGCTGAGCGTTTAAGACAACACATGCATGAATGGTTTAGGCGCTAGGCTCTCTTTGGTAGCAAGGAGACGCGCCCCTTCTGCGCGGTGTGGGCATCCACAGCGCGAGTGATTTCCGGAGTTTGGATCACGGGCCAGGCCACTCTGGGTCCGCGGCTCCTCGCCCCTGAAGACGGCGGTTCCCCCCTCCCTAGGATGGAGATGCTGCGGCGCTCCTCGGTCTTCGCGGCTGAGGTGATGGAAGCCTTCGACCGCTCGCCCACGGACAAGGAGCTGGTGTCCCAGGCCAAGGCCCTGTGCAGGGAGTTCATCCACTCTCGACTGGCGAGGGCTGGCGTCGGCTGGAGCAAGGCGGACCACAGCCCGCCGGTACCAGCGGGGAAGCTGGCCGAGGTGTCCGCCGTCCTTCTGAGGCTAGGTAAGATGGGGCCGGGCTTTCATCAGTGAGTCCCGAATTACCGACCTAGGGCGACATATTATAGCCTGTTATGTAAATGTGCCAGTGGAGGCAGGTGGGACCACCAACAATTATTATAAGGCCCCTGTACTTAATTTATCCGTCAGACTTTGTCACAGAGCAAGAGAGAAAAACAAAAAAGAGGGAGAGTAATACAAAAACAAGGACAAAGGGAGAATGCAGGCATGCAAACGAACTTTCAATAGTGAGAAAGTGAGGCTGAGAGGAGCATATTTACAAAGAAATAACGCAGTGCGGCGCTGAAAGCAATTAAGCAGCACCGCACTACCTCATTAAAAAAATGCAGGGATGCGCCATATTCACAAGGTGACGGTGCACACCTGTGCTTTCCCTTTCGTTGGTGCTAAAAAAAGCTGTGTAGTGTCAACGCAGGCACCCTTGTGCCATGGTGCAAGGGTGCCTGCTTTGCAGGGATGATTGTTTATGTGCCGGAAGGGACACCTTCCTGCACATAAACAATCATTAAAGGCGATCTTTTCCTTCTACGGGTGTGCTTCAGAATGCAGCACACATAGAAAGAGCAGACAACAAGGAGAAATAACAGTAGTTCTCCTTGTTGCGCCACTCTAACACCTGCTTTTCAACAGCATTAGTTTTTAGCACTGCCTCAGATTTACGGATGTATGACATTACAACGCATGCTTTTACATCGCATGCCTTTACAACACGGTTTTTACATCTCAAACCTTTACAACGCATAGCGCTTTGGGGTGCTGGATAGTGAATAGTTTAATTTACTATTCCAACTCCAGTCCCCGTGGACACTAGGGAAGGTGTTGGACAGTAAATTAAACGTATTCCCTATTCTAGAGCGCCCCCCAGCGCAATGCGTTGTAAAGGCTTGCGTTGTAAAAGTTGCATCGTAAAGGCACTGCGTGGTAAAAGCTGCGTTGTAAAGGATGTTTCCCCAGATTTACAGGTCCGTGTCAATCTGGGGCAGCGTGAAAAAGCAATGGGCGTTGCAGGGAAAGACCCCAGCAACACCCATTGTACGCCCCTTTTATGCAAAGTGATGTGTAAAAAGGGGCCATATTACAAGACTATTAAGAGGCACGCAGGGGGGCTTTGCGTGGCCTTGTAAATATGCTCCAGCACATAGCACCACTGAAGTGTAAAAAAAAAAAAGTGATGCTCCAGTTAGGGGCTTGTAAATGGTCACAAACTTTAGTTGCAACTGTGATTCTGTGCAAATGTGCGTGAAGGAGGTACACAGCTAACAAATATCGACAAAGCCAATAGTGCTTGCGGATGTTAGATGATGTGCAATTGATATTCTGTGCAAATGTGTGTGATGGAGGTACACAGCTAACAACTATCCACAAAGCCAATAGTGCTTGCGGATGTTAGATGATGTGCAATTGTTGTCCTGTGCAAATGTGTGTGAAGGAGGTACTCAGCAAACTGCCACTAACAGAGCCATTAGTGCTGACTGCTTTGAGGTGATGTCAGTTTATGTGTCATATAACTGGATGCAATAACAAAAAGCTCAGAGAGGAACCACAATACTGGACTGGAGGTACACTATGGAAATCACAGAAATGTAATTTCTAGGTTTAAGCCACTCCATTAATTACCTAGGCCATGCCCCCTTTTGAGACCCCCCCCCCCCCATTGTGCAATAGGGTATTTAAAATGGGCGGCAGCGGGGTGGAGGCAGTGGCACTCAATAACAGTCGCAACAAGCATTAGAAATGCAATAGATCTCGCATTTTTTTGAGTTGGAGCTATTGGCGATGCTAATGGCAATGTTTTTAACCCGTATGTGATCACTCCACTGCCAACAGAAACACATAAGTAAATGAGCAGTAGCCACCAATGTCCACTGAAACAGGAGTGGGACAGCTGCGGGCAGAAAAACAAAAGTGGATGCGTGTGTCCACCATGTACGTCACCCGTCCCTAGCTTTGAACGCACTTCCACCGAAGTGGATGCTAAAAATTATACCTGCTTATTGAAAGAAAAGCACAAGGGCCCAAAGTATTGTAGGAGTGCTTTTTAAAACATAACTCCCCCCCAAAAAGTCCTCGTTAAATATCAGAACCACTGACCGAATTAAACTTGTGAAGCTGAAAGACAATGTGCTTCAATTGTAAGTGCATCAACAGATAAATATTATATGAATGGCATTTGTAAAGTGCATTCACAGTTGGAAGTTTACTGTCTGTGAAAGTGCAAAAAGCTTTAAAAACTTGTTGATATCAGGCACTATAAAAATAAGCTGCATGCTTACATTATGTTCAGGGGTTTAATCTCCAAAGGAGAGCAGGGATCCTTTCTCACCAAAGACACACATTTACACAGAGAAAGGACCACCATGCCAGGGTATGAGACAACTGAAAATAGTCAAACCAAAAAAACTACATATGTAATGTGCTATTACAAGACAGTACTAGCTCCCTTTTAATTCAGATCAGGCAGTAACAGAAGCTACCGACCGAAATACAATTTGGATATGTGCTGGACAACTCTGGATCGGGTTTGTTTCACCCAGAGATGTTACTTCCGAAAAGAAGCTGAATTATCTGCATTAAATCTCGGGGGGGGGGGGGGGGGGGGGGGAGCCGGAATTACCAATTCCCCTGGTAACTGTTCTGTTTTTTAGTGCAGGGTCAGGTGTTAACCTGTGATCCTCATTAACCCTGCCCAGGTGTGCCAGTTCACGCCACTTGGGGAGGGGGTGAACAGAATTTGCTGGAGGATTGCCAGGGTACTGATAATAACTTGACTCTATACATATGGTATTTGTGTAGCGCAAACACGATGAAAGGCTTCGTGGCGCTGTACAGAGGCACTTTAGTGACTTGAGGGACAGCAGTGTTCTGAGAGTGGAGGGCACGATAATTGAAGACATATATCATTTAACAAGCAGCACTAAAAGGACTGGGAAGTGCTCACGATCACACGTGGCGGGCACATTGTACACAAGAGAATAAACGTTCTCGAATGGGTGAGGGATCCCGTTAGCGGCAGACTCTGGCAAGTTCCTGGCCTCGTACATAGATGTGTAGGACCTGTGGAGCTCAGGGTAGTGTGCGAGGGTTGGAGTGTGCCCAGGGTCACACAGGGCACACTGTCCAGAAAGGAACAAACACTTTGCAATGGGTGAAGGGGGGGCCATTAGTTCCATAGTGTCACAAGTTCCTGAATTGCTACAAAGATATACGTGGGATCTGTAGAGCTCAGGGTAGTGTGTAAGTCTGCAAGTGTTGGCGAGTGCCCAGGGTCACAAGTAAAACACACAAGATGATGGATGGAATGTTGCACAATGGCAAAACATTCACCCTCAGTCACAGATCTGGGTTTAATCCATCGTTATTTTGCTCACCAAGCCACCCCAGTTCTGACGTGGGTACCATGCTCACTACACCACTGGAGTCAAGCTATCCTGGCTGAAGAAGGCTGATAACCAGAAACCGGTCCTAGGATGCTTGATTCCGGTCCAGGGAAGACATGGCTTGGCAGTTCGGGCTGGACTGTTCCCATGAGGCACAGGGTCAAGACTGATTTGCATATGGCCATGTCTGAACTGCGCCACCACATCAATCTGTGCAACCATTCACCAACTGCTTCAAATATGTTCTCTCAATGTTTCAAGCTTTGTTACAAATGTCACAAAAAGATGTTAATATTTCACTTCTGTTCTTGGATTTTTGTCATAATAAAATACACTGAACATATTCTTCACAAAAGGTATTTACAAAAGTTTGAGCTATTGCCATTATAAATTACAATAGCTTTTGTTTAAGTATTAATTATTAAAAAAAATTAAAAGCCATTGTTATTTGTTATATCAATACATCTAAGTCACGTAAATACAACACATATTGCATTACAAATGCTATAGGTGTCACATTTGCGAAAGTTAAAACTATTTGCATTGTAAATGACAAAGCTATTAATTTCGATATTTTCAAAACCAACACTTATAATAAAAAATTTGTCATTTACAATACCAATAGCTCAAACTTTCCTAATGCGAGACCTATTGCATTGCAAATGCTTGTTTCTTGTTAGTGACCGATCAAAGTTGGATTGGTAAGTAAAAATAGAATAAAACACACAATGTTTTTTTAAAAATAATTTAAAGTGTGGGGGATCGGGAATGAAAGCACAGGTAGTAGCGAAGCCAAAGCAACACAGGGAGAGCAGAGGGTACGGGAAAGCAACAGAGGGTGGATGGTAAAGCAATACAACAGGTGTGGGTAGGAGGGAGCAAATACGAGACTGCTCGGGCAACGGGCAGAAGCACACAGGTGAGTGCAACAGGGAGGGATTGGGAGAAGCAATCGGGTGACCGAGATCAAGTTTGACAGTTTGAAAACACGTGCACTCTCATTTAGTGCTTAACAGAAAAGAAAAAAGTAATGCTTGAAAAGTAAGCAGTGGAAGCGGAGATGTCACCCAAAAAAAGCAACGGAAAAGAGTAAATACTCCATGGGAGGGACAACTATCGGAATGACAATCTGAGACACGAATAAGAAGCAGGCAAATGAGAGTGACAGGAAAGTCAACTAATGGTAAGCAGTGGGCTGGGTCCAAGCCCATCTATGTACTTGGTAAGCCACAATATGCCTTGCAAGAGATAGTGCATGCGCTGTCCAGTAGGCTCAACCTAAAAAATAACTCATTCAAGTATGGCTGAAAAATCTCCATAGGGACGAGGAAATGCTCCTTATTCAAACCCGCACATGCTGAAAAGGTGGGTCACTGGAGAAGGCAAGCAGCGCTGTAATGTATTGCCCCGCTGGCTGGCTGCACTGCTGAACAATAATCCACCCTGTAACGCCACCCGCCACAAGAAAGCAGGTTGCACATCCATAAATGTCAGCTCCAACAAGGCTAATCTTATTCATATCATAAAACACAATTGGAAAGTAGCATAACAACCTTAAAACAGCTGTCAGAAGAAAAGACGCATAACACAGGAAACACAAATGGGAGTGGGACAATTTATAGAAAGTAGTTCCATAGGAACTAATAAACACAAAAGACAGTTTGGGGAGCTAGTGACTTATGGGTAGAAGAAATACATATGCTCACTTAAGAAAGTACTGGAAGAAGAAAGGAGAGGAAGAGGTAATGAGGGTGTGTTTAGTGCATGCAGTGAGCACTGTCGGCTGTTCTGTGCATGAGAGCAATGGTGGCCTTAGGCATGTGCAAGTTGTGCACCTGCACAGGGCCGCCAAACCCCAGGGGCCGCCACGCCAATATATATCCTTAATATAATAATCCTCTGAGGATTGATACATATTTGCTTGGCGGCCTCCGGCTCTGTTCCACTTCCAAACACCCTGACCCCCGACCTGAGCTCCCGGGGGCTCCACCCCACCCAACCCCCTCTTCCGGGGCCCCCTACCTATGCTCCCTGCCCGGGGCCGCCATGAGCCTAGAGCCGCCCCTGATGAGAGTGAGTGGGCCATGTTCTGCAGACCGTTGCCACTTCTCTTCCGCTCATCAGAACACAGTTTGCTAATCCTTGGCTTTCATTTGACAACCGGTGTTCTGGGAGTGGCAGGCATGGGCGGCTTCCAGTGAATCAATTGATTTGACACGCCCTGCAAGGATTTGTAATAGAAACGCTCAGGGCTCGGGTGCTGTTGACTTGCTGCGAGGTGGCAGCCTTAGTTCTGCAGTGTATCAAGTACTATTGTGTACAGGAGCAAGGGGAAGTGGTAAAAGTGCCATCTCACGCCCGCAGGGCCTCATTTCCAGGAACCCTTGTCCAAAGAAAGCTAAGACCTAGTTGACAAACATATCAGGAAAGTATTACACTATGTCACTCCAAGAAGCACAACTCCCCCTTTAATGACTTATGATGTCTTGTAACCTCAGCATTTATTTGTATGAGTGTTTGATTTTATGTAAAAGAAACTCAGCAGTACAGTAGGACACCAGCTATGGTATGAAACAACTGATTTTTATCACTGCTAAATCAATTTGCACTAGTCCTTCCACCCAATATTTTTGTTCTATTGTGAAAGTTTTTGGTGAGGATCAGTGAGGGAGGAGAAGCTTGAGGCACATTGAGGAAAACACGTTTTTCTGTAGAAATGCCAAGACCATAAAAATAAAAAGCATGCCTCAAATGTTGTGTGTTGTGATTGACCAAAATAGACTTCCTATGGTGCTCAAATTGGTGATGCAACAAATATATATCATGCACACTATTCAACATCTTACTTAATATTAGAAACCAGCCACGTGCAGAACTGGTCGTAGAATGGTCTCCCTCCTATATAAAGCCATGAAACAAGACTCCACGCCCGATGCCACCGTCTAGGGCAGCCTGGGAGAAAGACCTAAGCACCCAGTTAGAAGAGAAACTGTGGGCATACATAGGCGCTCTTACACGCACCGTCTCCTGCAGTACTAGATTTAAACTAACACACTATAATTTCTTACATCGTACTTAACTAACGCCGGTAACGCTAAAACACATTTCACACAACAGGGATAGTAGATGCCCAAGATGCGCCACAGAAAACACGGATTTTATTCACCTGGCATGGGAGTGTTCAGTGGTCAGGCAGTTTTGGACGGGAGTTGTCCATAGAATAAGTGAAGCTACAGGCCTTCAGTTGAGGCCAGAACAAATGTACTGCCTACTAGCATAGGTACAGAAGGCTAAGAAACTGATACTGCCCCATAAATTACTACAGTTAATGCTAGTGTTAGCTAGATGTAGGATGGCCATAACATGGATGGGACAGAGAGGTCTGGAATTGCCGGTCTGTCTCAAGAATGTGCGTGAATGGACACTAGCCGAAGAAGCACATATGAAACTTACATGTAGGGACGAAAAATTACAGAGCGGCAATGGCAGACACAGGTGACGGTGCTGGAGGCCCAGATCCTTGATTTTGGGCAGCAAGCTGGTGACTCCTTACCGAGGGTGGCCAATCGTCCATTGGAGAGTGAGGGTTAAACTGCATCAGGTCTCTCTACAGGAGGTGCGGCAATGCTGGAGGGCATCTACCCAGGGAGCATACGTCCTAGGAGACAAATTGGACAAACTGCTATATTTGCTAGCGACTCAGGAGGACTGCAACAGAGTGATCCCAGCTATTAAAGATTCCTCTGGCATCCTATGTGAGCCACTGCCTTCAATTGCTGAAACGTTTGCAACCTTTTATCAGGAACAGTACGCAACACACCCGACTCCACCGGGTGAGCTTGACCACCCACTTCTTAGAGATGTGCCCCTGCCATCTAGCCAGTCCTCCTTTGCCCAAAAGCTGGACCTGCCACTCTCTGTGAAGGAAGTTGGGCAGGTAATATCTGATCTTCAATCCGGTAGGACCTCTGGTCCTGATGTGTTTCCCATACAAACATTTTAATGGTACAGAGATCTCTTGACTCTGCATCTATTTGCCCTTTATACTGAGGTGCTGAAGTGCGTCTCCTTTCCTCCAAACCTTGATATTGCCACCAATGTAGTTATACCTAAAGTGGGACATCTTTCAGACTGTTGCTCTTCATATTGCCCGATTTCCCTCCTCAACACATACATCAAGATATTTGCGATGGTGTTGGCGACCATGCTTAGTCAAACTCTTGTATACCTCATACACCTGGACCAGTGCAGCTTCTTGCTGAGTAGAAGAACCCACCACTGTATTCGGAGAGTGCAACTGGCCCTCTGTCAAATACACCATCTGGAGGACGATCTGGCTCTCCTTCTGGTCGATTTCCAAAAGGCTTTTGACATGGTCTCCTGGTCCTTCCTTGAGACCGTGCCTCAACGGGCGAGCTTTGGACCCACCTTTCGGAGATTGGTGGGGCTGCTGTACACAATACCCCCACTGCTCAGGTTTGGGTAAATGGTATCCTCTCACTATCCTTCGTGATCAGCAGGGGAATGTGCCAGGGTTGCCCCCTGTCCCCACAACTCATCTCTCTTGCCGTAGAGCCCCTGGCAGGCTTGATGAGATGCGATGTGCTGGTTCGGGGCTGTTGAGGTGGGGAGTGGTATGGAAGTCTGAATCGCATTATACACAGATGATGTCCTTCTTTTACTTAGCCACAGGCGATGGGTCCTAATGCCTTGGTATACTTATACTTTATGCTGAGGAATCCGGCCTGTGTGTTAACACCAGCAAATCTGTTCTGGTGACAGTAGCTGGGAATGTGGCCGAACAACATTGATGCTTTGATATCCCAACCAAATAAAACTCCTTTATGTACTTGGGGATCAACATCTCCTGCCTTTAGACCTTTCCTGGTCACTCAACTTTTGCCCTCTCTCATCAGCGCTGGACTGAGAGTTATGCAAGTGGAGCCGCCTGCCATTTACCATTGCTGTGTTTAAAATGATGTACCTAACCTGATATCTGTGTTTTGGCGAATTACCCTCATCCTATTCCCAAGACGTGGTTTTGCTCCTTAACTTCGGAATTGACATCCTTTGGCAGGTGGGTGACACTGTGTGCTTTCGCCTTGGCTTACAAATCACTGTTTGATGGAGGCCTCGGCATTCCAGATCTCTACAGGTATTATACTGAGTCACGCCTAGTCCCTGTTAACGAATGGTTTACCTGGGGCTGGGATGATATAGTGTATCGTCTCAAACTGCATGGTATAGGCCTTGATGGGCTCCTCATTCTACTTTATGGCCGTCCCCAGCCCTCAACAGCACCCTCCTACACTCGAGTGCTGCTACTCTGTTGAACAGCGGCCTTGAGCCTCACTCAATGGACTCGCAGTCTCACAGACATGACACCACTGTGGCGTGGTGTCTGGTTGGGTCATGTGGCGGGCCTTGTGAGCTTTTCTCAGTGGGATTGCATTGGTATTACCTGCCTGGAGAACCAGCGGGGGTCCCTGATGTCCTTCTAGGAACTGTGGGACAAATACAGCCTATATCACACACAACTCTTCTGTTAACTACAACCGCGCCATGCTCTGCTGGCTCACCTCCCAGCAGATGCACAGATCCCCGAATACAGCCCCCTTGAGGCGAAACTCCTGACTGGACGTCTGGGCAGGGATGCAATCTCTGTGCTCTATTGGTCTCTAATGATCAACATGCCAAATCTTTTCTTTCCTCTCTGTCATAGGTGGGAAGGCTGGGTTGGTGATCTGGATGACGAGGACTGGCGGGAGGCATGTCTAGTCCCAAGGGAACTGGCCATTTCGTCGCACTTGCAGATGGTCCAGAGTAACTATCTCCATAAACATACCTGTGCCCTAAATGACTGAAAAGGAAGGGCCTTGCGGAGCAGACCGTATTTGCACGCTGCACCACCCCAACTGCTGCATTCTATCATGTGGCCTTGTTGTGCCAGACTTTGACACCCTTCTGGAGAGGGGTGGGCCATGAGATCTCGGAGGTCCTGGGCCACTAAGTTGACTTGGGCCCTCAGGAGGCGCTCTTGGGTCTCTTAAAGGGAATTTGCATGTCCCTCTGAGAGAGGCTTTTCATAGGGGTAACATCCTTAGGGGCTAAGCGGAACATTGCTTTCTCCCTCAGACCTACGCTCTTCAACGTCTCCATGGCTCTCCATCGTCAGAACCTATGGACTCAACATTGTCATACGCAGACGACACCCAACTCATCCTCTCCCTATCCAACGAACCCTACACCGCCAGACACAACTTTCCAAAAGGCATGGAAGCCGTTGCCAAATGGATGAAAAACAGCTGCCTACAACTAAACACCAACAAAACATAAGTACTCATCATGTGCCCAAAGCCAGATGCCTGGAACGATACCTGGTGGCCCCCTGCCCTTGGAAGCCAGCCCACCCCCACGGACCACGCACGCAACCTGGCAATCATCCTGGACTCAGAGCTCAAAATGGACTGCCAGATCAACTCTGTCTCATCCTCCTGCTTCCACACCCTCCGAATCCTACGGAAGACCTTCAAACGAATCCCCCTCGAACACAGAAAGACCGTCACTCACACCCTGGTCACCAGCAGGCTCGACTTCGGCAATGCACTCTATGCCGGAATAAACAAAAACCTCATACGCAAGCTACAGAACATCCAAAACGCAGCCACAAGACTGGTCCTCAACCTGCCAAGACACTGCCATATCTCCCAGCACCTGCACACACTCCACTGGCTCCCCATCGAAGTTAGAGTCACCTTCAAGATGCTAACCCATGCTCACAAGGCCCTCCACGACACCGGACCAGCATACCTGAACAGCCGACTCAAATTCCACGCACCCCAAAGGACCCTACGATCAGCCCAGCTCTCCTATGCCGTAGTCTCCCGCACCAGAAAGACCAGATCGGGAGGCCGCTCCTTCTCCTTCCGCGCGGCCAGAGCCTGGAACGACCTTCCGCTCTACCTCAGACAGATACCATCGCTCCTCATCTTCGCAAGAAACCTTAAAACCTGGCTCTTCAACAGACCCCTCCTTGATGGACTGGAACCTGCAAACCCCCCCAAACCCTCCAGCGCCTTGAGGCCCTTACGGGTGAGTAGTCACGCTTAACAAACACCTGATTTGATTTTACTGGCAACGTCCTGAACCCCCTCCTTGGAGGTTTGGCGGAGGGGTGTTGATTGGTGCGCGCCAAGAATAACCAATTTACGAGGTTCAGGGATCCCCCTAAAAAATTGGAGAAAATATGGGGTGGATGGTGTACTTATCACGGACTGCCAATGTAAAGAGTGTAATTATGCCGGGAGAATACCAATGTTCAATGAAAAGGTCGAGAACTACGATGCCACTTATTTGAAATGTCAGAGGATGATGCTTTGTACTGTTAAGCCTATGACCATGTGGTCATTTAAACAGTGTTTGCACTGATCCCAGAAACATGGACTGACACCACCAAGGAAGGGGTCTGTGTATAATATTTAGGTACATTAAACATGGCCTGCAGTCCTTATTTCTCCACAGCCGCAGGTATTGTCTGTATACATCAGAGTTGTCGAGCAAACAGGGATCGTGGCCACTTCAATCCATACTTGTGTTCACTATGCACCGCTACCAAACACAGACCAGAGTCTTAGAGCACCAGGGTCCATATATACCATGCAGGTTAATCAAACATGGATATTAAACACGGCCATGGTCAGTGCTTACCGTACATGTCTCTCAAACATGCTGGATCCGCGTCTCTGAGATCGTCCCACCACGGCCATAGCCACGAGAACTAGTCTTCAGGACCTCCAAACATGGACCTGACGACTTGAGGCTCTAACTCATGTTTACCACGTACAACCACCAAATTAGATTGTGGCAACATAGGGCGAAAATCTACATTCGGTGGGCCTGTTTGGTAAACAATAAATTGGGTAAATATGCCACATCTGTCAAACACGGTGCATGGCTGCAGGGTGTGATACCCACTTACCACAGTTCCAATAAACCCAGCCCAGAAGAACAGACGAGTTTACCAGATGTGTCCAGCAAACATGGCTTTCGACATCTTCCAATAAACACTGGCTAAATTGTAGACTATTCTGGTACAGCGCGTATCTGTTTGGGTTTGGTACATCTGTGTAGTAAATCATTGATCTGAAAGTATTCGAGCTACTTCGAAGTAATATAGACTTAATCTTGAAATAAACAAAAAATAAAGAAGGTGTATTTTTTTAAAATAGAAATTCCATGAACATGGACCAATTGGCGTGTTAATGTGTGTCAATGCCATGTGCTATCCTCTTATCTGTCTCCTTGCTGCTGTTCACCTTTGACCTTTTTCTCTACACCACATAAGATGGCTTAATGATTTATACACTTGCTCCTGACATCTTTATCTTCAGGTTATGGGTTTAAATGCCCGCAAAGCCAACCCAATCCACATTCTAACTTTCTCGGGTTGGTAAATTGGGTACATTTACATTCGATAATGATAACATATGTTCTACACTATCTCTAATTGAAGTATTTTGAAAAAAACGCCGTATAAAGTGGAAAATACCAAAACATAAAAAGATTGATTTTTGTATGCAAATCATCTATGAGATAAAACAATGTGATGAGGATAATTTAGTTATTTTGAAATTTATAATAGTCCACCATGAATTGTAATGTAAGCACTCTATAGAGGCGGAATGATCCATTTAACAACCTATAGCACGAGGATAGAGAAAGATTCACCTTTGGGTGCAGCAAAAAACACTCTATTTGTATTTAAAAAAATGAAATTGGTATCAAGAGGTCTGAGAGACAGCTGTGATGTCAAGCCAGACTGAACAATCTATTGTACTTACGTACATGGGGCTAATATCTATGGAAACAATGTTTATACTACTAGGTTCACAAACGGTAGTGCAATTCAGAAGCATAATAAAAGAGAATGTGCTTTTCTTTTCTGTTTGTAGTGAAGTCGCCCACTCTTTGCGAACAGCTAAATACATTGTTTGCATGGTGTCAGACCCCGTTTGGGTGCCCATAGGGCACACAGGGGGTACTGAGCCATAACCACGGTGGTTGGGGGCGTTTGCCACTGGTCTCCTAGGGTCCATCCTACTTTGGCGCCGCAATATGTGCCAAGTACACCCTTTCCACACTTGCCTTTAAAGAAAACAAGGATGAGGTGTGAAAGGCTTCCTAGTGTGGTACTGTGGGGAGAGAGGCTTTGAACTTAAACAAAAGACACAATAAACCACTGTCTAGACCAGTGCTTTGTCAGTCAGTCAAAAGATCTTTATTCGATTTAGTTAAAAATCATACAAAGAGAATAAAAACATTTTTTATACAAATAAAAAATTATTAAACAGTTCCATACCAATCAAGTTCATGTAACGTGATATTAGGGCTAAAAAAGTGTTTAAAAAGTTTTTAAAAATACAATTCATTCGGAAAAGCCTGGTATATCTTGCGTGATTTAGATCTAGCCGCCGCCACTAAAAGTGCTTTTTTTTTTTACAGTAAACAGAAAGTATTTTTAATAGTGCAGCAGAAAGGAATACTACACAATTATAAAGAGGGACAGCAACTAAGTCAAACGGTCTTACCCATGGACTCTTAAAGAAGCATTACACCCTTATTGGGACCCTCTGGCCCAATCTATAGTGTACCCCAATGTAGTGACTTCTCTGCAATTTGAATCTATGCACGATTAAGCAAAGTGCAAGTTCATTAAGCGGTGGCTGAATTGACAACTTGTGGGTCAGTCCAAACAGCTCCTAGGCCCAGAGTCTCAATGGTAAGGATAACTTCCTACTGCATGATTATCTTGGACCATTCGCGATACAGTCTTTCAGTCTTTGGAGGTCAGGCATAGTATTACCTGCTCAGCAGGGACATGCCTTGTCAACTGCTGTTTGGTGCATGTGTCGCGCACACTGTCGACGTGCTCTGAGGCGTTACTCGATCGCGGTGGTGGCTTCACTCTTTCTCCTTGCACCACTTCTTATAGTAGCACAGCGAGCAGGAATAACATTTGCTTGTCTTTGGCAGTTGCAGGCCCCACTTGTAGGCAAACCTCATGCTTCAGCAGCAACAGCTCGTTATGGATTACACAACTCGTCGGTGGCGGCAGTGCCTATCATTCAGGCATGCTGCAGGTTGCCAGACGGCACATCTTTGCTGGGTTCAAAGTTTGTTTATGGGGTTCACGATTTGAAAGGCACTCAGGGAGACCAGACGACCCTTCAAGACTCAGGTTGGGTTCTTACACCGGGAGCACAGCTTGGCTTCTCCTCCTGGACAGTCATTCCTCTTGCAGAGCGAGACACTCTCCTTCCCACTCTGAGTAGGCAGGCATGCTTATACTCACTAGGACATCTGACCCTGGCACCAGGCAGGTCGCTCCCCTCACCGCCACGCAGCCCCCTGTGTGACCTGTGACCCCTGTGGTCTGCTCTGCTGCTGTCGGTTCCTTCCTCGTTGTGCTCACAGCCCCCTGTGTGACCTGTGACCCCTGAGGTCTGCTCCGCTGCTGTTGGTTCCTTCCTCGTTTTTGTGCTCCCTGCCCTCTTATCTTCTGTATCCCTGTGCCCGTTTTGCCCCGTGCTCTGCTGCTGTTTGTTTCCTTTCCTGGTTTGTGCCCACTGTCCATCCTTCTTCTGTGCCCGTTCTGCCCCGTGCCCCTCTCCTTTTCCCCCGCCTTCCCTCTCCTCGCCGTTTTTTTCCCGCCGCTGCGTCCCTGCGGCCCGCCCCCCTGCCCCCCATTGGCCGCCCCGCTCCCAGCTGCTCCTCCCTCCCTCTGACCCTCATATGGAGGCCGCGCAGCGGCCGCGCTGCTGGCGCGCCGAATTCCGCGCCTGGACCGCGCCCAGGGCCACAACCCTGGACCCCACGCCTCCCGCAACGCCAGACTGCGCTATGACTCCTACACCCTCCACGCACTCCACACCGGACGAGACTACCCCTGCTACCGGGCCACCCCGAAGCGCACCCAAGGGCCCTTCGCCTGCCGGAACTGCAGATTCACCAGCATCCAGCCCACCAAACCACCAACCAAAGATCCCAACCACCTCTGCTGCATCCTCCTCAACACCCGCTCCGCTCGCAAGCACGCCATCGAACTCTGGGACCTCCTAGACTCTACCGCCCCCGACGGGGCCTTCCTGACGGAGACCTGGCTCAACCCCACCTCGGCACCAGACATCGCCATAGCCATCCCACAGAGCTACAAGATCACCCGCAGAGACCGCACCAACGGAGTTGGAGGGGGAATCGCCATCATCCACAAGGACACCCTCAGAGTCTCGACCAGCACTGACGACACCATCACCGCTGCCGAGCACATGCACTTCCAGATCCACACCGACCCCAACACGACCCTCCGAGGAACACTCGTCTACAGACCACCCGGACCAAGACCACAGTTCAGCGACACCATCGCCGACCTCATCAGCACCCACGCCCTCGCTTCCACGGACTACATCCTCCTCGGGGACCTGAACTTCCACCTCGGGAACAACAACAACGCCAACTCCATCGCCCTGATCGCAAACCTCGGACTCAAACAGCTCGTGACGACACCCACCCATGCCGCCGGACACACGCTGGACCCCAACTTCTCCACAAGCCCCCACGTCTCCTTTAACCACACCATCGAACCCCACTGGACCAACCACAGATGCGTCCACTTCACCTTTAGGAAACCCCCACACACACCGCACCAAACAGCTGCCACGCCGCTGCTGGGGCAAGGTCACCAAGGACCAACTGACCACCACCCTCACCATGAGACCACCCGCCGACCCCACCGACCCCAACACCGCCGCAACCAACCTCAAACAGTGGATCAACGACTGCGCCAACACCCTCGCCCCTCTCAAGACCTCCACAACCAACCACACCAACAAGAAAGCCGCCTGGTTTACCGAAGACCTCTGGATCTCCAAGAGCACCTGTCGGAAGCTGGAGAAAAAATGGCTCCACGACCGAACACCAGACAGCCACACAGCCCACAAGAGCGCCACCCGCAGACACCACCAACTCATCAGGACCGCCAGAGGACCGCCTTCAAGGACCGCCTAGACAACCACGCACACAACACCAAAGAGCTCTTCAGCATCGTGAAAGAACTCTCCAACCCCAGTTCCAACATCAACGACATCCCACCTTCACAAGACCTGTTTGACTCCCTGTCCACCTTCTTTCACCGCAAGATCACCGACATGCACGACAGCTTCAACTCTGAGACCCCCACACCCACCACCGAGTCCACCACCCCCGCGACCACTACCCGAACCAGTGGCCTGACCGCCAGGACCAACGTCAGCGACGAAGACACCATCAAAACCATGAACTTCATCCACTCCGGATCCCCATCCGACCCCTGCCCTCACCACGTCTTCAACAAAGCCAGCACAACCATCGCGCCCCACCTCCGGAAAACAATCAACAGTTCCTTCGAGACAGCAACCTTCCCGGAAAGCTGGAAGCATGCCGAGATCAACGCCCTTCTGAAGAAACCCAAGGTGGACCCCAAGGACCTCAAGAACTTCCGGCCCATCTCCCTGCTCCCGTTCCCGGCAAAAGTGACAGAGCAGATTGTCAACAAACAGTTAACCCACTACCTCAAATACAACAACATCCTAGACCCTTCACAATCCGGTTTCCGCAGCAACCACAGCACCGAGACCGCCCTCATCGCCGCCACTGACGACATCAGGATCCTGATGGATAAAGGAGAAACAGCCGCCCTCATCCTCCTGGACCTATCAGCTGCCTTTGACACAGTCTGCCACCGCACCCTATCAGCACGCCTCCACGACGCCGGAATCCAAGAGAAGGCCCTAGCCTGGACCACTGCCTTCCTCTCCGGCAGAACCCAGAGCGTCCGCCTACCACCCTTCCGCTCGAAAACCACCGAGATCATCTGCGGCGTCCCACAGGGATCCTCCCTCAGCCCGACGCTGTTCAATATCTACATGGAACCGCTCGCACGCGTCGCACGACAACATAACCTCAACATCATCTTCTTCGCTGACGACACCCAGCTGATCATATCCCTCACCGAAGGCCCCCACACCGCCAAAGCCAACCTCCACAGAGGAATGAAGGCCGTAGCCGACTGGATGAAGGACAGCAGACTGAAGCTGAATTCAGACAAGACGGAGGTCCTCATTCTCTGACCCACCCCATCAGCCTGGGATGACTCTTGGTGGCCCACATCGCTAGGCACAACCCCGGAACCCACAGACCGCGCACACAACCTGGGGGTCATCCTAGACTCCACCCTCTCCATGACCAGGCAAGTCAACGCCGTCTCCGCATCCTGCTTCAACACCCTCCGAATGCTCCGCAGGATCTTCAAGTGGATTCCTCCCGACACGAGAAAAACCGTCACCCAGGCCCTCATCACCAGCAGACTAGACTACGGGAACGCCCTCTACTCAGGAACAACAACCAAGCTCCTGAGACGACTACAACGAATCCAGAACGCCTCGGCACGTCTGATCCTCGACGTCCCCCGATGCAGCCACATCACACCCCACCTGAGAGGCCTGCACTGGCTCCCCGTCAACAAGAGGATCACCTTCAAACTCCTCATCCATGCACACAAAGCACTACACAACACCGTACGTACATACCTGATCAACCGACTCAGCTTCCACATCCCCACCCGAAGCCTCGGCTCAGCCAACCTCACCCTCGTCACAGTCCATCGTATCTGAAAAACCACCGCTGGCGGCAGATCCTTCTCCTACCTCAACACCAAGACCTGGAACGCTCTCCCTACCAGCCTACGACAGACTCAGGACCTGCTGGTCTTCAGCAGACTTCTCAAGACCTGGCTCTTCGATCTGTAGCACCCTCTTCCCCCCCCCAGCGCCTTGAGACCCTCACGGGTTTGTAGCGCGCTTTAGAAATGCAGTGATTGATTGATTGAGGAAGATGCACTGCTTCTCCAGCAATTTTAGCAGACTTGAGGTAATCCTCCTTACCTCTGGAAGACTTGTTGTCATGCAAACACCAGCCCTGGCTCACAACAGCTCTTCAAGTTCTCTGTGAAGCACTAGCCTTCTTTGTAATGAAAAACGTGCAACCAGAAAAATACTAACAACTGTGTGTGTCTACTGTTTAAAGATAAGGGTAAGGATTGTGCACGCATAAATCTACCAACATAAAAGAGGGACTGGTAGCGTTTTTGACAACACAACACTCTAAATCTGAATGAGCCTAACTCATTATAGAGGAGAGTGAGAGACATATCTGTCAGTTCTCCTTTTCTCTGAACGAGGTGTGACATGCATTGTCCTCTTTGGGGGGAATCCCTAAATCTGGAGGATCACAATATTACCAGCCAGAAAATGTCAGTGCTCAGAATATATAACCAGGAGTCCCTTGCTTGAAGGTCCTCATAGGTTGTGTAAGGAAGCCCAATGTCATTCCTCCCATTCTTCAGTGTTTGGGTTTCTACGCACCAGACACAGAAAATAAGAGGCACACATCTCTTGTTTCGTTTAGCATTAATTTCTCAGTGACTGAATACAAGTATGACACGTTGCCAATAACTTTAGTTGATAATTAGATATTTTCAATTTCAGAACTACAAGTTAGATTTCTAAATATATATTGTAGTGAATGTTCATTTTAATAGCTGCCACCAAAACAGAGACAGCAAACAATTGGATATTTCTTTAGTACGGGTGAGTTGTGGCGTTGAATAGCCACTCCACTGATTGGCTGGCAAACAAGCGTACACGGTTGGCCAAACGCCTAGGGCATGGAGATAAAAAACACACACTAGCCACCCTCATAACAGGCACTCTGGCAGGTCTAAGACCTGCCAGAGTGCCAAACCCAAAACTTGTTAAGAGGGGCTTCAATGGAAGTGAAGAAAATGCCATTTTATCATGAGTACTTCAGACTGGATCTTGTTGAGCAGGCCTCAGATACTAGTAGAGTTCTGCTGAAAAAGACCCAGAAGAATTCAGAAAAGTAACACTCTTGAGGTATACTTGAAGGAGATGAGATTTGTCAGAGTGCCGGTGCTTACTGATAACTGTCTGAAAATGAAGCACTTTACACTGCTTCTGCGGTAGGTCTTTCCTTGTGATCCGATGTGGGACTCTTTAATCTGGATAATGATACAATGTATTAATTACCTGGCTATTTTTCTTGCTCATGTTTTAGGACTTCTTTTTATATGCATCAGATATATTATGTGTATGTAATTTGCTGCTCTTTCTCTGATACCTTCTGTTTAACATTCGTTGCCTTCGTTTCCATATCCTCTATACTTTTCTGTCCCTTATTTTCATGTATGCACCCACAGCGTTTGGTTTTACTGTTCACTATGATCATTGCCACTCTAAACATCCTCACTCCTTTTTAGGTTTTGCTTGGCAATGCGTATGAAGTACGCATGCGCTAGCAAAATCCTTATGTTTCTCTGTTGGGTCGGGTATCCGCCCCCTCCTCCCATTGGCTAGCTCCATAAATGGAGGCTAGCCATTGGGAGCCGGATCTGTCCGTCAAGGCCGGACCAGATTCGGGGGCGTTCAAAATCCTTATGTTTCTCTGTTGGGTCGGGTATCCGACCCTTCCTCCCATTGGCTAGCTCCATAAATGGAGGCTAGCCATTGGGAGCCGGATCTGTCCGTCAAGGCCGGACCAGATTCGGGGGCGTTCCCGAGAATTTTTCTCTTTTGGCCACGTCATGCAGCGGTGAGCGGGGCTTTTTTTTGGGCTCGTCGAAGTTTGTTTGGGCCATTTGGCGGCCGACCGCCGGCCGAGGAAGTCCAGGTGAGTGGTTTCTTTCCTTTCCTGTCCCCCCTCCCGCTGTCGGTTCCTTTCCCGCCCCCCCCCCTGCTGGCCGTTCCTTTCCCGCTCCCCCCCTCCCACTGGCCGTTCCTTTCCCGCCCCCCCCCTCCCGCTGGCTGTTCCTTTCCCGCTCCCCCCCCACTGGCCGTTCCTTTCCCGCCCCCCCACCCCCTTCCCCCCGGCCGTTCCTTAAAGGAAGATATAATGTATGTTTCGAGTTTGTTTCACTCTATTTGTGTGTGTCTTTCTTTTCTTAACATTGGCTCCGCAGACCTGAAGAGAGCACAGCCTAAAAAAACGCTTTTTTATTCACATCAGGTTGATTTATGGGCAACATAAGTTTTATCACATTCCTCGAGGCTTCGTGGCACTAAATGCGCCGACCAGCATTGCAACATTAGACCTAATAAAAGCAATTTACAAAGGGTGGGAATGTTTTGCTTCAATGGTAATTATTTAATGAATAACATTTTACGCACGCGTTACTCATAGTTCATGCCTTTCACACATGAATATGTTTAGAACCTTTTCAGGGGGAGCTATATCAAAGCGCTTTAGATTTTGGGATCAGTGTTAAAGTTGGAAACCTTCTTGTAGTAAAGCAGTTCCGTTGTTGTCTGTCTGTCTGTCCACCTTTGGAAGCTTTCCCTTCTGCAAGAAGTGGCCTGCTGCGTGGCACCGGCTCGTCTTCACGGCCGAAAGCTGCGAGGCGCCCTGAAGTCTCACGCATCCATGCAGCGCCTTCTTCACACCTTCTTGTCTCTGTGGCCTCGATCCGCCTCCTGCTGTAATGGTTCAAGTGGAGCTCCCCCACCCGCCCTTTCACCCTTGACCTGTGGCCTTCGCACATCCTCGGCAGACGAGGGAACATTAGCAAAGCATCTCGAGCTTCTGGTGAGACCAGAGGCGAGTGCACGAGGCGCTATCTACCCTGATCTTCCTAGAGGAGGCGCTACACACCCTGGTGTGCGCCTAGAAGTCTTGAGGCAGACAAGGCACCGCCAAGCTTACGGTGGGTAATGGTGGGTAATGAGGAGGCGCATCTCCTGAGGATGTCGAGGCGCTATCTGCTCTGTCTGCACCATGTCATGAAGCCTTGAGGATGACAAGGGACTATCTGCCATGTGCTGCAAAGCCTTGAGGGGTTAACAAGGCGCTACCTGTCCTGCTCTTTGTCGTAAACCCTTGAGGAACACGAGGCACCATCTTTCCTGCTCTCTGTGCAAACCTGGCGGAAGTCGAGGCGCTATCTGCCGTGCTGCCTGCCGCCAAGCCCCGGGGTTGTCGAGCCGCTGGCCTTCCTGTGAGCGCCTCTCACGTGGAGAAGGCGCTATCCGTCCTGGAGGTGTCCAGGGGTCACTGGGTGCACGTGGCACTTACAGCGCTGCCCCTCCCTGAGCACTCTTGAGGCGGACGAGGCGCTATACCTCCAGCTCCCACTGAGAGGCCACGGGTGGACTCCTCGGGGACCAGCAGACTTCTGAGGCGGTGCAGCTCGGGGGAGACCTCCCCCCCCCCCGAAGAAGGCTTGAAGGGAGTCAGCTGGGAAGATGTCAGGTGAGAAACCCCACACTGTCCCCTCATGCCCCCACCGCGTCCCTGCAGTGATACCTGCTGTCCGGCCATGACCCCTGCCCCCTGCAACCAGCCTGCTTTATCACTGCCCCCAGACCGCCATGGAGCCCCTCTGACTGGGTATTATGACCTCTCAGTTGCATTTTCAGTGCCCCCCCCCCCGGATTCCTTTAGGAGATCCTATAGCTTTCTGTAGGAGCCCTCTGACCTTCTGTAAGCCCCCATGCCTTCCTACAGGGACTCCTAGGCCTGCATATAACCACCAATACCTCCTGTACGCGTCCTTACCTTCCGGTCATGACCCCTTTCCTTCCGGTCATGACCCCTTTCCTTCCGGTCATGACCCCTTACCTTCCTATAGTGTCTCCCAATACCTCCTGTAGGCGATTTTACCTTCCTATAGTGACTCCCAATACCTCCTGTAAGGCGCCCTTACCTTCCTATAGTGACTCCCAATACCTCCTGTAAGGCACCCTTACCTTCCTATAGTGACTCCCAATACCTCCTGTAAGGTGCCCTTACCTTCCGTTGATGACCCCTTACCTTCCTATAGTGACTCCCAATACCTCCTGTAAGGCACCCTTACCTTCCTATAGTGACTCCCAATACCTCCTGTAGGCGCCCTTACCTTCCGTTGATGACCCCTTACCTTCCTATAGTGACTCCCAATGCCTCCTGTAGGCTCCCTTACCTTCCATTGATGATCCCTTACCTTCCTATAGTGACTCCCAATACCTCCTGCAAGGCGCCCTTACCTTCCTATAATGACTCCCAATACCTCCTGTAGGCACCCTTACCTTCCGGTGATGATCCCTTACCTTCCCATAGTGACTCCCAATAGCTCCTGCAAGGCTCCCTCACCTTCCTATAATGACTCCCAATACCTCCTGCAAGGCTCCCTTACCTTCCTATAATGACTCCCAATACCTCCTGTAAGGCTCCCTTACCTTCCGGTGATGACCCCTTACCTTCCTATAGTGACTCCCAATACCTCCTGTAGGCTCCCTTACCTTCCGTTGATGACCCCTTACCTTCCTATAGTGACTTCCAATACCTCCTGCAAGGCTCCCTTACCTTCCTATAATGACTCCCAATACCTCCTGTAGGCTCCCTTACCTTCCATTGATGATCCCTTACCTTCCTATAGTGACTCCCAATACCTCCTGCAAGGCGCCCTTACCTTCCTATAATGACTCCCAATACCTCCTGTAGGCACCCTTACCTTCCGGTGATGATCCCTTACCTTCCCATAGTGACTCCCAATAGCTCCTGCAAGGCTCCCTCACCTTCCTATAATGACTCCCAATACCTCCTGCAAGGCTCCCTTACCTTCCTATAATGACTCCCAATACCTCCTGTAAGGCTCCCTTACCTTCCGGTGATGACCCCTTACCTTCCTATAGTGACTCCCAATACCTCCTGTAGGCTCCCTTACCTTCCGTTGATGACCCCTTACCTTCCTATAGTGACTTCCAATACCTCCTGCAAGGCTCCCTTACCTTCCTATAGTGACTCCCAATACCTCCTGCAAGGCTCCCTTACCTTCCTATAATGACTCCCAATACCTCCTGTAGGCTCCCTTACCTTCCATTGATGATCCCTTACCTTCCTATAGTGACTCCCAATACCTCCTGCAAGGCGCCCTTACCTTCCTATAATGACTCCCAATACCTCCTGTAGGCACCCTTACCTTCCGGTGATGATCCCTTACCTTCCCATAGTGACTCCCAATAGCTCCTGCAAGGCTCCCTCACCTTCCTATAATGACTCCCAATACCTCCTGCAAGGCTCCCTTACCTTCCTATAATGACTCCCAATACCTCCTGTAAGGCTCCCTTACCTTCCGGTGATGACCCCTTACCTTCCTATAGTGACTCCCAATACCTCCTGTAGGCTCCCTTACCTTCCGTTGATGACCCCTTACCTTCCTATAGTGACTTCCAATACCTCCTGCAAGGCTCCCTTACCTTCCTATAGTGACTCCCAATACCTCCTGCAAGGCTCCCTTACCTTCCTATAATGACTCCCAATACCTCCTGTAGGCTCCCTTACCTTCCGTTGATGACCCCTTACCTTCCTATAGTGACTTCCAATACCTCCTGCAAGGCTCCCTTACCTTCCTATAGTGACTCCCAATACCTCCTGTAGGCGCCCTTACCTTACGTTGATAACCCCTTACCTTCCTATAGTGAATCCCAATACCTCCTGTAGGTGCCCTTACCTTCCGGTGATGACCCTTTACCTTCCTATAGTGACTCCCAATGCCTCCTGTAAGGCTCCTTACCTTCCAGTGATCACCCCTTCCCTTCCTATAGTGACTCCCAATGCCTCCTGTAAGGCTCCTTACCTTCCAGTGATGACCCCTTCCCTTCCCATAGTGACACCCAATAGCTCCTGCAAGGCTCCCTTACCTTCCTATAGTGACTCCCAATACCTCCTGCAAGGTTCCCTTACCTTCCTATAATGACTCCAAATCCCTCCTGTAGGCTCCCTTACCTTCCGTTGATGACCCCTTACCTTCCTACAGTGACTCCCAATACCTCCTGTAGGCTCCCTTACCTTCCGTTGATGACCCCTTACCTTCCTACAGTGACTCCCAATACCTCCTGTAAGGTGCCCTTACCTTCCGTTGATGACCCCTTACCTTCCTATAGTGACTCCCAATACCTCCTGTAAGGCACCCTTACCTTCCTATAGTGACTCCCAATACCTCCTGTAAGGCGCCCTTACCTTCCGTTGATGACCCCTTACCTTCCTATAGTGACTCCCAATGCCTCCTGTAGGCTCCCTTACCTTCCATTGATGATCCCTTACCTTCCTATAGTGACTCCCAATACCTCCTGCAAGGCGCCCTTACCTTCCTATAATGACTCCCAATACCTCCTGTAGGCACCCTTACCTTCCGGTGATGATCCCTTACCTTCCCATAGTGACTCCCAATAGCTCCTGCAAGGCTCCCTTACCTTCCTATAATGACTCCAAATCCCTCCTGTAGGCTCCCTTACCTTCCGTTGATGACCCCTTACCTTCCTACAGTGACTCCCAATACCTCCTGTAAGGTGCCCTTACCTTCCGTTGATGACCCCTTACCTTCCTATAGTGACTCCCAATACCTCCTGTAAGGCACCCTTACCTTCCTATAGTGACTCCCAATACCTCCTGTAAGGCGCCCTTACCTTCCGTTAATGACCCCTTACCTTCCTATAGTGACTCCCAATGCCTCCTGTAGGCTCCCTTACCTTCCATTGATGATCCCTTACCTTCCTATAGTGACTCCCAATACCTCCTGCAAGGCGCCCTTACCTTCCTATAATGACTCCCAATACCTCCTGTAGGCACCCTTACCTTCCGGTGATGATCCCTTACCTTCCCATAGTGACTCCCAATAGCTCCTGCAAGGCTCCCTCACCTTCCTATAATGACTCCCAATACCTCCTGCAAGGCTCCCTTACCTTCCTATAATGACTCCCAATACCTCCTGTAAGGCTCCCTTACCTTCCGGTGATGACCCCTTACCTTCCTATAGTGACTCCCAATACCTCCTGTAGGCTCCCTTACCTTCCGTTGATGACCCCTTACCTTCCTATAGTGACTTCCAATACCTCCTGCAAGGCTCCCTTACCTTCCTATAGTGACTCCCAATACCTCCTGCAAGGCTCCCTTACCTTCCTATAATGACTCCCAATACCTCCTGTAGGCTCCCTTACCTTCCGTTGATGACCCCTTACCTTCCTATAGTGACTTCCAATACCTCCTGCAAGGCTCCCTCACCTTCCTATAGTGACTCCCAATACCTCCTGTAGGCGCCCTTACCTTACGTTGATAACCCCTTACCTTCCTATAGTGACTCCCAATACCTCCTGTAGGTGCCCTTACCTTCCGGTGATGACCCTTTACCTTCCTATAGTGACTCCCAATGCCTCCTGTAAGGCTCCTTACCTTCCAGTGATCACCCCTTCCCTTCCTATAGTGACTCCCAATGCCTCCTGTAAGGCTCCTTACCTTCCAGTGATGACCCCTTCCCTTCCCATAGTGACACCCAATAGCTCCTGCAAGGCTCCCTTACCTTCCTATAGTGACTCCCAATACCTCCTGCAAGGCTCCCTTACCTTCCTATAATGACTCCAAATCCCTCCTGTAGGCTCCCTTACCTTCCGTTGATGACCCCTTACCTTCCTACAGTGACTCCCAATACCTCCTGTAGGCTCCCTTACCTTCCGTTGATGACCCCTTAACTTCCTACAGTGACTCCCAATACCTCCTGTAGGCTCCCTTACCTTCCTATAATGACTCCCAATACCTCCTGTAGGCTCCCTTACCTTCCGTTGATGACCCCTTACTTTCCTATAATGACTCCCAATACCTCCTGCAAGGCTCCCTTACCTTCCTATAGTGACTCCCAATACCTCCTGTTGGCGCCCTTACCTTACGTTGATAACCCCTTACCTTCCTATAGTGACTCCCAATACCTCCTGTAGGTGCCCTTACCTTCCGGTGATGACCCTTTACCTTCCTATAGTGACTCCCAATGCCTCCTGTAAGGCTCCTTACCTTCCAGTGATCACCCCTTCCCTTCCTATAGTGACTCCCAATGCCTCCTGTAAGGCTCCTTACCTTCCAGTAATGACCCCTTCCCTTCCCATAGTGACACCCAATAGCTCCTGTAAGGCTCCCTTACCTTCCTATAGTGACTCCCAATACCTCCTGCAAGGCTCCCTTACCTTCCTATAATGACTCCAAATCCCTCCTGTAGGCTCCCTTACCTTCCGTTGATGACCCCTTACCTTCCTACAGTGACTCCCAATACCTCCTGTAGGCTCCCTTACCTTCCGTTGATGACCCCTTACCTTCCTACAGTGACTCCCAATATCTCCTGTAGGCTCCCTTACCTTCCTATAATGACTCCCAATACCTCCTGTAGGCTCCCTTACCTTCCGTTGATGACCCCTTACTTTCCTGTAATGACTCCCAATACCTCCTGCAAGGCTCCCTTACCTTCCTATAGTGACTCCCAATACCTCCTGCAAGGCTCCCTTACCTTCCTATAATGACTCCCAATACCTCCTGTAGGCTCCCTTACCTTCCTATAATGACTCCCAATACCTCCTGTAGGCTCCCTTACCTTCCGGTGATGACCCCTTACCTTCCTATAATGACTCCCAATACCTCCTGTAGGCTCCCTTACCTTCCGTTGATGACCCCTTACCTTCCTATAATGACTCCCAATACCTCCTGTAGGCGCCCTTACCTTCCGGTGATGACCCCTTACCTTCCTATAATGACTCCCAATGCCTCCTGTAAGGCTCCTTACCTTCCAGTGATGACCCCTTCCCTTCCCATAGTGACTCCCAATAGCTCCTGCAAGGCTCCCTTACCTTCCTATAGTGACTCCCAATACCTCCTGCAAGGCTCCCTTACCTTCCTATAATGACTCCCAATACCTCCTGTAGGCTCCCTTACCTTCCAATGATGACCCCTTACCTTCCTATAGTGACTCCCAATACCTCCTGTAAGTCGCCCTTACTTTCCTATAGTGTCTCCCTCCCAGTTTCTTTGCAAAATTTGCCACTGCACCTAGGGCCCTAGAAAAGGCAAATTTTCTTGCGGTCGCAGCAGCCTGCCATGTCCCATTTTTATCAAAGTTGATGCCTAGGTCAGAAAATCTGTTGGAATGCTCAATCTTGTTTTTACCCAAGAAAATAGCATGTATAGTCTTTATCCTGCTTCCACATATCATAGTATATGCTTTAGGCACATTTATTTTTAACCCTCTTACATTCATGTATGTTGCGAATTTTGTTACCGCCCTCTGAAGACCAATCTTAGTCCGTGACATTATTACGGCATCATCCGCATACAAGAGGATAGGGATCGGGGTGTCTCCGACTCTTGGATAGGGGAAACATCCTTTACAACGCAACTTTTACCACGCAGTGCCTTTACGGCGCAACTTTTACAACGCAAACCATTACAACGCATTGCGCTGGGGGGGCGCTCTAGGATAGGGAATACGTTTAATTTACTATCCAACACCTTCCCTAGTGTCCACGGGGACTGGAGTTGGAATAGTAAATTAAACTATTCACAATCCAGCACCCCAAAGCGCTATGCATTGTAAAGGTTTGCGTTGTAAAAACCGCGTTGTAAAGGCATGCGATGTAAAAGCATGCGTTGTAATGTCATACATCCCTTGGATAGTCGTGTTGGAATTCGCTGAGATACGGTCCTATACTGTTAATATTGAGGGTGAAGAGAAAGGCTGCTAAAATGCACCCTTGTCTCACACCTCTCTTTATTTCGAATTTAGTTGAACACTTCCACCCCCTGCCAAACCGTACCCTAGCTTCCGGACCCGATACAATTCCTTAATGAATAGGAGGATCTGGGGGTCTACACCCACATCACTGAGTTGCTCCATAATTTTTTCGTGATCCACACAATCGAAAGCTGAGCTTAGATCAACGAACGTCAGGAAAAGATCCCCCTTCTTAGCCTCGGTGTATTTTGCAATTATCAAGGCAAGGTTGAGACCCTGTTCTGTGGTACCTCTCCCTGTCCGAAACCCGTACTCTAAATTGGAAATCACTTCCTTCTCCTCTGCCCATTCTTGTAAACTATTTAAAATTATCCTACCGGCCGCTTTCATGAAGGCATCCAGTAAAAATATGGGACGATAACAAGTTGTATCATTTCTGTCCCCTTTTTAGGTTTTGCCTAGCAAAATGCGTACGAAGTACGCATGCGCTAGCAAAATACTTATGTTTCTCTGTGGGGTCGGGTATCCGCCCCCTCCTCGCCCCCTCCTCCCATTGGCTAGCTCCATAAATGGAGGCTAGCCATTGGGAGCCGGATCTGTCCGTCAAGGCCGGACCAGATTCGGGGGCGTTCCCGAGAATTTTTCTCTTTTGGCCACGTCATGCAGCGGTGGGCGGGGCTTTTTTTTGGGCTCGTCGAGGTTTGTTTGGGCCATTTGGCGGACGACCGCCGGCCGAGGAAGTCCAGGTGAGTGGTTTCTTTCCTTTCCTGTCCCCCCTCCCGCTGTCGGTTCCTTTCCCGCCCCCCCCTCCCGCTGGCCGTTCCTTTCCCGCTCCCCCCCTCCCGCTGGCCGTTCCTTTCCCGCCCCCCCCCACACCCCCTCCCCCCGGCCGTTCCTTTCCCGCCCCCACCCCCCCTCCCCCGTCCGTGTGCCCATCGTCAGCGTCTCTCCTCACAGTACCTGTCACGGCTACAAAGACGCCTCCAAAGCCATGGGCTACTACTCTTTCTACACGGGCTCCTAAGTTATTTGCTGCCTTGACTCTTGCAGGCTTCAGCACCATCCTACACACCTGATGAGTGACTGAATGTTTTAAATGAATGGGTGAAACAAAAAAACATCTTCCTAAAAAGATACTGTGATAATACAACATTTAGAGTAGAAGAAAATTGTACTTAGATTTGTTCAGTCGTACTCCAGTAACTATTACGTATTGTTTCCGCTGTCGGTAAATTATCGCGATTCTATTTTCGCAGCTCTTTAAAAAATAAAATAAAAATATTTCCTTGCTGCCCAAGTGAGTCTTGTCTCTTTTGACAAGGCGGCTAGGTGTCACGAGAGGCAGTTATGCCGTGGATCCTGGCAGTCGAGTGCGGTGCATGGGCAGTCGGTAATGAACTATGCAGCGGACGGACAGAGACGAGTATCTCAGCCACGCAGCTGATGGTCAGGGGCGGGTGTCTGAGACTCTGACCGCTTTATTAGCCTGGTGGGTTTAAACAGACCAGTCTCCAAGCAGGCAGCGCTGAAGACAGCCCTGTCCCACCCGCAGGACCCCGCCTCCCTGCTGCCTGTGCCTGGCTCTGGCTGTCAGTGACAGGCTGCGGCTGCAGGAGAGTGGAGGGCAGGGCGAGCGGGGAGGACCGAGCCAGGCGCCGTGCAGCCTCTCTCCCGGCAGTCAGAAGCCGTCACCCCTCCCGCAGGACCGTCTCCCAGCCCGTGGCGAGGCACCCTCGGTTCACCCCACTCCTTGCAGTATGTGCACGGGCCGGTCACTAAATTCCCACCTCCAGTGAAAAGCTCTGTATGTCAGTCACCAGAGGTAGCCTCCCCTTAAAGCCCCCACCCTCCTCCATCCTTGGGGGCCTACAGATTCTACCCCTATCCCTTCTAAAGGCAGAAAACTCTCCATTTGCCAGACAAAGATTCACCGTCTGCTACAGCCATCTCTTCAACAAAAGTAACCCTGAAGCACTATCTCTGCATCTTTAGAAAACACCCTCTCCCAACCTCTGTTAGTATCCTTCCAGGCAGTTGATCATTTTCATCTCTCAGGAGCCCTGCCCATTCATTTTAATGATAGACCCCTTTTTACCTTCGGTGGGTGAGCTTTGACCATTCCTTTCTAGAGTACCCCTCTCCTGGACACTGCTCCTTTTAATCGCCCCTCCAGGGTCTCACTCTCCTCTGGTAAAGCTCCGGCACTCAGAATAAGGAAGCCTCCAAAAGGGGGTGCCCCCTCCCAAAACCAGCCAGGCTGTTGTGCCTGGGCAGACTGCCCCCGTCCCTGCCCCAGGGATGCGGTGCGGCTTTGGGGGCCAACATGGAGCGCAGGGAGCAGCGACAAGGCCTGGACTTCACAGTGGAGAATGTAGAACAGGTGAGCAGTTGTGCGCCTTATTTATTTGTGTTTGGTGTACCTTGAGTCAGTAATATGGTATGCTGCTTGGAAAGAATGGAGGAAGTATCAAAGAAAGACAGGTGGAGCATAAGAACCGAGCTAGGGGATGCTCATCCATGAAAAAGGAGGCTGCTGTTCTTTCCATGCCCTCAGAAAGTTCTCTTTAGGCCACAGGCCCCTAGATTTGAAATGGCTTGCTACCTACCATTTTCAGAACAAAGAAAGGGGCGTGGCAGTTATTTTGATGAGGAGAAGAGATAATGGGCCAGAAGGTGTGTGGGGGGGCTCTGTGTGGGTGTGTGTGGAGGGCTCTGTGTGGGTGTGTGTGGGGGGCTTTGTGTGGCTGTGTGTGTGGGGGGCTTTGTGTGGCTGTGTGTGTGGGGGGCTCTGTGTGGTTGTGTGTGTGGGGGGCTCTGTGTGGGTGTGTGTGTGGGGGGCTCTGTGTGTTTGGGGGGCTCTCTGTGGGTGTTTGTGTGTGTCATTTGCGAGAGATAAAGCTAGTGGCATTGTAAATGACAATGCCATTTATTTATGTTAAAAAAAACATAAATAAAAATAATGTCAAGAGCAATGCCAATAGCTCTAACTTTAACAAAGGCAAAACCATTGCATTGTAAATGCTTGTTTGTATTGGCACCAAGGCGCTCTACGCGTTATTCTCTTCCATTGACCTCTCCTACTTCTCTTTCCACCGATGAATTCACCCACTTCCGGTTTCGCGCATTGCTAGGTTAGCATTCTAGTCTTTTGCAACAAGCACGCTAGGAGCTTCCCGCCCCTTCTGCTACTATACAGTGTGGTGTTCTTCAGCACTGGCTGTCACACTAAGACGGAAGATACTACCGGTCTCTCTGGCGCGATTACAGGTGAGCCCGCACTCCTTCAAGACCCGATGCCTGCCCGTCCAGATTCTTGTTTACCGCATACCCGGAGGCTTTATCTCCCGCTGCTTCTGTCCTTTTAGATCACTGTGAAGACGGCTGTACCGCCCGTCCTCTACCACCTTTTAACGTGATTCATTTCTGAATGGTATTTCACCCTTACCCGTCCGAGCTGAGTCGGAATTATCACCAGCAAAGCGGTGAGTTAAACCGTTCACATTGGTTTTGTCGTCCTCTCGAGTCTGTGATAGTCCATGTGCCCGCTTTTTGTACTCACACAAGCCTTTCTCTTCCCCCACAGTACATTATATTTTCTTGACAACTCGCAGGTATTTACGCCCTTTTTCTCCTCGCTCGCGCCACCATGCACGTTAGCTTCTTGATTTCGTTATTTCAACCTCGATCATTTGTCTGTTCATTGTCTATTTCATGTGATGGCGTACTCTCTTAAATACAAGGGGTATTTTGCCTATCCTAATGTATAATACACTAATGATCGTTGTTTGGTGCCAGTACGTTTATAGCATTGCTCTCCCTTTTTTTCACCATGTCCGGATAACTCGCAGTGATGTTTGATTACTAAGCTACCATCCAAAGCGTGTCTTGGTATATGCCGTTAACAGATCTCATGTGACATTTCATATTTAGGGTGCTGTTAGAGATTCTACTCGCATTGTTGAACATGTTACTGTTTTAAGTATAGTTAAGGAGCATCCCATTATCAAAGTTGTATGCTATGTCGTTTCTCCTAGGTGTGTTCCTTTTTTCCCCCCACTCACGCGCCACATCACTTTTGTTTTTTGTCATTTGGAACATGCCGTACCAGGGCTTGTTTTCTACCTTGATGCACCAACTCTTCTTTTTATTTTTTTATTTTTTTTTTAGTCCTCATACGCCGATAAAGATATTTTTAGTATTTTGATTGTACCAAGAATCTTTATAGGAGCTCTTTGTGCAGACACCCAGTGAAAATCTCGCAATGCCACCATGTGGACAATCAGCTCAGTCTCTCACTTTTCCAGACCCTTAGACTGAATCATTCTGCAGAAAGGGCTAATCATTGGACAAAGTTGTTATAAGCCATCGAGCCAAATAATGCAGGGAGTCCAGAAATGCTTCCTTCTCTTCCATACCATACTATCCAAACTAAGAGTGTGCCTAATTGCCCTAATCCAATTTACATATGTCGGTATAGTGGTGCTCACCCATAGTTTACATATTTCCCTACGGGCTAAGACAATTAGATATAAAAATAACTTATTAGTATCTCGTGATACATTCTCATAATTAGAAGGAATTCCAAAAAAAACTTGTTGCGTACTAACCTGTATTTCATACCCAAAAAGGGTTTTCATACCTTCTTGTATATCAAACCAAAATTCTCTGAGTGCGGGACAGGTCATGAACATATGCAGGTCATCTGCTTTTTCCAAATTGCACTTTGGACAACAGGGAGTGGGCCCCTTCGAAAATTTAGCAAGCCTGGCTGGAGACCAATATACTCTATGAAGAGAAAACAAGTGGTTCCGCTTTAAATTGGCAGGTGCGACCGTGAGATGTAAAAACTCAAAAGATACTTGCCATAAATTCTGCAAGTCGGTATCCAGTACTTGATCCCTCCATAGCTGATCTGGGAGGGCGAATTCTCCATCTTCTTCCTCAAGTATTGTCCAATAAAGGACTGATGTTTTAAGAGTTCTAGGTTTCTTCATTAGGAGCTCATCGAGGACAGTCTTGATACCTTTATCCCCTGTAACAGCCTGAGTCCAGCTTTTAATTTGAAGATACTTGAATCTGGATAGATTTTTATCTGTGAGGACAGAAATGTCTTCCCAACTTAAAAGGTTCCCTCCAGGCAATAACTGGCCCCATGTTCTGATGTTTGCATTCTGCAAAGCGATAGATAGTAAATCTTTAGTCCATTCAGGAGAGCCAGGAGAGTCCCATATTGGGGCAAGAGCGGAATAATATGGGATATTCAGCGCTCTTCTAGCTCTGGCCCACACATATGCCATGTCTCTAAAAACCTTTAGTCTCACTTTTTTAAAGTACCGCATGTCTCCAAACTTAAACAAAAATGCATTAGATCCTCCCTGGATCTCTGATAACATGTTTTGAAACATAAAGTCTGTTTCTGTCTCTCCTAGGGTGTCAAATAGCCTTATTCCCGCTTTCAATAATAGGGTCCAGGCATAAACTCTCAGATCTGGTGCACATAATCCACCCTTGCTTTTTTTCCTGCGAAGCTTTTTCCAAGAAATCCTTATGCCTTTAGAGGCCCAAATAAAAGAGTTCCATTTGGCTTGAATCTTGCTTAGTTTGGCTTCATTGAAGGCAAGTGGAATGTTCTGGAATATGTATATTAATTTAAGTAGCAGCATCATTTTTACCACGTTGATTCTTCCAATTAGGGTCAAAGGCAGGAGTGACCAGCTTTTCAAGGATTGCTCAACTTCTTTCTGGATTTTAGAAAGATTCTTTTCTGCAAGTTGATTTATGTCCTGCGTAATTTGAATTCCCAAATATCTGATTTGATGTTTCAAAATTGGAATGGAGTTAGCATAGGTTATGTTCCAACACATACATTCTGATTTGAGTTGATTAATCAGGTAACCAGACACTTGACCAAAGTTCTCTGCTGCTTTATATATGAGAGGAATTGATTTGATAGGGTCAGTAGTGTACAACATGAGATCGTCCGCATATAAAGCGACTTTTTTCACCCAGTTGTTATATTCAAAGGGTATAATATCTTGATCTTGTCTGATCTTTTCCGCGAACGATTCCATATATAGATCAAAGAGCAGGGGGGAAAGCGGACACCCCTGTCTTGTTCCTCTCTGAATTTTTATAGGAGAAGATAAGCTTCCATTTATTAGTAATCTAGCTGTCGGAGCCTGGTAAAATGCTGCTATTGCCCTACAAAAATTCCTCCTTAGATTAGCTTTTTCTAATACTTTGCCTAGAAATGTCCAATTAACGCGGTCAAATGCCTTGGCGGCGTCTAATGTGATAACCGCTAGTGGGATTTTAAATTGAGAGGCAACATCTATTGCACCCACCAAAGCTTGTGTAAAATCTTGTATAGAGCGGCCTCTGACAAAGCCCTTTTGGTCTTGATGCAACAATTGGCCTGCTACCCCATTTAATCGTTCTGCTAATATTTTTGCCATAAGCTTATAGTCCGTATTAAGGAGGGAGATCGGCCTATATGAATCACATTGGGATGGTTTCTTCATTGGTTTTAAAATAAGGACCACTATGGCATCATTCCAAGAGACAGGAATTTTGCCTCCTTCCTCATATATAGAGGTAAAAAGCATTTTCAAAACCGGTATTATTACAGGTGCAAGCACTTTATATATCTCGGAAGGTAGCCCATCAGGGCCTGGAGCCTTACTTTTTTTAGCGGAATCAATTGCTGAAGCTATTTCAATGGAGCTAATATCTCTATTAAGATTATTAGGGGCCTGATCATCTAAAGCTTTAACCTGATACTGATCTAGCCATGACTGTATTAATTGCTGTTGTGGTAAGAGGTCTTCTCTATATACTTCATCAAAATGGTGAAAGAAAGCCTGATCAATATGTGTACTTTTATCTGAGATCACTCCCGTGTTTGATATCTGTATTTCCTTAATAGAGTTCTTCTTAATATCTTTTTTTGTTTTCCAGGCTAAAAGTTTTCCGCTGGCCTCACCATATTCGAAATGTGCTAATGAGCTAGCCTGCCATCGTTTCCTCAGCCTTTCATCTAGTAACTGTTCCAACTGTAATTTACATGTTAGCAATTCTTTCTTATTATTCTCTTGATCAGTCAAGCTAGGATCTAATGCATTCTGTTCAAGAGCTTTAATCCTTGCCTCAATCTGTGAAATTTGTGCCTTGTATGCTGAATATTTTGCGATCTGAAATGCTAATAGACGCCCTCTCAAAAAGGCTTTATAAGTGTCCCAAACAACCGAGAGTGTAGCTGTACCTAAATTAAAAGTAAAGAACTCATTAGATTCCTCGAGTAATTTATCTATTATTTCATCTTCCAAGAGAATACTTCTGTCTATTGTGTATCTTTTAACCAACTGTGGACCTGACAGTTTTAAAGTTAGAGTGACCGCTGAGTGATCAGAGATGTGGGCGCCAAGATGTTTTATCTCCACCACTTGCTGAACTAGGTGTTCCGCAATCAAAAAAAAATCTAATCTAGACTTATTCCGTAATTTCTTATTGTGGAAAGTAAATTCTCTTTTTGTACCGTTTTTTTGTCGCCAGATATCTTTCCATCCAAACTGGATAATCGCATTAGATAGAACAGCTCTAGTTTTGGAATTCTGTGTAAACCTTACAGTGGTAGATTTGTCTCGCTGTGGATCAAGTACTAAGTTAAAATCTCCTGCAAGAATCACCGGATCCTCATAATCTAAAAGTTCAACAAAGAGGTCTTTGAGAGGAAGGGTGTCATCCAAATTAGGACCGTACTACCCCGCAATCGTAAACTTAAATGCATGTTGCTTTATTTTTGCTATAACCCACCTTCCCTTTTTATCACACTTAGATTGTAACAAAGTTATCTCTGAATTAGATTTAATCAGTATAGCCACCCCTTTGGTAGTAGTTGGTTGCGAGGTTGTTATCACCTGCTGAATCCATTTTTTTTCCTTGAAGATATCTCTTAATTCTTGTTCGGTGGAGTGGGTCTCTTGTAAAATAAAGATTTTTTCAGGTGCATCCTTTATGTACTGAAGAATTCTCTCTCTTCTATGCTTAACCCGTAACCCATTGACGTTCCATGAAAGAATATTAAGATATGATGAATGAGTTACCCTATCCTGCATTATTTCTAATGATAAATGTGTTTAAAATCAAACTTTGAGTGTGGCGATTTGGACATTTTTTTGTTTTTTTTCCCCCGGATGCTCCCCACCCAGTGCCTCCCCCTCCCTCCCCCCTCCGTCCTGACCCTCCCGTGCTCCCCTGGAGAACCCCCCTCCTTTTCCTGGCCTACTTGGGCCATTGAGGCTCTTTCTCCCGGGTGTCTACTCTATATACATGGCAAGCCTTGAAAGTATATAGCTAAATTATAATGGTAGTTGATGCATGAGCTAATTCTCAGTGCGTTAACTATTCATTGTCTTGGTCTTGGTCTCTTAAATTATCATCTGTGAGTAATTGTAGGTATTCTTCTGCCTCATCCAACCTTTTTAGGACTTTTATTTTATTTTTATACATCACTTTCAGTGATGCCGGAAATTTTAGCTGAGCGGTAGCGCCAAGTTGTTTAAAAGGTTCTAGCAGCTTGCCAAGCTCCCACTGTCTAGATGCTGTGATGGAAGACACATCTGATCTGATCTGATAAGAAAAGCCGTCTGTCAAAAGCTCGGTGGTTTTTAATGCCCTATTGAGGATTTCCTCTTTTAGAGTGTACGTCAGAAAATGTACTAGGATCTTCCTAGGCCTGCTCTTGTTTGGGTTCTGCCTGAATGGGTCCCTATGAACTCGTTGGATATCTTTTATTATTTCTTCTTCAGACATCTCTAAATCTATTGTTTGTTTAATCAATCTGGCCACAAAAGCTTTAATATTTCCCCCTTCTGCCCCTTCTGGAACTTTTAAGAGGCGTAGATTATTTTGCCTTTGTGCGTTTTCTAAGGACTCCATTTTTTCTTGGAGTCCTTGCTCCTTCAGTCTGAGATCCTCCAGCTTTTTTGTATGTTGAGTAACAGACTTTTTTAGTTCTGCTACTGAGGATTCTAGATTAGTAGTTCTAGCAGCTAAAGCATCGAATTTCTCCTTAATCTCCTGCTGGTTTATTAGTGTTGCTTCGAAACCACTTTTAACCTCGTGGCTCAGGGCTTTTAGCATTAGTATCACTGACTGGTCCATATCTGAAACATTTGTGGGGACTACAGATAAGCTGTCCTCGCTGTTAGAATTCATTATATGCGTTAGATCTTCTTCTCTGGATTCAAAATCCTTATCCTCAGAACTATGTATAGTATTTTGTTTAAAGGGTTCTACAGGCTTAGGGATTCCCTCGAGCTCCAAGTCCATCTCTAGCCCCTCCAGAACTTGGTACTTGTTAGTAGTTTCCAAGCTGCTTATAGCTACCCCACCTAAAGCCTCATCCGGCAATTTAAGTTCTAATACTGAAGGCACGGCTTTAAAATATGCCTTCAAGGAAGGAGGTGGTTTCGTCTTTTCAGCTATTTTCTGAGCTTTAGCACCTTTTTTTCCAGCTTTTTTTAGAGATTTTATTTTGGATTTTGAAATAGCAGTAGGAGGAATATCTAAAGGGGCATTTAGATTAGGTTGCTTTCCCCCCTTGCTCCTAAGAGTATATCCCGAAGCCTGGGAGCCTTGAGTCTCTCTTTCTGACATATGCAATTCTGGGGTTAATAGAGCTAGGTCTTTGAAAATCTCACTTGGCCCATTGCATTGTGGGTTTGGTGGTTTTAAATCCCATCTTATAGTTTCAATTCTCCCCCCTGGGTAGTGAAGACTATATCTATAGCCAGCTCTTCTCCCCTTCTTGAGCTCGTATGCAGCCTTGAGCCAACGTGTTAAGCCCTGTTTTGAGGCATCATATGTTCCTACCTTTAAGGTGCAGGTAGCAGAATGTGGCAGAAGAGAAGTCACGGCCCCTGCCGTGTCAGTATGAATGAGCCTCTCCAGACTGTTTGATTTTTAAGCTCTGACACGAAGAAAGTGATGAGAAGAGCGAAAAACACCAAATATCAGCCAATCTGTTCCCCTTCAGTAACTTTCAGTGACCGGCTTGTCTTTTCAAGTCGCTCTCGCTGCCACCGCCATTCAGTACTCAGGAAGCTCGAAAAAGCCGGTGGAAGCGCCTTATACCCCGGGCTCCGATTTACGCTTCCCCCAGCCAGCCTGAGTCGTTTTGCTTATTTGATTAATTTTGATCCCTGTGGTTGTCCGAAAAGCCGATGGAAACAGAGAAGACGCCAAAGCTCTTGCACAATGAAACTGCTCCCGCTGTTAACGTCGTAGAAGCTCGGAGCCGATACAAGCACTCTGTAGCTCGGGTTACGGCTCCGCCCGCTCACCTCTGCTCTCCGCTCTCCGCCAGCCTGAGTTGTTTGGTCCTAATTTTTGGCGATTACCATATGTTGCTGTATTTTGCTGTAACCGTTTCCACTTGCACCGAGAATACCAAGAATACCAAGAAGAAAAAAGTTAGAACAGCATTTTTTTATCGTTCGCTGCCCCGCTCATACTCCGCACAGCACAGACACCCGAGGCTCCAGAGCCTCCCGACTAGCCACGCCTGCTAGCCGCCATGTTCTCCGACGTCCGCACCAACTCTTCTTGGCAATATTTGTTTATTTTAGATTCTTTAAATCCGCACTACGGTTTCAGCCTATTGACTGTGTGATGTCACCAATACCATGTGTTTGATCATGTTGCTGTCACTTCCATAAGGGTTTAGCACTCACGTGAGGTGTTTTTCTGTGCTCTCCACCTCTTGTTAAATATTACGTCATGTGTATTTTGTCCATACTGTACCATGTCTTTTATTCTACCCTCAGCCCTGAAGAGTCACGGGTCCAGTGCCCGCTTGACGAAACACGTGTCGGATGGTTGTTTTCTTGGATGACACCGTTCCAGAAAAGAAGGCTTAATACATTTCTCATTTGAAAGAAACCATTCATATGGGTCTACCTTGTTTCATTCCATACTTTTCTGCTTTATACCTTTGATGACATTTGTTTATAGCCATATATATACGTGTGCACAGGACTTTTTTGTATTTCACTGAGTGGGTCTTTGCCACTCCTGCAGAGGTTTTAGGGTCTCCTCTAACCTTGTAACAGCGTTCCATTACTGCTGCTCTTCACCATATTCCTACTGCTACCAGCCCAGGCGCCATTCTTCCTGTACACTTAGAAACCCTACACAGAACCCTCAGCACTTTGCTTCAGGAAGGGCAGCCGCAATGGTTTCATTTCTAGCGAACAGTATCTTCTCTGATATCCCAGGAATGGATAGAGATAAGGTGGCTTTTGAACTATTTGATAATCTAGCTAAAGGTATCCACACCGCAACCCCCTCTACGAGTGCTAACCCTCAGCATAAAGAAAGTCTGAAGGAAAAATTAATTAAACTTGAACAGCTCAAAAAAAATGAGAACTCACGATGGTGGGACAGTGCCATGCTTAAACAGTACTTTCGGCTAAACCGGGTCCCTAGGGCACTCAGTTCACAAATATTTCCAAACTTCGATGATCTCGATGATGATTTGTTAGGCAAGTGGGAGGAAACACGGATGTACAACTTTACCACACTCATTCATATCTTAATAGAGAACGCCGAACATAAGGTCACCAAGCTACAAACAGAGATCACTGAACTAGAGAAAGAAATTGAAGCTCTAAATCTTAGAGGCAACTGAAAAAAAACTATGTTATTCTGAACTAAATCCTCTCAAAACACCAAAATGACATAAAAGAAAGGAAAACTAGGCAACTCGAATGTGAAAGGGTGACTACAGAGAGAGCAGAGTCTTTACCTTCGCGAGGAAGTATGACAAATTAGTGCAGAATACCCAACGTGTTGATAAAACTGCCAAAGTTGATAGTGCTTCTATCTCCTCAAGTTCGACATCAATCAGCATTATTGCCACCAGTGAGCGTGATTTAGAAACTCAGGGGGGTGCAGCACAAGATTCAGTTCCCCACAAGTTGAATTTTTTTATGCAAAATCCAGGCCATAAGACTCGAGAATCGCACACAACAAAGGGGGAACCTAACAGACGCAAAACCCGCCGAGGGAAGAGAGCCGGCCAAGGAAGAATACAAAAGGAAGCTGAGATCCGGAGACGGGAAGAAACTCCAATAACTGGTAAAGAGGTCCAGGTAGTCAATCTCTCCTCCAAACCTTTGACGCATAACATAATTTCTCTTTTGAGTAAAGGCCTGAACTTTAATCCACATGAACAAGGGGATTCGTGCAGAGCCAAAATCGATCTCTTCAGATTCATCAGGGGCCTTAAACTGAAGAAGTACTTCTCTGGGGTACCTACGACCAGTAACGCCTTAATGATTATCAAAGATGAGAATCCCTCTAATTTTCAAAGCATTAATGATCTCAAAGACACACACTTACTTCTATCCTTGGCTGACTGTGACAATCCCACTAACACCTTGGAGGATCTTTTTCACAACTTAGATATAGACACTAACCAGACAATACCTAGCGGACTCAAAATTAAGTCTAAATGGACACCCACCCTACCAGGCAGGAATCCTGTTGACACTTTTTACAACCTAGTTCTTGAGGTCATAGAGAGGTACGACAACAAACTCAGTGCTAACAAACCCAGAGGCAGGAACAATTTGTCAAGAAATGAACGTTTGGCTCTGAACACCTTGTGCACTGACTCCGAAATCATAATCAGGGAGGCGGACAAGGGCGGGAATGTGGTAGTCATGGACAGATCTGACTACCACAACGAGATCCTCACCCAACTACAAGATGCTACTTGTTATGAGCCACTCAACTATAACCCTATGGGCCCCCTGACCATCCTTATCAATAAACATCTGACCGAATGGCATGACCTAGGTATTATTGAGGACGATGAGGCTCTATACATGAAGGTCTCAAGACCAACATACCCATGGCTGTACACCCTTCCTAAAATCCACAAGCAATCTGATTTCCCCAGAGGCAGACCCATAGTGTCCGGCATGGGCGGACCTACTGAGAAACTTTCACAGTACGTTGACCTGTTTCTGAACCCCATGGTCCAAAACCTTCCTTCTTTTATACAGGATACGAAACACATCTTGAGTGCCCTGGCAGACATACAGTGGCAGCCTGGTTTGGTTAGGGCCATGTTGGACGTGGTATCGTTATACACATCCATTAAACCAGACGTGGGCCTACAAGCAGTCACAAAATACTTGCACAATAGACCTCCCACACTCTGGCAACATACCAACATGTTACTCTCAATGATGGACATCATCCTTAATAACAATGTGTTCATGTACGACAAACAGTGGTTTAGACAAACAAAGGGGGTAGCCATGGGATCCAAATTCTCCCCATCTTTCGCTAATCTGTATATGGGCTCCCTCGAATCCGAGTGGGTTTGGGGTAAGAAGGGGTCTCAATGGACAGATTCTATCATCTACTGGGGGAGGTACATCGATGATTGCCTCCTCCTTTGGTCTGGCACACAAGAGAGTTTAGAGGAATTTTGTGAACACCTAAACAGCAATGACATGGATATGAAATTCACATGTGAATCTAGTACCACCAGGATTACCTTCCTAGATATAGATCTGTACATTCAGGACAACTGCCTACACAGCCGCCTCTACCGCAAAGAAACATCTTGCAATACGGTCCTACATGCTATGAGCTCCCATCCGCCTCAACAGATAAACAATATCCCTTACGGTGAGTTTGTTCGGGCCAGACGCAACTACCGTGAGGATTCAGAATTGTATGGTCTCCTCTGACCTTGTAGCACCGTTCCATTACTGCTGCTCTTCACCATATTCCTACCGCTACCAGCCCAGGCGCCATTCTTCCTGTACACTTAGAAACCCTACACAGAACCCTCAGATTTGTCAGAGCTGCCTATAACATACACCACGGTCTACAGCTACATTCTACACCAACACATCTAAACCTATATTCTCTAGCTACAACCACCTACATCCTGCGCAAACTTAAAGCTACATCTCTACATTACATTACCTACATCTACACCCTCCACCTATATCACCAACTACAGCCTATATAGCAAATAAGAGTGCCACTTCCTCCCCATACCATGGGGGTATTATACCTGATCCTGCTAAAGTAGAAGCCCTGTCAAATGCTGATCCCCTGCAAGATGTTTCCATTGTGTGTTCATTTCTTGTTCATTATTGTTCCAGATACATACAAGACGTTGCCATTGCAAGACTTGACAGAAAAAAATATTCATTTCATTATTTTCAGGAATGTGAGAAAAGTTTCAAGAAAATTAAACAAGCCATTGAGAACGCTACTAAAATTGCATATTTCAATCCTGAGGCTTCATAAAGAGGTTGTTGTTGATGCTGACCCAGTCGGGTTAGGCGATTTCCTTGCATGGCACAGTGGACACCCGAATGCTCAAAGGTATATTGTGGCATTTGCAAGTAGAATTTTGTCTCAAACACAACATGCATTTACTCACGGCCAGAGAAAGAAAGCTTAGCTGTGGTATGGGCGTGTGAATATTTCCGTGTATTCCTGTACGGAAACCTTTTACGATGGTAACTGATCATCAAGCTTTACTGACTATATTTGGAAATCCAAAGGCCAACATGTCTCCTTGCATTGAACGATGGCGAGTACCTGATCTTGGTGTACAAGCTGTCACCCACAGAGAGCCTATACTTGAAGGTGAGCCCACTACTGACGTCAAAGAATTGACTTAACTATAATTTCACCTAGTGTTGCTCTCTATCCACAAGTAGTCACCTGCACACCTTTTTTTTTTTTAAGGAGTTTTATATAGCTCAAACTTGACCCGAAGGTATCGGGTATCAGAGCATTTTACAATCATTTTCTTGCTTTTCAAATATGGATACATACCAAAACATGAATGTAAACAAAGTGAAACTAAAATGATTCTGCTTACCACTCTCACTACCCCTTCCAAAGAACCAGCAATGCAATAATTACACAGATCATGTATCAGACAGAATACATTCACTCAGAGCTAGAGATCTACTTGCAGAGCAAGAAATAAGTGCAACAGGATTACAAATTACCAATACCCTCGGGTACAGAGAGCAACCCTAGACCCATGAACACATTACAGTTAAAGCATTGCCACGCTCCGCACAGGGTTCGACGTGTATAATTCCTACTGTGCCTTCGAAGATACAAAAGGATGCTTGTCAGATACTCATGAAACATTAACATTTTTAGCAGCAGTGGCAAAAGAGACTGTTTCAAAGACTAAGATATCCTATACCCTCCATGCTAAACATGTATGTCTGGTACTTGAGCTGACTTCCACTAGACATCCGTGGAACCTGATGATCAGTGCTCTTAGCTCATAGTATTACGGGGGCACCCTAGGGCAGGCTTCTCCAGCGAGTAGCTTGTGATTTACTGGTAGCTCCCCAGCTAACTATAAATAACTCTCTTGTGTGAAGCCCAGCCTAGAAGCTTTTGCATGATGATTTAATATAAGTATACCAAAATTGAGTGTATTTAACACGTAAATGTGTATTTTTTGCATAACGGGTAAATAATATATATTAAAAGCTGATATTTGACTTCTAACTAATGTATTTATCATTTGTGCCAGAGGCATTGCAGCCATCACAATTAGGTATTACTCACCTTGAGGCATTCAAAATTGACAAAGTCTTTTGTACATTGCTACTGGCAACCCTGCCTGATACATCAATATGAGGACAGCTGGCAATCTTATATATGGTGGCCACTAATAATCTTGAATGACTTACTCATTATTACACTACTAATGAGGTCAGTAGCTCTGAATGATTTTCATTGAACAAAAGTAGCTATTACTACACAAAAGGTTGGAGACCCCTGCCCTAGGCGGAGGGACACATAGCACATATCACGGCAGAACCATCAAGGCAATTCTAGTAATTGATTTAATATTTTGTATGACCATGCTACAAAATCTATCCTCTCTCCAGGTAGGTCCACCATATCTAGAGGATCATCCCAGTAGTAGTAGCTGTTTATATGACTGTCCCCTACTTGCCACACATCTGGTGAAGAGCCCCGCATCTCACTTTTCCACCCCCCACCCCCCAATTGTGTATACTTTTCTGATCATTTCAAGTAATGGAGTTACTTATACTAGGCTTTTGCATAAACTTAATGCACCTCAACTCATAAATAAATGTTCATCAATAAATCTCCACTCTCAGGCTCTTTGATCCCCAGGCTGAGACCCAACATTCTAAAATGAGATAAAATCACTAGTAGCTTCCATATTTCATGTCTGTGATCTTAACCATGGTTTAATTTAAAAGTTGTGCAGGTGCTCACCAGCTTTTATCTAAAGAATCTGTGTCACTTGCAGAAGTTACCAATAAAGGTGCGATACATTTGAAGCCACCTCTCCTCCACTTTTCATAGCTTGCATTGGTATACACAGGAGGTAACACAGGTTAAAATGAATCAAGAAGCATGCAAATAGGAAGGTGGTCAGTCACAGCCAGGTTTCCACACAGTCTCATACCTTGAGCAAATTGGCGCCCATTTGTATAATGTCAGCATGTGATGCGCCTGTGGCAGTTCTATACCAAGTATGGTCAAACCCTGGCTTAGAAATTCACTCATGCCATGGTGGATCACGAGACACTGTGCCATGTCCTCTAGACCTTTGAGCAATGGTACCACTGTCATAGACTTCCTGTTCATCTATGTGAAAAAGTTCCCTCTTTTGAACCAATTTCAAATTTCCAACCATTTAGAGATTGACCATCTTCCTCAAATTGCTTTATTCATTTCTTCTCATTCTAGCATTTTTTTTGTTTTGCATTTTATTATAGCACCTACTAGGCCCAAGGATATTACAGTCCTTTTAACAGAAACAGGCTATGTTAGACTTTTTATAGGCACAGGGAGATTAAGTGATGTGTCCAGAATCACAGGATGCTGAGCCAAGGCCAGGATTTGAACCGGGTCCTTATTTTCCAAAGCCCACAGCTCTAGCCACTAGGCTAGAAGGTATTCTAGAAGACCGATTACTAGGACTGTATGGTCCAAAAGGTGTTTACATAATCCAATGTGATGATTTGGAAATGTATATTCAGAAAATTAATATATATATTAATTCCACAGTGGCAGTAGCCACGGGTAATTATACATTAGTCAAAGTTTTCATAGGAAGAGCATTTTTTGTTTTGCTAATAATTTTGGCGCAGTTTCACAAAACTTTCCAGATAAAAAGTTTATCCACCTCTGCTCCTTCCTGCAAAGTTTCGGCGGGATCTGTCAAGTGGGGCTGTGAGAAAAGGGCATCCTAAACCACTTTCCCTCATGAAATTTCCATAGGAAAAATTGAACAAAGATACTGAGAAAAAAGCTGACCAAAATTACACCAAATTTGTCAGCAATCTAGATATTGATCCATAAAGTATGCATTTTGTTATTTGATGTAAATCTGTTCAGCAGTTTTTAGAACAATTAAAGTTTAAAAAGAAGTAATATCTAGTGCCACAGGACTCTTGTTGGAGTCTTGTGGGAAAAAACATCTAAAAGGAATACTGATTGACTGATCCCACGGGAGTGTAACCAATGGTCTTTGTCAATGGTTCTAGCTATTCTGTACAGCATCCTAGATGCGATTCAGTATGATTTTAAAAAAAGGAAAAAGCCATATGTGACCTGCTGATTCATTTTGCAGACACTTACATAGTACTTAATTTGAGCCTGTGATTTCCGTTACTTGTCACCGGCACCTAATTGTTAACACCAGCACTTATACCAGTTGCCATGTGGTGGCGCTGTTTGTCTAATTTAGAGATGAGTACAACAACAGCTGTTTATTACTGCAATATACATTACAAGCAACTAATACCAGCCGCCCAATCCGTTCTTATAGCTTTGGGGGCCTTGAACAATGTGAAATGTCACATTTGTAGCAGTGTGCTGGTTAGTAGTTTTATAGGTACGGTCATTGGCAACGCTGGCAAGGGCAATGTGTGGTACAAATTGCGGTGGCCTCTCATTAAGGGCCCTGGCACTTATTTTTTTACAAATAAAGCACTGCACTCACACCAAGCTTGTGTGCACCTACAAAAAGACGCAAACGCTTTTTTTTTCTGTCCATGCGAGTTGGATTGATAAACAAAGGAACAGTAGTGCCGGGGGAGGATGCAACAAAGGAGGGGAAAGTAACAAAGGCAGGGGCAGCTCCGAGTGGGGAGCAAGCAACACAGAGGGGGAAGAGCAACAAAGCAGTGGGCGTGGGTGTGTGAGAAACAACTGGTGGCTCGTGGAAGGAATACGTAAGGGGATCAAATGGAGAATAAAGAACATGGGAGAGGAAATGAACTACAGAGAGAGCAGCTCAGAGGTGGGGGAGAAGCAAATAGGCAAAAAAGCAATATGGGGTGGGGTAACCACATAAGGGCATGGGGAAGCACATGGGTCATGGGTTGGCAACATGGACAAGGGAGGGTGTCTGAAAAAAAGCTAATGACTTTTTTTTCTATATTGCTGGTGGAAGACAAAGCAGGGGGCAGAAAGCAACATGGACAGGGATGACAGGAGGCCACATGGTTGGAGGCGGCAGGAGGCAACATAAGGAGAGAGAAAGCAAGTTGGGGCAATACAGACGAGGGAGGGAGGGCGGGGCTGTGGCAAGCAGGTGGATGGCAGAGGGTAGACAGTGGAGGAACACTGCAGGGGAGCGAGTACACGAGGGAAACAGCACAAAAATTGCACTCTCATGGAGCATTTAAAGATAAAGAAAAAGTAAACGCCATACAAATGAGCAGTGGACGAACACAAGTGATACATCCATGCTCCAGGGAAGGGAACACATGAAGAGGTAGGAAGCCTATGGCAGCTGACCACTAAGAAGCAATGAAATGAGTGGCAATGAAGCCAATCATTGGTAAGAAATTGTGGCCCTCTAAGCGCAGTGTTAGATCTCAAAGAGACAGTGCATGCACCGTTTAGGAGAGACCTAAAAAGTAGCGCCCATGAGCTCAGCAGTAGACGGATATAAGTAATGGCTTCATGCTCCAGGAGACGGACAAACCAAAGAAAAGGAAGTGAAGCCGACACGTGTTAATGAATTAGAAACAAGCAAATGAAAGCAATGATGAAGCCAACCAATGGTAAGGGATGGACGGGCTGTAAACCCACTGTAAGGTAACAACGTGTCTCACAACAATTGTCTTAGGTGGGGCCTTAAAAAAACATTTGCTAAAAGTAAAAAAAATGTATGGGTCTCAAAATGCACACATCGCGATACTAGTTCGAGGCACTTAAGGTAACTACTTTGTGTGTGGATGTGCTCCTTGTTAAAGAGCAGAATGTCTTCATTCCAAGAGAAGTTAGGCAATGGATGAAATGGGCTGGACCATTTCGCAATGCAGCATGGTGTGGTGGGCGGAATTAAAAAGTGAAAGACACAATAACAGGTCAATGGATGAAGAGCGCTTGTTGTAAGCCCCTTTAAATAAGAATAATATACATATGATTTTAGTAAATGCAAAAGGTATTGGCTGACTCTAGACCTAAGGACGATCACGCCCAGTGAAAATCCTTACTATAAATGTGAAAATATATATATATATATATATATATATATATATATATATATATATATATATATATATATATATATATATATATATATACACACACCTGCATTTGTAAAGGACACAGCTACTGCAGATGAGGTGTCCCGGCGCTGGGGGCCGTTGGGAAGATTAAGCAAGCTATTGCCCAGAGTCACAAGGTGCTGGACTAACCTGCTGCCGGTGACTGAACTGTGAGTGCCCGTGGTCCATAGTCAGCCACTCTGGCTGCTGCACCACACCTCTTCTACAAATACCACATGCTGTTCCTCCCACCCTCTCCCCAGTGTAGAGATACAGAAGTCAGTCACTACGTGCTCACCTTGTATCTATTTCTTACTCATTTCTATCTGCACTTCAACAATTTTCACGCGCAGGAAAGAACTCCCAGCGTCTTTCCTTTGCTCTCTCGTGTGAATATGCGTGGTTTCTATCAGTCTTCGGTTGTTACCAATGTTTTGGCTACATCTCTTGCCTTTTCGTTGTGCCGCACTCTTGCTGTGTTCATAAAGTGCTGCCATTGTGAGCATTTGAATGCAAGTGAATGCATTTACAAAGTTCTAATAAACCTGCAGAACAGTCAAAGCATTCACTCCTCATACACCTCCTCTTTCATTAAGACGCAGAGTGATGACATTATCTTTAAGTAATTAAACATTAAGGCTCCTGGTGCGGCACACTTACAGGCCCCAGGGAGGATGGGCGGTGCACTTACTCAAAGTAAAATGAAGCACTGAGGTTGTGTGCAGATAGTGAGAGTTTCTGCTGCCCAGGTGGGCAAAGCCCTGCTGTTCTTCTGTGCCAGGGTTGCCCGCAGTCACAGAACTCAACAGCCTGCTACCCCTTCCTCCCACGCCCTTTGTGGCTCAGCACATCTTAGAGTAAGGCTATAGCTTGACAGGGTGCTGCAGCTACAGGGATTACTGCAAACTTTGAATGCCTCAGGAAGACCAAGGAGGGTCGAGTCTCATTGCGGCTGCCGCTCGCAAATTTCCAGCGCCCGCTCCACGGGTCAGGAACTTTTTCTGGATGCCCCTCTTTCTGCAGCGGTACAGCTTGATCCCACGTCTGGGCATACCTGGCGCACTTAGGGCGAGAAAGCAAAAGACACACAATTGATGGACGGAATGCAGAACAAATCAAAACATTCACCCCCAGTCAAGAGATCTGCGTTAAATCCATCATTCTTTTGCTCACCATGCCACCCCAGTTTAGACCTGGCAATATGCAAATCAGTCCACCAATTGTGTGCCTTTTGCTTTCTCACCCTAAGTGGGCCAGGTAAGCCCAGACATGGGTGCGGGGCTCAATGTGCCACTGGAATCTAGCTATCCAGGCTGAAGAGGGATGATACCCCGAAACTGGTCCTAGGATGCCTGTTTCCGGTCCAGGGAGCACCTGGCTTGGCAGTTCGGGCTGGACTGTTCCCATGAGGCACAGGGTCAAGACTGATTTGCATATGGCCAAGTCTAAACTGGGGTGGTATGGTGAGCAAAAGAATGATGGATTTAACCCAGATCTCTTGACTGGGGGTGAATGTTTTGATTTGTTCTGCATTCCGTCCATCAATTGTGTGTCGTCTGCTGCTGATGAGGAGCCTGGGCCAGAGCCATCCACCACTGATGTATCCGCTTTATCCAAGCCCCCCCCAAATTGCTCCCTGAGGTGGCCCTGATTAACTTATTCAAAAGCTGCAGGCCAATCCTTGTAACTTGGGCTTCGCCCTATGTTTGAACTTTGTGCTCTGACTTGATGAGCTTTGCGCAGCTCCCTGCCTACATTTTCTTGTCCACCTCCGCGGGCATCCTCTGAGCACTTGGATCCCTGGGTGGGTTCGCCATCCAGCACCTATGCCTCCCTGCGCTGGCAGTCCTTCGTTGATCCGCACCGAGCACTAAAACCCACGTGCATTCACCCAGTGCTGCCAGCAGCTTTCGGCATCACTGAATTCCACATGTGAGACAGTACTCCCTCCCAGTGCGTCTGAATGGAGAGAGATTCATGGTATTGTTGATATCGTCACAGAAGATGATGATTCCCACATTAGAAGCATTTGGGTTTTGAACCATCAGGATGGGGTCTACCTCACAACAATGTTACACCACAAAAGCAACACAGCACTCCAACTCACTCTCAAACACCATCTCCAACACATACACATGCAGACCCATCAAAATGTCTTCTTAGCATGCTGGGTGGGGAACACGATACAGAACAGCTACACGATTGCTATCCTAATACAGCTAATACCAGCACTAAAAACACACCTGCTACACACCCACACAATACTGATCACTCTTCTACAAAACAAAGTCCCACTATCCCCAAAGGCCACTCTCTACACTGCCTACTAATAAATGCTCAATCCCTCTCTAAAAACAAGCATCACATCTACGACCTTCTCACCGATGCAAAACCAGACATACTATTCATAGCCGAATCATGGTTGGGAGAGGATATGGCTCCAGTCCTGCATGAAGCCATTCCTCCAGGCTATCAAATAACCACCCAAAATCGTATAGCCAAAAAAGGAGGTGGTCTAGCTGTTGTATTCAGGCAAACAATACATATCACTAAAGTTGACAACATCTCCAAAAAGAATTGTGAGGCTCTTCTAACAAGATGCAATCCTGCACTGTCTTCCACCTGTAACTTCCTGATCCTTTACAGCCCTCCACCTAGCAAGGCAACATTCCCAGATGCACTTCTAGACACCGTTTCAAACCTGATAACAATACACTCCAACCTATGCGTTCTGGGTGACCTTAAGATTTGGTTTGATAAAACCAATATGACCCATCCAAAAACAATAATCACCGGCCTAGACGCATTGAACCTGCATCAGATTGTCCACAATCCGACACACACCGCTGGACATATCCTAGATGTCATTTTTGCTAATACTGAAGTAGTTACCTTTCAAACTATAACTCCAGTCACATGCTTTCCAACATAAAACAACACTAAGCGACTCACCTAAAACTACCTTACATCCATCCACCTATCGGCCGTGGAACAAACTCAATTTGGAACACTTGGAAACACAACTAATATCCAGTATAAATCTGGAAACCAAAAAATTCTGTTCAGAATCTATATGAGTGGCTACAGGAAGCTTTTGACATCCTGATACCACTCAAAACCACACAACAGAACAAAAGAAAAAAAGCGCCTTGGAGAAACATAGAAATAAAAGACATAAAACAACAAATTAGAAAGCTGCAACGTACCTGGCTCAAAACAAACGCCAAACAAGACAAACTTCACCTACAGAAAATTACCAGATTATATAAGTCGGCTATCAAAAAAGCTAAGAAAAGGTACTATTCAGACAGAATTCAAAACGCTAAATGTGCAAATAAAGAATTCTATAAAATACTCAATGAATTTCGAAAACCATATTGCCTAGAAGGAACTCATCCTGTTACTCAAGATTTCACAGACAAACTGGCAATTCATTACACGGACAAAGCAGACATGTTGGACTCATACTTAAAACAGAAACAAAGCACCAGCACTAACCCTTGTAAAAAACAACTATCCAAGAATGCTCTAATCCAGCCCCTCCGTTCCTCCCAACACATCTTACACAATGAATTTATGGACCTGGTCAAAGCAAGCAGGCCTGCCGCCAGCCCTTCTGACCCCTGTCCACCACAAACTTTCAAGACAATTCTTTTAACAACCTCTGCTGCCATTCCAGTAAGAAGAATCATCAACGATTCCTTAACTACTGGAATATTTCCAGAACAACTCAAAAAGTCATACATACGCCCTTTACTGAAGAAAACAAACTTGGACCCGCTGCACCCTGACTACTACAGACCCATTACAAATGGACCTTTCCAGGGCAAACTGATAGAAAGAGCAGCGTTCGCCCAGATGTCTCAATTCATTGAAGAGAATTACATACTTTCAGATTCCCAAACAGGATTCCGTCCGGGAAGAGGCACTGAATCTGCCCTCCTTGACATCTGGGATGACCTAAAGAATACAGTTGACCGCAACGGGGTTGCTGCGCTACTCCTCTTGGACCTCTCAGCTGCCTTGACACGGTTGACCATGACGCTCTGAAACAAAGATTTTATGAAGCCGGCATAGAGGGAACTGCTCTAGACTGGATCGCGTCCTACCTTCGAAACAGAACTAATGTCATCCATATCCCACCTTTCTCGTCCACACCGTACTCCACAAAAGCAGTGGTCCCTCAAGGTTCTATCATCTCGCCCATGCTTTTCAACATCTACATGAAGTCTTTACCAGTACTGATCAATAAATTTCACCTCACGTGCGACAACTATGCAGATGACACGCAAATATTCCTTCAATTGGAATACCCCAAAGACATTGGAAAATCACCAATTTTCATCTGTCTCAGAGCCGTGGATCAGTGGATGACTTGGAGCCAACTCAAATTGAATGCTTCAAATACTGAAATACTCACGTGTGGCGAATGGAAAAATTACAACCCGCTTGCCGCATGGCCTGATGAACTGGGATCACGGCCTAAAGTATCGAAGGAAGTAAGAAACCATGGGTCGCACATCCTTCTCTGTTCAAGCAGCCAAACTATGGAACTCTTTACCCCCCAACATAAGATCCACCAACAACCACCTTATCTTCAGTAAACTACTCATGATTTGGCTCTTCCCCACATAAGCACCATACGGAAACAGAAATTTACAGCACATCCCTCGGTATATAAGCATTTGTTTTCACTGTAGATATGTACCTATCTTTGTGTATTACTTTATAAAACATGTAAAATAATTGTTGCTAAGAGAAAAGTAAAAAAATATTATTAATCCATAAATAAAAATCGTCTTTGGTCTACATGTACATACTTCCATTGTGCATCTATGTACTTGGATCTGTATGTCTGTTACTTTTCTCCTGAAAAGCATATCCAATGCACTACCCTATTTCTCACCCTGTGCCTCTATCAATATATCTAAATATACTTACTTCCTTTATGTATCTATATACTTTCAATGTACTTATGGATCTATATATGTATCACTTTCTTCTAATTTAGCATTTCCAATGCACTAGCCTATACTTCGCTCAATATATTTTCTAGCCCAACCTTCTGACTCATCTCAAACTTCTTTCTACTAATCCTTCAAATGCACTACCCTATCTCTCATCCTATACATATATCAATATATCCTCTACATCCACTCTCTCATTTATCCCAAACCCCATACCACTACTATGATCGCCAAAATAACCCTTTCTAGACTCTCTCCTGCTCTACCCCTCCTCGCATCATCTGACACCTCTTTTTACTACACCGATCCCCTAAAACAAACCTTTCTAAACTCTCCCCTCTGACTCCTCGCCTCCAAAACTCCTTTTTACTCATCCAAAAGCCTCTTCCTACTGCCAAGACCTAAAAATAAACAAAAAAAAACGTAACTCTTTTATCCCTACACTATCCTTTTCAATCATAATTAACAGACTAACATGTTCACTTCTCAAATGCCATATTCAACTATACTAATATACTGCCCAAATGACTGAATAACATATCTACTACTCAAATTACTTCATATTTATACTATACTAATTTTCAATACTAATCCTGTATGTGTTCCGGAGGGGCATGCTACTCGCCAAAAAAGCGCTACAACACCCATCAGGGGTAACAAGTGCTATATGAATGCAAATCTTTCTTCCCCTTTTATCCCTCCGCTGTCCTTCTCACTCCAAGTAACAGACTAATATCCACCACTGAAATTACCTCATATTTCACCATATTAATTCACCACTAATCCTTTAAAGGCTTCCTGAATAGCGTGTGTCAACAAGCGATAAATAAATACAAACCTTTGTCCTCCTCTATTCTTCTGCTATCATTCCAAATCCAAATAACTGACTAACCTATCCACCACTTAAAATGTACTTGAATGTTTCACTATACTAATTCAACACTAATCCTCCATGGGTCCCGGAGTAGCGTGCTACCCGCCGAAAAAGCGCTTCGATGCCTCGTCGGGGAGAGTAAGCGCTATATAAATGCAATTACAATACAATTACAATACAATATCATGTGGGTGTGCAAGTGAGATTAATCTTCGACAACGGGCTGTTATAAGTAGTAATCCATACCCCTGTTTCCTGTGCCTTTCCTGGTGCACTGCATCACCAAAAACTGCAAAAGTAAGGAGAGCAACGTTTCTTGGAGATAGGGGCTGTCCTTAGCCACTATCTTCATAAAGTCCTAGCCGTCTTCGTTGGAGTGTCTTCCTTCATATGGTGCAGACATAGTTCAAACAACAGTCAGTGTGAGAGTATGCCAGGGGTTGGATGTAGAACAATGTTTTGTAGTTGCAAAGTCTGTGATTGATAAATCACCAAGCTTGTTAACTTCAAAAATCTAGATCTCAATGTACTTAAGTTACATCATGAGTCAGAAAAGTATTACCAATTCGCAGAGTAACGTTTGCGGCTCATTTCAAATAGGAGGTGGTGAGAAAGGGGTGACCCTCTTCTATCTGTGAGTTGCAATATTAAATATTGAGACCGTAATTGCAGTCCCTAACCACTCATCAGTTACTGACACCCAGCTTGAGGTGATAATGCATTCGCATAGGGAAGTTGTCCCTGTGGGACGGCTTCAGTCAGCTTCCTCTTTGAGACTCCGAATGAGGAGCCAGAAGGAGGAGCAGATAGTGATCGACCGAAACCATTGCATGCTCCCCTCAATGTCATTTGTCCATGTTTTTTTACATTTTTTATGCAGCCTGTGTACCCTTATGTGACTTGGGCTGCTTTTAAAAGAAGCATTAGTAAGGCAATTAGGTCTTACTTATGCACGAACTATTGGCTTTACCAATGTGTTTTAGCCATATTGCAAACCAAAGTGGCTGCTGTTGAGCATGGCTAAAAGATAGTGGCATAGAGGAGTGTGACGTGTAGTGATATAGAGTGGAAAAGAATGGCGTAGAGTGGAGTAGAGGGTTGTGAAGTGGCATTGAGTGGAGAGGCGTGTCATGCAGTGTAGTAGAGTGCAGTGTCTTGGAGTGGAGTGTCGTGGAGTACAATGGAGCGAAGTAGAGTGGAGTAGAGTGAACTAGAGTAGTGTAGAGTGGAGTAGCATGGAGTGGTGTAGAGTGGAGTGGTGTAGAGTGATGGGGCAATAGGTGGAGTAGAGTGGCATAGAGTGGAGTAGCACAGAGGATTGTAGCCTGGGGTGGCACAGAGTGGAGTGGTGTAGAGTGGAGTAAAGTGTTGTAGAGTGGAGTGGAGTAGAGCAGAGTGGCATAGAGACAAGAGAAAAGCAAAAGGTCAAGGCACTAGAAGCCTGCACCAGTCAGTCTAGTGTACGATATTTGAGTGCTGAGCCAGCTCGGTTTCAGAGTGGCATAGCCGATGATCAAGAGCTCCTCTTAGTGCTCTTGCACCAGAGATCGCAGTTTCTGGGTAAATCCTACAGAAGCCCCTTCCAAGGGCAAATAGTCAAGTATCTATCACAGGATTATGGAATAGGAAATGAGAAATCCACAATAACGAAGTCAATCCAGCCAGACGACAAAAGGGACACCTTCTTGATGGAGTTAACTCACTGAGGGTTGTAAAAGGCTTAGAGGGAAAAAAGGGTCACATGCCAGGAGTACTCCAGGAACTCCAGGTGACCACATAGAGAGCCCGCTGTGACTCGGACCCCCTAGGTACCTTTTACCCTCACTCCCCACACATCCTGTATGCCCCAGGTCAGAGCGTTACTTACCAACGCTCAAAGGCAGATCTGCTGGTGTGCAGTGAGTGTCTATAGCACCTTTGTTCTACCCCTTGCAATCCTGAGGTGTAAATGTCAGGAATGCACCACACACAGGACATGGTGTGCTGGGCAGCCATCGCCTGGTTGGTCTGGGTGTTTACCGCAGACCGTTTGCGGACTCTAAGATAGAGGGTAGGGCTGAAGGGCACATTAGTTGGCCAAATGCAGCTTCAAAAAGGGTAAAGGACAGGAGCGGCTGGGAGTAATGTGAAGGGGGTGAGGAGGGAAAACAAGTACAATAAAAAAAAGAAAATAAAGCACTTACCTGCTCCGACGGCCGCTGCCTTCCTCCTGGTCCTCTCCTCCTACCAGGAACTGCTGCACTCACACTGTGCAGGCTTCCAGATCCCAATCCCAATGCTGCACACATGCTGGGAATGCTATTCTCAGCATGTGAGCAGCGCTGGGATTGGTCTGTGCACCTCAGTTTGGTACTCAGACATTTACTGGGGGCCTGTGTTGGTTTCTACACCGAACTGTACAACCCATCCAGGTGAAGAAAGTGTAAGTGCGCATGATGGTTTGGCCTGCCCTCGGGGACCAGCCAAACCATCATGCGTACTTAGCAGTGCTCACTACTCCCCCTTCTCCCTGGTGCATGCTGCAGCATCATTGTGGCTGTCCCCACCATCCCTCGGCTCGGCTGACTGGCAGACTGCAGGACGCAAATTTAAATTATAATAAAAATGCTTTATTATAATTTATTTAGTCCTTGCCTCTGCTGGCTTTCAGTGGTAGGGGCAACACTTCTCTGCCATAATGGAGGAGCCACCACTGGAAGGACAATGAATGGCTGCAGATGATGATCCAGACTGTTGAGGGAGGGCTGACCATTTCACAGCAAAGGATAGAGGTGAGAGATCCTGCGACACTTGTTATGCTTTTCCTCTTGGGTCAGTTCATTGGCACTACCGCTTTGTAGACATAAGTTGGCAATGTATGCTCAGACGTGAGCCCCTTGCTCACTTTGACACTGGATTCAAGCAAGCCTGGCTGAAGACGGCTGGAATGCCAGAAACCGGTCCTAGGAAGCTTGATTCCGGTCCAGTGAAGGCATGGCTTGGCAGTTCAGGCTGGACTGTTCCCATGAGGCACAGGGTCAGACTGATTTGCATATGGCCATGTTGAAGAGGGGTGGCAGAGTGGGCTAAAGAACGGTGATGGATTAAACCCAGATCTGTTGACTGGGTGTGAGTGTTTGATTGGTTCAGATGCTCCGTCCATCACCACCCCCTTTTGTACCGCTTTGTCGCCATAAGTTGGCAGGGTATGCTCAGACGTGAGTCCCTTGCTCACTTTCCCACTGGATTCAAGCAAGCCTGGCTGAAGACGGCTGGAATGCCAGAAACCAGTCCTAGGAAACTTGATTCCGGTCCAGGGAAGGCATGGCTTGGCAGTTCGGGCTGGACTGTTCCCATGAGGCACAGGGTCAGACTGATTTGCATATGGCCATGTCTGAACTGGGGTGGCAGAGTGGGCTAAAGAACGGTGATGGATTAAACCCAGATCTGTTGACTGGGTGTGAGTGTTTGATTGGTTCAGTTGCTCCGTCCATCACCACCCCCTTTTGTACTACTCTCTGGCTTACAAAATGGCTGACACTCAAACTAATGAAGATACAAAGAGGACTTATGACCAAAAGAGCACACACAGAAGAGAGATCGCCATCTTTGAATGGCAATCTGAGGCTTGCTCCTTGCAACAGGTAGACTATGTTCTAACTGAAGCGGGCATTTTGCAATAGGCAAATTAGTTTATCCACCATGTCTGTTGCAATGATGCATCCAATAACCAATCAAGAGGAAGTTCAAGCCTCTACCCAAACCAAACCCACACCACAATTCTACTAATCCAACATGGTCCTACACCAACGGCAGCATGTATAAATAATATACACAAAACTTGCAGGGAATTGGGGACCCTTTAGACAGCATTTGTTTCTCCTTTTAAGCGAAGAGAAAGACATAAGTAATAGCCAATTTTAACAGGAAAAAAAAAGTTCACCTGTGATCTACTGTTTTGTCACTGAGCAATGGCAAAGGTCCAATCCTTATCCTCTATTAGAGGGAAAACAACAAAAGTGCTCCCACCCTGTCCCCATCGGTAATTAACTTATTCAGAATCAACCACCCACCTGACATATCTGAAAATGGAGAAAATAAATTCAAAAACAATATTCTAAGGCGTAATTCTGAAACTGTCATATCTGATTCTTATTTTTGCCTCTTAAAAGAAGCCACCAAGACTGATCTGATCTTCGACATGAGACGCACAGCAAAGTGGCGGAATGTGTTCTATCTCTCAAGATAGTCAATGCCACACAGAACATCCCATATGGCCAAAGAAGTATAATATCACACTATACTCCACTCAAAACTAAAGTTACGATCTCAATTTATTAAAAAAAGGCAACAACGTTATCCAAACAGTGGACAATGACCTGCACGCATTTGACTCACTGTTCAGTGAGCTGAAAAGGCAAGTAGTAGCCCCAGCAAAACCTCCTAGCTACCCTTCTCAGACTCTGACTCCTATCCATTTTCCTAAACCCATGCACACAGCCCAGAGACCTACACCTAATGGCCATGGTAGTCCTGCAGTCTACATAGGATCACAGAGACTCCAACTAGACCCATCTACAAGTAGCCCTCCCAGGTTAATGAAACCTACTTAACAACAGGAAGTGGGTTAGGACACAAGTAACATCCCACAGATAAAGAGCGAGTGACTGAAAAAAAAACATAGACAGGTCCCAAACATTTACAAACATTCACACTGAACAATAATGCATTTTGTCAATGCCCAACTCACAAACTTACAGCTAACCAAATCAACGATAACCTGCAGCTACTCGGGGAAGGCATAGAATGTGTCAAAAAGAAAGTTATCACTCTTCTTCTCACCCTGAAGAATATGTTGATGCCCACCACCAAAGGCACTGACCTCCTGTCCAGCAGAAATCTTATCTAGAACAGTAGACTCACGACTCTCTGGGACAACAAGCTCCACCGGCCAAGAAGACCGAACAATCACCTCTCAGAAGAAGGGTTAGACACTCTGTTAATAGACTATCAGGGGACCCAGAAAACGTCTCTGCTCACAACATCCAACATACCAATTGTCAAGATACCCAAATACAAAAACGGGAGAGACAGCCTCTACAAGTCAATCACAGCAACCTGATCCTGATCGCAATGAACACAATGTCCACCACAGTAACCCACAAAACAGTAACTACCCTGAAATGCATGCTACACAGTTGCAGATCAGCTGCAAAACACACAACTGTTATAGCAGATGCGATCTTAGTACATGGTCTAGATATTCTCTTTCTAATTGAAACTTGGCTGAACCCCATGGCAGCTCCAATACTGGACTGTCTCATTCGCCTGGATTTTGCCATCTTACATCTAGGCCACACATTGAAACAGGGGTGAGGTCTCACCACAATATACTGAAAATCCCTAACCTTTAACTAACCCTTGCTAGAAGAAACATCCTTAGTTGAACTCATGGGAAGAAATCAAGCTGGGAAAGAAACTGCTAGTGCAAACACTACTTTGTATACCATCCACCAGGAGACAACACAGTATTCCTGGAACAACTCATGGAAACAAGGAAAATCAATGCTACCCCATTCTCTTCTACTATATTATTAGAAGATTTCAAACTGCAATGGACCAAAGCCAAAGAACACAAAGTGGCTGCCCTCAGTAACCTGCTTCAAGAACTCAACATGATTCAAGCATGCATGGGACCAACCCACAAAAAAGGCGCCACACTGGGCATCATTATTGCTAAACCGGGATCAGTAAACTTGCTAGACATCACCCCAACAGACTGGTCAGATCACCATCAAATTCTCTTCCAAATATCCACACAAGAAACTAAAATCAAGGGTCGAACAAGACAGGAAAACTGTGGGTGAGGGATTACAGAAGCGTAAACAGGCAGAGCCAAACCTCCTTGGCTTCCCTGTTTGACCAAATATCAGTGCAAGAACTGACACATCTTTACAACAACAATATGACCGACATAATCTAGAAGCATGTGCCATTACGGCTAAAAAGGCAAAAGAAACAAAATGTCAGTACCATTTTTTTCAATGAAAGTATAAATATTGAAAGAAGACAACTCAGGCATCTGGAACGTCAATGGAGGAAGGACCCAAACATTTCCCATCTTGAACAATTGAGAATTGACAGTGTCTCATTTAAAAAGGCTATCATTAAAGCCAACATATCAGCAATCAGATCTCAACTAGAAAAAGTGAAGAACCAGCCAAGAAAACTCTTTGACATAATAAAGCAACAATCAGGAAAACTCCCAGAACCCACAATCACAAACAACTCGACAGACATCTGCAATGCCTTCACAACATTCTTTGAAGAAAAAATTACAAACATAAGCAACTCTATTCCCTGCCAAGAAAGTGACAAACCTAGGGAATCTAACAACCCCACTCTCACAATCCACAGCACAAATACTGATCAACATACCCCTACTGTCCCTCGGGAAAACTCAGCCTTATGGAACAGTGTCAGAACACTGTTGAAGGGAAATCCAGAAAACCATTTAGGCAATGAAACCCACCACACATTTCAACAATCCTATTCCCTCCCACCTCCTGAAAGAAATCCACTTATCAGTCACCACCTTATGGACAAAAATTGTGAATTCATCTCTCCTACAAGGATCCTTCCCAGAATGCCTGAAAATAGGCCAAGTCACTCCCTTACTAAAAAAGCTGGACACAGACCTGAAATAATTCAATAACTTCCAACTTCTATCAAGTCTGCCTTTCCTGGCTAAATGGGAAGAAAAGTAAACAGCACCAGGCCAAAACTTACCCTGCTTCCTAATACTTTTGGATTTATCAGCGGTGTACGACATGGTCAGCCACAAGTCACAAGCCTCAGGGAAATTCTTGAATTGAGAATGGGCCTATCAGGGACCGTCCTCAATTGGATCACAGCTTTCCAGTAGAACTGACAACAAAGAGTCAAACTCTGAAACATCCTATCTGATGTAGCAGCCATCGAGGTAGGTGTTCCGCAAGGAGCCACAATTCCCCAATGCCCTTCAGTCTATACATGGAACCTCTCACTGAAATCCTTAAAGCATCACAAGTCTTGTACCACATGTATGCAGATGATACTCAACTCTACATAAAACTCTCTTCGCAAGAGGATATCCAGAGACTGGATGATACCCTTAGGAAAACACAGGACTGGCTAGGGCACGGCTATCTAAAATGGAATTCATTCTTTTCTCCCCACCCCTCGGATCCCAACAACCTCTACTATGGGCTCAGAACCGCAATATGCTAAACTGCACACCAACCCTCTGTGATTCTGTGAAATCACTCAGCATCACACTAGACTCAAAACCAAACATGCAAGCCCATATGCACAACTAGTAGCACTATCCTACATCTGCACAATCTAAGAAAACTAAACCCCTTCTTACCACTAGGAGTCCTCAGTACGACAGTTTAATCTCTAGTGCTCTCAAGACTGGACAATGGAAATGCCACCCTTATAGGCCTACCTAAAACCAGCCTAGCCCCAATGAAAGCAAAAATGAATGCTGCAGCACGATTCGTAACTGGCACACGTCCTTATGATCGCATTTCTCCATCATGCAAAGCCCTCAACTGGCTCCCAGTTGAAGCTAGGATCCAACTGAACTTGGCATGCATAACACACAAAGGTCTACATATTTCTGGTCCTCAATATATAATGAATAGGATCAAGCTATCAGGAAGAGGAAAGGATTCCAGAAGTGCTAAATCCCTCACAATAGAACCAGCTAGATTCAACAAATGTAAAGCACAGGGCCGCACTTCAGCTGGATTTGCTCCAAAACTATGGAACTCCCTACCACCCTCAACAAGAACAATTATCTCATTCAGGCTTTTGAAGAAGGAATTAAAAGCCTAACTACGAGAAAAACATATGTCATAAGAGAACTCTTTTGTAATTGCCGTTCACTCTAGTCTATATTGTAATCCGTTGCTTTGTACCGTTCTCTTCGAACTTGATGTACAGCTGATCGAATTTGACAGGTGTTTATTGTACAGTAACCCTCTCCAGATCTCTCTTTGTACATCGATCTGATACTGTGATGGTCATGTTAGCGCTTTATAAAAAACTACAATTAAATAGAGGAAATTCCATAGAATTAAGAAGAGTGGAGGGGCGTAGAGTGGAGTACTGTTGCAGAGTAGAGTGGCATAGAGTAGAGTGTCATGGAGTGGCATATAGTGGAGTAGAGTATTGTGGAGTGGAGTGGCATAGAGTATAGTGTCATGGAGGGTTGTGGCTTAGAGTGAAGGGGAGTGTGGTTGAGTGGAGGGTCGCAGAGTAGAGTGGAGGGTAGTACAGTGAAGGGTAATAGTGTCATGGAGTAGAAAGGCATAGAGCGGAGCAAACTAGGGTAGGGCGACGTAGACTGGAGTAGAGTGGGGTAGAGTGGAATGTCGTATATTGGATGAGCGCGGAGTGGAGGGTCATTGAGTGTTGTAGAGGGTTGTAGAGTGGAGCATAGTGCAGTAGAGTAAAGTCTCATGGAGTTGGATGTCGTAGAGTGAGGTGTGGCGGAGTGGAGGGTTATAGAGTAGAGTAGAGTAGAGTGGAGTGGAGTGGAGTACAGTGGAATGTTATAGAATGGAGGGATATAGAATGAAGGGGTATAGAGTGGAGTGGCATGGAGTGAAGTAGAGTGCCACAGAGTGAAGGCTCTTTGAGTGGAGTGGAGTGTTGTCGAGTGGTTTCGAGTGGAGAATCGTAGTGTGAAGTGGTGTGTCTTGGCATGGGGTGGCATGGAGTGGAGTAATGCAGTGTGGAGTAAAGTGTCATAGAGTGGAGTAACGTGGAGTGGCGTAGAGGGAATTGTGTAGAGTGGAATGGCTAAGAGTGGAGTAAAGTGTCGTAAAGTGGAAGGGCATAGCGTGGAGAGGCATAGCGTGGAGTAGAGTGTCTTGGAATGGCATAGAATGGAGTAGAATGTTGTGGAGTGGAGAAGAGTGTAGTTTCATGGAGTGTCATTGCTTTGGATGAAGTGGAGTATCGTAGAGTGGGGGATCGTAGAGTGGAGGGTTATAGAGTGTCATGGAGTAGAATGGCGTAGGGTGGAGCAAACAAGGGTAGAGTGGCATAGTGTTAAATGTTGTAGATGATCAGGTGTAGAGTGGTCATTCAGTATTGTAGAGTGTTGTAGAGTGGAGCAGAGTGCCATAGAGTGGAGTGTCGTGGTGTGGGGTGGAGTGTCTTAGAGTGGAGGGTTGTAGAGTGGAGGGATGTAGAGTGGAGAATCGTAAAGTTGAGGATCGTAGAGTGGAGTGGCATAGAATGGAGTAGTGTGGCATGGAGTGGAACGTCGTAGAGTGGAGGGCCATTGAACGGAAAGGCATATAGTTGAGGGGTGTAGAGTAGAGTAGAGTGCCGTTCAGTGGAGTGGCATTGAGTGGTGTAGAGTGCCGTAGAGTGGAATGGATTGCCATTAAGTGAGATAGAGTCGAGTGTGGTAGAGTGGAGTGGCATGCCATGGCATTGGGTGGTGTAGAGTGGAATGGTATAGAGTGGAGTGGACTAATGTAAAGTGGAGTAAAGTATCGTAGAGTGGAGTAAAGTGTTGTAGATTAAATGACAAAGAGTGGCGTAGAGTGGAGTGGTGTAGTGTAGCGTAGAGTGTCGTGGAGTGTCATAGAGTAGTGCAGAGTGTCACCGAGTAGAGAGGCATAGAGTATCATACAGTGGAGTATTGTAGAGTGAAGTCTCGTATAATGTAGTAGAGTGGAGTATGGTTGAGTGGAGTATCATAGATTAGAGTGGAGAGTCTTAGAGTAGAGAGGGGGGGAGTAGAGTAGAGGGTCATTGAGTGTTGAAGAGTGGAGCAGAGTGCTGTAGAGTGGAGTGGAGTGTCGTGTGGTGTAGTGGAGTGGAGGGTCGTAGAGGCGAGGGTCGTAGAGTAGAGGGGTTTAGAGTGGAGTAGGGTGAAGTGGCATGGAGTGGAGTAGAGTGCCACAGAGTGGTGTGGAGTGGGGTAGTGTGGAGTGGCATGTCATGGCGTGGGGTGGTATAGATTAGAGTGATATAGAGTAGATGGCCAAATGTAAATTGGAGTCAAATGTTGTAGAATAGAGTGAGTGTCATAGTGTAGCATTGAGTGTCATGAAGTGTCATAGAGTGGCGTAGAATGGAGGGAGTAGAGTGGAGGGGTGTAGAGTGTCATAGAGTAAAGTATCGTAGAGTGGAATATTGTAGAGTGAAGTAGCGTCGAGTAGAGTGGGGAACAAGGCAATAGAGTGGCGTAGATTGGATTAGAGTGGTGTAGATTAACAAAGTAGAGTAAAGTAGCGTGGAATAGGGTGGGGTAGATTGGTGTGTAATGGCGTAGAGTGAAGAAGAGTGCCAGAGTGGAGTGGAGGGGCGTAGAGTGAAGTGGAGTGGTGAAGAATGGAGTATGCAGGGTGTGGTAGTGCACTGCCATTACAGACAACACATTTTCAAGTTGAAATGACCATTACATTTTCAGACATACAGTTTTACTGATACAACTATACAGTGCACAAACAATAATCTGTGGAAATGGCACCACTTAGTGTACCGATTTGTTTTGATTGTATTCAAATATTTGTTTCCAGCACACTTCAGAATTAGAAACAAATGCATCATTTGTGCTTTCCTAATTCTGAAATATTTGCATAATTCATTTAAATGTTGTTTCGTGCTAGAAAAAAGTCTTTAGACGGTAAATAAAATTAATTTCTAGAGCGCACAGTATCCAAAGGTGTCACAGCACTAGCAAAACACAGAAGCTGTGACAGAGGCACAGAGAGTAAATGAAAAAGATTGGAAAACCCTACCCAGAGGGAAAGAGTCATCCCTTTTTACATCCCCAGATTTTAAGATAAAGCCTCTCTCTTTGAAGTCAAAGAAAGAAAGGTAAACACCAAGCTCTATCAGAATACAAAGTTTGTCATTTGACCTCTGTCTTTGAATGCACAGCAAGTGTGAAAAGAACAAACTTTAAAGCTGTTTTTACAGAAAGTGAGCACTGTACAAGAATATAGTTAACGGTCTATGCTCCACGGAATTAACTAACTCAAACTGGACAGCCTAAAACAAACCAAGCTAGCAAATAGAAAGTAAGGAAATGTGAGGTACAAACCGCCGAAGTCAATGGTAAACAATGGCAGAATGTATCCCTAGATCAGCTTTACGAATATCCCCAAGATGTCTTTACCAAACCAGACAGCTTCGACCTAAAAACTGCCTTTGAAATAATGTGAATTCTGGGATAGTGGTCTACTGTATCTTACAGGCCTCCACCATTGCATTCGTAGTTATTCATTGGGTGTCACGAAATGCTTCCAGCCTCAATATTCATGAGGCAGGAGGTTTTTTTACACCCTGCAAATTTTCATTTTGCACAGCAGTCGAATTGCAAAATGAAATTGTTGGCAAGCCAGTTTGAGGGCGACTGACACAAACTGGTTTGCTAGAACGGCCTAGTACACATCCAACTCTTAGCTCTGTGTTCATACAATGCTAAGCCTCTTTATTATCAACATCATTTCTGTCTCTAGTAAGACTCCCATCACCAGGCGAGACAGTAATGTTTTTTAGCCTTATTTTCACGTTCTTTACTCGAAAACCCTATTACAGTGAACCTGGCTCAGGAACTGTCATGAAGCATCTCGTACAATACATACTGTCACCAGTGCATTCCACTAGTGAAGACTTCTCCTGCCTTGGAATGTCATCACTCCCACCCTGGCCTACTCATTGAGCCCAAGAAAGTTCTTGGACTCACACTGTTTAATCAAACAAAAGAGCCGGACCTCCCCTAAAACCTCTTTGACCACTAATGCGCCAATGGGGCAGACCCCTGCCCTGAAATGTTGGCGCCTCAAGCCAGCTAAGGACAGGCCCCTGTCCTGGAAGGTTCTCCCACACTAGTGCATCAATAAGCAATGGAGCAAACACAAGCCATGGAAGAATGTCACTCTTTGGAAAACTGGACCGTACACACCGGGTTACGTGCACATTTACTACAGAGTAAGAAAGACGTTGTTTTTCAATAAACTAATTTCCACCAACTAACTTATGTTGAATATTTCTATTTTATTTTTTTTGTGTGTAGTTTTTCTTATCTTATTTCATCTTTACAACTCATCAATTTTTTGCAGTTTCTTGTTTACATATAACACATGACATTAAATTTACACTGATTAATTCATAAATAACACATTCATTTTTGACAATTCGTGATATCATTTCTTAAATACAGAATAGCTGAGCGGTGACACAGGACCGACGGCATGCTGTTCACATCTTTAAACATCTAACCAGCTTTCCGAGAGACGGCGGGTGTGAGGAGGCGGAGGCATTGGGAAACCAGAGAGCCACAGCGCTTCAAGAGCCTCGCAGATAGGGCTGGAATTCGGGACAGCCTAGAAACTCAGATGACCCTCACGAATATACAGTCATACGATCTGAGAACTACCATCTTGAAATAGCAGCATCTGAGAACTTCCATCTTGAAATAGCAGCATCAGAACGCAGCGTCATAACGGAGACTTGGCTTCGGATTAAAACAGGAGCAGGGATTCGGGACTTAAACCATCCACCTTTTGAACATTATAAATTTATTTCAACCCATATATCGTGCACATTGAGTGAAGATATCGGATCTCCCTTTTTGTATCCAGAAATACTGACGCCGTTAGAGACGTTCTGATTCTTTGAACTGGATATACCGCTTCAGTGCATACCTGTGCAGTACAGCCACTGTCTATGCAAAAAAGAAAATGCAGAATTCCTGAGGAAGGCAATCTGCCGAAACGCATTGAAGGGAACATATTCTGTATTTAAGAAATGATATCACGAGTTGTCAAAAATTAATGTGTTATTTATGAATTAATCAGTGTAAATTTAATGTCATGTGTTATATGTAAACAAGAAACTGCAAAAAATTGATGAGTTGTAAAGATGAAATAAGATAAGAAACTATACACAAAAAAAATAAAATAGAAATATTCAACATAAGTTAGTTGGTGGAAATTAGTTTATTGAAAAACAACGTCTTTCTTACTCTGTAGTAAATGTGCACGTAACCCGGTGTGTACGGTCCAGTTTTCCAAATAGTATTATACCTTGCTAAGGTTCATCCTTTAAGGCAGGGGCCCCGATCTTCCAAAATAAGAATGTCACTCTTTGCACCAAGAAACTGATGGAGCCCTACCTCTCACATTTATATTGTTCTTACAGAGCCCAAGCTCTCCTCCAGAGCTATCCCTCCCTCTCTCACATCCTTTGCTCGACCAGTGCAGTTCATCATTGCCGTGGGGGGACTCTCCTCCTCACACAGCTCCACTGATAATTCCCACACCTGCCCACTACTCACTCCTGCTCCTCCAACACAGGCAAGCTCTGCCATAAAAATACTCCAGTAAGCCTACATAGTCACTGTTCATCCATAAATCTTGACACCATTCAGCAAGAAAGTCTGGAGTATTTTCCATCAACCAAGAGATTCTTTATCCAGTCTTCTCACAATGGCCTGTGAGCTGCTCGACTGGCCGTGCCCTGTCGTGTGTATGTGCAAGTGACTGTCCCTTCGCTTCAGGTAATTCTTCATTTTATTCTCTTCCAGGGGATGAGTTGGAGTACATTCGTCCCAACGTCTACCGCAACATTGCGAGGCAGCTCAACATCGCCCTGAACTCAGAGACTGTGGTTTCCGACGCTTTTCTAGCTGTTGCTACAGAGATATTTTCAGCAGGTACAGTGTGGAAACAGATTGGTGGGAAATGAGTCTACTTGTGTCTGTCACTCTAGTTAACATTGGTTGTTGGTGCACTGTTCAGGATTAAGAACAGCCCTAGGTTGTCCTGAAACACCAACTCTCATGGGCTGCGGTCCACCTTCAGGATCCGCCTTCACGATACATCAAAATATTAGTGCACTTTAACCACAGTGTTTTTGCTGCTGCTTTGCAAAGCTGTTAGGATGCTTTTCCTAATAATTATCTGTATTGCTATATTTTACTATAAACTGCATGTTTTGCAAGTGCGTCATTTACGGTCGCACCTGCGACCCCTGGCTTGACCCTTGATACCCCTGTGTCATATCGTTATGCCTGACCTCTGTCCAGAGACAGGGCAGGCGAGTAGGAAGGGGAGGGAACAGGAAACAGGAACCGGAATGGGAAAGGGAGGTTGGTTACACGCTGGTAGCAGGGCAATAAAGAAGTGTACCTGTAATGCTCCGTCTCCCGTGTCTGTTTGCGAAGGGGTACGCGACAATGGCGACGAGGGTGGGATCCTCATATACCCACTAAAACAAAACGCAGCCCCAGCCGTCCGTGCTCGGCCCTGACCGGCGAGTTTGCAGCCTATCGCCCGACAGCGCGAAAGAGCGTGAAAGGCGAAACCCGGCGTCGGGAGCTGCCGAGAGCGAACAAACCAGCGAGGGAAAGTGCCGCCCACACGGAGACTGCAGCGGAGGCGAGCAGCGTCAATCTCCTCACCAAGCAAGCGTGATTGTGGAGGATCTCAGGCACCAGAAACGGCGCGAAGCAGACGCGAGCGCCAAAGACGACCTCAGCCCCGTGGACACAAAGGAGCAGAGAACACAGGGGTGAGTCTTGCACTGGCAAGCGAAGGAAACTATAAACTGTGGCAGCAAAGCGGAGCAAAAATAGACCAGAGGTGGGAATCAAGGCCCGACAGTGCAGCGTCCCGACAGGCGGCCATTTTGAGGTCAGGCGCTGGCCATAGGATAACCCACCGTTTAGACACGGCGGTCATCTTGAAGTCAGGCGCCACTACATTTTCAGCTCACAAGCCACAAATAAATAGAGCGGGAGGCTCTCAACTACTAGTAATCAAGCCATAAGAGCCCACAAAAGACGAGGACAAGCCAGGATGTCCGATCCCGGCCCCACAAGTACCTCTGGAGGAGCGACGGGCCCGACCAATGCACCAGGTCCAGCTGCCCCAATTAACCCAGTACTGGCACCCCACGTGCAAATGGGTGTCCCATACCTACGGCCACCAGAACCCTTGGCACTGACACCCGGCAACAGCATGGGGCCCACATGGAAAAACTGGAGTGAAGATTTCGAGGATTATATGACTGGGTTACAAGTACAAGACTCCATACAAAAGCTCATAGCCTTAAGAAACCTGATAGGTAAAGATGTCGCGCAGATCATTAAAGAACTACCGAATGCAGCCACCGCCCAGTACGATGACGTGAAGGAAGCCCTTAACAGACGATTTCTCCACAAGCGCAACGTGGATTACGAACGTTACACGTTCAATCTAGCTGCCCAAGACAAAGAAGAGTGCATGAGTGACTTCATTGTGCGCATCAGAAGACTGGCGCGTCACTGCGAATTCGACAACTTCAACACCGAGGACGCGCTGCGACTCCGCATAATTGAGGGCTGCCACTCAGAGTCCCTACGCCGGCGACTCCTGAAGAAACAATATACCCTTGAAGAGATCGAAGAACTAACGAGAATCAACGACCAAGCAGAAGACCATGCGAAACGGATGGAGACCCACAAGTCTGACAGGAAAGAACAAGCTCTCCGAATACAAGCGCACAAAGACACCAGACACAAAACAGGCTCTCACAGGTCGAACAAGCCACCTCACTCTATGACCTCCCGGAGAACATCATCCCGACAGGAGTCGTGACATACCAAGTACAGCAAATCAGCACCAGCATGCTACAGGTGTGGACAGGACTACCCTCACTCGGGACAATGCCCCGCCACTGGCCAGCAATGCCATCGCTGTGGAAGAGACAACCACTTCGAAATAGCTTGTAAGGCCCAACAGTCAAAGTGAAGGTCCTCAAGATCCCGGCACACCACACGGCATCATGCTCGCGCAATAAAAGGGAGGGAAGGGCGTTCTTCCAGCTCGTCGAGGTCAAGTGCCCAGTCAGCAAGCCCATACCGACCACGAGGCCGATCAGCAAGCCCACACTGCTCTCAACGTCGGCTCGCACACTCATATCGGTCACAAAGATCAACGTCCAGCGACTCACCATCACACAACCCCGTGTCACAAGACATTGATGAGTATATCTGCATGGTGTCGGACCCCGACCGCCTGAAACGATACCCAAATCTGGGCATCAAGATCGGAGATCACCCAGCCAAGTTCGTCCTTGATTCAGGAGCATCACTAAACTACATCTGCGCACTTGAATACCAAAACATGAAAGCACGACCCAAGCTAGAGCCAGCAGCTGTCCGCATATTCACGTGGATGTCAAGAAAACCACTGCCGTGCCTAGGCCGTTTCCACACAACACTGTCATTTAAAGACCGAAAGATTCCTGCTTACATCCATGCAGTTGAAGGTCCAGACTTGGCCGACTGCCTACTCAGCCTACCCACAGCCGAAAGACTAAGACTTGTAGAACTCCTCTATATGACCGAGGATGCTCCCGACATTGTGGCAAAATTCCCAAACCTTTTCAAAGGTTTGGGGAAGCTCAACCAGTTTAAAGTGAAGCTACATATCGACGAACGTGTGACACCCATAGCTCAGCATCACAGAAAGGTACCTTTCCACCTACAGCAAGCTGTAGACGATGAACTCCAAGATCTTCTAAAAACAGACATTATTGAGCGCACGTCAGGACCCACTCCATGGGTATCACCAGTCGTGGTGGTCCCTAAGAAAGGACAGGACAACAAAGTACGACTATGTGTGGACATGCGCGCGCCCAACACCGCCATTGAGCGGGAACGCCATCCGGGCCCGCATATAAGTGATATGATCACGCGCCTCAATGGAGCTACAGTGTTTTCCAAGCTTGACCTTAACAAAGGTTATCACCAGCTTGAACTCCACGACAAGTCGAGGTACATCACGACGTTCACCACGCATCAAGGACTCTTTCGCTACAAGCGATTAAACTTTGGCATCTCTTCAGCCGCCGAAATTTTCCAAGAAGTTATCCAGGGGATTCCAAATGCTTTCAATTACAGCGACGACCTGTTGGTTTTCGGGAAAGATCAAACCGAACATGACACAGCCCTAGACAGAGTATGCCATGCATTGCTGAATGCAAACCTGACACTCAATGCCAACAAATGCGAATTTCACAAGAACACTCTGAAATTCTACGGTCACGTCTTTTCCAGAGACGGAATGAAACCAGACCCGGAGAAGGTATCTGCCCTGGCTGACACCCCGACACCCCAGGATGTCAGTGACCTCCGTTTGGTCCTTGGCATGGCGAGCTACTGCGCGCAGTACATCCGAGACTACGCCACTATCAGCTACCCACTAAGAGAACTCACACGCCAGGGTCAACCCTTTGAGTGGTCCACCACGTGTGAACGGGCATTCGTCGAGATCAAACCGGCTGTAAGCTCGGCTATCAATCTCGCCTACTTTGACACCAAGAAAAGAACAGAAATTACGGTTGACGCCAGCCCGGTAGGCCTAGGTGCCATCCTGGCACAATACCGAGGAGACTCTGACCAGCGCCACATCATCGCGTATGCCAGCCGCAGCCTCACGGACACCGAAAAAACGTACTCCCAACCAGAGAAGGAAAGCCTGGCAGTGGTGTGGGCATGCGAGCATTTTCATCTGTTCGTCTATGGGAAACATTTTACGATCATTACAGACCACCAAGCACTCGTCACCATCTTCGGCAATCCCAACGCCAAGATGCCCCCACGCATCGAACGATGGGGACTACGTCTCCAGGATTACATCTATACCATCGTCCTGTGGTATATAAATAAATAATACCGGATCTATTTTTGTCTAGGCATAGCAATAACAGATAGCTCAATAAATAAGAGTCAAGATTCGAGGTAGTAGGAGTTTGCAGGTTTATTACAGCATAAAGGACAGGAACAGGACAACCTGCATAGGAATAGGATGGCAGGGCCCGGCAGGGGGGCCGGATTGGACTAGCGTGGCCCGGCAGCTGCCGGGGCTGGATCTGGGATGAGCGCGCTCTGGAGAAAGGACTGGCGTAACATTTAATAACAATACACAGACATATATAGTAAAACAGTTGCATTACAGTACATATGATAGGCGGAGCAGTGGGTGGAGCAAAGGGTGTGACGCGTAGCAGTCGCGAAAGATAAGGGTGAAAGTGGGTGTAACAGGGCGTATACATAGACATGTGATGCAAACGTAACAGAATATGTCATGAATGGGGCGGAAACATGGAGGGGGCTACCTAAGGAGCCGGGACCTCTAACCTGATGGTGCGCGCAAACTGGCAATGACGTATTACTAGGAGAAGCTGGGGGCTACGAACTCTGTGTTAGGAGCAGAGACTGAAGTCTGGAGAGTCAGGGCGACATGTACCTAAACAGTATCTAGTATCTGATGTTTAGAGAACATGTTGATAGAATCCAAAAGTTATCGGGGTAAAGGCTAACAGACTCTAAGACTGGAGCATGCATTATTCTACATGTAGTGCGTGATGAAGAATATTAAATGACCATAAAATACAGTATTTCTCTTACATGGAGACGTAAAGGCTAGACAATGACGGAAACTATTGATGCGGTTCAGTAGCTTTAGGAATGCAGAGAAGGAGGGCTGGACTGATAGCTAGAATCATAACATACTCTTGGCAGACTCAGAGGCAGAGCCAGGCTGAACCGGGCACTGTGAGGCAGGAAGTAAGTGAAGGGTCAGGGATACAGGTGGGGGCTGTATCGCTCCTCAGCGAGGGCTTCAGGAGACAGGAGCTGAATCTGGTGTCCGGGCCCTTTTGAGGCCTAGAAACGGGGACTTTACAATGGAATAACGTGCACACTGAGAAACGTGGCAACGTAACTTTACATAGGCCTGATATTCGTAGTATTCACGAGAACTAGAAATAGGCATACTAGAGGTGGACACAACTATAATTGCGTCATTAATCGAACATGGGGAATACATATGCATATTAATCATGCACACATAACATATGATGGAGGACGCGTAGGGACACAGAACATGGCAGAATTTACTTTTCCACATTCCCTCCTTGTCACTACGTTTCCATCAGGAAACATCAATATTCATGATACCATCTATCATTTCATAGAGTATCATTTGCTCGTCTCGAATTTTCTTGGAACGGGATTTAGAACGGGACTTGGGACTAGGAACACATGATGTAGCACAAATGCCGCAAATCGCAGGGCCACATTGTAAACAGAGGCAGCAACTGAATATGATCGCTACTGCAATACCTAGAAAGGACAATACTTTCCATCCCCAGGCGGAAATTATATTCCAGAACCAACCGGACCATGTCCAGATGCCGGGATCTTGGTGTAACAGATGGGCAATTTTATGGAGTCTGGTTATAGCTGAATAAACAGACGGCGCGTTATTTGGAATGAAAATGCAGCAACTAGATCCGATGACTCTACAGGCCCCGCCCCTATCGGCCAATATGACGTCAAGGACGAGACGATTCTGTAAAACGACAAATCTCATAGCAGATTGCTCTTCAGTCAAATTACCTAGGGCAGAGGCAGTCTCATTAACTACTGCTTCAAGGGTTCTGGTTAACCTACGAATTAGCTTGCTATTCTGGATAGGGCCTATAAAAAAGAAGAAACCTCTATTGAAATCTGTATACTGTTCTAGAGCAGTTTCAGTATAATCGACAATCGGGGACTCGATCTCCCTTCTATGTCTAATGTGTACTAGATGTGTATTTCTGTGATAATCAGATGGGGCTAGGAAAACTGGTGGCAGTAGGAAGGCAATGTAACAGGTTCCCTCCCAATCGAGGGGCAGACGAACATATGCGGTTTGACCACAAATAAAATAAGAATGACGTGAAGCTTTGAAAATAGATTTCCCACTGTCACTATACTTGACAATAGTAGTACAATCACTATGTCCTACATGTACGGAACCATTATTTCGGACACATAATTCACCTTTGACTGGTAATACTGAAATAGCAGGTAAGTCTGGAGTAGAATCAGACTGAACATTCAGGACCATGAAATTCGAAGAATAATTTCCTAAATTGTAAACTTCATTTTCTAGATCTAACCCTGTTCTGTGGGGAAGACCTTGCTTGTCTGGAAAACATGTACTGTTAAGGAAAGACATACCTGTTGAGGATGACGTTAACGTGGACCATGCTCCACACGAACCATTATGTGAAAATGGATAAGGAAAGAGTGGCAGAACTCCCTTCGGTGTCTGGAAAGGGGGGAGTCGACCACACACCCAACAATTAGTGGCATTGCTGGTCTGGTGTGAGTAATGTAACATGCGGATAAAAGAATTGTTACGCATAGCGAGGCGGTAAGAGAGTTCATGAGGAGGCAGATCACTAAACGTGTGCTCTACTGTAACATTAGAAGACTTATTTACATGAGAAACTGGAAAATACAAGTAAAATGCATAACTGGTGCAGGAAATCATAATGCTGAGAAATAATATGAAACTTAGAAAAACGATACATCGGATTGAGTTTTGACTAACTCTCTCACTATGGGGGTCTATTTTATACATGTCAGAAACCGGTCTAACCGTTTCACCTAGGGGAGGACTTAGACAATCAAACTGGCTGACTTATTTTACTAGACCTTAACTTTTTCTTATACTCCTGTTGCGGAGTTGTCTCTAACAGGGAGGGTGTAGTAACATTGTCTTTTGCGGGACAGTCCTTAAGAATAGTACTTTGGCAGTCCTTTAAATCCTCGGAAATGTTCTTTGAAACTGGTTTCAATCCATAAAACTTTTTGATATGCGAAAGATGCACCCAGCCTTTGCGTCCCTCCAACTTCACGGCTGTACGGGTGGCCAGGAGGACCTGTCGGGGCTCCTTCCAGCGAGGCTCCAGCGGACTTGAACGATCGAAATTTCGCACTAGGACCATGGATCCGGGAACGATTTCATGCGGTGCCACCTCGGTATTGTCTGGAAAGGCGGCGGCAACCTGTGAACGACAAGAGTTGAGGGCAGACATCAAGGAAGCTAGGTAATCTGTCAGCATATTACTTGAAACATCGGTAATACTTCGGGGTCTAGGTGTACCCCACATGTTAGGGGGGCGGCCGAAAACGACCTCATACGGGGACAGACCTGATCTGGAATGTGCGACCATGCGCATATAAAACAAAGCGACTGGCAGAGCTACTAGCCAGTCTACACCTTTCTCTTTACATACTTTGGCGATGCGAATTTTCAGGGTCTGATTATGTCTCTCTACGAGACCGGCTGCTTCAGGATGGCGTACACAATGGAACTTCCACTGGTACCCTAACAACAGGGAAACATGTTTCATCAACTCAGATGAGAATGGCTGGCCGTTATCAGAATATACGACTCTAGGGAGTCCATAACGGGGGAAGAATTCACGAACCAACTGCTTAGCAGTGGTCGCGGCTGTGTAATCTGGGACTGGATATGCTTCTGTCCACCTGGACAAAGCGCATACAACTACAAGGACATACTTGAAACCTCGACATCGCTCCATCTGGATGTAATCCATCTGGAGGACTTCAAAAGGGTGGTCAGGGGGCTGGAATCCACCTTGTTCCACCGGGACACTTTTACCTGGATTAAACTGACAACATATCATACAGGTACGGACTTTCTGCTTGGCTGCAGCTCGTAAATGCTTGTTGAACCAAATGTTCTGGATACTGTCTAACATTGCTTTCTCTCCTAAATGTGCTGGACTATGTGCGGTATTAATAATGACTTGAACCATAGAGTCGGGGAGAAACCATGTGGCTCTACCCTTCGTTACCCATCCCTGATCTGTCTGGACCCCTCCTTGTTCGGACCATTTCTTGATTTCATCGGGAGTAGCATGTAACTGGATATCTATGACATCTTGAGTAGGGTCCTTAACTGTCATACATGTAGTCGGATCTGGAGTATGTGTCTGTGTTGGCTTAACTGAAATGTCTGGAGTCTGTGCTGTAAGCTTGGCTGTGCGATCTGCTAGATCATTACCCTGGGAAATAATGTCAGTAACCTTCGTATGTGCTTTGCATTTCATGATGGCAATGGATGTCGGTAAGTGTATGGCATCTAACAGAGCTTGAATAAGGAGACCATGCTGAATCTTGGTTCCATGAGAAGTCATGAAACCTCTCTCCTGCCAGAGCACTCCAAAGTCGTGTACGACTCCAAATGCGTAACGTGAATCTGTGTAAATATTAACTTTCAGGTTTTTGGCGTGAATGCAGGCTTGTGTCAGAGCAACTAGCTCTGCTGCTTGAGCAGACAGGGTGTCAATACGGTGTGTTTCAATAACTTCAGTGTCGGTAGTCACTGCATACGCCGCTACTAGTTCTCCTGTACTGGTTTTCATGCATGAACCATCCACATAAAGTGTCAGGTCGGGATCTGGTAATGGAATATCTGTCAGATCTTGTCTTGGCTTGGTCATGATGTTAACTACTTCCACACAATCGTGTGTGGCAGGATTTGGATTAACTGATGGTAACAGTGTAGCAGGATTCAGAACGTTGCAGCGTCTGATTTCTATGTGTGGCTGGAACAGTGTCAATTCATAACCTGTTAAACGTGCAATTGTCAAGTGCTGAGTTTGTGTTCGGTTTAAAAGAACTTCCACAGAGTGTGGAACTTGTACGGTCAGGGAGTGTCCTAAGACTATGGAATCACTTTGTCTGATAGCTAGTGCTGTGGCTGCAACTGACTTGAGGCACGCAGGCAGAGCCTGGGCTACAGGATCTAATGTGCTCGAAAAATAAGCACAGGGCTTGTATTGTCCTGCTTGATCTTGTGTGAGAACAGATAATGCTGTACCTTCGCGTTCAGTGACGAAAAGTGTAAAAGGCTTACTGTAGTTCGGTGTTGCTAGAACTGGAGCTTGGCATAGAGCTTTCTTTAATTCATTTAAACTAAGTGTATGTTCAGATGTCCAAGGGAGGACAGTCGATACGGCTGCCTCCTGTGTCGTTAACTGTATCAGTGGTTTGGCTAGAAATGCATACTGAGGAATCCATTGTCTGCAATAGGAAGTAAGGCCGATAAAAGCACGTACCTCCTTCTGGGTCTTTGGCTGAGGAAGACTCGCTATTAACTGGATACGGTCAGGTGTCAACTGCCTACCCCACTTGGACAGCAAGTGGCCTAAGTAGATCACTTGCTGGACACAGAATTGAAGCTTAGAAGGGGACACCTTGTGCCCCATCTCGGCTAGGAAATACAATACTGTAAGTGAGGCTCGCTCGCAAGCACGTTCAGAACGGGCTGTGATCAGTAGATCATCGACATACTGGAGCAGGGCAGTGTCAGTTGGCATGTGAATGTTGTCTAGTTGTCTCTTGAGTGCTTGACTGTAAATACTAGGACTTTCTGTGAAACCTTGAGGAGCTCGTGTGAACATATAGCTCCTTCCATTTAAACAAAATCCGAAAAGAAACTGGCTGTCTGGATGAATGGGGACACTAAAAAATGCGTTCTTGAGGTCTATGACAGTGAAAAATGAGGCTTCGGAATCAATGGCTGTCAATAGGGAAGAGATATCTGGGACAACTGGGTACTGGGGAATAATACATTTATTAAGTTCTCGAAGGTCAATCACTAATCGATATACCGGGGGTGCATTTGGATCAGTACGTTTCATGACAGGAATGATCGGAGAATTACATATATTGGAGTCAGTTTCTACAACTACTCCTTGAGCCATGAGCTCATCAATAATTTTGGATAAGGCTGCTACAGCCTCAGGCGGCAATCTGTACTGTCTGATTCGTGGCAGGACTACACCTGGTTTAAGAGTCACACGATGGGGTGTGATTTGCATAAAGCCAACATCAGTTGGACCTTGCGCCCATAGATGCTGCGGGACATTAGACAATCTCGGATCAAAATCTCGTAATACATAGTGACCCTTGAAGTCACGTAGGAACAATCGTATTCCCTCTGGGGAACAGCATATAACTGCACCTAACTCTTTCAGTGTTTTAATGCCTAATAGATTTTCTGGACATGACTTGGTAAGTAACAGATCAGTAGTGCGGGACAGTGGACCTACTTCTAGGGTAACTGGCTTTGATATTTCATTTACAATAGGTTTTCCTGAAAATCCAAGGGAAACATTTCTAGAGCCTGAGAGCGGAGCCCCTGGAACTTCGGCGTGACTGATGGTGGTCCTACTTGCCCCTGTATCAATCAAAAACTTTCTGTCTTTCCCTAGTACTTGACTGTGAACATAGGGACCCTCTTGATCTACAGGTATCTCGATGAGAGGCAAGCCTACCTCCCTCTCTAGGCTGTTTCATGAATATGGCTGATACTCTGGATACTCTGACTGCGCATACTGATACATCTGCTGTGTAACATGCTGTGTGGCAGCGATGGGCTGCGGTACAGTAACTGTCTGTGGTGCATTCTGTGGCTGAGAAGTCTGTGAAACTTGCTCTTGTCTAGGCGGACGTGGTCTTTCTTTAGTCTTACCGGTAGCTATGTTGTGTTTCAGAACTGCACACTCGTTTATAAAATGACCTGGCTGTTTACAATAATTGCAGTTCCCTTTAACGGGAGCTGCAGGGTGACTGGCTTGATTCGGACCCCTCTTCTGACTGTCTTGAGGAACAGATTGTGCAACTAGTACTTTCATTTTCGTGTCTTTCATACGCTTTCTCTCGTGTTCTTGCTCTTCTCTGATTCTATTCTGGTGGTATTGAAGCATCTGTAACATCTGGGACGGGGTATTAGCTTGCCAGGTACTTTCGACTTTCAAAACTCGATTCTTAACTTGTGGACTTGAATTCTCGACTAGTTTAGTTACAAAAAGATGAGGGTATGACTCGCTACTTGTCTTGAGGCCACTGTTTATAATAAAACATTTTTCAAATCTAGAGTAAAAATCACTAGTGTCTTCGTCTTGTTTCTGTTTACATGCTGAGATTGCATCCCAGTCTTCCTTTTTAGTTGCTAATAGTCTGGGCAAAACTTGTATTAACAGTTCAGGTAATTCTTTACATTTATCTCCAAGACCGGTACCTGGTACTCGTGCCTTATCTTCAGCTTCTAGAACTGCCCAATCGATCTTTTTCTCTCCCACCTCCCATTCTTTTTCCTTGAGTTTCTCATATACCCCTGCGGGCAACAAGACTTTTAACATTTTAATGATATCTGGATACGTGTATTCTCCCATACGGAGCATGTCCTTTAATTCTCGGTGGAACCCTGCTGGATCTTTATCATGACAGGGAATTAACTTTTTCATCTCTAAGAGTTCCATCTTTGTGATCGGGGTGTAAACAAACACTCGTTTCATTTCACCACCGTCTGTCTTAACTGGATGCACTTCTCGTAACGGATTCTGTCTGTCTATGTAAAACGGTTTACTTTCTGGGGGTGAAACATGAACAAAATGCGGGTTCAGAAACATACTATATTTGTGGCGCTGTTCTAGAATGACACTAATCAAATCGGTACCTAAACCTTTCCATCTATACTGGAGCAACTCGTTCAGGACATCGTGTAACGGACCTGGATCAGAATGTTGACCCTCATACAATGTAATGAGGTGCTGGATCATATACATACCCACCAGTCGCTGCTCGGCTGGGGGCAATTTCAGGAACATTTGTGCCACTATTTCGTCTGGAAAAGTGGTAGAATCAGTAATCCATCGGACTGCTGATCGGGCTAGTTCTTGTTCATGCATAGTACTTAATTCACTGTAACCGATTCGTGATTTCAGAATGTGATCGGTAGCTTGAAATACTTGTTCCAGAGAACCTTGTTCTGGTGCTGGATGATGTAAAACTGACTTGTGTTCTAGGCGCAAATGGCGATCTGGAAATCTAGATTTTCCTACATACGCTATTCTGGCGGGATTCTCGTCCTCTACCTCTTCCGCAGAGTCATTTTCTTTTTCGCTTACTTGTGCTGCCTTACGTTGATCATGTAACCTTATTATTTCTTTACGGATTTTCTTGTACATACTCTCTATACTACTGATAGTCTTGTGTTTACCCTCGGCTATATTATCACTCCACTTTGTCAGGATTTTCATTTCGGCTTGATTTTTGGTCGGATAATCTTGTTCTCTTATTAGACAATTAATCAGAAACTTTAATATCATGAGCTGGACTTCAACTTTTCTTTGGCACATGACGTCACTAATACTTTCTGGATCATTCCCTGTACGGATGAAACGATATATTCTGTCTAGATCTCCTTTCATATCTGGTAGGGTGACTAGATACTCGGTCACCTTTCTTACGCGTAATGAATATAAAACCATATTATCCTCGCCTGGGACTGGATCATAGCCACATTCGTTAAGGGCTTTTCTTATTTCTGCAACAGACTGATACCTGGGCGTACGCTGTGACGCTTGTGCATGTAATTCGGCTAACGTTAAACGCTTGTGTGGCGGCGGGGTTCCTGGAGGACCTCCCCCTGCGGCCCCTAAACTAGAGTCGTCTACTGATGCTCTTCGTCCTGGCAGAGTGGGAAATGGAAATGCAGGCTGGACTTGTATGGCGGGCTGGACCGGGGGTACCGTAACAGGTACTCCGGTGTCTGGAGGAGCGGGAAGTGCCTGATTTACAGGGACTGGCGGAGCGGGATTTGCATATTCTGGGACTGTGTCGTCCAAATAGGACGAAATGAAAATATCAGCTGCGGTCGGTTTGTGACGTAGCTTGGTCGGAACTAAGGGTGGCGGAAAATTACTGAATGCCTCCGGGGTCGCTTTTGGCAAGCCCTCGGCAAGAAGAGGATACATACCCTTAATAAGAGCATGCCTCTGTCTGTCTGACTGTTCGGCTTTAACTCGTTCACCTATCTCGATTAATTCTTTTTCTTGTGCTCGCTCTAAGGATTCTCTACTTAATTCAGACTTTCTGATTTCTTTTTCGGTTCTTTTATGAGATTCTTTGCGCCATAACTCAATGGCATCTTTCTGTGACTGTCTGGCTTTCTTTTTCCATAATGCCTCTTCTACTCTCATGATGCACTCGGCATTCCACGTACCTGATACGGGCCATCTATACTTTTCCTCTAACTGTTTGGTATACTCTACCCATAAATCTAGATACAATATGGCACCTATGCCATGCTTCTGATACATAAAATGACCTGGACTGTCCCTAGGCGGGACAGGAACTGCTTCTTCTAGCAGACCCTTTCTAGTTTTTAACTGACGTAATCTCGAAAAGAGGGACATTGCAAACTTGAATCTGAACACAATACAATACACGAGGAACAATAACAATTGAGAAAACAATTCAGGCATACCACGACATTGAAAATACATTGAATAACATTATGAAGCAACAGTTCGGACAGAATACTACCTGGAACACTGAGAACAGAAACACGTGAATTTCTCGAGAACGGAACAGGCTAGAATTACTGGATGCGCTGCTGAAACAGCACGGAACATACCGGTCCCATAAAGGGACGCATCAAGACCCGTATCCACCTAGGTGAACACTTCGTTTCAGATCTGCGTACCCAGACCCATCGGACCAGAGACAATTTAGATTGACCCTGTCTAGATACTACCCCAGCAACGGTACTCACCGGGCAGCAAGAACGGAAGGCCTCGGACTGGACTGGACTGCTTCGACGCCGGACGGACGAACTTCGGACTTCTGTTACGGGTGGGCCTCCGGATACCTCGGACCTTGGACTCTCGGCTTGGGCTCTGGTCGGGACTCGCCGCGTTCCTCCACCGCCTCGTCTGGATGCTGGACCGCCACCTCCGTCTCCTCCGTGGGCCTGAGGGATACTTGAAGCAGAAATATCTGCACGTGCACGGTATAGTTCCGTCACGGCTGCAGAGGGTCAGGGGGCCGGCGTGGCTTCACCGGCGCGTGGGGAAAGGGCAAGTCCCTATTCGGGCGCCATTATGTGGTATATAAATAAATAATACCGGATCTATTTTTGTCTAGGCATAGCAATAACAGATAGCTCAATAAATAAGAGTCAAGATTCGAGGTAGTAGGAGTTTGCAGGTTTATTACAGCATAAAGGACAGGAACAGGACAACCTGCATAGGAATAGGATGGCAGGGCCCGGCAGGGGGGCCGGATTGGACTAGCGTGGCCCGGCAGCTGCCGGGGCTGGATCTGGGATGAGCGCGCTCTGGAGAAAGGACTGGCGTAACATTTAATAACAATACACAGACATATATAGTAAAACAGTTGCATTACAGTACATATGATAGGCGGAGCAGTGGGTGGAGCAAAGGGTGTGACGCGTAGCAGTTGCGAAAGATAAGGGTGAAAGTGGGTGTAACAGGGCGTATACATAGACATGTGATGCAAACGTAACAGAATATGTCATGAATGGGGCGGAAACATGGAGGGGGCTACCTAAGGAGCCGGGACCTCTAACCTGATGGTGCGCGCAAACTGGCAATGACGTATTACTAGGAGAAGCTGGGGGCTACGAACTCTGTGTTAGGAGCAGAGACTGAAGTCTGGAGAGTCAGGGCGACATGTACCTAAACAGTATCTAGTATCTGATGTTTAGAGAACATGTTGATAGAATCCAAAAGTTATCGGGGTAAAGGCTAACAGACTCTAAGACTGGAGCATGCATTATTCTACATGTAGTGCGTGATGAAGAATATTAAATGACCATAAAATACAGTATTTCTCTTACATGGAGACGTAAAGGCTAGACAATGACGGAAACTATTGATGCGGTTCAGTAGCTTTAGGAATGCAGAGAAGGAGGGCTGGACTGATAGCTAGAATCATAACATACTCTTGGCAGACTCAGAGGCAGAGCCAGGCTGAACCGGGCACTGTGAGGCAGGAAGTAAGTGAAGGGTCAGGGATACAGGTGGGGGCTGTATCGCTCCTCAGCGAGGGCTTCAGGAGACAGGAGCTGAATCTGGTGTCCGGGCCCTTTTGAGGCCTAGAAACGGGGACTTTACAATGGAATAACGTGCACACTGAGAAACGTGGCAACGTAACTTTACATAGGCCTGATATTCGTAGTATTCACGAGAACTAGAAATAGGCATACTAGAGGTGGACACAACTATTATTGCGTCATTAATCGAACATGGGGAATACATATGCATATTAATCATGCACACATAACATATGATGGAGGACGCGTAGGGACACAGAACATGGCAGAATTTACTTTTCCACAGTCCACAAGCCAGGGAAGGCTGAAAACCCAGCTGACTATATGTCTCGTCACCCTCAACCAATTACGCGCGTCGCACACTCCCTGGCGGAAGAATACATCCACGTTGCTATTGGTGCTGCCTGCCCGCCTACTGTCCCACTGGAGGCCATCCGGGAAGCGTCAGCACAAGATCCACTCGTGCAAGATGTCATGGACCGTATACGCAACAACTCCTGGCGCCATGTAAAGGACGCATCTCAAGAATCCAGCCAACACACCCGTGATCTGATAGCTTTCAAACATGTACAGGACGAACTGTCCATCAGTGACAATGGACTACTCTTGAGAGGGGGAGGATTATAATTCCACACAAGCTACGGCAAGGGGTGATTAATCTTGCCCATGAAGGTCACAGAGGCACAAGCGCTACAAAGAAGACATTGCGAGATAGTGTCTGGTTCCCCACACTAGACCAGATGGTGGAGGCAACCCTCAAAGACTGTATGACATGCCAGCTAGTGAGTCGTGAGGAACCACCTGCCCAACTCCAAATGTCCGAACTGCCAGAGGGAGTATGGCAACAAGTCGCCGTCGACTTCTTCGGTCCGCTGAAATCAGGACAATATATCATCGTCGTCATGGACGAATATTCTCGATTTCCATTTGCACACTTAGTATCATCCACCAGAGCAACTACAGTGATCCCAATACTGGATGAAATCTTCGCAGCATGGGGCATCCCGCTGCGGGTCAAATCTGACAACGGGCCCCCATTCAACGGCCATGAATTTACAGAGTTCGCAGAGCACCTTAACTTCAAACACCAGAAAATCACACTGCTATGGCCTCAGGCCAATGGCATGGTGGAACGCTTTATGGGAACCCTAAAAAAGGCAATCCAGCAAGCGGAATTAACTCACCGAGACATCCAGCAAACCCTGAATAAAGTACTGCGGGCATACCGCACCACACCACATAGCACCACCAATCAGTGTCCAGCTACTGTGATGCTGGGAAGAACTCCCGCACTCGACTGCCCATGATGAACAGCGCGTCTCAACCACGGACTGTAAATATCGACCATAACACACTAGTCGAGATAGACCACGAAAAGAAGCTGAAGATGAAAACATACGCTGACCGGCGCAGGCGAGCCAGAGACACCGACATTCAAGAAGGAGACTGGGTGATGGTCCGGAGCGACCGGCGAACAAAAGCAGACAGTCGTTATGTCACCCACCCCTTCCGGGTAAGCAGACGAAAGGGAACTATGATCACAGCGAAAGCTGACCACAAGCAGATTACCAGGAACATCTCACACTTCAAGAAATGCAATCCCAACAATCATCGAGAGGCCCAGTCAAGTGGAACCTCCACTGAATCAACGGGTCAAAGTGACAACAGTGACCGGGGTCACCTCAGTCCCGTGAGATCTGATAACAACACGGATCATCACGTCAGAACACCAGAGCAAACGAGCCGCCCGAGAAGCCAAGTGAGAAGGCAACGCGACTCATTGAAGAGATATGAGACACAGAGAGACTTTGTACAAAAGGGGGAGATGTCATATTGTTATGCCTGACCTCTGTCCAGAGACAGGGCAGGCCAGTAGGAAGGGGAGGGAACAGGAAACAGGAACCGGAATGGGAAAGGGAGGTTGGTTACACGCTGGTAGCAGGGCAATCAAGAAGTGTACCTGTAACGCTCCGTCTCCCGTGTGGGGTACGCGACACCCTGGTACTACCTTTTGCCACCCATAGCCTCAGAGGTGGCAAAATCAGTGCTAAGAACACAGCCGCGCCACTTTCTTCGTTTTCAGTTACTTCAAATGTAAGTAAACCATTCTTTATTACACTAATAGCGAATAATAATATATTATTATTCACTGTTAATGTAATAAAAAAGTAACTTTTTATTACATTAACAGTGAATAATATATCATTATTCACTATTAGTGTAATAAAGAATGGTTTACAATTAGTTGGAATATAACCCTGCCTAGAAGCTTAGGTAAGTAAAAAATGCTTTAAAATGTATGTTGTGTGCGAATGTGTGTGTATGCACAAGCAAGCGAGTGTGAGTGAAAGTAAACGTTAAATGGTGTGTGCTGTCACCTTCGCTACGCCGGGCATTTTGGTGAATTGAGTTCATGATATTTTGGGGCGTGAAATAACCGTCTGCGGTGGATAGTTTGAAGCTCTCTCTTTAGTGGGTACATGTCATACACGTCATCTGCTGGCTGTCCTGTACGACCAGGATATCTCTTGGTAGTTCAAATGTGAAGTGTTCAGCTTTTTTCGTCAGTTAAGTTTATTGCTTAGCACGTCCTTGTGGGAGCTCTTGATATGTATGGCATGAAAGTTCCGCGTGATGCTGAAACACAAGGGGGGGGCAGATCTGTCCTGGTTAATGAGTGCCCTGGAAGACTTTAACAAGCATTTGCAATGCAATAGGTCTCGATAGGTCTCGCAGCATTCAAGTCTGAGTTATTGGCATTGTATATGACAATGTGTTGCATGAATTTTTTTGCAAACTCTGTATTGGCTGGTGGTGTTTGTGCCCGGTGAAAGCGTGCACTGATGGATGGTGGTGTTTCTGCCCGGTGAAAGCATGCACTGACGACTTATGGTGTCTGTGCCTGGTGAAAGTGTGCACTGACGGCTGGTGGTGTGTGCCTGGTGAAAGCGTGCACTGGCGGCTGGTGGTGTTTGTGCCCGGTCAAAGCGTGCACTGACGGCTGGTGGTGTTTGTGCCCGGTGAAAGCGTGCACTGATGGCTAGTGGTGTGTGTGTGCCTGTTGAAAGTGTGCACTGATGGCTGGTGGTGTGTGTGCATGGTGGAAAAGCGTGCACTGACATGTTTAAAAGTAAAGTGCGCCATACTGCGATTGCTACAATAGTTAATTGTGGATACGTTAACAATTGATGCGTGCACTGATGGCTGGTGGTGTGTGTGCCTGTAGAAAATGTGCCCTGATGGCTGGTGGTGTGTGTGCCTTGTGGTAAATAAATAAATAATACCTCTATTTTTGACTAGATATATAATAACAGATAGCTCAATAAATAAGAGTCAAGATTCGAGGTAGTAGGAGTTTTGCAGGTTTAATACAGCATAAAGGACAGGAACAGGACAACCTGCACGGGAATAGGATGGCAGCGCTGCACGGGCAAGGTCTGGGATGGCTAGCCACTTTTAATAACAGTGCACAAGCATATATACTAAAACAATTGCATTACGGTGCATACAGTAGGCGGAACAGTGGGTGGGGCCTGTAACAGTCGCGAAAGATAAGGGTGAAAGTAGGTGTAACAGGAGGCGTGAACATAGACATGTGATGTAAACGTAACAGAATATGTCATAAATGGGGCGAAAACATGGAGGGGGCTACCTGAGGAGCCGGGACCTCTAACCTAGTGGTGCGCGCAAACTGGCAATGACGTGTTACTAGGAGAAGCTGGGGGCTATGACTTCTGCGCTAGAGGAGGAGACGAAAGTCTGGAGAGTCAGGGCGACATGTACCTAAACACTATCTAGTATCTGATGTTTAGAGAACATGTTGATAGAATCCAAAAGTTATCAGGGTAAAGGCTAACAGACTCTAAGACTGGTGCATGAATTATTCTACATGTAGTGTGTGTTGAGGAATATTAAATGACCATTAATACAGTATTTCTCTTACATGGAGACGTAAAGGCTAGACGATGACTGAAACTATTGATGCGATTCAGTAGCTTAGGAATGCAGAGAAGGAGGGCTGGACTGATAACTAGAATCATAACATACTCTTGGCAGACTGGCAGGCTGAGCCAGGCCGAGCCGGGCACTGTGAGGCAGGAAGTAAGTGAAGGGTCAGGGATACAGGTGGGGGCTGTATCGCTCCTCAGCGAGGATTCAGGAGACAGGAGCTGAATCTGGTGTCCGGGCCCTTTTGAGGCCTAGAAACGGGGGACTTTACAATGAAATAACGTGCACACTGAGAAACGTGGCAACGTAGCTTTACATAGGCCTGATATTCGTTGTATTCACGAAAACTGGGAACTGTTATACTAGAGATGGACACAACTGTAATTGCGTCTTTAATCGATCATGGGGAATATATATGCATATTAATCATGCACACATAACATAAGATGGGGAACACGTAGGGACACAGAACATGGCAAAATGTACTTTTCCACATTCCCTCCTTGTCACTACGTTTCCATCAGGAAACATCAATATTCATGATACCATCTATCATTTCATACAGTATCATTTGTTCGTCTCGAATTGTCTTGGAACGGGATTTAGGACGGGACTTGGGACTAGGAATACAAGAGGTAGCACAAATGCCGCAAATCGCAGGGCCACATTGTATACAGAGGCAGCAACTGAATATGATCGCTACTGCAATACCTAGGAATGACAATACTTTCCATCCCCAGGCAGAAATTATACTCCAGAACCAACCGGACCATGTCCAGGTGCCTGGATTCTGGTGTAACTGATGGGCAATTTTATGAAGTCTGGTTATAGCTGAATAAACAGACGGTGCGTTATTAGGAATAAAAATGCAGCAACTAGATCCGATGACTCTACATGCTCCTCCCCTATCGGCCAGTATGACGTCAAGGACGAGACGATTTTGCAAAACTACAAATCTCATAGCAGATTGCTCTTCGGTTAAGTTACCTAGAGAAGAGGCAGTCTCATTCACTACTGCTTCAAGGGTTCTGGTTAACCTACGTATTAACTTACTATTCTGGACAGGTCCTATAAAGAAAAAGAAACCTCTATTGAAATCTGTATACTGTTCTAGAGCAGTTTCAGTGTAATCGACAATTGGGGACTCGATCTCCCTTCTATGTCTAATGTGTACTAGATGTGTGTTTCTGTGATAATCGGACGGGGCTAGGAAAACTGGTGGCAGTAGGAAGGCAATGTAACAGGTTCCCTCCCAATCGAGGGGCAGACGAACATATGCGGTCTGACCACAAACAAAATAAGAATGACGTGAAGCTTTGAAAATAGATTTCCCACTGTCACTATACTTGATAATAGTAGTACAATCACTGTGTCCTACATGTACGGAACCATTATTTCTGACACATAATTCGCCTTTGACTGGTAGTACTGAAATAGCAGGTAAGTCTGGAGTAGGATCAGACTGAACATTCAGGACCATAAAATTCGAAGAATAATTACCCAAATTATAAACTTCATTTTCTAGATCTAACCCTGTTCTGTGGGGAAGACCTTGCTTGTCTGGAAAACATGTACTGTTCAGAAAGGACATATCTGTTGAAGATGACGTTAACGTGGACCATGCTCCACATGAACCATTATGTGAAAATGGATAAGGAAACAGTGGCAGAACTCCCTTCGGTGTCTGGAAAGGGGGGAGTCGACCACACACCCAACAATTAGTGGCATTGCTGGTCTGGTGTGAATAATGCAACATACGGATAAATGTATTGTTTCGCATAGCAAGACGATAAGATAGTTCATGAGGAGGCAGATCACTAAACGTGTGCTCTACTGTAGCATTAGAAGACTTATTTACATGAGAAATTGGAAAACATAAATGAAATGCATAACTCGTGCAGCTAACCATCAAGCTGAAAAATAATATGAAACTTAGAAAAACGATACATCGGATTGAGTTTTGACTAACTCTCTCACTATGGGGGTCTATTTCATACATGTCAGAAACCTGTCTAACCGTTTCACCTAGGGGAGGACTTAGACAATTAAACTGGCTGACTTATTTTACTAGACCGGAGCTTACATTTATACTCCTGCTGCGGAGTTTCCTCTAACAGGGAGGGCTTGGTATCAATGTCATTTGCGGGACAGTCCTTAAGAATAATATCTCGGCAGTCTTTAAAATCTTGACAATCCTTGGAAAAGTTCTTGGAAACAGTTTTTAGTCCGTGAAATGTCTTAACATGAGACAAATGGACCCACCCCTTCCTGCCTTCCAACTTGACGGCAGTACGGGTGGTTAAGAGGACCAACTTCGGCTCCTTCCAGCGAGGCTCCAGTGGACTTGAACGATCAAAATTCCGGACGAGAACCAAGCTTCCTGGAACGATTTCATGCGGTTTCACCTCGGTATTGTCTGGAAATGCAGCGGCAACCTGTGAACGACAAGAGTGTAGGGCAGACATCAAGGAAGCTAGGTAATCTGTCAGCATATTACTGGAAACATCTGTAATACTTCGGGGTCTAGGTGTACCCCACATATTTGGGGGGCGGCCGAATACGACCTCATACGGGGACAGACCTGATCTGGAATGTGCGACCATGCGCATATAAAATAAGGCGACTGGCAGAGCTACTAGCCAGTCCACACCTTTCTCTTGACAGATTTTAGCAATACGTATTTTCAAGGTTTGATTATGTCTCTCTACGAGACCGGCTGCTTCAGGATGGCGTACACAATGAAACTTACACTGGTACCCTAACAAAAGGGAAACGTGTTTCATTAGTTCAGATGAGAATGGCTGGCCGTTATCAGAATACACGACCCTAGGGAGTCCATAGCGGGGGAAGTATTCACGAACCAACTGCTTGGCAGTGGTCGCGGCTGTGTAATCTGGGACTGGGTATGCTTCTGTCCACCTGGACAAAGCGCATACAACTACAAGGACATACTTGAAACCTCGACATCGCTCCATCTGAATATAATCCATCTGGAGGACTTCAAAAGGGTGGTCAGGGGGCTGGAATCCACCTTGTTCCACCGGGACACTTTTACCTGGATTAAACTGACAACATATCATACAGGTACGGACTTTCTGCTTGGCTGCAGCTCGTAAATGCTTGTTGAACCAAATGTTCTGGATACTGTCTAACATGGCTTTTTCTCCTAAGTGTGCTGGACTATGTGCGGTATTGATAATGACTTGAACCATTGAGTCGGGGAGAAACCATGTGGCTTTTCCCTTCGTCAACCATCCTTGATCTGTCTGGACCCCTCCTTGTTCGGACCATTTCTTGATTTCTTCGGGAGTAGCATGTAACTGGATATCTATGACATCTTGAGTAGGGTCCTTAACTGTCATACAAGTAGTCTGTTCTAGAATGGATGTCGGTGTCTTGTTAACGGGTATGTCTGGTGTCTGTGCTGTAAGCTTGGCTGTTCGATCTGCTAGATCATTACCTTGAGAAATAATGTCAGTAACTTTAGTATGTGCTTTGCATTTCATAATAGCGATAGCTGTCGGTAAATGTATTGCATCTAACAGAGCTTGAATAAGGAGACCATGCTGAATCTTGGTTCCATGAGAAGTCATGAAACCTCTCTCCTGCCAGAGCACTCCGAAGTCGTGTACGACTCCAAATGCGTAGCGTGAATCTGTATAAATATTAACTTTCAGGTTCTTGGCGTGTATGCAGGCTTGTGTCAGAGCGACTAGCTCTGCTGCTTGAGCAGACAAGGTGTCAATACGGTGTGTTTCAATAACTTTAGTGTCAGTGGTCACTGCATACGCGGCTACTAGTTCTCCTGTACTTGTTCTCATACATGAACCATCCACATAAAGTGTCAGGTCAGGATCTGGTAATGGAATGTCTGTCAGGTCTTGTCTTGGCTTGGTCATGGTGTTAACTACTTCCACACAGTCATGTGTGGCAGGATTTGAAGTAACTGACGGTAACAGTGTAGCAGGATTTAAAACATTGCAGCGTCTGATTTCTATGTGAGGCTGGAACAGTGTCAGTTCATAACCTGTCAAACGTGCAATTGTCAAGTGTTGAGTCTGTGTTCGGTTTAAAAGTACTTCCACGGAGTGTGGAACTTGTACTGTCAAGGAGTGTCCTAATACTATGGAGTCACTTTGTCTGATAGCTAGTGCTGTGGCTGCAACTGACTTGAGGCACGCAGGCAGAGCCTGGGCTACTGGATCTAGTGTGCTAGAGAAATAAGCACAGGGCTTGTACTGTCCGGCTTGATCTTGTGTGAGAACAGATAATGCTGTACCATCACGTTCTGTGACAAAAAGTGTAAAAGGCTTACTGTAGTTCGGTGTAGCTAGAACGGGAGCTTGGCATAAAGCTTTCTTTAGCTCATTAAAACTAAGTGTATGTTCAGATGTCCAAGGGAGGACAGTCGATACGGCTGCCTCCTGTGTCGTTAACTGTATCAGTGGTTTGGCTAGAAATGCATACTGAGGAATCCATTGTCTGCAATAAGAAGTAAGGCCGATAAAAGCACGTACCTCCTTCTGGGTCTTGGGCTGAGGAAGACTCGCTATTAACTGGATACGGTCAGGTGTCAACTGCCTACCCCACTTGGACAGCAAGTGGCCTAAGTAGATCACTTGCTGGACACAGAATTGAAGCTTCGAAGGGGACACCTTGTGCCCCATCTCGGCTAGGAAGTACAGAACTGTAAGTGATGCTCGCTCGCAGTCACGTTCAGAACGGGCTGTGATCAGTAGATCATCGACATACTGGAGCAGGGCAGTGTCAGTTGGCATGTGAATATTGTCTAGTTGTCTTTTAAGTGCTTGACTGTAAATACTAGGACTTTCTGTGAAACCTTGAGGAGCTCGTGTGAATTTATAGCTCCTTCCATTTAAACAAAAACCGAAAAGGTGCTGGCTGTCTGGATGAATGGGGACACTGAAAAATGCGTTCTTGAGGTCTATGACTGTAAAAAATGTGGCTTCAGAATCAATGGCTGTCAATAGGGAAGAAATATCCGGGACTACTGGGTACTGGGGAATAATACATTTATTGAGTTCTCGAAGGTCAATCACTAATCGATATACTGGGGGTGCATTTGGATCAGTACGTTTCATCACTGGAATGATAGGAGAATTACATACATTGGAGTCAGTTTCTACAACTACTCCTTGAGCCATAAGCTCGTCAATAATTTTGGATAAGGCTGCTACAGCCTCAGGTGGCAGTCTGTACTGTCTGATTCGTGGTAACACTACACCTTGCTTGAGAGTCACACGATGGGGTGTGATTTGCATAAAACCAACATCAGTTGGACCTTGCGCCCATAGATGCTGGGGGACATTCAATAATCTTGGATCAAAATCTCGTAAAACATAGTGACCCTTGAAGTCACGTAAAAACAAACGTATTCCCTCTGGGGAGCAGCAAATAACTGCACCTAATTCTTTCAGTGTCTTAATGCCTAACAAATTTTCTGGACATGATTTCGTAAGTAACAGATCAGTAGTTCGGGACAATGGACCTACTTCTAGAGTAACTCGTTTTGATATCTCGTTTACAATAGGCTTTCCTGAAAATCCAAGGGAAACATTTCTAGAGCCTGAGAGCGGAGCCCCTGGAACCTCGTCGTGACTAATAGTCGTCCTACTTGCCCCTGTATCAATCAGAAACTTTCTGTCTTTCCCTAATACTTGACTGTGAACATAGGGACCCTCTTGATCTACAGGTATCTCGATGAGAGGCAAGCCTACCTCCCTCTCTAGGCTGTTTCATGAATACTGCTGGTACTCTGGATACTCGGACTGTGCATACTGGTACATTTGCTGTGTAACATGCTGTGTTGCAGCGATAGGCTGCGGTGCTGGAACTGTCTGTTGTGCATTCTGTGGCTGAGAAGTCTGTGAAACTTGTTCTTGTCTAGGCGGACGTGGTCTTTCTTTAGTTTTACCAGTGGCTATATTATGTTTCAGAACTGCACACTCGTTTATAAAATGACCTGGCTGTTTACAATAATTGCATGTCCCTTTAACGGCAGCTGCAGGGTGACTGGCTTGATTCGGACCCCTCTTCTGACTGTCTTGAGGAACAGATTGTGCAACTAGTACTTTCATTTTCGTGTCTTTCATACGTCTTCTCTCGTGTTCTTGCTCTTCCCTGATTCTATTCTGGTGATACTGGAGCATCTGAAGCATTTGGGACGGAGTATTAGCTTGCCATGTACTTTCGACTTTCAAAACTCGATTTTTAACTTGTGGACTTGAATTCTCGACTAGTTTAGTAACAAAAAGATGAGGGTATGACTCGCTACTCGTCTTGAGCCCACTGTTGATGCTAAAGCATTTCTCGAATCTAGAATAAAAATCACTAGTATCTTCGTCTGGTTTCTGTTTACAGGCTGAGATTGCATCCCAGTCTTCCTTTTTCGTGGCTAATAATCTTGGCAAAACTTGTATTAATAGTTCAGGTAATTCTTTACATTTACCTCCTAGACCGGTACCTGGTACACGTGTATTTTCTTCAGCTTCTAGAGCTGTCCAATCTATCTTTTTCTCTCCCACCTCCCAATCTTTTTCCTTGAGTTTTTCATATATCCCTGCGGGCAACAGGACTTTTAACATTTTAATAATATCTGGATACGTATATTCTCCCATACGGAGCATGTCTTTTAATTCTCGGTGGAACCCTGCTGGATCTTTGTCGTGACAGGGAATTAACTTCTTCATTTCTAAGAGTTCCATCTTGGTGACTGGGGTGTAAACAAATACTCGTTGCATTTCACCACCCGCTGTCCTAACTGGATGTACTTCTCGTAACGGATTCTGTCTGTCTATGTAAAACGGTTTACTTTCTGGAGGTGAGACATGAACAAAATGCGGGTTCAAAAACGTTCTATATTTATGGCGTTGTTCTAGAATGACACTAATTAAATCGGTACCTAAACCTTTCCATCTATACTGGAGTAACTCGTTCAGGATATCATGTAACGGACCTGGATCAGAATGTTGACCCTCATACAGTGTAATGAGGTGCTGGATCATATACATACCCACCAGTCGCTGCTCGGCTGGGGGCAATTTCAGAAACATTTGTGCCACTATTTCGTCTGGAAAAGTGGTAGAATCAGTAGTCCATCGGACTGCTGATCGGGCTAGTTCTTGTTCATGCATAGTACTTAACTCACTATAACCGATTCGTGATTTCAGAATTTGATCGGTAGCTTGAAATACTTGTTCTAGAGAACCTTGTTCTGGTGCTGGAAGATGAAAGACTTTCTTGTGTTCTAGGCGTAAATGTCGGTCTGGAAATCTAGATTCACCTACATACGCTATTCTGGCGGGATTCTCGTCCTCTACCTCTTCAGTATAAGAGTCATTTTCTTTCTCGCTTACTTGAGCTTCTTTGCGTTGTTCGTGTAGCCTTATTATTTCTTTACGTATTTTCTTGTACATACTCTCTATACTGCTGAGTGTCTTGTGCTTACCCTCGGCTATATTATCACTCCACCTTGTCAAAATTTTCATTTCGTTCGGATCTTTAGTCGGGGAATCTTGTTCCCGTATTAAACAATTGATCAGAAACTTTAATAGCATAAACTGGGTCTCGGATTTCCTGTGAGACATGACTTCAACAATACTTTCTGGATCTTGTCCTGTACGAATGAAACGATACATTCTGTCTAGATCTTCTTTCATGTTCGGTAGGGTGACCAAATACTCAGACACCTGTCTTATACGTATGGAATATAGAACCATACTATCCTCGCCTGGGACTGGATCATAACCGCATTCAGTAAGAGCTCGCCTGATTTCTGCAACGGACTTATATTTGGGCGTACGCTGTAATGCACGTTCATGTAACTCGACTGGTCCTAAACGTCTACTTGGCGGCGGGGTACCAGGAGGACCTCCTCCTGCGGCCCCTATACTGGAATCATCGACTGATACTCTTCGTGCTGGCAGAGTGACTGATGTAGCGGGAATTTGTACTACGGGCTGGACCGGGGGTACCGTAACAGGTACTGCAAAAGGTGCCCCGGTGTCTGGAGAAGCAGGAATTACATGATTTACAGGGACTGGCGGAACAGGATTTGCATATTCTGGGACTGTGTCGTCCAAATAGGACGAGATAAAAATATCAGCTGCGGTCGGTTTGTGACGTAGCTTGGTCGGAACTAAGGGTGGCGGAAAATTACTGGATGCTTCCGGGGTCGCCTTTGGCAAGCCCTCGGCAAGAAGAGGATACATACCCTTAATGAGGGCATTTCTCTGTCTGTCTGACTGTTCGGTTTTAACTTGTTCACCTATCTCGATTAGTTCCCTTTCTTGGGCTCTTTCTGAGGATTCCCTACTTAATTCTGACTTTCTGATTTCTTTTTCGGTTCTTTTATGAGATTCTTTGCGCCATAACTCGATGGCATCTTTCTGTGACTGTCGGGCTTTCTTTTTCCACAATACTTCTTCTACTCGCATGATGCACTCGGCATCCCACGTACCTGATACGGGCCATCTATACTTCTCCTCTAATTCCTTGGTGTACTCCACCCATAAATCTAGATATAATATGGCACTTATGCCATGCTTTTGATACATAAAGTGACCTGGACTGTCCCTAGGCGGGACAGGAACTGCTTCTTCTAGCAGACCTTTTCTAGTTCTTAACTGACGTAATTTAGAAAACAAAGGCATGACTGGGCTGGAGCCTAGACACAATACAATACACAATGAACACAATAATTACACCACTTTCATACCACGACATTGAAATACATGAATGACATTTAAAATAACAGTTCTGACAAAATACTACCTGGAATACTGAGAACAGAATACATGAATTTCTCGAGAACAGAACGGACTAGAACAGAAACTAGATGCACTGCTAAAACAGTACGAAACTTACCGGTCTCATAAAGAGACACGTCAGGACCCGCATCCACCTAAGTGGACACTTCGTGTTGGATCTGTGTACCCCAAACCCACGGACCAGAGACAATGCAATTGACCCTGTCTAGATACTACCCCAGCAACGGTACTCACCGGGCAGCAAGAACGGAAGGCCTCGGACTGGAATGGACTGCTACGACGCCGGACGGACGAACTTCGGACTTCTGTTACGGGTGGGCCTCCGGATACCTCGGACCTTGGACTCTCGGCTTGGGCTCTGGTCGGGACTCGCCGCGTTCCTCCACCGCCTCGTCTGGACGCTGGACCGCAACCTCCGTCTCCTCCGTGGGCCTGAGGGATACTTGAAGCAGAAATATCTGCCACTGCGCAGGATGGTTCCGTCACGACTGCAGAGGATCAGGGGGCTTGCGTGGCTTCTCCGGCGCGTGGGGAAAGGGCAAGTCCCTATTCGGGCGCCATTATGTGGTAAATAAATAAATAATACCTCTATTTTTGACTAGATATATAATAACAGATAGCTCAATAAATAAGAGTCAAGATTCGAGGTAGTAGGAGTTTTGCAGGTTTAATACAGCATAAAGGACAGGAACAGGACAACCTGCACGGGAATAGGATGGCAGCGCTGCACGGGCAAGGTCTGGGATGGCTAGCCACTTTTAATAACAGTGCACAAGCATATATACTAAAACAATTGCATTACGGTGCATACAGTAGGCGGAACAGTGGGTGGGGCCTGTAACAGTCGCGAAAGATAAGGGTGAAAGTAGGTGTAACAGGAGGCGTGAACATAGACATGTGATGTAAACGTAACAGAATATGTCATAAATGGGGCGGAAACATGGAGGGGGCTACCTGAGGAGCCGGGACCTCTAACCTAGTGGTGCGCGCAAACTGGCAATGACGTGTTACTAGGAGAAGCTGGGGGCTATGACTTCTGCGCTAGAGGAGGAGACGAAAGTCTGGAGAGTCAGGGCGACATGTACCTAAACACTATCTAGTATCTGATGTTTAGAGAACATGTTGATAGAATCCAAAAGTTATCAGGGTAAAGGCTAACAGACTCTAAGACTGGTGCATGAATTATTCTACATGTAGTGTGTGTTGAGGAATATTAAATGACCATTAATACAGTATTTCTCTTACATGGAGACGTAAAGGCTAGACGATGACTGAAACTATTGATGCGATTCAGTAGCTTAGGAATGCAGAGAAGGAGGGCTGGACTGATAACTAGAATCATAACATACTCTTGGCAGACTGGCAGGCTGAGCCAGGCCGAGCCGGGCACTGTGAGGCAGGAAGTAAGTGAAGGGTCAGGGATACAGGTGGGGGCTGTATTGCTCCTCAGCGAGGATTCAGGAGACAGGAGCTGAATCTGGTGTCCGGGCCCTTTTGAGGCCTAGAAACGGGGGACTTTACAATGAAATAACGTGCACACTGAGAAACGTGGCAACGTAGCTTTACATAGGCCTGATATTCGTTGTATTCACGAAAACTGGGAACTGTTATACTAGAGATGGACACAACTGTAATTGCGTCTTTAATCGATCATGGGGAATATATATGCATATTAATCATGCACACATAACATAAGATGGGGAACACGTAGGGACACAGAACATGGCAAAATTTACTTTTCCACAGCCTGGTGGAAGTGTGCACTGCCAGCTGGTGGCGTGTGTGCCTGGCGGAAGCGTGTACTGACGACTGGTGGTGTGTGTGCCTGGTGAAAGCGTGCACTGACGGTTGGTGGTGTGTGTGTGTGCCTGGTGAAAGCGTGCACTGACATCTGGTGGTGTGTGTTTGTGGTGGAAGCGTGCACTGATCGCTGGTGGTGTTTGTGCCCCGCGAAAGTGTGCACTGAAGGCTGATGTGTGTGTGTCTGGAAGCGTGCACTGAAGGCTGTTGGTGTGTTTACCTGGTGGAAAAGTGTGCACTGACATTTGTTGGTAGGCCGATAAGTAGACACAAACGATAGCCAATTGAGTCTCGAGGTAGCAGGGATAGTAGGGACCCTCCCTGCCGCCTGCACTAGCTAAAGAAGAGGTGGAGCGCAGTCCATCGACGTAAGAAGGATCAAGTGCTCAATTAGCCCCTACAGCATTGATCGCTGAGACCTAAAAAACGACCACTTTCAAAGTACATCTCAGTACAGTGCTATAAAGTGCCCTATTAACAGCAAAACTTCCACGAGTTAAAGAAATACACTTTTTGAACTCTGAAGAAAGTTTGTCATATGTTAAGTAGTTTAGTTGTATGATTTACATAACTAATATTTTCAGGGCTCGGCCAGTGCACGGCTCTGAGCAGTCGGGCAACTAGAGCCACATTTCGGGGGGGGGGGGGTAATTCTTCAAACCAAAGACAGAGGGGCTGTAAGAAGGGGTGAACACACAACAAAAGCCTCATTTACACGTAAATGGTCTTTAAAGACCTGTTAAGTACTCTGGTGCGGCTGGAATTTAGATGCTCGCCAACCCGCGAAGCGGTGTCAGCCCGAGCTGACACACACGACGGGGGGGCTGAAGCCCCGCGAGCCCAATGGGTGTTGCGCGCCTGGCTCTGAGATACAAGCCGTGTCCTTGGTTCTGCGCTTCCTGTTAATTTGATGGTATGCTCACCTCCAAAGGAAACAGCTTGAGAAACAAAAAAAATCTGACCTCTCTGCTCCCTGGAGGAATGCCCTTCACCTCAGTCACAAATGTTGAATGGCACCTGCTGCTACTGCTCACCTGACGCCTTGCTTTTTTCTCCAATTTCCCTGTATTGAACTCTTCTGCTTGTCTTTACCATCATATCTCCGTATTCTTTTGATTGCGTCGTCCTTCTACCGCGATCCCATCTTTCACGCGACTGTTCAATCTCTGGTCAACGGACCACTCTTCTTTCTGCCTGTCTGTCCGCAAGTGCACCGACTTTTTCGTATCTCTGTCTCTCTGCCTTCCGTCTTTCCAACCTACCAATGTCTATGGGCCGTATGCCTGCCTACCCTCCTACCGACCTAGAGATTTCTTGGGGTCGTGCCCTTTCACATTCGTGAGGGCAATTGTTACTTTCCCGCTCTTCCCGACTCAAACCTCTCAGCACATTCTGCCCGTTGCCCTTTCACCACCTCTCTCGTGGCGTACACTGGCATTTACCGTATTCATGATCTTAGTACTTCACCAGCGGCCACCCACCCTCGTTCACGGCGTGTCAAGGATGCTATCCATTGCAGGTAAGGAACACCGTCCCATCTGTTGAACACCGTCCCATCTGTTGAAGTAGCGCTATTCAACCATAATCGCATACAGAGGCTCCCTTATGCCCCTGGGCTCCCTTACCAATGCACCTGCTGCTTTATTGATTTTGCCGACCTTGCCCTCCCTGCGGTGCCTTTTCTTTCGCCCTTGAGGCCTTGGGCCTTACTCTTTTATGCCTTCATTGCCCCATCGCCCGCCACTCTTTCCTTTGAACCTTACCTGTTGTCCATCCATCCAGTCTTAAATTATATCCTCTCTTCTCGCGTAATTTCACAAACTGCCACTGACGTGTCTCTCATCCCATAATCCCGGTTTCTCGCGCCTCTGGGGCCTCACTCTCACTCCTCGCCTTCGGCTCCCCCCTTGCCCTTTCGCACCGCCTCCTGCCTCTTGAGCTCTGTTTGTCTCCCCTTCCTCTCCAGCCTCGGGCACACACCACCACTGCCCTGCTCTCTCCCGGGCTCCCGCTCTCCCATCTCCTTGGTGATGCTGATGTCATGGTCGCACCTGCACGAGCACTTTTAACGTGCAGCTCACCTGTGTCTAATTGTTTTGTTTGAGCTCTTTGCGCAGGCAGCAGCCTCCCCAGGGAAGGCCGCTCAGACTGACGCGTTCCACGCTGACGCTGCACGGTGACGTGGAGGCACGCGGGTGGGCAGGGGACAGGCTGAGGCCCACTGGCCTACAGGGAAATTAGCACATTTTGATGCCAACCAGTGTATTTTCAATGACTAGCGTGGGAGGGCTGGGAGTCGCCTGCTGGGCCAAATCAAGAGATGTCACCCCAGACCGTTGTCTCTGAATGAACGGTGGGACACCCACAGAATCAGTTGAAATCGTATTCTTTACAGCCTGCTCTCCCACAGCAAAGTAGTGCGTAGGATTGTCACGATCCGGGAGTTCCTATAGAGTCGTAGTAGTCTGATTACCAACTCATTGGGGCAAGGACTTGCTCCAATGCACCAACCAAAAAATAAAAATAAACCAGCTGACCAGGGGGAAGGGAGGGCCCTCGGGGGCAAGGAATGCCCCCTAGGAATGAGGGATCCTACTTCGGGAGCAGCCTAGGGCCAGTGAAGGGAAACTGAAAGTGCGCGGCACAATAGCTGCTCATGCACACAAGCTTACGCACTGAGCATGCGTGTTGCCACCTTGCCTGGGACATGGGCGGGGATAGAGTGCGCGGCAGTCCGGGTCTCCCGTGAGCTGAGGGAGCCCCGCGTGGAGCGCACCCCGCAGAGGAGACTGAGGAAGTCCGGAGTGACGGTGAGTGGGGCTTAGTTGGAGGGGGCGGCGGGGGGGGAATGGTCTCGGAGTGCCTGAAGGAGCAGTGGTGACACGGGGCTCCCATGCCTGAGGGAGAGCCCGGCGGAGGCTGCAGATGTCCGGAGTGGCGGTAAGTGGGCCTTAGTTGTAGGGGGGGCGGCTGGGGGGGTCTTGGTGAGCTTGTGTGTGTGTGTGTGCGCGTGCGTGTGTGTGTATGTGTGCGACGGCGGGGGGTGTCTCTGTATGTGTGCGTGCGTGTATGTGCACTCGTGTGTGTGTCTCTGTGTGTGCGCATGCGTGCAGGAGGAGGTGTGGCTGTGTGTGTGTTGGAGCTTCCCAGGAGACAGAAGATGGCCACAGCGTGCACGTTTGCAAGCGCGCGGCCCGCTCCGATCCAATTTTTGGATGCGCGTGACCATCTCTTGTCTCCTGGAAAGCTAAGTCGCTGACAATAGGTCTCTGGCGAGACAGCGCTTCGCACTGTAAACGCCACGAGACCTAAAAAGGCCCGATAGGCAGCAAAGTTAGGAATGTGGTGACAGGGAATATCATTGCCCCTCTACGGTTTTTACGCGAACAATTCAGGTTTAGGCGAATCCTTTCAGGGCTGAATCAGACATGTTGTGAAGGAGCCCTCCCTCTGTAAATATGCTAACTCACCCCATGTTCTTTTACTGAAAATATCCCTCATTCGAATGCCAGGGGATGGGTGTGTCATCTACCTCTGCTGCAGACCGCTCTCTCGTTGGCCTCAGCCGTTCAGAACAAGGGGTTGCACTCTTTATAGCTATCTACCGACCCCAAGTTACAAGGCCGACTTTCTGTTTGTCCTGCAGTGCTTAATTTGTAAAAAAAATGAAGTGCCAGGGCTCTGACCAGGAGGCCACTGCAGCTTGCACCAACCATCACCTTTGTCATCGCTGCCAAAACAGCTAGTAACCATCTCTCTCGCATGTAAATGCAACAGTTCTGATTATTCCAGGTCCCCAAAGCTAAAGGAATGGCTGTGGAGGCAAGTATTAGCAATTTTGTAATGTATATTGTTTTCCTAAACAACCGTTGTTTGGCTTATCCCTCAATTTCATGAGCAGTACCACTTTGTGTCAGACTGCTGTAAGTGTGGTGTTGACAATTAAGTGCTGGTGCAGAGCACCGGAAACCAATTAAGTGCTGGTGCTCAGCACCAGAAAGCACCGGCTCAAAATAAGCAGTTTAAAAAAAAAAGGGTTTATATAGCGCGGGCTAGACCCGGAGGTATCAGAGGGTTTTACATGAGTATCATACCATAGTTGCAGGTTACATCGTTACAAAGGTTACACAGTTATTAGAGCTTGGCAAACATAGTTACATGTAAGGTCGAGACAAACAAAAAGGACATATACGTAAAGGAAAACGCAGGCAAGGGGAGAGATTCAGGGGAGGGGGGTAGGAGCAGGGGAAGTAGACCGAGAATGTTGGAGGGTAAGAGTAGGGGAGGGTGAGAGACACTGCATGGACAGAGGAGGGGGAGGGTGACGGGGACACAAACCGGTAGACGAGTCAAAGCTGCGTCCCAAGTCCAGTAAGCTGTGATCCCAGGGGAAGTGGTATCATTTCCCCATCTCTGTTGCGAGAGGCTCTCTATACGCAGTGGACTCTCTCAGAAGGGTCTCTGAGACTCCAAGGCCTACATACTGGATCCTTCCCCAAAAAGGGGAGAGGGAGTGCTTTGGCAAGGGGTGCTATACCATACCTCTACTGTGAGTGGCTCCCTTGGCGCTGTGGACTCTCTCAGCGGGTTCGCTGAGACACCAGAGTATACATATTGGATCTTTCCCCAACAAGGGGAGAAGGAGTGCTTAGTGAAAGGGCACAAAAGGACAGGGGGCTAGGTGGTGTAGAAGGCAAGGGGAGAGATTCAGGTGAGAGGGGATAGGAGCAGAGGAAGTTGACAAAGAAAGGAAGAGTACTAAATGGGAAAGCTTTTACATCGCATGCCTTTACAACGCAGTTTTTACAATGCATGCCTTTACAACGCATAGTGCTTTGGGGCGCAGGATAGTGAATTGTTTAATTTACTATTCCAACTCGAGTCCCCGTGGATAGTAGGGAAGGTGTTGGATAGTACATTAAACCTATTCCCTATCCTAGAGCGCCCCCCAGCGCAATGCATTGTAATGGTTTGCGTTGTAAATGTTGCGTCGTAAAGGCACTCCGTGGTAAAAGTTGCGTTGTAAATGATGTTTCCCGTTAGGCGGACAGACTGTTTTCTCTTTGTGGCCATGAGTTTGCCCCATCTCTAAGGTAAAAACCTAGCACAGGCCATTCCAGAAGCTTTGCCATCCAGGACATGAAGTTTATAGTACACTGCACATCAGCAATCCAGATGTTTTCATGGTAAGTATTTGGGTGTAGAGGATGATGCTCAGAACTAAAAGTGTTTAACACATTCATCATCCAGGGGAGATAGTTCAGAATCATGAGGCTGAGGGAGAAGAACATGAACCCAATGAAGGCCAACTCATGGACCGCAGGGTTCTCTGTAGAGGACACGTATGTCAGAAGGAGCAGGCATAGGTTCTCCAGGACGTTCAGAATGAAGATAAAGTGGCACAAGATGTGGTAAGTGATGGTGTGTGCTGAGCCTCCCGTTTCTGAGGCCAGCGTGTCTGAGATTGTTACTCCCTAGTTTCAAGGGAGAGGGTAGGAGTGCTGGAGGGTCCAGTGAGATTTCCGATGATTAGTGGTTAGGGGCGGGCAGCCGCCATCTTGGGGACAGGCCCCCGGTAATGGTGGTGTGATGGGGTGTGCTGCGCCTCCTGTTTCTGAGGCCAGCGCGACTAGGCTAAGTTGTTGTCCGGTTCGGAGACGAATCTAATTCTGGCAAAGGTGGAAATAGTTTAGGGGGTTGTTCTGTAGAAGGGAAATAGATTAGGGGTCAGATGCCGCCATCTTAGGGTCAGGCAGGTGGTAGTGAGCCTCACGTCTCCCGTTACTGGGAATACGTGTCCGTTGAGATAATTCACCAAATCTCAGGTTCCAGTGAGTAGACCCTTTTGTACTCGTTGCTCTGGTACTCACCGAAGTTGGGCTCTGTGGGGGTTATGCGGGGGGGGCTCTTCATCCCGCCGAGTTTCGAGTTCGATGAGCCAGCCCCACCGGACCGGAGCCGCTAAGCGATCTCCATCAGATGTGGGCTCATCCAGCAGCACATCGGAAGCCCAGGCACTTGACTCCCAGTGCAGTAATCATGGGCAAAGCTGCTCGTACCGACAAGCCAGCGCCGCAACAAGAGTCACGACGGCTGCAGGTGGGACGATCATCTTGCTTAGCCCAGGGATTCACGCTCAGGGATCCACGCCACAAAAATATGATGCGAGGCAAGCAGGAGACTCACTCCACACGAACAGCGGGACTCTGCGTCCACAACAGCCTATACTCGGGGGCTCCAAACACCTCTTGTGTCCAAGGCAGTCTCCGGGAGGCGTCGTCATCTGTGAAGGTTTTCAGGTAGGATTCCTGAACACATTTTCTTCTATGTGGGGGTGTAGCAGGGATAGTTGCGTTGCAGACAATTTCCTTGAAGCAGGGCTGTCGAGTATAAGGGTGGATGGGGGCATAAGCAGGGATATTCACAAAAGAGTGATCCCTAGCCCCGGAGCTTCTATGGCGAGCTCCAGCACGGTGGCCATCTTATCCCGTACTCTTACTGATTCTTCTCTTACTGAAAACCATGACTTCAAGAAGCGGTTCGCCCTCTCTTTCCTCTCCTTTCTTTTATTTGCTCCCCTGTGAAATGGATCCAAAAAAGACTTTTACTAGAAATGTCGTATTTTTCTGACATTTTAATTCCACAGTGCAGCATCGGGAATAAAAAGTTAAAAATGTGAAAAATAAATAACTAAATAAAGTAAGACAGAGTGGTAGCAAACCGGCTGATTGATTTTATTCACACCCAAACACATTAGCGCCACTTTTACAGAGGTTGCCAGTGAAGCGCTATTTTTGTTTTCTTGTCTTTTTTTTCCCCGGGCTTGGAACTAGTGCATCAATCCTGGAGGTACTACAATGCGTGGATTGGAAAACAAAATGTATACTGCGGCTGTGCCTTCAGGGATGTGTTTTTTTTTTTACCATACTGCTTACGTTTTGTAAGGTTATAAGCAATGGACATTGAAATGGGTCCATTCAGGGCCCTGTAATCATGTCCTTCATTTTTCAGGTAAAAGCACTCACTGATTTCTGAATAGTGAGTGTAAAAGCGTTAAGGTAACCAGGTTGTTCCTGCTTACATTTCACATGGTTTGCTAAATTTTGCATTCCCTATGAGTGTTAGCTTTTTCCAGAATGTTGTTACTTTGTTTTTTGACGGCCGTATATTGCTCTTGTCTAGTGCGTAATTTAAATTGAGCCTCATCCAGGTGTTTATAGCCCGCAACAATTGAGTTGTAGTTGAAGGCAGTGTGAGTTTTTCTCAGTGGGGCAGTATGGTGTTCAGTTGGATAGTACATTAAACCTATTCCCTATCCTAGAGCGCCCCCCAGCGCAATGCATTGTAATGGTTTGCGTTGTAAATGTTGCGTCGTAAAGGCACTCCGTGGTAAAAGTTGCGTTGTAAATGATGTTTCCCGTTAGGCGGACAGACTGTTTTCTCTTTGTGGCCATGAGTTTGCCCCATCTCTAAGGTAAAAACCTAGCACAGGCCATTCCAGAAGCTTTGCCATCCAGGACATGAAGTTTATAGTACACTGCACATCAGCAATCCAGATGTTTTCATGGTAAGTATTTGGGTGTAGAGGATGATGCTCAGAACTAAAAGTGTTTAACACATTCATCATCCAGGGGAGATAGTTCAGAATCATGAGGCTGAGGGAGAAGAACATGAACCCAATGAAGGCCAACTCATGGACCGCAGGGTTCTCTGTAGAGGACACGTATGTCAGAAGGAGCAGGCATAGGTTCTCCAGGACGTTCAGAATGAAGATAAAGTGGCACAAGATGTGGTAAGTGATGGTGTGTGCTGAGCCTCCCGTTTCTGAGGCCAGCGTGTCTGAGATTGTTACTCCCTAGTTTCAAGGGAGAGGGTAGGAGTGCTGGAGGGTCCAGTGAGATTTCCGATGATTAGTGGTTAGGGGCGGGCAGCCGCCATCTTGGGGACAGGCCCCCGGTAATGGTGGTGTGATGGGGTGTGCTGCGCCTCCTGTTTCTGAGGCCAGCGCGACTAGGCTAAGTTGTTGTCCGGTTCGGAGACGAATCTAATTCTGGCAAAGGTGGAAATAGTTTAGGGGGTTGTTCTGTAGAAGGGAAATAGATTAGGGGTCAGATGCCGCCATCTTAGGGTCAGGCAGGTGGTAGTGAGCCTCACGTCTCCCGTTACTGGGAATACGTGTCCGTTGAGATAATTCACCAAATCTCAGGTTCCAGTGAGTAGACCCTTTTGTACTCGTTGCTCTGGTACTCACCGAAGTTGGGCTCTGTGGGGGTTATGCGGGGGGGGCTCTTCATCCCGCCGAGTTTCGAGTTCGATGAGCCAGCCCCACCGGACCGGAGCCGCTAAGCGATCTCCATCAGATGTGGGCTCATCCAGCAGCACATCGGAAGCCCAGGCACTTGACTCCCAGTGCAGTAATCATGGGCAAAGCTGCTCGTACCGACAAGCCAGCGCCGCAACAAGAGTCACGACGGCTGCAGGTGGGACGATCATCTTGCTTAGCCCAGGGATTCACGCTCAGGGATCCACGCCACAAAAATATGATGCGAGGCAAGCAGGAGACTCACTCCACACGAACAGCGGGACTCTGCGTCCACAACAGCCTATACTCGGGGGCTCCAAACACCTCTTGTGTCCAAGGCAGTCTCCGGGAGGCGTCGTCATCTGTGAAGGTTTTCAGGTAGGATTCCTGAACACATTTTCTTCTATGTGGGGGTGTAGCAGGGATAGTTGCGTTGCAGACAATTTCCTTGAAGCAGGGCTGTCGAGTATAAGGGTGGATGGGGGCATAAGCAGGGATATTCACAAAAGAGTGATCCCTAGCCCCGGAGCTTCTATGGCGAGCTCCAGCACGGTGGCCATCTTATCCCGTACTCTTACTGATTCTTCTCTTACTGAAAACCATGACTTCAAGAAGCGGTTCGCCCTCTCTTTCCTCTCCTTTCTTTTATTTGCTCCCCTGTGAAATGGATCCAAAAAAGACTTTTACTAGAAATGTCGTATTTTTCTGACATTTTAATTCCACAGTGCAGCATCGGGAATAAAAAGTTAAAAATGTGAAAAATAAATAACTAAATAAAGTAAGACAGAGTGGTAGCAAACCGGCTGATTGATTTTATTCACACCCAAACACATTAGCGCCACTTTTACAGAGGTTGCCAGTGAAGCGCTATTTTTGTTTTCTTGTCTTTTTTTTCCCCGGGCTTGGAACTAGTGCATCAATCCTGGAGGTACTACAATGCGTGGATTGGAAAACAAAATGTATACTGCGGCTGTGCCTTCAGGGATGTGTTTTTTTTTTTACCATACTGCTTACGTTTTGTAAGGTTATAAGCAATGGACATTGAAATGGGTCCATTCAGGGCCCTGTAATCATGTCCTTCATTTTTCAGGTAAAAGCACTCACTGATTTCTGAATAGTGAGTGTAAAAGCGTTAAGGTAACCAGGTTGTTCCTGCTTACATTTCACATGGTTTGCTAAATTTTGCATTCCCTATGAGTGTTAGCTTTTTCCAGAATGTTGTTACTTTGTTTTTTGACGGCCGTATATTGCTCTTGTCTAGTGCGTAATTTAAATTGAGCCTCATCCAGGTGTTTATAGCCCGCAACAATTGAGTTGTAGTTGAAGGCAGTGTGAGTTTTTCTCAGTGGGGCAGTATGGTGTTCAGTTGGGGCGAGGATGTGGCACTATGGCCAGAGCTGCTGAATTTGGAACTGGGGAACCAGGTTCAGCCTTAATCACTAGTCCACCAGACCACTCTTCTGAGGGAGGACAATCCCATGCTGGACCTTAGAGGTGTTCGCAAGACCTTAGAAGCCCTGGTGTCTTAGAATCAGCAGGTTGACCCTAGCATGACAAGTGTAGGTTAACCTTCAAGTCTTGTCCTCCACAATCCATACTGAAGTTCACCTTCAGTCTTGCGGGCAGGCCTATGAAGAAGCACACCCTAGATTGAACAACAGTGACTCTGTCACTGAGGTCACAGGACCCTTGAGAAGGGCAAGCTCTAGGGCGGTGCAACCGGTGTGACCGCACCAGGTGCTGACTTTGGCTGGAGGCATCATGTTCGCAAGTATATTATGGTTTTAAAAGCGCTTGCTGCCTCTTTCCTGGCCTCCAGCAATTTCCGGCAACAATAAAAATGTCATGATGAATCTGGTGATTAATGTGCTTCCTAGAGAGAGATCGGAGTTTTGTCTAGTGGAAGTTTTGTCTCATGGAAAGGTAGCTCAGAGGGTTAATGTGCCTACTGCATGAACATGTACCATGCAGATCACAAAGTGCACATAATGTAAATAGGTCAGTGGGCTACTGCTTAAAATCCTAACATAGAACAGTGAGCTATTAACTGTCATCTAAGAGCTGCATACAAACTACTGCAAGGTATAAATTAGAGTGTTATGTTTCCCCCCCCCCCCAGTCTTTGATTATCCTAATGTTGCAAAAAGTGTTCTTTTGGATAACAATCAATTCGGATTATTAAAGAGAACCTCCAACCATGGCATTACGTTTTAAATTCTGAGTTTGTGTTTCTCCAGACCAATCACTATTAAACTATACGGCCTACTAGTATGGTTGTCATGTGACTCCTACACCTTGTTGTCCTTAGTCTTATGTAACATTTTGTATACAGTGATTTACACACATATTGATTGTCTCTGTGTAATGTGTGTGATGTAAAGTTCTCTGACACCCTACAATGGTATGAGTGGCTCTGTAAATCAAATTAAACGCATCTGAGAGTGTGTGGTTATGGATACTTATGGGGCACTGTTAAAGGGTGGTAGTGAGGGAATCCATGGCAGAGGTGGTCATTGGGGGACACTAACAAACGTTAATGCACATGGCGCCACCAGTGCCACCCCTGCCCTTGAGGCCAGTCTGCCTCACCCATAGGTTCCTCCATTGGCCATGTTTCAGCAGTAGTAGCTGCAACTCACCAGGGATTGGCAATGCAGGATTTGCACGCACCCCAAACTAAGTTTGCAAACATCACAGTCTCTCTGCTTCATTCACAAGCACTTTTAACATTTGCTGCCTGCTGTGGGGCCACTAGAATTAATTATGCAGCTAAGGAGGACAAAATGATGATGCAGTGTGACTAAATTATACATAAAAAAAAGGCTGCAGCGTGGTGTGGTATATTTTCTGATATTTTATTATTTTGACATGTGTACACATACTAACAGTCTCTGGAAAGATTTGGCCTTATTAGTACCGTTGTAACATACAAATGCAGCAGCGAGAAAGGTGATCAGTCAACCTTTGCAACAGGCCATCCACTCTGCAGCAACACAAGTCAAATTTTGTATTACCTTTTGATACATTTGAGCTACAAAGAATATATTAGTTTAAATTGTCAGATCATGCAGCAGATCTTGTATTATGAGGCAAATATGACAAAGCCATAATTATTTAGAAAACATTTGCAAACTAGGATATTTTGCCATTCATCTTTGAACTGCTGTTGTGGAAAAAGGGAGAAGTGCTGATGACAGAAACTCCATGGCTCGGAGACAAATGGCTTGTGCTTCTACATTTTATTGTATTTGGGGACATTCTATGATTAAAAGCATATCCCTCTTTGTGAATGTATTTCAATGTCAATAACTCATTATAACCTCAAATAATCATGTGTGTCCATTGGTTGACTAAACTGGTCAGTGAAATGGCAAACAAATACTAAAAATTGGGATGTTTGCTCATTTTGGCCACACCTCTGGCCCCGCCCACTGACCCAATCCTTTGGTTATTCTCGCCGTCTGATTCTCCGCCCACAGTACCCCTACTTTTTGTCCCCAAGTTCGACCACTGGTCAAGAGCAGTGCTAGGTGAATACATTTGGAGATGGCCTTCTCGGTCTTAGATCATGGCATCAGGCCAAAAAGATAAACCCATAGATGACGCGTAATGCACCTTTTAGTTAGGCCCTTAACTTTATGCACCACCATAACCCAAAAGCCTGTATTGTGAAGCAGGCCTATATCATGTGAAAGGACTTGGAGGCTGCCTTTTCAGCCCCACATGTATAGGTTATAAACACCCAGGTAAATGGTGAGCAGTCTCGACCGGATCAAATTGAACTTTGTATTTCTTGAGACATTTGCTTTAAAGCTCAGGGTTGCTGCCCATTCTTGGTCAGTAAATTCATGTCCGAGATCTGTCTTCCACCCTGCTCTTATTTCAGTCAATTTGCATTTGGTAACCCCCCCCCCGATGAACATGGATTTCTCGTTTCTTTGAGTCTGCTAGTGTCAGCAAGTCATGCAACAAGCTGTCCATTTTGGGAATATTGTCCCCCAGACCCATGTCAGGCTGGCCACTTTCATTCAGGATGCTTGAGTTAGAAATGTACCTACTGATATGCCGGCTGCAGTCTTAAGTCATGTAAAGATAATCAGTACGCCTGAGTCACGTAGATCTCCAACGATGTCGCCTCTGCTTCGGTCCATGCCTTCATATGTGCCTGTGTGGCTACTTCGTGAAATCTGGACAACTCTTCCCTCAGGCTGAGGCCAATGCCCAACCACTCAAGGCGGGTAGATAAATAGTCAAGTTAAAAAGTGGGAAGTCCCGAGGCTGCCCTCCTCCATGGGTAAAGAGCTTGTGGCGTGAAACTCTACATCCATCTGGTCCCAAGCAGAGGTCGGCATATCATGAGTTCAGGTAGCAAGATAGCTGCACCTTAACGGACATAGGAACTCTGGCAAAAGAATACAGTAACTGAGGTACGATTATCCTCTTCGAAGTTGCAAATGTACCCAGCGTGGACAGGTGGGATGGCTCCAGAACACTGTTAAAGCTTGGGCTGTTTTATATGGCCCTAATAGCATTAGCAGGTATCACGTCTTCTACAGCCCTTGTAAACCTTGCCTTCTAAGTGTACTCCCATTTTAATGCACAGGTTGTGACCTGTACAGCGTCAATCCATCGGTAAAGGGGAAGATAGAAGATTTGTCACGATTGATAACTAGACTGGAGATGGTGCAGAATAATCTTAAGTGTTCTAAGGTCGGTACCAGGTCCACTTTGCAATCACCCAGGTAAAGACACGATTGATAACTAGACTGGAGATGGTGCAGAATAATCTTAAGTGTTCTAAGGTCGGTACCAGGTCCACTTTGCAATCACCCAGGTAAAGAAGGGCATCATTCGCTTATCGGAAGGAAGCATTCAAATCTCCCCTGTCATTTCCCCAGGTAGGCCCCATTTGTCTACCTGCTCACCAGGGACTCCATGGCTAAGGCAAACAGCAGCAGGGATAGAGGGCAGCATTTTCGAATACCCTGCTTTACCACAATCCGGTCAGATGTCCTGACCCTTGCTGTGCTGGAAGAGTCGAGCAACTGAATCCCACCATTATTCCTACACCAAATTCTATGTGCTGCAAAACCTGAAAGGGGTATATATCCCCAGGCCAAAGTGTCAAAAGCCATCTTCATGTCTATGATGGCTACCACCGAGTAACGGACTGGGCTATCATTCCGACTGTGGCGTCAATGAGAGATGAAAGCGCGTGCACAGGTTTGAGGAGGTGCACATGCCGGGTACGATGTCACTCTGATCAATGTGGGTTAAAGGTGGTAAGAGTTGCAAGACTAGAATTTTCCCAAGAACTTTGAATTTAATGTTAGTCATGGAAAGAGGGCAGTAATAGGATTGGTCAATGGGCTCACCACCTTGTTTTGGTCGAACAATGATAATGGCCTCATGAGTAAAAGGAGAGATGGGACTGACACACCTGGCCACTTTGTTAACGTCCTAAAGAGGCTGTGCCATTTGGCCTTAGACGGTTTTGTGGGAAGCCAACTGGGATACTGCACATTTAATTTTAGAGCGCATAATGTCGTAACCTCTCTTTGCTCTAAAGACCGCCACCTCCGCTCCGACGCACAGGTTCTTGTCAGTGCCAATTTCCCTAGAGGCATTCTGCAATGAGTATACTTGGAAATGTAGCATTCATTTCAATAAGTGAGCAATCGGCCTTTACAAACACACAAGCAGAGGGCAGGGGCTACTTAGAACAGCACCCAACAGATTGAATTGTGTCCTAAAGTAACAAAAAGGTGCACGAAACCAGGGAGTACTTCCCTCTATACTCCCCACAATATGGAACAAAGTCCCACAACGAATAATACTGCAAAAAGGTTTCAGCACTCTTATGCATACATAATGCTATATCATATTACAGTCCACAAATTATTTGCAAAATGAAGAATTGTCCAATTCCTGTCACACATTACACTTTGATGGGAGTGAGGAGCGGTTATCATGCTAAAAAGATTAATTTTTAAGAGGGTAAAAGGGAATATATTTAACGACCTGTCATCTCACTTCCCCATCGTCAGCATATAAATACAAAACAAAGATGACCGGTCCTATGTGTGTGCTGCTGTATTAGTAACCAAGAACCACAGAACTCATGCAAAGAGTGAGTGAGTTACATCTGGCTGAGATATTCCCATCAGCCCACCCTTCTGGCGGAATCTCATCACGTGGGATTTGTTAGTCCATCCAAAAGCCGCCCAAGCCATCAGCTGATGGTGCGGATATGGATATTGGAAAGAAACTCTAGCCAGAATGTTACTCAGAAGATGGTGCTAAAGGTGTGCAGTGCAGTGCTCTAGTGAAGTGATGATTAAAATTAACTACTTGGACAAAAAATGTGTTTAATAGGGATTGTCCAAGTGCCAAAGTTAAAACCACGCCTGGTAGTCTGAATCTATAACTACACTATTGCGCTGTGCAGGATGGTCAACATGTTTCAGCCAAATGGAAACTCTATCCGGCTTTCTTCAGGACCTTAGTGATGGTAAGCAACTGCAACAAGTGTGATATAAATGTGAAAAGGAATATTTTAAGAAAAGATGAAGTGCTTTTAAATACTTATATCTACCAGGAAATTGGAGCCCCAATGTACACTGGAAGAAGTAAAGTGTCTTTCTCCTGTTGGAAAAACATTCAAAACAAACACATATTTACATGTAAATCTACAAAGTTACAAAGAAACTGTACAGACACCACAACTGCGTAAGTAAACTATACTCCGCTTTAACATGAGCATAATAACTCTATCACAGAAAGGAATTCCCTCTCCGTAATACTCACCCAGCTTTGCATGGGAGACGACCTCACCTCACCCGGCAACCGCTCGGGAATATGAGGCCCCGCTCTAGTGTGCAAAAAAAAGAAACCGTAGGGCATAATCAACAACCACTGTCTTGTATGCCCCAGCAAATCGCTACTGCATCTAAACCCCAACAATCTGTTGTGGGCACCAGCCTATCATCCTGTGTCTCAAATCCCCAGGTGTTGGCAAAAGGGGAACAAAGAACCCATACTCCAGTGGATCCCAAAGGATGTTAACATTATCTTTAGAGAGAATGGGACGCTATTTGCTAGCCTGCCAAACCTTGACAAAATAGTTAAAGTAGTTAAGAAATGAATATAGGTCCTACTTGGTCGGAAACTAGACCTTTCTTACTTCGATAAATATTAGTAACCCATTATGCGAAGGAGCCTTACCTGTCCGTCGGTACCTCTCTCTGTCATCCGAGAGGAAGTGGAGGTACCGATCGGACTTCTCATTTCCATTTTATAATGCGGCTGATTGGTTAATTTTCTCTGATTGCCCGCCAAAAAAAGAACCCGTCTAAGTGATTACGAGGATCATGTGTCATTGAGCATGTGCGTAGCCAGCTTCGTTTGCGACTGATCGTTAGAGCATGCGCGGAAGAATGCTAGCTTCAACCAGGGCTTTGCAGAGTAGAAGAGTGAACACTGTGATCTAGCGCATGCAACGAGCTCTCTTAAACGAAAACAGAGGTGGCAAAACATTGGTTTGGGCTACATTAAAAATGTCCCAATGTTTGCGTACAGGATTCAGAAGACAGTACGCAAACATTGGGACATTTTGAATGTAGCCCAAACCAATGTTTTGCCACCTCTGTTTTCCTTTAAGAGAGCCCGTAGCCTACGTGACAGCCTTCTCCATACTAGACCTAGAGCACAAGTGACAGAAACATCTAATACACTCTGGAATCTCCAGCCAGTGCGTGGCCACTTTCCCTGTGGCTCCTGCAGTGCTTGCCCCCAGACTTATAAAGCTGACAAAATCGATTTGGTTACAGGGAAACCATGGTTGCTTAAAAAACACACCAATTGCAACACGGAAGGTGTTATATACATAATAACCTGTCCATGCTCATTAAGGTACATTGGCCACACCACACGCAAAATGAAGGTTCGAATCAGCGAACATAAGAGCACGATTCGGTGTCATAAACAGTCTACCTGCCTTACTAACCACTTTCTGTCTATGAAACATAAGGCAGAAGATTTCAAGTGGGTGATTTTGGAACACCCTCACATTCCACAACACATTAGTGACAACTCAAGGTTTCTAATCGTAAAGGAGCAAAAATTGATTTTTAGACTCCAAAGTGACAGCAAGGGATTGAACGATACCATCCCGTGGGTGTCTCTCTAGTAGATTAGACCACTTTTACATACATTTTTCTGATCAATATATTCTTACTTGAGAGATATAGTTACATCAAGAGACAGAGAGAATCATGATCTCTCCTCTTGTCTCTCCCCCTCCTGTCACTGGAATATCCCTTCACACTACTAAACATTGCCTGTGAGTTAAGGGCTATATAGTCATACACGATGGTTACAACGGAAGATCAGTGTCTCCTCACCGGGACACTTGCGCTGAATGTCCAAGAACTGAGATTCTTCCCTTCTTTTCATTCAGCAACCATACATAATATGAGGCTGCTATTTGATGCGACAACATGGGGTCTGTTAGTACTATGCATGCCTCCCCCCCCCCCTTTTTTGATCGCGAAGATATCACACTTTGACTAAAGGGACATTAGACTTTAGCTACTGTGCCTGCGCTAGGTGTTAGCGTTCCGTTTAATTTCGTGACGCAGGGCAGGGCGGGGCTTTTTCGATCTTTTGCGCATGCGCTAGATCACAGTGTTCACTCTTCTACTCTGCAAAGCCCTGGTTGAAGCTAGCATTCTTCCGCGCATGCTCTAACGATCAGTCGCAAACGAAGCTGGCTACGCACATGCGCAATGACACATGATCCTCGTAATCACTTAGACGGGTTCTTTTTTTGGCGGGCAATCAGAGGCAATTAACCAATCAGCCGCATTATAAAATGGAAATGAGAAGTCCGATCGGTACCTCCACTTCCTCTCGGATGACAGAGAGAGGTACCGACGGACAGGTAAGGCTCCTTCGCATTCTGGGTTACTAATATTTATCGAAGTGAGAAAGGTCTAGTTTCCGACCAAGTAGGAGCTATATTCATTTCTTAACTACTTTAACTATTTTGTCAAGGTTTGGCAGGCTAGCAAATAGCGTCCCATTCTCTCTAAAGATAATGTTAACATCCTTTGGGATCCACTGGAGTATGGGTCCTTTGTTCCCCTTTTGCCAACACCTGGGGATTTGAGACACTGGATGATAGGCTGGTGCCCACAACAGATTGTTGGGGTTTAGATGCAGTAGCGATTTGCTGGGGCATACAAGACAGTGGTTGTTGATTATGCCCTACGGTCTTTTCTTTTTGCACACTAGAGCGGGGCTTCATATTCCCGAGCGGTTGCCGGGTGAGGTGAGGTCGTCTCCCACGCAAAGCTGGGTGAGTATTACGGAGAGGGAATTCCTTTCTGTGATAGAGCTATTATGCTCATGTTAAAGCAGAGTATAGTTTACTTACGCAGTTGTGTTGTCTGTACAGTTTCTTTGTAACTATGTAGATTTACATGTAAATATGTGTTTGTTTTTAATGTTTTTCCAACAGGAGAAAGACACTTTACTTCTTCCAGTGTACATTGGGGCTCCAAGTTCCTGGTAGATATAAGTATTTAAAAGCACTTCATCTTTTCTTAACATCTTCCTTTTCCCATTTATATCAGACTTGTTGCAGTAGCTTACCATCACTAAGGTCCTGAAGAAAGCCGGATAGAGTTTCCATTTGGCTGAAACATGTTGACCGTCCTGCACAGCGCCATAGTGTAGTTAAAGATTCGGACTACCAGGCGTGGTTTTAACTTTGGCAATTGGACAATCCCTATAAAACACATTTTTTGTCATCACTTCGCTAGAGCACTGCACTGCACACCTTTAGCACCATCTTCTGAGTAACATTCTGGCTAGAGTTTCTTTCCAATATCCATATCCGCACCATCAGCTGATGGCTTGGGCGGCTTTTGGATGGACTAACAAATCCCACGTGATGAGATTCCGCCAGAAGGGTGGGCTGATGGGAATATCTCAGCCAGATGTAACTCACTCACTCTTTGCATGAGTTCTGTGGTTCTTGGTTACTAATACAGCAGCACACACATAGGACAGGTCATCTTTGTTTTGCGGTTATCATGCTGCCAAGGAATCGCGAAACTATAAAGAATTAACTTGGATAGGAACATTACAAGATGTGATGCAACACTTTTTGTCGCCATACTACTAAGCCCTGAAGAAGTCTATCAGTAGACGAAACGCGTTGGCTATGGTTATGCTTTTTTGGAACTGTGGAGTGAATCCTGTGATGAAATAAATAAAGTGAAAACTGGATTTGAAAAACACACAACAGGAATTGGACAATTCTTCATTTTGCAAATAATTTGTGGACTGTAATATGATATAGCATTATGTATGCATAAGAGTGCTGAAACCTTGTTGTAGTAGCAATCAGCCTTGTCTTGGTCATTATGTCTCATTGATGCATTCAGAATCAGCGTTAGTCAGCCTGTCCAACAGTCTACTAGCTTTGTCAGCTTGATAATTATATAGAATCCGCCTATTTGAGGTTTCAGTGTAGAATGCCCTTTTCTGTAAAAAGAGTTGCTTTCTATAGTGTGTTCTTTGACAGCTTAAATTCAATAGCTTTCAAGCTCCCTTCTAATTTTATTTCTCCTTACAGCACCCTGTGTACATTGGAGGATGATTTAATATAAATATTCCTAAGGAAGATCTTGAATGCCTCACTTTTAATGAGTGTGTTGCTCACTATATTTTCTCGCAAACAGAAGCTTGTCTTCCTCAACTGTCTCCCTGTTCACCATGTCTCTTAGGGCCCGTGGTTGAAGTCTCCTGCTAGGGTGACATGAGAGGGGTCTCTCCCAGTGCATCGCTACCAACAAGGGATTGTGGTCTGAAATCGTTGTCGCTACATATTCAGATTGTGGTAATAATTCAAGTAGATGTGGGGAGCAAGTACATTTGTCAAGTCTGGTGTGCTGGTTGAGTAAGGAAGAATAAAATAAGCATTCCCCATCTGAGGAGTGTGCTGTTGGCCATATGCCGGTCAGGTCTCAGCCAACCTCTGAGTCGTCAGTTTGCCAGTGAGTGCCCGAGGACTTGACCGGCAGTGCTCGGTGGAACCTGTCTAGTCACTCACTGAGTCAGTGTTGGTGGGTATGGAGTGGCTGCTAGAGAGGGGGATGAGATTATCCAAGAACACAGACTGCATGGCATTTGGGGAACGCGTCGAACAGCAATAACTGCTTCCATTCTATTTTCCCAGATGTTAGTATAAATCTGGCTTTGGCGTCTTTGGGTTCTTTAGATAGAATAAAGGGGGTTCCTGGTATAATCGGTTGACTATGCCGAGTACAACGTGCAGTTCAGTTGCCCCTTCATCGTTGCCTCAAGCACTCATGCTCAGATGTGGTTTAGTGTGTTTCCTGCAACGAACAAAACAAAAGTGATACTGTGCCTCCTGAGAAGTGTCCTATGATCTATTCATCACAATGGAGGCAAAGATGAGAGAAAAATGTACTACGGTTTGACACATTGCAGCTAGACAACTTGCTGCGCTGTTATGCTCCAAATGAAGAGAGCAGGAACCAACCGGCAACGAGTAGAAGGAGTAGGTGCTTCGACGTGGCGGCTCTTCTGACGATTGTGTGACTACGAAGGCCACAACCCCTCCTTCTGACCGAATCCTCGGCATCCCCTAAAGTCTAGGGTACATGACCATTTGCGCATGAGGATATCCCAAGTAGGATACACAGTGCGCCAGTAACTGCAAGATGCCTTTTTTAGGTCGAGGTAATATCCGGTCTGCCGAAGGCAGAACCGGAAGTAGCGAGATTTAATGTTGCTTAGTGTGGACTATTTGTCCCGCCTCTGTTTTTGCCCCTCTCCCATTGGCTGGCTTCCTAAATGGAGGCCAGCCATTGGAGGAAAGAGCTGTCCGTCCGAATAGGCTCCGTCTTTTTCGGATTTGGGGGCGTACATTTTGCTGTTCTTTCGCCAGTGACGTCACCCGTCACTCAGAACAACAAAACACACGCCCCCAAATGCGAAAATTACCATGCTTTCTCCGAGGCATTTCTGCTTTGCCTCGGAGAAAGACGGTGGTGGGTTCCAGAGCTGCTCTGCTCGTCCCCCCTCCCTCTGCAGCTCTCCTCTGTCCCGCTCCCCCCCTCCCTCCGCAGCTCTCCTCTGTCCTGCTCCCCCCCCTCCGCCCGCAGCTCTCCTCCTTCCCACTCCCCCCACTCCCTCTGCCCGCAGCTCTCCTCTGTCGCGCTCCCCCCCTCCCTCCGCCCGCAGGTCTCCTCCGCCCCACTCCCCCCCCCTCCTCTTTGATTTGATGGCTTAATAGCATGGATACTTAACGTGAACACCCTGCCTGTTTTCACTTAAGCCTTTTCAAGAACAAGATGGAAAATGATACCCTGCGAGGTCAGAGCAAGCCGAGGGAACAATGGAGAGGCAGGTTTAATGCATTAGGCATGTATTGTGAGAATGTTTAGCTGCGATTCCCTCTCAGGAACCATTGAAGGTCCGCAGGGGCGAGTGCCGGGGGCACAGAGACGGTAGCGTGGGGCTGTGCCAGCGCCACAGTGTGGTATGGTGAGGGGCTTCTAAGCGCAGGCATCCGCCAGCATCTTCTGCCGGATCCACCTCGCTGGTGTTCGGAAATCGGACTTCATTCAACTCTAGCAAAGACAGGCATTTCATTGAATATTGGGAAGGTTGTCGGGGTCCTTCGACAAAGACTGCTTTCAAGGGTGCCAGGAACACGTTTGGCTTTTGCAACAGCACCACACTGCGGCAGAAACACGAAGTGGACGATAGCCCGCAGTGTGATTGTATGAGCATGCATTTTTCTAAGCCATCGTTTCCACTATATTTTATGCCCTCTACAAGTCCCCAAGACAAACCCGTCGGATAATTTCAAGAGGTTCTTCCGCACGAGCACGCTTCTCGTCTGATGGGTTCTGCGAATTTAACGTGTGCCTAGGTGCCTGGCATCCCGCTGAAAGCCGGCAGGGGCATAATGCAAGTCCCACACCTTCTGCGGAGCAGTGGCCCCCAAAGTTTCTGGGGCTCCCAACTTTTACGGGGGTGGGGGGCGGCGCATTCAGCCTAGGGTCAATACATATTTGTGAGATGTGGGAGACTACAGAGCCCCTCTTTACATTCTATAGATGACCCTTTCAGTTAGTGTAACGCCACTGAAGGCTGACCTCGAACACTATATGCGTCTAGAATGGAGCACGAACACACGCATTTGAGCAGGGCGCCCTTGTCTCTGTCCAGCCGCGTCCAGGGCAGCGGTTTTTCCCCTCCTGCTGCTCGCCGCGCTGCCGACGGCTCTCCTATTCGCTATCCTAACGTCCCAGCAATAATGCGCATTTCAGCTTCAGTGTGATCACAAACAATCCCGAACCAGGAGTTGAAGGAATCACCCTGTGCACAAGAGCACAGGTGAGTCTGCACGTGGAATGGGGTGCATGGGAAAATGCGATATAACCAGACCCGCCGCAGCGCCAGCCTTGTGCATGGCCCCTTCGGGACTGCACAGGTGCGAGGAGGGTACTGGAGGACACAGGGTATATACCCCCTCCGAAGTATGCATGTGGGGTGGGAGCACGCGGCGGCCCATGAGGGGATACAGGCTGTCTTAAAATATTATGATATAGCGGCCGAGGGTGAGGAGCGTCAGCGTGGGAAGTTATATCATAATAATTTAAGAGAGCCCCCCCTGCCATTAAAGCCAGCAAACCAAGGACCCCAGCAGCTCCCCCCCATCCTCCGATGCCCCCCTGCAACGTCAATGGTCGGCTGATATTGCGGGCAGTTACCAACAACTTTCCTTTCCCCTTCCGCCACATCCTTTAGCTATCCCACCAACTCTTAACCTTTACTCGCATTGCCCCTCTATGCGCGTCCCTTCCCTCTCCTTGTTCCTCTGACCCATTGCCGAGCAGGACCCAAGTTGATCTCCAGATGGTGACCCTCCCTCCCCTTGCGCCTCACTCTCCATACTACCAGCCCCTACCGCCCCCCCCGCGCCCTTCTCCCGCCCGTTGCACCCTCTGAGTTAAAGGACTGTAACTCGCCCCACCTCTGGACTAGCATACAGCTATTGAGACAACCCTTTCAGGGATTCTCGGATATCCTCGCCTGTCCAGCGGATTTTCACAACAGTTAGTACGATGCCAACAAGAACACCTCTGCCCACTGTGCACGAGCGGGACACGGAAAATGTGAGTATTCTGTGGGGAACTTGTTATTAGTGAGCCATCCGTCCTTGAAAATAGCTTGGGTGACTTAGGATATGGTATATTGAGATTAGTAGCGCTCTAACGAGGCTGTTCTGGAAAATCTGGCATAGTTTGAGCTTCATTTAATCAGCGCTGGACGTGAAGAACGTTTTGTAGTTTCCTGCTTGAATTGGTTATGTTATTTATTGATTGCACATGAGTATCTGTCAATTGAAATGATAATTTGATAGCAGTCCTCCTGAGTGCCTTAAATGACCTGAGCCAGTGCACTTTCATCTTTTGTAACCTGGGCATGCCGCTGTTTTGTGTATACACCCTCCAGTGTAACCTGAGCAAGCCATGACACAGTGTATGTCTAACCTATACTTCCTGGGTCTGAGTATGATTATTTCTTTTTAAGCTAAGTTGTCCTGATCTTGCATGTGTGCAGTGTGCACTCTACTCTCCTGTGTATTGTGATCAAGTTTGTCTTGTCCATGCATCTTCCTGTTATGTATAAGTTGCATGGAAAAGTAAGTCTGTCCTATCGTTCTAGCATGCTCAGGAGTATGCCTCAATATCTGGGAGGCTGTCCCCCTGGCTGTGCTTGCTCTCCTGCCCCTTGGCTGTGCTTGCTCGCCTGCCCCCTGGCTGTGCTTGCTCTCCTGCCCCCTGGCTGTGCTTGCTCTCCTGCCCCCTCGCTGTGCTTGCTTCCCTGCCCCTTGGCTGTGCTTGCTCCCCTGCCCCCTCGCTGTGCTTGCTTCCCTGCACCCTCGTTGTGCTTGCTTCCCTGCACCCTCGCTATGCTTGCTCCCCTGACCCCTGGCTGTGCTTGCTCTCCTGCCCCCTGGCTGTGCTTGCTTCCCTGCCCCCTCGCTGTGCTTGCTTCCCTGCCCCCTCGCTGTGCTTGCTTCCCTGCCCCCTCGCTGTGCTTGCTCTCCTGTGTGTGTGTGTGGCTCTGTGTGGGGGTAAATGCAATATGTCATGCATTTGCGAGCGATTAAGCTATTGGCATTGTAAATGACAATGCCATTTAGTTATGATTTAAAAAAAAAAATGTCATGAGCAATGCCAATAGCTCTACCTTTAATAATGCCGAGACCATTGCATTGTAAATGCTTGTTTTAAGATGGCCTCTTTGTACTACGCCTGTTTCTCAGTCCTTCTCTGTCAGCAGAAGCGCCAATTCTGCATTTCAATTATATGTGTTTTCCCGCAGGTGTGCTCCATTGCGCATCTCAAGCTGCTCTGATGATAAAGTAGCCTTTGATCGAGTTATGATGCCAGGCACTCTGGAATGCGCAATTTATCATCAATATTGCAGCAGGTTCACCCTGCGACAGTTCGCAGCCATTAACATAAGTACGGTATTTAATAGGCGTTTGTTAATCGCAGCGGTGATGATGCATTCATGCGATTGAACAGCAAGAGCATCCGTAGACATTCTCACCTGCTCCTCGATGACAGTAAATGTAATGATTCATGACTGTCTGTCATAAACTGTGATACTTCCCCACAGTCCTGCATCATATGATAAAAATCTGCATGAAAGTATCTACAGCATGCACAAAGGTCAGCGGCCTCAGGATCTAGCCTGGCAATTCCAGCCAGAGCAAAATAAGTTTGGTGCAAGCAAAAAAAAAGAAAATGGACTACCTCTGCGAGGCCTGAAAATAGAGCCCGATAGAGACCCGTTTCGAGGCCCCCTGAAAATAACTGCTGGTGCTCAGACCCAGACAGACCCATCCAACTTAAAACCCCGGTGTCACCTATGGCATGCTCCGCTCCTCCGTATCAGATGCTTCTGAGTCTGAATCTCATTCCTGTGCAGTGGCATATGCATCTGTGTGGATCTGTGAGGAGATGAAAGGCCCTCCGGATGCTGCCCTCAAGCCCTGCTGTTCTCCTTCAACTGTGGTCTCTATGATGGGTTATACCCTTTTCACTTTTAGTCGCCTTACTCCGACACTGCTATGTCGGGGTCTAGGTAACAAGCTCTCCTGTAGCGCCATATTCAGCATCCTATGTTTTCATTGGCTTCTTTGGGCTCTGGGAAGGATGTATGAAATGAAATGAAATGAAATGAAAAATTGCACTTGTATAGCGCATAACTACCCAGAGGCCTCGCATGACATTACAACGCATACTTTTACATCGCATGCCTTTACAACGCTGTTTTTACAACGCATGCCTTTACAACGCATAGTACTTTGGGGCGCTGGATAGTGAATAGTTTAATTTACTATTCCAACTCCAGTCCCCGTGGATAGTAGGGAAGGTGTTGGATAGTAAATTAAACCTATTCCCTATCCTAGAGCGCCCCCCAGCGCAATGCGTTGTAATGGTTTGCGTTGTAAAAGTTGCATCGTAAAGGCACTGCGTGGTAAAAGTTGCGTTGTAAAGGATGTTTCCCTCTGGGAATGAGTGCTTTGTTTGCCAAGATGTTCTGCTTGGCTAGGAACAGTAGCATGTAACTGAAAACTGAAAACAGTCTTGTTAAGTCTCTTCTTTACTTCCTGGAAGGAATTTCGTTTGCTGAACATTGCTGTGAAGGTGGGAAGCAGTGACACCGTGGTGTTCACCATGGCGAATGATCCTTTGCTTTGTGTCCACCGGACAAGTAGGTCACATTCTCTGTAGGTAAGCAGTTATCCACTGGCTGGCCTGACCTGGTCCCTAGCTACACTCACCTACACACCAGTCTCTTGCTGCTTCCAAACAAATGTCACCCGTGCACCTCCACCTCTCGGTTGCTGTTGTTATGCACACCGTGTGGTCCTGGCAGGGCTCCCTCTCCTAGTTCTAGGTCACTCACTGCACCATTAGCTGGTTCATAGCTGTGATTGTCCCAACAGTGATTATCCAGTGACAGTCATACCCATGAGTGTCCAGCTCACTGCTCCGCATCCTACATTGTTAGGCCTCATCTGCCCATGGTCTGCATTGGCCACCAAGTGTCTTCTACATCTGATTGGGCAAAGAGGGTGCTTGCCAAGTTGTCTCCCAAGGGATGTATGCAGCGATCCACCCTGGGTGACATCTTGTGAATCTGGGACCAGCTGCAGTTCTCTTTGCAGAGCTGTGCTCCAGATAGCCCCACTTAGTTCAAAGACTCTTCTCCCTTCTCTAACCTCCTCTTCCTCCCACGTTAGGGTCTTCGTGTAGGGGCCCACCAATCAAAGAAGAGAATTTACTTATAAAGGACAATTGGTGATGTGGGTTCCACCTGCCTCCTAAACAAGGGACATACCCCAGCTCTCCTATTCACAGTAAAAGACCCAGACAATCACTAGGGCACCACCTTATAGTACCATCACGCAGAGCAATCCACTGTGTTTGTGCTCACATGGAGCCTTAGGCTCACTCATCGCCCCATAATCTGATTTTTGTGACGTATCACCAAGGACATTACAGATGGCACAACTTACTTCATCCGCGTCCAGCCACTCCCATGGGCTAGATTAGGAGCATTTCAAGCCCCTCAGCTACTGCACTTGGCTGGTTCCAGAATTGAGGCTGACATTGCCCATTTGACATGTCTTTGCTCATTGCAAAGCATGAGGTTTCCCAAGGTTTCTCAAGAGAAAAAAAATGAAGGAGCAGCAAGATCATGGCATACCATGCAGCCTTAAAATCTGCCATCACAGCACACCACGGCTTCATCAGAACAACAAAGAAATCAGCCATCCAAGAAAACATCAACGGCAACGCACACAACAGCAAGAACTGTTTGTCGTGGTCAAAGAATTCGCTAAATCCAGCACAGAGACAGTAGACATTCTCAAGTCTCAAGACCTTTGCGACAACCTCTCCACCTTCTTCCACCACAACAGCTTTAAAACCCAAGACCCATCCCACCCACAACCCCTGCACCCAATGGCTCCAAACCCCAGCAGACATTGACCGATAGGACTATCCTCACCTTTGAGAACACCCTCAGGATCATGAAGAGCATCCGCTCCAGAGCCTCCTCGGATCCTTGCCCTCACCACATCTTCAACATAGCCGGCACCTCCATTGCACCCAAACCCTGCTACACCATCAACTGCTCTATTGAGTCCGCAACCTTTCCGGAAGACTGGAAGCATGCTGAGATCAACCCCCTGCTGAAGAAACCCTCTGCCAACCCAATTGACCTCAAGAACTACTGACCTATCTCTCTGCTCCCCTTCCTAGCCAAAGTCATTGAGAAAGCCAACTCTCCAAGTTCATTGAAATGAACAACATCCTGGACCTCTCCCACTCGGGCTTCCGAAGCAACTACAGCACCAAGACCGCTCTCCTTGCCGCGACAAACAACATCCGCACCCATCTCGATGGAAGCAAGACTACTGCCCTCAACCCTCTACCCTCTGCTCAAGACTCCACAATGCCAGCATCCACGACTAAGCCCTAGAATGGATCCGCTCCTTCCTCACTGGGCAAACGCGGAAAGTCAGACTTCTGCTGTTCAACTCAATCAATCAATCAGTCAATTGTTAAGCGCACTACATACCCGCGAGGGTCTCAAGGCGCTGGGGGAGGGGGGAGGTGGGGGCCGCTACTGATCGAACAGTCAGGTCTTTAGTGTCCTCCTGAAAGTCAGCAGGTCTTGGGTCTGTCGTAGGCTCAGTGGGAGGGTGTTCCATGTCTTGGCGGCGAGGTGGGAGAAGGATCTCCCGCCGGTGGTTGTTCTTTGGATGCGCGGGATGGTGGCGAGTGAGAGGTCGGCGGAGCATAGCTGGCAGTTGGGGGTGTAGAAGGAGAGCCGTCTGTTGAGGGAGGCTGGGCGGGTCTTGTGGAGTGCCTTGTGTGCGTGGATGAGGAGCTTGAAGGATATCCTCTTGTTGAGGGGGAGCCAGTGCAGGTTTCTCAGGTGGGGGGTGATGTGGCTGTCTCGTGGTACATCTAGGATCAGTCGTGCCAAGGCGTTTTGGATGCATTGTAGTCGATTGATGAGTTTGGTTGGGGCTCCTGCGTAGAGGGCATTTCCGTAGTCGAGTCTGCTGCTGACGAGGGCCTGGGTAACTGTGTTTCTTGTATCTGTCGGGATCCAACTGTAGATCTTGCGGAGCATGCGGAGGGTGTTGAAGCAAGAGGAGGAGACTTGCTTGGTCATTGAGAGATGGGTCGGAAGTTCTTGAGGTCTCTTGGGTCTGCCTTGGGTTTTTTGAGTAGAGCGTTGATCTCTGCGTGTTTCCAGTTCTCTGGGAAGGTCGCGGTCTCAAGGGAGAGATTGATGACATTGCGTAGGTGGGGTGCGATGGAGCGGCTTGCTTTGTTGAAGATATGGTGCGGGAATGGGTCTGACGGAGAGCCGGAGTGGATTGTGCTCAGGGTCTTGATGGTGTCATCGACGCTCACGCTGGTCCAGGCTAGCAAGGGGACGTGGTCGATGGTGTGCAGAGGGTCTGTTGTGTTGCTGCCTGTTAGGGCTGTCTGGGTGTTGAAGCTGTCGTGGATGTCTGTTATCTTGCGGTGGAAGAAGGTGGCGAGGGAGTCACACAGGGCTTGCGACGGCGGGATGTTGTTGGTGTTGGAGCTGGGGTTGTAGAGTTCCTTCACGATGTTGAAGAGCTCCTTGCTGTTGTGTGCATTGTTGTTGAGGCGGGCTTTGAAGGAGGTCTTCTTGGCAGCCCTGATGAGGTGGTCGTGGTTGCGGACGGCGTCCTTGTGTGCTGCGTGGCTGTCACGCCTGCCAGTCCTCTGTCTAGATCGCGCTGCAGTCATGCACGCATGCGCGATGGAACGAGTCGGAAATATAGGGCGGACCTCCCCGCACTACGTGGCTTCGCGTTCTAGTGTTTCTCGTGTTTTGTGAGTACGTCACTTCCGGTCGAGCCGCTCCTGTTGTCTGTCCTCAGTTCCTGATTCTGCTAAGCCGGTCACCCCTTCCTCGGTCCTCGGCTATCTTCCAGTTTCCCGTTTCTGCTCCCTGTTTGTACCGCCCTGCTTTACCTTGGAGTCCAAGGCGGTATCCTTGTTTCTTTCCCAGATTTACGAAGCTGCCCCGAGTGGTTAGCTGTCAGGCTCCTGGGCTGGAGATCCGTCTTCCTGACTTTAGCGGGCTCTCGGTGGGGGTATCTGCGGTTCCGCCCGTCGGCCAGACACCAAGTAGTTCCGCCGGCCGGCCGGACTTGTGGAGCACCTGCTGGTGTTCCCCTGAAGGTTTGTGGGAGACGTAGTCCGCCAGGTCCTTTTCTTTTGTTCTTTTCTTTTCTTTTCACGTGGACTCCCTGAGAAGGCTGGTAAACGTTACAGTACTTGGGCTAGAAGACCGGGTAAGGCGCGGTTCTGCGCCATCTTTATTATTTCCACGCTATACCAGGGTAATAGGTTGTGACATTTAACATGTTACCTTCTTGCAGATGAGATTTGAATCTGTCACATAGCCTCTTGTCAGGACAGTCAGTGTTCTTACTATTGGTAAGAGAAACCCTCATTACAGTACTTGAATACTCTCTATGTACCTAAGAACTAATTAATCATACTTGTTATAGATAGATGCACTTCTTGCATCCTATTGCTGAAATAGAAGAGTCACATACATCACGTTTGCTAAGAACACATATGCTATCACTAACACGTAGGTAAGAATCTGCGCTCTGCTTCATATTGTCTCGTCTGAAGGTGAATATTGTACATTTAACCTACCTATTCCCTTTTAGAGCCTGTCTTCACACTGTCTTCACCTTGAGGAACACCAACCAGAAGAGTCCTGTGTTTACCCTTCCTTTCCTTGTTTTGTTCCCTCCTTTCCCTCCATACCACCATTGCGTTCTAGTGCTTTATAGATGCAATAGGTGCAGGGGGAAGGGCAGGGCTTGTCGACGCTTCCTGGCACTCCTGTGGAGAAGACGCTTGGACCCTTACAGTGGCTGTCCGGAGTTTGTTCACTGTGCCAATTCTTCTCTAGTTTCCGGTAGGCTTACTTGGAATCTAGGAGTTCTGCGGTGAACCAGCTGGCCCTCTTGCTGGTGTCTCTGTGGGGGGTTTCTTCAGCGGGCAAGGGTATTGGTGCAGTCATCGATCCAGAATCTGAGGTTGTGGGCAGCGACGTCGGTGTTGGCGGGTTCGGTGGGTGGGCTTAGAGCGAGGTTTGCATGTAGTTGGTCTTCAGTGATTTTGCTCCAGCGGCGGCGGGGGATCTGTTGGGTGCGGTGGTGTGTGGTGGGTTTCTGGAAGGTGAAGTGGATGCAGCGATGGTCGGTCCAGAGGAGATTGGTGGTGTGGCTGACGGAGACGTGCGGGCTTGAGGAGAAGACTGGGTCGAGCGTGTGGCCGGCGGAGTGGGTGGGAGTTGGGACGAGTTGTCTCAGTCCGAGGTTGGCGTGGTTATCAATCAGGCTTGTGGAGTTGTTGTTGTTCTCAAGGTGAAAGTTCAGGTCTCCGAGGAGGATGTAGTCGGTGGAGGTCAGGGCGTGCGTGCTGATAAAGTTGGCGATGGAGTCGCTGAACTGGGGGCGGGGTCCGGGGGGTCGGTAGACGAGGGTGCCTCTGAGGGTGGAGTTGGGGTCTGTGTGGATCTGGAAATGCATGTGTTCGGCAGTGCTGAGCGTGTTGTCGGTGCTAGTCGAGACCCTGATGCTGTTCTTGTGGACGATGGCGATTCCTCCTCCGACTCCGTTGGTGCGGTCTCTGCGGGTGATCTTGTAGCCATCTGGGATGGCTATGGCGATTTCGGGTGCGGAGGAGTTGTCCAACCAGGTCTCTGTCAGGAAGGCGACGTCCGGGGAGGTTGTGTTGAGCAGGTCCCAGAGCTCTACGGCATGTTTGCGTGCGGACGGGTGTTCAGTAGTATGCATCGGAGGTGGTTGAGGTCTTTCTTGGCGGGTGGTTCGTCGGCTCTGTGGCTGGTGCAGCTGCAGTTCCGGCAGGTGAAGGGACCGTGTGTGCGTTTTGGGGCGGCCTTGAAGCAGTTGTAGGTCCATCCGGGGTTGAGAGCATGCAGAGTGCTGGCGTCGTAGTGACGGCGGTCGTCATGACGGGTGCGGGTCCAGGGGTTCTGGCGCTGGGCGCGGTCCAGGCGCGGATGGGCGCAGACAGGCTTGCCGCGTGCCAGCGGCGCAACCGCGCAGCGGCCGGCATGTATAGGGTGGTGGGAGTGAGGAGCAGCTGGGAGGCGGGGGCGGGGCCAGCGAATGGGCAGTCAGGGGGCGGAGCCACAGGGGACGCAGCAGCGGGGGTGGTGAGGGGCGCGAAGGAAACAGAAGGCAAAAGGGCACAACAATTGAGGGGGAAACGAGTGGCACAGTGGGGAGAAAGGTCACAAAAAGGGAAAAAAGGTCACAAGAATACAGGGGGAATGAGTGGCAAAGAAGGCAAAAGGTCACAAGAAGGGCAAAAAGGTCACAGAAAAACGGGGGGAAATGTGTGGCACAGAAGGCAAAAGGTCACAAGAAAGGGCAGAGAGGTCACAAAAAACGGGGGGAAACGAGTGGCACAGAAGGCAGAAAGGTCACAGAAATGCAGGGGCAGCTAAGCAACAGAAGGCAAAAACGGGCAGAGAGAGACGGGGGCCGCGAGGGGAGCAGAAGGAAAAACTGGGCAGAGAGACACAGGGGGCAGCGAGGGGAGCAGAAGGGAAACCGGGCAGAGAGACACGGGGGCAGCGAGGACAGTCAATCACCATTGCTGCCGCAATTCAGGATGGACCTCAAGACCTGGCTCTTCGACTGAACTGCAGACCCACCCCCCCCCCCCCACACACACACACACTTAGCGCCATGAGACCCTCGCGGGTGAGCAGTCGTGCTTTTTAAGATTACTGATTTGATTGATTGAGAGTGTTAAGCTGCCACATGGGAGTCAGTGGTGAAGCAACAGCCAGGGAATTCACTCATTCCTCACCACCTCCTGTGTCTACATTTGCTGCAGCCTCTTCTTATTCCCACTCCGTCTCTGTTCTAACGACCTTGACCTATTTCTTGCCTATTCCTTTCTAGCACCATCTCTCTGTTATGCTTCCATTCCTGCTGTCCATGTATACCTAAAATCATAGGCCACGATCTCTGAATAATGTGGATACCCGACTCCTGTCCGAAGAAATTCAGGGGCATATTACCAACAACAAGCGAAATTTATCGCTAAGTGCGCTTAGCGACTTTTTTTTATCGCTAACTATCGCTGGATATTTTAGCGCAGAAAACATGCTATTAGCAACGTTTTTCTCCATTGCGCTAAAATATCCAGCGATAGCGGCGTAATGCGAGAATATCGCTGAGAACATAGCGATATTCTCGCATTAGCGACGAAATGCTCTTAGCCATGTTATCCACCTCCCATTGGATAACATGGCTAAGAACTGGTCAGAGCAGGCGTTAGTTTTTGGCGATAGCGGGAATATTTCCATCGCTACGCCAGCCTTGTGAATAGGCGATAGCGACGTTTGCGGCTGTAAGCAGTCGAAAACGTCGCTAACGGTTTGGGTACGCCCACTTTGCATGTCATTAGCGATAAATATCGCTGACATGCAAAGCAGGCCACAAACCTCTCGCTATCGCCTTCAAGCTGTCGCTTACTGCTGTTAGCGACAGCTTGATAATGGGGCGATAGAATTTTCGCCGCTTAGCGGCCGAAAACGGCCGGTCAACCGGCGAAAAGTGCCTATCGCCCCCTTGATAATATGCCCCATAGACTCCACTTCTGACTCGTGTTCCTTGCTTTGAAATTGAGAAGATTATTGTAAGTTTAAGAAGAGCAGCGAGGAGAAAGATTGGCTCCTGGGACTACCCTTTCTGTCCCCAGAGGGTCACAGCACATGTGATTTCCGGTCGCCAGAACCGTAACGAGGAGCAGTCACAAGTCAGGGTGGGCCTGACGTGACCACCACAAAAACAGCAAATAGACTAGTGCCCTAGAGCAGTCCAGTACAGATAACAGTAACACAGCCCGGGCCCCTGCGTTAACGCCTCTTTCTAGCTAGGACGGCTGCTTGCAAGCGCCTTGCTAAATACAAATTACTGTTAATGCCGTGACGTGTGATTAGGAATGTTATGTCAAAGTTAATACATACAAACAACGGAGCATTACATTGGTTCATTTACATACATTTATTGCATACATGCACACATTCATAAATACATGTCTACTCATACATATTTCACTGAACAGTTTATGTACAATATTCGCCGCGTACACTTTCTCTTACATGCGCATTAACTCCAATATACATAATGTTCACTTCACGGCAGATTGACATACTTTTCCTGTCCTCTTAGACAGAATTCAATCTCTGTCGCACTTTTTTTTATTACGTCTCTTATTCTCCAAGAATAGCGCACATTCTTCTTTCACTTTCTCAAGGGAAATCATGGCAAAAACGCGTTTGAATGTGATTTATTCATGTCAACTGAAAAAAATGCGATGGAAAACATCCACTGGTATATCCGTCCGCGTCCCAACCCCCTCCGCCTCTTCTGTAAATGATGTCTGCATCTTACTCAGAGACAGAACCAGAGGAAAGTATCCTGTTTCCCTCTCAACTCCCACAAAATATGGGTAATGCTCTCCCCCTCCAGGGCCTCTGACCCATGCCCTTGCTCGTTTTGTTTACATGTCGTGTCTTTTTATCCATCCTTCCCTTCCTCGTTTGCTCTTTTTAGGCCCTCTTTTCTTTCCACTGTCTGTTTTTTACTTTATTTTTTAGGTCGTGCCTGCCAGACAGTACAAGCTCTCAGGTTGCGAAATAAATACTGTGGGTTTACCAAGAATATACATACGTAGCTTTGGAGCCCCACCATTGCTTAGCATTCGTTGGCTTTACTGACGCTTTCATTTGGCTGCTTATTTTATGGGTTTTTTTTGTCAATCTTGTGTTTGTTCCCCCACTCCATATTGCCTTTTAAGTACTCCATGTTAGTGCATGTGTTTTCCAGCTGTCTTTCTGGTGAGCTTTCTCCCCTCTCGCTCTCACTGCCTATATGGTTCTTCCCCCACCCTCACTGATATTGGTCTCCCTTTACCTCTGACTCTGCCCCCCTCATTGTTAGTTCCCCATATTCTCTTTCTCCTGATGCTTCTGCCTAGCCAGCCATCTCTCCACACCTACTGTGTTGCTTCATCCCTGCCCCCTCCCAACCTGCTCCTGCAACCCAACCCGCTCACCTATTATTTTTTTTTTTAAGAAAGCACTTCCACACAACTTTTTTTTAAATTTACCAATTTATCTCAGTTTAGTAAATACAAAAAAGTATCATTTTGTAGGGGGCGCACACCCATGGTGAATGCATGCGTGTGCCTACAAAATGGCACACTGGCCCTGTCATCGTGTCGTTTTTTTAAGCCATGCTGCACAGCAGTTGCAAAGCTGTGCAGCATGGCTAAAAAACATTAGCAGAGCCTAACGTTCTTATATGCGAAGACTGTTGGCTTTACCAATACTAGTTTCTTCTGTCTACTTCCTCCCTCCCCAAACCTGCTTTCCCTTCCTGTTGTCTTGTACTACCTCTTGTCTGTCTCTAGCACCTCCAACTGACTTGCTTTTCTAGCCTTCTGCCTGCCCTTCTCTCCATTTCTTGTGCTTCCGCCCCGTTTGAGATAGCAGCTGCCTTCCACCCCACCTTCCCCTGGAGGATCCCAGACTTCCTCCACCCCGGGAGCACCAGGACTTGGCAGCTGATGTTGGGCTGATGACTTGGACGTCTGCCAGAGCATGATCCCACATGAAAGCGCTTCGAGTGGGAAGGGAAAACAGACTAGCCCAGACACAGCATTTCAGGCCAGTCCTATCAACATATCTTTTCTAATTTCGGCTAGGTCCTGAACCCACAACATTCAAAGGGAGCATCATCAGGCATTTGCAACAACACAGTAAAATATGTGATTACGTTGAAAATACAGAATTAAGGGCGATATGTATCAAACCTTTTGTGATTCTTGAATCGCAAACGGCCTTTTTGCATGTTTTGGGATGTATGAAACATTCCCAAAATAAGGAATTGCAAACTTGTGCGATTCCTTATTTTGCCATAGCATTTAGGGAATCGCAATTTTGCGATTCCTTAAATGCTATGTATGTAGCATTTTTGGCTAGCAAATTTTGGTTAAGAATTCGCAAATTACCACCAACTTGTAGTTGATGGTAACTTGCGAATTCTTCCAAAAATGCAGAATTTGGCATTTTTAAAGGTGGCATGTGATGCACACACATGCCCATAGGGCATGTATGTGCGCCATATGCACACACATGTAGATTTCAGGGGTGCAGCAGGGTGTCTTTGAGACACCCCGGCACCCTTGAAATAATTCTCAAATTGCGATTAGCAAATTGCGAAATCGCAATTTGAGAATTATTTTGCAATCATTCCTATGGGCCTCCTGGCCCATAGGAATGCATTGGAAAATATTCCTTAATTGCGAATTCGCAAAATGCGAATTCTCAAATAAGGAAGAGTAAGGAATCGCTAAAAAAAAGCGATTTTTTTCATACATACCATTTTGCAATTCCTAAATAGCGATTCCTTAATAATCGCTATTTAGGAATCGCAAAATAGTCACTTGATACATATGGCCCTAAAAGAGCTCCCTTCCCCTAAGCACAGCTGAGCTTTTGCACCCTGTCCCTGGCCTCATAGATGAAGAAGGACACTGGTGAAAAAAGTGATCTTTTGTTAGTTGGAACTATTGAACAAATACACTTGGCTGGAAGAAATACTGGGAACACCTGGAATGATCCACGCAGCACAATGGCGTCACTCCCTAGTCAGGAGAGCCCACAGGACAGAAGTCAAGAATTCTGACACCCTCTCTCCCATGAACCATGCCAAAGTCTGCACTGAGACAGGAAACAAGAATTGCCCCAGTATTAGCTGGTGTTGATCCTGGATTAGACAATCAGATGAGTTAAAATGAATTCCTTTTGATTGTAACTAGGATCTAAGATCAATCTTCTGCTGCGGATATCCTAGAGCCGGATGTACAGCAGCAAGGAGAGATCAGTCCTCTGATGAGATAGCTTGGTGGACTATAGTGAGCTGAGATCAATCCTCTGCTGATAAAGCTCTATGAAGTGTAACTAGCAGAGATCACTCCTCAGCTGATAAAGCTCTATGAAGTGTAACTAGCAGAGATCAATCCTCAGCTGATAAAGCTGAATAAAGTTTAGCTAGCAGAGTTGAATCCTCAGCTGATAGAGCCCTGTGAATGGTAACTAGCAGAGATCAATCCTCAGATGATAAAGCCCTATGAAGTGTAACTAGCAGAGATCAATCCTCGGCTATTAAAGCCTCATGGAGTGTAACTAGCAGAGATCAATCCTCAGCTGATAAAGCCTCATGGAGTGTAACTAGCAGAGATCAATCCTCGGCTGTTAAAGCCTCATGGAGTGTAACTAGCAGAGATCAATCCTCAGCTGATAAAGCCTCATGGAGTGTAACTAGCAGAGATCAATCCTCGGCTGTTAAAGCCTCATGGAGTGTAACTAGCAGAGATCAATCCTCGGCTGTTAAAGCCTCATGGAGTGTAACTAGCAGAGATCAATCCTCAGCTGATAAAGCCTCATGGAGTGTAACTAGCAGAGATCAATCCTCATCTGATAAAGCCTTGTGTAGTGTAACCAGGAAATTATCTCAATATCCAGCTGTTAAAACCTAGTGGAGTGTAACTTGCAGATATCAATTCTCAGCTGATAAAGCCTTATGAAGTGTAAATAGCAGAGATGAATCCTCATCTGACAAAGCCCTATGAAGTGTAACTTGCAGAGATCAATTCTCAGCTGATAAAGCCCTATGAAGTGTAACTTGCAGAGATCAATTCTCAGCTGATAAAGCCCTATGAAATGTAACTAGTAGAGATCAATCCTCAGCTGATGAAGCCCTATGAAATGTAACTAGCAGTGATCAATCCTCAGCTGATGAAGCTCTATGAAGTGTAACCTGTAGAGATCAATCCTCAGCTGATAAAGCTCTATGAAGTGTAACTAGCAGAGATCACTCCTCAGCTGATAAAGCTCTATGAAGTGTAACTAGCAGAGATCAATCCTCAGCTGATAAAGCTCTATGAAGTGTAACTAGCAGAGATCACTCCTTAGCTGATAAAGCCTCATGTAAATGTAAATGTGTTTCGATTTATATAGCGCACTAATCACCCAGGGGTCTCAAGGCGCTTGCTTAGGGAACCCGTCCTGGTATTCCCCTGTGAGATACCCCGGAAGGGTATTCACAAGGTGAAAGCCAGGCATCCCGCCGCGAGGGGCCGTAGTGGAGATTAAGCAAGCTATTGCCCAGAGTCGCAGAGTGTGACCCCGTAAGTCGAGTAGGCACCGGAGCGAGAATTGTCGAGTCCGTGGAATTTTTGTGCCCGAGACCCGCCGAGGCGGGGAATCGAACCCTGGTCCACGGCTGATCTCAGCTTCCGGGTCTGCCGCCTCTAACCACTGAGCCACGCTTCTCCACATGCAGTGTAACCAGATAATTATCTCAATATCCAGCTGTTAAAGCCCAGTGGAGTGTAACCTGCAGAGATCAATTCTCAACTGATAAAGCCCTATGAAGTATAACCTGCGGAGATGAATCCTCAGCTGAAAAAGCCCTGTGAAGTATAACTAGCAGAGATCAATCCTCAGCTGATAGAGCCTTAGTAAGTGTAATTAGTGGAGATCAATCCTCAGCTGATAAAGCCGAATAAAGTTTAGCTAGCAGAGTTGAATCCTCAGCTGATAGAGCCCTGTGAATGGTAACTAGCAGAGATCAATCCTCAGATGATAAAGCCCTATGAAGTGTAACTAACAGAGATCAATCCTCGGCTGTTAAAGCCTCATGGAGTGTAACTAGCAGAGATCAATCCTCGACTGATAAAGCCTCATGGAGTGTAACTAGCAGAGATCAATCCTCATCTGATAAAGCCTTGTGTAGTGTAACCAGGAAATTATCTCAATATCCAGCTGTTAAAACCTAGTGGAGTGTAACTTGCAGATATCAATTCTCAGCTGATAAAGCCTTATGAAGTGTAAATAGCAGAGATGAATCCTCATCTGACAAAGCCCTATAAAGTGTAACTTGCAGAGATCAATTCTCAGCGGATAAAGCTCTATGAAGTGTAACCTGTAGAGATCAATCCTCAGCCGATAAAGCCCTATGAAGTGTAACTAGCAGAGATCAATCCTCAGCTGATAAAGCTCTATGAAGTGTAACTAGCAGAGATCACTCCTCAGCTGATAAAGCTCTATGAAGTGTAACTAGCAGAGATCAATCCTCAGCTGATAAAGCTCTATGAAGTGAAATTAGCAGAGATCACTCCTCAGCTGATAAAGCTCTATGAAGTGTAACTAGCAGAGATCACTCCTCAGCTGATAAAGCTCTATGAAGTGTAACTAGCAGAGATCAATCCTCAGCTGATAAAGCTCTATGAAGTGTAACTAGCAGAGATCACTCCTCAGCTGATAAAGCTCTATGAAGTGTAACTAGCAGAGATCAATCCTCAGCTGATAAAGCTCTATGAAGTGTAACTAGCAGAGATCAATCCTCAGCTGATAAAGCTCTATGAAGTGTAACTAGCAGAGATCACTCCTCAGCTGATGAAGCTCTATGAAGTGTAACTAGCAGAGATCATTGCTCAGCTGATAAAGCCCTATGAAGTGTAACTAGCAGAGATCAATGCTCAGCTGAAAAAGCCCTATAAACTGTAACTAGTAGAGATCAAACCTTAGCTGATGAAGCCCTATGAAGTGAAACTAGCTGAGAACAATCCTTAGCTGATAAAGCCTCATGCAGTGTAACCAGATAATTATCTCAATATCCAGCTGTTAAAGCCCAGTGGAGTGTAACCTGCAGAGATCAATTCTCAACTGATAAAGCCCTATGAAGTATAACCTGCGGAGATGAATCCTCAGCTGAAAAAGCCCTGTGAAGTATAACTAGCAGAGATCAATCCTCAGCTGATAGAGCCTTAGTAAGTGTAATTAGTGGAGATCAATCCTCAGCTGATAAAGCCGAATAAAGTTTAGCTAGCAGAGTTGAATCCTCAGCTGATAGAGCCCTGTGAATGGTAACTAGCAGAGATCAATCCTCAGATGATAAAGCCCTATGAAGTGTAACTAACAGAGATCAATCCTCGGCTGTTAAAGCCTCATGGAGTGTAACTAGCAGAGATCAATCCTCGACTGATAAAGCCTCATGGAGTGTAACTAGCAGAGATCAATCCTCATCTGATAAAGCCTTGTGTAGTGTAACCAGGAAATTATCTCAATATCCAGCTGTTAAAACCTAGTGGAGTGTAACTTGCAGATATCAATTCTCAGCTGATAAAGCCTTATGAAGTGTAAATAGCAGAGATGAATCCTCATCTGACAAAGCCCTATGAAGTGTAACTTGCAGAGATCAATTCTCAGCTGATAAAGCCCTATGAAGTGTAACCTGCAGAGATCAATTCTCAGCTGATAAAGCCCTATGAAATGTAACTAGCAGAGATCAATCCTCAGCTGATGAAGCCCTATGAAATGTAACTAGCAGTGATCAATCCTCGGCTGATGAAGCTCTATGAAGTGTAACCTGTAGAGATCAATCCTCAGCCGATAAAGCCCTATGAAGTGTAACTAGCAGAGATCAATCCTCAGCTGATAAAGCTCTATGAAGTGTAACTAGCAGAGATCACTCCTCAGCTGATAAAGCTCTATGAAGTGTAACTAGCAGAGATCAATCCTCAGCTGATAAAGCTCTATGAAGTGAAATTAGCAGAGATCACTCCTCAGCTGATAAAGCTCTATGAAGTGTAACTAGCAGAGATCACTCCTCAGCTGATAAAGCTCTATGAAGTGTAACTAGCAGAGATCAATCCTCAGCTGATAAAGCTCTATGAAGTGTAACTAGCAGAGATCACTCCTCAGCTGATAAAGCTCTATGAAGTGTAACTAGCAGAGATCAATCCTCAGCTGATAAAGCTCTATGAAGTGTAACTAGCAGAGATCAATCCTCAGCTGATAAAGCTCTATGAAGTGTAACTAGCAGAGATCACTCCTCAGCTGATGAAGCTCTATGAAGTGTAACTAGCAGAGATCATTGCTCAGCTGATAAAGCCCTATGAAGTGTAACTAGCAGAGATCAATGCTCAGCTGAAAAAGCCCTATAAACTGTAACTAGTAGAGATCAAACCTTAGCTGATGAAGCCCTATGAAGTGAAACTAGCTGAGAACAATCCTTAGCTGATAAAGCCTCATGCAGTGTAACCAGATAATTATCTCAATATCCAGCTGTTAAAGCCCAGTGGAGTGTAACCTGCAGAGATCAATTCTCAACTGATAAAGCCCTATGAAGTATAACCTGCGGAGATGAATCCTCAGCTGAAAAAGCCCTGTGAAGTATAACTAGCAGAGATCAATCCTCAGCTGATAGAGCCTTAGTAAGTGTAATTAGTGGAGATCAATCCTCAGCTGATAAAGCCGAATAAAGTTTAGCTAGCAGAGTTGAATCCTCAGCTGATAGAGCCCTGTGAATGGTAACTAGCAGAGATCAATCCTCAGATGATAAAGCCCTATGAAGTGTAACTAACAGAGATCAATCCTCGGCTGTTAAAGCCTCATGGAGTGTAACTAGCAGAGATCAATCCTCGACTGATAAAGCCTCATGGAGTGTAACTAGCAGAGATCAATCCTCATCTGATAAAGCCTTGTGTAGTGTAACCAGGAAATTATCTCAATATCCAGCTGTTAAAACCTAGTGGAGTGTAACTTGCAGATATCAATTCTCAGCTGATAAAGCCTTATGAAGTGTAAATAGCAGAGATGAATCCTCATCTGACAAAGCCCTATGAAGTGTAACTTGCAGAGATCAATTCTCAGCGGATAAAGCCCTATGAAGTGTAACTTGCAGAGATCAATTCTCAGCTGATAAAGCCCTATGAAATGTAACTAGTAGAGATCAATCCTCAGCTGATGAAGCCCTATGAAATGTAACTAGCAGTGATCAATCCTCGGCTGATGAAGCTCTATGAAGTGTAACCTGTATAGATCAATCCTCAGCCGATAAAGCCCTATGAAGTGTAACTAGCAGAGATCAAGCCTCAGCTGATAGTGCCCTCATAAGGGTAATTAGCGGAGATCAATCCTCAGCTGATAAAGCTGAATAAAGTGTAGCTAGCAGTGATGATTCCTCAGCTGATAGAGCCCAGTGAATGGTAACTAGCAGAGATCAATCCTCAGCTGACGAATGTGAGAAGTTGGCCTGATATGTGATGTCCACTATTCTAGTGGGCACCCTGTATCAGTCCAAACAACCCATATGGTGATGGTTGTAGAGTCAACCTTATAGACCAGCTATCCTAGTGCCCTAATACCTAGAAGAGATCAATCCTTGGCTGATAAAGCCCTATGAAGTGTAACTAGCAGAGATCAATCCTCAGCTGATGAAGCCCTATGAAGTGTAACTAGTAGATATCAATCCTCAGCTGATGAAGCCCTATGAAGTGTAACTAGCATAGATCAATCCTCAGCTGAAAAAGCCCTATGAATTGGATCAATCCTCGGCTGATAAACCCTATAAAGTGTAACTCGCAAAGATGAATCCTCAGCTGATAAAGCCCTATGAAGTCTAGTTAGCAGTGATCCATCCTCGGCTGATGAAGCCCTGTGAAGTGTAACCTGCAGAGATCAATCCTAAGCTGATAAAGCCCTATGAAGTGTAACCTGTAGTGATTTATCCTCAGCCGATAAAGCCCTATGAAATGTAACCAGCAGAGATCAATACTCAGCTGATAAAGCCCTATGAAGTGTAATCTGTGGAGATCAATCTTTAGCTGATAAAGCCCTAGTATCTAGAAGAGATCATCAATCCTCAGCTGATGAAGCCCTATGAAGTGTAACTAGCAGAGATCAATCCTCAGCTGATAAAGCCCTATGAAGTGTAATCTGTGGAGATCAATCTTTAGCTGATAAAGCCCTAGTATCTAGAAGAGATCATCAATCCTCAGCTGATGAAGCCCTATGAAGTGTAACTAGCAGAGATCAATCCTCAGCTGATAAAGTCCTATGAAGTGGATTTATCCTTGGCTGATGAAGCCCTATGAAGTGTAACTAGCAGAGATCAGCTGAAAAAGCCCATTTGATTGCCACCAAGAGTGGAGATCATTACTTAGCTGATTGTTCCCTATGGAGCTCATAGCAGGGGGAGATGAATCCTCAGCCACAAAAGCCCCGTGGATGGAGACCAGCGAAAGTCAATCTGTGGCTGGTAAAGCCTCATGGAGTTGTAATCAGAGCCAGGGATCAGACACAGACACGCACCACCCATGACTGTAGCCAGACACTGGGATGAGTCCTCATCTGGCAGAGCTCCGGGGGATGTGACCAGAGGTCGGAATCCGTTCACCTGCTGCAGGGGAGCTGGAGTCAGTGGTGCAGCTGGCCAAGCCACCTGGGCAGCAACCAGGCATTGCCCTCAGACCTCAGCGGTGTATCACTACGGGACTCACATCCTCTATTTTTACCCGGCATGTTCAGAGTTAACGAGATGAGATAAGGCACGCGTGACCTTTGTTCCGTATACGGCAATAATAGTTAAGGAAAAGATTATCACGGCACCTTGGTATGTTTATCAGGAATGGAGAGGTCATAGTTCATGTTTTACTTTACGCCTTGAAAAGGTGAGACTAGTTCGCCATGCATTAGAAGTTTAAATTTCGGCCCAAGCCCGAAGGAACCGACGTCACTGAAGTATAAAGAGAAACTTTCCTTAGGGGGGGGTGTCAGTATAGATGGGAGAAAGAAACTAAAAAGGTGGGGGGTGAGGGACAGAGCATGGGAGGAGGGAAGAGGCAGACCTGCAGCTGGCTGTCCACCGTGACATAGTGGTATAGAGAAGTGAGCGAGAGAAAAAGAAGGGGCAGGTGTAGAGTGGTAACGAAGAGTAGGGGCATTGGCGACCACATGCACAGCATGGGGAGGACTCTTGCCTGTCTTTCCACGCACCCTGGACTTTATATGGGCCAGTGCCGCCCAGTGCCTGCCCTTCTTTCATTTGAAAGGAGGAGTCCCTGCATTTCTCAGCACTGCTGCAGTGCATTTAATGGGGTGAGTAGCCAGTGGCGGCTGGTGACATTCTACAGTGGTAGGCGTAAAACAATAGCTGTATTGCAATGTTGCGAGCGAGCGTAGCGAGTGAGCCCAAACCACCTATGGTTCAGGCAAATGGTGCATTTTCAGCAACTTTGAGATATCAGGAAGGTTAATAAAGCAATTGTGAATCAGATGCTCCTTAATTAACATTCTACACAAAACATGAAGAACACATTTATTGATTGTGCCCTGGGCCTGAACGCACTTCAGCCCAGCAGATACAAGTCAGGCAGGCTGAGCCTAGAAAACACCAGTCTCAGCAAAAGATTGTGAGTCAAACTCGGTGCTTATACTGTCACTGCCCTGACTTTGAATATATAATTGAGCGTATCAACTGGGTACTGCCCTGACTCTGCATGTAAACAGTGTAGGTGTGAATTTAAAGGTACAGACCAGTTTCACCAGCACTGCATCTGTAGACATGCCAACAGGGCGGACTGTATTGCTCTTTATTTATTTATTTTTTATATATATTTTTATTATTTGAAGAAAAACAAGAGTGAGTACATACATCGGGTACCGTACAACAGAGCACATTGTGGAGGTGAACAGGCAAATAGACTAAAGGGGTGCATATCAATTAAACGATGACTGAGACGTCAACACTAGCAAATACGTAGCAGGAGTAAGGACATAATCCACAACCCGGCTAGGCTGAAACCTTCAGGGCCCGTCCACCCGCAAGATCAGGATGATTATAGCCAGAACACATGACAACCGAGTATGAGAAACCGAGCACCTCGGGATAATCCACCCACATCTCGTAGAAGAAGCAAGAAAAGAAGAGAAGGCCATAGAAACAAAATAAAGACAAAACAAAAAAAAAACATCCCCCCACCCTGCACCCCTGCAGATGGCTACAGCCCAACCCACTAGCAGCGTGCCTGTCGCCCCAGCTAACTAAGCCCTAAAAGAAGGAAGAGACGGAGGAGGGCATCGTCCATCATATCCCCGGCCCCCCCTCCCCCCGCCCGAACCAAGAATCCCCTGAAGTAAATCAAAAACGTAGTAAGCTGTAAATTTGTGGCGTAACAGGGGAAACTTCAAATACCACCCTGCCTTCCATAGATAGTACCATCTCAAACCCTGTGTACAGCGAGACTCGATGTGAAACTCAGTCTCTCAATCTCAACCTTGTCCCCTTCGAGCAGACACCCGAACCCCTTCCGGACGAATAGCCGCTTCAAGCAGGATAGTCAAAACATAAAAAGATCGGAACAGAGTCAAAACCAGGATGTAGCACCGGATGGAGAGTGCCGATAACTCCACCAGGGTCCGAGACTCCCCTAACCCTCACGGATGCACAGCGTTGTTGTGGCCGCCATCTTAGCGGCCTAGACACACAGGGGAGTAACGCAGGCCCAGGCCGACAACAGTTCCCATCGTTGGCTTCCGGAAGGGGAGCAGCAGGTAGTCCATCCATAATCAGCAGTAGTCTTAGGCCACACGATCCAGTCACCACTTCGTGTTCTCTCCGTTCACACACAACACCGTTCAAAGGCTCCGACACCTCCCACAGCACAGGGTCTGGATCCACCGTTGAAGTGGCCATCAAGGGCATCTCGAGTAGTTCAGCTTCCCGCAGTGGAACAGGGTCCGGTCCGGTCCGCTCAATTCCAGTCAAGCAAGTTATCATTGTGCGTAGGTGTGCATCAATACACTCATGAATGATCCTATGGCCGCCAACACAGTTAGTAGTGACGGGACACTACCGGTTCCTTCCACAACACTGCATTCGGTCTCAATCATAGTGTCGGCTCCGGAGAGCCCGGTCCCTCGGAGGGGAAAACAAGTGAATGCGGAACGGAAGACTGCAGAGGGGGAAACTCCGTTGGCGACAATGATAGTCCGGACGCAGCTACTGCAGGCGGAGAACCCCACCCGGTGAGCACCGGCCGCTCCCAAAACTGGGCCATTGGGCCACGAACCCCGGTCCGCTGCTGCAATTATGTGTCGTCACCCCTCTTTCAATGTATACCAAGCACAGCAATCGCCGTCCGTAGCGGGTCAAAAGAAAACTTGCCACCTCAGCTGACCGGACCCTGTCACACAACCACGGCCGATGTTGTTCAACTTCAGCCCGGCTGGGCCAGTACTCGAGGCCCCGGCTATCAAGCTGGTGTAAGCCGCAAAGTGCCCCACGACGTATCTTTTTCCACCGGAATGGCAGAAATCTCAGGATTGCACCATTTCGATCCAGACCAGTTCAGACACAAGAAGGCAGGGCGCAAATTCAGGATATATGACAGGATCTACTGGCAGGAGACGGAGGTCGGCGGAGCCGGGAACTCACGCGGCCATCTTGGTTGCTATCGTAGCTCCTCCCCGTATTGCTCTTGATTGTTTAGCCTCTCCTTTACAAACATCAGTGTTTCACTTTCTCTAACTTACTGTGGCTGGTACCTGCTTCTTTCAGTTCTTCCTTGCATCTATCAAGTTCCCACTCTCTGCCCAGTAGCGTACCAAGGTTGCAAGGAAGGAAATTGGGGTTTGCATATTAGAAAAACAGCCACTAATGGAGGTAAAGTGTCCCCCTCACGCCGCTGGGCCTCGGTGCCACTGACTCTGCTGCATTATGGATGGCTGTGCCCCTGTCTCCGACGCTCTGGTTTATCCCTCCTGTGTCTCTTTCTCTAGGTCTCTTCTTCCCACTCAGCATCCCCAGCGTGGCGCTGGTTAAGTTCGCTGGGCGGGCAGAGCCGGGTGAGCAGCCGCACTGATGGAGAGCTGAAGGGCAGAGGTGAGAGTTGGCTGTAAATGGCGAGCAAGACTGCTGCGGACCAAGGATTGGGGTGCACTGAAAGTATAGGGTGTGAGCTTTCAGTAGTAGAGGAGCGCAGCAGGACTGAGGTCTACAAGAGAGTGCTGTGATGCGAACTGTAGTGCTGTAGGAGGCCTCACTGAAATGAGGTGTCGGTGCTGTGCCAAAGGTGTATCCCTCCCACTGTAGCACGGAGGGCTGCTGTAAAGATGCTATACACCGTGTCGGAACTATGCATTGAGAGACCCTTGCAGAAAGCATACCCGGAAGTCCGTGCTTTTCCCCTGTGCGAACTTTGCCCATGTGCACTATGGAAGCCCCAAGGAGGAACACTTGATAACCAGCCCGACCTACTACCCCAACACGAACTACCATGATGCGGTGAGAAGCACGTGCCACTAGAATCACACAGACAACTTTATGGAGTCTTATTTCAAAAAGCAAGGGTTGAGGCAGAAAAACAGCACCTGCTTTCACCTGTGGCTTGAGAGTTATGGCGATGGTGCTTAAGAATCCAAGGAACACAACCCTGTCTGTTCCTTCAAGGGCAAAGCCCAAAAAATGCAATGAACGATATGGAGTCAGCACCCATCTGTGAAGTATTCTTTAGCAGTCTCTATTGTTCTCAATACATATAAGAGTGCAGAGTCTTATAATAAGAACAAATCCGGACTGTTGCAAAGCTTCTTATTCAAATTCTTTATTGTGGTAATCCAAGACAGGCAAAAAATCCAAGCACAAATATGGATTTCCCTTCGTAGCCGACGCGTTTCGTCTCTAACACTGAGACTTCTTCAGGGCTCAAATATCAGTATTAATCAAAAAAATCATCATCAATACAGCAAAGTAAGATTCCTTAAGAATGGCAGGTCAATGGTTCCTCTAGGTCTTCAAAAAGTGTGATTGGGATAATCTGCTCAAGGAATAACAATATATGTTGTTCTTGTTCTTTGTCAGGCTGTTTACATTATACTTGGTCTTGTTCAGCAGAAAAGAGGCATGGTAGCCAGAGGAGAATCGCGTATCACCTGTCAAACAGCATCTTATGGAGTCTTCCCTGGGACATTTTCAGTGGCAGTTTGGAATCCACCCTAGTGCAGGCTACCAGCATTCACTGCCCATCCACTGACAACGCTGTGTGTGCATTCAGAGCGCTCTTTGGAAAGACGGGCGAGGGGATGTTCTGAACGACCAGGGGGTGACACCCCTTCCTGCCTCAATTTATCATGATGACGTGCCCTTTTTTGAAAGTTTTGTAGTTGCCCCGATGCACTGCTGTGCGTAGTCAATGAAAACGTGGCTAATAATGTGTCATTCAACAACATTTCACTTTTTTTCCAAAACCCTCATACTTCAGTGAGGACTGTATTGTCTCTTGTCTGAACCTGTTCAAGCGCTACCTTGTAATACTTTACAAAATGACGCGGATCTAAAACGATAAAGGGCTTTTGAGTGCACAATCTAAAACAAATAGAATAAGATGCATATTTGTTTCTGCAGGTATATCGTAATCTACTTGAGCCCTGCAATGTCACACGCCGCTCAATGCTATAATTATTTTAAAAATGTCCCGACAGTATATCGGTAATATGTTAGACTTTAAGCACGTGCATGCTCGCTGCAATGACGCAGATTTAATTCTTAATATTTAAGAATGAGAGAGTGTCTTCAGGCCATTGCACTAGGCCCCAGCCTGCACACTGATAGCTGGAGAGTGGTGCTGTCGGGAGTAGTGCTTAGAAGGTGGTGTAGCAGGAGTGTTTCCTGCGGACCGCGTAGGGAACGCCGACACTCCTGTATACACAATACACAAATTGTTTCAGTACACCCTCCACACGCAGCTTTGCCATTGTATGTATTGGATATGTATGTATTGGCATATATATATAGCGCTGTACTGTCACCCAAAGGGTATCCTGGCGCTTTGATTCAGCAAGCCGAAACCACCAATGCGAAATCACACTGCTCTCGGGAACAGGTGGGTCTTCAGACCTCTCTTAAAAGGTAAAAAGTCATTGAACATAAGCCACATAGCTGCGCTGTCAACAGTGACCCCACTACACAGCACCTCAGCCCTGACCGACCTGAACCACATATCTCTGCAGATACTCCACTTGCGTGGGGGTGGGGACAGGGGGGGAGGGAGGGGAGTTTAAAATTCAATTAAAAAGAAAACTTACCGGGTCCGCGCCGCCTCTGTTGCTGGGCCGGGGTCCCGCGTTGGTGGCTGGCGCCTTCAACTTCGACTCGAACAGGAAATGGTCCAGGAACAGCCACGTCACTGGCGGCAACCCCTCTCAGCCAGCAGCGCCAGGATTGACTTAGGGCACGGTTGCACTCTGCCCGCCTGCCAATTAGGAGACCGAGGTTTGATCCTTTGCTCAACCCCCGCTCTCTTAATGGGCATGCGCCAGCCACAGGAGGCACAAGTGTGCATGACTGGGCACGGGTGAAAATTTCGCCATCCTTCCCCAGTCATGCGTACTTGTGCATTGTGCTGCTGCCCCTGGTCTGACAATCATGTCAGTTAACATGACGTCCGACCACCCACCCCCTTCAGACTCTGAAGGGGGTGGGCAGTCCGACGTCATGCTGACTGACATGATTGTCAGTTCTCCCTTGGCATCTCTGAACTTAAGTAAACTGAGAGTTTACTTAAGCTCAGAGACGCCGAGGGAGCTGCGGGCGGGGGGGCAACGCCCCAACGCCCCAAATAGACGCACCGCCACGGCCCTAGAGGTGAGGCCTCTGTATAGGAGCTGCGTATATGTCAGCAGCGTGTGGCCGATGTTTATTTTCCGGAGGACTGCAAACAGATGGGGCCATGTCAGGGTATCAAACGCTTTTTCTAGATCTAAGATCAGGCAAGCCGCTCGAGGAAATCTGTCTTTTACCCTGTCCTATATATGAAACAGTCTACGCAAATTATGTGAGGTGTTGCGCCGTGGCATGAAGCTGCATTGGTCAGGATGCACCAAAGCTGGGAGAATTTGACTGTAGCGATCGGCCAACAATTTTACCAAAATCTTGCAGTCTGTGTTTAGGAGTGTTATCTGACTGTAAGAGGCCGGGAGTGTGGGGTCTCTGTGGGGTTTCGGGAATGTCACCAACATCGATTCGCGGAACGACTCCAGTAGTATAGCTCTGGTTAGTGCGTCTTCGTATGTGGACGCCAGGTGGGGCACTATCTGGGCTGCGAACGTGCTATAGTACTCGAGTGGGAAGCATTCTATTCCCGGCGCCTTCCTCCTTGCTAACGACCCAATTGCATGCTTTAATGTCGAAGGGCGTGATTTTGCAGTCTAAATCTTTCCTGTCCGCTGGGGAGACTGTGGGCATGGGTGATGGGCCCAGAAACTGCGCTAGCTCACAAGGTGTCTCCAGTGTTGGGGCGCGGTACACTTCTGCGTAATAGTCACTGAATATGTGAAAGATGTCGAGTTGGGAGTGTTTTAGATGCCCATTCTTGTCCGTGAGTTCTGTGATGGGATGTGACGCCGTGTCCTGTTTGACTACCCATGCCAGTAATGCTCCTGTTCTATTACCCTCCCGGTGTGCATATGCACGGAAGTTGTATTTGCGGAGGTCTCGCAGCATCTCTGCGTGTAAGAGTTTCGCCGCTGACAGCTGCGCGAGTGTGGCCCTCCCCTGGTCTACATTGCGGGACAGGTCTGCCAATTTCTTCTCTGCTCCGTATAGTGCATTTTCCAGTGTTCTCCGTACCCCCACCACCTGTTGGATACAGTGTCCCCTGGCGCTAACTTTATATGCGTCCCACTCTATTGCTCTGGAGGAGGCTGTCCCAGCATTCCGTAGAAAGTGTTCCTGGATATATTCCCCATGGATTTGGTGGAAGGCCGGATCGGTGAGACATTCCTGAGGTAGTTTCCATGTTGGAACTGGGGGGTGGGGTGGTCTCCATCTAAGGGTCACTATGTGTGCGTCATGATCCAACCCTATCCTGCCCATGTAGTCGGCATGTTGCATCTTGGGCAGGAGTTCTGCGGAGGACAGGAACCTATTGAGTCTAACTCGCAAATTGTGGGGGATGGAGTATAAGGAGTACAGCCTGGTATTTGGGTTCCGTGCCCTCCAGGCATCCACCTACGCCCAGTGATCTACCCATCTACGGAAGCATTCAGTCTGTTTGTGTGCCGGTGAGCGTGTTGGTGGGGGATGTGACCTGTCTAGGTGTACATCTAGTACGCAAGTGTAATCCCCTTCCAGGAGCCATGGGACCGCTGTGTGGTGAGCCAACACGCTTGTAAGTTTGTCCCAGTATTGATCTTGCTCCACATTGGGGGCGTATATACATCCTATGAGTAGCGGTTGACCCTCCAATACTCCTGTCATGAGTACATATCACCCTTCTCTGTCTATTAGTCGAGTTTGTTCTTTAAATGACACCCCTGGTCTAATCCATACAAGTGTACCTCTGGCGTAGGCAGAGTACTTTATGGCAGACTATGCCCCGCCATTTTTTATGCAGGCGGCCTACTTCCTGTTCCGTCAAATGTGTCTCTTGTAGGAGGGCCACTTGGGCCTGTTGTCTCTTAATATAGGCATAGATAGAGTATCGCTTATTGGCTAAATCATACCCCTGACGTTTAGTGTGACAAATTTTATGTCTATGTTTGGTACTTTATGTGTCATGTGTCATAAGAATAGTCCGTGGTCTTCTCTAGGTGTACTGTCCCCTTCAACCGACAAACCAAACCAACCCCCTGCCGCCCACCTTCTCCGAAAAATCTGCATTGTCCATTCTCTTCTCCTCACCCGCTTGAGGATATCTGGGAAATTAAGGATACAAAGGGGACAAACTGAAAATCTGGGAAACATTCCCATCTTGGGGGACCTACTGCTCAGGGCAATAGGTCCCAACTGGTTGTCATATGTAGACTTTAGTTCGTTGTTGTGGGGTAGTGGCTTTTCATCTCCCCGATCTCCGCCAGCGCGGCCGCACATTCATAAGAGACTTCGGGAATGTGCCCACTTGCACCGCATTTGTTCTTGGTTGCTTTCGCTGGGTTGGAGTAACACTCTTCATTGCAATCGCTGCAGTAAGTTCTGATGATCGCAGCTTTACATCCCCGTGACTGGATGGCATTGCGCTTGTGTGTGGTTCAGTTCCGGGTTGTGTTATTCTCGATGTGCACCCCGGGCTTCTATTAGTCTATTATATCAGTGTGTCAGCCGTTTGAGGGGTCACTATTGGAGGCGTCATTGAGCCTTCTCGGGATGCAGGTGCGTCACTGCCCTAGTCTTCGGAGCTGAACAGGTGTGGGCCTCCCTCCACGTCCGACCCCACTCTCCGTGGGATCCAGGGCGGCCACTGCCTGCAACGCCTTCCTGCATTCAGCGGTGATTTGCGTTAGGTTCGGGGAGCCGGTCCCAGCCAGGCTGGATCGCGCATTGAGCTGTATGAGGGTGACTCTTCGGAATTGTCGCCCGACCGTCTCGATGGTCGTCCGTTTTGTGTGTCTGTGGCATTCGTAGGGTGCGACATATGCTGTTCTACCCAGGTGTCCGCACCTTTTGGGTCCGTGAAGAAGTGCGTGGTGCCGTCGTGGAGGATTTTGAGCCTGGCAGGGAATAGGAGGGCGTATTGTATGTTCTTTTGACGCAGGGTGCGGTTAACCGCCTGGAAGGTGGCCCTTTGCTGCTGCAGCGCTCGGGAATATTCTGGGAACAGCCTCACCCGTTTATCCTCTACTTGCAGTCGCCGGATGTTGTCTAGCTGCCCGGAGAATAGTGTCCCTGCCTTGATAATGTAGTAGTTTCATCAGGAATGGTCGAGGTGGCAGGCCCGGCTTAGGTCTGCTAGCTGGGACCCGGTGCGCTCTTTCAATAGAGAAGTAGGGGGTCAAATCATTGGCGGGCGTAAATGTTGCAATCCAGTCTGTGATGTATTTGATCGGGTCGGCCCCTTCTGCCCCTTCCGGTAGATTCATAACTCGAATGTTGCCCCTCCGAAAACGTCCCTCCAAATCGTCTGTTTTATGTTCCAGAGCCTTGATGCGGGATTGCAATTATTTTATAGCGTGGTGGTGTTGCTGCACTTGCGGTTCCACTGCCTGCATCGTCTTTTCACCCTGAGTTACTTTGTCCGTTAGTTTCTTGTGGTCGTCTCAAAGAATGTTGAGATCAGTGGCCAGGACGTCAAATTTGTTTTCCATTGCCACTCTGGAGTGCTCTACAGCAGCAAGGACTTGGTCTAGTTTTCTAGACATGGAGTCTTCCCTAGTGGGTTCCTCTCGTGATTTAGTCACCACAGGCGTCAGGGGTGTTGCTCTCTGTTGTTCTGAGGTGTGGGTCGTCCCCACCGCGCGTTGGTGACCCATGATGGGGGGCTTTGCTCCTTTCCCGCAGCCTGCGGCGACTGATGGCGCTTGACCCTGGCTTCGTTTCCGTGGATATCTGCTGCGTTGCTGCGTCCACCTAGAAGCACCCAGCTCTCCCGGGGTCAGCGCGGTCTTTCTCCCTTCATGATCCAAGTGTGGTGCGGGCAAGCAGTGGTGATCCTGGAGGTTACCTCTACGTGGGTACTTATCGCCCGTTCCCGGAAGGTGGCCGGAAGTTCTGGCGGGGTTGTGGGGTTGTGGTGGTGGCTCAGTCCTATGAAGGTGTTCTGTGTCTAGTACTGTTAGGCACCCCACTATACTTCAGATGTATTGGTGGTGGAGTGCTCCTGTAGCAGTATCAAGAGGTTGCCTGCTTTGGGTTCTACCTCTGCACTGCGAGAGGGGTTGTTGTACAGTCTTTTTAAACCCCGGGATGGGAGCACCAAGGTTTCTCGCTGTTCATTTCCCGCCTGCCAGTCGCAGTTTCTTCTTCTACCCCCTCTCGCGTTTTAGGATTCAAAGTGAAGTAGGGGGAAATGGGGGTCACCATGTGTCAGGGCCTGTCCACTGTGCCTTATATGGGGCTCTGTGGATTTGCTTTCTGCCCCTTCAGGGTCGGAATGGCAAGAAATCCCCAGGCTGCGTGCTGTACGGGCATAGCGGTGTGCTGTTGTTCCCTCACTCGCCCATCTCTGCTTTTCTCCCAGCTCGCGCAGAGCTCGGTGCATGCACGGGGCCTAGGGGCTACAGGAGTGGCCCCGTGCAGTCTGTGTCTTCTTGGGGTATCCGGGTGGGACTTCCCCCACTGATAGGGGCGCTCAGTTTTGTTCCCCCCGCCATGGTAGATGGGCGCCTCTCTTGCGCCGCGGGTGTGCTCAGCCGCAACCGGGTCATCATCCGGTCCTCACCGCGAGCACTGTAGGCGGGGCCCAGGGACTCTCATTGGGGGCCCGGATTCGCCTCAGCGCCAGATCGCCGTGAACACATCTCCTGCGCTGCAGTCCTTAAAGCGTCTCCCTCGCCGTTCATCCCGCCATTTCAGACACTCCTCAGGTAGGGAGGGGACCCGGGGGGGGGGCTCCCATCACGGTAGCACACCGTCGCAGCTCAGCGGGGCCCCCACCCCGCAGCCCACCGGGTGTTGGCCGCCCCTCGGCAGTCACAGTGGTCGCCACTCTCTCACCTGGCATCTTCAGCCTCCGTACCGTCCCCGTTACTCCCCGCCTGTTGGGACCTGTATGTTCGCTCCGGTCCTCGGCAGGTCACGTCGGTTCGCAGTGGGCCTGCCATTTTGTGTGTCTGTCTCGGGGATCCCGCGAGGGGTGCTCCAGACGTGTTGCTATTTCATGCGCCGGGGCTTCGGTCACACCGGAGTGGTCCTTGCACCTTCAGGGTTCAGATTCTGCCCATTACGTGGATTATTAGTGCGAGGGGCCTAGATTAATGGTGTTTGTGCGGGCCGGCAGCCGGAGCCTCAGGGAGAAGTATCCGCCATCTTGGCTGGCTCGGCCACGCCCCCTGGATTCACACACTGATAGTGTGGATTCTTGTGTGCAAAGACTGGGTAGAGGAGGAACCAAGGTGTAGAGTATGGTGTTACCAGCATGTTTCCTATGAGACACATGGGTTTGGTGTGCAATGGGGAAAAACACTACCTCAGCTGCTGGTGTGAAATTGTGCACGTTTAGTACTCTGTTGCATAGGATACCATTGGGGAGTACCCCATGGTGTGCAAAAGTGGAGAAGAGTAGTAGACTGTCACAGAAGGATTCATGGGGGATGACCCAATGGTGTGCAAAATTGGGGAAGATATTTATCCTATTGCTTGTGGATGTATGGGGGAATACTCGGAGGTGTATGTGAGCGAGAGAAAGAGTAGTACCCCGTCGTGAGAAGAAAAGTGGGTAAGTGTACTGCCCTGTGTGTTGTGGCCCGAAACCGCAAGTTTTACTTGTGTGCCTCTCTGGGATTAGTCATCAGTGAGTGTGAATGGGAAGTTTCAACTAGTACGTGGTAGTGGAGGCAGAGAACATCAGCGTGAGGTATAGTGTGTCTTTGTTGTCTATTGCATTTGTTTCAGGTCGCATGTTATCTTTGTCCTGTATATTAAAAAATTTTGGTGTAGAAATTTTTACTCATGAATGTATACCTTTTTCTTCTGTGAACTTTTATGATTCAATCGAATAAAGTTATTTGGCTGACTGACAGTGTGAGGTGTACTCTATCTATTTCTATTGTGTTTGTTTCACCTGTATGTGCTCTGGACCATTCACCTTTTCCATAAATGGGAAAAAGTGCAGGGCGTTGGAGGCAATGTACATTGGTGATTGTCTTGTGTGTGCGCGTGATTGGATTTAAAGGAATCTAGCCTGTGATTGAATGTGGTGTTTTCATAATTGTCTGTGTGTGCCTACTGGAGGCTGTCATCATAGCGTGCAAAAGGAGTTACGCCGGATGTTTGTGCAGCTTCCAGAGGGTGTGGCACTGGAGGCAGAATACATCGGTGATTGTCTTGTTTGTGCCTGTGAACGCATGTGCTGCAGTCTAACAAATGTTTGAATGCTGTGGTTTCAGTCTGCAAGTACTGGAGTCTCATCATTATGTTTGGGAGACATGCCGCCTGATGTTTGTGCAGTTTTCAGAGGGCGCGGTGCTGCTGGCGGGTTTAGGTGCTTTATTCAATCTAGTTCTTGGTCATGTTGCTTTGGCCAGCCAGTATAATGGCTGTTGGGTGTGTTAGAGTGCTGGGATGTTCCTTTGGACATGTGTGTGCGCAACACCAGTGTACCTTACCATTTCAGGGGTGCTACAGGGTGTCCTTTGGACACCCTGGCACCCTTGAAATCGCTTCCTTATTTGCGATTCGCTAATTGCTAATCGCAAATAAGGAATGACTCCCCATTCATTCCTATGGGCCGCTTTAGGCCCATAGGAATGAATGGGAAAGCCATTCCTTATTTGCGATTAGCAATTACCGAATCGCAAATGAGGAAGCAGTAGAAATTGCAAAAAATATTGCGATTTCTACATGCATCCCGTTTTGCGAGTCTTTAATAGCGATTCCTTAAAAATCGCTATTAAGGACTCGCAAAACGGGACTTTGATGAATCTGGGGGTTATTTCATATTCGAATGGCTGCAGACTCAAATATGGAGACTCTCCCTTCTAACTATAACTGTTTCTACAGCATGCAGACTGAGCCCATCCATAGACAGACACATCATGTCACTACATGAACACCATTCCTTACACACAATACAAACCAGCTGCATACACACCTAACATGACCACAAGCTGCTACACATGCTGGTTCAGCCTTTGTCCCTACAGGGCTTAAGACTTCGAGAACAATGCAGGAATCACACTAGGGATGCCACTGGCCCCAGCTTTTAGCCTGGAAGAAAATCTGGGTTGAATGGTCTAGCTGAGCCCCTGGTACCGGATGGTCTATAGAGGCCAGTGAACCTAGGTAATTACTGAAAGTGCCAGAGGTGGCTCCTCCGCAATGGCGGAGGAGCGTCACCCCACTACCTGGCTTAGAGCCAGTAAATAAAAAACAAAACAATGTCACAGTTTTATTTCTCATTTTCCGACTCTGACCCAGCTTGTGCAGGGAGGGGTGGGGCATGGGAAGGAGGAGGGCTATGTGCACTACTTAAGTGCACATATGTGTTTGGCCGGCCGTTTCATTTAGGTTTCTCCAGCCCAGCTGCAATGAGCAGCTGGGGTCGAGAAACCCCCACAGACTCCCTGGGCTGAGTGTAGCGCCTTTTTAGCCTGCTCAGACCTATCTCCGACCTGCTCTCACATGAGAGCAGCATAGGGGTTGCAGGGAGTACGTGACATAGCCACAGTGCTTTTTGGTACCAGGAAGGATGAGGCCGAGCGTGACGCGGGAGGCGGGCGGCAACTCCAATTAAGTAGTTAAAAAAAAAAATCTTTTTTATTATAACCCCCTGCACGCACTCCCCCTCCCATGCTCTCCCGCACCCCCTCCACCCGCCTCACCACCTCTTTATTGTGGTGGCCGCCACTGTCGAGCGCAGCAGGCAGTATAGGGCACCAGGAAAACCCCTCTGGGCATCCATGGTACTCGTACAGATCCATTGAGAGGCCCTAGCAATGATCAAGAGTCACAAAGACTTCTTCACCCTTCTTCTGGTTCTCAAAGGGCCAGGATAGCGAGACACAAAACAATCAGTCAGACAACCAGATTTGAAACACACCATCAAAGGATTGATGAATTAAGGCCTATTACTGTTTGCATCCGTGGACAAATGCCATCAATGAAAGCAGTTGACTCATTGACGACGTTTGGCCACAGCTCCAAACAGACTGAGGTAAAAACTGTTCACTGCACCGCTTTTGTTGGAGCCCCTACAGCATGAACAAATAACTATGTATTTGATATATTGATGCAATGACTAGACAATAAATGGTGTCTACGTACTATACCAAATAATTTCCTTATACACATTTCTCTAGCCACGGGAGGTTAGACTTATTCCTCTCTCCAAGGAAATCATTGGTTCAGCATAGCCACACATTGTGAAGCTGAAAACCAAGGTCTGTGTACGTTGTTTATGGAAATTGATCTGCAGAGTCCAGATCTTCCTCTTTCCTGACATGGGTGAAACACCCTGGTCAGTCACACTCCGGTGGAACCACCATAGATTACACCAGTGGACTGGCAGAACGGCCACAGCCCGGTAGAAGATCACTGGTGCTGTGAAGTCATAGCATCTTCTCCCATTGCTGCACTTGGTATTGAAAAATGGGACCTCTTATAATATAATGTAATGATGAAGTCCATTAGCTGAAATGTAGTTTAAAGTATGTTTATTTAGTCTTAGTTATAGCATAGTAAGATCGTGTAGAGGAGCCCCAACAAGAGCAGCCCGTCTGCTGCTCAACCCATACTCCAACTGTCACACCTCACCTCACAGGCACCCAAACATTCCATTCATCATCACCAGACCAACATTCCACACAGCACATTCACACTGGCTGAGCAGCTAGCAAGAAAGCAACAGGAGAGAATGATACATATATATACAGGATACTACATATCCTCCCCCCCTTTATATAACACAACAAAATGAAACTCCAAAACGGGATAAAATATTGACAAGAAAAGGCTCTAAAGTTTTGTGCCAGAGGCTCTAGAGTGTTCTTGAATAGGAATGAGGACAGTTATTCACCTGGTCTGTCTGTAATAAACCCTGCCTGATCGGAATGCAGTAGGTCTTTCAGGACCAACCAAAAGCGTGATGCTTCTGTTGTACCAGGGTTTTAGCATCCAGGATAAGAAATATAATTGGTCTACGTGACTCCCAGGTATCATGAGGTTTTCCAGGGTACAGTATGACGCCAATTCAATTCAATATTGCTTTATTTCGATTTTGGTTGCAAATCATAAAAGCATACACTACAAAACATACATATAATCATTGATAAATACAATCATCTAACCATTTATAAAACATTAAAAATACAGTATGTAATGTAATGTAATGTGTAAACTTGTAAAGCGCACTGTTGCCAGCCGGCTAAAAGTGTTATTCGACTGGCAACCTGCAAATTGAATTCAGATACCTAAGCATTACTTGTTAGATCTTTAAAATTCAAGTTTCAGTTATTTGTAGAGGGGGCCCATTGGTCAAACGATGGGAAACAACACCTTTGAGGACGTTTGCCACTAGAAAAACCAATCGCTCACCCTGTAACAATTGTAGGAACAGCAATGCTGGACGATATTGTTTAAAACCCGTTACTCTTTAGAATGGGTATAAGCCATTTTTTCCTAAGGTTGTAATAAAATGTACAGAACAATAAAATATGGGAAGTAGACTGTATCGAAAGGCCGTCACAGGGACAAGGAAGGAGTACTTTTGCCCAGTTGTTTCTGGTAGGAAATGCGACCAATCTATGAAATAAATTCATTCTGAACCTTACCAACAGATATCGTTCATAACTCGTGGTGTTATAAGTGAGATATGGTTGTATTAAAGGTTCCGTTTGTGTAAGCAAGGCATGAGTAACAGATGGTTTCGTTATCTCACTTGTTAATCTCAGAGCCTCTAAATGGGCCAAACATTTCTTTTTTAGGACCTTTCTCGGTAGCTCGCGAATTAGGGAGGGATTAGAATAGTAATGCTCCCAACCCAGATCATGAAAAAAACTCGCTACATATCGCAGCCACCTTGAATTCTTTGCATCATCCATTTTCAAACAGTCAGAGAGAATGAGCTGGGTAAAAATAGCCTTTTCTGAGGTCCAAATCCTATGCCACAGTAACAGTGGTTCAATTCTTGCTAGGTCCGTGATATATGAAAGACCTAGCTCAATGTGGCAAGCAAGAGTACCCGTACTACCAGGTACTCCTAGTAAATACCTGAGAAAATAATTTTCTACCCGCTGTATGTTATCAAGTGTAACGAAGCCCCAAAGACCTGCCCCATACAGAGCCACAGAAAGACATTTGGCCCTGTAAATCTTTATCATTTCCAAGGGTGCTCTCTTCCCCAACTTTCTTGCAAAATTTGTTAGAGCTGCTGTGGCTCTTAGAAAGAGCAGTTTGCGTGTATCCACAGCGGCTCTCCATGAAAGTTTATGGTCAATTGTTATCGCTAGGTAGCAATATTTATCTGTAGTCGCTATTTTTTCCTTATTGAGGTAGATCCCCCTCATTTTATTTTTGCGACTCGATCCCACCCTCATGACGAAGGTTTTGCTGATATTTATTTTTAAATCCAGATCAGCCATAAACTTTGAGTACCTATCCAGGTTCTTTTGCAATTCTAATGGGGTACGGGCTAATATAACTGTATCGTAACAGTATGACGCAAATTGTGGACTCTGACATTGTGGGAAGACACTGCTCCTTCTATGTTTATTTCATGGACATTGGCATGAGTTGGGCACTAGGTCTTACAGCATATTGCATATTGATTTGGCCCTGGTGCCTTGGGACCTAGCAGATTTTAGGATCGCCTCTTTAATAATTGTTTTTTTCTACTTAGGCTGTTTTTGACTCCGATACATTTAGCTAATCTGCTGGGGGCAAATTATTTTGGCACTACCGGAGCTCAGTGTACTCTTTTGTATATAGGTTTGTGTAGTACTTCCGAAAGCAGTTTGCTTTCTCTGTTTCTGAAGTACACATTTCCCTTTTTCATTTCTAATTTCTGTAATGTAGCTACATCTTTGTTTCACTCTTAGCAGGTTTATTAAGATGTGACCCTGTTTGTTTCCTAGTTTATAATACCTTTTATCCAGGCGAGCAATAATGCTCTGCGCTTAGGTTTATGAATAGCACTTTGTAGTATAACTCCTAAACAAGCTACAAAATGCAATTTGTGAATAGACCCCTTGGAGTCTTGTAAATCCTAAAGGACCCAAAGCTAGAGGATTACTAAAAGGCAGGAAAGGATGCAGTATGTAAAGATTAAGCACTGAGTGAAGGAAAGGGTTGTTCATAATGTCCGACATGTCTAGTAATCAATGGGGGGGGGCGTGGCTACGGGCCAAGCATGGCGGACTCGATCTAAACCAGCTCTGTCCCATGCCCTGAATACTTGCTGATTATCCTGCGAGCCCTGCTCAGAATCGACACCCACCTTCGCCCGATAGCTTGTAGTATCCTAAGGGCCGACGGCAGTGACTCTGGGGGCGAACCCTGCTCCTGGAAGGGAGGAACGCCGCCGGGCGCTGTGTGGCCTTGAGGACTGTCGGAGACCGCGCCCTGGAGTAGGAGGAGGAGCGGATCCGAGTGCGGTGCACGCCGTAAGCCATAGCTCCGAAGACCAGAACTGTGCACACCACGACCCGCGCAGAAAAGGACAATAACCATCTGCACTTTACTGAGCTGCTGTGCGGGCTGGCAAGCGGAGGCCCAGAGAACGACGCCGCGAAGAGTCCCGTCTTTAGCGGAGCCATTGTGCGAAGGTATGCGGTGCGGCCCTGCTTGTGAGACAATAGTGGTGAGCGTCACCGAGTGGGGTGTCGGAAGGGAGAGTTGTTGAGGCGGAAGCCGATCTGCGAATGACACCCTGAACTGGGGGGGGGTGACTACCCGGGCATTGGAGAGAATAAAAATGTCGGGCGCCATTTTGCTGTGATTGGCGCCGACTTGCACCAAGCGTAGGCTCCACTGACTGCCCCCCCAGCCCGGGAGCGCTTGAATGGCCAACGGTGGGGGGAACCAGTGAACCTGCTCTGGCTACGGACAAGAAGCTGCATTGTTACCTTATTGCTCCGTAGAGTGCGTGAGGCGTCTGGGACTGAGGCACGTTTGCCAACTAGCCCCTGAGAGGAAGCCTGCCGCCCAGTCGGCTGCCTGCCGGCCCCGCATAATATACAGCCTGTGCATAGCAAGTTGGAAATTTACAACTATTGTCGTGGCAAAAGTACCCAACATAAAGTGTGAACAGTGACGGTGCTAAGAGCGACATGGGGGAGAACCCCCCCCCCGCGCTCCCCTCCCCCCTGACCAGACACGGGGGATACCGGATTGTCCTGTGGGAAGTGAGTGGCCTAGAGCAGTGACGGACCACCGCAGTGGGAATGGAGCACTTTCACGAATCGTTGGAATATACTTAACATCCCACTCGCAACCATGGGCTGAAACAGGCTCAAATACCAGGAACCTGTGGCGGACGCAGAACAGCAGTCTACTGGCTCTGAGGACCCGCTGGCCTCTTCCAATAACGAAATCATACCTCCGACGGGCAAGGACACACAGGAGGCTAAGTTGGACCTTATTTTAACGGAAATACGGGCTTCGAGGGAAACGCTGGAGTCACGGATGGATGCAATGGCGACGGGCATGGTGTTTCTGAAAGCCAACCACAACAAGCTAGCTGAGAAAGTACAGGAACACAAACTTGCATTGGACGATTTGATTCAGCAACAAACAGAACACTCAACGAAACTGGAGAACTTGGAACAGCAGCTCAGGACTTTGAGAGACAGTGTGGATGAGGCAGAAGGGCGCTCGCGCCGAAACAATGTGCGCATATTGGGGGTACCGGAACGCAGCGAAGGGAGGAACCCCACGCAGTTCGTAGAAGATTGGCTGAAGACAATGGTGGGGCCTACGGATCTTACTCCCCTATACAGCGTGGAGAGGGCGCACAGAATGCCTCCGAAACCGGGGGCCCCACCGAGACCCCTGATTGCACGCTTGCTGCATTATAAAGATAGAGACTCAGTACTCAGAGCAGCCCGGGAGAAAGCTTCTTTGAAGTTCAAAAACAAAACAATATCTATCTATCCGGAATTCACGTCCACAGTCCAAAAGGCCAGATCAACTTTCCTGGGTGTAAAACGCAAGCTACGTGATCTGAGGTATGCACTCCTTTTTCCAGCATGCCTAAAAATTATGCCCGGCAGCAAAACTTATTTCTTTGACTCCCCCTGAAGAGGCCTCGGAGTAGATAGAAGTGACACTTACACCGCGGCACACACAGGATCCAATGGAGGAGGACCGGGAGGAGGGGTCCGCTCGAAACGGGGAAGCGCGGCCCGCTGCACGGGACAGCATCATGGAGAAACGCAGTACAAAAGCACGGAAGACACAGGACAAGCCAAGATCGAACTCGCCAGTGACCTTTCTTACGACAGATGCGCTGGCGGCGCATGATGCCAGAGATGAAAGGAACGGGGAGGCAATTCAGACTCACACACGGAACTGTCAGGCTCTGTCACTAGTGTGCAATTGTTCCCGAAAATCACTGCACAAATGGTGAACGAATTCTAATTGTGACTACTGAAGATCTCAGTTGGTAATGTATGATGCTGATGTGCAAGGGCGGAGGTGGGCAAGTAGGAACAGGGTATTTTTTGGATCCAGTGCAACTTACTGTACGTATCGGGGACCACTTAGTGAGTGTGGGCGTCCGACCACACCCCCAAGGCGCAGTCACGAATTTGTTTATTTGTTGCCCACGTTGGGCGTTGATGTTCGGTCCCCAGATCTTTGTAGATGGAAACCTTAAGGTTAGAGGGTTTCTTATGATGTGGGCACTTGTGAAATCTAATATCATGCAATACACGACACTTGTACTGGGCTCGAACTATGTACCGAATTCACCCTGCCATGGAGACTCCTAACACATATAAGATATGCACCTGGAATGTCAGAGGTATGGGGTCAATACACAAGCGACATAGAATCCTAGCGCAATTACACCGGAGGCTGGGGACTATAGCGTACCTCCAGGAGACACATCTTAATGGTGCAGAAAGTGCTAAATTACAAAAGAAATGGAAAGGCCAATTATTTACCACTACTTATTCCGCATTTTCGAGAGGAGCGGTAGTGTGGATCAAAAACTCTGTTCCCTTTAAAATGATAGAGCAAAGAGTGGACACAGAGGGTAGATATGTGTTGGTGAGAGGGACGTTGGATGGTTCCCCTATTGTACTTGGCAATGTATATGCACCTAACACGGACCAGTCATCGTTCCTCACCAAGCTTAGTAGGGTACTAGCTGAATGGTCAGAGCATGCCTGGATAATAGGGGAGGACTGCAATGCAGTACTGGATATCTCCCTTGACCGGTCTCATCCCCCACTACATACAGCAGAAAGTAGAAAACAAGCGGAAGCACTAACTCGGTGGGCGGACGGTTGGGATTTGCTAGATATATGGAGGAACAAAAACAAATTGCGCAGGGAATACACTTTCTATTCTCCACCTCACAAGTTGCACACTAGAATAGATTGAGTCTTCTGCTCTAGGGCCTTATTGGGGTCTGTCGTGACTACTGAACATATGGGGAAGACGCTATCCGATCACAACCCGGTCAATATCACGATGCGCTGGGGTAAGATCCCCACCCCAATACCAACATGGCGCCTATCGCCGGAACTACTGGAGGATGCAGTTTTAAGATCCACCCTCTCAGAGGCTATTACACAATACTTCACCTTGAATGCAGGCACAGCTAGCTCGAGACAGGTTGAGTGGGAAGCCTTTAAGGTGTCCATACGTGGCGTTGCGATGAGTACGAAAGTGGGCATGAGGTACACAGTGCTGGAAAGACTAAAGGAAGTGGAGGGGAGACTGGCAATGCTAGAGAGTGAGGCAGCGGGCACGAATGCTCGGCTTACACAACTACAAGAGGCACACATCCAACACGTTTAATTGCTTGAGGAGCTGAGAATTCTAGATTACAAAGAATATACATGCAGACAACTTGCCCAGGCTGATAGAACGGGACCCTTGTTGGCAAGATTGGTGCGGGATGCGCCCATACATACCCCCATAATGGAAGTGACTAACCAAAATGGCACACCAATGCAGACACAATTAGACATAAACAATACATTTCAGGAATATTATGAGGCACTATATGGCCAACACCCGCAATTGTCGGAGGAACAGTACGAGTCCTTTATGGCGGACCTCACCATGCCGTGCCTCACGGCAGACCAGAGCAAGGAATTGGCCCGCCCCATTACGATTCCAGAAATACGGCAGGTGATCCGAGCGTTGCCAAGAGGTAAAGCCCCAGGGACTGATGGCCTACCGGCTGAGTTCTATGGGACGTATGTAGACATAATTGCGCCACATTTACACGTGCTTTATGTGGAATCACTGAACTCTGCCGGACTTCCGCCTACGACGCTACAGGCGTTGATAGTCTCACTGCTGAAACCTGGTAGAGACGGGCTCCACTTGGCAAACTACAGACCACTATCGCTATTAAACATGGACTACAAGATCCTCAGCAAGATTTTGGCGGTAAGATTGGCCCCTTATGTCCCACAATTGATACACTCGGACCAGTGAGGCTTTGTTCCGGGTAGGAGTACAGCGATGAACCTCCGCAGGCTTAGCCAAATAATGCTCCACGAAGATGCGGTAAACGGAACAGAGGGCTGCATATCCCTAGACCTGAAACAGGCGTTTGACTCCCTTAGGTGGGATTATATGTTGGCAGCACTCAGTAGATTCGGAATCCCGCCCGAGTTTGTGGCATGGGTGACTCTGTTATATACACACCCGACTGCCCGGGTACGCACTAATAAATGTATCTCCAAACCACTGAATATTGAGAAGGGCACTAAACAGGGCTGTCCGCTGTCCCCCCTTTTGTTCATCATAGCATTGGAACCACTATTACATAAACTCCGGACTTTCGCTCACCACAGAGGTATCCGTAGGAATGCAATGACGCATATAGTATCGGCTTATGCGGATTATATAATACTATACATAGGGGACATGGGGGATTGTCTTGACTCGATACCACAAATATTTGAGGACTTTCAGGTTGTATCAGGCCTTACGATCAATGACACTAAGTCATATGGTTATTGTTTTAATGCCTCGAGAGTGGACGCACAAATGCTGTTTCCCCCATATCGCTTGCAGACTGCAGCGGTGACCTTTAAGTATTTAGGGATACAAATATACAGAGAGTCGAAAGACATGTTGGACGGAAACCTGGGCAGGGCAATTACTGCCCTGAGAGCACAAGTACAGTTTTGGAACACACTGCCATTATCGGTAGCTGGAAGAGTGGCCATCTCCAAGATGGTAGTCTTGCCCCGTCTTCTCTATTTTTTTATGAACTTACCACTTATGATCCCCACAAATACGTTTAAAACAATAAACACGATATTAATAGAGCTGGTGTGGGGATCGGGTAGGAGGCGCATTAGCTTTGCTAAATTGCAATTACCGACTGCCCAAGGGGGTATGGGAGTCCCAGATATGATGGAATATGGATACGCCTGCCAACTGCAATGGCTAGCGTACTGAGATCAACATGACAGCAGCAGACAGAGCACGAGGCGCCATTCATACATTATTACTACCAAAGGCTAAACTTCCCAGTTCAGCACCGCTTCTGCTCCGACTCGCAATTAGTTGCTGGCGAAAGGCAGTGCGGTATACGAACGTGGAGACATCCTATGCACCCACGATACCACTGTTAGGGATTCCGATTGGAACTAGTGCATTAACAGAACTCGAACTAACTGCATGGCATGACGCAGGCGTCACGCAAGTGGGAGACTTCTTTGAGGATGGCACCATAATGCCATATGCGGACTTTAACAGAACACATCAGACCCCCGGGAGGTTGTTTCTTTTATACGCCAGAGTTAAACATTATATTACACGGACATGGACACCGACTAATGCGGAACCACCCATGAACTCGTTACTCACTATGCAGCATCTAATGGGGGCAGGTAGTCATTTAACGAAATGGATGCCACATGGCATTAGAATTGGAAGGGCAACTTCACTCCGAACCACCCGTGACCGTTGGGAGGAGGACATGGGAAGAGTTTTTAGGGACAAGGAGTGGGAGAGAATCCTGAAATTCCTCAAAAAGGTCTCGAGAAACCCGAAATTTAAATTCATACAACTAATGACCATACATAGAGCATACCTCATGCCGCATCGGATACACCTCATGTTTCCGGATGCTCCAGATACATGCCCCAGATGTCAGGCGAATGACGCACAGTTACTACACATGATATGGGACTGCCCAAAATTAGGGTACTTTTGGACTACAGTACATGCAACACTAACAAGGGTAGCACCAGCAAGACCATACACCTCCATGGCATATAGCATATTAGGGTTGGGCCCTACTGAAAAGAAACGGAGTGTAGTGTCCCGCTTTGTGGATCTGGCTCTATTATTGGCGCAGAGAACAATCACTATGAGGTGGAAATCGGCTTGACCACCGGACCCAGACAGCTGGCACGGGGAGGTAATAAGGTGGGGGAGGGCGGAGAGTGTGGAACTGCAACGGGAGGAGCATAAGGGATTACACCGAACCCCCATCTCAATGGATTGGAATGCAATACTAACAGACTTTGAATCAGGCACTGATCTTAGTGAGACGCAATCAGTTGATGATGGCAATAGTAGAGAGATGCAAAAGTAGCGAAACAGCTGTTGTCTGCCCATTCCTTCCTCCCGCCCCCCTGCCCTCCCCTCTCCTCCCCCTCCTCCCTCCTCCACCCCCCTCCCCCTCCCACACAACCTGATCCGCATTCCCCCATCTCCCCCCCCCCCTCCCCACATCAATGATCGCACATAAAAGAAACTGAGGCTGCGTAACCAGGTGCAGAAGAAGGAAGGACTAAATGGACAGGGAAACAATACCGTTAATCTGTTCAGTTGAAATAGGGAGTGAAATGGAAGTGTCAGGGTACCATTAGACATTAAGGCTATACGCCCTCTCAGAGGATACGACTGAGGTACAGGTGTTGTAATAGTTGAAATGTATAAGTGCCGGGGAAGTTTAAGGGAGGGGGGAGTTGTTTTATGCAGTAGGGAACAAAATCAAAAATAATTTGACATTATGCTTGTTATTTTATGCCTTAAATGGACTGTGAATTCAAGGTATGTGATTACTGTACTGTTTATACCTACTATTGTCCATAATTGAATCCTGCAATCAAAATATTTTCAATTTTTTTTTCTAATAATCAATTGGAGATAAGAGAAACTAGACAAATGCACATTAGCAGAAAGACGTGGACATTGGGTTTAACCTGGGGTAGTGGAAGATGGTCCCGAAACATGTACAAGGTTTATATAAATTAAAATCAATTAAAACATATCTCATAAGGAAACGCTTGACACTTTTCAAGTGCACTATTAAGTGCAGGGTGGCACAGAGGCTACTTGCAGTCGTCTCTGCTGGAAGGCCCACAAAAGTAACTAGGCTTCCATAATTGCAAACATAGTTTCTAAGATGCAGGTGCGTTTTGGTTACCACCATGATGATGCACAGTTTGTGTTGAGGAAGAGAGTTGGAATTTAGGAACATGGGGCCAGATGTTTCATAATTAAGAATGGTGATTTCCAAATTGCGATTCTTACCGAATCGCAATTTGGAAATCACAATTCCTAATGTATGATTTTATTATTAAAATATCTATTCCTAGTGGGTCACAAATTGACCTACCTCATGAATAGTAATGAGGTAGGTCACACTTTGCCACCCCCTAGGAATTGCAGCCATCACAGAAATGGTGGCATGCTGGCTGTCATCAGACCCCTATGACTGTGATTCCTTTTTAGTTTGAAGCCTAACAGACAGCACGGCTTTCTGATTGCAAAAGGATTTCTTGGGGGCATTCTGAAAGCTTTCTTTGGAATGTTTTCTGCCCATTGCTTACCATCAGCTTTGTGGTTTGTAACTCACATTTGGGTGTTTTCTATTTGCTGGCTTTATTTGTTTTAGGCTGTCCAGAATGTCTTTGTCCATTCCATGTAGCAAAGCCTGTTCACTCCCTCTCTGATTCACTCCTTGTATTCTTCGACGAGAGCTTGCTTTCTGTGAACAGGCATTACATTTTGTTCTTATCGTATTACATTTGCTATGCATTCAAAGACAGAGGTCAGATGTCAGGCTCTGTCTTACAAGGAAGCTTGGTGTTTAGTTTACTTTCTCTGACTTCAAAGTGAGAGGATTTATGTGACAATCTTGCTGGATAGCTGGGGTGTGAAAGAAAATGTTGTTTTTCTAGCACACAACAACATATAAATGCCTGTAAATGTACTGTGTGAATATTACAGAATATATCAGAATCCGTACACTGTGCCATTTCTACACATTACCATTTATTTTTTGTAAACAGATTTTTTTATTAATTGGTAATAAAGCAATCAGTAGCATTACAGAGGTAAGTCTGCACTTACAGTTCGATTCCAATGAACAACCTTCTACATCTATACATATTAATCTCAGGCCGACTCCCCCCAGGAGGCATTGGTCTTGCTCCATTGCAAGGAATTGGTGAGTCACCTAGTGCAGTCCAGGGTCCTCGGGCTTGTCAGACTCTGTACCCCCCTTAGTAGTTGTGCATCAACTCAGTGTTCTGTTCCATAATAAAACCCGTAACAACCAACAAGGGAAGCCCCCCCTCCTCCCTCCCAGTATCCACCCTCCCCCAACCCCCAAAAATGTCGCTTATTCACCTGAATCCTTGCATGGCAATGCTAATCAGTCCTACAGGGCACCAGGCATGTTATTCCAAGTAATGTAGTTCCCTAAAAGGAATCGCTCCCATTACATCCCCCTTCGGCCATCACGATCCCTCAGGCAGCCATCTTGGTCATTCAATAAATCAGGCACTCAATCCCCCCCATCTGGGTCTGACGTACTTCGTTATCGCCGCTCGGCTGCTTTAACAACTCTACTAATGCCACCCATGCTCTCGCCACATCCAGTGTCTTTTCACTTCCAGTTCCCTGGGCCATTTGCAGTCTAAAGATCCCTCCGCAATCCGCCCACCTTATAAGCTCCCTTGTCCATCTCAATACACCTGGGGCGTTTTTCACCTTCCAATGGCTAGTGAGTTCGCTTTTGGCTAACACTAATTCCAGGTCTATAAATTTGTTAGTGACCTTATTCCTGGCAGTGTGAGGGAACCAGTTTAGGAGGCAACACCCTGGTGTCAGTGCTATGTCATGTTCTGTCGTGTCCTCTAGACTAATCGTTACCCCTCTCCAAAACCCTCCCAGTAGCGGGCACTCCCAGAACATATGTAAAAATCCTGTGTTTTAAAGGCTACACCGTGGGCAGGCGGATCAGGCCCCAAAATATTCGTTAATCTTGCACAGGGTAAGGTACGCCCTGTGGAGGACAAAAAAGTGTATCAGCTGGAAGCGCGCATTTCTAGTACTTTTACAAGCCCTTTCTACCAATTCTCCCCATGGTTTCTCATCTATGGGCTCGCATAAGTCCGCTTCCCATTTGAGACGTAGGGCCATCAGGGGTCGCCGTGTCTCCTGCGTAATGCGTCGGTAGAGGCAAGTGACTGCTTTAATCGTTCAAGACGCTCCCACTATATACTGACAAGCCAGGGAAGTCGGGGGTTCCGTCCGCCCGCCCCTCCTGCAAATGTTTATGGATAGCTGCCGTCAGGGCAGCATGTGAAAGGAAATCTCCTCTGGAGAGGTCGTATCGCTCTAGTAGAGCATTAAAAGGGAGTAAGGTGTTGTCCTCATAGAGATCTCCAATAGCAGATATCCCCGCCTCCTCCCATGTTCGTAGCATATGCCAGTCCCCACTATGGAGCAGCGACACGCAGATCAACAGCGGGATCTCTGGCGCATACGGGGATCTTATTTGTGCTCGTCCACAAGCCTGATTCCAACATCGGCGCTTCGCCCGTAGGTCCGATGGGGCCTCCCCATCCCTTAAAGGGAGGCGCAACAACATGTGGGATAGGAGCCACAAACCCAGATCTGAACCCTCAGGGTCCTCCACGTTCCGGAGACGTCCCACCATCCACTTCGTGAACCGCTGTAATTGAGCTGCATGATAATAAGCTTCAAAATCTGGCACAGCAAAGACCCCATCCACCCTGGGCCTCATCAGGGTGGTAAACGCCACTCTGCGTCTCCCAGTGCCCCATAGAAATCCTGTGATTAGGGTGTTGAGTTGGGCAAAAAGCCTGTGCGGGATCCCGAGTGGTAGCAATCTGAAATAATACAGTAGTCTAGGTAACATGACCATCTTTAATAGTGCCACCCTACCTGCCACCAACAGCGGGAGGGTCCCTCAGAATTCAAAATTACTTTTGGTTCCTCGTATTGCTCGCCCTATGTAGCCTTGTAATAAATCTGCAGGGTTGTGGTGTATTATAACACCCAGATAAGTCAGGCATCTGTTTTCCCACATCACACCAGTTGTTTCTAGCGGGCCAACCCTCCCTGCTAGAGCAGGAAAAAGGCACGTCTTGGACCAGTTAACCTTAAGTCCCGCAACTCTTCCCAGTCTACCCAGCAGATCTTTGGCTCCCCGCAAGGCATCTCCAAATTTAGCTAGGAACATCAAGAGATCGTCCCCATATAGTGCTATAAATTGGGGTTGACCCATCATTTCCAATCCCTGATAGTGGCGGCCTGATCTTCTTTGCACGGCGAGAGGTTCCACCACCAGCGTGAACAAGAGGGGAGACAGCAGGCATCCTTGTCTCGTTCCCCTGCCCACTTCAAAGGCCTCTGAAATCAGTCCTCCCGTCCGAACTCTAGCAGTAGAATTCTAATATAGGATTGCCGTCCAGGCTACGAAATTTTCTCCCAGCCCGAACGCTCTCAGGACTCTAAAAATATATGGCTACTCAAGGCTATCAAACGCTTTCTCAATATCGATTGATAGAATGCAAGCCTCTTCTTTGTTGTACTTGGTCGCATCCAGTAGTGGTAGAAGTCTACGTATATTCATTGCGGTATTCCTGGATGGAATAAAACCCGCTTGATTCACATGTACGAGTGTCATCATGTGGATCATCAGTCAACTCGCTAATATGCGACTCAATATCTTATAATCTAAGTTGAGCATGGCGAGGGGTTGATATGCAGTACGATCCCAAGCTGGCTCGCCAGGTTTAAAAAGCAGGATGATTACCGCATCTTTCGTTGAAGTGGGTAGATAGCTGTCTCGTTTCGCTCTATTATATAGGGCCATCAATTGGGGAGCCAATGTCACAAATATTGAATAAAACTCAATCGAGAGCCCATCCGTCATTGGAGTCCTGATCCTGGCCATGTGTTTTATGGTGCCTCTCACCTCTCCAATTTCGACTTCCCTAGCAAGGTCCTCAGCGGCATCAGCATCGGTCTGAGGAAGTTCTGTATCCTCTAGAAAGCCCGCCTCCTCTAGCACTGTTGGGTCGAGCTTACTCTGGAATAAGATAGTATAATATTCCGTAAACTGGAGGTTAATATCTTGCTGGCCATAATAGACCACGTCGTTCCTCCCTCGCAGTTCCAGGATCGTCGACCCTCTGCATGCCGGATTGGCCAGCCAAGCCAGCAGGTGATGGACGTTTACAGCAAATCTTTTACCACGCATGGAATCACAACGCGGTCGTTATAACGACCGCGTTGTGATTCCGCATACCTTTACTCCGCTAGTCGGAATAACGACTTGCGGAGGTCGGGGGGAGATGTTGGATTTAAAATCCAACACCTTCCTAGTGTCCGCACTGACTGGAGTTGGAATAGTAAATTATACTATTCCAACTTCCAGCACCCGCCCTCCGCAAGTCGTTGTTCCGACTTGCGGAGTAAAGGTATGCTGAATCACAACGTGGTCGTTGTAACGACCGCGTTGTGATTCCCTGTGGTGTAAAAGAATGTGGGATATTGAGGTATATTTAAGCCAGCAACGCTCCAGACTTATCTCTCTCAGCATGGGCCTAAGCCGTGTAGGCCCTGTAATCAAAACAGTGCAACCTTTCCACCTGCGTCGCCATAGACTCTCTGTCCGCAAGGCGATCTGCCATTTGTCCACCCTCTCCGGTCTATCCTTCTCTACTTCCCGAAGCCGCTGTTCTGCGTTCTATACATCCCGCAGGAGGACCCTCCGCACCCCCGCCACTTCTCCAATACACCGGCCCCTAATAACGGTTTTAAAAGCATCCCATTCAATGAGTGGGCTTGTCATTGTGTTGGCATTAGTTAGGAAATATTCCTCTATAGCAGTGCTTATCGTGGCTCGAAACACCTGATCCTCAAGTATCTCCGATCTGAACTGCCAGCTAGGGATTGTAGGCCTAGTCCGTACCCAGTCCAAGAACACCAGCAGGGGATTGTGATCAGAGATCGTCCTAGTCAAGTATTCACTCAGGGTGACCCCTCCATGCACATCCGGGGAGCACAGGATTGAGTCTAGGCGACTCTGCAACTCATATAAGGCAGAAAAGTAAGAATAGTCTCTCCTTCTGGTGGTGAGCTCTCCAGGTGTACGTCAACCCCCAGTGGTGCTGCCAGTCTCGCCTAGCCTCAGCAACTCTGTGTGTGGGAGTGTCAGGAAGCGGCAGGTGGGAGCGGTCCAAGTTGACGTCAGTAATACTGTTGAAATCCCCCCCAATAGCACAGCGCCAGTCAACACTGGTGCTAGTGTCTGCGATAGTTGTGCTAGAAATGCAGGTTGATCTACATTAGGGGCATAGATACTTCCTATCGCTATATCCCGTCCAGCCAATCTCCCAGAGACCACCACAAATCTGCCCTCTGGATCTGGAATTTGTCTAACACACTGAAAAGGGACTCCTGCGCGAACCCAGACCAGAGTCCCCCTGGCAAAAGCTGAGTATGTAGTATTAAACACCTGCCCTCTCCATCGTCGCTGTAACGCAGCTCCTTCCTTCTGCGATAAGTGGGTTACCTGCAATAGTGCTATCTTCACCCCTCTCCTGATCAGATATATATGTATTTTATGACGCCGGATCATGGTGTGCATCCCCCTAACATTCCAAGAGATACATTTAATACCTATGGTGGGTCCCATTGTGCTAGCCACAGTCTATCTCGGAATAGTTCCCCCCCTAGTGACATGCCGGGCCCCAAACCAAATCCCCTCAACCATAAGAACACCCCAACTCCCCCTCACCAGAACAGGTACATACAAACAAGTTCCCATCCAAACTAAGGCATTTGAACAGTTAATCATAAAAGGTGGGAGGTGTACGCTGACCATGTGGGACCCAGATCTCCCCAGACCCCTCCCCCACTCTCTTAGATCAGTGTAGATAGTAGTGGACCCAACTTTTTCGACACTGTCCCCAGGTTGCCACCATTAGACGCAGCTGTTAGTAAAGGACCTCTCCTAGCAGTAGGCAATTCCTTTTCATATGACCTGATGTGCGATCTTCAGATTATGCTGTCTGCAGTTTGAGGGGTAATGCCCGGGAGTTCAACATCTGATTCCTCATGCATACTGCTCGACCTTGAGCCTTCGGATTTGTCCATGTCATGTTCATTGAAAATATTGTTCGGGCTTGTGTCTCCATGGCTAATCTCCGCCACTGCTTGCACAGCTTTATCGCGCTCCAGTCTCCGTCCCTGCGCAAAGGAGCCCTCTGAGGAGGTGAAAAAGTGTTCGGCTCCCGCCGGGACGAGCCTACACATTATCATTTATGTGCTGTTTATTTTCTAACAGTATAACTCTATGTCCAAATGTAATGGTTGTTTCAATTGAAAATGTATTGTCTGTAATGGCAGGGCTCTACCACGCCTTGCATTCTCCACTTTACGACACTCCAGCGCTACGACATTCTACTCCACTTTACGCCACTTCTCTCTACTCCACTTCACTCTAGCCCAATCCACTCTTCAACACTCCACTCTACGACACTCCACTCTACGACACTCCACTCTACGACACTCCACTCTACGACACGCCACTCGATGACACTCCACTCAATGACACTCCATTCCATGACACTCCACTCTACGACACACCACTCTACAACACTCCACTCTATGACACACCACTCTATGACACTCCACTGTACAACTCTCTACTGTACTCCATTCTATGCCACTTCACTTTCGGCCACTCTACTGCACTATATGCCACTCCACTCTACAAAACGTCAGTCAAGAACACTGTATGCGACTCCACTCTAGGACACTTCATTCTATGCCATTCCACTCTACGACAATCCACTCTACAACATTCCACTTTGACACTCCACTATACAATACTCTATGCCACTCTAAGCCGCCCCACTCTATGACACTCCACACCACTTTACTCAACTCTAGCCACTCCATGACACTTTACTCTACTCTACGCCATGCTAGTGTACTCTACTCTACTCCACTTCAGTGTATGGCAGTGCACTCTACGCCACTCCATTCAACGACACATTACTCCACTCTGTGCAACTTCACTCTGACACTCCACTCTATGCCCCTCCACTCTATACCACTTCACTCTATTGCACTAAACTCTACGCCACTCCACTCTATGGCACTGCACTCTATGACACTGTACTCCACTCTATGGCACTCCACTCTACGACACTCTGCTCCACTCTTCACCACTCCACGGCCCTCCACAACACTTTCCTCTACACTATTAACTTTTAGCCATGCTGAACAGTAGCCACATTGTTGTACAATATGGTTAAAATACGTTGGCAAAGCCAACAGCTCTTGCATAGGTGAGACCTATTGGCTTTGCTAATGCTAAAGCAATCTTTTTTTAAATGTTTTTATGCAGCCTGTTTTCCATAAAGGAAAACCGGATGCATTTCTAAAAAGAAAATGAAATGTTTTCATAGGGAAAGAGGTTCCAGTCGGACCCCTTCCCATTTGCAAATAGGTTTCCACTAATTTTGGTCTGCCATAAAATCCCTATTTTTCTATGTTATTGCAGGCATTACGTGGGGAAAAGTGGTCTCGCTGTATGCTGTGGCAGCAGGTCTAGCAGTGGACTGCGTCAAGCATTCGCAGCCTGCCATGGTGCACACAATAGTGGATTGCATGGGCGAGTTTGTGCGCAAGACCCTGGTGACGTGGCTCAAGAGAAGAGGAGGCTGGGTAAGAAAATGCGGTTCTCTAAAGATAAATGTGGAAGTCGTGCTGCTGTGATCTGTGTGCAACACGCAAGGCACTGTGGCAAAATAAAGTGGTGCAGATTCTAGCGTTTATCCCTCAAAGGCCAATGAAATGAGTACACTTGAGTTTGGCAATAGGACAGCAGTTCAGGACTGAGGTGCATGGTGTCCTTGTGGCGCCGAGCGTGGGGGCCAGTATTGGAACATGCTGATGGAGCCGCGTTTCAAGATCGAGGCGCTTTGGCAGAACTTGGGGCTCCAGGTTTTGGATCTTCTAGCGTTGCTGCTTATGGAGATTGGGGTGCGCAGGCAGTGTTTGTGGGTGCCAGACTGGACCACATTCCTGAAAGGGAGTGTTTCCCACAGATCATCACTTCACCCTGAAATACGTTGGTAGCCTTTCCTCGAGTTGTACTTTATAAGTAAGGCTCCCTGTTTTCCGTTTTTACGGATTTTTACAGATAGATTCAGACAGAAATTGTGTTTTCTGTCTGAATTAATTTTTAAACATGGATAAATACAGAAAATGTTGCTTCTTTTAAGTAATTCTCCATGCAGTCTTTTATGAATTATAGGCCAGCAGCTGAGCAGATGGACAGCAAGGAAAATTAAAAAACAGGATGAAATTTCTTTAAAAACACAATATGTCACATACATGTATGGTATAATGCCAGTATTTACCATTGGATGTACTGTTATGTAATATTTGGCAGCTTAGATAGCTAAAAAACAACAGACATTATAGTATGAGTGCACGTCTATCAGTTAAATAGATGCGGAAATGTACAGTTTTACATCTTATATACAAAAAACACAAAATAAATATGGATAAATACAGATAAAATGGCCGAAAAAAATAAATATGGATAAATACAGATGGAAATGACCCAAAAATAAATACCATAAAACCGGGAGCCCTATTTATAAGAAATAACCAATACAGGCTCGAGAGGAGATAACTGAAGGCGAATAAAAATAAACTGCCAGAAAGTGCTTGGTCACCCCGGTTTGATAAAAACATTGACCAGAACAGCACAGGAAGTAGTGCTGGAGGGGTTGCTAGACTAAGCTCCGCCAACTGCAGAGCCCTAATGTACTGTTAGAGCAGATATGTCTCGTCTGATACGAGACTGTGGAACCAGGAAGGAAACTCTTCAGACTGTGTTATCTCCTGTATCCTCATAATTCAAGCGTTGGGTGAAGTCTCATAGACATCTTGCTTGTGTCCAGGTGACGATCAATGACAGAACTTTCCCTAATTCTCTTGCAAACAAGTGGTACCATCGAGCTGCAGGACATTTTTTAATATACTTCTTGTTATTGGCATGTGAATACAGAAACCGGATCGAACGAGGACAAAAATTAGGCCCGGGCACCAAAATAAAAGTGGCCTCCATTAACGAAGCAGATAGCTAAAAAAAGTAATCATATCAGGGAACACACCATCAAAAATCGGCCCACCTGGCCATGAAACTGGCTCACACTGTGATCTGGCAAACCAGCCCATTGCTACCTGATTGCCCTATGGGCCTGTCCGACCCTGTATCGAAAGAGAAAAGCAAATAATATATTCATGTAGTAGCCCTTCTATATAATACTCTCTATTATTTCCATTATCCTAAAAATTGTCATCCTTCTAAGGGATGTATGACATTACAACGCATACTTTTACAACGCCTACCTTTACATCGTAAGTTTTACAACGCATACCATTACAACGCATAATGCTTTTGGGCGCTGGATAGTGAATAGTTTAATTTACTATTCCAACTCCAGTCCCCGTGGATAGTAGGGAAGGTGTTGGATAGTACATTAAACCTATTCCCTATCCTAGAGCGCCCCCAGCGCTAGGCGTTGTAATAGTTTGCGTTGTAAAAGTTGCGTTGTAATGGTAGTTCGTTGTAAAAGTTTCGTTGTAAAGGCTGTATACCCTCTGAATTCTGCAACCAAAACAACCTCCTCTTAGACAGAAATGTTGTCTTTTTGAAAGAGACACCGAATCTGCACTAAATGCAACGACTGACCTTCGACTCCTGCTTTCTTGGAAATTATTTTTATTGTTTAACAAAGCAAGTGCACGCTACATGAGCACAGAAAAAAGTGCACCTTTTACATTATTTCATCAAATTAAGTCTTGTCATGTGAAGAATCTGGTCCGGTTTCCTAAAAGCATATCGGTTTCTTGTTGTATCAAGGCCTTCCAGAAACATACCGTTATGCACTCCTGATTTCCTCGCGGTAGCCAAATCTTATCCTCTCCGCCAACATACACTAGTCCAATGTCTTTCATTGCTGTAGTTCTGGGGCTATATTGGCTAATACTGTCCCGCCTGAAAACAATTAGTCTGAATTGAAAAAATAACTTCATATAGTTAGTAAAATCGTTTTCTCCCCAAATATCTAGACCATATGTCTTTTGATCTCATGGTACCCTTGCTGCCACAATATTATCGTGACATGTTTCCATCCCCTTCCGGAAAGGTAGCAGAGTGGGGCAATCCCATAATATGTGGAGGTAGGTACCTGGGTGTCCACCTCCTCTAAGGTATAGGTTTCTGGGTGCAGTCCCAATCTTTGCAAGGAGTATTCTGATTAGCTAACCCTTATGTAACAATTTTAGATGGACTAGTCTGTAATCGTTTTTTACTGAGACCTCTCTTGGGGAGCTATCCGCTTGTTCCCACCCCCTTACTGAAATCTGCCCTCATCTTTCTCCCATTGATCTCTTGCAGTTACCAGTGGGTCACCATCATTGTTGATTACCTTATTATAGATGAGGCATAATAGGATAAGTTTAAGTCATATCTTGCGTCCAGAGGAGGTGCGCCCTCCATTACAGTTATTGGGGATATTTGCACCTCAATGACATGCCTCAGTTGCGGACATCTAAATATCACATTGTCGGCAATAGCATACTCTCTTTGTAGCCGTTTCCAGGCGGGCAAGTACTCTGTCTCCCACAAGTCTCCCATTTTCTATTATATTCCATTCATGAAATCTCTTGAGCCTTCCTACTTCCTTTAATACATTACTGTCCCACAGTGGTGTTTCTTTTGTTATAATCCCTTCGCATTTGAGGTGTCATGTGGCCTGGTCCCAGATTTTCACAGTCGTTCACATGTGTTGTAGCAGTGTTACTTTACATCGTCTTGCGGTCTGATGCAGCCAGGTACCCTCAGCTTCATGTTTGTCTGTACTCCCTCAAGGATGCTTCATCCAGGGGGGTAAAGACCCATTCAGTAGTCATAGTCAATTGAGAGGCCCAGTTATACTCTTCTTTATCAGGAAGTGCTATTCCTCCTGCATATACACCCCAGGTCAGCTTGGCCATGGCTATCCGTGGTGCTCCTTCATCCCATAGTAACATCTGGACTTTTAATACAACTAAAAAGAAAATCTGCCGAGATCCAGTAGGGATTGTTCTGGAGGGCATAAATAAATGTAGGCAGCACAACCCTTTTAAACATTGACACCCTTCCCAAGAGAGACGGCTTCAGTGCTCACCAGTGTGTTATGTCATTGTTGACGTTTCAAAGGACCATACATAGTGTAGTGTAGCTCCTATTTTCCCAATAGGCTCTGCGCATTGGAATAGTGCCTACAGCAGTAAAGGCCTAGGCCAGACGTTAACTAGGTCTACTACTGTCGATACTAGACTTAATTTTTGGGTTTGCCAGCTAAGCTCAGAGTTCGCTAGAAACTTTCTCGAATGTTCAAGGAAGGATTAACTCCCCTGATTAGACAAGAAGGGATTTAGTTTCTGACAACCATAGAACATGACAACTTTGCTCTCCCCTAATCAAGAGTCAATCTCGAGAGTCGTGTGAGCACAAGGCAATTATTTTACTCAGTCAGTACGTGCATTCTTAGTCTCATCAGAATGTAGAGAAAAGGAAGAGACGGGCGTGTTCAATAAAAGATGTTATTTATTGATCAGTCTCTTTTCTCGTACAAGAGAAATGGATCGATATTATTGCAATACTTATAGTTAAGTAAAGTGCATACATTAGAAGCAATAGTATAAAATAATACTGTAAAAACATTGATATGGTTTCTGAGCCATATGATGTTTAAAATGATTAAAATATATTTACATACACATATACATTTGACTAAACGTACTCAACTGGTGTTTCTAAATACGCCTACCCCGTGTACCTGACCTAAGTCTAATGCGTGGGCGGGAATAGAAAGTTACAGTTTAGTTTAAGTTTGTTTTTGCCAAGTGAATAACTAAAGAATTCTCTAGGAGGGGTTATTCAGTTCTGTACCTGGAATTTAGGATGAATGAGGAATGGTATCTCTTTCTCTGCTCTCGATATTCCAGGCTGCCTGCGAGGGCTGCCCAGAAGCGCCGGTGCTGGGTCTCTCGGCTTGAGATAGCAGCGTGTCTCTCAGCGCGTCAGGAAGGCGGGGCTGCTGCCTGCGGGGTCTGCTTCTGCTCTCGGCTTCGGCAAGTATGGCTGCTCCGTCTTGTCACCACGCGTGTGTTTGCATAGGGCAAGGTCGGCAATATTTATACCTTAAAGGTGCCGAGATTGACGTAAGGATGGACATAGGTACGTCAATAAAGATGTCATACGACTTGCTCGTTAGCACATTCTTTACTAAAGTTCTCTGTGAAATCAAAACAATGGCCGCACGGATTATCCAGGTTGTCATAGGTTTGATTTGTTATGAGAACGTCGTATGCCTTATCAGGGGCTGGAGGAATGTCGCTTGTCTAATTAGATCTCAAGCGTTATGACCTAATCAGATAACACGTTCCTGTGCCGTAGTGTGACTGCGTCAGATAACGGTATCTGCATCATGGGGGATTTCTTGCCTCATGGGCTGACTGTTAGTTAACTAGCTAGTAAGTTTAACCAGAATAGGGTCAGGAATAGGGGGATCGAATCAGAACCTATAGAAATACACGACACCCACTCCACGCTAACTATGGTCATATCTACTAATCTATGCATAGTATAACATAGTACAACATACTATAGAGTATAGTGTATACCTTACCACCCCAAAATACATAAATGCATTTCGAAAATTTCAAATATACTGAAAAATTGCAGTCATATATATTGTATGCACTTAAGCTATGAATTAGATGCAAAAGTGAACACGCATTGTTATGCATTATTGATAGTTGGTATATGAGAAATACACATGAAATGGCTCTTAATATGGCTATACAGAAAAAAAGTCGAAACCATTTCATCACATAAAATCTATTGCGAACATACCAGCGGGCAGCTAAAGTCTATAAAGTCTATAAAGTATCTAAAATAGAAATCTTAGTTCTCTAGGAATAGTCTCTTACTTTAAGCAGAAAATCAGTGTCCCGGGAAAAAATATATAGAAAAATATTTTAGGGGCTTGCTGAAAAAAGTTGCTGTCCGTGAACTGGATTGTAATTGTTCATGTGACTTTATTTTTAAAGTTGAAGGCCGAATCCAGGGAACGCCGTGTGCGAGTTTACTCAAAAGTCTCTATTTCTGTTCCGGAGGGAACATCATATCATTCAGGCTTTCGAAAAAACTGTCAACAGCTTCATGGGAAAGTTCCTCTAAGTCGGAAATAGGGGTAACCATGCATTCATGCGCATGATTGTCTCCATTGACATTCTGATTTGCATTGCTGACAGAAGGTCGTACCTGTTCGATGCTGCTTTCATCTTGAACCTCACTACTCTTCAATCGCAGTGGTGAAGATTCCAGGAATGCCGTCATCAGAATTGGCAGCCTTTGAGGGCAGCACAGTGCGTGAACCTTGGTAGGAACCAACAGTGTATCTGCATCCACCGGCGCATCCGATTGTAGCGTCAGACAGGTGTCTAACACGCATTCTTCTCCGCATAGCAGACACCTTAGTACAGGTAAAACACACCTTTGCCACATTGGTCGAAATGATAGAAACCAAGTCATGTTTAGGTCTCTAAGCCGGGATAGTCCCAGGATTTTTGATATCCGGTCCCGGTATCCAATGGCTAGGATCGTATCTTCCATTGTCGCGAGAGTTTGATCTGTGACATGGGTTGCCATAACGAAAAATAAGGACTAGGAATAGGATTCCTGCAATTAGTCCTAGGATCAGGGGAAGTCCGCCAAAAATCGAATGGACGAAGTCTGGAAAAATACCCAGTATGGCTTTGAATGGTGTTAATGCCATCGAAAATACTGTCTTAAATACCTTTGAGACCCCTGTGGTATCAGAAATATTTAAGATTTCGCTCAGGATTTCCGCGAAATGTACGGGGGAAGTAGTTGATAATAATGTATGTATCTCTGCAGTCGTCCTTGCGACTTGTAGATCATACGTTTCTTTAGATGACGTGAGCCTTGTAGGCGTCTGAAGAAGCACTGTTTTCATTCTGCTTAAAGTGTCTATTCGAATAGAAGTAATTTTCAAACTGGGCCATGCCCTTGCCTCCCTGTCTGGAAAGGAGCTGGGAAACAAAGAACGTCCACAGCACTTGACCTTCGCCGTCGTAGTGACGAGATAAGGAGTCCCGGGCATAAGACTACAGCATCTGCGGTCTACAATAAGAATGTAACTCCCATTATAGAGTCTTTGAAAGAATGGTTCTATTTCAGTTGCAGGTGCGCCTTGCTGGTGACATGAAAGGTTGTATGAATTCCCTTCACAGGCTCCGTGCAAACTAATACCGTTACACAGAAGCGTGCCGCTTAGTGACATAGCACAATTGTTGCCACTAAGAAACACTTTCTATCCTTTGTTACTGACACATGCATGTGAATAGGGCAGGTTCCATGTTGTTTTAAGGTACCCCTTTCCCAATTTCTCGTACATGCCAGCCTGTATATATTTTTGGCAGTATTGAAACCTGAAGGTTGAGATTGGAATATTTATGATTCCGTGGATTATCCATTCACTGACAGGTCGTTCTGACATTGTCAACGGTAATCTTTCTAGTTTTTCAATGCTCAAGATTGTATAATCAGCACCCTTCTGAGCCATACCGATTTGTCTATCAGTAAGGTTAAAGATTTGGAATAGTGACGTTGTGTTGATTAAACACCAAGGCACATAGCCTGAACGCAGATTTTGTAACGTCCAGCCAAGCTGTACAATAGAACGCAATTGTGACTGACCATGTTGTAATAACAGTAAGTCTTGCGATAATATATCGATTGCTGAAGACACAATGCTGTCCAATGAAAAAATTCTGGAGGACAGAGTCATTAACCCATTGTCCACTACAGAAAGTGATTTTTCCAAATTAATACGGTCAATTTCCCGTATTCTCTCTGCTGTTTCAATTTGAGTAACCTTCCAGGCCTCATTGTATGCTGCATATACAGAGGCTGCTATGAAACGCTTTTGACGCTGTTTGCGTGGTCCCATTATGAAATCACGCAAGTCAGCACCATCAGTAAGTAAAGTTAGGTGTTGCTTAATTTCAGGCAGTGTGGAAGTTTGTAGCCATTGAAGGCATAATTTGCCCACACTGTAGGTTGTTATTATCCCTGGGTGATGTCTTTGGGGATATCTAGGGTCTGGCCTGGTCATTTTGAAACCCTGTGTTTTATTCAGGAATCTATCTTGACAGTTATTTGTATCTGTGGGCCAGATCAACCATTGTTTCCAATCAGGATGTGTTCTGTTTTGGTTAAGTATATGGTTTATGTCTATTTCTTCATCTGTTTCAGAGTTATTGCTAAACATTGTTGGCTTTGGAATAGACAGGTTATTTAAATCTTTGATTTTGGCTAAGCCAAGACAGGTGGTTTGTTGAACGGTGTCATTTAAAAATATCATTTGTTCTGGGATCATGCAGGCTCTAAACAAAGCTTCTATACCCTGTACTTGCCATTCTTTTGTGCCCCAAACACTTTTCAAATCAACATGTTTGTCCCAATAATCAAATCCAAAAGTATTCATTTTTTCAAAGAAAGAATCTGAATATATCAATTTTGTGTTGGTTATCATGGTTTTCATCCCTGTCTTGTTTGACAATTTGTAATAAAATGTTTCAGCATTAGTTATGTTAAAACCTGAAAAATATGAATATTTGCCATACACGGTTCTAGAGCTCCCTTTTGGAGGTGTAGCACAATGTTCCCATTGATTAAAATTTAAAACATTTCTAGGTTGTGCAGATTTATGCAAGAAATGGTTACCATAATGGTTATAGCAGTACATGCTGTCATAATTTGTAGAACCCTGCAAATAATCATGTTTTGTAAATTTAGCAGACATTACTAAGTCAGACATCATATTGTTTATACTTTCAAAGTCCCAATCATCAGCAAATGAGTTTGGTTTTGCAAAGTCACTCAAGGAGATCTTGATTTGGTGTGGATATTTCAGGATCTCGACCGGACCATAAATTTCATAGTCAGTGTTGTCCCAGGCTACCCCACCAGATATTGGAATTGCTGTGAAGTTGGCTGAAGAAAGTTCTGAAGAAAGTTCTCTTTTCTCGACGTGTGAAGATGTGTGTGGTTTGAGGACCAAGTTGATGTTCTGACTTGCTGTGTCCATTTTAGCATATTTTCCCTCAATGAAGCGTCCCAAGGTAAATACCATGATGAGCCAAAGTATGAGGATAAATGCACCAAAACCCACCCAAAATTCAATCCATGGAGAAACTAGATATGTTTCTTTCAGTTGTTTCAAAAGTTCCTTAGCTTTGTCTTTAAAGGATTTTGATGATGGCTGTGTCTTTTGTTCGCTGAAGCCGTCAGAGGAATCATCGAAGTTGATGAAGTAACCGGATGCAGTTCTGTCAATTGTTCCAATTGGTTCAGGATTTTTGTTTCTCGCATTTTCACTTGGTACTTCTGTATAGATTGGTGTGTCTCTGCTAAATGTCTTTATTTGGGTTTTCAGAGGTCTAAGTTCTATTGCATTGTTGCATAGTCCTTGTTGTTCTTCCGTAGGCGTTTCGAATGTGATGAGCCTCTTTGATAGGACCTCTGTACTGGTAGCAAACCTTGGTGTTCTGCTACTTATTGGGAGTCCACTTGGCCTACTGTTTGTTATCGGCCACATGTTGTGGTTTTACCAGGTCGATGGATACAACTCGGTTCTCCTTTTTTCCAGCAAGTGGCGGTAGTACAACTGATCTTGTCCCGTTGACAGACAAGACAGGAACTGCTTTTCTGTAAGAAGGCCCAAATTCCTTCTTTACCGCGATCTTCTCCCTGACTAGATCCCCGACTTTTGGAATCCAGACAGGTCTTGCTGGGACAGGTGCTGATTCTTCAGTGGTCGTTGGCTGTTCTTTCAACTGTATGTTGCTCAGGTCTTTTCTTGTTTTGTTTAAGTCCTGCAAAATAGCCAAACGGTCTTTGACATCAAAGCTTTTTTCTGTTACCACTGAAGTCTGACTATCAAGGTCAGAGATCAACATCCTAGTTCCGAATAATAATTCGTACGGACTGAATCCCTTCAGAGAATTTCTTGGCAAGTTATTAAGACTACGTTGGACACTTATTAGATGTTTGACCCACCCAGCTCCCGAACCTAATATCCTTTCTATTATAGATTGCTTTCTGTCTTGGTTTTTTCTTTACACCATCCCATACCCTCAGGAAGGAAGTGAGAAGATTCCCGCTGGGCTGTGCTCATTTGGCCATTCTTTCCCCCCCCAGGCTGGATTGCCTGAGAAAAGGAAAAAAAATTGGTCGAACGTAGCATGCTCTTAGCGTATATGCCATTTAGACTCGCAAATCTTGTATAACAGTCCGGACGTCAGCCGAGTGTTGTGGATCTACATTATAAGTGGGAACTAGCCTGTATATGTTAATCGCAAGCCATTCTTTTTAGTGGTGATGTTATCTGCCTTGATACGACGAGGTATTAAACTGCTTCTCTCCCCACTGCGATCTCTGTTGCAGTTTGGGCAGTTTTTTACAAACATGGTGTAGTGCAGGCTCATGCCTGGCCACCAGTACCGTGATTGTAATTCTTCCAGAGAATCCTTTAATTTAAGGTGTCTGAGACCCTCGCCCATGTGTGCGTCTGCGATTAACAAGTTTCTCCTGTCCATGTTTGGAATCACTCTATCCCCCACTCCAGGGATTCGAGCAAAAGGAATGGAGTTTGCATCTATGATGTATGTGTAATTGAGTGGATAGTTGATCGGTAACGCCGAGCAGTCGCCTTTTGATGACGTTTTTACTGCCAGCAATGTTTCGCCGTCAATGTATTTTAATGTACGCTTTTTTCGATCTATGGGAGCCGGTTTACTGGCTGCCGCTGCGGCTGTTTCAGCCAATGAATTCCCTACAACGTGAACGCCATCACGCTGGTGACTCAGTGAGTGTGTCACGTGAGTCTTTGGTAGTTCTTTTTTCAAAAGAGCTACCTGTTCCCAGAGCAGTCTCTGCTTTATTGGTGCATCCGTGTCATCTTTGTAATCGTTCTGAATCCAGGTCTGCAAATCCTTGTTATATGCTTTGACGCAGAAATATGAATCTGACACTATAAGTGTCGGGAATTCGCGATCCGCATTATCTAGCGCCATTTTCAAAGCTAATATTTCAGTTTGTAGTTCTGAATTAGTTTCTACTGAGTGTGATTTTGTTAATAGAGGTCTTAGTTTACCTCCGTGCCACACTTCTTTTGTAATCTCACATGTGGGATTGTATGCATGTTCTCCCCAAACGGAGGGTTGAGCATGTCCGTCTGTATAGATTACACAGGCGTAATGTCGTAGAGGCAGAATGTCGATTGGCAGAGGATACGTTTTTTCATATTTTAGATTTTTTAATTCTTCTAGTTCTGGATCAAAGAAGTAATATACTTTGTCCGTTGTGATTGAATTTACCCATTGTAACCATTCTGGATCCAATGTTGTTGTTGGTAAATTACACGGTGTTGTTAATGCCTCAAAAGCTGATTCTGCTGTTCTGACTGTGATATGTCTACCGTCAGCTATGTCTTTTTCTCTAGCTATTGCGGTTTGAACTGCTTGAACAATTTTTCCTTTGTTGTTGAATCTCTGTTCAGCTTTTGTGTACAAATGTGATTTGAATGCAATTGGTACCTTATCTCCCTCATTAGAGGTTAGGTATGTGAATCCGTATCTCCCTGGGATGACTCGGATCACAAGGTTGCGTGTATTATCACGGGTTTCTAATTTTGTTTTAATTAGCATGTCTGTTTGTAAGGATCTCAAAATTTCTGTGTGTGCTTGAGTCCAACTGGATCTTTTAAAGTCTGGTTTAATTAGATCGTAAAGGGGTTTGACCCTTTCTGCGTAATTTGCAATGTAAGTTCTTCCGAAATTTAGGAAGCCTAGAATTGACTGTAGGTTTTTTAGTGTTTTAGGAGCTTGGATTACGGCACATTTCTCTAGGAAATTGTCTGCCAGGCTTTTGCCTTCACTTGATAACTCATATCCTAAGAATAGGACCGTCAGATGGGCAATTCTGGACTTTTTGAAGTTGAATCTGTAACCCTCTGCAGCGAAACCAAGTATTATGGTGTTCACTCTTTTCAAGTGAGTTTCCAAGTCATCATCTGTTAAGTAAATGTCATCGACATAAGATAATGCTTCATCATCATATAGTTGTAGTAATTCTGTTACTCTCGCTGAGAATACCCCCGGGCTGTTCTTGTACCCCTGGGCTAACCGACAGAATTGTTTTTGAGTGCCATTTACTGAGAATGCAGTTAAATATCTGCTCTCTGGTGCTATGTTTTGACAAAAGAATCCGTTGGAGATGTCCAAGGTTGTTTTGTATTTTTTGCGCACTATGTTATTCATTAGTGCAGCACTGTGTGAGTTTTGCACTGCAAAAGTTTTGCAACATGTGTTAAGGTGTCGGTAATCCAAAACTAGACGGTACGAATTGTCTGGTTTGGAGACCGGAAATAAAGGATTGTTCATTTGTGAGGTGCAAGTTTCAATCACCCCTTGGTATTCTAGCTGATCTAGTATTTCATTTACTTGTTTTTTAGCTTCTTGCTTAATTGGGTACTGCCTTTGTGCAGTAGGTTGTGATTTTAACTGGACTTTGTGAGGAGGAGAATCCTCATCCCATCCTACATGATTTTTATATAAAGCAGGTGCTAAGGCCACTGCCCACTTTCTAGCAAGTGTATATTTTTTATGAATCGGTATTTGATTCGAGAAGGCAGGCATAATTACTTCTTCGCCATGAGGGCACTCCCTGACAAACTCTGGTGGCCAGTCTTTTTCAGCTAGAAGGATGTCATAGCCCTTGGATAGGTTATCCCAAAATAGTCCCCTTATTTTCCTAGTCTTATCTCCCTCTATACGTAATGTTATCTCGTATATTTTGTGGGGCTTGCTAACTCTGGTATCTGCAGTTTCCACTTGAAGGTATTCATTCGTGTCCACTGTCTCCAGATGATTCATAAGGACTTTGCGAGCTATGCTCACCTCTGCTGCGCTGTCTAGCATTGTCTGAGCCCATTCTCCGTTTTTCAGTTGTGTCCTCAGTATTCTCGGCATTGTTAACTACCTTGATACTGGCTACCTTCTTTTTTGGAAATTGTGATTTCTTTTTCAGTTGAGCAGGTTCCTTGTCTTTGGACTTGGCGTGCTCTTCTGATCGTCCTCTTCTTTCCGATTTCTGCGAGGAATTCTGAAAAGATTGAGAGGGACGTGTATCAATGTCTTGATATCTATCAGGTTTTTTAATATTATCCCTATTTCTAAGGTTATATCTATTCCCAGAGGGTTCACTCTGAGGTGACCTTTGTCTCGGGTTCGGAGATTTCTCTCTTCGCCTAGGAGACCTTCCTCTGGACTGGAATTTCTTTTCTTTAGGATTGGATTGTTTATTTCCATCCCAGTTCTTTTTTGGTGAATTATTATTAAAAAATATTTTTTCTGGACTTGTAGTCAGTTGCGGTTTTACTGGTATTCCACCTAGACTATCTCTGCCTAGTTCTTCATAGGATTTTTCTATGATTCTGGCAATTTCAGCTGGTTGGTCTGCTATATCTGTCTCTTTTAACCTCTGGCGGATCGCCACGTTTGCTGCTTCACCCTTTATGTTGGCTAGTAATATAGCCGAGACCTGCTTGAAGTCTTTCAGTAATTTCATACCAAGAGTTAAAGCAGGTTCTGGACCGTATTCATCTTGAATTTGTTTTAGCACATCTGGTATCACCGAAATGGATGGAACACCGTGCGTTTTTGTATAGATGGAAGCAAAGACTGTACCCCAAGTGTCACAGTCCTCAATGTGTGGTGCGATTCCCATTGGGAGACATATAGTCAGAATCCTGTGTTTTTCTAATGGGGTGGTGTCAGGAAACACCGCCTCTATTTGGGTAATTTTCTGTGCCAACCAGAATGGTATTTGTTCCCGTTTAGCTGGAACTTTACCTAGGCAGGATTGGATGTTCTGTGGTGTGATTTTATTTGTGTTCCCCTGGTGAGGGGTCAGCTGTGGAATTTTAATCGCTGGCTGAATTGTTGAAGTCCGCATTACATACTGAACTAATTGTCTATGAATTTTTAGTAGTTGTTTTAGCTGTATTAATAGCTCTGCTGCAGGCATTCTTTCGATGTCTGGATGTGGTGTGTATCCGGCTAGGACCGGCCACGTTGCTCCTGGTCCTCCTAAAGGACCGAGCCTTGTAATGTGATTGTTATGTATTAGGGCGCCATCAAATAAGAGCAAATGCTCTTGGAATTTGAGTGGTACTTCCACCTCCTCGAAAGGAGTGTACGTTTCAGGAGGTTCCTCTACTTTGTAATAGTGGAAGTACTTTGTTACAGCATTTGCTGCTGGAAAATGTATCCATGTATAGTATACCTCTGTCTGCCGATATTCGTGTGCCTCAATTACGAATATGACTGTGCCACCTCTAGGTGTCAGTCCATTTTCTATAAGTTTTAAGGTTATAGATCTCCTTTTAATGACCGGAATAAGTATTATATCCGCGTCTGCTGCTTGCATGGTAGCATCAGCATCTGCTATTTCAGTAGCTAATCTAATTGCCTCTCTTTCTCCATCGCTGTCTCCCATTTTACTGACAGGATGGTATTATTTTTGTTTGCAGATCAGGTTTCTTTATGGAAACAGAGATTAGATGCACAATATTTTGGAACTGTTTTATCCTTCAACGTTGACTAGACCAAGAACCATACATAGGAGTTCCCTCCTGCGAGGTTTTGGAGGATATAATAACCTTTCACCCACTCCAGACGTCTTTGGAGTATTTGGGAAAAGGGGTCTGAGTGAGAAAGCACGACTGAGTTACTCTAAATGTCTTACGTTAGTTTTATCGCCCTTTCCAAACGCGTTGGGCGCCATGTAGTGTAGCTCCTATTTTCCCAATAGGCTCTGCGCATTGGAATAGTGCCTACAGCAGTAAAGGCCTAGGCCAGACGTTAACTAGGTCTACTACTGTCGATACTAGACTTAATTTTTGGGTTTGCCAGCTAAGCTCAGAGTTCGCTAGAAACTTTCTCGAATGTTCAAGGAAGGATTAACTCCCCTGATTAGACAAGAAGGGATTTAGTTTCTGACAACCATAGAACATGACAACTTTGCTCTCCCCTAATCAAGAGTCAATCTCGAGAGTCGTGTGAGCACAAGGCAATTATTTTACTCAGTCAGTACGTGCATTCTTAGTCTCATCAGAATGTGGAGAAAAGGAAGAGACGGGCGTGTTCAATAAAAGATGTTATTTATTGATCAGTCTCTTTTCTCGTACAAGAGAAATGGATCGATATTATTGCAATACTTATAGTTAAGTAAAGTGCATACATTAGAAGCAATAGTATAAAATAATACTGTAAAAACATTGATATGGTTTCTGAGCCATATGATGTTTAAAATGATTAAAATATATTTACATACACATATACATTTGACTAAACGTACTCAACTGGTGTTTCTAAATACGCCTACCCCGTGTACCTGACCTAAGTCTAATGCGTGGGCGGGAATAGAAAGTTACAGTTTAGTTTAAGTTTGTTTTTGCCAAGTGAATAACTAAAGAATTCTCTAGGAGGGGTTATTCAGTTCTGTACCTGGAATTTAGGATGAATGAGGAATGGTATCTCTTTCTCTGCTCTCGATATTCCAGGCTGCCTGCGAGGGCTGCCCAGAAGCGCCGGTGCTGGGTCTCTCGGCTTGAGATAGCAGCGCGTCTCTCAGCGCGTCAGGAAGGCGGGGCTGCTGCCTGCGGGGTCTGCTTCTGCTCTCGGCTTCGGCAATTATGGCTGCTCCGTCTTGTCACCACGCGTGTGTTTGCATAGGGCAAGGTCGGCAATATTTATACCTTAAAGGTGCCGAGATTGACGTAAGGATGGACATAGGTACGTCAATAAAGATGTCATACGACTTGCTCGTTAGCACATTCTTTACTAAAGTTCTCTGTGAAATCAAAACAATGGCCGCACGGATTATCCAGGTTGTCATAGGTTTGATTTGTTATGAGAACGTCGTATGCCTTATCAGGGGCTGGAGGAATGTCGCTTGTCTAATTAGATCTCAAGCGTTATGACCTAATCAGATAACACGTTCCTGTGCCGTAGTGTGACTGCGTCAGATAACGGTATCTGCATCATGGGGGATTTCTTGCCTCATGGGCTGACTGTTAGTTAACTAGCTAGTAAGTTTAACCAGAATAGGGTCAGGAATAGGGGGATCGAATCAGAACCTATAGAAATACACGACAATAGGTTGTGCCTAAAACTGTTTCACATCTAATGTAATGTACATACTCAAGTTTTTCCGTCCCCCAGATTCGATCCCGAATGGACATTTTAATTAGTCAGTCCAGGGCTAACTCAACAGGGGGGTAAGGACTGATCCACACCAGTTAATACAGAATCCCCAAGTCCCCGATGACTGTAGAAATGTGCATAATTTGCCTCGCTGTCACTATTGGATCTGCCATATATAGTAGTACATCGTCTGCATACATTGAGATTCACTTATCCCATATCGCGTCCCATGTCAGGCCTCTCACCAGGGCACCGTTCCTAACCCACAGTCAGTCAAGGTGCTCCAGCTCCAATGCACATTTCACTGGGGACAGCCGGCAACCCTGTCTTGTCCCTCTATGTAGGATGAGGGGATCCAATAGCATCCCAGTCACTCTATCTCTGAGTGACCTTATCCTTCTTGAGCTGTCAGCAGCCTTTGACACTGTTGACCATGAACGCCAAAGCCTACGGGCACAGGAATTCAGGCAACGTTCTTAGTTGAATATACACCTACCTGGCAGATAAAGTCCAAATTGTCTTGCTTACACCTTTCTGCTCATCAACATTCACCAATGTGTTTAGTGTCCCTCAAGGTCTCATGATTAACTCCTATTTTGTAATGTTTTTCCTCTCACCAGTGGCAAAATTCAAACCTGTAGACACCCAGATCATTTGAAAACTAGAAAAGCCTGGACTTATCATGACTTAACCAGTGCATACAGACAGTAGACATCTGGATGCTGCAGAACCATAAGATGTTCAGTTTCTCCCAAAAAACTGAGAGCCACACTTGTAAAGCACGGCTACAACATAGCCCCACCACGGTTTGGATTAATAAAACTGGTAACCCCGAAACTACACAGCAGAAGTTAAGAACCTGGCTGTAACTAAGGGCTGTAGCTCCTCATTTCAATACTAAGCTAACCAAGTGACTAAAAGTGTCTTCTATACCATAAGAATATTATGCCGCGTGGCGTGGCATGACGAGCTAAGATGGTGGACGCACCTTGAGTGTGCTCCCAGACCCCTCCGCCATCCGCCAGTAATCCACCCATCCAGAGAGCCATCCAACACTAAGATTGTTTGCCGGGTCGTCACTGCACCTCTGGATACACCCTCGGCTGTGTTAACTTTCGTGGGCCGCTGTTGTGGCGGACTCAATCGGCCGGCAGGGACCTGCACTCAAGATGGCAGCTCCTATGCGCTGATCGGTGGTTCCTGTGGCCTCCGGACCTTGCTGGTCGTACCCCGCACTGGGTGCCCGGAAGATTGTGAGGGTCTCCCCCCGGGATCGGTGGTGTCTGGAAGTGAACTGCGGGGTCTCAATCGCTGTCCATGCCTCCCTCCCTGTGGCGGCTGTCCTGGCACGGGCGGATGTGGAGGCCTGGCCCCGCTCACCGATCCTGTAAACGGCGTTCTCGGCACAAAGCTGTCCCTCAGCCTGAATTCACTGTGGACTCCCGCTGCCGCCCCCGGTGCCCCTGCGGTGCCAATGCACCATCGATAGCCACATTGGGCGGTAGGGGCTGGGGACAACTGGCTGCTGATCGGGCGGCTGGGGGACCTTTGCCTGGGCGCAGCTGCCGAACATGCCCGGCGTTGAGCTGCCCTCTACCTGTGCCTGCAAGGGGCTCACGCTTCGGATCCTGGATGCACGACGGGGCTACGGTGGTGCCAACTGCTGTTTCCAGCGGCCGGGGGCTGTGAGCTGACGGTGAGCGGTGATGGCTGGTGGAGAAGCGGCCTGTGTGTTTAGAAGACTGATGCTAAACTACCTCGGCAGCAGGTAAGTCCCGGCAGCGGGATGGGGTCCCGTGCTGGCTGAAGGGGGGCCCCCTGCTCATGCGGGCGGCTTGCTGTGGAGTGGAACTGGACCCTGGTGGCCCTGCCTGCGACCTACACTCCGTGTCCACTCGTTCTGGGGTGCCTGCGACCCTCTTTCGGCCTTCTGGGCCCTAACCTGCTTGTGGATGCTAGATTAAGGGGTGGAATCTGGACTCCTGCTTGGGGGAGGCTGGAGGGGTAATATTGGCCACTTCTATCGAGCTGCGGGAGGGCTACGGTGAGCATCCCTCCGCCGCCCACAGCCCCCCCCCCGCCTTGACCCTGCGTGAAGAGGGCCTGGGCCTACCGAGACAGTAATCCTCCGATCTGCCTTCAAGTTCTGGTCCTGACTGCTCTGCCTCCCAAGACTACGTAGCCGGGAGGGGGTGTCCAGGATCGTAGCGAACAACTTAAATTCCGTGTTGATAAGGGAGATGAGACGAAAGTAGGCGCACCGGGGCGAGGGTGGCTGGGATTTAGGAAGGACCACAATGGTGGCCATATCTGTCTCAGGAGGGAAGGAACCCTTTTCCCCTGCCTCTTGGAATAGGCTAGCGAGGTGTGGAACGAGGGTCTCACGGTACAGTGCATAATACTCCTGGGGAAGGCCGTCCGGGCCCGGCGTCTTGCCGGACGAGGTAAGGGTGATCGCCTCTCCAATTTCTTCTTGGGTGATGGGACGGTCCAGGTCTTCCTGAACAGCGGAGTCTAGGTGAGGTAGAAGGCTGGTTCCAGCCCCCAACAAACCAGAGAGAGAGAGGGTGGGAGTTTTGGACGTGTATAGTTGGCGATAATAGGAGGCAAAGGCGCGGGCCATATGGGAGCATATTCTGTCCAGTTTTCCAGAGGTGACGCGTTCTGTGCTGCTGGCCTGACCGGCCACGTTGCGACATACAAAGTGGACACACCCACTGACCGAATGTACGCCAAGGTGGCAGGGCACTTGACTCAGGGAGGTCAATGGGCTGCAGGGCTTTCAGTCCTGGGACCTTATGGGTATTTCTTAATTGGGAAATGTATGGGTAGGCGATCATATGCGCTCTTTTCAAGACCTTCAAACTAGACACTCCCTACACCACTCGCAGTTTTATAAATATCTACAGCTGTGCCATGCTCTTCAAGCGCACCTCACGACTGGTACATGGCTTCCTGACCATAGCCCTCCTGAGGCACAAATCATGCTGGGGGATCTGGGGAGGGGGGGCATCTCTCTCATCCATCAGAAACTGATTAACAACACCCCAACATCCTTAGATCGGCTGTAGGTTCAATGGGAGGATTGGGTGGGGACCTTGGAGGAGGAGGAGGACTGACGCAACGCCCTTATGGCCCCCAGGACAGTTACCACCTCCAACAAACTGCGCATGGTACAGCTCTATTTCTTCCACATGCCGCCTATCTCACCTTCATGTTTCATCATCAGTTGCACTAAAAACACAAAGGCCCCTATTGCCACAGGATTGCCATTTTCCATATTTAGTGACGCTAAGCCACTTAGCAAGACTTAAATACCGTCGACACCTTGTAAATATGCCTCTTTGTGTCGCAGTCCTTCGGGCAAAGGGGTGTGCAAGGGGTGTTAGTGTGGGCGTTCCACTGTAACACCCGATGCTTTTTGACGCTGCCCAGATTTAGGAGGCTGAGGCAGCACCAGAAACGAACAACATCGAATAGCAGGTGTTAGAATGGCGATACGAGGAGAAATTATACATTTTTCCTTGTCTTTGGCTCTTTTCGGCATTATTGATTGTTTATGTGCAGGAAGGTGTCCCTTCTCGCACACAAACAATTGTCCCTGCAGCACAGCACCCTTGAAACATGGTGACAGGGTGCCTGAGCTGGTGCTAGGCAGCTTTTTTGCACTAGGGGAAACACAAGGGTGCACCTTATTCTTGTAAATATAGTGCATTCCTGCATTTTAAAAATGTCCGAGTGCGGTGCTGCCAAGTTTGGTGAGGCACAGCAAAAATTTTTGTAAATATGGCCCACGGTGTTCAGCAGTAATCAACGATGTCAGAAAGGACGTAGGACCATATCGAGCAGGCACTAACAGAGAAAACAAAACAAAAGTCTGGATTACAAAATCTTAACACTGAAATTAGCACTTGAAGTCTAGGAAAGAAAATTATGCCAGTCTGATTTTGAAGTTCAGTTGCTGCATGGCAGATTTTCGGTCTCTGGAAAAGCAGTTTGGAGATGGACAACTCTACAATCTCGATGTTTGCTGAGATTTGTTGTCAAATGTGGATGGGAAACTGTACTCCTTCATTTAACAGTATTAAGGGACTTTAGAAAGGCTGAGGGTTTCTCGACTGCTACTTATGGAAACCCCGAAGAGAGCACTAAGATGATCAATTGCTTTGTGTGCTGGAGATAAATGTTTAGAGGCTGGGAGGAAGAGAAATATGGCTGCTGCATAGTGCTGTGCAAGCAGCACAAAGGTATGATGCCCATGGCACAAGTATCCTTGTACAGCTTACTTGCCCTTGGATCAGCAGGGTCCAAGCACACCAAATTGATACCGTGCAGAGGTTTGCAGTCCAATGACTATCTGATCACTTTCTTCATAACTGATCTGCATCATGGGTAACCATCTTACTTTTTAGCAACTCAAGGGGAAGCAGTTGGCTACAACCCTCTTCTGTTTCCTCAATGTAATGGGTGGTATACAAGAAAAGGCATCCATCATCTCCAGAAATCGGATATTACTCCCTGCCCCTGCAAACCACGGCTCATACAGCCAAAACGTGGGGATGGCAGCTGTAGTCTGTGCCTCTTTCCGAAGGCAAGGAAAAATGTGCACCTAATATTAATTCTCTTAGCAGGATACCTAGGCCAAAGCAAGATTTGGGACAGGCTTGTCCCTCACTTTCACTGGTCTCACATGTCAGAAGACACAAAGGAGTTTTGTCGCTCCTGTACCACCTGTCAAGCCAGTGGTAAGGCAGTGGTACTACAAAGGCCCACTGATATCACAACCTATGGTCGGGGTTCCCTTTGAGAGGGACATAATTGGTCCCATGAGCCCTCCTAATACAACTGGGCACAGCTGTATTCTAGTGGTGGTGGGCCATGCTAGGTACACCGAGGCATTACCCCTTAGAACCACCACAGCCCGGTGGTGGCCAGGACCCTCTTGGGATTTTTTTTTTAGAGTGGGTTTCCCTAAGGGGGTCTTAACTGACAGAGGTACAAACCTCCTGTCAAGTTACATAACTGCTATGTGGAAGGAGTGTGGAGTGAACTATAAATTCACCACACCCTATTACCCACAATGCAATGGGTTAGTTGAAAGGTTCAACAAACCCCTCCAGGGCATGATCATGGGCGTCCCAGAAAAGCTTAGGCAAAATGGGATGTTCTATTGCCCTGCCTTCTCTTTGCTTACAGAGAGGTCCCACAGAAGGGGGTTGGCTACAGCCCTTTTAAACTTCTGTTCGGGCATCCATTTAGGGGTCCACTGTATTTAGTGAAGGAGGGATGGGAGTTACCTCTCAAACCTCCTAAACAAGACATTGTGGACTATTTACTTGGTCTCCACTCCAGGATGGCTGAGTACATGAAGAAGGCCAGAAAGACATTGAGGCAAGTTAAGAATTACAGAAAGCTTTGCACGACCAAAGGGCTGTTCTGACTGTTTATCAGCCAGGGTAGAAGTTATGGATGTTGGAGCCTGTGGCCCCAGCAGCCCTCCAAGATAAGTGGAATGGACCCCATACCATACTTCAGCAGAAAGGTGAGGTCACCTATTTGGTGGACCTTAGCACTCCTAGGAGACCCCACACAGTGCTCCATTTGAACAGGCTCAAACCTTGTGTGGACACATCTGACATGAGCTTGCTCGTGGCAACTGATGAGGGACAGAAGGAAGAGAGTGACCCACTCCCTGACCTCCTGTCACAGAACCCCGGTGATGGATCAGTGGATGGTGTAGTCTTGGCAGACAGCCTCACTAATCAACAGTAGATTGATTGTAGGAAGGTCCTCAATCAATACAGGCATTTGTTTTCTCTGACACCCAGCCAGACCACCTGGTGTACCCATGAAGTGGACACAGGTGAGAGTCTACCTGTTAAAATTAAGGTTTACAGGCAGCCTGACCATGTCAGTAATTGCATCAGGACTGAGGTCCAAAGGATGCTGGATCTGGGAGTGATTGAGCCATCAGATAGCCCTTGGGCTAGCCCAGTAGTCCTGGTACCTAAACCTCACACCCAGGGTGGTAATAGAGAGATGAGGTTGTGTTTGGACTATAGGCGACTCAATGCAGTCACTAAGACTGATCCACACCCAATTCCTAGGGCAGATGAGCTTATTGATACTTTGGCCTCAGCCAAGTATCTAAGCACATTTGACCTAAATACTGGCTATTGGCAAATCAGACTTACTGAGTATGCCAAACCAAAAAGTGCATTTTTAACCCCTAGTGGGCATTATCCATTTATTGTGATGACCTTTGGTTTGAAGAATGCACCTGCCACATTCCAAAGGCTGGTGAACAAAGTTCTTACAGATCTGGAAGCCCATAGTGCAGCATGTCTAGATGATATAGCTGTCTTTAGCTCCACCTGGTAGGATCACCTGGTCGACCTGAAGAATGTTTTGGAGGCTCTGCAAAAAGCAGGCCCTACTATCAAGGCTTCTAAGTGCCAGATGATTAAGGGTGTGCACTTGGGCCACCTTGTGGGTGGAGGCCAGGTTGCACCTTTACTGAGCAAAATCCAGACCATAATTGACTGGGTTGCTCCAACTACCCAGACTCAGGTCAGAGCGTTCTTGGGTCCTGACCAGGTACTACAGAAGTTTTGTGAAAGGGTATGGGTCTATAGTGACTCCCTTGAATGATCTTACATCAAAAGAATGCCCAAGAAGGTTCAGTGCACAGTTAGCTGTCAAAAGGCATTTGATGACCTCAAGCAGGCCATGGGCACTGCTCCCATTCTGCAGAGTCCTGACTACTCCAAGCAATTTATTGTCCAAACAGATGCATCTGAATTGGGGGTAGGGATTGTGTTATCACAACTGAATGCAGAGGGTCAGGATCAACCATTAGCTTTTATCAGCAGAAGGTTGACCCCCAGAGAGAAACGTTGGTCAGCCATAGAGGGAAGCCTTTGCTGTATTCTGGGCTCTGAAGAAGCTGAGGCCATACTTGTGTGGCGCTCACTTCATTGTTCAGACAGACCATAAGCCCCTCTTATGGCTAATACAGATGAAGGGTGAAACCCCAAACTTTTGTGGTAGTCCATTTCCCTACAGGGGATGGACTGTACAGTTAACATAGACCTGGGAGTAACCATGCCAAAATCAGATGGACTCTCCAGATATTTCTTCTTAGAAAATGAAGACTCAACTGGGCAAGGTTAGTCTCATCTCCTTACGTTTGGTGCGGGTGTAGGAAAGTAGAATCTGCTTTTTATGGTTACCCCCATTTTGCTAAATGTAATACTGTTTTTGACTAGTCTGACTGGGATCCTCCTAATCAAGACCCCTGTCTATCTGCTTTCTCCCTAAACTATTACGACATGTACTTTGTTACACTCTAGATTGGATAGTCCCTAGTATAAGGTACCCATGTACCCAGGGCATAGGTACCCCAGAGGCCTGTGGAAAAGTAAATTTTGCCATGTTCTGTGTCCCTACGTGTCATCCATCATATGTTATGTGTGCATGATTAAATATGCATATGCATTCCCCATGTTCGATTAATGACGCAATTATAGTTGTGTCCATCTCTAATATGCCAGTTTCTAGTCCTCGTGAATACTACGAATATCAGGCCTATGTACTGTCTACGTTGCCACGTTTCTCAGTGTGCACGTTATTCCATTATAAAGTCCCCGTTTCTAGGCCTCAAAAGGGCCTGGACACCAGATTCAGCTCCTGTCTCCTGGAGCCCTCGCTGAGGAGCGATACAGCCCCCACCTGTATCCTCGACCCTTCACTTACTTCCTGCCTCACAGTGCCCGGTTCAGCCTGGCTCTGCCTCTGAGTCTGCCAAAAGTATGTTATAGTTCCAGTTATCAGTTCAGTCCTCCTTCTCTGCATTCCTAAGCTACTGAATCGCATCAATAGTTTCCGTCATTGTCTAGCCTTCACGTCTCCACGTTAGAGAAATACTGTATTAATGGTCATTTAATATTCTTCATCACGTACTACATGTAGAATAATGCATGGTCCAGTCTTAGAATCAAGTCAGCCTTTCCCCTCCTAACTTCTAGTTTATATCAACATGTTCTCTAAACATCAGATACTAGATACTGCTTAGGTACATGTCGCCCTGACTTTCCAGACTTCAGTCTCTGCTCCTAGCACAGAGTTCATAGCCCCCAGTTTCTCCTAGTGATACGTCATTGCTAGTTTGCGCGCACCATCAGGTTAGAGGTCCCGGCTCCTCAGGTAGCCCCCTCCATGGTTTCCGCCCCATTCATGACATATTCTGTTACGTTTGCATAACATGTCCATGTATACGCCCTGTTACACCTCTTTTCACCCTTATCTTTCGCGACTGCTACGCGTCACACCCTTTGCTCCACCCACTGCTCCGCCTATCATATGTACTGTAATGCAACTGTTTTACTATATATGCTTGTGTATTGTTATTAAATGCTAGCGCGCTCATCCCAGATCCAGCCCCGGCAGCTGCTGGGCCCTGCCATCCTATTCCTATGCAGGTTGTCCTGTTCCTGTCCTTTATGCTGTAATAAACCTGCGAAACTCCTATTACCTCGAATCTTGACTCTTATTTATTGAGCTATCTGTTATTCATTTATGCATTCAAAAATAGGGTATTATTTATTTATTTACCACATAATGGCGCCCGAACAGGGACTTGCCCTTTCCCCACGCGTCGGTGAAGCCACGCCGACCCCCTGACCCTCTGCAGTCGTGACGGAACTCTTCTGCGCACCGGCAGATATTTCTGCTTCAAGTATCCCTCAGGCCCACGGAGGAGACGGAGGAGGCGGTCCAGCATCCAAACGAGACGGTGGAGGAACGCGGCGAGTCCCGACCAGAGCCCAAGCCGAGAGTCCAAGGTCCGAGGTATCCGGAGGCCCACCCGTAACTGAAGTCCGAAGTTCGTCGTCCGTCGTCGTAGCAGTCCAGTCCAGTCCGAGGCCTTCCGTTCTTGCTGCCCGGTGAGTACCGTTACTGGGGTAGTATCTAGACAGGGTCAATCTAATTGACTCTGGTCTGTGGGTTGGTGGTACACAGACCCACAAAACGAAGTGTCCACTTCGGTGGATGCGGGTCCTGACGTGTCTCTTTATGAGACCGGTAAGTTTCGTACTGTTTCAGCAGTGCATCTAGTTCCTGTTCTAGTCAGTTCTGTTCTCGAGAAAATTCATGTATTCTGTGTTCCGTATTCCAGGTAGTATTCTGTCCGAACTGTTATTTTGAAATGTTCTTCATGTATTTTAATGTCGTGGTATGAATGGGGAATAAGTATCGTGTTTATTGTGTATTGTATTGTGTCTAGATTATAGTTCAGTCATGCCGCTCTTTTCGAAATTACGTCAGTTAAAAACCAGAAAGGGTCTGCTGGAAGCAGCAGTTCCAGTTCCGCCTAGGGACAGTCCAGGTCATTTTATGTATCAGAAGCATGGCATAAGCGCCATATTGTATCTAGATTTATGGGTAGAGTATACCAAACAGTTAGAAGAAAAGTATAGATGGCCCGTATCGGGTACATGGGATGCCGAATGCATCATGCGAGTAGAAGAAGCATTATGGAAAAAGAAAGCCAGACACTCACAGAAAGATGCCATCGAGTTATGGCGCAAAGAAGCTCATAAAAGAACTGAAAAGGAAATCAGAAAGTCAGAATTAAGTAGAGAATCCTTAGAACGAGCACAAGAAAAAGAACTAATCGAGATAGGTGAACAAGTCAAAGCCGAACAGTCAGACAGACAGAGGCATGCCCTTATTAGGGGTATGTATCCTCTCTTTGCCGAGGGCTTGTCAAAAGCGACCCCAGAGGCATCCAGTAATTTCCCGCCACCATTAGTTCCGACCAAGCTACGTCACAAACAGACCGCAGCTGATATTTTTATTTCATCCTATTTGGACGACACAGTCCCAGAATATGCAAATCCTGTTCGCGCTCCGCCAGTCCCTGTAAATCAGGCACTTCCCGCTCCTCCAGACACCGGAGTACCTGTTACGGTACCCCCGGTTCAGCCCGCCATACAAGTCCAGCCTACATTTCCATTTCCCACTCTGCCAGGACGAAGAGCCTCAGTAGACGACTCTAGTTTAGGGGCCGCAGGGGGAGGTACTCCTCAAACCCCGCCGCCACACAAGCGTTTAACGACAGCCGAATTACATGCACAAGCGTCACAGCGTACGCCCAGACATCAGACTGTAGCAGAAATAAGAAAATCCCTTGCCGAATGCGGCTATGATCCAGTCCCAGGCGAGGATAATATGGTTTTATATTCATTCCGCGTAAGAAAGGTGGCCGAGTATCTAGTCACCTTACCGAATATGAAAGAAGATCTAGACAGAATATATCGTTTCATCCGTACAGGGGATGATCCAGAAAGTATTAGCGAGGCCATGTCTCAAAGGAAAGCCGAGATCCAGCTCATGATATTAAAGTTTCTGATCAATTGTCTAATAAGAGAACAAGATTACCCGTCTAAAGATCCGGCTGAAATGAGAACCCTGACAAGGTGGAGTGATAATATAGCCGAGGGTAAGCACAAGACCGTCGGTGCTATGGAGAGTATGTACAAGAAAATCCGTAGAGAAATAATAAAATTACACGAACAGCGTAAAGCAGCACAAGTAAGCGAGAAAGAAAGTAACTCTGATACTGAAGAGGTAGAGGACGAGAATCCCGCCAGAATAGCGTATGTAGGAAAACCTAGATTTCCAGATCGCCATTTACGCCTAGAACACAAGTCTATTTTTCATTCTCCAGCACCAGAACAAGGTTCACTAGAACAAGTGTTTCAAGCTACCGATCACATTCTGAAATCACGAATCGGTTACAGTGAGTTAAGTACCATGCATGAACAAGAACTAGCCCGATCAGCAGTCCGATGGATTACTGATTCTACCACTTTTCCAGACGAAATAGTGGCACAGATGTTTCTGAAAATGCCCCCAGCCGAACAACGACTGGTGGGTATGTATATGATTCAGCACCTCATTACATTGTATGAGGGTCAGCACTCTGATCCAGGCCCGTTACATGATATCCTGAACGAGTTACTCCAGTATAGATGGAGAGGTCTAGGTACCGATTTAATTAGTGTCGCTCTAGAACAGCGCCACAAATATAGAACGTTTCTGAACCCGCATTTTGTTCCTGCCTCACCCCCAGAAGGTAAACCATTTTACATGGAGAGACAGAATCCGTTACGAGAAGTCCACCCAGTCAGAGGAACGGGTGGCGAACTAGAACGAGTGTTTGTTTACACTCCGATTACAAAGATGGAACTCCTCGAGATGAAGAAATTAATTCCCTGTCATGACAAAGATCCAGCAGGGTTCCATAGAGAATTAAAAGACATGCTCCGTATGGGAGAATACACGTATCCAGATATAATTAAAATGTTAAAGGTTCTGCTGCCCGCAGGGGTGTATGAAAAGCTCAAGGAAAAAGAATGGGAGGTGGGGGAGAAAAAGATCGATTGGGCAGTTCTAGAAGCTGAAGATAAGGCACGAGTACCAGGTACCGGTCTTGGAGATAAATGTAAAGAATTACCGGAATTATTAATACAAGTTTTACCCAGATTATTGACAACTAGAAAAGAAGACTGGGATGCAATCTCAGCCTGTAAACAGAAACAAGACGAAGATATCAGTGATTTTTATTCTAGATTTGAAAAATGTTTTAGCATCAACAGTGGCCTCAAGACAAGTAGTGAGTCATACCCTCACCTTTTTGTTACTAAATTAGTCGAGAATTCAAGCCCACAAATTAAAAATCGAGTTTTAAAAGTCGAAAGTACCTGGCAAGCTAATACCCCGTCCCAGATGTTGCAGATGCTTCAATACCACCAGAATAGAATCAGAGAAGAACAAGAACACGAAAGAAAACGTATGAAAGACACGAAAATGAAAGTACTAGTTGCACAATCTGTTCCTCAAGACAGTCAGAAGAGGGGTCCGAATCAAGCCAGTCATCCTGCAGCTCCCGTTAAAGGGAACTGCAATTATTGTAAACAGCCAGGTCATTTTATAAATGAGTGTGCAGTTCTGAAACACAACATAGCTACTGGTAAGACTAAAGAAAGACCACGTCCGCCTAGACAAGAACAAGTTTCACAGATTCCTCAGCCACAGAATGCACAACAGACAGTTACCGCACCGCAGCCTATTGCTGCAACACAGCATGTTACATCGCAGATGTACCAGTATGCACAGTCTGAGTATCCAGAGTACCAGCAGTATTCATGAAACAGCCTAGAGAGGGAGGTAGGCTTGCCTCTCATCGAGATACCTGTAGATCAAGAAGGTCCCTATGTTCACAGTCAAGTATTAGGGAAAGACAGAAAGTTTTTGATTGATACAGGGGCAAGTAGGACCACAATTAGTCACGCCGAAGTTCCAGGGGCTCCGCTCTCAGGCTCAAGAAATGTTTCCCTTGGATTCTCAGGAAAACCTATCGTAAATGAGATTTCAAAACCAGTTACTCTAGAAGTAGGTCCATTGTCCCGCACTACTGATCTGTTACTTACTAAGTTATGTCCAGAAAATCTATTAGGCATTAAAACACTGAAAGAGTTAGGTGCAGTTATATGCTGTTCCCCAGAGGGAATACGATTGTTCCTACGTGACTTTAAGGGTCACTATGTATTACGAGATTTTGATTCAAGACTGTCTAATGTTCCGCAGCACTTATGGGCGCAAGGTCCAACTGATGTAGGTTACATGCAAATCACACCCTATCGTGTGACTCTCAAGCCAGGCGTAGTGTTACCACGAATCAGACAGTACAGATTGCCACCTGAGGCTGTAGCAGCCTTATCCAAAATTATTGACGAGCTTATTGCTCAAGGAGTGGTTGTAGAAACTGACTCCAATGTATGTAATTCTCCGATCATTCCAGTCATGAAACGTACTGATCCAAATGCACCCCCAGTATATCGATTAGTGATTGACCTACGAGAGCTTAATAAATGTATTATTCCGCAGTACCCAGTTGTCCCAGACATCTCTTCCCTATTGACAGCCATTGATTCCGAAGCCACGTTCTTTACTGTAATCGACCTCAAGAACGCATTTTTCAGTGTCCCTATTCATCCAGACAGCCAGTTCCTTTTCGGATTTTGTTTAAATGGAAGGAGCTATATGTTCACACGCGCTCCTCAAGGTTTCACAGAAAGTCCTAGTATTTATAGTCAAGCACTTAAAAGACAACTAGACAACATTCACATGCCAACTGACACTGCCCTGCTCCAGTATGTCGATGATCTACTGATCACAGCCCGTTCTGAACGTGCTTGCGAGCGAGCATCACTGACAGTTCTGTATTTCTTAGCCGAGATGGGGCACAAGGTGTCCCCTTCTAAGCTTCAATTCTGTGTCCAGCAAGTGGTATACTTAGGACACTTACTGTCCAAGAGGGGTAGGCAGTTGACACCAGACCGTATCCAGTTAATAGCGAGTCTTCCTCAGCCCAAGACCCAGAAGGAGGTACGTGCTTTTATCGGCCTTACTTCTTATTGCAGACAATGGATTCCTCAGTATGCATTTCTAGCTAAGCCACTGATACAGTTAACGACACAGGAGGCAGCCGTATCGACTGTTCTCCCTTGGACATCTGAACATACACTTAGTTTCAATGAGTTAAAGAAAGCCCTATGCCAAGCTCCAGTTCTAGCGACACCGAACTACAGTAAGCCTTTTACACTTTTCGTCACTGAACGCGAAGGTACAGCATTATCTGTTCTCACACAAGATCAAGCAGGACAATACAAGCCCTGTGCTTATTTTTCGAGCACATTAGATCCTGTAGCCCAGGCTCTGCCTGCGTGCCTCAAGTCAGTTGCAGCCACAGCACTAGCTATCAGACAAAGTGATTCCATAGTCTTAGGACACTCCTTGACAGTACAAGTTCCACATTCCGTGGAAGTTCTTTTGAACCGAACACAAACTCAGCACTTGACAATTGCACGTTTAACAGGTTATGAATTGACATTGTTCCAGCCACACATAGAAATCAGACGCTGCAACATCCTGAACCCTGCTACACTGTTACCATCAGTTACTTCGAATTCTGCCACACATGACTGTGTGGAAGTAGTTAACATTACGACAAAGCCAAGACAAGATCTGACAGATACTCCGTTACCAGATCCCGACCTGACACTTTATGTGGATGGTTCATGTATGAGAACAAGTACAGGAGAACTAGTCGCCGCGTATGCAGTGACTACTGACACTGAAGTTATTGAAACACACCGTATTGATACCCTGTCCGCTCAAGCAGCAGAGCTAGTTGCTCTGACACAAGCCTGCATACACGCCAAGAACTTGAAAGTTAATGTTTACACAGATTCACGTTACGCATTTGGAGTTGTACACGACTTCGGAGTGCTCTGGCAGGAGAGAGGTTTCATGACTTCTCATGGAACCAAGATTCAGCATGGTCTCCTTATTCAAGCTCTGTTAGATGCCATACATTTACCGACATCTATCGCTATCATGAAGTGCAAAGCACATACGAAAGTTACTGACCCCATTTCTCAAGGTAACGATCTAGCAGATCGCACAGCCAAGCTCACAACACAGACTCTAGACATTCCAGTTAACATGACACACACTCCAGATCCGATTACATGCATGACAGTTAAGGACCCTACACAAGATGTCATAGATATCCAGTTACATGCTACTCCCGATGAAATCAAGAAATGGTCCGAACAAGGAGGGGTCCAGACAGATCAAGGATGGTTAACAAAGGGTAGAGCCACATGGTTTCTCCCCGACTCTATGGTTCAAGTCATTATTAATACTGCACATAGTCCAGCACATTTAGGAGAAAAAGCTATGTTAGACAGTATCCAGAACATTTGGTTCAACAAGCATTTACGAGCTGCAGCCAAGCAGAAAGTCCGTACCTGTATGATATGTTGTCAGTTTAATCCAGGTAAAAGTGTCCCGGTGGAACAAGGTGGATTCCAGCCCCCTGACCACCCTTTTGAAGTCCTCCAGATGGATTATATTCAGATGGAGCGATGTCGAGGTTTCAAGTATGTCCTTGTAGTTGTATGCGCTTTGTCCAGGTGGACAGAAGCATATCCAGTCCCAGATTACACAGCCGCGACCACTGCCAAGCAGTTGGTTCGTGAGTTCTTCCCTCGTTATGGACTCCCTAGAGTCGTATATTCTGACAACGGCCAGCCATTCTCATCTGAACTCATGAAGCATGTTTCCCTGTTGTTAGGGTACCAGTGGAAGTTTCATTGTGTACGCCATCCTGAAGCAGCCGGTCTCGTAGAGAGACATAATCAGACTCTGAAAATCCGAATCGCCAAAGTGTGTAAAGAGAAAGGTGTGGACTGGCTAGTAGCTCTGCCAGTCGCTTTATTTTATATGCGCATGGTCGCACATTCCAGATCAGGTCTGTCCCCGTATGAGGTCGTATTCGGCCGCCCCCCAAATATGTGGGGTACTCCTAGACCCCGAAGTATTACCGATGTTTCAAGTAATATGCTGACAGATTACCTAGCTTCCTTGATGTCTGCCCTCAACTCATGTCGTTCACAGGTGGCCGCCGCATTTCCAGACAATACCGAGGTGGCACCGCATGAAGTCGTTCCAGGATCCATGGTATTGGTGAGGAATTTCGACAGATCAAGTCCGCTGGAGCCTCGCTGGAAAGAGCCCCGACAGGTCCTCCTCACCACCCGTACAGCCGTGAAGTTGGAAGGTCGCAAAGGCTGGGTGCACCTTTCTCATGTAAAACAATTTAATGGACTGAAACCCGTCTTAAAGAACATTTCCCAGGATTTGAAGGATTGCCAAAATATTGTTCTCAAGGACTGTCCCGCAAAAGACATTGCTACAAACCCTCCCCTGTTAGAGAAAACTCCGCAACAGGAGTATAAGTTAAAACTCCGGTCTAGTAAAATAAGTCAGTCAGTTTGATTGTCTAAGTCCTCCCCTAGGTGAAACGGTTAGACTGTTTCTGACATGTATAAAATAGACCCCCATAGTGAGAGAGTTAGTCAAAACTCAATCCGATGTATCATTTTTCTATGTTTCATATTATTTCTCAGCATTATGATTTCCTGCACCAGTTATGCATTTTTCTTGTATTTCCCAGTTCTTCATGTAAATATGTCTGCTAATGCTACAGTAGAGCACACGTTTAGTGATCTGCCTCCTCATGAACTCTCTTACCGCCTCGCTATGCGAAATAATTCCTTTGTCCGCATGTTACATTACTCACACCAGACCAGCAATGCCACTAATTGTTGGGTGTGTGGTCGACTCCCCCCTTTCCAGATACCGAAGGGAGTTCTGCCACTTTTTCCTTATCCATTCTCACATAATGGTTCGTGTGGAGCATGGTCCACGTTAACGTCATCCTCAACAGATATGTTTTTTCTTAACAGTACATGTTTTCCAGACAAGCAAGGTCTTCCCCACAGAACAGGGTTAGATCTAGAAAATGAAGTGTATAATTTAGGTAATTATTCTTCGAATTTCATGGTCTTGAATGTTCAGTCTGATACTACTCCAGACTTACCTGCTATTTCAGTACTGCCAGTCAAAGGTGAATTATGTGTCCGAAATTATGGTTCTGTACATGTAGGACATAGTGATTGTACTACTATTGTCAAGTATAGTGACAGTGGGAAATCTGTTTTTAAAGCTTCACGTCATTCTTATTTTATTTGTGGTCAAACTGCATATGTTCGTCTGCCCCTCGGTTGGGAGGGAACCTGTTACATTGCCTTCCTACTGCCACCAGTTTTTCTAGCCCCACCTGATTATCATAGAAACACACATCTAGTACACATTAGACATAAAAGGGAGTCCCCAATTGTCGATTATACTGAAACTGCTCTAGAACAGTATACAGATTTCAACAGAGGTTTCTTTTTCTTTATAGGACCTATCCAGAATAGTAAGCTAATCCGTAGGTTAACCAGAACCCTCGAAGCTGTAGTAAATGAGACTGCCTCTGCTCTAGGTAACTTAACTGAAGAGCAATCTGCTATGAGATTTGTCGTTTTACAGAATCGTCTCGTCCTTGACGTCATACTGGCCGATAGGGGCGGGGCCTGTAGAGTCATCGGATCTAGTTGCTGCATTTTCATTCCAAATAACGCACCGTCTGTTTATTCAGCTATAACCAGACTCCATAAAATTGCCCATCTGATACACCAAGATCCAGGCACCTGGACATGGTCCGGTTGGTTCTGGAATATAATTTCCGCATGGGGATGGAAAATATTGTCCTTCCTAGGTATTGCAGTAGCGATCATATTCAGCTGCTGTCTCTGTATACAATGTGGCCCTGCGATTTGCGGCATTTGTGCTACCTCTTGTATTCCTAGTTCCAAGCCCCGTTCTAAATCCCGTTCCAGGATAATTCGAGACGAGCAAATGATACTGTATGAAATGATAGATGGTATCATGAATATTGATGTTTCCTGATGGAAACGTAGTGACAAGGAGGGAATGTGGAAAAGTAAATTTTGCCATGTTCTGTGTCCCTACGTGTCATCCATCATATGTTATGTGTGCATGATTAAATATGCATATGCATTCCCCATGTTCGATTAATGACGCAATTATAGTTGTGTCCATCTCTAATATGCCAGTTTCTAGTCCTCGTGAATACTACGAATATCAGGCCTATGTACTGTCTACGTTGCCACGTTTCTCAGTGTGCACGTTATTCCATTATAAAGTCCCCGTTTCTAGGCCTCAAAAGGGCCTGGACACCAGATTCAGCTCCTGTCTCCTGGAGCCCTCGCTGAGGAGCGATACAGCCCCCACCTGTATCCTCGACCCTTCACTTACTTCCTGCCTCACAGTGCCCGGTTCAGCCTGGCTCTGCCTCTGAGTCTGCCAAAAGTATGTTATAGTTCCAGTTATCAGTTCAGTCCTCCTTCTCTGCATTCCTAAGCTACTGAATCGCATCAATAGTTTCCGTCATTGTCTAGCCTTCACGTCTCCACGTTAGAGAAATACTGTATTAATGGTCATTTAATATTCTTCATCACGTACTACATGTAGAATAATGCATGGTCCAGTCTTAGAATCAAGTCAGCCTTTCCCCTCCTAACTTCTAGTTTATATCAACATGTTCTCTAAACATCAGATACTAGATACTGCTTAGGTACATGTCGCCCTGACTTTCCAGACTTCAGTCTCTGCTCCTAGCACAGAGTTCATAGCCCCCAGTTTCTCCTAGTGATACGTCATTGCTAGTTTGCGCGCACCATCAGGTTAGAGGTCCCGGCTCCTCAGGTAGCCCCCTCCATGGTTTCCGCCCCATTCATGACATATTCTGTTACGTTTGCATAACATGTCCATGTATACGCCCTGTTACACCTCTTTTCACCCTTATCTTTCGCGACTGCTACGCGTCACACCCTTTGCTCCACCCACTGCTCCGCCTATCATATGTACTGTAATGCAACTGTTTTACTATATATGCTTGTGTATTGTTATTAAATGCTAGCGCGCTCATCCCAGATCCAGCCCCGGCAGCTGCTGGGCCCTGCCATCCTATTCCTATGCAGGTTGTCCTGTTCCTGTCCTTTATGCTGTAATAAACCTGCGAAACTCCTATTACCTCGAATCTTGACTCTTATTTATTGAGCTATCTGTTATTCATTTATGCATTCAAAAATAGGGTATTATTTATTTATTTACCACATAATGGCGCCCGAACAGGGACTTGCCCTTTCCCCACGCGTCGGTGAAGCCACGCCGACCCCCTGACCCTCTGCAGTCGTGACGGAACTCTTCTGCGCACCGGCAGATATTTCTGCTTCAAGTATCCCTCAGGCCCACGGAGGAGACGGAGGAGGCGGTCCAGCATCCAAACGAGACGGTGGAGGAACGCGGCGAGTCCCGACCAGAGCCCAAGCCGAGAGTCCAAGGTCCGAGGTATCCGGAGGCCCACCCGTAACTGAAGTCCGAAGTTCGTCGTCCGTCGTCGTAGCAGTCCAGTCCAGTCCGAGGCCTTCCGTTCTTGCTGCCCGGTGAGTACCGTTACTGGGGTAGTATCTAGACAGGGTCAATCTAATTGACTCTGGTCTGTGGGTTGGTGGTACACAGACCCACAAAACGAAGTGTCCACTTCGGTGGATGCGGGTCCTGACGTGTCTCTTTATGAGACCGGTAAGTTTCGTACTGTTTCAGCAGTGCATCTAGTTCCTGTTCTAGTCAGTTCTGTTCTCGAGAAAATTCATGTATTCTGTGTTCCGTATTCCAGGTAGTATTCTGTCCGAACTGTTATTTTGAAATGTTCTTCATGTATTTTAATGTCGTGGTATGAATGGGGAATAAGTATCGTGTTTATTGTGTATTGTATTGTGTCTAGATTATAGTTCAGTCATGCCGCTCTTTTCGAAATTACGTCAGTTAAAAACCAGAAAGGGTCTGCTGGAAGCAGCAGTTCCAGTTCCGCCTAGGGACAGTCCACAGGCCTCCCATGGGTTGAAGCATGTATTGTGCCACCCATGAGGGGCATGCAAAATTCAACATACAGGCCTGCCATTGCAGCCTGTGTAAGTTGGTGCATGCACCACTTACTTAAGATATAGGTTTACTACATCTAAGGGTCACTGCACTTAAAACCTATAAGTCCCCACATAGCAGGCCTTTACAATCCTGAAAGCAGGTGCTCGGTTCTAAGTGAGAGGGTGCCACTGCATGAGCAGGGCACCCCTGCAGCCTACGGAGTCCAGTCTCCCGGGTTGTCAGTGTAGCAGTCATACATATAGGTAGAGGTACATTATGCGACCGCGTGATGACCATCTCAGAAACGACTGCACGCAACCCTATTGTGTTTGGTATCAAACATGTTGGTATTATACCCCCACACAGGTAACCGGTGTGGGAGGTATAATTCCACTCCCCCAGAAGCGAGTTTCGTGGGGTCCCTGGTGTTCCCAGTACCAGCCTACTAGTCCCGGACAACACAAAATGGTTGCTGCCGACCAGAGACACATTTCTGCCCTCCTGCTGCTGAGCCAAGCTCGAGCAGGGGAAGGTAGAACAGTAGGCATCCTGTCACAGGGAGGTATGACCACCTCCCAGACAGGATTTAGTGTATTAACTGGGTGGGTGTGCTTGTCAGCGACTGAAAGTCTGCATGAGGGGCACATTTGGTGTCCCTGTGCATAGTCCAGTTTAAACCAGTCCTGGGAGCCATTGGCTCCTATTTTGGTGTGAAACTGGACAAAGGACATGGGAGTAGCCTCCCGACTGTCCAAACCCTCCCCTGGGAGGGTCCCCATAATCTATCCAACCCTCTCCCGTGGGTACTTAAGGGCTTACCTGGCTACAGGACCCTAGATTCGAAGTGGACAAGATTCTGAACCAGAAACCTCTGAACTTTGACAGTCTGGACACTGGACTTTGCTGGACTTAGCTTGGGACAGACTTTGTCCCCCTCTCAGTCTAAAGCATCGCCTGTGCCCATGTACCATACAGGCTCTGTGCACGACCTGTGTAGCATCAAGGACAACTGAAGATATCTCCCTTGGAGTGAAGAGTTCCACCCCTGCATTCACATGCACCTTAAATTGTACTCATTTTCATTTTTGCTTGGCTATGGATCTACTTAATGAAAGCTTTGTATTTTATTTTTAGTGTTATATCCTATATATATATATATATATATATATATATATATATATATATATATATATACATCCGCAAATTGCCCTGAAGCATTGGGAGAGAACGCGACCATGCTCCGCCCTCCGGCTCTCTCATGCAGCCTGCTTGTTACCTCCGTGTTGTTTGTCAGTGCCGACGCGTTTCAGGGCTCACACCCCTTCTTCTTGGGCGAACAAAAATCACGCCTGAGACCTTCATCACTCGTTCTCCAACTTTATTAAGTACCATCCCCGCCTCTCATGGGCGTGTTTTCATTGCACTGTGCCTCGGTGCATTGTGGGGGATGGAGTTTGTGATGCAAGTGTAATCCTCTTTAAGTAAGTTCTGGCGTGGTTTTTCACCTTTTCTGTAACTCACTTAGAGGAATAATTTGAAACAAATTGAAAAACCACGCCAGAACTTACTTAAAGAGGATTACACTTGCATCACAAACTCCATCCCCCACAATGCACCGAGGCACAGTGCAATGAAAACACGCCCATGAGAGGCGGGGATGGTACTTAATAAAGTTGGAGAACGAGTGATGAAGGTCTCAGGCGTGATTTTTGTTCGCCCAAGAAGAAGGGGTGTGAGCCCTGAAACGCGTCGGCACTGACAAACTACACGGAGGTAACAAGCAGGCTGCATGAGAGAGCCAGAGGGCGGAGCATGGTCGCGTTCTCTCCCAATGCTTCAGGGCAATTTGCGGATGTCTATATATATATATATATATATTCCAACAACTTCTCCAAAAAAAACAATTAAGCCGCAACTCCAGCCATTATGTTCCAGAAAGTTAATTTATTCTTAAATCAATTTTCAAGGTAGATAGAGCTACCGAAACGCGGTGGTTAAGTCTGTGCGAAGACTAAAAAATTGATTTAAGAATAAATTAACTTTCTGGAACATAATGGCTGGAGTTGCGGCTTAATTGTTTTCTTTGGAGACGTTGTTGGAATTGTTAGCGGTCCTGGTTCGACCGCAAAAGCCACGCCCCTACCAAGAAGTGCCAAAATCGGGGAGAAAAGGAACCATTCAGTGCGAATATATATATATATATATATATATATATATATATATATATATATATATATATATATATATATATATATACACACTATCCCTCCTTGCAGAACAAAGAGGCACACCGACTCACGCTGAAATTCTGCATTTCATTTATTCATGGAATAAGCACGAAGGCGATACAGCGTCCTTTCCCAACGTTTCTGCTAAACAAGCCTTGATCACGGGAGGAGTCTCTGACATTTGAATGACCCACGTGGTTCTTTATACACACTGCAGGCCGTATTCTGTTGCAGAGTGCGCAGGGGGAAAAGGAGACTTTTCACATTTAACATGAAGCGCTTCAATATGCGTGTAATCTTCATGCTTACATTGTCAATCCCCCAGCGCTAAAACACAGTCAGCCACAAAGCACAGTTCGTTTTTCTTATTTTCCATTGTGGAAATGCACATTCAGCTCACCGCCTTGGAAATTCCTTCCCTTAGCTCCCAACTCGCCACCTCTGGAAACCTTTTCACAGGGAGCAAGCAGGTCTGATTTTAACAATTTAGTTGCACACACGAATTGCCTCGCAACCTAAATCAAACCTTGAAGGGCGGCCAGTGTGTCTGTCACGAGGCTTCCAGTTCTTAATACACACTATCCCTCCTTGCAGAACAAAGAGGCACACCGACTCACGCTGAAATTCTGCATTTCATTTATTCATGGAATAAGCACGAAGGCGATACAGCGTCCTTTCCCAACGTTTCTGCTAAACAAGCCTTGATCACGGGAGGAGTCTCTGACATTTGAATGACCCACGTGGTTCTTTATACACACTGCAGGCCGTATTCTGTTGCAGAGTGCGCAGGGGGAAAAGGAGACTTTTCACATTTAACATGAAGCGCTTCAATATGCGTGTAATCTTCATGCTTACATTGTCAATCCCCCAGCGCTAAAACACAGTCAGCCACAAAGCACAGTTCGTTTTTCTTATTTTCCATTGTGGAAATGCACATTCAGCTCACCGCCTTGGAAATTCCTTCCCTTAGCTCCCAACTCGCCACCTCTGGAAACCTTTTCACAGGGAGCAAGCAGGTCTGATTTTAACAATTTAGTTGCACACACGAATTGCCTCGCAACCTAAATCAAACCTTGAAGGGCGGCCAGTGTGTCTGTCACGAGGCTTCCAGTTCTTAATACACACTATCCCTCCTTGCAGAACAAAGAGGCACACCGACTCACGCTGAAATTCTGCATTTCATTTATTCATGGAATAAGCACGAAGGCGATACAGCGTCCTTTCCCAACGTTTCTGCTAAACAAGCCTTGATCACGGGAGGAGTCTCTGACATTTGAATGACCCACGTGGTTCTTTATACACACTGCAGGCCGTATTCTGTTGCAGAGTGCGCAGGGGGAAAAGGAGACTTTTCACATTTAACATGAAGCGCTTCAATATGCGTGTAATCTTCATGCTTACATTGTCAATCCCCCAGCGCTAAAACACAGTCAGCCACAAAGCACAGTTCGTTTTTCTTATTTTCCATTGTGGAAATGCACATTCAGCTCACCGCCTTGGAAATTCCTTCCCTTAGCTCCCAACTCGCCACCTCTGGAAACCTTTTCACAGGGAGCAAGCAGGTCTGATTTTAACAATTTAGTTGCACACACGAATTGCCTCGCAACCTAAATCAAACCTTGAAGGGCGGCCAGTGTGTCTGTCACGAGGCTTCCAGTTCTTAATACACACTATCCCTCCTTGCAGAACAAAGAGGCACACCGACTCACGCTGAAATTCTGCATTTCATTTATTCATGGAATAAGCACGAAGGCGATACAGCGTCCTTTCCCAACGTTTCTGCTAAACAAGCCTTGATCACGGGAGGAGTCTCTGACATTTGAATGACCCACGTGGTTCTTTATACACACTGCAGGCCGTATTCTGTTGCAGAGTGCGCAGGGGGAAAAGGAGACTTTTCACATTTAACATGAAGCGCTTCAATATGCGTGTAATCTTCATGCTTACATTGTCAATCCCCCAGCGCTAAAACACAGTCAGCCACAAAGCACAGTTCGTTTTTCTTATTTTCCATTGTGGAAATGCACATTCAGCTCACCGCCTTGGAAATTCCTTCCCTTAGCTCCCAACTCGCCACCTCTGGAAACCTTTTCACAGGGAGCAAGCAGGTCTGATTTTAACAATTTAGTTGCACACACGAATTGCCTCGCAACCTAAATCAAACCTTGAAGGGCGGCCAGTGTGTCTGTCACGAGGCTTCCAGTTCTTAATACACACTATCCCTCCTTGCAGAACAAAGAGGCACACCGACTCACGCTGAAATTCTGCATTTCATTTATTCATGGAATAAGCACGAAGGCGATACAGCGTCCTTTCCCAACGTTTCTGCTAAACAAGCCTTGATCACGGGAGGAGTCTCTGACATTTGAATGACCCACGTGGTTGTTTATACACACTGCAGGCCGTATTCTGTTGCAGAGTGCGCAGGGGGAAAAGGAGACTTTTCACATTTAACATGAAGCGCTTCAATATGCGTGTAATCTTCATGCTTACATTGTCAATCCCCCAGCGCTAAAACACAGTCAGCCACAAAGCACAGTTCGTTTTTCTTATTTTCCATTGTGGAAATGCACATTCAGCTCACCGCCTTGGAAATTCCTTCCCTTAGCTCCCAACTCGCCACCTCTGGAAACCTTTTCACAGGGAGCAAGCAGGTCTGATTTTAACAATTTAGTTGCACACACGAATTGCCTCGCAACCTAAATCAAACCTTGAAGGGCGGCCAGTGTGTCTGTCACGAGGCTTCCAGTTCTTAATACACACTATCCCTCCTTGCAGAACAAAGAGGCACACCGACTCACGCTGAAATTCTGCATTTCATTTATTCATGGAATAAGCACGAAGGCGATACAGCGTCCTTTCCCAACGTTTCTGCTAAACAAGCCTTGATCACGGGAGGAGTCTCTGACATTTGAATGACCCACGTGGTTCTTTATACACACTGCAGGCCGTATTCTGTTGCAGAGTGCGCAGGGGGAAAAGGAGACTTTTCACATTTAACATGAAGCGCTTCAATATGCGTGTAATCTTCATGCTTACATTGTCAATCCCCCAGCGCTAAAACACAGTCAGCCACAAAGCACAGTTCGTTTTTCTTATTTTCCATTGTGGAAATGCACATTCAGCTCACCGCCTTGGAAATTCCTTCCCTTAGCTCCCAACTCGCCACCTCTGGAAACCTTTTCACAGGGAGCAAGCAGGTCTGATTTTAACAATTTAGTTGCACACACGAATTGCCTCGCAACCTAAATCAAACCTTGAAGGGCGGCCAGTGTGTCTGTCACGAGGCTTCCAGTTCTTAATACACACTATCCCTCCTTGCAGAACAAAGAGGCACACCGACTCACGCTGAAATTCTGCATTTCATTTATTCATGGAATAAGCACGAAGGCGATACAGCGTCCTTTCCCAACGTTTCTGCTAAACAAGCCTTGATCACGGGAGGAGTCTCTGACATTTGAATGACCCACGTGGTTCTTTATACACACTGCAGGCCGTATTCTGTTGCAGAGTGCGCAGGGGGAAAAGGAGACTTTTCACATTTAACATGAAGCGCTTCAATATGCGTGTAATCTTCATGCTTACATTGTCAATCCCCCAGCGCTAAAACACAGTCAGCCACAAAGCACAGTTCGTTTTTCTTATTTTCCATTGTGGAAATGCACATTCAGCTCACCGCCTTGGAAATTCCTTCCCTTAGCTCCCAACTCGCCACCTCTGGAAACCTTTTCACAGGGAGCAAGCAGGTCTGATTTTAACAATTTAGTTGCACACACGAATTGCCTCGCAACCTAAATCAAACCTTGAAGGGCGGCCAGTGTGTCTGTCACGAGGCTTCCAGTTCTTAATACACACTATCCCTCCTTGCAGAACAAAGAGGCACACCGACTCACGCTGAAATTCTGCATTTCATTTATTCATGGAATAAGCACGAAGGCGATACAGCGTCCTTTCCCAACGTTTCTGCTAAACAAGCCTTGATCACGGGAGGAGTCTCTGACATTTGAATGACCCACGTGGTTCTTTATACACACTGCAGGCCGTATTCTGTTGCAGAGTGCGCAGGGGGAAAAGGAGACTTTTCACATTTAACATGAAGCGCTTCAATATGCGTGTAATCTTCATGCTTACATTGTCAATCCCCCAGCGCTAAAACACAGTCAGCCACAAAGCACAGTTCGTTTTTCTTATTTTCCATTGTGGAAATGCACATTCAGCTCACCGCCTTGGAAATTCCTTCCCTTAGCTCCCAACTCGCCACCTCTGGAAACCTTTTCACAGGGAGCAAGCAGGTCTGATTTTAACAATTTAGTTGCACACACGAATTGCCTCGCAACCTAAATCAAACCTTGAAGGGCGGCCAGTGTGTCTGTCACGAGGCTTCCAGTTCTTAATACACACTATCCCTCCTTGCAGAACAAAGAGGCACACCGACTCACGCTGAAATTCTGCATTTCATTTATTCATGGAATAAGCACGAAGGCGATACAGCGTCCTTTCCCAACGTTTCTGCTAAACAAGCCTTGATCACGGGAGGAGTCTCTGACATTTGAATGACCCACGTGGTTCTTTATACACACTGCAGGCCGTATTCTGTTGCAGAGTGCGCAGGGGGAAAAGGAGACTTTTCACATTTAACATGAAGCGCTTCAATATGCGTGTAATCTTCATGCTTACATTGTCAATCCCCCAGCGCTAAAACACAGTCAGCCACAAAGCACAGTTCGTTTTTCTTATTTTCCATTGTGGAAATGCACATTCAGCTCACCGCCTTGGAAATTCCTTCCCTTAGCTCCCAACTCGCCACCTCTGGAAACCTTTTCACAGGGAGCAAGCAGGTCTGATTTTAACAATTTAGTTGCACACACGAATTGCCTCGCAACCTAAATCAAACCTTGAAGGGCGGCCAGTGTGTCTGTCACGAGGCTTCCAGTTCTTAATACACACTATCCCTCCTTGCAGAACAAAGAGGCACACCGACTCACGCTGAAATTCTGCATTTCATTTATTCATGGAATAAGCACGAAGGCGATACAGCGTCCTTTCCCAACGTTTCTGCTAAACAAGCCTTGATCACGGGAGGAGTCTCTGACATTTGAATGACCCACGTGGTTCTTTATACACACTGCAGGCCGTATTCTGTTGCAGAGTGCGCAGGGGGAAAAGGAGACTTTTCACATTTAACATGAAGCGCTTCAATATGCGTGTAATCTTCATGCTTACATTGTCAATCCCCCAGCGCTAAAACACAGTCAGCCACAAAGCACAGTTCGTTTTTCTTATTTTCCATTGTGGAAATGCACATTCAGCTCACCGCCTTGGAAATTCCTTCCCTTAGCTCCCAACTCGCCACCTCTGGAAACCTTTTCACAGGGAGCAAGCAGGTCTGATTTTAACAATTTAGTTGCACACACGAATTGCCTCGCAACCTAAATCAAACCTTGAAGGGCGGCCAGTGTGTCTGTCACGAGGCTTCCAGTTCTTAATACACACTATCCCTCCTTGCAGAACAAAGAGGCACACCGACTCACGCTGAAATTCTGCATTTCATTTATTCATGGAATAAGCACGAAGGCGATACAGCGTCCTTTCCCAACGTTTCTGCTAAACAAGCCTTGATCACGGGAGGAGTCTCTGACATTTGAATGACCCACGTGGTTCTTTATACACACTGCAGGCCGTATTCTGTTGCAGAGTGCGCAGGGGGAAAAGGAGACTTTTCACATTTAACATGAAGCGCTTCAATATAGCAGAAACGTTGGGAAAGGACGCTGTATCGCCTTCGTGCTTATTCCATGGAAATTATTGTAGCACACCATTGACGGGTAGCCGAATTCAATGCTGGGGTCGAATCCCCCCCCCCCCTTTCTCTGCAAAACTAGGTCCCTTCTTTTCCTGTCCTGAAGAAGACCCATAGCTGAGGTGTCAATCCTCCCCTATCAGCGCCAGGGTCGAAACGTCGACATCCTCCCCCCGGGCCTGCACTTTCTCGTTTCCCTTCCCCCCATTTCCTTTTTGTCTGCACAGAGGCAGTTATACTGTGATAGACCTGTGTAACAACGTATGACAAATTGTTTGGGGCAGGCCCTTTGTTCCATTCTGCTAAGAGAATTGCACCTTAGTTGAATCTAAATACTTTGGATTTTCTTCTCAAATCTTTTTTTTTAATTCCTTTTCCTTTTCACGTGAGCACTTACTTCTGCACTTTCTTACTGCACTTGACAGTATTCCCCAACTTTTTTTGTTTCTATTTCGATTGAATGTAAATAAATAATTTTGCTAATTAATTTATCTAAGAGAAACTGTATGTCTTTTTAGAGTAAAGGCATTTTGGGTACTATAATTGAATTATGAAGCATTTGGCTGTGTATGTATATATATATACATTTGTTCTCCATTTTTCCGTATGATTAATTCTTGGAATTCGCAATATTCTTTTATTAAGTCATTTTGACTGACCTAGGTCTACATACTCCATCCAGCGCCATTTTAGTAGGTTTCCTCCGTTATTTTTATTATACCTGTTACTTTCATTTTACCCTCCGCATATTTTCTCTGTGATCAATGAGATTTCCTGCCACAGACACCACGGTGTTTGTCCTTGGCCTCCGATCTTATCAGACTTGGTCACACATATACCTAGAAACTAATTTGAAAGCGTACTCTCTACGCATGCGAGCCTTGTTTCCAAGTGCACGTTTTTTTTCTTTTTCTTCAAGTTCGCCAAGCAAACCTCTCCTCATTTCTGGTATTAAATTTGCCGCTTTCTTTTCCCGGGTCATGTGTGTCATCCGCTGCTATAATTTTGTGATGTATTAAAAAACATATTGTATTTATATTTATTTGAAATGTGGTGTCAAGGCGCGAAACGTTGATTACATACTCCGTCCACCGCCATTTTAGTAGTTTTCCTCCGTTATTTTTATTATACCTGTTACTTTCATTTAACCTTTCGCATATGTTCTCTGTGATCGATGAGATTTCCTGCCACAGACACCACGGTGTTTGTCCTTGGCCTCCGATCTTATCAGACTTGGTTACACGTATACCTAGAAACTAATTTGAAGGACGTAAGCCACAGCTATACAACGCGTGTTCGTCAACACAAAGACATTATTAAGATTATGCGTTTATCATGCGTGGTAAATGCATACTAGTTGTAAAAGCATGTGTGGTAATGCCATATGCGTGCTAATTGCTTTGTGGTGATGATCAGGTGTTGTAATAGCTGTTTCCCCCCAGGATACTGCAGAAACCGGGTCTGGGCGTGGTGGACTCCAGGGCACCAGGCGGAGGGCCACGCAGCCCCTTTCATACAATATAGAAGTGTTTGTGGGGTTATTGTTTCCTTGCTTTGAGGGGCGTCATTGAGGCGCACACACTTAATTTTGTAGGGGGGTAGGTATTGCATGGGGAAAAGTCGCAAGAGGTTTGTAAATGTGTACACATTGTTTCGTATTAGTTTGATTTCTTTACCATGTTGCAGTGTATCCAGAGAAAATATAACTCAGTACTTTTCAATCCTAGTCTTGAACATCTTACTATAGTACTTCAACATTTTAAATATTATTTTTATTGTGGATGGTCACCCCCCCACAAAGAAAAAGTAGTATGTACTTTTAAAAAAAAAGTTTTAATAAAAGAATAACTGTAAACCAACCTTAATGATAACTATATAATAAAGAACTAGAAAAAGAACTTTAAAAAAACAATAGTATAAACAAATTGTGAAGTTGACTCCAAAAGACGTACGATTGGTAATCTGCAAAACAAGAAAGAAAATTAGAGTTTAGAATTATGTAGATGTGACTAAATGAGCTGAAGCATTACAAGTCAAGGTAACACTACGATTTTACGTGTGCAGTGTGCCTGGTACATTTCACTTCTGTTATAGTGCCGCGTTCAAGTGGTGTCTATATGGAAGTGCCTACTGCGTCACTGACACAAAAGTTGCACAACGGGATTGTAAATATGACGACTTATTTCTAATGCATTGCAATGGAGGGATTGTATATCTAGGCCGCTGTGCTTACCTTGTATAAACACTGCGGCCACCGGAGTTCACAACTTGAGTTCAACTGTTGTTCTAGACGTCAAAGCAGACAGCAGTGTCTATATGTTTAAAAGAGAAATAGAAATGATGTCACAGAGTGAGAGAGAGAAGGAAAGAGAGAGAAAACAACATTAAGACTGTCTCGCAGAGTCTGGAGTTGAGTCTTTTTCTTGAAAAGTCAAACGTAGATTTACAAGCTGCTTGCGTCACTTTTCCCATGTTAAAAGTGACACAAAAGTGGCGTAATAAGCTTGTAGATCTGTTTCTCAGACTGTTGTAACCTATGTGTTGTCACTGCTCAGAGCTAATTTAACCTTTTAGACAGTGAAGCTGGTGCACACTACCCACTCACTCCTTTCACAGATAATTTGTTGTTGTTTCGGAAACAAAATTGTTTGTCACCTAGTGCCAATGGCGTGATTGAAACATGGTGCTCTACGTGTGGAAGAACCCTTCACTGTAATCAAGAGAGTTAGTCATTTCAATTCAGATAAGGTTGTATACAGCAGAGTGGAGATAGCGGCGTCCAAATCTTTAAAAAAGAAAGAGAAATGATGTGAGAGAGTAAGAAAGAGAAAGGGAAAAAAGGATATTAAAACGTGGGAGAGACACACACGACAGGGTGTAGGGGTACGTGAAGCCAGAGGCGCAACCAGTCAAAAATAACAGGGGTGGGGGGGCTAGAAAAAATTTGGGGTGGGGGCTTTAGTTCAAGCAAAAAGAAGAGTGGAACTGCAGGGGCTGTAAGCGGGGGGATTATCAAATCCTCATTAACAAGCAAAATGTCTTTAAAAGACCTGTCGCGTACTCGGGTGCGAGTGTGTGTGGGCCCAGGAAGCTATGTCATCCTTGGTGAAGCCCCGTTAGCCCAATGTTTTTTTTGCACCTGCGGCATACTACATATTCTCTCCTTTGACAGATAACTTGTCGTTGTTTCAGAAACAAGCTTGTTTGCTCACCTTGTGCTATTGCTGTTGTCCGTGTTACATAATCCATCCTGAAGCTGTACATCTAAAAGATATTAAAAGAAAGATGTTATGATTGGTAATTCTTGCTATATTCATTTGGAGTTAGATAATATGGCGCTTTTATAGACGTTTGATTGTCGGATTTCTACGAAGTGTTTGTTTTGTGAAAATATTTTGGACATTTCAGCAATTATAAAAACATTACTGCTATTGGGGAAAAAAATTAAACATATAAATTAATACATTATGTAGCAGTGCGTTCGTCTAAAATACTAAGTTGCATTTTTGTATGTAGTCAGCTACAACCCTTTGACTCCTTGCGATGCATACTAAAGTCTCACTGCTCACCTTTTTGTGGAAAAGACACCTTCTTCATGAGGTAGTTCCGATCTCCAACAAAGAAGTCTCATATATGGTGCCGAGTCTTTATTTCTATGGTTAACGATATATTTGTGCTCCCATCATCATCATCGCAGGTTCTTCACCCACTCAGTGCTTCGGGCACCACTAACTCAGTGACCAAAGAGGCCACTTGTTCGGTGCTTTGGGAACAACTCTAAAATGGCATAGAACACATGCGCCCTGTCTTTTTTATACATAGGGTCACGTGTGTAGTGACGGATGTACTGGATAGGTGTGGTGTGGGTGTATACCAGCCATGAGAGAGTGTGTGTCGATCTGGAAACTAAACCTGCAACTAAGAAATCACTACAATGGAAATTTGGGCTTTGTACTGTTGTTGTGTTTTTCTGGTAGCGTAAGCACAGTAGGCTGTACTAACCTATTCAGTCTCGATTAATTTACCACCTCCCCCAGGGGCTTTTAAATGTTGGGAGAGGGGTCAATAATTGTGTTGACTTTTCTTCTTTAGTGTGCAGTGCTATATTGTTTTATAAAATGTATAAGCCTTCAAACTATCTTTACTCTTACGATGTATGTGCAATATTTCCGTAATTGATTTAAAAAGTAATATACGCTTTTTTACAGTTTAAAAAAACTATTTTTATGATTATACCAGATGTTTTCTCTTAATATGTACATTAAATACATAAATCTATGTTTTTGAATAATTAGAATCTTACGTGGAGTACGTGTACGGGGCGCCGTATATGACGTCACGCGGGATATTTATTTTTTTATTAAAAAGACGCAGGGTACGCGTTTTGGGTGAAAAAGAAAAACATCGTGAAGCCCGCTTTATTGGAAATTAGCCTCCGGGGGGTCAAATCTCTGGGGCTATTTGTTTTTCATAATGGGGGGCCTAGAGTGTCTCCCCTGCGCGGGGATCGCTACCCCCTGGATGTTTAACTATATGTATGCGGGGGGACTCATGGCCCCCGGAGTTCCAGGGACCGCTTTCTCCTCCACTCGATTCCCTCCCCCCTCCCCCACCTCCGGGGCCTCTTTTTGTTAAAAAAAACTGCAAAGGTGTTGCAAATGTGGTATTTTGGTTTCGTTTCTGTCTTGTAGAGGATCCAAGGGAAATATAACGTTTTTTTGTAGAGCCACTACCTTTCTGCCTGTTACCAGTAACAATTCATGGATCACTTGCGTGAGTAGAGAGGTTAGAAGTTCACCACAATATGTTGGTAATTGAAATACTTACTGTGCTGGAGATTTATATTTATTTTTTTCATAGGAACCGTTAGTCGTAGAAGAAGTTTGTGGAAAAGTTTTATTAAGGATTCCTTCCTGTTTGGGGAGTATTAGGGTAACGTGCTCCAAGCGGGACTTTACAAAGCTTAATGTTCATTGGCTGTAAAGTATTAAAAGTAGAAGGTTTGGCAGTTATTCCTTGTTCGTCTTTGGAGAACATGGACATTTCATTAGCTAAAGTGTTCCGAACACAAGTTTGCTCCTTATTGGGTGGGAACGGTTCACTGTTGTCAGTGATAATGTGATGCATTTCCCAAAGGAGTATGGGGAAAGAAAGTAGTAGAGAGTAAGTTAGGAAAACAATTAACTGTGTACAGTGCCCATAAGGTGGTGGAGAGGAATTATGAGGTAAACAATTTTTTAAATATGTTTCAAGGGCCATTTATATAATTGCTGTGCGGTGTATAAATCACGGCGGAAAAATGATGTTTTCTTTTATCAAGTTTATCAAGTTTATAGGTGACATACTTCTTAGTACTACTATTTACTTATAATGTGGTGTTTACTTTCATGATGGGGAGGTGTGGTTGCACAGCAAAAAAATCAGTCTAGGTTTAAAACAGTTTTTATTAAGCAAATACAAATACACTTTCTTCAGAAACTGTTACAGTATATATGAAAGGGGTGACAATTAAAAATGGAATTTCATATAATATCAGTTAAGCGTGGCTATATAGCTAATTTTTGTGCTACATTTTGTAAAATTGTAGCCCCACATTCTTGTTGATGTAAGAGGGCATCAGTTACTTTTAGATAAAGTAGAATAGAAGTGCTACAACAAACATTTCCCACACTACATTATCTCAGATCAAGAGAACAAGTAAAACAGTAAAATCTAAATAGTTTTAGAAATTAAATACCTGGCGGTATTCCTCACGGACATCCCAGGGGTCTCGTGGGCTCGCAATGTACTGCCTGTGTGGGACCGTGTGCGCTCGGACATGACGACGTGGTCCAGAACGCCCTTGAATATCTACAGCCGCTCAGCCATTTTTAAAATGGTGGCTCTTCCGCGCCTACTGTACCAGTTACAGAATCACCCATACCCTATTCCACTACAATGGTTTAGTCGAGTGAACTCGGCGCTGAGCCACTTCCTTTGGGCAGGTGCGGTAGCGAGAGTGGCACTTCGCACATGTTTTCTTTCCACATACTGCGGAGGGCTGGCCACATCGGACATTCTGTCCTATTATCAGGCGTCCCACCTATTGATATTAAACAAATGGTGGTATGGGGATCGGAGCGATTCGGCCTATGCCCTTGAGCGATTTTTGATGGACCCGGCAACGCTTCACACCATCTTGTACTCAGCGGCGGCGCGGAAGAGGCTTCCGGAGGTCACACGGGTGGTCTTTCGGGTTTGGCGCGGTGCCCTGCGCCGCATGGGATGGTGGAACAGACTGACGAGGGAGACTCCCCTCTGGCACAATGGGCGGCTGCCGGCGCTGGCCTCCCTGAGGGGTTTTAATGGCTGGGACGCAATAGGTATATCAGCCCTGGGCCATGTAATGAAAGGCACGACTCTCAAGACGTTCCAAGCCCTGCAAGAGGAATATGATATGCCCCCAACACAGTTCTTTCGCTATCTGCAGCTCCGACACGCTTTGTCTCCCTCCCTGGTCGGTCTAGACTCCCTGCCCGAATTCAGCCCGCTGGAAGCTAAGGTCTTCATGGGTGAGATAGACACAAAGAAAATTTCCAGTATATACCAAACGTTGATCACGCATTGCTCCTCTTCTCTAGATACACTGAGATCCGCTTGGGAGGGAGACATAGGTGACCTGGAAGAAGAAGACTGGAGGGAAGCCTTGGAGGCCCAGAGGGGGGCAGCAATAGCGGTCCGCCTGCGCTTTATACAATTTAAATACTTGCACAGGGCCTACTATACTAGAGAAAGATTGTGGAGGGCGGGCCTGATAGCCTCCCCTGATTGCTTGCGGTGTGGCCGTGCGATTGGAACCTTTGTGCATACGGTGTGGGCGTGTGATAAACTGGTGAGATTTTGGACTGGTGTCTGGCACTGCCTGTCTGAGGTGCTGGGATGGGACCTCCCCCGCTCCCCGCAATTGGGCCTCTTGCATGTTATGGAACAAGTGGGAGGTAACATCTACAAACGCCACTTACTGCTTTTGGGCCTTACAGTGGCCAAACGTGATATCGCCCGAGCCTGGAAAGACCCGAGGGCTCCCTTGCTGGGGGTGTGGAAAAGGGGATCAGACTTCTGTATGGGGCTGGAGTGTCCAGTGTTTGTTTCCAGGGGCTGCCCCCAAAAACACTTTAAAATTTGGAAAAGGTGAGCGGAATATAGAGGGCTGTGGCTGGAACCGCCAGTATGTCATGATGTTGATATGGGACACTCGCTTGTGGACCTGGGGTGAACAGATCCACGCACGGACTTTGATATTAAACTATATTAGCTATTGGACCATGCTGACACTGTGGGGGCTAGGGGTGGGATCCGGGTGGATGACTAATGGGATGGGAGTTGGGGGGAAGGGAGTTCAGGGGTGGGTGTTCCTATTGCTTATTAATTGTAATGCTTGATGATGATGATTATTTTGTGCACACTGCATCTCTGGTGCTCAGAGAGTGGTGCCGTCTATGCAATGCTTCAACACCCAGTATAAAAATAATAAAATTTGTTTTGAAAAAAAAAAATCTAAATAGTTTCATATTACATAGAAATGCATGCAAATTATAGTTAAAATTTGTATACTGTACAATTCAGAAACATGCTGTCGTAGTGTTAAGAAGTTGCAGACTGTTCCACTCATAAATCACATACTCACCAAAGAAAATATAGAATGTTACTTTTATAATATATAGTACACGTCCTATATATTCTTTAGGGAGAAGGTGAATAGGAATCGCAAATAAGAATAGAAATTAGAAAATAACATTCTGAAATGTAGGGTTTATTAAATATTTAAAGTAAGAAAGTATGCATGATAGCTATATTTTAATACATATAAAAGTATCGGATCAAGTTTTTATAAATATTTGATAATTATATTACAGATGGCGCTGAAAAATCTCCCATTCCTCTTCTGTACCAATGGGAAAATCTATTATAATATAACGATTGATACCATTGTTACAGTAAAAAGAAAAGGAAAATAAAGTTATGTATTTAACAGAACCTCCATAATGAAAAAGTTTTGAGCGGTAATTATTTACTGAACTTCTTTTCTCCGGGAGGTGAAAAAATTCGATGTTCCTAGCGACGGGTCATAAACTCCTCAGAGATCATGACGGTGAGAATATTAATATGTATATATTCTCACAGCATATGATCACAAGGGGAAAATAGACTGAAAGCCGCAAGTCGGTAACGTTGCTTACTTATCGTTACTCTTTATGACGACGGATCGTGAACTCCACTAAGATCACCAAGACGGTTAATGTTATAATATACTTATTAACAGTATGTGATCTCTAGGGGAAAACACAATAATAAGTGGAAGATGGTGACATTGATTGTAAATGTTTTGGGTTTGCGTTGACTGGTCACTAACACCTCTCGAGCGAAGTACAGTATCAATATTATAATATAAAAATTCACTATATTTAAGGTAAAAGAAGCCAGAAAAGGAGTAATATTTGTTATAATATATCTGTTTCTAAGAACAAGCTGCTGACGTTACAGAGAAAAAGGGAAAAACATACAATAAAATTTTTTTCTACATACAAATGTTTAAATATTGACAAATAGTCACAATTTATAACTAAGTACTATGCTTATGCCATCTTGAAACAACTTACAACTCCGGAATATGTTTGTTGACGCAAAAAGAGAATCCGATGCTGGAGAACGGAACCTGCAACAGAGATTGGCGATTTAGAAATAACTCGGGAAAACAAAACTAATTGCACAGTAGGTGTGGTTTATATAGTATTTTGTTGTTTAGTAGTCTATGGAAGGAAGATGTGGCTCCGCCTATGTAGATAGCACATTTTGTAGTTTACACGTGCTCACGTTTTAACTGTTTTTCGTCTGCACGTGTTCGGAAAAGTTTCAAACTGTGAAGCTGTAAAGGTATCGATTTTGATAGTAACACGTATAAGGTATTATTATCTACATACGTTGGAGAGTTTAAAAAGTGTTACTCGGAAAACTGTGTTCTTTGCATTTTTATGATTAAAAGCATCTAAATAGAAGACGTATAAAAAAATTCATTATCATTAGAAAAAAAAAGGTTTAATATTTGTTATTTTTATGGTTCTTAATTAAAAAAATGCTAGCATTTGTAGATCGTAATCCTACCCTCTGAAAGGTGTGCTGGCGCTTGGGGCTTTGGGAAGGTTATTAAATAATAAATGCCGTTTTCTATGCACCTATAGACTTGGCTTTTAAACTTTCTATTGCCTAATCTGTATATTTACACTTCCACCAAACATTTTGGTACTGCTATTTTAGTATTGCAGTGAGCCATTCAGCAGTATGTGTTTATGTATACATTGTTCTAAAAGTGAAGCTGCGGTACATTTTGCCAGACACTCTCCTTGCAGAATTGTAATAATTCAGCCAGTACCCAAGTAGTCATGGTGCAAAGTGGGCCTTAGGGCATGGACTGCGTCAAAGTCCTATACACTATGCATGCACTCTTCTATGCACGGGCAAACTTGTCTTTTATAGCTTTTATTATCCAGTCTATGTTCTTACACTTCTAGCAAACTCTTTGTGATTGTTGATTCAGTATTGTAGTGAACTATTCATCAGAATGACCTTATGTATGCACTGTGCTAAAAATGAAGCTCTTCCAAATTCAGACAGACACTCTCGTTGCAGAACTGTAATTATCCAGTCAGTACTCAAGTAATCATGGTGCAAAGTAGGCCTTAGGCCATGTACTGCTTTAAACCTGTATAGAGTATGCTTGCACTCTTCTATGTAGGTGTACATTTGTTTTTTATACATTCAATTGTCCAGTCTGTATCACTAGACTTTCACAATCACTCTCTCTACTGTTTCAATATTGTAGTGAGCCATTCAGCAGTATTTCCTTATATATGTACTGTGGTAAAACTGAAGCTCTTATAAATTCAGCCATGCACTCTCTTTGCAGAACTGTAATCATGCAGTCAGTACCCAAGTAATTATGGAGGAAAGTAGGCCTTAGTATATGGGCTGCTTCAAACTCCTATTTACTATGCATGTACTGTTCTATGCACCTGCAAAATTTTCCTTTTATATTTTGAATTCCCCAGTCTCTATCCTTACTCTTCCAGCAAACACTCTGTCATTCCTCTTATAGTATTGTAGTGACTCATTGATCAGTGTGTAGTAATCTATTCTCTACATTCAAACAGTAATCAGGAGATGTACAATAAGTGGTACATTCCCAGAGATATGGCAGTTATTGTGCACTGTGATATCAGCACAATGGATGCACCGTATTTACAATGTAGTGTATTATGGAGCAAAAACGCACAGATATGTGATGTATTTGTGTTGTGAAGGTGGTGCATTGCTTGACTTGTGTTCCAAGTGCAATGCAGCTCCAGCAATGCTCTTGGGGTTCTATGCTCACAAAGCTGTGTCAATCCTTACACCTGTTTCAAGCAGGAACAGGGTTTTGATGTAGCATAGCACTAAAAGTGACCGAATGAAATATTATAGATATTCGCTCATTCACTTTTAAGAGGTGTTCCTATGCTATAGAACACTTGCACTCCCTCCCCCCCCCCCCCCCCCCTCTCTGTGCAGGAAAGTGTCTTTCTGGCGCAGGGCTTTAGAATATGAAGCACCTTCCATATGCATCACATTGTAAATATCAGGTACTAAGGTACATCTTTTGCAACACTGCAGCAGCAGAAAAGTGACAGAAAAGATGTGTAAAAGAGGTACAAGGGTGTTGTAAATTCACTCCTAACACATACAAATTCACCCAGGCAGTTTCACTAGCAGTGCAAATTGAAGTATAGACTTCTAACATATTTATATGGATGTGTTACATTAAAGTGCTTCAGAGGTACTACAGTACAGTATAGGTAAACACCTTATACAATTATGCTGTAGCACTCTCTTATACTTTTTTGCACTTTCACATTCACCATACACTACTAATTCATTCGTTCATTTATGCACTACATATTCATTCTGAGAGTTTTACACAGCAATATAGAAATATAGTTCTTTTTTAAGCCAGTGGAGGTAGTTCTGAAAAGTGTTTTTTTCTTTTTAGTTTTCTATTTTTTTGTATTTTTTCAGGAAGTTTTTAGGTTTTTTTTTTAAACCAAAAAAATGAAACTGGAAACAAAAAAACTGTGGAACAGGAAGAAAAAAGGAAAAAAAATATTATTGTTTTGGGCAATGGTGCTCTTCTTTGCTCTTCACAATAAGGCGAATAGACTGCTCACCGTAACAAAGGAGTTCTCTGCAAAATTTACAATGAATTGTAAGATTTGCAAACTGAGGCCCAATAATAGGATGTGGAATGTTCGGAGGCGGTGGTGGTGCTTTTGAGGTAGAAGGAACTGCAGGTTGAGGGTTTTCCTGGAACCTTTGTGTTGTCATCCTTCCATAATTATTTGGGTGCAAATTTTTGACATGGTGAACCATTGAGGCTGTCCCGAAAGAGTACTTTTTAGTGGGGTCAGCCCTGGAAAGTGTAACCTCACAAATCTTGCATGTTACGTTCGGTACATTCACGTTTTTCTGTCCCTCTGGAAATGAAGAAAACTTCCAAATGAAAGCTTCTTTTCTCTTTTTCTGAGGTGGCTTAGTAACAAAATGTTTCTTAGAGGAATGTACTGATGAAGTCTCTAAATGAGCAGCCATTGTAGAGTTTGGTTGTAAAAGACTTCAGCTCCACAGAATAGATGTTTTTCCTGGGAAAGTCGAAGTAGGATAATCAAAATGAGAGGGGTCTTTCAACAGTTGGAATAGGAAGTATTATGAACTAATCAAAACTCTCCTTTTATGGTCAGATGACTTTGCGTACGCTTACAGTGCTCTTACAGTGCTCTTAAGATGCGAGTATGTACGACATACCTTTGCGATTTGCGTAATTGCTTTTAAAAGTAATAATTGTTTATTGAAAGTTTAAAAAAAGTATTTTCATGTTTGACCTAGATACTGTCTTCCCTTAATATGTATATTAAATACATAAATATATGTTTTTGAACAATTAGAAACTTTTGCACCGTATGCTTATGGGGCGCCATATATGACATCACGCAGAAGCGTTGATGCGATCCGCAAGGTCAAAGTGTATCTGTAACGAGTGCGTGGCTATGCGCAGAGGACCATTTGCCGTACAAAGTGTGGTGTGATCACTGTACGCGTACGGTGCGATTATCCAAAAACATATGAAAAAGGAATTATAGAGATTCTAATTGTAAAAAATGGAGAAAAAAATTTGGGATTTAGTTTTGTTATTATTTTACATTAAGAATATGAAATATAATTTAAAAAATAAAATTCATATAAATATTTTTCATAAAAATGTAAGACTTTAGTATAAAAAGAAAGAAATGTGATAATTTAAACATTTAAAAATGATCTTTTACTAAACCTTTGAAATTCACTGAAAAAACCATAGGTTTCAGCCACGTTATAGTTAGGAATTAGCATTTAAAAAACCTTGCAAATTCACTGAAAAAAACATAGGTTTCACACATGTTATAGTTGGCTGGAAATTTCACTCATACAAAACCATTGAAATTCCCCCGTTATAGTTAGTTCAGCTAACTATAACTCGCGCGCCCTCAATGCACTGTTGATGATGTCACATATTACATCACTCATGACCTGGTCAGTGACATCACTCATGATCTCACTCATGACATCTCAAATGACATCACTGATGACATCACTGATGACATCATCCTTGAGAAAGAATGGCAGACCTCCTCTCACCCTAATATAATCTTTGATAGATGCATTCAAAAAAATAAACTAAAATTTTCAATAAAATGGAGATACCAATACCAGTTACAACAACCTATTCAGTAATTCCAACGTCTACATACACATCCACTCATTCACCAACAGTTCTATATAGTCACTCATACATGTACTCACTCATCATATGTACTCATACACCTATACATCCTGTTACACACCGATACTCATCCATAGAGTTACTTACACACATACTCACACATGCAAATAAACTATCAAACATCCATTTAGTTGCATATACAGCTATACACACACCACTACACTTACTTCTACAGAAACGTACACATAGTTACTCTCTTAAACAATCACTTATAGAAACACATACTTATTTATACAGGAACTCTTCCAATCTCTCACTCTCATATATACTCACTTATAAACATTAATACTCACATATAGTAGTTTAAAACATATGTACTTACTTATAAAGATAGTATTGAGACAGTCATTCACTCACTAACACACCCATACACACACTCATCCACCCATAGAGTCCTGCACACATGCTGTCTTCAAAACACATACAAACAGTGAGTTACTCATTCATGCATCTATGCGCTAAGTAATATTCTCCACCGAACCATACAAACATTCATACTGATAGTTTAAAAAACAACTAATAATCCATATAGACACTCATGTAGCTACTCACCATCCCATGCAGCCACCTATACACAAAGTGAGACACTGATACAGATATCTAAATATTTAAAAATTACTCTGTAATGGTATACACCTGTTACAACGCATTTTTTACTCCGCACTACCATTACAACGCGACTTTTACTCCGCATACCATTACAACGCATTGCGCTGGGGGGCGCTCTAGGATAGGGAATAAGTATAATTTACTATCCAACACCTTCCCTAGGGTCCACGGGGACTGGAGTTAGAATAGTAAATTATACTTACCACTATCCAGCGCCCCAAGGCGCTATGCGTTGTAACGGTATGCGGTGTAAAAGTCGCGTTGTAATGGTCTGCGGAGTAAAAGTATGCGTTATAACGTCATACATCCCTCTGTAATACTTCTATTCACTAAGATACACTTAATCAGTCCGTTATACAATCAATTTTACAAAAAGAATCATCCATTTAGACTCTTAAAAACCCATTTATTCTTCCATCGACCTTGAGATGTACATATATAAAATATATTTAATTTTCCGAAAAACACACATTCACTGGATGATGTCATCAGTGATCTCATCAGTGATGTCATTTGAGATGTCATCAGTGATGTCATGAGTGATGTCACTGACCATGTCATGAGTGATGTAATATGTGACGTCATCAACAGTGCATTGCGGGCGCGCAAGTTATAGTTAGCTGAACTAACTATAACGGGGGAATTTCAATGGTTTTGTATGAGTGAAATTTCCAGCCAACTATAACGTGTGAAACCTATGGTTTTTTCAGTGTATATATATATAGATATATCCTGAAATGCGAGCCGCGTACCTCCCAGCATCATAACCGGCTTCATGCTGTTCCAGGGCGCGTCTCGAATGCAGGTAAATCCAATTTCGGCTCCAATTCTCAGGCAGAAGAATAGGTAAATCCTATCATAGCGTCGGGCAGACGGGCACAACCAGTTTAAACAAAAGTATCACCACTGTCGCTCCTCACACCTCGGGTGCCTCCTGAACGCGGTAACATCTGTGCAGTCTCCCTTACCTGTGATTGTTTTGCCTTTGTCATACGTCATATATGCCAGATATATGGATTGAAACCCACTGGGTGATGATGGTGAGTAATTGTCTTTAATGCAAAACAAGCTGGTATCTGTTCTGCTGGAAAGTCCAGCTCTTCACTGATCCTTCCTTTCCAGTGTTGACCTTGGTGGGATAGGGTGGGCACTAGCTTTTAACTGTATTTAGCTAAGTATCCCTCTGCTGGGAGAACTCCCCCCTTTCTGCAGGGTGATGGTTAGGGCCCCCAGGTCTAGAGTTAAATAAAATTCCTCTTTTGGGGATAGGCCAGAAAGGTACCAATATACTGGGAGGAAGCCCCCATCACATACACTGACATGCCTCAGGATTAGAAGGGTACCCCGAATACAAAAGTATCAGACCCCCTTATTGGATTAGCCTGTCAATCAAGCAATGATAAAATCTAGCCTCATCTGCCAGTTTATTGTTCAAAGCCCAGCTGTTTTTTGACAAGACACCCACAAGGTGCTGTCTAGGAAGCCAAGATCCAGGAATGAAATCCTTGTGTTGGACAGCTATTCTCCGTTCAAATCCGGGGATAGGGTTTGAACTTGAGACGGTGTCTCTATGGCGCATTACTGGTGACAGAAATGTGCCAGTCTAATAGAAAAAGCTAGGCTTCAGCTCACTGGGCAACATCCCAGTAGAGGCTGAGCTGTATTTGTGAGGCTTGCAAATAGCTGCTCAAGATATGTAACCTTGCTGCACATCAACATAGAGGGAGACGGCAGAAGTTGCTGTCTTCATTGAAGGTGACACTACTTCACCCTCAATCCTTCCCCTGTGCTGTGGGAGCCTGTGAGTGCTTTCAGTTACCATTTGTAGCTGAGGGAAGAGTGCCTTGTTAAAAAATGTACCCTTTGAACCCTTGTTCCTTGCCCCAGAACTTGCATAGTCTCCAGCTTTGTCATAGTTTGTCCTGCCCTAGTAGCAAGTAGCAACTTTTCTGTGGGTGCCCTACTACTAGAAAATCTAGACTGTGACCCGTGGGCGCTGTGGTACAGGCCCCCACCCGTTTTGTTTCATTTGTGTATATCAGGGTGGACTGGAAGCCTGGCCAGCAACTACTCTCCTACAGTCAGTCCAGTCGGCATTGAGCTAATGGGACTCCAGTAACTTGTCAAGGCCGGCAGGAGTATCATATACTCTGTGGAGAAACCTATAATGCAGATTCTAGTACTAGAGGCAATTCTGCCTGTCTGGATACAACAAAAGTGCCATTGACCATCTGTAAGGGTAGCCCCTATAACTGTTTCTCACTGGGCGTGCATCTGTCCCCAAGGGCAAGTGGCCTTCAGTTGCTCTGTATGATATAAGAGGGAAACCAGGTGTCTCTGATTTTCATCCTGAACTCAGGCATGTAGGGTATCCAATTTAGGAGTTTCATGAGGAAAGTCTGGGGTGGCAGCTTATATGTTATGTCTAAGATGTACAAAAAACATCTAACTGGGATAGCACCCTCCATCAAAGAGTGCATCTTGGATACAGAGGCTCTTTAACATGAAGGACACAAAGACACAAAGACCTCAAAGTGTTGTGGGGTCAATCCATCAGGGCCCACCTAAGGTACATGAAAAAAGGGCTGGGTGGCAGCACCAAAAGTAATTTCGAGTTCTGGGGGACCCTCTTACTGTCTGTACTGGGCAGGGTGGCCAAAATGGTTACGCTGATTAGGCTTCTCTATTACTTCGGGTTGCTTCCACTCTGGATTCCGCACATAATATTTGTTCAACTTAACACATTGATTACGGGGTTTCTGTGGGGCACCAGATAGCGGAGAGTGGCACTTGCCACTATGATGCGGCCCAGACCAGAGGGGGGATTTGCAGTGCCAGATTTCGAGGCCTATTATCATGCAGCGCAGTTACAGTGGTTCACAAAGTGGATGGAAGGGCGTCTCAGAAATGCAGAAGACCTTGGAGGTTCAGATCCGAGTTTGCGGCTCCTTTCCCGGGTGCTGTTGCGTCTCCCCATGAGAGACCGGACGGCCCCCTCGGATCTTCAGACGGTGGGCAAGTACTGGAACCGGTCATGTAGACGGGCGCAGATATGATCTCCCTATGCGCCGGATATTCCGTTCGTTGTATGTGAGGCACTGCCCCATGGTTGGGATTGGCATAGGTTGCAGGCATGGGGGGAGGTAGGGGTCTCCACCATAGGGGATTTGTATGAGGAAAATACCTTGCTCCCTTTTAATGATCTCTTAGAGCGTTATGACCTCCCAAGAGGGGACTTTCTTCTACATGCCGCCCTGATGGCAGCTATCCGAAAGCATTGGCAAGAGGGGAAAGTGGAACCCCAGACTTCCATGGTCTGTCAATATATAGTGATGGCTGCTGGAACTTTTAAGGCGGTCACTTGCCTCTATAGACGCCTCACGCAGGAGATGCGCTGACCCCTAAAAGCCTTGCGTATCAAATGGGAGGAGGACTGATGTGCAGCCATTGATGAGAAACCATGGGGAGAGCTTGTGGAAAGGGCGTGGAAGAGTACTAGAAATGCGCGATTCCAGTTGATTCACTTCTATGTCCTGCATCGGGCGTACCTTACCACGAGTGAGATTAACGAATATTTTGGGGTTCTGACAGCCTGCCCGAGGTGTAACTTGGAGGGTGCGGGGTTTTTACATATGTTCTGGGATTGCCCGCATTTGAGAGAGTTCTGGAGAGGGGTGACAGCTGGGTTGGCGGTCACAACAGAGAGAGAGAAATAGCACTGACCCCAGGGTGTTGCTTACTACACTGGTTCCCTCACACTGCCAAGAACAAGGTCACTAGAAAGTTAATGGACTTGGGGCTGGTGTTGGCTATAAGAGAACTCACTAGCCATTGGAAGGCGAAAAACGGCCCTAGCGTGCCAAGATTGACGAGGGAGCTTGTGAAGTGGGCAAACTGCGAAGGGACCTTTAGACCGCAAATGGCCCAAAGGACCGGGAATTAAAAGTCGTTGGAGGCAGCAAGGGCATGGGTGGCATTACCGAATGACGACGACGATGTAAACCCGGATGGGGAAGAATCTAATGCTGGAGATTGATTTATTGACACTTCTGGTGACCCTGATTGCTGAAAACTTAATAGGACTGACCAGTATGGTACACGTCTCACACAGCTTCATCAGTAGGGCGAGTTCATTGGAATAGAATACACTGTGGACTGTTGGACCGACCAACACCCATATGCGAAGGATTTGACGACTCAGCTGCATGCCTGGGGGGTGGGGAAGGTGGATGTTTGGAGGGGGTTGGGAATTTTGTTTGGCATTGATTGAGGAGCAGAACCCTGAGGGGATTCATGACTTATAGGGTGCATTGCTAAGCACTACGGGATGAAGAGCTGAGGCCTACCTTGGGATTAGGATGAACATTTATTTCCTTGCTCATTGGCGGGGCTGACGATATTTGCAGCTGGACATCCTGAGATTACTATGTTTAACTACATTATGATGTAAGATGAAACTTGTGCGTAATTTTAACAAGTTTTGTAAGATGTCTCAATATGTTTTCTGAAAATCAATAAAAATCTGTTTGAAAAAAATGAAAAAGGTACTGGGTTTGAGGTCTGGTCGGTGAAACAATAAATTCTACAAGACGTATTAGTTGAATCTTGAAAGGTTTTTTCTATTTTGAAGTTTGCAGGCAAAAGAGCAACACGGGACAACACACGCTTCACAACACTTTGCTTCATCACGGCCATTTTAACAATAACAATAAGTCTTTGAAGTACCCAAAAGTAAAGCAATATCCAAAATTGTGCAAGATGACAATATGTCTCGAGTAGAATGATAACTAAGATAAAACAAACTTTATAAAGTATATGTCTTGAATAATCAAAATATTAGTCGGAAGATGCAGAAGTGATAAAGGTATTATGCTCCATTCATCACGACATGATACGTAGCGGTTATGGATGTCTGCTGAGTGTCAGAAACCAATGTACAGTCAGAGCAAACTACTTACTCTAATCGAGCAATAACAGTTATGTAGCAATAGGAGCAGTTTGGCTGTTTCACTGAAATGCTGACTAACTGGCTGCTAAAGAGATTGCAAATATTTTGGATGACTGCCAGAGTCTGTGCATCATGGAGTTGTGGTCACAACATTCATTATTAACAGATGTGTGCACTCCTCTGAAAATACAGTTACATCAATGCTGCTTGCTCGGCACAACAGAGGCCTAACTCAGTGGCGGCTCCTCCACTAAGGTGGAGGAGCATCGCCCCACTGCTCAAAAGGAAAAATAAAATTATAATAATTTATTGTTATTAACATTTTATTTTTCCTATTGAAGTCAGTTGCTCTTGGAGCGGGGTTGGCCAGAGCAGGAAGAGGAGTAGATTTCACTCCCTAAGTGTGCATGACTGACCGGGATGTCCTTTTGCAGAGAGCACGTGAAAAATCCCTCATTCAATACGACAATCAGAAGATTTCCCTCTACCCGGACTACACCAATGCAGTCCAAAAACTGCGCTCTTCATACCTAGAGGTTAAAAAGGTACTGCGCAAGGCTAACATCCAGTACGCATTGCTCTTCCCGGCCCGCCTGAAGATAATACATGACAGGAAAGCACACTTTTTCGAGGGCCTTTGGACGTCTTGGAATGGCTGGAGGTGATGGGCATAGATGGCAGTCGGAGTACCACACAAGAGACGGTAATCGACGGAGCAGGTACCTCGCAATCACGTGGCCCGACGAGATCTCCCAAATCGCGGCGAGGACTGCCACGATACAGGCCCTCACGAAAGCAGCAGAAGGAGACCCAGCAGGACGCGGTTGCCGTGACGACTGCATTTAGGGAGGACTCTCAGAAAATCCCAACGGATTCGGAGGACAGCACAGTCCACTCAGACTCGGACCACAGTGTGCTGCTGTTCCCTACCCTGATCCCACGTGCGGCCGATGATGTGATGGACGGCTGTGGAGGAGAGGACCAGACTGGAAGCGGCTGACCTGCCTACAAACTGTATTGTACCCTGCTGTTTGAGCTTTATTTTACTATACCTTGAGATGCTGTTCTGTGGGGGGTGGGGGTGAGAGACACCCTGCACTGGTACTCGGCTGCTGCATGGGAATGCCGGGTTCTAGGTTTCCTCACCTTGCCAGCTGCAGAAGTACATTGGTAACGATGCCCCTACGGCCGGACTGCCGTTGAGCCAGTAGAGCCCACCAGGTGGGAAAGTTGACTGAAATGGTGCTGAGCCGACCCCCCGAAGGCGAATGCACTGGACCTATGCACTGGTTTAAAAATGTATTGTTGGGCACAGCTATGTTCCTTTGCTGCGCCGTTGTTGTTTATTTCTGCGTTGGGGATTGGGGAGGGAACGTCTCCTGGTGGTCAGGGCAAAGAGGTCAGGTGAACCGGCCGGTAGGGCCACTGTGCATGTACCCAGAAGATTATGGCTGACGTTACTGGTAATTACAATATCATAACCTGGAATGTACGGGGCCTGGGGGCAGTGCAGAAAAGGCATAGAATACACTCGTTCCTGCTTAGACACCACACACAAATTGCCTTCATTCAGGAGTCCCACCTCACCGCCTCCGAGGTCAGTAAGATGTGGAAAAAGTGGAGAGGCACTATTTTTTCGACAACTTACTCCGCCTTCTCTAGAGGGGCAACAATTTGGGTTCGACATGGCACACCGTTCACGGCACTAGAGAAGCGGGTGGATGACCAGGGCAGATACATCTTCGTAAAGGGCACTTTAGATGGTACACTGATAATCCTGGGCTGTGTTTATGCACCGAACTTTGATCAGGAGAAATTCCTGGAGAGAGTGGGCCTGGCATCAGCGGACTGGGCGGACATCCCTTGGATCATAGGGGGGGACTGGAACATGATCTTAGATGCAGAATTGGACAGGTCACACCCCCCCCCCCCTACAGTTGGCAGGAGTATCCAGGTTGACTGAATTGTTCCAAACATGGGCAGCGGGCTGGGGCCTGAGGGATGTATGGCGCACACTTCACCCAGAGGACAGGGAATACTCCCATTATTCGCATATTCATATGTTACACACTAGGATAGACAGGTTCCTATGTTCCGATTCCGTGGTTATGATGGTAGATAACCCTGAATATCTGGCCAAGACTTTCTCTGATCACCGACCTTTAGCGTTCCGTCTTTTGTGGGGTAGGGTTCCGACTCCGGTCCCCACCTGGCGCCTTGACCCGCGTCTGCTGGAGGATGGCCCCTTCCGGACTTCTTTGTCTGACACACTGGTCAGCTATTTCGCGGACAACTGGGACTCCGCCTCTACCAACTTGGTGGTGTGGGATGCCATGAAGGTGGTGATCCGTGGTGCAGCGATAGGACAGCTAGTTGGTGCCCGCCAGGAAATACACCAGAAGTTATGCGATATAGAGTCCAGATTACAGCTACTGGAGAGGGAGGTAGGGACTGACCCTACAAAGCAGGCAGACTTACAAAGAGAAAACATAGAACACGCGGATACATTAGAAACGCTCCGGGTTATCGATCACAGGGAATACCTTCGGAGACAACATACGGAGGCGGACCGATCAGGGGCACTGTTGGCCCGTTTGATAAGGGATCGCCCAGACACTCCGGTGGTAACCCAAATTCGAGCTCAAGACGGTACCCTGGTGGGCACACAGAGTAACATTAAACGGGCATTCTGTGCTCACCTGACTGCGCTGTATGCCCGACCTACACAGGAAGATGTAGGCCAGATGTCTGATTTCCTGGCCGACCTCCCCTTCCCGACACTGACTGTAGGCGATAGGAAGGACCTTGAGGGACCCATAACGCAACACGAGATACGTGCCGCTATCAAATCCCTTAACCGCAATAAAACCCCAGGGATGGACGGACTCCCTGTGGAGTTTTATGCAACTTACTCCGACACCCTGGTGCCTGTCTTAGAAAAGGTGCACCGGACGGCGTTGGAGGAAGGCCATCTGCCTGACTCCACTATGCAGGCATTGGTGGTCTCATTGCCAAAGCCGGGTAGGGATCAACTTGACATGTCCAACTATAGGCCCCTATCGATGCTCTCCACCGAGTACAAAATCCTTAGCAAAGTAATAGCCCAAAGGCTTCAGGCACACCTCCCTACCTTAATCCATAGAGACCAGTGCGGTTTCCTCCCGGGTAGGAGTACCTCAATGAACACGAGAAGACTGCATGCTATCATGGCGACAGCCCCACAGACCCTCCCTAGAGCAGGATGTATAGCTTTGGACCTAAGGCAGGCCTTCGATTCACTGTCCTGGGCCTTTATGTTTCTGACTTTCCAGAGGTTTGGGCTACCGGACCCCTTCTTAGCATGGATCCGACTGCTCTACATGGCACCCACGGTTCGAGCTCGCACGGGCCGACACATATCAGCCACATACCCGGTGTACAGGGGCACCAGACAGGGATGTCCCCTGTCCCCGATGCTGTTTGTCCTCCCTCTGGAGCCCCTGGCCATAGCACTGCGCGCGAAAGAAGGTCAGAAGGGTATCCCGAACGGCGGCTCGTCTGACCTAATATCGATTTATGCGGATGATATTCTGCTATATCTCTGGGATCTGGAGGCGGATCACACGGCCATCCACGACATATTCCAAAACTTTGCAAGGGTCTCAGGCCTAACCATTAACCCGGAAAAATCCAATGGTTTTTACTTCCAGGACATTCCGAACCCTGATCCCATCCCCTTCGGAGCCCACCTTATCCCAGTGGCTCCGACTACGTTCAAATACCTGGGGATCCAGGTGTACAGAACACCTGAAGACCAGATAGATGGAAACATCAAGAAGGCCATCACACGACTCCGCAGCTCGGTGGGGTTCTGGACTGCGTTGCCATTATCGGTGGTAGGCCGGAACGCAGTTTCCATAATGGTGATGCTTCCCAGGATACTGTACTTCTTTGTCAATCTCCATGTCAGCTTGCCCCAGTCCATCTTTGCAACTCTTAATACATTACTAGTTACTCTAATATGGGGTACTGGGAGACGCCGGGTAGGTCTCCGGAAACTACAGCTAGGGACTAGAGACGGAGGGCTATGGGGGCCGGATTTCAAAAGTTACTATCTGGCCAGTCAGCTTCAATGGCTCTCCTACTGGACGGCGGGGCAGAACCTCCACGAAATAGGCTACACACCTGACAGGCTGGACAGAGGTGAACTACATACATTACTACTCCCGCGGAGCCGCATCCCTGCGGATGGTCACCCGCTCCTCCGCACGGGTTTGGCGTGCTGGCGAAAGGCCCTGATATACACAGCTCCGACAATAGCGTACGCGGATAATATCCCCTTATTGGGAATCCCGACGCCACAAGGTAGACTCACTAGTAGGACAATGCGCCCCTGGCGGGAGGCTGGGGTGACTGAGGTGGGGGATTTTTTCGGGGACGATAATCTATTAGACCACGCCGCCTTCCAACAGGCTACCGGTGCCCCGCCACAATTGTATTTGCTTCACGCCACTGTCACACATTTCATACGCACCAGGTGGGCGCCACAGCGACTTCGACCTCCACAACACGAACTGGTACATCTACTGTATTACATGGGCACAGGGGGCCACCTGGTGCGCTGGCTGTACACCGGCATCAGGGCACATGCCGCGATTCCGCTCACGACACTGAAACACACCTGGGAACAAGACACGGGAAAGATACTGACAGAGAGGGAGTGGCAGGCAGCACTGGAACATTCTAGGATGGTCTGATGAAACGTTAGATTCAGATTCATACAGGTGATGATATTGCACAGGGCATACCTCACCCCAAAAAGACTACACCTAATGTTCCCGGACGCCCCACATAGGTGCCCGCGTTGTGGGGAGGATGATGCTGGGTTTCTCCATATGATCTGGCTTTGCACGAGACTTCCAGACTACTGGTCGGAAATATGCAGTTTACTCCACATGATCACGAACATACCAGTACCGGTCGAAGCACTGCCCTGTCTCCTAGGGCTGCGCAGACGGCCCAAACCACAGAAAGCCAGACTGAAACTATTGGACTTTGCCATGCTACTGGCAATACGGGCATTGACTATGAGATGGAAATTTACGGGAGCACCGGGACTACACACATGGCGATTGGAGGTATTGAAATGGGGCAGAGCAAAGGGGACGGCCCTTAGGAGGGAGGAAATGCGAGGTCATAGGAAATATCCTATATCTCAGGACTGGGAGGTCATGCTTATAGCGCTCGAAGAGATGGATCTAGCCTTGGCACCGGGGCTTAGCTCACAGGGTTAGAGAATGGTATTCAGGGACTACAGAGGTGTGGTCTGCCACCCCCCCCCCGCAGCCCGCAAGACTGTTCCGGGGCACGCTACTTATCATGGTACGTGAAGGCCGGTATAACCTAAGTTCAGAAGTAGAGGGTTACGCAAGAAACCAGGAGACGGGGAGGGGGGGAGTTGTCTGGGGGGGGGAGGGAAGGATAGGGGTGTTGAGTTTATCATTTGTTGAAATCCCACGACACTGCAGCCTGTGTGAACCGACAAGTAGAAGTGGGTTTGTATGTTCAGAGGGGTAAAATAGAAAACACAAGCTGATGCATTGTGGAGAATATATACTGTCATTGTTTGAAAAAAGCAGCTGTGAATAAAGAGTTTAAAAAAAAAAAAGTGCGCATGACTCCTTGGCCGGCCCTCTTCAGCTGGCCAAACAGTCATGCGCACTTTGCATCTTCCCCCTCAGGCTTGTTTTACACAGCCTGGCGAAGAACATGCAAAGCATCCCAGTCCCCGTCTGAGTGCCGAACCATGGCACTCAGACCAATCACAATGCTGCTTTGCAGCGTTGTGAATGGCTCGACCTCTCCGCTGCCTTCGACACAGTCTGTCATAGCACCCTCATACAACGCCTCAGCAATGTCGGAATACAAGGAAAAGCTTTGGACTGGATCATCTCGTTCCTCGCCGGCAGAACACAGAGAGTCCGCCTCCCCCCATTCAAATCAGAGGCCACCGAAGTCATCTGCGGCGTACCACAAGGCTCTTCACTCAGCCCCACCCTATTCAACGTGTACATGAGTCCCCTCGCATCCATTGCGCGGCAACACAACCTCAACATCATCTCCTACGCAGACGACACCCAGCTGATCCTCTCCCTCACCAAAGACCCAAACACCGCCAAAACAAATCTACACGAAGGAATGAAAGAAGTAGCCGAATGGATGAAGAACAGCTGTTTAAAACTAAACTCGGACAAAACAGAAGTCCTCATCTTAGGACCATCACCCTCTGCCTGGGATGACTCTTGGTGGCCACCGGCCCTGGGTACTGCACCCATACCTACAGATCACGCACGTAACCTAGGCTTCATTCTGGACTCCTCCCTCTCGATGACCAGACAAGTCAACGCCGTCTCATCTTCATGCTTCAACATCCTACGCATGCTCAAAAAAGTCTTCCGCTGGATCCCCACTGAAACAAGAAAGACAGTCACACACGCTCTGGTCACCAGCCGACTGGATTATGGAAATACCCTCTACGCCGGAACCACTGCTAAACTACAGAAAAAACTCCAACGCATCCAAAACGCCTCAGCCAGACTCATACTGGACATCCCCCGTCAAGCTCACATCTCCGGTCACCTGAAAGAACTCCACTGGCTCCCCGTCAACAAGAGAATAACGTTCCGTCTACTCACCCACGCTCACAAGGCCCTTTACGACCTAGGACCTCAATGCCTCAACACAAGACTGTCCTTCTACACACCCACCCGCCAACTACGATCATCCAACCAAGCCCTCGCCGCAATTCCACGCATTCACAGATCCACCATGGGAGGAAGATCCTTCTCCTACCTAGCGGCCAAAACGTGGAACTCTATCCCCACACACCTCCGCCTTACCCAGAACCACCTCTCCTTCAGAAAGCAACTAAAAACCTGGCTTTTCGATAAGTAATGCACCCTCCCTCCCTCAAGCGCCTTGAGACCCTCTGGGTGAGTAGAGCGCTATATAAATTCTGGAACTTGAACTTGAACTATGGCTGTGGGGGCCCTTTTCCTCATTAAGGGACGTGTCCTGCTATTGGGAAGCAGTGCTTTAATTGCAACAAGTTTAACCATTTTGCAAAGGTGTGCCTCTCTGCCCCTGTACGAAGTTCCGTTCCCATGTCATCTGCATAGGTGTATGTGGCTGCTCCGTTGTCGGCAGAGGGAGACATGGATGATGATGAGGGGACTGTACATGTACTCCATGCTTTACAGCCTGGGGGTTCGGTACGAAGAGGTCTTCCTAAATGTTGTGTGCTGGTGGGCGGTCACCCGGTGCCTGCTTTGATTGATACCGGTGCTTCAATAAATGTGATGGCCGAATCATTGATGATGACACTGCCAACTGTTCCTGTTTTGAGTGCAACCACTACAAAGGTTTTTGCTTATGGAGTCTGTGACCCCCTTCCTTTGGCTGGTGTTTTTACTGCTGAGGTTGCACATGATTCTCATACTGTGAAGACACGCATATATGTCATGAAGAGTGGTGAAGGAATGTTGTTGAGTTGCCAGACCGCTGATGGTTTACAGTTGGTTGCTTTCGCCGTGCATCAATGGACTGTGGATGATTTGCTGGTCCACTTTTCCCCGTTGTTTGATGGCATTGGCTGTTTGAAAGATCGCATGATCAAGCTGCACATTGATGACTCTGTCCAGCCAGTGGCATTACGACACAGGAGGGTGGCGTTTCGTCTTCGGCCGAAAGTGGAAGCGGAACTGGTGAAACTGGAAAAGGCAGATATCATTGAACGGTGGATTGTCCGACTCCCTGGGTGTCTCCTATTGTGGTAGCTCATAAGCCTAAACAACCTGGTGAGGTCCGCATTTGCGTGGATATGCGTTTGCCTAATCTTGCGATTAAACGTGAACGGCACCTCACCCCTACTGTAGATGATATTGTGGTGGAGGTGAGTGGGTCACAGTGGTTTTCCAAGATGGACCTTCGTGCTGGTTACCACCAGTTGATGTTTGACCCTGCTTCCCATGCAATAACCACGCTTTCTACGCATGTGGGTTCACAGAGGTATAAACGTTTGAGTTTTGGCATTTCCAGTGCTGCGGAAGTCTTCCAGGATACGATCCGTGGGGTTCTTTCTGGACTGGATGGTGTGATTAATGTCAGTGATGACATTCTGGTGCATGCCCCTACATTGGACGGGCATTTCAGTCATCTTAAGAATGTGTTTCAGCGGCTACTGGATCATGGACTTACGCTACATAAAGAGAAATGTGAAAGACAGTCAGGGGTTACTGGGTCTCAGTTGCAACAATTGGAGTTGTTCACTGCTGGGTAAGCAAATACATGCAAAAAAAAACCTTCGAGTTTCCACAGAGAGCAGAAGGCTCTTCTACAACTCTCATAAAAATCTGATGATATGTCAGCGTTCTTCAGAAACAAGATAAACACTCATTATTATTATTATCTTCTTGTCAGATTGGATAATAAAATCCATCAACAGATGCAACCCTTTTAAAAGTTAAATACAAAGTCTTGGGATGATTAAATCATAAACAGTTTTAAAATTGATTAAAAGTATTCTCTTTTGAGGAGAGAGTCAACAGTAGCTAAGTGAAATTATAACAAAATACAATTATTAATATTGTATGGAAGAGAAAAGGGAAAATATTTCTCCGTTCTTGTCTTACAAATAAGACTTAATACAAAACAGACCCATCTCCGTCTCTGGCAGTTGCTTACATTGGAGATTTATACGATCATTGTAATTGAGAAGCTCAGTGTGTCCCCAGGAATTGGGGTCCATATTTATTCAAGGGTTGTTCACTTGTCGCCCAGGAAGAGCTCGACTCAAGTACAAAATATCTCCAATGGAGGAGCCCTGATAGGAACATATGCTTATATCCTGATTATTTCCAACCATCTTTATAAGGAAAGACGATAGGCCATTCCAGCCCACTACCTTACAGGTTAGTTTACCGCTTCCGGATAGTACCGGCACACTATTGGAAGTGGTATGCTGTTAAGGAGAGGTCTGAGAGAGAATTGTGCACCATTTCTTCGCGCTCTGCTCCGGCTCACTTGGAAATGTTCTAGGTAGCTTGAACAACACCTACATTGCAGATTCATGGACTTGTGAGCTCATTTCATCAGGTGGAATAGGCTATTCTGTGGGGACACTCGAGCAGTGAAACATTTAGGAGGGGAGCACTCTAGATAGAAGCATCTCTGTGCACAAATGATGCCTCTTAATGGGCTAAGGCGAGGTTTTGTTTTTACTTCTATCGTAGTCTGTGACACTGATGGATATTTATAAACAATGGTGTGTACATTTGAGGACTTGAATTTTTTGTTTGACTGCCTATGGGGAGTAAGAGTGATAAATGACATGTTGAGCATGCTTTGAGACTATTGCAGGTACAGCTCAGAGAGCTATTGGCTGGTGAGCCTTTTTAGATCTCGTGAGCCAACGCGCATGCGTTGTCTCCGAGACTTAAGTAAGGGACTTTCAGAAATGCTGCCAAAGGCTTTTCCAGGCAGATTGCCTACAGTGCATGTGTGGGTGCGGCGCGTGCACACCGCACACCATTTGGCAGCAGCCTCTCTCCGCACTCATGCTGGTTTGCTTGCACCCGCCATCAGACTTCAAAGGAATGCGCTCCCCCACCCCCCACCGTTTCTGAAGCTGCACCCCACTGTTGGCTTTTTTTAAATTGGAACAGTGACAAACAGTTTTGCATCGCATCCTTAAAGAGATGGTGGAAAAAAACGTGCGATATCAAACATGTTGCTTTGTTTCCAAACCAAGGGATAGTTTTACTGAATTATTTATGTGCGTTGTATTTTACACATGGCCTGGTAACTTGCACTGATGTGTTTGGCCACCTCTTCAGATGAGCTCATCTCTACCTCCAAGGCTTGTTCAATCAGCTGTAGGGTAAAGATAATACACTTCCTGTTTGACCATTGACCACTCACTTCCGCCGGCAATCACTTTAGCAGCGCCCTTTGATGTTCTCCTTCAAAGAACATCAAACATCAAAGAACGTTGTTGTGTTAATGCTTTACTGCGCCCGTTTTGACTTACAATGTGCTTTCTCTTTCCACAAACTCGATGTGTGTGTTCCTTTATTTTGAGATACTTTTAGTATTAATGTCACACAAACATCCCCACACACAACCACAACCATAACCCCCCCCACACACAGCCACAATCCCACACACACACACACACAACACCAGACACAACCAAACCCCCACACCCCCACACACACCCACACACACACACAACCCCACACACACAACCCCCCACACACACAACCCCCCACACACACAACCCCCCACACACACACAACCCCACACACACACACACACCCACACACACAACCCCACACACACAACTCCACAACCCCCACCCACACACACAAACCCACAACTACACAATGCCACACACACAACCCCACCACACACACATAACCACACACACACACACCACCCCTCACACACACAACCTCACACACACAACCACACAACCCTACACACACAATCCCACACACAACCCCACACACACAACCCCCATACCCACAAACCACAACCCCACACACACAACCCCCATACCCACAAACCACAACCCCACACACACAACCCACACACACACACAACCCCACACACACAACCCCCACCACACACAACCCCCCACACACACAACCCCCACACACATAACCCCATACACACATAACCCCATACACACAACCCCCCACACAACCCAACAACCCCACACACACAACCCTCACACACACATAACCCTCCACACACAACCCCACACACACAACCCCACACACACACAACCCCACACACACAATCATAGAACCCCACACACGCAACCCCACACACACACCACACACACAACCCCCACACAGACACACAACCCCCCCACACACACAACCCCACAAACACACCCCCCACACACAACCCCCACACACACAACCTCCCCACACACACATCCCCACACACAAAATACAACCCCCACACACAACCACACACACAACCACAACCCCCACACACTATCCCACACACACAACCCACACACACAACCCCACAACCCCACACACACAACCACAACCCCACACACACACAACCACACACACACAACCACACAACCCCTCACACACACAACCCCACACACACAACCCTACACACACACATCCCCCACATACACACATCCCCCACACACACAACCCCCCCACACACACCCCCACACACACAACCCCCCCACACACAACCCCCCCACACACACACACAACCCCACGCACACACACAACCCCACACACACACACAACCCCCCACGCACACAACTCCACACACACACACAACCCCATACACACAACCACACAACCACACACACACAACACAACATACAACCCCACACACACAACCCCCCACACACAAATACAACCCCCCACACACAACCCCACATCACACAACCCCACACACACACAACCAAAAACCCCCACACACACACAACCCCACACACACACACAACCCCACACACACAACCCCCCACACACAAGCCCACACACACACAACACCCCCACACACAACCCCACACACACAACCCCACAACCCCACACACACAACCCCACACACACAACCCCACACACACACAGCCCCACACACACACAACCCCACACACACAACCACACACACACACAACCACACACACACAACCACACACCAGGATAGCAAAATATAGCATAGCAAAACAAAACATAGCATAGCATAACAAAACATAGTATAGCATGAAACTGCCACAAATTGCTTTTTGCAAGAGGGTACTCTAGAGGAAACATGGCGGCAGCTAGTTGAGCTGTCGCGGTGCTCTGACCTGAGTTCCTGTCCGGAATGGTCTGCTGCGAGTGAGGGTCGAGTGAGGAAGTGAGAGTTCGGCGATTCGGCAGAGCGGCGGGTAGGCGGAATGGCAGGTGCGGGCATTTTTTAACAATATTTGGCATCCGAGTGCTGCGGCGTTTGTTGCTCGATGTGTGGAGGCGGAGAGTGCTTTCTCGGCCCTGGAGCTGTTCTTGGAGCTCCTGCGCTAAGAGGTGATTCTGCCGGTGACCCTCTAACCGGGAGTATTTCAGCGTGTGCAGCTGAGCTTACCCCGCCCTTCAACTCTGAGCTGACCCGAGCAGGGAGGCGGCCTGAGTACCAGCTCTCTCGCAAAGGGATGAGGCAGGCTGCTTTCGGCTGGCAGCTTTGGAGCTTAGCTGCGCTGGAGCTCCGCCGTGAGAGGAAGATTCGCTGCCTTCTCCTGGGATCTCGAAGAAACTTGGCGGAATCCAGCTCCAGCTCCGGCGTCTCCCTGGTATCTGGTAGGAGGTACAGGGGGGGCTGAGTTTGCTGAAACATCACAGGGGGCTGAGGTTGCTGAAACGCCACAGGGGGCTCACAGCAGTTCGGAGCTACACAGCGTAATATCGGGAATATCTGTTCCTGCGAATCTGGAGGCTTCTGATACTAGCTTAACCCCTGGTCTGTCTCCTCCTCTAGAAAGCAGTATAAAAGTGAACACCCCAAATATAAATCCAAAAACTAAAGCCAGAAGGAGGGGAAGAGGCACTTTCAGTAGGAAGCACAAAACAGCTGGGGGGGCCACTGACCTGGGGGTGGGGGTTGAGGCAGAGCAGAGCCCAGAGGCAACAGCAGTTTCAAGTCAGAAAGCGCAGGAGGTCCCTTCAAAAAGTAAAGTCTCCTCATACCTAACTGGTGAGGTTAAAGCAAAACGTGCCTTTACTGGTAAAACAGCAAAGAGCTCCAAAAGCGGCAAAAACACTAAGGTAGTTAATAACGTAGGGTCTAGATATTACCCAACTGTTAAAAGAATCTTTGAGATTGGATCAATCGGTTGAAGAGCTGTCTCTGGACATTCAACGTGTCCACAGAGACCCCTTTAGGAGAACAAAGCCGAGGAAAATACTGCTGAATTTCCACACCTATACCTTAAAAGAGTCCATCTTGAGTTTGGCCCTAAAGCAGAAGGCATTGAGTGGGAAGGGTTTTAACTTCCAGATTAGATCAGACCTCTCAAGGGCCACGCTGGACAAACAGTGGGAGTTTGGGAGGAGGCTAGATGCCTTTAGGAGCCTAGGTGCGGTAGCCTAGTTGGTCTTCCCAGCGGCATTGAAGGTTATGCATAACAATACAATGCACAACATACGATCGGTGCAGGCAGCCGATGAGCTGTTAATCTCTTTGGGGAGAGATAAGGATAAAAATAAGGGGACCTCAAGTTAAAGCAGGATGGTATTGCTTTGTGGGAAAAAAAAGAAAAAATGAGCTTAGATAAATCCTCGAGTAGCGTTAATGGAGAAGGAGAACGAAAAGAGATGTTACTATTAACATAATTTCTAGAGAAACCTAAAGTGCTTCTCTATTGGATTAGGAAATCTGCAACAAAAAAAAAAATTATAATGAATATCATAAAACTATTAAATCAAAGTCCTGTTCCTCTATGTAAAGGGTCATCTATCTCTTTCTCTGTGGCTTTCTCTTTTGTTTTCTTTGCTTTTTTGTTGGTTTTTTTCTTTTCTCACTCACGCATAGGTAAAAGGAAACGGTTAGTTAGGATAGGAACTCAGTAGGGGTGCTATCTTCTGGTATTTCCAGATAGATAGAGCAAGGGTTTCCCATGGGGTGCGGGGAGGTTTAGGGGGGCACGAAGGTGGGGTGCAAGTAAAAATCCTAAAAAAAGTCCTTATTTTTTGCTTGTTGTTATCTTTTTGGCTATGGAGAGGTTTAGCTCTGGAGGTAAACATCGGTATTGCTGGTAGATGTTTCCTTGCCTTGAGTGTTGGTATCGGGTGGTGGCGGAGTGGAAACTGCTCCCATGGATAAGCTAAAAGTTCTTTCCTGGAACATTAATGGCTTGCGTTCTAGTCCAAGAAAGTGGAAGATTATGCAGTACCTTCGCGATTCCGACGCCCAGGTACTCATACTTCAAGAGACCCATCTCACAGAAAAGGAAATTCTTGCTTTTGTTAAAAAAAATAGTTGGGTTGATTTCTGCGTATCTACTACACAAAATTCTAACACCAGAGGAGTGGCGATTATCTTTAAAAAATCCTTAAAAGCAAGACTAGTTGATAAACTTGCAGACTCAGGGGGCAGATGGCTCATTGTCTCTGTAGTTATAGCTGGGGCCTCAGTCACCATAGTGGGCTATTATGGGCCTAACCAGGATGATCCTTCAGCTCTGAGTTCAGTGTTCTCTCATCTCCTTCTTTACCCGGAACCAATTATTTTGGCCGGAGATTTCAATGTGGTCCTGGACCCTAATCTGGATAAATCCCCGTCAAACAGACCGATACCTCCATCTAAAACTAGGGCCTTCCTAATGAAGGAGTTTGGGTACTTAGACATATGGAGACTTAAATCCGGGCTAAAACAGGGCATCTCATTCCGAAATTATAAGTACCACCACCAGTCAAGGATAGATCTAGCGCTGGTCAGTCAGGTATTAGTTAAATTCGTGCAAGATGTTTAATTTCTTCCTTTTCATCTATCAGATCATGCAGCATTGTGCCTGGAATTGGTCGGCCTGTTGAATACCACACCTAGAATATGGTCGTTTGATCGTTCCCTCCTTAATGCTCCAGACGACATTTCCTTCTTAAAATCAGAAGTACAGGGGTTTTTCGATAATAACATCGGGTTCGCTTCCCCAGGTTGCGTCTGGGATGCATTTAAGGCTTTTCTGCGAGGCCTAATCACCAACAAGGTCTCGTATAGAAGGAAGATCTATAGAGACACGGTCACCTCGCTGGAAGCCAATTTGGCTAGGGTGCAGGAAAATATCCTGTTACATCCTACAGTGACATCAGAAATTTATAAAGACTGGCAAAATTAGCTAATTACATTAAAAGGGGAACTGGGTTCAACCCTGAATACACGAGTTCTCCAGAGATGGGAGGCCAGTAAGATGGCCCACTTTGAATATGGAGAATGTGCAGGTAAGCTCCTGGCGTGGAAGGTAAAAACAGATCGAGTTAGAAACAACATAGACCATATTAAAGTTGAAGGAGTGGCCCACTCGGTAGGGAGACAGACAGAGGGAGACAGACAGAGGGAGACAGACAGAGGGAGGCAGACAGAGGGAGACAGACAGAGGGAGACAGACAGAGGGAGACAGACAGAGGGAGACAGACAGAGGGAGACAGACAGAGGGAGACAGAGGGAGAGAGAGGGAGGGAGACAGGGAGAGGGAGACAGAGAGGGAGACAGAGAGGGAGACGGACAGAGTGAGTGAGACAGAGGGAGACAGAGGGGGAGAGAGAGAGAGAGACAGAGAGACAGAGAGGGAGGGAGACAGAGAAAAAGGGAGGGAGGGATACAGATAGAGACAGACAGAAGATGGAGGCAGAGACCACCGGGACAGGGGCAGACAGGCAGAGACAGACAGAGAGACAGAGAGTAAGACAGAGGGAGGGAAACAGGGACAGATAGACAGGGACAGACAGGTAGAGATAGGGACAGACAGATAGCGGCAGAGACTAAGACAGACAGAGAGACAGAGAGGGAGACGGAGAGGGAGACGGAGGGAGAGAGAGAGAGGGTGACAGAGGGAGCAGAGGGAAGGAGGCAGAGGGCAGGAGACAGACAGAATGAGGCAGAGGGAGAGCGAGGGAGGGAGACAGAGGGAGAGAGAGGGTGGGAGAGAGAGGGTGGGAGAGAGAGGGTGGGAGACAGAGGGCGACAGACAGAGGGAGGGAGGGGGCGACAGAGGGAGGGAGTGAGACAGAGAGAGAGGGAAAGAGAGGGAGACAGAGAGAGAGGGAGACAGAGAGACAGGGAGACAGAGAGAGAGGAAGACAGAGAGAGAGGAAGACAGAGAGGGAAGGAGACCGAGTGGGAGGGAGACAGAGGGAGGCAGAGGGAGACAGAGGGAGAGGAAGACAGAGAGGGAGACCGAGAGAGAGGGAGGCAAAGGGGGGAGACAGAGGGAGTCAGAGACAGAGGGAGATAGAGGGAGGGAGGGAGACAGAGGGGGAGAGAGGGAGACAGAGAGAGAGGGAGACAGAGAGAGAGGGAGACAGAGGGAGAAAGGGAGGGAGGGAGACAGAGGGAGGGAGACAGAGAGAGAGAGAGGGAGACAGAGGGAGAGAGAGGGAGACAGGGAGAGAGAGAGAGAGAGAGAAGGAGACAGACAGTGAGTGAGAGAGAGGGAGACAGAGGGAGAGAGAGAGAGAGGGAGACAGAGGGAGGGAGAGGGAGGGAGGGAGGAGGGAGGGAGACAGAGATAGAGACAGACAGAGATAGAGACAGACAGAGACAGATGGAGGCAGAGACAGGGGTAGGGGAAGACAGGCAGAGACAGGCAGAGACGGAGAGGGAGACAGAGGGAGGGAAACAGGGACAGATAGAGACAGGGACAGACAGGTAGAGCCAGAGACTACGACAGACAGAGACACAGAGAGGGAGACAGAGGAAGAGGGAGAGAGAGAGAGAGGGAGGGAGACAGAGGGTGACAGAGGGAGGAAGAGGGAGGGAGACCGAGAGAGAGAGAGGGAGAGGGAGACAGAGGGAGGGAGGCAGAGGGAGGAAGACAGACAGAGGGAGACAGAGGGAGGGAGACAGAGGGAGAAGGAGACAGAGGGAGGGAGACAGAGGGAGGGAGACAGAGAGAGAGGGAGACAGAGAGACAGACAGAGGGAGACAGACAGAGGGTGTGTGGTCGACTCCCCCCTTTCCAGACACCGAAGGGAGTTCTGCCACTCTTTCCTTATCCATTTTCACATAACGGTTCATGTGGAGCATGGTCCACGTTAACGTCATCCTCAAATGATATGTCCTTTCTGAACAGTACATGTTTTCCAGACACGCAAGGTCTTCCCCACAGAACAGGGTTAGATCTAGAAAATGAAGTTTATAATTTGGGTAATTATTCTTCGAATTTCATGGTCCTGAATGTTCAGTCTGATACTACTCCAGACTTACCTGCTATGTCAGTACTACCAGTCAAAGGTGAATTATGTGTCAGAAAGAATGGTTCCGTACATGTAGGACATAGTGATTGTACTACTATTGTCAAGTATAGTGACAGTGGGAAATCTATTTTCAAAGCTTCACGTCATTCTTATTTTGTTTGTGGTCAGACCGCATATGTTCGTCTGCCCCTCGATTGGGAGGGAACCTGTTACATTGCATTCCTACTGCCACCAGTTTTTCTAGCCCCACCTGACTATCATAGGAACCCCCACCTAGTACATACTAGACACAAGAGAGATCTCCCGATTGTTGATTATACTGAAACTGCTCTAGAACAATATATAGATATCAATAAAGGTGTCTTTCCCTACTTAGGTACTGTCGTGAATAGTAAACTGATACGTAGATTAACCAGAACACTTGAAGCAGTAGTGATTGAGACTACTTCTGCTCTAGGTAACTTAACCGAAGAACAATCTTTTATGAGAATTGTCGTGCTCCAGAATCGTCTCGTCCTTGACGTCATACTGGCCGATAGGGGCGGGGCATGTAGAGTCATCGGATCTAGTTGCTGCATTTTCATTCCTAATAACGCGCCGTCTGTTTATTCAGCTATAACCAGACTCCATAAAATTGCCCATCTGTTACACCAAAATCCAGGCACCTGGACATGGTCCGGTTGGTTCTGGAATATAATTTCCGCCTGGGGATGGAAAGTGTTGTCCTTTCTAGGTATTGCAGTAGCGATCATATTTAGTTGCTGCCTCTGTATACAATGTGGCCCTGCGATTTGCGGCATTTGTGCTACCTCTTGTATTCCTAGTCCCAAGTCCCGTTCTGAGTCCCGTTCCAAGACAATTCGAGACGAGCAAATGATACTGTATGAAATAATAGATGGTATCATGAATATTGATGTTTCCTGATGGAAACGTAGTGACAAGGAGGGAATGTGGAAAAGTAAATTTTGCCATGTTCTGTGTCCCTACGTGTCCCCCATCTTATGTTATGTGTGCATGATTAATATGCATATGTATTCCCCATGTTTGATTAAAAGACGCAATTACAGTTGTGTCCATCTCTAGTATGCCAGTTTCCAGTTCTCGTGAAAGCTACGTGTATTGAGCCTATGTAAAGCTACGTTGCCACGTTTCTCAGTGTGCACGTTATTTCATTGAAAGGTCCCCGTTTCTAGGCCTCAAAAGGGCCCGGACACCAGATTCAGCTCCTGTCTCCTGAGCCCTCGCTGAGGAGCGATACAGCCCCCACCTGTATTCCTGACCCTTCACTTACTTCCTGTCTCACAGTGCCCGGCTCGGCCTGGCTCTGCCTGCTAGTCTGCCAAAAGTATGTTATGATTCTAGTTATCAGTCCAGCCCTCCTTCTCTGCATTCCTTAGCTACTGAATCGCATCAATAGTTTCAGTCATCGTCTAGCCTTTACGTCTCCATGTAAGAGAAATACTGTATTAATGGTCATTTAATATTCTTCAACACGCACTACATGTAGAATAATGCATGCACCAGTCTTAGAGTCTGTTAGCCTTTACCCCGATAACTTCTGGATTCTATCAACATGTTCTCTAAACATCAGATACTAGATAGTGTTTAGGTACATGTCGCCCTGACTCTCCAGACTTCAGTCTCTGCTCCTAGCGCAGAAGTCATAGCCCCCAGCTTCTCCTAGTAACACGTCATTGTCAGTTTGCGCGCACCACTAGGTTAGAGGTCCCGGCTCCTTAGGTAGCTCCCTCCATGTTTCCGCCCCATTTATGACATATTCTGTTACGTTTACATCACATGTCTATGTACACGCCTCCTGTTACACCTACTTTCACCCTTATCTTTCGCGACTGTTACTGACCACACCCACTGCTCCGCCTATTGTATGTATTGTAATGCATTTGTTTTAGTATATATACTTGTGCACTGTTATTAAATGTTACGCCTATGCCCCCGATTCCGATCCTGCCCCCGGCAGCGCTGCCATCCTATTCCTGTGCAGGTTGTCCTGTTCCTGTCCTTATGCTGTATTAAACCTGCAAACTCCTACTACCTCGAATCTTGACTCTTATTTTATTGAGCTATCTGTTATTACTATGTCCAGTCAAAAATAGATCCGGTATTATTTATTTATATACCACATAATGGCGCCCGAACAGGGACCTGCCCTTTCCCCACGCGCCGGTGAAGCCACGTATGCCCCCTGATCCTCTGCAGCCGTGACGGAACCATACCGTGCACGTGCAGATATTTCTGCTTCAAGTATCCCTCAGGCCCACGGAGGAGACGGAGGTTGCGGTCCAGCATCCAGACGAGGCGGTGGAGGAACGCGGCAAGTCCCGACCAGAGCCCAAGCCGAGAGTCCAAGGTCCGAGGTATCCGGAGGCCCACCCGTAACAGAAGTCCGAAGTGTGTCCGTCCGGCGTCGAAGCAGTCCAGTCCAGTCTGAGGCCTTCCGTTCTTGCTGCCCAGTGAGTACCGTTGCTGGGGTAGTATCTAGACAGGGTCAATCTAATTGACTCTGGTCCGTGGGTTTGGTGGTACACAGATCCAACACGAAGTGTCCACTTAGGTGGATGCGGGTCCTGACGTGTCTCTTTATGAGACCGGTAAGTTTCGTACTGTTTCAGCAGTGCATCTAGTCTCTGTTCTAGTCAGTTCTGTTCCCGAGAAAATTCATGTATTCTGTTTTCAGTATTCCAGGTAGTATTTTGTCAAGACTGTTATTTTAAACGTTCTTCATGTATTTTAATGTCGTGGTATGAAAGTGGTGTAATTATCGTGTTCATCGTGTATTGTATTGTGTCTAGATTACAGTCCAGTCATGTCTTTGTTTTCCAAACTACGTCAGTTAAAAACCAGAAAAGGTCTGTTAGAAGCAGCAGTTCCTGTCCCGCCTAGGGACAGTCCAGGTCACTTTATGTATCAGAAGCATGGCATAAGTGCCATATTGTATCTAGATTTATGGGTAGAGTACACCAAAGAGTTAGAAGAAAAGTATAGATGGCCCGTATCAGGTACGTGGGATGCCGAGTGCATCATGCGAGTAGAAGAAGCATTATGGAAAAAGAAAGCCAGACAGTCACAGAAAGATGCCATCGAGTTATGGCGCAAAGAATCTCATAAAAGAACCGAAAAAGAAATCAGAAAGTCAGAATTAAGTAGAGAATCCTTAGAAAGAGCGCAAGAAAGGGAATTAATCGAGATAGGTGAGCGAGTTAAAACCGAACAGTCAGACAGACAGAGGAATGCCCTCATTAAGGGTATGTATCCTCTTCTTGCCGAGGGCTTGCCAAAAGCAACCCCGGAGGCATCCAGTAATTTTCCGCCACCTTTAGTTCCGATCAAGTTACGTCACAAACCGACCGCAGCTGATATTTTTATTTCGTCCTATTTGGACGACACAGTCCCGGAATATGCAAATCCTGTTCCGCCAGTTCCTGTAAATAATGCAATTCCTGCTCCTCCAGACACCGGGGCACCTTTTGCAGTACCTGCTACGGTACCCCCGGTCCAGCCCATAGTACAACTTCCCGCCACATCAGCCACTCTGCCAGCACGAAGAGTATCAGTCGACGATTCTAGTTTAGGGGCCGCAGGAGGAGGTCCTCCTGGTACCCCGCCACCACACCAACGTGTAACGTTAGTCGAGTTACATGAACGTGCGTTACAGCGTACGCCCAAATATAAGTCCGTTGCAGATATCCGACGAGCTCTTACTGAATGCCGCTATGATCCAGTCACAGGCGATGATAGTACGGTTATATACTCCATACGTGTAAGACGGGTGACCGGGTATTTGGACACCCTACCAGATATGAAAGAAGATCTAGACAGAATATATCGTTTCATCCGTACAGGGGATGATCCAGAAAGTATTGGCGAAGCCATGTCTCAAAGGAAAGCTGAGATCCAGCTCATGATATTAAAGTTTCTGATTAATTGTTTAATAAGGGAACAAGATTATCCGACCAAAGATCCGGCCGAAATGAGAACCCTGACAAGGTGGAGTGATGATATAGCCGAGGGTAAGCACAGACCTATCAGTAGTATAGAGAGTATGTACAAGAAAATTCGTAAGGAAATAATAAGGTTACACGAACAACGAAAAACAGCACAAGTAAGCGAGAAAGAGAATGACTCTTTTACAGAAGAGGTAGAGGACGAGAATACCGCCAGAATAGCGTATGTAGGTAAATCTAGATTTCCAGACCGCCATTTACGCCTAGAACACAAGAAAATCTTTCATCATCCAGCACCAGAACAAGGTTCTCTAGAACAAGTATTTCAAGCTACCGATCACATTTTGAAATCACGAATCGGTTATAGTGAGTTAAGTACCATGCATGAACAAGAACTAGTCCGATCAGCAGTCCGATGGATTACTGATTCTACCACTTTTCCAGACGAAATAGTGGCACAAATGTTTCTGAAATTGCCCCCAGCCGAGCAACGACTGGTGGGTATGTATATGATTCAGCACCTCATCACATTGTATGAGGGTCAACATTCTGATCCAGGTCCGTTACATGATGTCCTGAACGAGTTACTCCAGTATAGATGGAAAGGTTTAGGTACCGATTTAATTAGTGTCATTCTAGAACAGCGCCATAAATATAGAACGTTTTTGAACCCGCATTTTGTTCATGTCTCACCTCCAGAAAGTAAACCGTTTTACATAGATAGACAGAATCCGTTACGAGAAGTACACCCAGTCAGGACAGCAGATGGTGAAATGCAACGAGTATTTGTTTACACATTACAAAGATGGAACTCTTAGAGATGAAGAAATTAATTCCCTGTCATGACAAAGATCCAGCAGGGTTCCACCGAGAATTAAAAGACATGTTCCGTATGGGAGAATACACGTATCCAGATATTATTAAAATGTTAAAAGTCCTGTTGCCCGCAGGGGTATATGAAAAACTCAAGGAAAAAGAATGGGAGGTGGGAGAGAAAAAGATCGATTGGGCAGTTCTAGAAGCTGAAGATAAGATACGAGTACCAGGTACCGGTCTTGGAGAGAAATGTAAAGAATTACCAGAACTGTTAATACAAGTTTTGCCCAGATTGTTAGCCACTAAAAAGGAAGACTGGGATGCAATCTCAGCCTGTAAACAGAAACAAGATGAAGACACTAGTGATTTTTATTCTAGGTTTGAGTAATGTTTTATTATAAACAGTGGCTTGAAGACGAGTAGCGAGTCATACCCTCATCTTTTTGTTACTAAATTAGTCGAGAATTCAAGTCCACAAGTTAAGAATCGAGTTTTGAAAGTCGAAAGTACATGGCAAGCTAGTACCCCGTCCCAGATGTTACAGATGCTCCAGTACCACCAGAATAGAATCAGAGAAGAGCAAGAACACGAGAGAAAACGTATGAAAGACACGAAAATGAAAGTACTAGTTGCACAATCTATTCCTCAAGACAGTCAGAAGAGGGGTCCGAATCAAGCCAGTCATCCTGCAGCTCCCGTTAAAGGGACATGCAATTATTGTAAACAGCCAGGTCATTTCATAAACGAGTGTGCAGTTCTGAAACATAATATAGCTACCGGTAAGACTAAAGAAAGACCACGTCCGCCTAGACAAGAAAAAGTTTCACAGACTTCTCAGCCACAGAATGCACAACAGACAGTTCCAGCACCGCAGCCTATTGCTGCAACACAGCATGTTACACAGCAGATGTATCAGTATGCACAGTCTGAGTATCCAGAGTATCAACAGTACTCATGAAACAGCCTAGAGAGGGAGGTAGGCTTGCCTCTCATCGAGATTCCTGTAGATCAAGAAGGTCCCTATGTTCATAGTCAAGTATTAGGGAAAGACAGAAAGTTTCTGATTGATACAGGGGCAAGTAGGACCACTATAAGTCACGCCGAAGTTCCAGGGGCTCCGCTCTCAGGCTCTAGAAATGTTTCCCTTGGATTTTCAGGAAAGCCTATTGTAAACGAGATTTCAAAGCCAGTTACTCTAGAAGTAGGTCCATTGTCCCGCACTACTGATCTATTACTTACGAAGTCATGTCCAGAAAATGTGTTAGGCATTAAGACACTGAAAGAATTAGGTGCAGTCATATGTTGTTCCCCGAGGGAATACGTTTGTTTTTACGTGACTTCAAGGGTCACTATGTATTACGTGATTTTGATCAGAGATTGTCTAATGTTCCGCAGCATCTATGGGCGCAAGGTCCAACTGATGTTGGCTTCATGCAAATCACACCCCATCGTGTGACTCTCAAGCAAGGTATAGTCCTGCCACGAATCAGACAGTACAGATTACCACCTGAGGCTGTAGCAGCCTTATCCAAAATTATTGACGAGCTCATGGCTCAAGGAGTAGTTGTAGAAACTGACTCCAATGTATGTAATTCTCCGATCATTCCAGTCATGAAACGTACTGATCCAAATGCACCTCCAGTATATCGATTAGTGATTGACCTTCGAGAACTCAATAAATGTATTATTCCCCAGTACCCAGTAGTCCCAGATATCTCTTCCCTATTGACAGCCATTGATTCCGAAGCCTCATTTTTTACAGTCATAGACCTCAAGAACGCGTTTTTCAGTGTCCCCATTCATCCAGACAGCCAGTTTCTTTTCGGATTTTGTTTAAATGGAAGGAGCTATAAATTCACACGAGCTCCTCAAGGTTTCACAGAAAGTCCTAGTATTTACAGTCAAGCACTTAAGAGACAACTAGACAACATTCACATGCCAACAGACACTGCCCTGCTCCAGTATGTCGATGATCTACTGATCACAGCCCGTTCTGAACGTGCTTGCGAACGAGCATCACTTACAGTCTTGTATTTCCTTGCCGAGATGGGGCACAAGGTGTCCCCTTCGAAGCTTCAATTCTGTGTCCAGCAAGTGATCTACTTAGGCCACTTACTGTCCAAGTGGGGTAGGCAGTTGACACCAGACCGTATCCAGTTAATAGCGAGTCTTCCTCAGCCCAAGACACAGAAGGAGGTACGTGCTTTTATCGGCCTTACTTCTTATTGCAGACAATGGATTCCTCAGTATGCATTTCTAGCCAAGCCACTGATACAGTTAGCGACACAGGAGGCAGCCGTATCGACTGTCCTCCCTTGGACATCTGAACATACACTTAGTTTCAATGAGTTAAAGAAAGCTCTATGCCAAGCTCCTGTTCTAGCTACACCGAACTACAGTAAGTCTTTTACACTTTTTGTTACATAACGTGAAGGTACAGCATTATCTGTTCTCACACAAGATCAAGCAGGACAATACAAGCCCTGTGCTTATTTCTCTAGCACATTAGATCCAGTAGCCCAGGCTCTGCCTGCGTGCCTCAAGTCAGTTGCAGCCACAGCACTAGCTATCAGACAAAGTGATTCCATAGTATTAGGACATTCCTTGACAGTACAAGTTCCACACTCCGTGGAAGTTCTTTTAAACCGAACACAGACTCAGCACTTGACAATTGCACGTTTAACAGGTTATGAACTGACACTGTTCCAGCCACACATAGAAATCAGACGCTGCAACGTTCTAAATCCTGCTACACTGTTACCGTCAGTTATTTCGAATCCTGCCACACACGACTGTGTGGAAGCAGTTAATACTATGACTAAGCCAAGACAAGATCTGACAGATATTCCATTACCAGATCCTGACCTGACACTTTATGTGGATGGTTCATGTATGAGAACAAGTACAGGAGAACTAGTAGCCGCGTATGCAGTGACTACTGACACTGAAGTTATAGAAACACACCGTATTGACACCCTGTCTGCTCAAGCAGCAGAGCTAGTTGCTCTGACACAAGCCTGCATACACGCCAAGAACCTGAAAGTTAATGTTTACACAGATTCACGCTACGCATTCGGAGTTGTACACGACTTCGGAGTGCTCTGGCAGGAGAGAGGTTTCATGACTTCTCATGGAACCAAGATTCAGCATGGTCTCCTCATTCAAGCTCTGTTAGATGCAATACATTTACCAACATCTATTGCTATCATGAAATGCAAAGCACATACGAAAGTTACTGATATTATTTCCCAAGGTAATGATCTAGCAGATCGCACAGCCAAGCTTACAGCACAGACTCCAGACATGTCAGTTAATCCGACACAGACACATACTCCAGATCCGACTACCTGTATGACAGTTAAGGACCCTACTCAAGATGTCATAGATATCCAGTTACATGCTACTCCCGATGAAATCAAGAAATGGTCCGAACAAGGAGGGGTCCAGACAGATCAGGGATGGGTAACGAAGGGAAAAGCCACATGGTTTCTCCCCGACTCTATGGTTCAAGTCATTATCAATACCGCACATAGTCCAGCACATTTAGGAGAAAAAGCTATGTTAGACAGTATCCAGAACATTTGGTTTAACAAGCATTTACGAGCTGCAGCCAAGCAGAAAGTCCGTACCTGTATGATATGTTGCCAGTTTAATCCAGGTAAAAGTGTCCCGGTGGAACAAGGTGGATTCCAGCCCCCTGACCACCCTTTTTAAAGTCCTCCAGATGGATTATATTCAGATGGAGCGATGTCGAGGTTTCAAGTATGTCCTTGTAGTTGTATGCGCTTTGTCTAGATGGACAGAGGCATATCCAGTCCCAGATTACACAGCCGCGACCACTGCCAAGCAGTTGGTTCGTGAATTCTTCCCCCGTTATGGACTCCCTAGGGTCGTATATTCTGATAACGGCCAGCCATTCTCATCTGAACTGATGAAACACGTTTCCCTTTTGTTAGGGTACCAGTGGAAGTTCCATTGTGTACGCCATCCTGAAGCAGCCGGTCTCGTAGAGAGACATAATCAGACCCTGAAAATCCGTATTGCTAAAGTCTGTCAAGAAAAAGGTGTAGACTGGTTAGTAGCTCTGCCAGTCGCTCTGTTTTATATGCGCATGGTCGCACATTCCAGATCAGGTCTGTCCCCGTACGAGGTCGTATTTGGCCGCCCCCCTAATATGTGGGGTACACCTAGACCTCGAAGTATTACAGATGTTTCAAGTAATATGCTGACAGATTACCTAGCTTCCTTGATGTCTGCCCTACACTCTTGTCGTTCACAGGTTGCCGCCGCATTTCCAGACAATACCGAGGTGGCACCGCATGAAATCGTTCCCGGAAGTCTGGTTCTCGTAAGGAACGTTGATCGTTCAAGTCCGCTGGAGCCCCGCTGGAAGGAGCCCAAGCAAGTTCTCCTGGCCACCCGTACTGCCGTCAAGCTGGAAGGCAGGAAGGGCTGGGTACATTTGTTGCATGTAAAGAAGTTTTATGGACTAAAGACTGTTTCCAAGAAAATTTCCGAGGATTTTAAAGACTGCCAAAGTACTATTCTCAAGGACTGTCCCGCAAAAGACACAAATTCCTCCCTGTTAGAGAAAACTCCGCAGCAGGAGTATAAGTTAAAATTAAGGTCTAGTAAAATAAGTCAGCCAGTTTGATTGTCTAAGTCCTCCCCTAGGTGAAACGGTTAGACCGGTTTCTGACATGTATAAAATAGACCCCCATAGAGAGAGAGTTAGTGAGAACTCTAAAAGTTGCATTATTATTTTATGTTTTCTGCTATATCTCAGCCTTATTATTACCTGCATAAGTTATGCATTTTATTTATGTTTTCCAGTTTCTAATGTAAATAAGTCTTCTAATACTACAGTAGAGCATACGTTTAATGATCTGCCTCCTCATGAACTATCTTATCGTCTTGCTATGCGAAATATTTCCTTTATCCGCATGTTACATTATTCACACCAGACCAGCAATGCCACTAATTGTTGGGTGTGTGGTCGACTCCCCCCTTTCCAGACACCGAAGGGAGTTCTGCCACTCTTTCCTTATCCATTTTCACATAACGGTTCATGTGGAGCATGGTCCACGTTAACGTCATCCTCAAATGATATGTCCTTTCTGAACAGTACATGTTTTCCAGACAAGCAAGGTCTTCCCCACAGAACAGGGTTAGATCTAGAAAATGAAGTTTATAATTTGGGTAATTATTCTTCGAATTTCATGGTCCTGAATGTTCAGTCTGATACTACTCCAGACTTACCTGCTATGTCAGTACTACCAGTCAAAGGTGAATTATGTGTCAGAAAGAATGGTTCCGTACATGTAGGACATAGTGATTGTACTACTATTGTCAAGTATAGTGACAGTGGGAAATCTATTTTCAAAGCTTCACGTCATTCTTATTTTGTTTGTGGTCAGACCGCATATGTTCGTCTGCCCCTCGATTGGGAGGGAACCTGTTACATTGCATTCCTACTGCCACCAGTTTTTCTAGCCCCACCTGACTATCATAGGAACCCCCACCTAGTACATACTAGACACAAGAGAGATCTCCCGATTGTTGATTATACTGAAACTGCTCTAGAACAATATATAGATATCAATAAAGGTGTCTTTCCCTACTTAGGTACTGTCGTGAATAGTAAACTGATACGTAGATTAACCAGAACACTTGAAGCAGTAGTGATTGAGACTACTTCTGCTCTAGGTAACTTAACCGAAGAACAATCTTTTATGAGAATTGTCGTGCTCCAGAATCGTCTCGTCCTTGACGTCATACTGGCCGATAGGGGCGGGGCATGTAGAGTCATCGGATCTAGTTGCTGCATTTTCATTCCTAATAACGCGCCGTCTGTTTATTCAGCTATAACCAGACTCCATAAAATTGCCCATCTGTTACACCAAAATCCAGGCACCTGGACATGGTCCGGTTGGTTCTGGAATATAATTTCCACCTGGGGATGGAAAGTGTTGTCCTTTCTAGGTATTGCAGTAGCGATCATATTTAGTTGCTGCCTCTGTATACAATGTGGCCCTGCGATTTGCGGCATTTGTGCTACCTCTTGTATTCCTAGTCCCAAGTCCCGTTCTGAGTCCCGTTCCAAGACAATTCGAGACGAGCAAATGATACTGTATGAAATAATAGATGGTATCATGAATATTGATGTTTCCTGATGGAAACGTAGTGACAAGGAGGGAATGTGGAAAAGTAAATTTTGCCATGTTCTGTGTCCCTACGTGTCCCCCATCTTATGTTATGTGTGCATGATTAATATGCATATGTATTCCCCATGTTTGATTAAAAGACGCAATTACAGTTGTGTCCATCTCTAGTATGCCAGTTTCCAGTTCTCGTGAAAGCTACGAGTATTGAGCCTATGTAAAGCTACGTTGCCACGTTTCTCAGTGTGCACGTTATTTCATTGAAAGGTCCCCGTTTCTAGGCCTCAAAAGGGCCCGGACACCAGATTCAGCTCCTGTCTCCTGAGCCCTCGCTGAGGAGCGATACAGCCCCCACCTGTATTCCTGACCCTTCACTTACTTCCTGTCTCACAGTGCCCGGCTCGGCCTGGCTCTGCCTGCTAGTCTGCCAAAAGTATGTTATGATTCTAGTTATCAGTCCAGCCCTCCTTCTCTGCATTCCTTAGCTACTGAATCGCATCAATAGTTTCAGTCATCGTCTAGCCTTTACGTCTCCATGTAAGAGAAATACTGTATTAATGGTCATTTAATATTCTTCAACACGCACTACATGTAGAATAATGCATGCACCAGTCTTAGAGTCTGTTAGCCTTTACCCCGATAACTTCTGGATTCTATCAACATGTTCTCTAAACATCAGATACTAGATAGTGTTTAGGTACATGTCGCCCTGACTCTCCAGACTTCAGTCTCTGCTCCTAGCGCAGAAGTCATAGCCCCCAGCTTCTCCTAGTAACACGTCATTGTCAGTTTGCGCGCACCACTAGGTTAGAGGTCCCGGCTCCTTAGGTAGCTCCCTCCATGTTTCCGCCCCATTTATGACATATTCTGTTACGTTTACATCACATGTCTATGTACACGCCTCCTGTTACACCTACTTTCACCCTTATCTTTCGCGACTGTTACTGACCACACCCACTGCTCCGCCTATTGTATGTATTGTAATGCATTTGTTTTAGTATATATACTTGTGCACTGTTATTAAATGTTACGCCTATGCCCCCGATTCCGATCCTGCCCCCGGCAGCGCTGCCATCCTATTCCTGTGCAGGTTGTCCTGTTCCTGTCCTTATGCTGTATTAAACCTGCAAACTCCTACTACCTCGAATCTTGACTCTTATTTTATTGAGCTATCTGTTATTACTATGTCCAGTCAAAAATAGATCCGGTATTATTTATTTATATACCACAAGCTGTTAATCTCTTTGGGGAGAGATAAGGATAAAAATAAGGGGACCTCAAGTTAAAGCAGGATGGTATTGCTTTGTGGGAAAAAAAAGAAAAAATGAGCTTAGATAAATCCTCGAGTAGCGTTAATGGAGAAGGGGAACGAAAAGAGATGTTACTATTAACATAATTTCTAGAGAAACCTAAAGTGCTTCTCTATTGGATTAGGAAATCTGCAACAAAAAAAAAAATTATAATGAATATCATAAAACTATTAAATCAAAGTCCTGTTCCTCTATGTAAAGGGTCATCTATCTCTTTCTCTGCGGCTTTCTCTTTTGTTTTCTTTGCTTTTTTGTTGGTTTTTTTCTTTTCTCACTCACGCATAGGTAAAAGGAAACGGTTAGTTAGGATAGGAACTCAGTAGGGGTGCTATCTTCTGGTATTTCCAGATAGATAGAGCAAGGGTTTCCCATGGGGTGCGGGGAGGTTTAGGGGGGCACGAAGGTGGGGTGCAAGTAAAAATCCTAAAAAAAGTTCTTATTTTTTGCTTGTTGTTATCTTTTTGGCTATGGAGAGGTTTAGCTCTGGAGGTAAACATCGGTATTGCTGGTAGATGTTTCCTTGCCTTGAGTGTTGGTATCGGGTGGTGGCGGAGTGGAAACTGCTCCCATGGATAAGCTAAAAGTTCTTTCCTGGAACATTAATGGCTTGCGTTCTAGTCCAAGAAAGTGGAAGATTATGCAGTACCTTCGCGATTCCGACGCCCAGGTACTCATACTTCAAGAGACCCATCTCACAGAAAAGGAAATTCTTGCTTTTGTTAAAAAAAATAGTTGGGTTGATTTCTGCGTATCTACTACACAAAATTCTAACACCAGAGGAGTGGCGATTATCTTTAAAAAATCCTTAAAAGCAAGACTAGTTGATAAACTTGCAGACTCAGGGGGCAGATGGCTCATTGTCTCTGTAGTTATAGCTGGGGCCTCAGTCACCATAGTGGGCTATTATGGGCCTAACCAGGATGATCCTTCAGCTCTGAGTTCAGTGTTCTCTCATCTCCTTCTTTACCCGGAACCAATTATTTTGGCCGGAGATTTCAATGTGGTCCTGGACCCTAATCTGGATAAATCCCCGTCAAACAGACCGATACCTCCATCTAAAACTAGGGCCTTCCTAATGAAGGAGTTTGGGTACTTAGACATATGGAGACTTAAATCCGGGCTAAAACAGGGCATCTCATTCCGAAATTATAAGTACCACCACCAGTCAAGGATAGATCTAGCGCTGGTCAGTCAGGTATTAGTTAAATTCGTGCAAGATGTTTATTTTCTTCCTTTTCATCTATCAGATCATGCAGCATTGTGCCTGGAATTGGTCGGCCTGTTGAATACCACACCTAGAATATGGTCGTTTGATCGTTCCCTCCTTAATGCTCCAGACGACATTTCCTTCTTAAAATCAGAAGTACAGGGTTTTTTCGATAATAACATCGGGTTCGCTTCCCCAGGTTGCGTCTGGGATGCATTTAAGGCTTTTCTGCGAGGCCTAATCACCAACAAGGTCTCGTATAGAAGGAAGATCTATAGAGACACGGTCACCTCGCTGGAAGCCAATTTGGCTAGGGTGCAGGAAAATATCCTGTTACATCCTACAGTGACATCAGAAATTTATAAAGACTGGCAAAATTAGCTAATTACATTAAAAGGGGAACTGGGTTCAACCCTGAATACACGAGTTCTCCAGAGATGGGAGGCCAGTAAGATGGCCCACTTTGAATATGGAGAATGTGCAGGTAAGCTCCTGGCGTGGAAGGTAAAAACAGATCGAGTTAGAAACAACATAGACCATATTAAAGTTGAAGGAGTGGCCCACTCGGTAGGGAGACAGACAGAGGGAGACAGACAGAGGGAGACAGACAGAGGGAGGCAGACAGAGGGAGACAGACAGAGGGAGACAGACAGAGGGAGACAGACAGAGGGAGACAGACAGAGGGAGACAGAGGGAGAGGGAGGGAGACAGGGAGAGGGAGACAGAGAGGGAGACAGAGAGGGAGAGCTCGAGGGAGAGGGAGACGGACAGAGTGAGTGAGACAGAGGGAGACAGAGGGGGAGAGAGAGAGAGAGACAGAGAGACAGAGAGGGAGGGAGACAGAGAGAAAGGGAGGGAGGGATACAGATAGAGACAGACAGAAGATGGAGGCAGAGACCACCGGGACAGGGGCAGACAGGCAGAGACAGACAGAGAGACAGAGAGTAAGACAGAGGGAGGGAAACAGGGACAGATAGACAGGGACAGACAGGTAGAGATAGGGACAGACAGATAGCGGCAGAGACTAAGACAGACAGAGAGACAGAGAGGGAGACGGAGAGGGAGACGGAGGGAGAGAGAGAGAGGGTGACAGAGGGAGCAGAGGGAAGGAGGCAGAGGGCAGGAGACAGACAGAATGAGGCAGAGGGAGAGCGAGGGAGGGAGACAGAGGGAGAGAGAGGGTGGGAGAGAGAGGGTGGGAGACAGAGGGCGACAGACAGAGGGAGGGAGGGGGCGACAGAGGGAGGGAGTGAGACAGAGAGAGAGGGAAAGAGAGGGAGACAGAGAGAGAGGGAGACAGAGAGACAGGGAGACAGAGAGAGAGGAAGACAGAGAGAGAGGAAGACAGAGAGGGAAGGAGACCGAGTGGGAGGGAGACAGAGGGAGACAGAGGGAGAGGAAGACAGAGAGGGAGACCGAGAGAGAGGGAGGCAAAGGGGGGGGAGACAAAGGGAGTCAGAGACAGAGGGAGATAGAGGGAGGGAGGGAGACAGAGGGGGAGAGAGGGAGACAGAGAGAGAGGGAGACAGAGAGAGAGGGAGACAGAGGGAGAAAGGGAGGGAGGGAGACAGAGGGAGGGAGACAGAGAGAGAGAGAGGGAGACAGAGGGAGGGAGACAGAGGGAGAGAGAGGGAGACAGGGAGAGAGAGAGAGAGAGAGAAGGAGACAGACAGTGAGTGAGAGAGAGGGAGACAGAGGGAGAGAGAGAGAGAGGGAGACAGAGGGAGGGAGAGGGAGGGAGGGAGGAGGGAGGGAGACAGAGATAGAGACAGACAGAGATAGAGACAGACAGAGACAGATGGAGGCAGAGACAGGGGTAGGGGAAGACAGGCAGAGACAGGCAGAGACGGAGAGGGAGACAGAGGGAGGGAAACAGGGACAGATAGAGACAGGGACAGACAGGTAGAGCCAGAGACTACGACAGACAGAGACACAGAGAGGGAGACAGAGGAAGAGGGAGAGAGAGAGAGAGGGAGGGAGACAGAGGGTGACAGAGGGAGGGAGAGGGAGGGAGACCGAAAGAGAGAGAGGGAGAGGGAGACAGAGGGAGGGAGGCAGAGGGAGGAAGACAGACAGAGGGAGACAGAGGGAGGGAGACAGAGGGAGGGAGACAGAGGGAGAAGGAGACAGAGGGAGGGAGACAGAGGGAGGGAGACAGAGAGAGAGGGAGACAGAGAGACAGACAGAGGGAGACAGACAGAGGGTGACAGACAGAGGGCGACAGACAGAGGGCGACAGACAGAGGGCGACAGACAGAGGGAGGAGGGCGACACTGGGAGGTAGACAGACAGAGGGAGGGAGAGGGAGGGAGGGAGACAGAGGGAGAGAGAGGTAGGGAGACAGGGAAAGAGAGGGAGGGAGACAGGGAGAGACAGGGAGGGAGACAGGGAGAGAGAGGGAGGGAGGGAGAAATTGACAGACAGTGAGTGAGACAGAGGGAGACAGAGAGAGGGAGAGGGAGGGAGAGCGAGAGAGGGAGGGAGACCGAGATAGAGAGAGGGAGGGAGACAGAGAGACAGAGAGAGAGAGAGAGAGAGAGAGAGAGAGAGAGAGACAGAGAGAGAGAGAAAAAGAGAGATGTGTGTATGCCGGGCTTGGTGGCTCAGTGGACGAATGTGTCCGCTGCAGGGGCATGTGTTCAACCTCATGGTCATAGTTTTTTTGTTGCTCTAGCCCCACCCCCCTCCCCCACTGACCCTGCCCCCACCGGTGCGGCCCTCGGCTACAAACTACACTTTAAATTTGGCCCCCGGGAGAAAGTTTGTGAGTACCCATGCTCTAGAACCACATCAACCTGATTTAGAATGTTTTTGTTTTTTTCCGGCCATTTTTTTATTTTTCCAACTGTTTTATTGTAGTTGCCAGGCCGTCTGCTGTGGCGCCTCACAAGGGGTATACATGTTTTATTGTGTAGTTAATTAAAACCTTTACAATATTGTTGCATAGAAAAACGTGGTTTTTTTTTAGTTTTTTTTTAAATACGAATTCTTGAACAGTTAAAAAGGAAAAGAGCTTTCTGGAAGTCCATGTGTTTGGTTTAATTGTAAAAGGTGTTTCAATGAGTCTATTCGTTACACTTCACGCATCCGGTTTCATGCCTTTGGTTTCCTTTTTCTCGATGTTTTGTATTAGCTGCAGTGCCCTTTGGAAAAATCTGGCGGCCCGACAAGCTGTCTGCAATTGGTGACTGTTCAGTGCTAGCATGACGGCCGGGCGGCATGTTCTGATTTGGAAAAAAGGGAATACGTGAAGGAGATAGTAACGTCTCAAGTTTTTCAAAGAGGGACAAATGCACAATATGTGCAACGTTGATTCTTCCTTTTGTCCACATAGTCTTCAGTCAGGGGTCGTCCATGTTTGCTTCCATGGTGGGGTGTGTTCTTTTAAGATGGTAGTTCCCAACCGTAGATTAAGAAGCATTTTTTGGGCGGCCGTAGATATGTGGTTGACTAGATAGGGTTGGGGCGCCATTTTCCCGTATGTGGCCAACACCGTCCAACTGTGTTTTTTCTTTGCTGTTGCGGCTTTATCTGATAGCCATGATCTTTGCTTTGCGGCCCCGTTGCTCGCTTTTTTGAAAGCCGCGAAGGTTTGGTTTGTGTTCCATGCCATTTCCAGCTTGAGATCTGACAGGGCATTCTCGCACACTGTTTTCCAGTCGTTTTTCGATTTTGTCTGGTTGTTCATCTCCATCCAGCAGAGGCCCATGAGCGTGTCCTCTTGGGCTGCTCTTAGTTTCCAGCATGTTTTTAGAATAGCCACTTGTCTGACTTGGTGCTGGTTTGATAGGCCAAATTCCAGACGAATCTGTGATTGGGATACAAACTTCGGGATCCGAAAGAGGTGTTTGAACAGCTCTGATTGTTGTGTGTTCAGGAAATTTGCATCCTTTCCCCTGAACAGTTCTGACCCATATGTAAGAGATGGTAAAAACTTGGCAGCTATTACCTTCAGCAGGTGTGAGTTAGATGGACAATTCAGTTTTGTTTTTAATAAGTTTAATGCGAAACGTAGCTTGTTTGCCTAGGCCTTTCTGTACAATTGATGGTCTTTCAGAGTCGACCTGGCATCGACCACTATGCCCAGATATTTGTACGAGGAAGTCTGCTCGAGTGTGTTGTCTGCGATATGCCATTTAAAAGATTTTTTCCCTGGCCGCGAGCCAAAACAGACGATCTTCGTTTTTTTTGTAATTGATTTGCAAGCCCTGGGCACTGATGTAATCATGGAGCTTCGTGATGGAGCGTTGTAAGCCCATCGGGGTCTGACTACACAGTACGATATCGTCTGCGTACTGTATGCTCCTAATTTTGTGCTGGGCTAGCTTTGGGGGATCGCTTTCTATTTCCGCGATGCTTTTGTCCAGGTCCGCTGTAAAGATGTTAAAAAGCGTTGGTGCCAGTACGCAGCCCTGTTTGAGGCCGACATGGGTGGGTATTTTTCCGGCTATTCTGTCACCATTACCTAGTTTTATTCTTACCCAGGTAGATGAGTATAGATTGATGATGGCCTGCAGCAGCATTGATGGAATTTCCCAAGTGGCCATTTTTTGCCGTAGTGCCTCCCTCAGGACTGTGTCGAACGCTGCTTTTAGGTCAACAAAACACGTATACAGCTAAGTTGATTTCTCCCTTGCTTTGTCGACCAGGAGGTTTAGCGCAAGCAGGTTACATAGTATGTTGGTTCCGGGCCTAAAACCTGTCTGCGTGATCGGCAGAATTTTTTTCGCGCAGACCCAGTCTTCTAAGGCCCTCAAGAGATTCGAGGCGTACATTTTTGCCTCGACGTCTATGAGCGCGATGAGGCGGTAGTTAGCTGGATCAGATCTTGTGCCTGCCTTGAAAATTGGGTATAGGATGCTGCCTCTCCATGATTGGGGAATATTTCCAGACTCAAAAGCGATTTTGTATAAAGGTGTAAGATATTCTGCCCAGAACTGGTGATCTTGTTTGAACAGGGCGTTCGGTAAGCCGTTCGGCCCTGTGGCACCCTTGGATCTCAAGTTTTTAAGCACCTTTTCTATCTGCGATGGCGTTATCCAGTTTGCCTCCAAGTGTGGATCTGCATCTCGGTTGTTTTTTGGAACTGGGGTCTGCTGGGCTGGGCACCATGCTGGAGTACTGTTATTATGTGTTTGTTTTAAATACTGTATCCAGTCCCCCTCAAGTATGTTGGCATTGAAGGTCTGAGCAGCACCGTTTCCGATTTTGTTAATTTCTGCCCAAAATTTCCCGTTATTGTTTGATTTGCCAGAGGCTAGTAATGATAACCAGATGCCAGTTTGATGTTTTCTTTTTTCTTGCCACACTTCTTTTTTGTAATTTTGCCTTAGGTTGTAAATTTGATTGGCCGTGTCTTCACCCTTTGTCTTGGCTATTGCTTGTAATTTTCTGATTTCTTGATTTAGGCACCTTTTATTGCGCACGATGCGGCCCAGAAGCTCTTGGGGGGCTTTGCCCAAGGTCGATCGATGACTACGAGGTCGGTTACCAAATCTCTCTATTAATGTTGTAATCAGTCTATCCCAGTTGTCCAGAAGTGCAGGTGGGTCGTCTCCGATCGCTGCCGAGTGGGCATTTGTGATGTGCGTCATTATCTCTTTGATGTTATTGCCATTCCACGCAAGTCTCTTGAGGTTGTAAATGCTTGGAAGTTCGGTCAAGGCTTCGCATGTTGTGGCCCTATTGTGTTGGAGGCTAAATTCGAATGCTTGCAGGCTATGGTCGCTCTCCAGTTTATGAATAATTTTATAGCTAACAATGGATTGCAGGACCACTAAATCCACGATGGTATAGTCCAGCACTGAATGAGCCTGTTTGACTATTCTAGTTGAGGATGCAGGTTGGTCTTGTGGGAGGCGGCCATTCAGGCTGACCATTCCGAGCTCAGCAAACATTAAAGCGCACTGTTCACCAATCTTATCCCATTTTCGATGGTTTGTTATGATGTTTGGAATTGTCCGGCCGTTCCATTTGTTTTGAGTCATGGTTAAGGCGTGGTCCTTTTGGAGCAGGAACATATTCAGGTCTCCTGACACAACCATTCCCGCCTGCGGGTAGATTGATTGCATGGATTTGATGAGAGCTTTTAAAGTCAGGATTTTCTCCACTTTGTGCTTGGAGTCTGGGTGTATATAGATGTTGCAAATTATCATTAAGAAGGAGTCTTGAGGCCTCTGTGTGCCTTTGCAGGAGTCTTGCGTCAGCTCAAGTTTGATGCACTGTATCCATTGTTGGCCTGTGTCGATGTTGACATAGGTCCAAGCGATGCCGGTGTTCAGATAGATTGATAAGCCTCTGGCGGCCCTTCCCGAAAGGCCTCTTTTGGATGCTGGTATTTGGATTTCATTGAAACCGGCTATTTGCTGGGGGGCCGTTAGCCAGGTTTCTTGTAATAAAATGATGTCAAAATTTTTTAAGAATGATATTAGTTCGGCGTCGTTGGTTTTGCCCCCCAGGCCGTTGATGTTCCAGGAGCAGGCTTTTAGAGTCAGTTTTCATGCTTCCACCATCCCCGCCGCCGATGAGTTTTGCATTGGAGGTAGAATTTTCCGATGTTCGTTGGGTCCCCCTGTGTGGCCATGGTGGATCATACGTAAATTGGCCCATTCACCCTTCTTGGTAGCCGTGCCTCCGACCGCTCCCCGGAGAATTCCGGCTTCTGGTTTAGATCTCTTTTCCGCCAGGGCAGCTAGTGGGTCTGGGTATCTTTCTGGCGGCACTGGGTTTATTTCAATTCCCCAGTTGGCTAATTCTTCTCTGTGTCCCACACTTCTTTGGCGATGTCTGGGTCCTTCCATGTTGCCACTGTCATTTCTCTGCCTTTAGTATTGGGCATTATTTTGAATTCAATACTGTCTATATGAGTTGTATTCACATGTTTTAGCGGCTCGAAAGAGCTGATGAGTTTTAGAATAGCACTCCGGTTTAAGATGTCGTGATTCCCCCTTGAGCTGTAGTGCGGTATTAGTTCGTGCATTGTAGAGCCCACTGGATAAGTCGTGTCAAGCTTCTCATACTGGTTTGAGGCGCAGAGTTGATTGTTTGGTGTGAATAGTCTGTTTAGACTGCCCTGATTTGGGGCAGTCAGCAGCGTATCCGGCTCGATATCAAGGACCGCTTGCTGTAATATCGAGTCCGCTGAGACTTGAGTTAGAGGTCTCAGTTGAGGATACTCTGTTGCGGGTTGGTTCTCTTTGGATCCCAGCACCATTTTAGGGAAGTAGTATGAGATCGTTTTCTGCTCTGCGTACTGTTTTGACGCGGAAGAGCCAACCGCCGATTGCATTGTTGATTGAGGTTGATTTGCAATTGAAAAGCATTGATTCTTGATGGCGACTGTTGATGAGACTTTCAGGGGCTGCGTCGCTAGGGGGTGTGTCACCCCGCGGTCCACTTGCTCCTCTTGGGCTTCCTTAGGTGAATCTTTATGGTTTGCAACTGGAAGGCTTTGATTCCTGATGGCGACTGTCGGTATGACCTCCGGGGGCTGAGTCTCTAAAGGACAGAACGAGCCCCGGTCTGCTTGCTCTTCCTGGACCCCCTGGTCTTTATGGTGTAAGCCTTGCAATGTCGTACCTGTGATTGAGTTGGGTTTTGGGAACCTTCTGGCATCTTTTTTCCCCTGTTGTTTGTTTTGTCTTGCTTTCTTCAGTCTCTTGCACTCGCGCTTAGTCAGTGGGATGATTTGATTTATTTGCCCATTGGATGTTGTATCCAGGTCTTCTCTTCTCAAATTTACGGACTCTGCCACGCTTCTATAAGGTTGGATTTCATTTTGTTGGGATGGCCCGGAGGCATCTTTCCCCGTGTTGGCTTGATCCGGAGTGCCTTTTTGATTATCTTTTTTTGTTTCAATGGTTGATTCCACGGTGGCCGTAAGGCGAGGTGTGGAGCAGCCTTCCGTTTTGCCCAGCCTTGTTTCCTCGCTGTCTGTTGTGGTGCTGGGGGTTAAGGTTAGCGTACTTTCTGGTGAGGTTCCGGTCCCAAGGATCTCAGAGGCATAGTGTGCATGATTTGGTTTGTTTTGAACCTCTTCCAGGATGTCAGTTAAGATTGCTGGTAGTGCTTTAAGATGATTCATTGTTTCCGAGCACTGGCATTCATGGTATGTTGTGAGCGTATCTTTCTGTACCCGTTCAATGAAGGAATTCAGCTCAAGAATCTTTTTGTCTATGCCTGCGATGTGCGTTGCTAAAATTTGCAGGATGTCTATCTGTGATTCCAGCTTTTCAGAATGTTGGAGTAGGGCTGTTGAGATGGTTTCCATCATATTTATGAACGGCGGCCACAATGGTGCATACACTGGTAAGCTGTTATCGACTGACTGATTGGGGTCTTTGGGGCTACTCCGAGATTTATCCCTTAATATGTGCCTGGATGGACCTGGGACTTTTATTTCTGGAAATCTGGTGGATCTCGGTGGTCTTCGCCCTGACCCATGTCTGGGGAGGGTGTACGGTTGGCCATTCTGATCCTTTGCTCGAGGTCCTTAGGGGAAGTTATGATACTTGTTGTGGAAATGTTGAATTGAACCGGGAATAGCCCTGACTGGCGGATTAATGATTTTCTGCTGCTTCTTTTGCTGATGATTGTGGGACTTGCACTGGTCAGGTTGTGTTCCTCCTGTGATTCTTCGCAAGCGATAGGATTGAATGTGTTGTTGTGCTTTGGTTGTGCCTCTGTACCTGGCGAGGCATCTTTTGGCTGAGTTGGACCATTTAAAATCTTCCTTTCGCTAGAGGGTTGATGCTTATTAACTGTTTCAGTGAAGACCTTGTCCGGTGTGTCCGATAGGCCCTTTGTATCCGTTCTCAGGTCTAAGCGCATATGCACCCCGTGGTCATCTGGTCCCTCAGGCCAAAGTAGGAGCCTAGACTAAGAGAGCGTCGCATCTCTGAACCAGTAGGTGCTGTTGATGTTTCCTTTATGCGCTCGGGGCGCTCGTCGCTTGATGTGACATCGGGGTAGGGGTCGCCGATTTCCTCCCTTGAGTTTATTTGAGCATTCACCTTAAATTGGTTCGTTCTTTTGGTTGACTTATTTTGAGGATTGTCCCAGTGGTGATGTTCATTTTCGTAGAGATTATTACTCAGGGTATTGTTTTGAGGCTGCAAAGCGTTAGTTAGTGAAGTCACCGATTGGGGACTTCTTTTGTTGTAGGGTGTGGTCATTAATTTTGGTCCCTGCAATGCTGACGATACTGACGGCACTGGTGGTGTGGCTGGTGGTAAGGCTGATGTTAAAAAGTCTGTGATCTTGGCATTCCTGAGTGCTGCTGTCTTCTTTGGTGTTTTTGGGGTGCAGATGCTGGCAGTGATATCTTTTGCCTCTTTTGCCTCTGGCGTGTCCTCTGTAGAGTTCTCGTCTGATATGAAAATGAGTTCTTCGCTCATTTTCCGTCGTAGGGGTTGTTTGTTTTAACTTGATTTCGCTACGGGGTCTGTTCTGATTTTCCCTGATCTCATAGTAGGGATACAATTTAAGTATTTGGAGGACTTGCCTCCTGCTCCTTATGGCCTCTCGGACGCCCTGCTGTGTGGCTGTGACCGTGATGGTAAGGTCTGTGCTGGGGACTCTGATGGAAAATGCGGTCCTTTTCCTTGGGCGGTCGCTGGTGTCCTGGGGCCCGGGAGAGTCCGGGGGACTCCTCCGTTTCTCCAATCTGTACGCTTTTACTGCCACAACGCGGGGGTGTTAGCGGTTTATGTTTGTGCGGGCTGGACTATGTGCTCTAAGTTCCGAATACTTGGAGCATCGGTAAAAGCTCCACTGACCGCCTCGCACCGCCTCTGTGCGCTCTTGCTGTCGCTACCTGGGGAGCCAAGAAACTGGGCGCCGAGGGCCGCCACGGGAGGAGAGGGAAGGAGACACACCAACCTGCTCTGCCTGCTGTAGTCCGCAGCGGTCCCGCGATAGGCCTCCAGGTAGTCCTCCAGGTGGCCCAACGCTGATTAACCGATTCCTCAAGACAGCCTTCGTCTCTTCTGTGCTACGCCGCTCCAGTTCTCTCCGTCTCTCTCTGCTGCACAATGCTCCCTGCTGCTCCCTGGTGCTGCTCCCTGCAGCTGGCCCCTGCTGCCAGACTGCTATGCACGCTGGGGCAGTTGCTGACAGCCCGGCCGGTCTCTCCTCTCCCCGTGAGGTGTGGGCTGTCAGGGGGGATCACGTCGGGATTCTGCCGGGTGACAAGGTTTGTTCTCCCCCGCGAGCTATGCCCCCCCCCCGCGGTCTCCCTTGTGGGTGCGGCGGCGGCTGCGACTTCTGTTGCTCGCGTGGTTACCGCGTCTGCTACGGCGGGGTCCTACAGCTCCCTGCTGTCGTGTGGGTCCTGCGGGGTGCGGGCGCTGTTCACAGCAGGGTGGCGGGTGGCGGCGGCGTCCCTTTCTTCTGGTAGTTGAATCTTGCTACCGCGCCACACCACACCACGTTGCTCCCCAGCTCCTACTCCTGCTCCTGTGAGTGCTAAACGCCTTTGACCGCCTCCGTGCAGCTCCGTGCTGCTCTGCTCTGCTCCCTGGCGCCTCCTCTCTCACGGTTTGTCACCCCTTCCTCTCAGTCACGATCCGCTGCAGTAGATGCTGCTAAAAGGGGGCCCGGTCCCTGGCACCCCGGTGTGACTCTCCGGTATGGCGGCCGATATGTGGCTGTTGTGTGGCTGTTGTGTGGCTGCGCGGCGGGGTAGGGCGGGAGGGCTCGCGGCTTGTAACAATTACCGCTTCCGCGATTGCAGGCTCGGCTCCGGCTCGATAGATTTCCCAGCCGGGTTTCAGCCGATTAGCAGATTCAGTCGGTTAGCCGCTCACTGCTCTCACGCCTCACAAGATTTTCCTCTCCCCCCCTATGGGTTTGTGTGTTTATTTAAGCTCTTTGTCTTATTGGATTTTTTTAAAATGTATTTAATACTTGTGCTAAACCATGTCGGAGGATGGTGATGAAGTTAAAATGTTGCCCCCCCTGGAAACATTTCTGCGGATGCCCATGGTTGTGCCGTGTTATTAAAATAAAGATTGATCCAAATAGATGATAATTTCCATTTATTGCAGCACGATACAATGAGTACATGTATCTTCAAGATCCGAGCTTCAACTGAGAATAACAGTATCTCATGGCATTACTGAAACTGGTGGAACTTAGAACCTCATTGAAAAAATTACATGTCGCATGCAGAGGCATGCGACCTAATGACAGGCAAACTTAAAGGAACCTAGCCTGCATTATTAAACATAGGATGTAACAAGTGTGTCTACTGATAAAATGATAAAGCTTACAATATGTGGAAACATATTTTTTTTCCTAACTGTTGATATATTTTGAAACATATGTACAGTTTCTTTGAAGGCATTTATTACATTTTACTGTGTTATAAATGTGTTTTGATAATACAGCCTTTTCCTAAGTTTTACACCTCCTTTAGCGCACACAGCAATATTGTCACATATTTGTTTCCCATTACAAAATCCTCTCACATTGCAGTCAGAGCAAACATCAATGTCAATCAGAAGAAAAAATCAGCAATTTGTCAGAAGACACTGCCTGACATTTCATCTGTCTTTCAACCCCAGCAAATCATGTGCATGTGACAATATAAAGACAAAATTTAAAGGCCTCCTTACTGCATATTCACCTGAAATCCAGCATGTTTTTTTTTTGCCTAACATGTTTTTCTCAACACTGAAATACTAAGGAGCCTCGTCAATTATTTTACTCTTACGTGATTTTCCCAGCATACTATGAATTAACTTCTGTGAGGGACTCAGCATTGTTATCTCAAAGTCTGTTATGAAGTCCTTTGGTTATACTGAATAAGCAGCTACTATGTCATTATCATATGAAGTCTCTTTATTGATTTATTAACCTTCTTGCTTTCTCAAATATGCTTGAAGATGCACCATTTGCCCACTATTATTTCAAAATGTTGACGGTAGGGCACTCATTACGAACTTTTACGCAGCACCACTTTCAAATGTCACCAGCCGCCACCGGCCAACACTCACCAAGGCTCTAGGCCATGAGAGTAGTGTCAGCGCCATGACATGTGACTGGCTGTGGAGCTCAGCTCGCCACCTGCTGAAGACAAGCTGGAAGTGCAGCCAGGGCTCAAGTCGGGGTACCACGCGGGTGGACGGCGTCCCCCCACTTATTTTACCCGGAGTTCGATAACTGGCGCAAATGGAGCCACACATTCACTCTTTGGCCTCTCTGGGGCGCGATTTCGCCCCTGAGAGGCCAAAGAGTGAATGTGTGGCTCCATTTGTTAAGGGGTGAGCGAGGGGAGGCAACGAGTCTGATGGTGCAAGCCACCTTTCGTGACGTCACTTCCTGTTGTGACGTCAGCGCCCCCCTACTTCTTTTTTTAGGACTGGTTTCCCGAGTGCAGCCTTTGAAGACACTCGGCAGCAAATATCCAGATTTAGCCGTTTGCAACTCTAAACCCTTGCCTCGAGCGGTAGGGTGGTTCTGTGACATGGGATGCATGAGTATAAGGAGATTACCAATGGGATGAACGTGACCTGCCGAGCTCCACGCCCTAAAATAAAGAAGACACGATAAAAGGAACCTGCCTAGGGAAATGGGGGCAGAGGGTGCGGCGAGGCCCTTCGTGAAGGAATGTGCCTACCTTGCCCGAAGCGTGCAAGAGATTAACTACGTTCCGTTCATGAGTCAGCTAGATGAAGGCACGCATTAAAGAGTGTATTCTTGCAGGTATGTGTTGTTGGTGGAAATACCAATCACACTTGCACTAACGGCATTCATTGCGGGTCTGTGCTACCTGATTCTTAGGAATTTGACAGGTGCGCCGCCTAATCTCTCGCGCTCTGTGAAGGTAGACACCCTATAAAGTCTGTATGTGCTAATTAACTTGTGACCTCCAAGCGTGCAACACCTGTGCCTCAAGGTAAGTCTTCTGGCAAATGTCAGACGTGCGAGGAAGTCACAGGTTCCAAGAGCCAGTTTTTTCCTTAAAAGTCACAGGCCCGGGAGATCACATTTTCTCTAGACCTCTGATGGGTCAGAGAGCTCTCGCACTGCACGCTTCAAATGTACTGGGGCAGTCAGGGAAAGACCGGGACGGAAAATTGGTACTGGTAGCACCAAAATGAAAGGGGTCCCCAATCCCCATTAGTGATTTAAGTAGCTCACAAAGGTGCCCATGTTTGCAAATTAGGGCCGGTTTGAGCTTCTGAGGACGCACTGTATAAGTATTTTGCAAGTTATGGAAGACTGCAAGTATTTGAAGCTGCTGCAGGCATTTTTTTTATATAAATTAGGGATAGCAACAGTAACCGGCCGACCAGACCATACCGCGGGCCCACAGACTGCCACAAAACTGGCGCACAGTCTGACCTGTCAGACCAGCCCTTGGGGCACTGTCTGTCTGCCCTATAGGCCAATCCGACCGGGCACAGTCAAGCTGTAAACTTCAGGTTTTGTTTTATGTTCTTTCCAAAGTGTTTTAAACCACGACTCGCTGACTCACAGTTGGGACTTTATGTTAATGTTTCGTTGCCTTGGCCACCCGGCCATCCAGCGGGGAGTAGTTAAAGTGCTTGGAGAATCAGAACTTCACATCTTTTCCGCAGGGTCGAGACCAGCCACTTTCCCCAGTGCCGACGGCTATACATTCCTGAGTCTTGTTGATTACGTGGCTGCCGGCGGAATCCCAGGTTTTCATGGATTTAATTTAAATAAATGTTTACACATGCAGCTGTAAAGACAGTAGGGTGACCAACAGTCCGTAAATTTCACGGACAGTCCGTAATTTGGACCTCACGTCCGTTGTCCGTGATTACCACATACAGAATGTCAATGGGGCAGTCTGGGGTGTTAAAGCATGTGGCTGGGCCTCAGTGTACAGCAGTGCATTCTGTTAGATAAAAGGTAAAACACCAATGCTGCAACGTGAAAAAAACATTTATTTAAAGAAGCCTGTAAAACAAGTTAATAATGGATGGATGAGTGAAAGGGTGGATGGAGGGATGGATGAGTGAAATGATGGATGGAAGGATATATGGTGGATAGGTTTGCAAATGGTTGAATATGTTTCGATATAGATGGGCACACAGATGGAAGGACAGAATGAATGGTGAAAGACTGAATGATGGATGAAAGAATGATTATACCTTGTAGCACCCATTATCTTAAGTAACATTTCCTATACATTGACTTTCATGTTAATATGAGTCATTGTCTATATAATGTGTGTGTGATGTAGCGTACTCCGACACCCTGCCCTACATACTTGGGATGAGTAACACTATAAAAGAAATTAAATACACATGAGACACAGTCTAAGTGAAGATGAGGGGCACCATTGGAGGGTGGTAGCAAGGCCGGACTGGCCGGACCGGGCATCGGGTGTTTCCCTGGGAGGCATGAAGGAAGGGGGGTATCGGTTTTGTTACCGGGGGCTGGCTCTGCAAAGTTCCTTGTACATCCAGTAGTTTTCAATCAACAATAAAAGCAGCCTCACTTATATTCAGGTGTGGTTCACCATTGTCTGGTGACTAATATACCTCCTGGAGCGAGATGCGAATTTTGAATCATCTAAGGTAGCAAGCAGCCGGCATACTGAAAAACCGTGAAGTGCACAAGTGTCTCACCCCAATATAAACTTATTTTGACTTGTACTTAGGTGGTTGTCTATTTACTTACTTATATACTATTGCGCGACCACCTCAGACGTGTCTGTAAAACTTACCTTTTGTCCCGAAGTTTTGTCCTGAATTTGGACTTTTTGTCCTGAATTTTTGTCCTGAATTTTGTCCCTTTGTACTGAATTTGAACACTCACCGTCCTGAATTTGCACCTATGCAAGTTGGTCACCCTAGACTAGTACACCGTAAATGTGTATCCTTTTTTAGGTCTCGACCTGCCAATGCGCCTGCGCATTGCTGGTACGCTTTCCCATGTGAGGCACAACAAGGAGACATCTTCTTTTTATTTCTCCTCATTCTTTCCTCTTTTAAAGAGTGCTGCATTCCTTAGCACACTTAGAAAAAGGAAAAAGCCTTGATGATTGTTTTGTGCAGGAAGGTATTCCATGGCGCAAGGGTGTTTGCTTTGGTGCTAAGCAGCAGACTGTGCACCAGCGCAGGCAGAGAGCAGGAATGTGCCATATATTGGTAAATATGGTGCATCTCTGCCCTCTCCCTTTCACGCAGCACAACAAGTTCTCTTACTACCTTGCGTTGCGTGAAAGGATGATAAGTCTGGCCTCAAATGTTCATCATTCTCCACTAACTATTCAAAACACAAAAAGGTGCTCATGGTCCATGGGACCAATACGATTTGTTGGTTGTAAAAGTAGCTCATCTCTGTAACTGGCATCTCTGTAACCGGCAATAATAGTTTATGTTTAGGACGAAGACCCTCAACCCACCCTTAGGTGGCATGCCTCATCATAGAGTCCCTCCTCACACCATAAACCCCACTTCAATTGTGTGGCCTAAAACTCCCTTCAAAGGACAAGAGAAAAAGGGAGGTGGTCTTAGAGTGTTATCTGCAATGGTGGGATGCCCTATGAGAGCAAGGGTTTGGGTGGGGTGTTCAGAGTGCAAGGTGGTGAATGTGAAGAAATACATAAAACAAACTCATGGTAGACTAATAAGTAACTTTATTAAGTTTCCCCAATGGGTAGATAAGAGGGGAGTACCTTCAACCCAATTGACTGGTCTGCAATGCTTCCATGGGTGACTACGACAGTGGCCCAATACCACACTATTGTGGGCCATTGTCGTTGACATTAGAAAATAAGTAAATGTTTGTTTTGCCTTCCAAATGTTCTTCCCTTAGCAGAGTGACTACTTGATAGGTTGGTCCTGACAAATACCCAGAACCTCCAGATTGGGTAATTAGACGGGCAGAAACATGTTGACCCTTTTCTGTCGATTGGATTAAAGGTACTCACTCCCTCATAGTTTTAATATACCCATTGGGGACACTTCAGATGACTGGGACTAACAACGTGCACTTCATATGTGCACGAGTCATTCGTTGTGCACGCCCCTTGTGCCAGTCAGAGTGATTCTGTAAATTCGTCATGTGGCAAGTGGCTATTGCCCTTGTTATGTACGCCTCAGATATACCTGGGTGCAGATATCAGGTAGTGTTGCCTGTGACGGTGCAGGCCCCTGTAAACTACATGTCCCAAGAGCTCGAATCCTGTAGGCTTTACACGTGCCACCAGGGCCGGCCTAAGGCATGTGCAAGCTGTGCACCTGCACAGGGCCGCCAAACCCCAGGGGCCGCCACGCCAATATATATCCTTAGATACATATTTGCGTGGCGCCCCCTGGCAGGGATTTGGCGGCCTCGGGCCTCCTACCTACACTCCCTGCTCAGGGCCTCCATGAGCCTAGAGCCAGCCCTGGTGCCACACAGTCTTGAATCCTAAACGTTTCACGTATACAAAGGCGCTCTAGCTGTTTCGTGCAGGCTCAGCACGTGATGTACGCTTTACCTAGGGCCTTATGGCTCTTGTATACCTTTGAGAGATGCCAACGGCGCGCATCATGCGCACTCCTAAAATTACTGTCCATCCTTCACGTGTACCCAGGGGTCGGCTCTCCCAGTGTACATTCCTCGTATGCTACGAAGCTCCCGCGTGTCACAAAAGCAGGGCACAGGTCCTAAAAAAAGAAGAGGGGGGCGCTGACATCACGACAGGAAGTGACTTCACGAAAGGTGGCTTACGCCATCATACTCATTGCCTCCCTTCGCTCACCCCTTTGATGCGATTGCATCAGAGAAGCCAGCGCGTGAGCAGCGTTCTGAAAGAGCTCTGATCTCGCCCCACAGAGGCCAAAGAGTGGATGTGTGCCTCCATTTGCTCCAGTAATCGAGCTCCTGGTAAAATAAGTGGGGGGATGCCGTCCACCTGCGTGGTACCTCGACTCGAGCCTTGCACAAAAGGCTTCCATTCCACGCGCCATTGGAATTAACGCATGCCTAAGAGCCTCGTGGTGCACACTTCTCACAGGCTGGAGAGGCGGGAACTCGTGATGTATGCTTCACGTCCAAGGAAAGAGCAGTCGGTGCCAGGGAATGCCCCTCATGACCGAGCGGTGCCACGGGATGCTGGAGAGGCGCCTGCTTGGGGGATTTCATGTGCAGGCTGCAAGGGGCTAGTGAAAAGTCCTACAGCCGGTGCCAGCTCACGCATTCCCACAGTCCTGTGTGTTACTAAATTACAAGAAGTATGCTGGGATTTAGGAGCTTTGAATTGAATCCAGAGGCGAACAGCTAATGGCCCTAGAAACCGAGGAAAAGAATCCAGACATCTGCTAAAGCTTGGGATTAGTCAAGTCGAAACAAGCCTGCACAATCACGGCCGCGGGCGGGGGAGGAGGAAGGGCTCGGATTAACGAGGGATGAGAAAGGAAGAGACATTTCCTTTTGTCTTAAACGAGACGCGAACACCGAAGCTCTTTGAAAAGATAACGTATGACAGAGAAAGAACGCAGACTGACTGAGGAAAACACAAAAGAGGAAAGTGAGCCCAGAGAACGTGTGAGCAAATGCTTGGCTGGTTTGTAAAAGTGTATAATCGAAACGTGTGGTGTATGCATGGCCTGTCGGGAGGAGCCCTAATAATGTTCACGAAAGAGCTCTGCAAGGATCCCCTGTGTAGAAGATCGAGGTGGGAAGCGTTGGGTTCCCGCAGTGTCAAGATAAAGAGACATTTTCGATGTCCCCCATGGAATTCCAAGATGAAGAGGGACTGTGGGGCATATTACCAAGGGGGGCGATAGGCAATTATCGCTGATTTACCGGCTGTTTTCGGCCGCTAAGCAGCGATAATTCTATTGCCCTATTAGCAAGCTGTCGCTAACTGATGTTAGCGACAGCTTTTAGGCGATAGCGAGCGGTTTGGGGCCCGCTTTGCATGTCAGCGATGTTTATCGCTAATGACATGCAAAGTGGGCATACCCAACCAATTAGCGACTGAAAGCAGTTGCTAACGTCCCTATCGCCTATTAGCCAGGCAGGCGTAGCGTTGGAAATATTCACGCTAAGCGCGAATATCTCCAAATACTAACACCTGCCCAGACCAGTTCTTAGACATGTTATCCAATGGGAGGTGGATAACATGGCTAAGAGCATTTTGTCGCTAATGCGTGAATATCGCTGTATTCTCAGCGATATTCACGCATTTCACCGCTATCGCTGGATATTTTAGCACAATGGAAAAAAACATTGCTAATAGCATGTTTTCTCCGCTAACATATCCAGCGATAGGCAGCGATAAAAAAATCATCGCTAAGCCTATTTAGCGATAAATATCGCTACTTGTTGGTAATATGCCCCTGTGTTAGTTGGTTATGTGGACATTTTATGAAGATGGAAAACATAAAATGGTCTACTACTGGGGCCAGAACAGAGCTCTGCATATAGGCCCAATTGGACGCTAGATGAACAGCGAGAGCAGTAGATGACCAGCTACAGGTACAAATGAATATGAAAGTGCGGGAAACTGTCACACATGGATGAGAGGGTTTTAGGTGTGACCAATGGAACCCTACAATTCTACACACTTTAGTTCTTCTCACCTCAGCCTACAAAAACCAACCAACAGCCAAAGCCAAATAGACAACCTAATGGAAGAAACAAGAACTTCCATCATTAAAGCTTCCATTTAGAGCACTTTAAAGAGGAGGAGGAAAATCTAGTTTGCCAGTGCACAAAGCACAATGCCAAAGAAAACAAGAACTTCTTCAATGTTCAACATGTTTTTAATGCAGTGGCGTAGCTGGGTGGGAGGCACTTTTTTTGTGGGTGGTGGTGGTGAGCAAGCCATGGCTGTCGATTAGCACCATTTCCTGCCCGCCCCCCAGAACAAGTTGTTCGTTGGACGCCATCACCTGCTCTTACCTGCACCGGGCAGCAAACTTAGGGACCGCCCGGGTGGCAGCAGGGGGAAACATCCTTTACAACGCAACTTTTACCACGCAGTGCCTTTACGACGCAACTTTTACAACGCAAACCATTACAACGCATTGCGCTGGGGGACGCTCTAGGATAGGGAATAAGTTTAATTTACTATCCAACACCTTCCCTAGTGTCCACGGGGACTGGAGTTGGAATAGTAAATTAAACTATTCACTATCCAGCACCCCAAAGCGCTATGCGTTGTAAAGGTTTGCGTTGTAAAAAACGCATTGTAAAGGCATGCGATGTAAAAACATGCGTTGTAATGTCATACATCCGGCAGCAGGTCTAGCTAAGCCACTGTTTTTATGCCAAACAAATCATCGAATCCTCGAAAACGAAAAAAGATCAATGAATTCTTTAAGTGCCTCAAATTGCTAATAGCCCTGAAGGACATCCCATACACTCAGCTGTTTATTTTTGAAAGGTTTGCAGCCTTTTTTTTGTAGAGAATATTAATAGAAACAAAATGTACTCAACACCTTGCTGTACCATAAGATATTGCAGTAATGTATGGAGTGCGTGGTACCTTTAAGAACTTGTTATGAGTGAGCGAGCTCCTGCTTTGTAGAGCGAGTTCACCTATCAAAAGCAAATGCATTCTGGTTGCTATGTTTCCTTTTAAGTTACTGCTTTATGGCCCGAAGGATGTCCTGTATCAGTTACTCAGTCTTCATTAGGGGAGTGATGCACAAGGACAGGCTGCTTGTGGGCTCCTTATTTATTTCCTTGTACTTCATGAAATAAACCGTGTACTTATCTCCGCTTGGCTCCCGAAGTCTATATGTAACATTTGAGATGATTTATCAAGAAATAGTCCAGATAACCTACGCTATCATCGGTATCATTTCACTCATCGAAGCTGTTGCCCAGTGAGTGCTTCTCTTGTACTGCCTGAAGCCCTCACAGCCCAAAGCTACTCTTGGGCTATTTTAAGCGCTGCTCTGAACATTCTCATTTCGGCTCAGTTTAATCCGCTTCTTCCTCAACAAGGGTGAGCGACGAAACCAGCACGCTCCTGTATGCGCTCCAGTTTACATGCCTGCCCTACAAGTAAATACATAGCTGTCCTATGTGCATATGTCCTGCTGGCACTAACTTTACATTTCTGATCTGTTTCTGCTTTAATTATCAATGTGGAACTAACACGCTCATATTTCAAAGCCATTGCTAGATTGCTTTGGATATTTCAAGTTTACAGCAATGTTTCTGCTTTAATTATCAACGTTGTATCCATATGCTCATATTTCTATTTCCGTGCTATATTGCTTTGGATATTTCAAGTTTACAAAGCAAACGCAAGGAGATGATGGACGGAGCGCTAAAACTTTCCAGACACTAACTCGCAGTCACAGATCTGGGTTGAATCCATTATCATTCTTTAGCTCACTTTGCCACCCTAGTTCAGACCCAGCCATATGCAAATCAGCCTTGACCATGTGCCCCATGGGAACAGTCCAGCCCAAACTGCCCAGCCCGATCTTCACCGGACCAGAAACAAGCATCCTGGGACCGGTTTCGGGGTAACACCCCTCATCAGCCAGATTAGCTTGAATCCAGTGGCAAAGTGAGCAAGGGACCAAGTCTGGGCATACCCAGCCAACTTAGGGAAAATAAAGCAAACACAAAGAGATGATGGATGGAGCACTGAAACTTTTCAGACACTCAACCCCAGCCACTGATATGGGTTGAATCCATCATCATTCTTTAGCTCACTTCACCACCCCAATTCAGACCCAGCCATATGTAAATCTGTCTTGACCTTGTGCCTCATGGGAACAGTCCAGTCCGAACTGCCAAGCCAGGTCTTCCCTGGACTGGAAACGGGCATCCTGGGACCAGTAACAATCCTAAACAATTGTTTTCAATGGCTTCTAACAATGTAGCTCAGTTCTCACAATGTCTTCAACTTTATGGCAAGCCTTTGACTAAGTGGATGCTTGGTTAAGAACTTTTAAGAACTATTTAAACACAGTTGGAGATGGCTTTGAACATAAAAGAAAGGCTTCTATTTTGATCAGTGATTTGGCAAAAGAAGGCCAGCAGGTTGTTGAGAATTTGCCTCCAGCTGCTACCACATCTGAACAATCCTGAGATTCTAATGAGTACTCAGAAGTGATTTCAATGCTTAGAGTCAAATTCTCGGAATAGTCTAGTGTTCTATTGGAGAGATTTAATTTTTTGAAGAAGAAACTAACAAATGATGAAACTGTTTAAGAATTCATATCAGCATTAGGGGCATGAGCTACTACTTGCAATTTTCGAGCCTCCGTTGACCTATATATTCAAGATCAGTTTGTGTATAGCTGATTTAAAAAAAAGAAAGTCTACTTTGTTGCAGAGACCCTCTATTGTCAGAGGTTGTTGATCTGACCAAAAGCATTAAACGTTCAATAATCTCCATTCACATGGTGGCTCAGGAATCCACTCAAACATCTTCTCCAATTGTTAATGCTATGGGGTATAGTGAACAATAAGTGCAAGAAATTACATCACTCTCACAGTGTTTGCAGATCTGGTAAACACCAAGTTAAAGTACACAGTATTGACTTAAATGAAGCAGACTGTCCTGTGGCTCTATTAAATATGGTCCTGAACCTGGAGATTAATACCTTGTCTACTAAGAAAATTAAGGAACCTTTATAACAGGTAACTCAAGGTTCCAAAATAACTCTTAACATGATGTGTGACTCAGGTGCACCTATTACTATAATATCCCATACTTTATTTTATCAACAGTGGGGTTCTAATGTTATCCGAGCCCACCGGACAATCATCCTAAAGCTTATGGTGATCAGGATATCAATATGGTTGGGTTCATCATAGACATTGTGTCTTGTTTTCACAGGTCAAAGTCAACTAAAATCTACGTTGCAGTCAAGGGTAGAAATATAGTTGGCTGTCAGGATCTTGCAAAGCCTGGTCTTATTCTTGTGCCTGGTGCTGATCCACCAGTCAGGGTAGCAGCTGTATCTTCACTCATTACTGATGTTTAAATCAGACTTAAGATACTGTTAAAAGATTTCCTGACATTTCTTCTGGTTAGATTGGATTAATTCAGAAATATGTGCACACAATTAAGTTGAAGAGGCATGCCTTCCCTGTTACACACAAAGCCAGATCTGTCCACTTAAGTGTTAGAACTGAATTGAAAAAGCTAATTAAGAAGTTAGTTGGAGATGACTACTCAGAATGGGTAAGTTCCATTGAAATTGGGTGCAAAAAAGATAATGAGATTCGCTTGTGTACTGATCTGCACATTCTCAACTGGAACATTGTGATTGATTGTCATCCTCTGCCTAAGGTTCAAGACTTATTTGCCAACATTCGAGACTTTACATTTTTCACACTTTTGGAATTCAGATCAGCTTACCACCAGATCCCAGTAAATGAAGGGTCCCACGAGTTAACCACCTTTGTAACTCCTTTCAGAGAGCATTTACATTTTGCAGCTTCCCTTTTGGGTTGGCTTCAGCACCTAGTGTTTTTCGACACCTCGTGGATAACATATTGGAGGGTGTGAGTGTGGTACAAGCGTTTGAAGATGATACGCCCATTCTTGCAAAATCTTTACCTGAACATAATCACACTCCTTAAACTGTGTTCACTAAATTTAAAGAGTTTGGTATTACTCTTTTCACAGATAAATGCTAATTTTCAGCAGAAAACACTGACCTCTGAGGACACTCTCACTGGTCTTTCTCCAAAATTTGTATTCATTAAAGCTATTGAAGATGTAAATCCACCCAGTGATAAAGATACACTTCACTCCTTTCTCTGGCTAAGCTAATACTATTCAAGGTTTGTCCAAGGTTATGCTTTTATTGTACATCCCTTGAGGAATTTACTCAAGAAAGGAAGTGAAGGCACCGGTCCCAGACAAGCGTTAGAAAGGTTCCTGGATACCGTTACCTTGCCTGTAGCCTCCGAGGAGCACAGGGCTGCGCTTAGTGCCGACCTCACACTGGAGGAAGTGGGAGACGCGATTCAGGCGTTGGCAACCGGGAAAACTCCAGGGCCGGATGGCCTGCCCGCAAAATATTATAAGGCGAACCGAGAAACCCTCACGCCCTTACTCCTCCAACTGTATAATACGGCTCTGGACGAGGGCTCGTTCCCTCCATCCATGCGGGAGGCATTTCTGGTCTCACTGCCCAAGCCGGACAGGGACCCCACAGCTCTGGGTTCATACAGGCCACTGGCAATGCTTAACGTGGACTATAAAATCTTTGCAAAAACGCTTGCAGGGAGGCTAGCGCCGGTGGTCTCTCACTTGATACACTCTGATCAAAATGGGTTCATGCCCGCGAGATCCACGTCCTTGGATCTTAGGAGATTTTTCAGGGTGGCGGCTGAGACGACGAGGGAATGGCCCAGGGCGGGGTGCCTGGTAATAGACCTAGAAAAGGCTTTTGACTGCCTCGAGTGGGGTTACCTGTCCGCGGTATTAGCTCGTTATGAGCTTGACATAGGCTTCCTGCAGATGGTCGAGCTCCTCTACAAAAATCCGGTGGTCCGGGTGCGGCTGGGCCCCTACATTTCTGAAGCGGTGGCGGTGGGCCGGGACACCCGGCAGGGATGTCCCCTGTCTCCACTACTGTTTGCGCTGGCTGTAGAGCCCTTGGCAGGGGCACTGCGGCAGTCTCTAGGAGACGGAATTCCCTTGGGAGATGCGATTCATCAGGTATCGTTTTATGCCGATGACCTGCTGGTGTTTGTGAGGGACGTGGCATGTATACCAGAACAACTATCCCCATTGCTGCGTCAATCCGCGGTTGTCTCGGGCCTCCGGGTGAATGCGGACAAGCCCTGCCTTTATGCGTTTGGCGCTGGGATAGAAGATCCGGGGTACTATCTCGAAGGCACGAGAGTCCAATGCAAGCCTTTAAGTATCTGGGGATCCAGATCTACCGTCAGCCGGCTGACCTCTTTGATGGCAACCTTGGGCGGGCGGTGACGGCGCTTAGATCCCAGATAAGCTTTTGGTCCACACTCCCGCTGACCACTACGGGCAAACTGGCTCTTGCCAAAATGGTCATGCTTCCCCGACTGCTATACTATTTTGTTAATCTACCTCTATTTATCCCGGCCTCTTTGTTTTCGTCACTTAATGTGGTCCTGCGGGACTTTATCTGGGGCGCCTCTCGGCACCGACTGGCGCTGGTGAAGCTATTTTTGCCAACGGACAGGGGAGGGCTGGCCGCCTCTTGCTTCGAACATTATTACCTGGCTGCGCAGCTCCAATGGATCACCCGATGGTTGGCGGATAGGGGTAGAGACGATACCGCTGCAGATGAGCCACCGTACTCTCTGGAGCGTCTAACCAGACTCTTCCATCCTCTGGCGGTGCCTACGAGGCCCACTCCGCTGCTGCTGGCAGTGGCATACAAATGTTTTTGTAGAGCCCTGTTCCTCACACGAAAGATGCTCCCGTACATGCCTGCTATCCCTCTGGAGGGTTCTCAGGGAGGCGCGGGGGTCCTTACACGCCCCATGCTGGAGCAGTGGAGGGAGGCAGATATCCAGACACTGGGTGACCTCTCCCAGGATGGAACGTTAGTGGCATATGAGACGTTGGTCACTGAGGACAGACTCCCCCCTGGGGGGTTCTTGCTCCATCGCTCCCTCGTGGCGAAGCTGATGGCCAGGTGGGAAGACGTGGCGACGGAACCTGAACCGCACTTAACCATGCAGTACCTCCAGGTCATGGGGAGGGGTAAACACCTGGTCCACTGGTTTGCTGCGCGCTTCGGACTAACACGGGGGCCAGTCTGGCCCCACTTAGGGGTAAATGGGAGCGTGATATGGGACGGTCACTATCTGATAAGGAGTGGGAGAGAATCCTTAAAAGTCCGGTGCGCATCCCCGGGAACATGCGCTTTCGCCAGATACAACTTTATGTTGTGCATAGAGCCTACCTCACGCCTGAGCTAATCAATAAGTACTTCCATCGCACAGATGCGTCCTGTCCCAGGTGTGGTGAGATGGATGCGGGACTCCTTCACCTTTTGTGGAGTTGTCCTGGGCTGGGCACTTACTGGAGTGTGATCAGTGAGCTACTTAGGAAATGCACTGGCCGTACTATACCCTTTGATTGGCCGGAATACATTTTGCACCACTCCAGGAGACCACCCAAAGACAAGGTGTCGTCCCATTTCTTAGATCTGGTGATGGTGGTGGCAAAGCGCCTCTTTACGAGGCGATGGAAGGCGCGTGACCCACCAGGGGTACAGGCGTGGACTTCCTCCCTTCAGGCATGGGCCCGGGCGGAGTGGACAGCTATACGTAGAGAAGAAACGTTGGGGCACCGCAAGGAACCCATAGCGGAGCGCTGGGAACACATGCTTAATTCCTTTCAATTGTCGGGTGGGGTTAACGGTGCGGGTACTGTAGAGGTTCAGTAGGTGCTTTTGGGGGCTGGAGTGTGCCGTCGGCTGTTCTTCTGTCTGGAAACTCTATTGCCGACTCGCTGAGGTCGTGCAGGTGTCATGTGCAGGCCCAGCTGTGGCTGGGGTGCGTGCGCGCGCGGGGGGTGGGGGGCCGTGGAAGGGGGGAGGGGTGGATGAGAAAGGGATTAACATGCATATGTGCCCGTGGTTTTGCCGCTGTTGTTTTTGTTTACTTATAGTTGTTATAGAAAAGTCATTTTTGTGCACAGGTCCACGTTGGGGGGGATCCACCCTAAAAACCCTTCTAATGTACGAGGCTCAGCGTGTGGACAGTCACGGACTAATCTGGAGGTAGCCCGCTTGAGCATTCCACGCCCTTGCCAGCCTTGGGCGATTTTCCTTTGCTGTTGAAATGCTGTAAATGTGACACTGTGCCCCTCAATTGTGGTGATATAATGTACACGAATATTCGATTGCGCTGCCCAAGCAACTGAGATGTAACAGTTGAAGTCCTTGCTGTTTCATAAAATCTCTAAAATGCTAATTAACAGATTTGACAAAAAAAGAAAGGGAGTGAAGTATATCTGGTAAGTTGATGTGCAAGAAGCTTTTCAGAAAGGAAAGAATCTCATTATTTCAGCCCCAGCTTTATCTCCATTTGTAGTAGGCAGAAAGTGTATCATAACTGTTGATGCCAGTCACGTTGGATTGGAGGCTGAATTTTCACAGTTGTGTCAGGGCAAAAAACTCAATTGCCTTTGCCTCTCCCTGTCACAGTAGTGCGGAAGCCAATAATAGCACCATTGAGTGAAAGGCATGGGCATGCTGTTAGGCAGGGGAAAGGTTCAAGACAATTGGGGGTCCCATTTTGATCTATTCATAGTCCAAAAACCACTGTTCCCCCTGTTGAGTGGCAATGGTTCAGGGAAAGCATCATTACGATAGGTCAGATTGTTATCAAAGCTGAACGAATTTAATTTTACAGTGAAATACATACAAGAAGAGAAAAATCGAAGAGTAGACTGTCTTTCCAGGTTACCCATCAGAGGTGAAAAATACAATACATTTCAAGATAATGAGAATGTGACTGCTTTTGTGGAGGATTGTTGGACATTGCCATCTGAGGGGAAATTACTGTGAGAAGTTGGCCTGGTATATGATGGCCACTATTCTAGTGGGTAGAAATAATGAGAGGTACCCCTTTAAATTAAAATCAAGGGAAGTAGGGTTAACCAACCAATAAACAAAGGATATTCCCTTGAAAAATATACAGTGAAACAATTTGAAACTCCAAGCAAGTAGTTCAATACATAAAATCAACAACAATTATGCAAAAAAAAAAATTTGTATTACAATTTATTAAATTACACAATTTATTTAAAATACCAAGTGGACAAGTGGAGTAGTGTGGCTCACTGGTTAGAGGCGGCAGGCCTGAGAGCAGAAGTCAGCCCGGGACCAGGGTTCAATTCCCGACGCGGCAGGGTCGTGGACCTTGGTCAGCGGACTCGATAATTCTCGCTTCGGTGCTTACTATAATCAGGGGTTCCACTCGGCAACTCTGGGCATTAGCTTGCCTAATCTCCACAACGGCCCCACCAATTCCGGGGATGCCTGGCTCCACCTTGGGGACTCCCAGCAAGGGACCATCCCACAGGGAAAGCCAGGACGGGTTCCCCAGAGTTATACAGCGCCGGGACACCCCGTTGCTGGGGCAGCTGTGCGCTTTACAAGTATACTACATTTACATTTACAATAGCATCACTTACACAAATAAAAACAGTTAAAAAAATTAATAAGACAAATGATCAAAATACATGGGATTCAAGATTGACCTGCAAAATTGAAACAAATTACAAGGACAGACAACAGTGAGACATTCAATTGTGCAATACTGAGTGTATATTCAAACTCTATCCGACCCCCATATGTTATGCACAGTCTATTAATGTGTCAACACAGGTGTCCGAGTTGAAGAATTATACTATGAAATGCGTCGACGCGTTTCGGTGGTACATATGATTCTGGGCCACCTTTGTCAAGACACTACGTTCTGTCTGTCGAGTTTCTGGGGTCAGTTAGATCACCCTATGGGATGGATATACAATCAATTAGAATATATACAGGTAAATTATTCAAGTTTATACAGTTATTCAGGATATTTCACATTTAATGACGGTTGCAATACAATGACATTTGCGGTTGATCATATATGTAATTCCTGACCATTGTCTTGATTGTATGACAAAACTAATGGTATCAATATAATGGAGAACAGTTATGTTACTAAGAGATATATAAACATTTTTTCTACTACTACTCTATGTTCGATCATTTGGTAACAGTACGGATAACATTTGTATGGGAGATCCTCTATAGCTCCTGCTCACTCTCTTAAACCTTTGAAGAAGATGGTACATTCAATAAAACCATTATGCATTAGCATTGCATGTCTAGTTTGAGCTATATTTTATTTTGAACCTATTTCCTGGTCTCTCTAACAGACTGGTGGGACTGGCAGTCTTCCTATCTCAGTTTCTGGTCTCTCTAACGGACTGGTGGGACTGGCAGTTTTCCTATCTCAGTCATCAGGACTTGGTGTAGTTTTTTGGGAATTCAAAGTTATCAACAAACCACATTCCTTTTTAAAGATATTCTATGTGATTGCTGGATATAAAGCTCCATCATACTATCTAAAATACATCCTAAAGCCCAAATTGGCGATACAAAAAGGTTCCAATTTCGAATTGCATGTTAATTTGTTGACTCATCAAGTAAGAAGAAAAAACAGAGTAAATTTTCTCAAGGAAAGCTAGTTTTAATTAATTTACCTTAAAACTATCCGTTGGATATTATCATGTGGGGGTCTATTACGGCGTAGTGATTTGCTTCATTTTTCGTTTACTCTCCTAAATTTGAGCAGTCTGTAGTTTGTTAGGTGTCCTGGCAAATGTAATTATTAAAGGCGATTAGCGGTAGGACTCGACCTGTGGTTCTTTTTTAATTGGTTATAAAGCGATTTTTTCATCCCTGAAATGGTAGGCGTGCTGTGTCTTCAAACACTATTTCCTTGTCTGATGGCAGGTTTTCTCTTTAAAAGGTTTTTGTGGGACCAGGGGCGCTTTCGTCATGTCCTCCCGGTAGAAACAATCATTTTACTAAGGGCCAGAGTAAAATAAGGGTTTTTCAGTGGTTGCAAATTTTTTAGAGGAAAGAGTTTTACTTAAAGAACCTATGGCGGGAATCACGCTTACCTCTTTTACCGTGGATAACTGCCTGCTTCTCTGGTCCTGTTCTATCTACTAGTGACTGTTAAGGGGTTAGTTTAAATAGTGTTTTCTATGTTTTGATTGGTTCAATATTCGGCCAATCGGTGACTCGTATTTTAGGCCCCAGAATTTGCATATGCCGGCTTGAAGTGCCCTGATATCATTGGATGTTGTCCAAGACCTGTGATTGGTCTATTCGGCTTGAGGTGCCTTGATCTCATTGGATATTGTTTGGGACCCGCGATTGGTCTATTCCTTTGTCAACTACCGCTATTTTGTGGATGTTTGTTTAGACTGTTTAAAGAGAAGGAGGTGTTTTGTCCACAATCTATTTGATGGTCAATATGTTGATTATTGAGCTAGTCTACAAGAGATAGCAAACTTGTTCTCGTGGAAGCCAAGGAATTTTTTAATTAAAATAGAAAAGATGTTTTTGCTACCTTTGAAACCCAAAATTGTATCTATATAGACAGAACGTAGTGTCTTGACAAAGGTGGCCCAGAATCATATGTACCACCGAAACGCGTCGACGCATTTCATGGTATAATTCTTCAACTCGGACACCTGTGTTGACACATTAATAGACTGTGCATAACATATGGGGGTCGGATAGAGTTTGAATATACACTCAGTATTGCACAATTGAATGTCTCACTGTTGTCTGTCCTTGTAATTTGTTTCAATTTTGCAGGTCAATCTTGAATCCCATGTATTTTGATCATTTGTCTTATTAATTTTTTTAACTGTTTTTATTTGTGTAAGTGGTGCTATTGTCCACTTGGTATTTTAAATAAATTGTGTAATTTAATAAATTGTAATAGAAAATTCTTTTTTTTGCATAATTGTTGTTGATTTTATGTATTGAACTACTTGCTTGGAGTTTCAAATTGTTTCACTGTATATTTTTCAAGGGAATATCCTTTGTTTATCACTATTCTAGTGGGCACATTGCACCACTCCAAACGACCCATTATTGATAGTAGGTTGTAAAGTCAACCTTTTAGAAAGCTATCCTAGTGGTAGCTGTGGAGAGCAGCCTTCAGGCTAAGACTAAGAGGCGAGTTAAGCAAGTTGTTTTACCAATTGTAATCTCTTGAATGATCAAATGAAAGCACACCACACAAGGTATATATCAAATATATATGTTTTTATTCTAAACACAACCCCTCTGGACTCTTTATGAGGTCAGAGGTAAAAGTACAATACAAGGAACTTAATTATCATATGATAAGTTGCACAGTATAAGTTATGCCCTACGGGCCTCACAAACCATATACTAAAATAGTGGTATAAGAACCACCTCTGGAATAGAAAGCAGGCCTAGGGCCTGTGGAATCGCTGGGGATTCTAGGAACAACCAAAGGTTAGGATGTAGGAGGCCCATGGGACACGCGTGCAGTGTCTAAACACAGCCACGGGTTACCATTGACTTTCTATGGGAAACGAACAAGTTACAAATTTACAATTTAAGAACACTTCTGGGTGAACTACGATGGAACCCTTTTAGACTAGAACACTTTGAGAGTCAAGACCCACAGGAGCACCGGAGTACTCGTGTTTCCTCACCCACGGAAGCCGGGTGCATAGGTGTCTTTTAGTGTCTGGTTTCGTCGTCGATTCCAATGGAGAGCTACGAAGAAGGGCTGCAGGCGACCAGAGGAAAAGTATCCGGGTGGATCCAAGGGTGTAGCGAAGATCTGAAGAACCTGAAAGCAGAAGGGACAGAGTCTGGGTCACTTGCCAGTGACCAGGATGGCGAGGGGAAGCTGCCAGCCAAGATCGGGTGATTTCAGGTGAAATAGGTGAAGCTTGTGTCTTCAGCCATGTGGTCCAGGAGGCATCAACGACGACCAGGAACTGGATTCAAGCTGTCCCACAAAGTATCTAGTTGACTGCAGTGCCGGTATCCGGATTGGACCCAACAAGCCTTGGCAAATGCAATCCACGCAGGATGTCGAGATTGGCTTCGGTGCAGATCAGCAAGGTCTGAGGAACTCCTCCTTTGCAGGGAAGTTGGAGCAAGCCTGGAGCAATCAGGAAAGCAAAGTAAATTAAAGGATAGTCTTTTGGGGGCTCACTAGCCAACAGGCTAGGAACCGCAAAGATACGTCGAGCTGAAATGCACAAAGCGAGCCCATGGGACACTCGTGGAGTGTGGACCTCTGAGCTTCGATGCAAATGGTGCTCGGGGCTGGGGCTTCAAACACCCCAATGCACAACTTCGGGATACCTCGAGAAGTAGGTGCAGCTTGCAAAATGCAGGATGAATAGGGGTTCCGGTCCCACGTCTCTTGTGTCAGCTACGGGTCTCAGCTTTGCTGGGAGCTCGGGTCAGCTTCAGAGATGTCTGGAAGTCTATGTCCTGTGTCGCATATTCTTCGGGATCCGGCGGGAGCCTTGAAAATGCAGACTGGCAAAGATGCAGTTGGTGCCTGTCTGAACAGGGTGGTCACTCCTTGACCACAAGGGAGATTTCTTCCGTCTTCCAGTCGATATGGAATGTCGAAGGTCCAAGATATATGTTGCAGAGTTTTGTCCAGGGTAATCTAAAGTCCTAGGGACTGGGATCCTATACTTATAATAAGTTTAGGGGTTGAGCTAACTCTGAGGTCCCTCCTATGGGTGGACCTGGGGAGGGGGTGGTTACACCCCTTCCCCTTTGTCCAGTTACGTGCCAGAGCTGGGGCTGAGTGCCTCAGCAACCTGTTTGAACTGGGATATGCATGGAGCACCTTGTGTGCTCCAGGCAGTGTCTGAAAAGCATTCACTGAATGCAACACACCCTGCCGCAATACACTAAAGCCAGTCTGGGGAGGTGCCAGCACCTCCCTGGACAGGAAACCTATTGTCCAGGCCTCCCCTGCCGGAGTTTCGTCCAGCAGTAGGAGGGCAGACTCATGTCTGTGGCAGCAGCATCCATTTTGTGATGTTGGGGCTCTGTTTAACTTTAACCGGGTTAACAGTAACTACATATCTTCTCCCTCTAGAAGGGTGGAATGCTACCCCCGCCGCCAGAACTGGCGGGGGTAGTATTCCAAAGTGTTTGACACCTTACACGACATGTTTCGATAAAGCCAAACCAAAGTTAGCATTAACCGCGAGGATTATAATGCACTTAAGAGTATATGGTATGGCTATATAATAGAACAGCTATAGGAGATGGTTCCGAAATCTGCAGAGGGGCTCAGCTCATGCTAGGGCACCCTCTCACACAAATCCAAGCACTCTGCCTCCAGGATTGTCAAGGCCTGCCATAGGAGTGACTTATAGGTTAATATGTGTCTATATATATATATATAGATATAGGTATACTATATCTAAGTAAGGGGTGATTACACCACCTTACCCAGGCTGCAGGTGCAGACCTGTGGTGTCAGTTTGGAAGGCTAACCAGGGGTGGCATAATACATGCTGCAGCCCCTTGTAGAACTAGGGTGCACCTATGCCCTGGGTACCTAGGGTACACTATACAGGGGCTCACAAGGGTGACCCAGTAACCAACCTGGTATGTACCTAAAGTACATGGTATCAATTTAGAGAGAGAACAGCTCGGATGTGGGCCAGATTAGCAGGATCACAGCCATACTAAAGTCGAAAAACCAGTGAATCACAGCAAAAAGTGGGGGTAACCATAGGAAGCAGAACCTACTCTCCTACAATTACCTCAAAACATTTAGCTGTTTAATCTTAGTCTTTGTGGACTCTCTCTGCATAACCTTAGGAAATGGGGCACCTTCCCCCTGTACGGCAGAGGCAAGGTGCCCGCACCTGCATTGGATTCGGGGTGCTTATACAATGGGGTTTAGATGCTGTACCTCCGTGCGCACTGTAAACAGGTACACCACAAACCCGGGTGGGTACAGCACTGGCTACGGCTAGTAGTGGGCCATAGCACTGAGTGTGCCACCCACCGGATAGCCTGAACCCTATATCACGTTTGCCCTGACAGGCCTGTGGGGTGACTATGCGCACCTGCCTAGGTTGGCATCACTTACGCCTCAGTCAATCCTGAGTGGGACATACCATATCATGAGAGTGCCATGAGAGTGCCCCATGCCCAGGGATGACTTGACGGGCATCAAGGGTTGGTAGGTAAAGGGCCGGGCAGGCACATATGGATGTGCTCCCCCCAGGAAGTGAGGAACCCCCAGGGTGGGTCTTACCCTGCCGTAGAGTTCTGCTCTACCAATGGATACTCCAGGGGAGTTGCTGATTCTCTTGAGTGGTCACAGGGTCCTAGGCACGTCCTCACTGTCAAGGCTGTCTGGAAGTGTGTGTGCTTTCTTACACAGATTAGATAGAGGTGCTAACACGCTCTTCCAGAACATGGACTGTTCTGCCAACGCAGACAGGGGAGTGCACACTAGCACTGATGCAATTTTCGATATATGTTCCACCTGCAGTGGCAGGCTGGAGGATGCACCATGGCACATATGGCATTATGGATAGGTGCCCGGCCTGCCATCATGGGCTCATGAGGGTATACCTGCATCCCCTTTGTTCTAACCTCCAGGTCAGGACTGCCGGTGCATGACTGTGTCTGCGCGCTTGCATCCATGGTGCTAGCTGCGAGGTGCCCAGTCCACCTTCACTGGCTGCAAGTGCTCAATTGCACCTATAAGGGGGTCCACCCATTTCCGGGCTGATCTGAGCAGAGTGGAGTGCGCGCACTTGCACCAAAGGCATTAGGGCCTGGGTAAGTAAGGTGCCTGGCCTGTCCTTGCCATGTGAAAGCACGCGCTCACTTCCTAGCCGTGTTGGGAAGTAGCGCTGATTCCATGTTCTGAAACACAGGCCGATCTGTCATTGCAGACCGGTGGGTGCACACTGACATCGATCGTGATTAAACGCACGAGCAGCTTGCCATTGTAGGCCGCTGTGAGTGTGCACCCCCACCTGTGGTGCCCTTGATTGCATGTGCCGCCTGCCAACACAGGCTAGTGCATGCGCACAGACACGCATATTAGTTAAACCTGTGTCCATTCTGCTGTGCAAACGTGGGCGGGTGCAATGGCACCACTGGCCATCGCAGGTCAGTGTGCGCAATAGCGCACGTATGCCCAGGTAGTGAGGAGTACCTATGTGTGTTTTCACTATCCATGAGGCCATCTTTTCCCATAGGTTAACATGCAAATGTGGTTGACATACTTCGGACTGCAGTACTGGATTGCAGTGGAGCAAACTCATGATGTTTCATATCAATGAATTAGCAGTGCCAATCCTTTTCCATTGGTATAGGGTTTTTTGGCATAACTCACTTAGAAATGCCACCTAAAGAATATGGACGTTTCTATGCTTCAAGAGTCCCAGGGACCATGGTGTCTGGCTCCAGTAGACACCAGGTGTCGAGGGGAACACATCCCACAGGAACGGCAGCGCTCTGCCATTTGAGGGGCGAATGGGATAGATTGAAGATAGAGGTTGTGACGGATCATGGCCCCACTAAAGATTAAGATCTGCACTCCAAGGCCCAATGGCAGACAGGACTACAATTAAGGGAAGACATCTGTGGTTCAAAGGGAAAACCCCCTAACCCACCCCAACTTCATAGGATACACAACAGAATAACTACAGGTGCCATCCTTCAGCAAAGGGTGAGATACACTTGTGGGGACGTTGGACTGGAGAACCCAGACTGCGTGGGGACATTGTCAGAGGAATCTGTTGTGCACATGGAGGATAACTGTCCGAATAGAGGCTGGCCTGGTCCGAGGACCTGCTTAAGTGTGCTCTCGAAGGGCCCAACCAAGGGACTCCTGTTACCTCAGGGACATCAAAGATCTCCCCCGAGGGACCAACACCATCTACTTGATGACATCTGGAGAGCGGTGCCCTCTCAAGTGCCTACCTCAGATACTAGCTCCAAACTGGTAAGTGGTGTGAGGGTGCATAACCCCAGAAATCTTGCCCACCTCTAAGGCAAGTGGTTCCCGTAATGCAGGGACCTCAACACTCAATCAATCAAATTAGCTTTATTCGGTGTAAATAGTTCCACCATAAAAGCATTCTATTCAAATAAAAAGAAATTACAATTTAATAATGCTACAAATATACAATCAAAGGATAAAATCAACAATTCATTATCATAGAATATATCTAGTTAGAATTCCTTTTTGAATGAGAAATGCAATCTAACCTATGGCAACGAGATTTGCAATCAGAGTCAAACAAACAATTCATAAACCGTAAAGTACATAAAGTGCAAAGTGTTCAGATATATAGAAACAAAATTATCTCCAAAAATACATGCACAATAATACACAGGCATAATAGCCTTTCGTAGTGATAAATAAAATACCCAATGCAGGTATTTATACACAACTGCATTCATGCATGATGGACAGCAAAAGACAGACAAACAAGTGTGTTATATATATATATATATATATATATATATATATATATATATATATATATATATATATGTCACAGCAAAGATTAACAAATACGCCGCACTCTTCTTGGATGTTTTAAACACGGTTTATTGACCCGTTGTTTTTCCTCTTCACCTACGCGTTTCGAACTTTACAGTTCCTGGTCACGGTAGTATCACAAGTCCATCATTAGTTTCTTACATTTATACTGAGTCACCACATTTACCTTCAAGGAGCATTGTGGGCTTAGGCTATTTTTAGCCATGTGAATATAAAAACTACTATCTGTGTCATTCACTGTTTCTATAAGCTGTGATTCGCACCGAGAGTCATGGCTGTTGTTAATTACCATAGTGGTTTGATTTTTGTTTGTGGGCTGTTATCGTGGGTCGTGTGATAATGTAGCTATCATGTTGGGCAGTCTATGCCTAACTGTATTGCAGCAAAACTGACTAAAAGTTGCGATAGCATCTATTCATTTTGGCTAGAAGTGCCTTTTGAATAAACCATGTCTCAGAATGTGCTACCCAACGATAAATTGATATATTAGTTCAAATCGCTCACAACTTCAAATTGTTGATGTTATTTTATTGGCTAAGTGCCATTAAATTGCCATGTCCACATTCGGTGTGTACTCCACAGTTCATTTCACAGTGATGACCACGGATACAAAATACACTATTAACATTATTTACACTGACTTAGAAGAATTAATCACTTATTTAAGGCTCATTTTTCACTTTTTTCAGATGCAGTGCTCATAGCTTCAGTGAATTATTGAACAATCTTAAAGCAATGAAAGAGAGTGTTCGAAAACTTGAAAAATTTGGAAGCAAAAATAAAAATATAAATATTGAAGCATGGTAAGGGAGGCATTAATCCCATGGGGGAATCGGAGATTTCTTGGAAGGAAATGTATGCATAAACACTAGACAATATCAAAAGAGGGGTGCTCATACATTCTAGCAGAACGATAGTAATGAGTGTCATTCATTACTATCGTTCTGCTAGAATGGAAATACAACACTACACGCCACCAGTCTGTATCCCAAACACACCATCAGTAGCATTCCCTACGGTGAGATTTTACGTCTCAAACGAATATGCAGTTCCACTTGTGAGTTTGAGAAGTGTTTAAAAGAGATGAATGCTAGACTTAAGGCACGTGGCTATTCGGAGGCTATGTTACATCAAGCGTTAATTAAAGCCAATACACGCCCTAGAGAAAGTCTTTTTCCGTTGAACCCTTCCAGCACTAAGGATGCAGACGTCAATGTGACGCCCCTCACTGAGATCAATGACTGCCCTAGATTGATTACGGCCTTTAGCAATGAGGAAAATAAAATCAGGACCATTGTTAAAAAGAACTGGCCAATATTGTTAACAGATACAATATTAGGTTCTCAGTTACCCAGTATGCCGTTTGTCACTTTTCGAAGGGCCAAAAATATGGGGTCAGTTTTAGACAAAAGCAGCCCAGAGATGAGACATAAAAGTATGTGGCTGCAACCAGCGTCAGGTTTCCGGAAGTGTTGTTCTTGTAGAGCATGCAAATTCGGAGTCAACAAAACCCATTACCAAACTCCTTTTTGTCCTACTGATACCCCGATTGTAGGTAGCTACAATTGCAAAACAGAATTTGCTGCGTTTGTCCTGACGTGCACCTGTGGCCTGAATTATATAGGCAGTACAAAATTACAGGTGCACGTCAGGATTTTACAGCATCTCAGAGCCATCCTACACAGTGACCCTGCCTATCCGGTAGCACGTCATTTTAAAAAGAAACACAATAATGACGTTGCCTGCCTAACTTATTTTGTGGTGGGGTCCATCCCCAAACCGCGCAGAGGTGGCAATAGGGTGCAAAAATTAAGGCAACTTGAGAGAACCATGATCCTAGAATTCGACAGTAAATGGCCGAATGGTCTCAATAATACGGAGCAAAAGGGGGTGATGGACGGAGCATCTGCATCGATCAAACACTCACACCCACTCAAAGGATCTTGGTTTAATCCATCACCGTTCTTTAGCCCACTCTGCCACCCCAGTTCAGACATGGCTATATGCAAATCAGTCTGACCCTGTGCCTCATGGGAACAGTCCAGCCCGAACTGCCAAGCCATGTCTTCCCTGGACCGGAAACAAGCTTCCGAGGACCGGTTTCTGGCATTCCAGCCGTCTTCAGCCCGGCTTGCTTGAATCCAGTGGCAATGTGAGCAAGGGACTCACGTCTGAGCATACCCTGCCACACTTATGGCAGCCAAAAGCGGTACAAAAGGGGGTGGTGATGGATGGAGCATCTGAATCAATCAAACACTCACACCCAGTCAAAAGATCTGGGTTTAATCCATCACCATTCTTTAGCCCACTCTGCCACCCCAGTTCAGACATGGCTATAAGCAAATCAGTCTGACCCTGTGCCTCATGGGAACAGTCCAGCCCGAACTGCCAAGCCATGTCTTCCCTGGACCGGAAACAAGCTTCAGAGGACCGGTTTCTGGCATTCCAGCCGTCTTCAGTCCGGCTTGCTTGAATCCAGTGGCAAAGTGAGCAAGGGACTCACGTCTGAGCATACCCTGCCACACTTATGGTGGCCAAAAGCGGTACAAAAGGGGGTGGTGATGGACGGAGCATCTGAATCAATCAAACACTCACACCCAGTCAAAAGATCTGGGTTTAATCCATCACCGTTCTTTAGCCCACTCTGCCACCCCAGTTCAGACATGGCTATATGCAACTCAGTCTGACCCTGTGCCTCATGGGAACAGTCCAGCCCGAACTGCCAAGCCATGTCTTGTGCGAAAACCTGAGACTCGACACTTTGCTTCGAGCTTACTGTGGCCCTTATCATGGAGGCATCAACATCAGATGTATGACTGGATGGATTTCGAGACTAGATCACTGTCTTATTTTTGTAATACTGTGATATATACCGTTCTTCCGAATTCCGTGCCCTGACGAAGTTCACGTCTAGAATGAAACGCGTTGGCTGAGGTCTTATGTTCATACGAAATTTTTGATGAGCTTTAATAAAAAATACTTTTTAAAGAAAGAAAGTGACTGTGCTTCCTATTTGAACAACATTGATCTTCGGTAGTGCACCACTCCACCCAGTTTCAAAGTTTGTTTTCCGAGTCAAGGATTGCATCTTTCAACGGCAGATGCAGGAGTAGACGTGGCACACCATCCGCTTAATTGGAACTTTTCGACAAATTTGGGTTTGGGTTTACACCTGAGGTTGTGCGGCATTTGGAGTCCGCCGTTGGTTCTTGTGTTTGCAATATATATATATATATATATATATATATATAATATATATATATATATCAAAATCTAAACAGGAAGCCCCATTGAGATATATATATATATATATATATATATATATATATATATATATATATATATATATATATATACTACTGTTAAGAATTCCACAGCTACGTATTATCATCTAATTTTTCATACTATAATGCGTGGGGGGGGACACCGAGAAAAATTGCTGCGCCAAAAGGAATCACGCCACATCTTGAACTTTCGAACAATGACCCCTTATGGTCTGAACCAGTCCGAAGAACTTTATGTACACATTTGATAACAATGAAAGCCTCCATTGATGTACTCCATAACTAACTTTTCCCTCCACAAAACCACGGCACAGTATACATGAAAGCCAAAATCTGGGCGAAATTTCAAATGTATTAAATTTTGAGTTAGTATTTAACACCCTGGTAAATGTCAGCCCACTAGAGGGCTCTAAGTAGGTCTAATGGAAAAAGACCGGTATAAAAATACCCTATTGTTTGTTTATTATTGAAAAATTATATGTTGAAAATTATTGAATTTAAAGTGCTGGAAACACTAACCATCCTTCCTTATGTAAGGTACAATGAACCTTAATCAAATTATAGGGAACCCCCCTTTTTTTTAAGGTACCACATGACTGAGTCAGCCCACTGGAGGGCTTTTATTTTACTGAAAAGTTGATTCTAATCTTAATTGCCTAGAATAATGACTGTGGTTTTCCGGCACACAAGAAATCCTTAATGAAAATATCACGAAAGGAATATATGATTCAAAAACTGTCAATCAGCAGGGAAGGGCTGCACAACTTGTTTTTCTGTGAGAATAACATGAAATAACATTTTGTAATATAAGAACTACGAGTCCCAGAAGGCCATAGTGTCAAAAAACATATGGTTGGAATCATGTGACCGATGGGGGGAGGGACTCCCGTTTTAAATTATTCTCAGCCAACAGTGTTTGTAACAACCGTGATCAAGTGAGTAGGGAGCTCACGAAACGCGTTGGTTTGTCGCTGTGAAACATGCTGTAGAGATTTGAACAATAAATCTACCAGTTTCTGATAAAACGTATTGACTGGAGTGGCGGCTTCTTTTGGTTTGGACCCGGGAGGCCCTGGGGGCAAACACAGTTTGAATACATTGCGGTTTGGTTCTACCGCGTGAAGCGACGCACTTGCCAGCAGCGCCACAGGCAAGAGGAGAGCGGAACCATCCTGGGATTATTTTGAATTCCTCTTGGGGTGCTCATCGCATTGAAATCCTGAGCCAAAAGGAAGCAGACTCGAGAGGCGTTTGTGGAGGACGGGAACCCACGCTGCCCGGAGAATACATCCGAGGTAAGAAGGGATCCCCCTCTCTCCTTCTCAATATAAACGGAAAAATAAACGTGCAGTCTGAACATTTCCTAACGGCAGACAAAACTTTAAAGTAAAGGGATATCCTGGCGATTACGCAACGGCAAATTAAAACAAAGGGCATATGTTTCTGATGTGCTAAAACTTTTGGAAAGAGCGCTTGACACACAGTGGAACACGCGCATTCATCCAATAATATTTGTATCCATCATGGAACCAGAATCAGCCTAGTCAGTTTTAAATAGCCGGCAGTCATTCAAAGAAACAGAACGAAAATAATAAATATAGCAATTGAACGAAAACAGCAATTCACAGCATTGAAGAAATGGAGAAAAGAGAGGCTAAAAGAAAGGAACTTGTCACCAATATGTTCGACAAGGGGAACATGGAGAAGGCTCAAGCCAAACAGAGTGATACACCGAAGGATGACACAAAAGGGAAAATCAGAGCCTGGGAAAAATTAACCAGAAAAGAAATCAACAAATCTTGGGAAGTCATTGCATTACGTAAATATCTGGAAGCAGAAAGGGTCCCAAGAGGCCTAAGAATAATGTTGATGCCTAGCCAACAGGATGTAACCAACGAGCTGCTACAGGAATGGGGGGCTTACATCCTGAATTCATCATTGGGCCTAATAAAGATACTGGTTAGGCACATTGAAATTGCCCTGGAGAAAATAAAGGAACAACTGAAGGAAGTGGAAAAAGAATTGGAAGCATTAAAATTAAATCAAGAAATGACCAAATTCAAAGAAGATTTGGAACAACAAATAGAGAAACATGAGGAAACTGTAAGATTGAGAAAACATAATAAATTTGTACGAGACGCAAATGACTACGCGGAAGGCAGAATCTTTACGTTTGCCCGAAAATATGATCTTTACAAGAAACCATTACAAACTAAAACGATTTCATCCTCCAGCCTATCCTCAATCACATCGAATGAATTGATAGATGAAGACCTAAATTTGGATGAAGAACAGAAGCGTTTTTTAGGGGACATGCGCCTCGTGCTCCAGCAGCGGCAATGGGAACAGGAGCAAGGGGCGCCCAGACAAATACGAGGAAGAGGAAGAGGCCGCGGAAGATCTTGGCAACCCAGACAAAGAAGCCAACAACAACAACAATATCAAAAAAAAACAGAAGAGGCAGGAGGAGAAAATGTACAAAATCCACAAAGTGGCCCGGAAACAAGGGGCATGAAACAGAAGAGGGGCAAATGATGGAAGAACTACAAGTGGTCAACTTATCCAAAAGGATAATGACACCGGCGGAAACGACTTTACTTAAAAGAGGCATCAACTTCTGTCCCACAAGAAAAATGGATTTAGCCCAAACAAGGATAGATTTATATCTATATATTCGAAAAATCAAACTGGCTAAACATTTTCTAGAGAGACAAAACAAACCTCAAATCAACAGAATTCCCATGAAACCATTCTCAGACCTAACTGTGAAAGATGTAGATGGGTACCTAACCCTTCTTAACCTGAATGCAGAGGAGGAAAATGAAATAACTCTGACTACAGCGATACCACAATTAGGAGCTGGGATAAGTAAAATGAAGGCCAAGTCCAAATTCTATCCACAACTCACTCCGGGCAATAAAATTGATATCTTCCAGGAGGCGGTCATACAGGAATTATATAACATTCCTAAAATGAAATTTAAAGACAACCTAACCCCACAAGAACGAGTAGCACTGACAACCCTCATCAATGACAAACATGTGGAAATAAAAATGGCAGACAAGGGGGGGAACGTGGTGATTTGGGATAAGGACTTATACACGGAGGAAGCGATGAATCAACTATCGAACCCGGAATATTATGAACAACTAATGAAGAACCCAACAGATCAATTAAAGAGAGAGTTAGATCAAAAACTCTTAACATGGGAAAACAGTAATCTAATCGACTATGAGGAAAGGAAATACCTAACAGTCGATTTTCCACGGATGGCAACCATGTACTTTCTGCCTAAAATCCACAAAAACCCCACGAAACCACCAGGAAGACCGATAGTGTCAGCAAACGGTTCATTGATGGAACCAATGGGGAATTTCATTGATTTCTTTCTAAGACCTTATGTGGAGAATTTAAAATCATATTTGAAAGACACTACAGACTTTTTGTGTACAATATCTGAGTTGGATTGGCAGGATAACTATTTGCTAATATCCATGGATGTTATCGGACTATACACAAATATTGACAATGATTTGGGATTGATGGCTTGCAAATACTTCCTGGAAAAACGAAACATACATTATAAGGAACATAATGACATGTTGTATGAAATGATCAGATTATTACTCTCAAACAACATCTTCTTCTTTGGAGAACAACTCTATCGTCAGCGCAATGGCGCGGCAATGGGATTCTCATTCAGCCCAAGCTATGCCTGCATAGCAATGGGTTGGTGGGAGGAAGAGATAGCCTGGAACCAACGAAATGTCAAACACACCCAACACATCGTACAATGGAAGAGATTTATTGACGATTTATTTATAGTGTGGGGGGGAAGTGAGAGTGAATTCGAAGAATACTTTGAACTTTTGAACAATAGTACAAGAGGTCTGAAATTCACCTACACAAAAAGCAGGCAATCGATATCCTTTTTGGATACAGAAGTATATATCCAAAACAACAAAGTGGAGACTACCTTACACAGGAAGAAAACGGCCACAAATTCGACATTGGAAGCCACAAGCTTTCATCAATCTGCCCTAATATCAAGTATACCATACGGTGAATTCCTCCGTGTTAAACGAATTTGTAGCGAAAAAACAGAATGGGAGAAGCACAGTGCAACAACAATGGAGAGATTCCGTAAGAGAAAATATGGAAAAAACCTGACGAAAAAATGTTGGGAAAGAGCCAATGAGAAATCGAGGGCAGACTGTTTGAAACCACAAATAAAAGAAAAAGAAATGGAAGAACCTATAAGACTAATACTGGATTATAGCAAAGAAGCAAAAGAAGTTGTCCAGATTCTCAGAAAAAACTGGAAATTGTTGAAACTGGATCCAACAATTGGTCAGAAAATGGGGGATCACCCAGTGGTCACATACCGCAGAACAAAAAATCTGAAGGACCAATTGATCCATAGTCATTTCATGAACCGTAAAAAAACATTTTGGCTCAAAACAGTTGGATTCAACAAATGCTACAATTGCAAAGTTTGCGAGATAGCCAAACCAACGAAACAAATCGAAATGACGAATGGAAAAACTTGGAAGATTAAAGAATTAATCACTTGCAAAACCCAGTATACAGTGTACCTAATTGAATGTCCGTGCAAGCTGCGCTATATAGGAAGCACAATTTGTGAGCTTAAGAAGCGCATCTTGGAACATACCAGGGCCACAACCAATAAAGATAGAGGTAATGCAGTGGCCAGACACATGGAGACAAATCATGATGGCAATTGGCGACTTTTGAAATTTCTGGGATTGGAAACATTGGCCCCAACGGAAAGGGGGGGACACCGAGAAAAATTGCTGCGCCAAAAGGAATCACGCCACATCTTGAACTTTCGAACAATGACCCCTTATGGTCTGAACCAGTCCGAAGAACTTTATGTACACATTTGATAACAATGAAAGCCTCCATTGATGTACTCCATAACTAACTTTTCCCTCCACAAAACCACGGCACAGTATACATGAAAGCCAAAATCTGGGCGAAATTTCAAATGTATTAAATTTTGAGTTAGTATTTAACACCCTGGTAAATGTCAGCCCACTAGAGGGCTCTAAGTAGGTCTAATGGAAAAAGACCGGTATAAAAATACCCTATTGTTTGTTTATTATTGAAAAATTATATGTTGAAAATTATTGAATTTAAAGTGCTGGAAACACTAACCATCCTTCCTTATGTAAGGTACAATGAACCTTAATCAAATTATAGGGAACCCCCCTTTTTTTTAAGGTACCACATGACTGAGTCAGCCCACTGGAGGGCTTTTATTTTACTGAAAAGTTGATTCTAATCTTAATTGCCTAGAATAATGACTGTGGTTTTCCGGCACACAAGAAATCCTTAATGAAAATATCACGAAAGGAATATATGATTCAAAAACTGTCAATCAGCAGGGAAGGGGTGCACAACTTGTTTTTCTGTGAGAATAACATGAAATAACATTTTGTAATATAAGAACTACGAGTCCCAGAAGGCCATAGTGTCAAAAAACATATGGTTGGAATCATGTGACCGATGGGGGGAGGGACTCCCGTTTTAAATTATTCTCAGCAAACAGTGTTTGTAACAACCGTGATCAAGTGAGTAGGGAGCTCACGAAACGCATTGGTTTGTCGCTGTGAAACATGCTGTAGAGATTTGAACAATAAATCTACCAGTTTCTGATAAAACGTATTGACTGGAGTGGCGGCTTCTTTTGGTTTGGACCCGGGAGGCCCTGGGGGCAAACACAGTTTGAATACATTGCGGTTTGGTTCTACCGCGTGAAGCGACGCACTTGCCAGCAGCGCCACAGGCAAGAGGAGAGCGGAACCATCCTGGGATTATTTTGAATTCCTCTTGGGGTGCTCATCGCATTGAAATCCTGAGCCAAAAGGAAGCAGACTCGAGAGGCGTTTGTGGAGGACGGGAACCCACGCTGCCCGGAGAATACATCCGAGGTAAGAAGGGATCCCCCTCTCTCCTTCTCAATATAAACGGAAAAATAAACGTGCAGTCTGAACATTTCCTAACGGCAGACAAAACTTTAAAGTAAAGGGATATCCTGGCGATTACGCAACGGCAAATTAAAACAAAGGGCATATGTTTCTGATGTGCTAAAACTTTTGGAAAGAGCGCTTGACACACAGTGGAACACGCGCATTCATCCAATAATATTTGTATCCATCATGGAACCAGAATCAGCCTAGTCAGTTTTAAATAGCCGGCAGTCATTCAAAGAAACAGAACGAAAATAATAAATATAGCAATTGAACGAAAACAGCAATTCACAGCATTGAAGAAATGGAGAAAAGAGAGGCTAAAAGAAAGGAACTTGTCACCAATATGTTCGACAAGGGGAACATGGAGAAGGCTCAAGCCAAACAGAGTGATACACCGAAGGATGACACAAAAGGGAAAATCAGAGCCTGGGAAAAATTAACCAGAAAAGAAATCAACAAATCTTGGGAAGTCATTGCATTACGTAAATATCTGGAAGCAGAAAGGGTCCCAAGAGGCCTAAGAATAATGTTGATGCCTAGCCAACAGGATGTAACCAACGAGCTGCTACAGGAATGGGGGGCTTACATCCTGAATTCATCATTGGGCCTAATAAAGATACTGGTTAGGCACATTGAAATTGCCCTGGAGAAAATAAAGGAACAACTGAAGGAAGTGGAAAAAGAATTGGAAGCATTAAAATTAAATCAAGAAATGACCAAATTCAAAGAAGATTTGGAACAACAAATAGAGAAACATGAGGAAACTGTAAGATTGAGAAAACATAATAAATTTGAACGAGACGCAAATGACTACGCGGAAGGCAGAATCTTTACGTTTGCCCGAAAATATGATCTTTACAAGAAACCATTACAAACTAAAACGATTTCATCCTCCAGCCTATCCTCAATCACATCGAATGAATTGATAGATGAAGACCTAAATTTGGATGAAGAACAGAAGCGTTTTTTAGGGGACATGCGCCTCGTGCTCCAGCAGCGGCAATGGGAACAGGAGCAAGGGGCGCCCAGACAAATACGAGGAAGAGGAAGAGGCCGCGGAAGATCTTGGCAACCCAGACAAAGAAGCCAACAACAACAACAATATCAAAAAAAAACAGAAGAGGCAGGAGGAGAAAATGTACAAAATCCACAAAGTGGCCCGGAAACAAGGGGCATGAAACAGAAGAGGGGCAAATGATGGAAGAACTACAAGTGGTCAACTTATCCAAAAGGATAATGACACCGGCGGAAACGACTTTACTTAAAAGAGGCATCAACTTCTGTCCCACAAGAAAAATGGATTTAGCCCAAACAAGGATAGATTTATATCTATATATTCGAAAAATCAAACTGGCTAAACATTTTCTAGAGAGACAAAACAAACCTCAAATCAACAGAATTCCCATGAAACCATTCTCAGACCTAACTGTGAAAGATGTAGATGGGTACCTAACCCTTCTTAACCTGAATGCAGAGGAGGAAAATGAAATAACTCTGACTACAGCGATACCACAATTAGGAGCTGGGATAAGTAAAATGAAGGCCAAGTCCAAATTCTATCCACAACTCACTCCGGGCAATAAAATTGATATCTTCCAGGAGGCGGTCATACAGGAATTATATAACATTCCTAAAATGAAATTTAAAGACAACCTAACCCCACAAGAACGAGTAGCACTGACAACCCTCATCAATGACAAACATGTGGAAATAAAAATGGCAGACAAGGGGGGGAACGTGGTGATTTGGGATAAGGACTTATACACGGAGGAAGCGATGAATCAACTATCGAACCCGGAGTATTATGAACAACTAATGAAGAACCCAACAGATCAATTAAAGAGAGAGTTAGATCAAAAACTCTTAACATGGGAAAACAGTAATCTAATCGACTATGAGGAAAAGAAATACCTAACAGTCGATTTTCCACGGATGGCAACCATGTACTTTCTGCCTAAAATCCACAAAAACCCCACGAAACCACCAGGAACACCGATAGTGTCAGCAAACGGTTCATTGATGGAACCAATGGGGAATTTCATTGATTTCTTTCTAAGACCTTATGTGGAGAATTTAAAATCATATTTGAAAGACACTACAGACTTTTTGTGTACAATATCTGAGTTGGATTGGCAGGATAACTATTTGCTAATATCCATGGATGTTATCGGACTATACACAAATATTGACAATGATTTGGGATTGATGGCTTGCAAATACTTCCTGGAAAAACGAAACATACATTATAAGGAACATAATGACATGTTGTATGAAATGATCAGATTATTACTCTCAAACAACATCTTCTTCTTTGGAGAACAACTCTATCGTCAGCGCAATGGCGCGGCAATGGGATTCTCATTCAGCCCAAGCTATGCCTGCATAGCAATGGGTTGGTGGGAGGAAGAGATAGCCTGGAACCAACGAAATGTCAAACACACCCAACACATCGTACAATGGAAGAGATTTATTGACGATTTATTTATAGTGTGGGGGGGAAGTGAGAGTGAATTCGAAGAATACTTTGAACTTTTGAACAATAGTACAAGAGGTCTGAAATTCACCTACACAAAAAGCAGGCAATCGATATCCTTTTTGGATACAGAAGTATATATCCAAAACAACAAAGTGGAGACTACCTTACACAGGAAGAAAACGGCCACAAATTCGACATTGGAAGCCACAAGCTTTCATCAATCTGCCCTAATATCAAGTATACCATACGGTGAATTCCTCCGTGTTAAACGAATTTGTAGCGAAAAAACAGAATGGGAGAAGCACAGTGCAACAACAATGGAGAGATTCCGTAAGAGAAAATATGGAAAAAACCTGACGAAAAAATGTTGGGAAAGAGCCAATGAGAAATCGAGGGCAGACTGTTTGAAACCACAAATAAAAGAAAAAGAAATGGAAGAACCTATAAGACTAATACTGGATTATAGCAAAGAAGCAAAAGAAGTTGTCCAGATTCTCAGAAAAAACTGGAAATTGTTGAAACTGGATCCAACAATTGGTCAGAAAATGGGGGATCACCCAGTGGTCACATACCGCAGAACAAAAAATCTGAAGGACCAATTGATCCATAGTCATTTCATGAACCGTAAAAAAACATTTTGGCTCAAAACAGTTGGATTCAACAAATGCTACAATTGCAAAGTTTGCGAGATAGCCAAACCAACGAAACAAATCGAAATGACGAATGGAAAAACTTGGAAGATTAAAGAATTAATCACTTGCAAAACCCAGTATACAGTGTACCTAATTGAATGTCCGTGCAAGCTGCGCTATATAGGAAGCTAAATTTGTGAGCTTAAGAAGCGCATCTTGGAACATACCAGGGCCACAACCAATAAAGATAGAGGTAATGCAGTGGCCAGACACATGGAGACAAATCATGATGGCAATTGGCGACTTTTGAAATTTCTGGGATTGGAAACATTGGCCCCAACGGAAAGGGGGGGACACCGAGAAAAATTGCTGCGCCAAAAGGAATCACGCCACATCTTGAACTTTCGAACAATGACCCCTTATGGTCTGAACCAGTCCGAAGAACTTTATGTACACATTTGATAACAATGAAAGCCTCCATTGATGTACTCCATAACTAACTTTTCCCTCCACAAAACCACGGCACAGTATACATGAAAGCCAAAATCTGGGCGAAATTTCAAATGTATTAAATTTTGAGTTAGTATTTAACACCCTGGTAAATGTCAGCCCACTAGAGGGCTCTAAGTAGGTCTAATGGAAAAAGACCGGTATAAAAATACCCTATTGTTTGTTTATTATTGAAAAATTATATGTTGAAAATTATTGAATTTAAAGTGCTGGAAACACTAACCATCCTTCCTTATGTAAGGTACAATGAACCTTAATCAAATTATAGGGAACCCCCCTTTTTTTTAAGGTACCACATGACTGAGTCAGCCCACTGGAGGGCTTTTATTTTACTGAAAAGTTGATTCTAATCTTAATTGCCTAGAATAATGACTGTGGTTTTCCGGCACACAAGAAATCCTTAATGAAAATATCACGAAAGGAATATATGATTCAAAAACTGTCAATCAGCAGGGAAGGGGTGCACAACTTGTTTTTCTGTGAGAATAACATGAAATAACATTTTGTAATATAAGAACTACGAGTCCCAGAAGGCCATAGTGTCAAAAAACATATGGTTGGAATCATGTGACCGATGGGGGGAGGGACTCCCGTTTTAAATTATTCTCAGCAAACAGTGTTTGTAACAACCGTGATCAAGTGAGTAGGGAGCTCACGAAACGCGTTGGTTTGTCGCTGTGAAACATGCTGTAGAGATTTGAACAATAAATCTACCAGTTTCTGATAAAACGTATTGACTGGAGTGGCGGCTTCTTTTGGTTTGGACCCGGGAGGCCCTGGGGGCAAACACAGTTTGAATACATTGCGGTTTGGTTCTACCGCGTGAAGCGACGCACTTGCCAGCAGCGCCACAGGCAAGAGGAGAGCGGAACCATCCTGGGATTATTTTGAATTCCTCTTGGGGTGCTCATCGCATTGAAATCCTGAGCCAAAAGGAAGCAGACTCGAGAGGCGTTTGTGGAGGACGGGAACCCACGCTGCCCGGAGAATACATCCGAGGTAAGAAGGGATCCCCCTCTCTCCTTCTCAATATAAACGGAAAAATAAACGTGCAGTCTGAACATTTCCTAACGGCAGACAAAACTTTAAAGTAAAGGGATATCCTGGCGATTACGCAACGGCAAATTAAAACAAAGGGCATATGTTTCTGATGTGCTAAAACTTTTGGAAAGAGCGCTTGACACACAGTGGAACACGCGCATTCATCCAATAATATTTGTATCCATCATGGAACCAGAATCAGCCTAGTCAGTTTTAAATAGCCGGCAGTCATTCAAAGAAACAGAACGAAAATAATAAATATAGCAATTGAACGAAAACAGCAATTCACAGCATTGAAGAAATGGAGAAAAGAGAGGCTAAAAGAAAGGAACTTGTCACCAATATGTTCGACAAGGGGAACATGGAGAAGGCTCAAGCCAAACAGAGTGATACACCGAAGGATGACACAAAAGGGAAAATCAGAGCCTGGGAAAAATTAACCAGAAAAGAAATCAACAAATCTTGGGAAGTCATTGCATTACGTAAATATCTGGAAGCAGAAAGGGTCCCAAGAGGCCTAAGAATAATGTTGATGCCTAGCCAACAGGATGTAACCAACGAGCTGCTACAGGAATGGGGGGCTTACATCCTGAATTCATCATTGGGCCTAATAAAGATACTGGTTAGGCACATTGAAATTGCCCTGGAGAAAATAAAGGAACAACTGAAGGAAGTGGAAAAAGAATTGGAAGCATTAAAATTAAATCAAGAAATGACCAAATTCAAAGAAGATTTGGAACAACAAATAGAGAAACATGAGGAAACTGTAAGATTGAGAAAACATAATAAATTTGTACGAGACGCAAATGACTACGCGGAAGGCAGAATCTTTACGTTTGCCCGAAAATATGATCTTTACAAGAAACCATTACAAACTAAAACGATTTCATCCTCCAGCCTATCCTCAATCACATCGAATGAATTGATAGATGAAGACCTAAATTTGGATGAAGAACAGAAGCGTTTTTTAGGGGACATGCGCCTCGTGCTCCAGCAGCGGCAATGGGAACAGGAGCAAGGGGCGCCCAGACAAATACGAGGAAGAGGAAGAGGCCGCGGAAGATCTTGGCAACCCAGACAAAGAAGCCAACAACAACAACAATATCAAAAAAAACCAGAAGAGGCAGGAGGAGAAAATGTACAAAATCCACAAAGTGGCCCGGAAACAAGGGGCATGAAACAGAAGAGGGGCAAATGATGGAAGAACTACAAGTGGTCAACTTATCCAAAAGGATAATGACACCGGCGGAAACGACTTTACTTAAAAGAGGCATCAACTTCTGTCCCACAAGAAAAATGGATTTAGCCCAAACAAGGATAGATTTATATCTATATATTCGAAAAATCAAACTGGCTAAACATTTTCTAGAGAGACAAAACAAACCTCAAATCAACAGAATTCCCATGAAACCATTCTCAGACCTAACTGTGAAAGATGTAGATGGGTACCTAACCCTTCTTAACCTGAATGCAGAGGAGGAAAATGAAATAACTCTGACTACAGCGATACCACAATTAGGAGCTGGGATAAGTAAAATGAAGGCCAAGTCCAAATTCTATCCACAACTCACTCCGGGCAATAAAATTGATATCTTCCAGGAGGCGGTCATACAGGAATTATATAACATTCCTAAAATGAAATTTAAAGACAACCTAACCCCACAAGAACGAGTAGCACTGACAACCCTCATCAATGACAAACATGTGGAAATAAAAATGGCAGACAAGGGGGGGAACGTGGTGATTTGGGATAAGGACTTATACACGGAGGAAGCGATGAATCAACTATCGAACCCGGAGTATTATGAACAACTAATGAAGAACCCAACAGATCAATTAAAGAGAGAGTTAGATCAAAAACTCTTAACATGGGAAAACAGTAATCTAATCGACTATGAGGAAAGGAAATACCTAACAGTCGATTTTCCACGGATGGCAACCATGTACTTTCTGCCTAAAATCCACAAAAACCCCACGAAACCACCAGGAAGACCGATAGTGTCAGCAAACGGTTCATTGATGGAACCAATGGGGAATTTCATTGATTTCTTTCTAAGACCTTATGTGGAGAATTTAAAATCATATTTGAAAGACACTACAGACTTTTTGTGTACAATATCTGAGTTGGATTGGCAGGATAACTATTTGCTAATATCCATGGATGTTATCGGACTATACACAAATATTGACAATGATTTGGGATTGATGGCTTGCAAATACTTCCTGGAAAAACGAAACATACATTATAAGGAACATAATGACATGTTGTATGAAATGATCAGATTATTACTCTCAAACAACATCTTCTTCTTTGGAGAACAACTCTATCGTCAGCGCAATGGCGCGGCAATGGGATTCTCATTCAGCCCAAGCTATGCCTGCATAGCAATGGGTTGGTGGGAGGAAGAGATAGCCTGGAACCAACGAAATGTCAAACACACCCAACACATCGTACAATGGAAGAGATTTATTGACGATTTATTTATAGTGTGGGGGGGAAGTGAGAGTGAATTCGAAGAATACTTTGAACTTTTGAACAATAGTACAAGAGGTCTGAAATTCACCTACACAAAAAGCAGGCAATCGATATCCTTTTTGGATACAGAAGTATATATCCAAAACAACAAAGTGGAGACTACCTTACACAGGAAGAAAACGGCCACAAATTCGACATTGGAAGCCACAAGCTTTCATCAATCTGCCCTAATATCAAGTATACCATACGGTGAATTCCTCCGTGTTAAACGAATTTGTAGCGAAAAAACAGAATGGGAGAAGCACAGTGCAACAACAATGGAGAGATTCCGTAAGAGAAAATATGGAAAAAACCTGACGAAAAAATGTTGGGAAAGAGCCAATGAGAAATCGAGGGCAGACTGTTTGAAACCACAAATAAAAGAAAAAGAAATGGAAGAACCTATAAGACTAATACTGGATTATAGCAAAGAAGCAAAAGAAGTTGTCCAGATTCTCAGAAAAAACTGGAAATTGTTGAAACTGGATCCAACAATTGGTCAGAAAATGGGGGATCACCCAGTGGTCACATACCGCAGAACAAAAAATCTGAAGGACCAATTGATCCATAGTCATTTCATGAACCGTAAAAAAACATTTTGGCTCAAAACAGTTGGATTCAACAAATGCTACAATTGCAAAGTTTGCGAGATAGCCAAACCAACGAAACAAATCGAAATGACGAATGGAAAAACTTGGAAGATTAAAGAATTAATCACTTGCAAAACCCAGTATACAGTGTACCTAATTGAATGTCCGTGCAAGCTGCGCTATATAGGAAGCACAATTTGTGAGCTTAAGAAGCGCATCTTGGAACATACCAGGGCCACAACCAATAAAGATAGAGGTAATGCAGTGGCCAGACACATGGAGACAAATCATGATGGCAATTGGCGACTTTTGAAATTTCTGGGATTGGAAACATTGGCCCCAACGGAAAGGGGGGGACACCGAGAAAAATTGCTGCGCCAAAAGGAATCACGCCACATCTTGAACTTTCGAACAATGACCCCTTATGGTCTGAACCAGTCCGAAGAACTTTATGTACACATTTGATAACAATGAAAGCCTCCATTGATGTACTCCATAACTAACTTTTCCCTCCACAAAACCACGGCACAGTATACATGAAAGCCAAAATCTGGGCGAAATTTCAAATGTATTAAATTTTGAGTTAGTATTTAACACCCTGGTAAATGTCAGCCCACTAGAGGGCTCTAAGTAGGTCTAATGGAAAAAGACCGGTATAAAAATACCCTATTGTTTGTTTATTATTGAAAAATTATATGTTGAAAATTATTGAATTTAAAGTGCTGGAAACACTAACCATCCTTCCTTATGTAAGGTACAATGAACCTTAATCAAATTATAGGGAACCCCCCTTTTTTTTAAGGTACCACATGACTGAGTCAGCCCACTGGAGGGCTTTTATTTTACTGAAAAGTTGATTCTAATCTTAATTGCCTAGAATAATGACTGTGGTTTTCCGGCACACAAGAAATCCTTAATGAAAATATCACGAAAGGAATATATGATTCAAAAACTGTCAATCAGCAGGGAAGGGGTGCACAACTTGTTTTTCTGTGAGAATAACATGAAATAACATTTTGTAATATAAGAACTACGAGTCCCAGAAGGCCATAGTGTCAAAAAACATATGGTTGGAATCATGTGACCGATGGGGGGAGGGACTCCCGTTTTAAATTATTCTCAGCAAACAGTGTTTGTAACAACCGTGATCAAGTGAGTAGGGAGCTCACGAAACGCGTTGGTTTGTCGCTGTGAAACATGCTGTAGAGATTTGAACAATAAATCTACCAGTTTCTGATAAAACGTATTGACTGGAGTGGTGGCTTCTTTTGGTTTGGACCCGGGAGGCCCTGGGGGCAAACACAGTTTGAATACATTGCGGTTTGGTTCTACCGCGTGAAGCGACGCACTTGCCAGCAGCGCCACAGGCAAGAGGAGAGCGGAACCATCCTGGGATTATATATATATATATATATACTACTGTTAAGAATTCCACAGCTACGTATTATCATCTAATTTTTCATACTATAATGCGTCCAAGTGTGCATGAGCCTTTCTTCTCTTTATAGCTAGTTGTATATACAACATAACTGCATCAGTAATTTTCTGGTTTTCCAAGCTACATATAAAATTAAAAGCATATTTATAATGATAAAGCCTTTTAGATAAAAACAAAGGTTTTAAAATGGATTTCCGAATATCAATATAAAAACCACAAAAAAGTAAAAAGTGCAACATAGATTGGGGGGGGGAATTTCCATCGCACGGACAATTCGGGAGTTTATGGCACCACTTATCCTGTTTCGGAAATGCTATTAAATAATGAAGGGTGCCAAGCCTGAGTCTTGTCAGATAAAATCTGTGCTGTATTTTCGCACCTGTGTTAGATAAATTTGTGTACCCCTTACTGTTGGAATTTCATAGTAGAAATTAGCACTATGTTTTTGGCTTGCTTCGGCCACTCTAACTCCTTCCATGGCATCCAGATACCTTGTCTTGAGATCTTTCTTACTAAAATCGAGTATGGCTGCCGGGTTCTGTTTATCAATATACACCTTACAGCGTGCCAGGAGGGTATGTATGTGCCCAAGCCAGGGAATTTTACTACTGTAGTCAAGGGATAAACAATCTAAAATTAGATGCTTTAAACGTTTAGTCTCATCTTTGGCCCATAATCCTTGCCAGTGGATAAGGCCAGCCATCTCAATTGAGTCAGTTATGAATGGTACAGAGAGTTATTTGTGTGTTATATAATTTGCCGTGGAACAAGGGACTGCCAACAGTCTTTTTAGGAATTTGTTTCAAGGGTCTGTAACGGGGCGGCATTCACTCTCCCCCATAATGCAGCCCCGTAACAAACACCTGTTACACGTTTACTACGGTACAAGGTGAGAATTTCCCTTATTAGTTTATTTCCTATTTTGGCAGAGAATCTTAATATACCCTCAGTAGTTCTTAAAAAATTGTATTTACACATTTCCATATGTGTGTTCCATGTGCCATTCATGTTAAAGGTCAAACCCAAATATGAGAAAGTTGAGACTCTATTAATGGCAATCCCTCCCACATGATGTTGTCTGTTCTTCAATTTTGAACTCCCACAGGTCATGACATAAGTCTTTTTTAAGTTGATCTTGAGATCTTTACCAGACATAAAGGAGTTACGTTTATCTATTAAACATTGCAGAGCGTTAGCTGTTCTTGATAACAGAACAGCGTCGTCTGTATAGAGAAGAGCAGGAGTTGGGCGTGCCCTAACTTTTGGTGCGTCTGCAACCTTATTTTGTAAAAAGGAATCTACACTATTAATATATAAAGAAAATAAAAAAGGAGTTAAAACACTACCGTGCTGTACTCCACAAGTTACTCTAAAATCTGGAGTGCATTCCCCTTTTTTCCAAACTGCACTCTAGAAGTTAAAAGAGAGTAAATCTGGGCCAGATGTGTGATTATATCGTTTGGGGCACCTAGCACCTTCAATGTCTGCCATAATTTAGCATGATTTACAAGATTGAAGGCGCTAGTAAGGTCGACAAAACAGATATGAATAACCCCATCCTTAGCTAAGGTGTACTTCCCAATCAATAGTTCCAAGTTGATGCATTGTTCCACCGTCCCTATACCCCTTCTGAATCCATACTGGGCCTGAGTCAAGATGTTATTTTTCTCAGCTCAGTTTTCTAACCCTTCCAACATTATTCTCCCCATTAATTTAGAGGTGGAGTCAAGAAGGGATATGGGACGGTAGCAATTAGCCTTTCCTCTGTTATGTGGGAATCTAGGACCCTAGTGTAATTTTTCCCGATTCTTGCCCCTATATAGGTATAAATCACCCAGTCCTTAGATAGGTATAAAGAATCATTGCCTTATTTAGTTATAGCCTGTACAGCCCTAATACGGCATGGCTACTTCCACTAAACTCCGAGAATCCAAATTGATTTTGTGGTAAAACCAGCCTTCATCAGTCAGGATCCTCCCCCTGCTTGAATACTAATTTATCCAAGAAATCCGGGAGTTTTCAAGGAATTGAGGCACTAGTGACGATATTATGTCCAATCTTACGTCAGACTCTGCACCTTCAGGGGTATAAATATGCCTACATTTGCCCAGTCAAACACACGGTGGTTCAGGAGCAGATCGACTAACTACTTGCCCGACGCCCTGCTGCTGCAAGTGCCGAAGGAAGCCGACCCTCCAACTGACGCACTGAAAAGACGCTGTCTTTTCTCTTGCCGAGAAATCCAGCTCCGGTGTTTCCAGGCTACCCTTGCGGGTTGCTGGGAGATCGAGTCCCGAGAGAGAGATAGAAGACCTCTATCATTCTAAAACCAAGGTACGGAGCTGATTAGATCCGTAGAGAATTCTTGAACAGATTCTTGGCAGAGAAATACTAAAACTTAAACTACTCCTCACTTACTTCTTCCCTCGTACTAGGCTTAGGTTAGGTACACCAGGGTAGGCATATGTTAGAAGCACCAGTTGAGTACTTTTAGCCACTATTTTATCATTGTATGTATTTTATGCATTCTATGTATTTTATGAATATGGCTCAGAAACCATATAATGCTTTTACAGTACTATTTTATAATACTATTCTTATTATATACAGTGTACTTCTTAACTAGCATTTCAATTGTAGCAGTGCATTTCTTATGCTTAAGAAATAAGACTGTTCAATAAATACTTTTATTGAAAATGCCCGTCTCTCTATTTCTAAGCAGCTCTGGTGAAACGAAGCATGCACCTCTGACTGAGTGAAATAGCCGTCTATTGTTTCCGCGACTCTAGAGATACGTTTCATTCTGGGGAAACAAAGTTGTCATGTTATATGGTTGTCAGAGACTAATCCCTTCTTGTTTATTCGAGAAAGTTTCTAGTGACCTCTGAGCTAGCTGGCACTCACAATTAAGTCTAGTATATTCGGCAGAGACCCAGTAGACCTCAGTCCTACGTCTAAGCTGCAGGGTATATTATTCCAATGCGCAGAGCCTATTGGGAATATAGGAACTACACTACACCTCTGTCCCCTTTTTAAAATATTGGTACAATTACTCTTTCCACCCAGGATAAGGGCAACACTCCACAAAAGGTGGCATTAAAAACATTTCATAAAATTGGAGTCCAGAAATCCATATTGTGTTTAAAAATATCAATAGGGACCCCATCTGGTCCGCCGGCTTTACTATTTGCATTTTTTTGTAGAGCAGACATTATTTCATCAGGCATAATAGGGGAGTGTGTTACTGGCTCCACTGTGATATAATTATCACTATTACTCTTGATATATTTGACAGCGTCGGGATTAAAAATGCTCTTAAAATTTAATATCCAATCACCTGGGGGGGACAACAGTATCTATTTTTACTGCAGAGTTTTCTCTAAAGAAGCTATGGTCAATTGTTTTCCAAAACAAAGCAGCGTTTCGTGTCTCAGCAGCTTGTATTAATGATTTCCAGGCCTCCTCATGGATCTCTTGTTTCCTATCTTTCAAGGCATTTTTATAACTTTTTCTTAAAGATATGCTCCTTGCGTTGTCTCTTGGCCTAAATTTCAGACCCTTTTTTAATCTCCATTTAGCTTTGAACATGCCTGATTAAACCATCTAGGGTTAAAGTCACTTCCATTCTTTCTCCTTTTAGTAGTTAATTTGCTAGCTATTTCAATTGTAATATTACTAGATGCATTTATTACAGACAGGCTTTTTGAGGTACTATCGGAGCATATGTCTATATCTCTCTGTTTTTGCCCTTTTACATTTTCCATAAAGAAAATATGAATAAACAAATGCGCATTGTATAGTAGTCCCATTATTACCCTGGGACCGAATATTCAAATCCATAGTCTTACCCCTTTTTTGGCGTGTAAGGGTAAGTTCTACAGTCAATATTAGCGGGTGGCGATCGTTTAATAAACTCTCATTAATAAAAAGTGTTTCCAACTAATCCCTGCAATTTGCAGAAACAACAAAATGATCAATATTCGACGATGATCTAGCCCCCACAAAAGTTTGTAGATTTGTTACTCCAACAGTAATAGTAGGGTCCAGGGCAATTAGATTATATTTATAAACTACCTTATTAATTGTCTCCCCATAAGGCTCGTGTGGAAAATGGAAGAGTCGGTCACCAAAACGATCACAATATCCACCGTGTTTACCCACTTCAATGTTGCATTTTTCACATTTGAAATCGCCCGGCCAAACTAATACATAATCCCCTTTTATTTCCTCTAAAAAATGATCAAGATCTTCTTCCATTGACTTAACAACCCTATCTCTTGTTTTGTCGAAGATAATATTATAAAAAATTAATTAAAATAATAGACAATTTCCCCTCCGAAACAAAATAAAGGAATTGATAAAACTCTGATGAGGTTTTGGCCTTCTTTAAAGTTAAAGGAGATTTTTTTTTTTTTTTTAAAGTATATTTTTATTGCAGAAATACAGACAAAACATCGGGAGAATCGACCATCAGTCCATCCCCATACAAGGTACCACATGCTTTTTGGGTTTTACACAGCCCATCAGCCCACATCCCGGAGGCTGGGCGGCGCAAATGCAATGTGCAGCAAGGTCTCCTAGTGTATTACATAAGGACGCCTGGTCAACAATACAATCCTGTTTCCGCATTTTATGTCCCCTCAACAACAACTTCCCCCCCCCCCCCCCCCTAGATGCCCTCTAGAGGGCTCGTGCCTACCTTACGAACCACATTCGAGCTCAGCGGGTCTACAGATCATGATCTCGCCTGTACATCATCACGACGACCCACCCGGTGCTTAATCTGCGCCACCTGCAGTCCAACTCTAACAGGGCAGTTTACTAGCTCCTCAACCCCCCCCCCCCTCCCCCTAACTGCTGCTGATGTGGGTGGTGAGGATGTGTGTTGGACAGAGTGGTAGGTCATCATTAATAAGTAAACGTTCGTGCTTCAAGTCTCCTGGAACTCAGTCTCCGAAAGTCTCTCCTCCATGCCATCTGTCAGATGATCACATAAGGCTTGAACAATTGTCTCCCAGGCCCTAGCTGCCTCCATGCCCTTCTCATTCCCCAATTTGGTGGCCTGCCGCATCCTCAGCACACTCTCGCATTTTGACCACTTCAGCAACTCATTCGTCCATCTCCCCACCCCCGGGCCTTCCTTGGATTTCCAGCGCCACGTGATCTCCCTCTGTGCCAACATAAGCCCCAAATCAATGAACTTGCTCGAGACTTTCGTCTTCGCTGTGTGGGGAAACCATAGTAACAGGCACGCCGCCATGTCAAAGTCCACTTCCCTATCCGTTACCGCGTTCAGAAGGGCGCCCACCTCAGACCAATACGTACCCAGCTTCGGGCAGCCCCACATCATGTGGTCCAGTTCAACCTCCAATGTTAAGCACCTCGGGCATGCCGCGTCTTGCACTTGAAAGTGCCGACGGAGCTTCCCCGGGGTCAGATATGCTCTGTGCAAAAGGAAGAAGTGGATTTGTTGGAACCTAGCATTCCTGCTACCCTTCCATGTCCGAGTCAGAATGTGGCCCCAATCTGCATCCGGGATAGACTTGCCGATACTGTCCTCCCATTTGGTTTTCAGCACCGTGAGCGGTTCCAGCCCATCGGTCAGCATCCGCGATTGGAGACAAGTCACCGCCTTGACCGTACCCGCGGCCATCATCACGTACTGACAGGCCTTTGTCGTAACCGGTTCCAGCAGTCCCACCCTCCAGTATTTCTGCATTGCGGCAGATATCGCCGCATGCAGGAGGTAGTCCCCGTCCGGGAGGCCAAATTGCTCTTGAAGCACCGCAAACGGGGCCAACACTCCCTCCACAAACAGATCACCCACAACATGTAGTCCCAACTCTTCCCAGTCCGCCAGCGGAGACCAATCTCCCCCATGCGGCAGCGCCGTCAGCATCCCTAGAGGGATCTCCGGGGCATACGGTCGCACCGCTCGTGCTCGCTTCAGGCTCCTATTCCAGCAGAGCCGGAGGGTTTTTTCCTCTAAGGTGAGCTCCCCCAGTGCTAATCTCTGTTGCAGAACAATATAGGAGAGGACGTGTCTCTGGATACCCATCCCTCGGAACCGATCCGGACCTCTAAACTCTCTAGCCACATTCTGTGTCAGAATCTGGAGCTGGGCTGCCAGGTAATATAGTTCAAAATCCGGCACTGCCATCCCCCCCTCCAGCTTGGGTCTAGTCATGGTATGCAACGCCACCCTGCGCCTGCCATGCCCCCAGAGGAACCCAATAATCATTGACCGCAGGTCCCGAAAGATCCGCTGCGGAATCCAAATAGGCAGGGTTCTGAAATAATACAGCAATCGGGGGAGCGCCACCATTTTTAACAGTGCCACTCGTCCCTGCACAGACAAAGGGAGAGATGACCAGAAGGACATGCAGCCGCGTAATCCCCTGATACACCGCCCTATATTACCCTCTAGTAAGCTCGCCGCATCATGATAGATCCGTACCCCCAGGTACGTAAAGCACCTGTCCGCCCATAGCACGTTCACTGCGAGAGGGGGGCGCTGAACACCCGCTTGCAGCGGGAAAACGCAGGTTTTATCCCAGTTCACTTTAAGTCCCGACAATTTGCCGAAGGAGGAGAGCAATCCCACGGCTCCACTCAAAGCCATCTCCGTGTCCTCCAAATACAGCAACAGGTCGTCAGCATACAACGAGATGTGATGAATACTTACGCCGCAGCGGACTCCCCTAAAGGCGTCCCCCGCCCTGGCCCGCGCCGCCAGCGGTTCCATCGCGAGAGCAAACAGAAGGGGAGAGAGCGAGCAGCCCTGCCTGGTCCCTCTGCGTACCGGATAAGCGGGCGATACGAGCGACCCCACTCTCACCCTAGCTGTGGCCAATGAATAGAGAACTTTCGTCCAGCGCGCGAACCCCTCACCGAGTCCGAACCTCTCTAGCACACTATCTAGGTAACACCACTCAAGGCTGTCAAAAGCCTTCTCAATATCCACCGACAAAACAGCCGACGTGCCGTCCGAGCCTAGGGCACCCTGCAGTATACGGATCAATCGACGTGTGTTAATGGCCGTGTTCCTAGTAGGAATGAACCCCGCTTGATCATCGTGCACTAACGCAGTCATGTGAGGGAAAGTTAAAGGAGATGTTATCGAAACTAGCACTGCTAAGCCACCTTTGGCTCTCCCCATTCTTGATGGAGTGGCATTTGTGCACACAGTTTGAAAACCATCAATAAAAAATAGCTCTGTCTGCCAGGTTTCCTGTATTAGGATTAAGGAACATCCCTCTAGAGTTTTTAGCCATATTTCATTGTTAATTTTGTTTTTTATCCCTGCAATATTCCAGGTCCTAATACAAAAAGACTCCTCAGATCGTTTTATAAAGGAATCAATGTCTGACAGTGTACAGGAACCACTATCCAACTGATTGCAAGTTAGGAGGGGTTCATTGTTGTGTGGTGTAATGGTTCGGTCCCACAGTCTCTCACTTCAGGTAATGGGGTTGGCTTCAGCTTAGGGGAATTCTTGGCTCTACTCCTCCAAACATGCTAGATACACTTAGGTACATCTAGTGAGGGTTGCATCGTAGGAGTACGCATTATTATTGTCATGTATGTATATGCTTGCATATATCTATTATTTTAGCACTATGGTAGAAATCTACCATCTAATTACTCTGTTGGTGCTTAATATCGTTCATATCTGTTACAGTCCTATGGTAGTTTCAGCACACCTATTTTACACAAGAATAACGCTGGTTCAATAAATGGTTTTGGAAAACGTCCCAACCATGTATTCTGTGTATCTCTCTGAGACTAAGGTAGCACGAGTGACTGAGCGAAAAATACAGTACTGTCTCCATGATCCCTGAAGGGACATAGTTGTCATGTTCGATAGTTGCCAAGAACTATTCTCTCCTTGCTAAGAGGAGTTAACAGTGGCACTGTGAGCTAGCTAGGTATACAGGTGAACATACCCAGTGGGGGTGCCTGGAATCAGTCTGGACACCAATCCCACAGTCTATGTTGTCTAAACGTGCAGATCCTATAGAGGTTTATAGGAACTACACGACAGGACCAACTCCCCTCTCCACACCTGGACTCTCTTCAAGACATCTTAGCACTAGGTAGGCTTGAGAGAGATTGACTGGGTTGAAGAAATGCTTCAGAGACAGTTCAGAAGAGGTTCAAGACACTGTGTGACTCCTTTGTGTTTTGAGACCTGTGGGTGAACCTCAAGAGTGGCTGCTAACCTCTCCCTTGTTTATGTCTAACTCCTAATTAAGACTGATACATATTCCCACCTGCTTTCTGAGGACCCAGACTAAGTTTGACTTCGGCCATGTGTGGCCCAGTGTCCAGGAGGCAGGGTTGGTTATCTTCCATCTGGAGTCATAGGCGATCGAGGTGAACTAGAGAGTGGGGAAGCTTAGGCCATGGAGTCTGCAGAGGGCGAACCATTGATCTGCTGGGTACCAGTGGCACCTCATTAGGGTGCAGAGTACATATGTGTGAGTGTGTAAGAGTGTGCCGTACAGACTTACTGATACCTGTTGCACCACGGAGTGGTGCGGAATGAGTGTGTGTGTGGGCCGCCTGTGATTCACGGCACTGGCTGGCAGTGCCGCATTATACGATGATTGTTGTCAAAAGCACAATACCTTTTGAATTTGGAGTTTTCTCTGTGACTCCGGCCGGTGGTGCTGCTAAAAAGTGTTCTATTTTCGTATATGTGAATAATTTTGATATTGCACACCTCATAAGGGTGCGCTCTCTCAATTGGGGGTGGGGGTGGGGGTTAGATTAGGAATTGTCCACCCCTGCTGTGTGCATGCTGCTGCTTTCCAACATTGTTGCTACCAAGCAAGAGAAGCCCAGTCTAATGCTGATGCGGAAGCCCTCCCGCCTCAAGGCGTCAACGTTGAAGATGAACAGCTGCTTTAAATCAGACCAGGAGGTTGCAACTGCCAGAGCCAAGCACCTGACTGGTGTAGGAGGCCACAAATGCTTGCTGTGTAGGCCTTCCAGACAGTGGTCTGTATATCGAGTATAGCTGCTGCAGCAGTCCCACCGTATTGAAGCTGCAGCTGCTGAGTAAGTTCAAAGAAAACTCCCACTAATGCCGTAAGCATTGCACCTTCACTGAGCAGGTAAAGACGAACTTAGTCGGGACAAGGCTAAAACACTGAAGGCCCTGCGGTAACCCTGCCATAACAACACTAGACATTTGCCCCTGTGATTTTTGTGGCATGAACTGTTGAACTGATTCACACATTAGCAAGAGGAGAAGAGTGTTCCAGAGTGAACTGCATCTGTGCCTAAGCAGTGCGTATTGGAGAACTTCATTCAAGTCACCATAAACATTAAACAAATTCCTAGTACTAGGGGAGGCCACTGTAGAATCACAGAGGGGTTTCCTGTGCCTATATCCCAATAGAACTATGTAATATTTTGTTTTGCTGTGAAATTAACATACTTTCTTTTAATTTGGATAATCAACGGGCTAGACAATATGTCATCGTGTCTGTTGGTTGACAGTTGAATTCTGAGCTCATGTCTCACACATTACACCTCTTGGAAGCCTTTTACTTCTCGTCTTTAACACCCTGAGAGTCAAGTGTGGAAAGGATGTAATGGGCTAGTTTGCAGAGCCATAGTAGGACAGGCCCACAGGACACCAGTAGCATATTCCCTCACCACCACCGTTGTCACCCAGTAGCGCCACTCAGCCATGCCTCCCGGACAGGGTCTGACAATAAACGCTTGGATATAGGGCTGATAATGCTCCGATAGCTGTGACATTGGAAAGAGTAAACAGTCTGTAATGTATCCTAATCATTGCTGGAGCCAGTGCATGACTGACTGCTGGATTTTCAGGGTGGGATGCAAGCAACCTGGTTTGCTCATATATTCCAGTGGCTGGTTTCACTGCAAAGACATCCCACTCAAGATATGGATCCTCAGTGGAAAGCCTCGTTTGAGGTCCTGGTGACAAGGAATTGTCTCTCGTTATTCATAGTGGAACACTAACAAGAGCCATAGAACTTTCTCAGCTTCCAATAGGAATACTGCTTACACACTGTCGCCCCCACCCACCTGCCACATGCATATTTGGGATGTATGACGTTACAACGCATACTTTTACAACGCCTACCTTTACATCGCAAGTTTTACAACGCATACCATTACAACGCATAATGCTTTTAGGCGCTGGATAGTGAATAGTTTAATTTACTATTCCAACTCCAGTCCCCGTGGATAGTAGGGAAGGTGTTGGATAGTACATTAAACCTATTCCCTATCCTAGAGCGCCCCCCAGCGCTATGCGTTGTAATGGTTTGCGTTGTAAAAGTTGCCGTGTAATGGTAGTTCGTTGTAAAAGTTTCGTTGTAAAGGGTGTATACCGCATATTTGTAAACTTCATATGCTGCAGATGAAAGCCACTAGATGCAGTAGACAGCCTTCAGGGTATATTACACCAGTCTAAAAGATCTGCACTAACTCCCGATGGGTTACCAAAGGAACTTGGGACATCGGTGATTCAAATACAGAGCTCTGTGCATGAGCTGACACCCATACCTCACAGGAGGCAACAGTCCTGGAGTCTCTTTTTCAATCAGATGTAGATCAGCAATCAGCCTATCAATAGATAACAGAGATTTGCACACACGAGGGTTGAACCTATGAAAAAAAGTTCTCCCTCAAAAGGAAATGATCCAGTACCTCATTGCTTTCCAAAAAGATCCTTAAAGGATCCCATTTAAAAGCGCTGTTCAGGAATAATAACCCCTCCGAAGGCTGCTGGAGGGTTAACACAACATGGTGCTAGAAGAGGTAATCGCCATCATAAGAGAGTATGTAGGGCCTAGATGTATCAAGCCTTTTGCGATTCGTTATGGCCGAAATTCACAGAATTTCGGCCTTAACGAATCGCAAACGGACATTTTGCATCTTTTGGGATGTATGAGAAATTAGCAAAATAAGGAATCGCAATTTTGCGATTCCTTAAATGCCATGTATGAAGCTTTTTCAAATTGCGAATTCTGGTTGAGAAATCGCAAATTAACACCAATTTGAGGTTGGTGTTAATTTGCGAATTCCTTTCAAAAGTCACAGTTGAGCAATTTTGAAGGTGGCATGTGACACACATACATGCCCATAGGGGTAGGCTGACAAAATATCGAAAATAAAATATCGATATGCAATAATATCGATGTTTTAATATCGATGGTATAGTATATCGATGTGCCATAATATCGACAGACAGAATATCGAGATTAAGGTATGTATGTTAGTAATATCGAAATTTTGTTGTTTAGTGTTATGTATTTTATTTTGTTGTTTATATGTTTGCTAAATATGTTTAGAAATGTATGTTTGAAAATTAGTAATTTTGTTAACATTTTGCGTTTTAGTATTACAGCGGGTTGTGGGTTTATAGGGGAATAGGGTGGGAAGTAATTTAATAATAATTAATTAATTAATATATGTTTGTAAATATTTTTTATTATTAATTAATTGGTAATTAATTAATATTAATTAGTTAATTAATTAATATAATTTTGTACATATTTTTTATTAATAATTAATTGGTAATTAATTAATATTAATTAGTTAATTAATTAATATAATTTTGGACATATTTTTAATTAATAATTAATTGGTAATTAATTAATATTAATTAGTAAATTAAATTAATTATAGCTAATGTGCTAATATATTTACTTTAGTGTTATTGTTAATTAATAATTAATTGGTAATTAAATAATGTTAATTAATTTTGGGTAAAGGAGTATTTTTAGGGTTCAGGGTCAGTTTTCAGTTTTTGGGTAAAGGGGTATTTTTAGGGTTCAGGGTCAGTTTTCAGTTCTTGGGTAAAGGGGTATTTTTTGGGTTCAGGGTCAGTTTTCAGTTCTTGGGTAAAGGGGTATTTTTAGGGTTCAGGGTCAGTTTTCAGTTCTTGGGTAAAAGGGTATTTTTAGGGTTCAGGGTCAGTTTTCAGTTCTTGGGTAAAGGGGTATTTTTAGGGTTCAGGGTCAGTTTTCAGTTCTTGGGTAAAAGGGTATTTTTAGGGTTCAGGGTCAGTTTTCAGTTCTTGGGTAAAGGGGTATTTTTAGGGTTCAGGGTCAGTTTTCAGTTCTTGGGTAAAGGGGTATTTTTAGGGTTCAGGGTCAGTTTTCAGTTTTTGGGTAAAGGGGTATTTTTAGGGTTCAGGGTCAGTTTTCAGTTTTTGGGTAAAGGGGTATTTTTAGTGTTCAGGGTCAGTTTTGGGTTTTTGGGGTACAGGGGTATTTTTAGGGTTCAGGGTCAGTTTTCAGTTCTTCGGTAAAAGGGTATTTTTAGGGTTCAGGGTCAGTTTTCAGTTTTTGGGTAAAGGGGTATTTTTAGGGTTCAGGGTCAGTTTTGGGGTACAGGGGTATTTTTAGGGTTCAGGGTCAGTTTTGGGTTTTTGGGGTACAGGCGTACAGGGTAAAAATAAAATAATTTTAAATTTATTTTAAATCAATTAAATGAAATAAAAAAAAAATTACATTAAATTATTACGTTTTTAATTTATTTTAAATGTATATGTATTACTTTTAATTTTTTAATTATGTTATAATGTTTTTATTTAATATTTGTTAAATGATGTTTTTTTAAATTATTTTTACATTATTATTAATACATTTAAAAAAACGATATTTTTAAATTTTCGATATTTTTGTACTACGATATTTTTTTTCTCGATATTTTCGTACTTACCATTATGTAGATATAATGTCGATATTTTTGACTTCGATATTTTTGTCTCGATATTTTTGTAGGTCGATTTTCTGTCTCTCGATATTTTGTCAGACATTCGCCCATAGGGCATGTATGTGCGCCATATGCACACACATGTAAGTTTCAGGGGTGCAGCAGTGTGTCCATGAGACACCCCTGCACCCTTGAAATAATTCTCAAATTGCGATTAGCAAATTGCGAATTCGCAATTTGAGAATTATTTCGCAATCATTCCTATGGGCCTCCTGGCCCATAGGAATGAATGGGAAATTATTCCTTATTTGCGAATTCGCAACTTGCGAATTCGCAAATAAAGAATAATAAGGAATCGCAAAGAAATAGCGATTTTAAACATACATCCCATTTTGCGATTTCTAAATAGCGATTCGGTAAAAATCGCTATTGAGAAATCGCAAATAGGAACGATGATACATCTAGGCCTAGATGGTTGAATATTCTACGGAAAACATTTATTCTCAAGCATAATGAGTGGTTATTGGGCCATTTGCAATAACAGAAGGCAAGAACGGAATGCCAACTCTAGCAGCTCTGGGTAGAAAGCTGGAAATAATGTATTTTGGCAGCTCAATGTCCCTTGAACTGATCTGGAAAGGTTTCAGCACGCCCACAATTGAGAAGCTCCCCACATATGTACCAGAAGCACGACAAATTAAGCAGATGCTGAGCTCAGTTGGCCATCATACAAATATATTTAGTCAGCAACAGCATGGAATGGCTGAGAGCAGCGTACAAGAGGATGGAAAATATAAAAACAGTCTCGATACTTTGAAGTAGTATTTTCTGTATTGCATGTTTATGCTCTGATTAGTTGATTCCTCAGTCGATTTGCTCAAAGTTGACTAAAGCAGTAGTGGCCCTCATAAACAGCAGTTTCCTGGCCTCTATTGCCTGCCTCCATGAACACTTGTTGTCTATTAAAATTCCAAGATAGGGATACGTGTTAGTGGTCTCCAACTTGGTTTTTTCAATAAAAATGTCCCTCATTTTCTTGCAACTTGGGCCAGATGACATGACAAAGGTTTTTTAATATTTATCCTTAAATCTAAATTAGCCATGTAGCCATGATACCTATTAAGAGCACGTTGGAGCTCCAGGGGGATTTGTGCTAAAATCACGGCATCGTCCGCATTGAGTAGGGCAGGTATTGGGCGTTTTTTTAAACATGGTAAGTCCTGGCACCCCTCCAACAAGACCTGTTCAAGTCCATTTGTGTAGAATTTAAAAAGGAAGGGTGCCGGGATGCAGCCCTGCCTTACCCCTCTCTCCACTCTAAGGGAGGCCGTGAGTTTCCCTCCTGGACCAAACCTAACCCTTGCCGTAGCATTTGAGTACAGTTCTCGCAGAAAATTTATCAAGGGGGTTTCTATTCCCATCTTAGTTAAAATAATCCATACTTTTGCTCTATAGTCATCATTGGCAGGCTGTAGCTGTTTTGCCTGATTCCCCGTTATTGATTATGCAGCAGGAGGTTAAGCAAACGCTGCTATTTTGCTTATTTCTCGTTGTGAAATCAGACACTACCTACTTCTGAATAAAGAACCTGATCTAGAGTTGGGCTGCAATAGAAGTCTTTCCAATTTGTAAATGTGCCAAATCTGGCGGAAAATCCCCATAAGGATTTCTTTTTTGGAGAACAAGGATAAGCTGATGGGGGACTGTCCTTCAGTGGATTCTCCTTGGGCTTCAACCAGATTTTGTGTTTCCATTACCACTGAAATGTAGATCAGGTCAGTGGTCCTAAACAACCCTGGGGTTTACCTAATAAATGTTTTCTTGACGACAGAACTGTGCGTGTTTTAGGATGAGAGTGTAAGATTCAAATCACCTAAGGTTTCTTCTAACATCTCTTTTGCTTTCCTTCTTAGACGGATATCACCAAGTGTGTTGTGAACACAGACCCGAGCCTGCACTCCCACTGGCTGATCTCCGCGGTGTGCAGCTTCGGACGCATCCTCAAGACCATGTTCTTTTTCGTGCTGCGTGAGAGGTGAGCTGGAACCCCCGTTCCTCTGGAGCTGGTCAGCTATGATCTGCACAGGAGCCTACTGTGCATTTAAAGACATTACCTTCCTTCACCTGTAAGAGAGTCTCTGATGGGGTTTCCGACTTGCTACTGTCCGTCTAGATGAGGCCCAAGACCTCTCCTCTCCGAACAATGCTGGGAAACATCAGAAACAATGTAATAATTAAGTGATCCCACAGCAGTAGGGATGACCAGATCTGCTTCAATCTTGGACATGATCCTCAATGTGTTATGACCCCAGGATATCGACTAGCAAAACATTGGATTGGTGAATAACTTTGGGCCACAGGTCATAAGTGGAGTTTACAAACTGACTAGGAAACGTGATTTTGCTTCAAAGACAACGATATATGAAAAAGATTCAACATTCCCATATTCTCTTGAGTGATCAATTAAGCCTTTGGACTGTGAATGAGATCACTGGTGGGACGGGCTACTTCATTGGGAATATTGATCGCTTCATTGCTGATTGAGGCCTGGGAGGAGGTTATTAGACTGGTCCCTGGTTTGGGATTGGCTACTAGTTTTGGATGCTCCCAACATAAAAACAGATGATTGGTTCAGAGGCAGGAAGTTCTTGATCGAGTCATCTTCTGCATTGCCTAGTAACTATGATGGTGACGTCATCAGAAAGCATTGGCACAATTGTAAACTCACTGCTGATCGTTTAACTAGGTGGTGATTGACCTATGGATGCGCGCTCTAAAGAGTGACAATCATTCAACATTGTTAAGACACAGTTTCACCAGGTCATGGAAAGAGAAAGCTGTGAAAGGATAGGGGCTGAATGGCACAGCCACACTGCAGCAGCTAGTGTATCCAGCTCTACCAACGTACTGGCTCCAGCAACATTCGAAGCCTAGATTATTGTTTGAAAGAGCACTACCATCTGTCTGTTTTCTAAATTCATTTTCTTGTAATAAAAAAAATTGTAAAAACACGGCTCAACTATTTATCTTAAATTTTTTACCCATTTATGACAGAAAAGAAACAGGATTTGTCAGCAGAAATAAACACCAAGCTCATCTAGTCTCCGTTTCCAGATGGCTTTTGACACACAGACCATAACTAGTCTCAGGCATTACCTTTGTTTACCCAGTCTCTGATAGTATTAGGAGAGGTGAGAAACCCTAAAGATATGATTCAGATAACATTGTGCTAAAATCCATACACCATGGAATATGTAAGGTTAGTGGCTTTTGCACTGTATACGATGAGCCTTTACTATTTATTTATTTAACTATTTTATGCGGCGCACCTGCCACACAAACAGCATTAGGGCGCATTGACCATGCAGCCGCTTTTTGAAGTCTTGTGAGTTTCTGCACGTTTCTGTGTGTTGCATCGCAGACTAGAGTCTGATACAACTGGTGATGTGTAGGGTCTTGTGTTCTGATAGGTCGCAGACAACAATGTTCAGAGAGTAGGGCTACGATTTCTGCTGAGTGAAAGGTTTTACCGCAAAACTGGGGTGACCAGATCTTGAAAACAAAAAGCACGGACACTCTAAGAACCTATATGCAGGACTACCATTTTGCGTTCACCGAAGGCCACTGAAGAACTCAATTTGTATCTCTCGCACACACATACACACAGGCACACATAGACAATTAACCCCTTCCAGGCTGATGACGAGCTGAGCTCATCATGAGTGTAACCTGCCGTGCGCTCATGACGAGCTGAGCTCGTCATGTAACGCGGTAATTTTAAAATTGCCGCGTACAGCGGGAAAAGCCGCCGCAGCGATGTGGTTAAGAACTAAGGAAAATCAAATGCAACTATTACATGCAGTATGGCTGAGTTATCTAAATTCCTTTCTGCTCGGGACTGCAAACTAAGGGCCTCATTTATGGGGAATTGCCGCTGGGCTGTGCCACTAGTCTTGCAGCCTGCTTTTCACCAATGTGAAAGGGCTGGAATGCATCGTATTTATGATATATGGTGCATTCCCGTCCTTTCCCCCTGCGCTGGCGTACAATTGGCTGCCTAGCGCCAACACAGGCACCCTTGCACCATGGTGCAAGGTTGCCTATGTTGCATGCAGGATTGTTTTTGTGCGGGAAGGGGCAACTTCTGCATGATAACAATTTTGAGAGACGATTTCCTCCTTCAAGCACACATGGAAAGAAGAACAAGCATTTACAATGCAACGGTTTCGCCTTTGGAAAAGTTAGAGCTATTGGCAATGTAAAGGACAATGCCATTTATTTATCTGTTTTCAAAACCAACACATAAATACAAATGTTGTCATTTACAATGCCAATAGCTCAAACTTTTCCAAAGGCGAAACCGTTGCATTGTAAATGCTTGTTTACTTTGCGTGCTTATTTCTCAATGCATTTCTGTAATGCTTTCTTAGTGAAAATGTTCAATAAAATGTTAATATAAAAAAAATCTTTGACTCCATCACAATTAGGAATTACAAAAAATGTGCTCCATTTTTGCTTTCTTAACTGCTGAATTAATACTATTCATTTATAGCTATTGACATTTTGTTGGGTGTTTACATCCTACAGCCTTTCCGTTCACACTCCATTTCTCCTGCATGACCGTCATAAAATTCACTTTTTCTTTCTCTGACTGCAAACAGAGGAGTTTGTAAACATGAATCACCACGTAAAAAACAGACAGCAATTTGTCAAAAGACATAGCCTGGCATTTGACCAGTATTTGAAGGGCAGCAAATGTGACAAAATAATTACAAAATGAAGATATAAGAGGTATCTTTATTGCTTTGACTTTCACGACCCACCAACAATTGGCTTGTAGACTACAATTTGGGAAACATTGGTCTAGAACATAAGGTGTTAAATAATACAACTGTTGATGACTAGGATTGCAAACTATTTTCTCAGATGGTCCACTCTCCAAACCGCGCGGGGGACACACAAGTTGTGAAGATAGTGATGGCCTCCCAGGTTTAATTATGTAACTAGGAACATTGCCTCTTGAAATACCCAAGTGGAAGCTGCACACCCTAAATGCAAGTGTTAACATTCACCTTGGAGGGTAAGAAACCTAGATTTAAACCATTGAAGCTGCACGCAGACACTAGTGCAGGGGGTTGAGGTAGCCGGACATGTGTCTCTATTAGCTTGGGCACCACCTGTCGCAGTTAATGTATTTACTGGTAAGCAACGACGAACAACCAATGTGGGTGGCTATGGAGCGTACTACAGTCCAGGACTGGGACTCCCATAATGACACCACAACATTAAGTTCTGGCTTGACTACCATGAAGGCAATGTGGCAGTCTTGGAGAGACTCACAAACTTTTTGCATTATATATCTATCTGGATGCAGTGACAGAGCAAAATACCAGTGGGGGGGAGGCACACTCAGTTAAGCATAGGTTTTCAACCTGAGTGTGTTCAAGCCGCGCCTAATTACACATCGGCCACACCCCTTTGAAAGACCCACCCCAATTTTTTCCTCATGCAAAAAAATTACAAACATGAAATCTTTTTTTTCAACAAAAAAAAAATCACTTGTTTTATTTCTAACGTTTAAAAAAACAGAAGAGCACAACATTTCAACACTATTAAACTCTCAATCAATGAGGGAATCGTGTTAAATGTGGTCACTTGCTTGACTTGGGGTTTCATGGATACTCAACGATCAAAATGTACATAGAGGAAAGGGGAGAGCAAATGACAAAGAACCATAATTTTTTAAATTTCGAATAATCACACTGACGTACCTACCGGACACAAGTTTCAGGTTACAGTTTAATAAAAACCCGTCTAGCCATGCACTGCAATTCTCGAAGATGGGGCTACAACAAGGGCGGGGGTACATATTAAAAGGAGCGAGGACTTTAGCACTGGTGCTGAATAGCCTCGGGTTATCTAGCTTCGAAAGACAGGTAAATATGACAGACTCAACGAATGTCCTTACCTCGGCGCCGCAGCTCCGAATGAGAAGCCCCCTCCACCTGAGGAGGTGCCTCCTGTGGTGGCCCCCAGGGTGGCGGTACCGGCCCCGAACGAGAAGCCGGTGGCCATTCTCCTGAATCAGCCCACGTACCACGCTGGGCAATCCAGGCTCATACGGCCCACGAAAAGAAAGGGGCAGCTAATGACTAGTCGTAGTGCCACGGCGAGTTTACATCGTTGCCCCACGATCTAGAGAGGGGAGGGCTCGCTCCAGGCTTTAAGACGGCTGGGAAAAAAGAGAACCGCGCGCTCAACGACTGCGCACAATCACATCAACGAGATGGCTCCAAGAACAGTGCACAGCTTCGCGCAAAGCATGACGGGCTCAAGTCGGGCCAGTGACAGCGAGGACGCCACGCCTACGAAAACTCGTGTTCGGGCCTCCCACTTGACGCAGCGAATAGGCGAGAGAGCAACGCAAGTCAAAGGAAAGTGAAAGTATAAAGTAAGAGGTCAGAGTACTATAGGAGTTAAGGAAACACTTTTAAATGGTGATGCGTCTGGAAAGGAGACGTCCTCATTTTGATTGGTTATCTGACCAGTTATTAATGCACCGTTCGGTCGTTATCTATCGTTTTCACAAGGCTGTCAGACTTTAAGACGCTCTTGGTACGCCGGTAATGACAGGCAAGCTGGTAAGTTTCTACCAAAGTTTAATTACAGTAAAATTGACTCACGTTTAGAGAGCGAGCCGGTCTGAGCAAAAGACCTCCTGCAACTGCCATAGGTAGAACGTTGCACTGACAATTCCTCATAATGAACGTGGTACGTGGAAGCATGAATATACAAGTCAGGTCCCGGGCCGCGCTGTGATTGGCTGACGTCACGGGGGTGTCCCGGCCGGCAGCCAATCACAGCGCGGCCCTGGAATGACGTCACGGGGGTGTCCCGGGCCGGCAGCCAATCGCAGCGCGGCCCGGGACAAAGGGGCGGGGCTTAAAAAAAGCACCAGAAACGCCCCCGAATCGCGTTTTCGAGAGAAAACGCGATTGACAGCCTCTGCCTCCCAATGGCTAGCCTCCATTTATGGAGCTAGCCAATGATAGGCAGAGGCGGGTCATCACCCCAGATAGGAATCAAGAGGTTTTGCTAGCGCATGCGTACTTCGTACGCATGGCTAAGGCAAAACCTAAAAACGAGGAGAAATAAAAATATTCCTCCTCAGAGCGCTTGCTCTGGGGAGGTGTAAGGTTTGGCACTGCCCCAGATGTACTTGATTAAGTAAATCTCGGGCAGCATCAGAATCCATTGGTGAAATGTAAAAATGTAAATTGATACTTGTATAGCGCACTACTCACCCGCAAGGGTCTCAAGGCGCTTGTACGAATACCGCTGTGGAACCCATCCTGGCTTTCCCTGTGAGGTGTCCACTCCTGGGCACCCCCAAGGTGGAGGCCAGGCATCCTTAGCGTTGTGGGGGCCGTTGTGGAGATTAAGCAAGCTATTGCCCAGAGTTGCAGCGTGGGACTCCATGATTGGAATAGGCACCGAGGCGAGAATTATCAGGTCCGTGGAATTTTGAGCCCAAGACCCGCCGAGGCAGGGAATTGAACCCTGGTCCTGGGCTAGACCTCTGCATCAGGGTCTGCCGCTCTAACCATTGAGCCACACTTCTCCACTTGGTGCTGCATTGGGAAAACCCACCGCAACGCCCATGGAACGCCTATCTGCCGCAGAGTTAGGCACTGCAGCAACCTGCGCTGCCTTGCCTTACCCCATATCTATGAGGCCATGCAAAGTCACACAAAGTGGATTTCTGTGGGCTCACAGATATGGGGGCATATTTACTAGTAAATGACTCAAATGCAGTGCTTCAAGTCATCTTGCTGCACCGAGCTGCATCAATAGGAAAGTGCAGGGATGCATCGTATTTACAGCAATACGTTACACCCCTGTGCTTTCCTCTTCACTAACGCACAATTGGCTGCCTAGCGCCAACATAGACACCTTTGCACCATGGTGTAAGGGTACCTTCATTGCAAGGATGATTGTTTTTGTGTAGGAAGGGACACTTTCTGGAGCATCACAAAGGTCACGCTCCTGCAGCGTAAAAGTACCGCAGGGGCATTGTAAATATGCCCCTTGGGTTAAGAGGTTTGCACCCCCAGAACCTCAGAAAAAGTGATGCTTTGGCAGTGCAAGCCTCTCATAAATAAGCCCCCTAACTCTGCACTGGAACACTTGAAAGGTGTTTGCTGTGTTAGTTAACATTCTCTGAAAACAGCCATATACTACATCTACTGAAAGTTGCTGGGGCTGATGCTGAAAACCGGGCCTGTCCTGTCACATCCAGAAGGCCTGGCCCCCTCCAGGAAACTTCATAAATTGCATTTGTATCCCCTACTCTGATAGATGTGCTGAGAAGATGGCGGTAGCCTGAGCTATGTTAAATGTGTGTGCTTTGTTCCATAGAACGTCTCGTTTGTGCTTGAAAATCAGATATCTCCATAGTGGTCAGTGTGGTTTGTGTGTCCCGGTACTTGTTGAACTGAAACGGAATAGGTGCACGAGTAATGTTTTGTCAAAATAGTTATGGCGTGATGTATTGGAGAAGTAAGTAGCACACAGTAACCACCTGCATGGTCTGTTGCAGATGTGTAAAATGTTGTCTATGATGTGTTCTCAAGCTTTAAGCTTGGGAGAGAATTCATGGGTTATGTTGTATTTCTGGTGGCGTAATTTGATAGCTGGTGCTTTGTGGATACAATACAATATCCCAATATGTTATACTAGTGCTGTGCTGAGAGTATGCAAGATGTTTTGTCTGTGTTTTTGCTGCGGTGTCTCCTGGTGACAAGTGTTGTTGGACACCAGGAAAGCCAAATATCTATGTGAAGTATTTGGGTGTACTATCATTTTTCAATGTGCATATAACATTTATTTTACTTCTACTTATTATCGTTTTTCTATTTTTCCCCTTCTGCATTCATTCTCAGTCATACCTTATCATACCTTATTATTGAGAGTCTACTTGAAGGGGCAGGGTGGTAGCATGACAATTTTAACAGATCTCACATTCCCAGTCTGTAGAAAGCAGCACAGGGGTGTCCACAGTATGCCAGAATGACCATCAGAAATGACTGCGGTTGCCACTTTTTGCCAGGTCGACCAGTATACCAGTAAAGGCTGCCAGTGGAAGATGTGTGATGCAGCAGCCAGGGTGCCTGACTCCGGACCACAGGGTTCACAGTTCGATCTCCAGCTCCGGCGGAGGGTTAGCCCAGCTCCATGTGACTCTGGGCAATAGCTTGCTTAATCTTACCGACGGCCCCCAGACACCAGGACACCTCTCCGGAGGTAGGTGTGTGCTTTACAAATGCTGGCATTTACATTTATGATGGTTAGTTCCACACTTTGCTAAGGTAGATCACCTTGTTGCCAGAACTCACACAAACCTAGACTGCCCACTCCATTTTAAAGAGGACCACCATGACTGTAATATCTGCAATATGCCAAGGAAGGTCATTGTATGTCAGGGATACCATAACACCACAAATACCTAAATTGTGTCATGAGGAACTACCTGACATCAGAGCCATCATAATAGTCAAACTATACCAAGGTAAGCCATCTTATGCCATGGTCACCAAAATGTCCACAATATGCTACACTGCCTAGAATGGACACAATATGCAAAATATACCCAGGTCCTCTAAATCCTTAGATTTGCATTATCATGACCTAGGTAAGAAAGGTCCTGATAATGCAAGACATTAGAACTGTAGGCATATCTTACACCATGGCCATCAAAATGCCTAGAGTGTCCGTCTCATACTACAGGTATCACCAACTTATCTGTCTCCCTGTTTCATTCTCCTTCCCACATCTGGTTTTCTCACCTCCATTTCCTGCGACCCAAATTCTCCCAATTTCTCTCTATCCTTAATATTTATCTCTCTTGTATCTGTTTTCATCTAACTGCCCACAAAACCACTGATCCTCTTTTTCCGATTTTCATATCCTCATAAGCTTTTCTCTCTTCCCTTTTCTTATTCCCAGGCCAGTATCATCACCAATCTCCTCCGCTTGTAAACGTTTCTCTACAATCTGGTCTTAATCCATCCTTTTTGCCTTCTTCATTCCTTACTTTTACAGCAGACATTTTGTTATTCTCCCTTTTCTTTTATTTCTTCTTTTGCATTTTGCGTATTTTGTTTCTACTTTCTATTTTTTCATTTAATAGCCATCTTTCTTTCTATATTTATTTTTTAAAATTCGAAATTACTTTACATGTTCTTGTTTTTCCTTTGCTTTCATTCTTGTTTCTAATGTGAGCTAATTTTTTCCTACTTGCATTTCTTGCCTCATTTTTGCCTCAAACTTTTTATCTTCCTGCCACCATTTTGGTTTTCAACATCCTTTCTTTGTTTGGCTCCCACTTCCTTTGCTGCTTCTTCCCTTCTCCATCCTGTTTCTAATTCTTGTTTACTTCTGCTTCCTTTATCTGTTTTGTTTGCTTAATTTCACTTTTGTATTTTTCTTTATTCCACAGAATCCAGTGCCTTTAGACTCTGACAGGTGATTTGTAGTGCTCTATAAATCCTTGATTGATTGAGCCTTTATTTCTTTCAACCTTCCACTTTCTATTCATCTCTTGTCTTCTTTCGATGCATTCACTATCCCTCTTGAATATTGCTGTTCTATTTCCTTATCCAATTTGTCTGTCTTAGATTTGTCTGTCATTTCTTACCCTTTTCTTCCTATCCTTCATTTCCCTTTGTCCCGATCTTTGTCTTCCTCTTACTTTGTATTTCTGTCTCATTGCTCGTCTTTTCCTTAACATTTACACATTTTTTTTTCTTCTGTCACTGTGTTCTGCACCTCGGCACCCATCCATAGGCTCTGTCAAGCTATCCTTCTATTTCTTTTTTTTTTTAAATATCTTTTTATTGGGTTTTTAAAGTAAATGGGAAAGCTGGAACCCATACTTCTGAAGTATCTGACTCGATGGTTCTTGCAAAAACAACAGTTGATGGACAGAATGCAGAACAATGTCATACATTCACCCCAGTACAGAGATCTGGGCCTAAATCCATCCTTTTTTTGCTCACCACACCACCCCAGTTCAGACATGGCCATATGCAAATCAGCCTTGACCCTGTGCCTCATGGGAACAGTCCAGCCCGAACTGCCAAGCCATGTCTTCCCTGGACCGGAATCAAGCATCCTAGGACCAGTTTCTGGCTATCAGCCGTCACCAGCCAGGATAGCTGACTCCAGTGGCGTGGAGAGCACGGGACTCGCGTCTGAGCATACCTGTCCCACTCGGGGTGACTAATGCAAAAACAACAGTTGATGGACAGAATGCAGAACAATGTCATTCTTTTTAAGCAGAGGTAGAGAGAAAGACCCGTTCAAAATATCTAGGCTTTAATATTCTAAATTTCCAAGTAACAATCCACGTTCAGAGCCACGATCAAGTTAGTTCGTTTAATTCAAATTTTGAAACTGATTAATATTCACCACTCAAAGCATAATGGTGGAAAAAACACAAAGTAAACAGAATGAAGCTGAATCTCCTAAACTAAACTGATTAAGTTGGTATAGCAAAAAGAAAACAACTAATGTGATTACCGCTACATAGGTCATCAAAAGACAAAAGTGCACTTTGGATTGCATTAAAGTCTTAAGCAAACGCCCTACAAATCCCTAACGATCCCTAGGCTACCTTAAGATGGGAATCCTGATCTAGAATAAGTTTAGTAAAGGTGGGAAAGAAAGGTGTCAGCCGTTAGAGCCTTCCAAAGAATTGACTCCAACCAGGATCTAGTAGCATGAAGCCACCAAGTTTAAGATGAGGTCTATACCTCAAGGAGCCTTAAAGTAGAGTGTCAACTGTCCCTAACTACATTACAACATAAGCAATTGCTGAATCAAGCCACCTCCCATATTGTCTCTGGAAATGTTCCATCTTCAGCGCCCTCTGGCTCCCTTTCTCCGCCTCCATGTTCACACGCTGAGATAATTTGTGCGTCCTTGGTGCCATCTCCTTCTCCCACGAGAACTCGTCCTCCATCCCTTATCACATTTCTCCTTCTCAGGCCTCTCTATCTACCAGGAACAATAATTCTTTCTCTCAACTAATGTAGCCTTGTCCCCCTCAATTGGAACACAAGATACATGCAACATTCCACAAGACAAGCAAATATGGACTCCAACGTTAACTAGGAAATGAATTAAAATGCATTATTATGCCTACCAGAAGGTGTTATGGGGAGCTTTTTTCCTTGCTTGCAGTACTGATACTCAACCTACACCACTGAAGGAGGTTCACGATTCCACTGCTTCAGAATGGATGGAGATTTACCCACAAGGTGACTCCACAAACCCTATCTTTGCCTAGTGTGGGAGCTTGTAGATGTAAATCTCCTATAATCACCCATAAAGTTGTGTTTTCATCCTACTATCTGTACGAACACGTCATAAATGGCAAAAAAAATCCAGCTTCCATTTGCTAGACCTGGTGAAAATAAAAATCTGACGTAGATCGGCAAAACATAAACATACATTTAGAAAGTAAACAGTGCCCGGTTTTATATAGATAAAGGGTTAGGTTTTCGCTAGTAGTACTTTGTTTCACCCCAGTGGTAAGGTTGCTTGAGTTACTAGCAGCCAACCTGTCACACTTGCGAGATGACATGACTCAAAGGGGCAGACTTACTACTTCTGGCGCATCTCTGCTAATCAGCAGGGATGCGCCAGAAGAGTTCCGGCGCATCTGCCACCATGCGCCACAACTGATGCGCCACATTTACAATGCGGTGCACCGTTGCGCACGGATGGGCAGATGCGTGACGCATCTCCTGTCGGAAAGGCGGCGCATTGCTGGAGTTGCGTCGCAAGCGCGATGCAGCTTCAGCAAGGCTCGGGGGTCCCCTATCCCGAACATGCTGTGTCAATCCTTACGCCTGCTTCAAGCAGGCGCAGGGTTATGACACAGCATGGTCTTAAAAGTAACTGAGTGAAATCTTGTAGATTTCACTCAGCCACTTTTAGGAGGCGTTCCTGCCCCGGAATGCCCCCCACCTGCGCAGGAACGTGAGGCATCTCCCAGATGCGTCACATTGTAAATACCCTGCCGCATGGCGCTGGCTTTGCGCCATCGCTGCGTCTCAAAAGTGACGCAACGGCGGCGTAAAAGTGGCGAAAGGGGCTTGTAAATCTGCCCCACAGTTTCCATTAGAAAGCATTGCCCTTGCTAAATGTGCACTTAATGAAGTCCTCATTTCAGATAGTAAAAATTGAGGCCAGAGCCTAAATGAGGGTGACTTGAGAGCTCAGTTGAAGTTCATGCTAGAGCCGCATTCTTCCCTCCTGAGAACCTTTAGTATGAGTCACATAGCCAGAGAACCCGCTGGTTGTACTCAGGCCTCGGGGTGCTCGTGCACTCATGCCCTGCTCCTGCTCTGCCTGCAACCAACAAGGGCAGCTGTGCCACTAGAGGCACAGGGGCGAGGAGAGATCAGGAAGAGATAGAGCAGAAAACACTTGAGGGAACCAGGCTCTGATAAGGGTGAAGTGAAAAGCGGAAATAAGAATGGAAAGGTCGATGGATAGTGAAGGGGACTGAGAGCAACGGGATGAGCAGCAGGAAGTGTAGATACCGTTACGGAAGCAGGGAAGGCAGTTGAAGTAAGAATGAAGAGAATTACAAAAGAAAGAGAGGGAGTGGCAAGCTAAAGCAGGAATGTGAGTAGCTTTCTCTTAAAAGGGAAAGCACGTTCAGGAAATTAGCTATCACCTCAATAAAGAGGACAAAGACGGTATAGTTACGAAGTCTAAACTACCTCATCATTCTCCACAGCAGGCTTGATCCATATGAGTGCAGTGTGAGAAGTTGGCACCTCTTGAGAGAGCCTTGAAATGGCATTGTATCCCAGAGAGTGTCTTTAAAAAAAGTATGGCCATGCCCCCCACCTTTTCCAGGCAAGAAGAGTGTCTGACAGGTTGAACAGAGGTCAGCCTGACAGACACTCTTCTGGTCAGGTCAGGCAGCTAGGATCTAGACATGCGCTAGATGCACAGAGACACAAGGTTGTGAAGGAGCTTGCCGTTCTTATCCCCACCAATAAACGCGAGCCACCGACGAGCGCCAGAGTATTTTGGCCGATTCCAGCGAGAGTCGGGGAATCTCCTCGCGAACGACTGCTAGTTGCCGGGAGGACTCCTCCAGCCCGCCAGAGAACTGGGCAGCTTCCAGCTGTGTCGCCCGGGATTCCAACTGTGCAAGTTGGGCCATCTGTTCCAATCGTTTCGCGTGGACCAATCCTCTGGCCACTCCTCGGACGACGGCCTTGCCTGCCTCCCACAGCGCCCCCGGAGACGGAACCGAGCCCGCATTGGTGGAGAAGTAGTGATTGAGTTCTTTGCCAAGCGACTCCACGAACTCAGAGTCCTGCAAGAACCGGGCGTTCAACTGCCAGACCGCTCGGGGACCCACCGGAGAAGACCCCATCTGGAGGGAGATGGGAGAATGATCTGATATCCCCCTGGGCAGGATCGCGGCGCTGGAAACCAGCCGGCAATCGGTGGCCGGCATCAGGAGTAGGTCAATGCGAGAGTGAGTATGGTGGGACGCCGACGTATGGGTGTACTGAGCCGCACGAGGGTTCCAAACTCGCCACACGTCACAGAGTCCCAAGGCCGAGGTCCAACTTGTCAGGGAGTTGGCGGAGATAACACAGGCCTCGGACGGGGTCCCCGTTGTATCATGCAGAGGCCGCATAGCGCCCTTGGGAGGCGACTCTGACTCATCCTTGAGTGGAGTGGTCTGTGATGGATTGACCTCTGACCCTCTGGGCCGGTCACACCACGCACCGAGCACACTCCCCGTGAGTGAGCCCAGGCTGCCCCGATCCCGCCGCTGCCTGCAGCTGTGCTCCTGACCACTGGTGTGGTATCAGCCTCTGTAGCGCAGCGCTGCTTTTCACCTGCTGACTGTTGTTTCCTCCCCTGTTGGCCGTATCGTGACCAGCCACTGTCTCCTGTGATTTCCAGTTTGTTTCCCCGCTGACTGTTGTTTTATCCTCTGTTGCCCGTATCGTGCCCAGCCACTGTTTCCTGTTATATTTAGTTTTTTCCCTTGTTGCCCTCACTGTGCCCAGCCATTGTCCTCTGGTTATTTGTTGTTCGCTGTTTTTCCCTCTTGCTGTGCCCCCGCCGCGTTTCCCGCCACCTCCCCGCTCCCCTGCGGCCCCGCCCCCTTCCACCTGGGACCCTTCCCATTCGCTGCCCCGCTCCCACCTCCCAGCTGCTCCTCCCTCCCACTGGACCATTTAGGGAGGAGTGCACGCGGTGGTGAGCAGTGACCTCTGACCCTCTGGGCCGGTCACACCACGCACCGAGCACACTCCCCGTGAGTGAGCCCAGGCTGCCCCGATCCCGCCGCTGCCCGCAGCTGTGCTCCTGACCACTGGTGTGGTATCCGCCTCTGTAGCGCAACGCTGCTTTTCACCTGCTGACTGTTGTTTCCTCCCCTGTTGGCCGTATCGTGACCAGCCACTGTCTCCTGTGATTTCCAGTTTGTTTCCCCGCTGACTGTTGTTTTATCCTCTGTTGCCCGTATCGTGCCCAGCCACTGTCTCCTGTTATATTTAGTTTGTTCCCTTGTTGCCCTCACTGTGCCCAGCCATTGTCCTCTGGTTATTTGTTGTTCGCTGTTTTTACCTCTTGCTGTGCCCCCGCCGCGTTTCCCGCCACCTCCCCGCTCCCCGCCGCTGCTCCCCTGCGGCCCCGCCCCCTTCCACCTGGGACCCTTCCCATTCGCCGCCCCGCTCCCACCTCTCAGCTGCTCCTCCCTCGCTCCGCCCCCCCACTCTCCACATATGGCAGAGTGGCAAACGCGCAGCGTTGACGCGCAGCGGGTGCGCCCTAAGCGCGCCAAAGGCGCGCCAAAGGTAAGCCCGTCTGCGCCCGTCCGCGCCTGGACCGCGCCCAGTGCCAGGACCCCTGGACCCCGCAGACACCAGCCCACCCGCCGGATCTACGACGCCACCGAACTCAACGCACTCAACACCGGCCGATCCCCGGGATACTACCGAGCCACTCCGAGACGCACCCTCGGACCCTTCAGCTGCCACTCCTGCAAGTTCACCTGCCACCGGACCTGCACTACACCAGCACCCAACAAACCGAACTCCAGCAGCAACCACCTGAAGTGCATCCTACTCAACACCCGCTCCGTCCACAGACACACCATCGAACTCTGGAACATCCTCGACACCACATCGCCAGACGTTGCCTTCCTCACGGAAACCTGGATGAACGCCTCTTCAGGGCCCGACATCGCCATCGCCATCCCGGACGGATACAAGATCTCCCGGAGGGACCGCACCAACCAGACGGGAGGAGGCATCGCCATAGCCATCATCCACAAGAACACCATCCGCATCACGACCAACACCGACGACACCCTCACAACCGCCGAACACCTGCACTTCCAGATCCACACCGACCCCAAGACCACCCTCAGAGGCACCCTCATCTACAGACCCCCGGGACCTCGCACACAATTCAGCGAAGACATCGCCGACTTCATCAGCCCGCACGCCCTCCCCTCCGCCGACTACATCCTCCTCAGGGACCTCAACTTCCACCTGGAGAACAACAACGACCGCAACACCACCACCCTGCTGGACAACCTCGCCAACCTCGGCCTCAAGCAGCTGGTGACCACCCCCACCCACTACGCCGGACACACACTCAACGCCATCTTCTCATCCAGCAAGGACATCGTCTTCAGCCACGCCACCGGACTCCACTGGACGGACCACAGCTGCGTCCACTTCAGCTTCAGAAGAACCACGATCCACCACCACCAGCAACAGGTTGCACGCAGAAGCTGGAACAAGATCACAGCCGACAAGCTCGCCGCATCCCTGAGCCAGCACCCACCCACCAGCTCAGATAACCCCAGCCAAGCCGCCAACAACCTCACGAAGTGGATCAGCAACTGCGCAGACGACCTCGCCCCACTGAGGACCCCTCCCAGCAGACCCGGCAGCAAGAAAGCACCCTGGTTCACCGACGAACTCAAGAGCTCCAAGAAGAACTGCCAAGCCCTCGAGAAAGCATGGCGCAAAGACCCGACACAGACAACATGACCACCCTCAAGCTCGCCACCCGAAAACACCACCAACTGATCCACGCCACCAAGAAAACCGCATTCAAGGCACGACTGGACAACAACGCACACAACAGCAAGGAACTCTTCAACATCGTCAAAGAGCTCTCCAACCCCAACGCCGGAAACAACGACATCACCCCATCTCAAGACCTCTGCAACTCCCTCGCCTCCTACTTCCACAACAAGATCGCAGACATACACAACAGCTTCAGCACGCGACCGACGCACTCCACGACCACACCAACGCCCTCCACCACCGCCTGCGCCTGGACCCCGATCAGCACCGAAGACACCATCCGTACGATGAACTCCATCCACTCCGGATCTCCAACCGACCCCTGCCCGCACCACGTCTTCAACAAAGCCGACGCCATCATCGCACCCCATCTGCGGGACATCATCAACACCTCCTTTGACACCGCCACCTTCCCAGAAAGCTGGAAGCACGCCGAACTCAGCGCTCTACTGAAGAAACCATCAGCGGACCCCACCAAACTCAAAAACTATCGCCCCATCTCGCTCCTCCCGTTTCCGGCCAAAGTCATCGAGAAGACCGTCAACAAGCAGCTGGCCGCCTTTCTCGAGACTAACAGATCCCTCGACCTCTCGCAGTCTGGCTTCCGGGCCAACCACAGCACCGAAACCGCCCTCATCGCAGCCACGGACGACATCCGAGCCCTGTTGGACAACGGGGAAACAGCGGCCCTCATCCTCCTGGACCTCTCCGCGGCGTTCGACACTGTCTGCCACCGCACCCTAGTGCAGCGCCTCAGCAACGTCGGAATCCAAGAGAAGGCACTAGAATGGATCATCTCCTTCCTCGCCGGAAGGACACAGAGAGTCCGCCTACCCCCGTTCAGATCAGAAGCCACCGCAGTCATCTGCGGCGTTCCTCAAGGCTCCTCGCTCAGCCCCACCCTCTTCAATGTCTACATGAGCCCCCTGGCGGCCATCGCACGCCAACGCAACCTCAACATCATCTCCTACACCGACGACACCCAGCGGATCCTCTCCCTCACCAACGACCCCGCCACCGCCAGAACCAACCTACACGAAGGTATGAAAGACGTCGCCGAGTGGATGATGAACAGCCGCCTGAAACTGAACTCAGACAAGACGGAAGTTCTCATCCTGGGCTCCTCGCCCTCCGCCTGGGACGACTCCTGGTGGCCGCCCGCCCTGGGCAGCGCACCCAAACCAACAGACCACGCACGCAACCTGGGCTTCATCCTGGACTCCTCCCTCTCCATGACCAGACAAGTCAACGCCGTCTCCTCGTCTTGCTTCAACATCCTACGTATGCTACGCATGATCTTCCGGTGGATCCCCACCGAGACCAGGAAGACGGTCACCCAGGCCCTCGTCACCAGCCGACTGGACTACGGCAACGCACTCTACGCCGGAACCACCGCCAAGCTCCAGAAGAGACTCCAGCGGATCCAGAACGCCTCAGCAAGACTCATCCTCGACATCCCCCGACACAGCCACATCTCCGGACACCTAAGAGACCTGCACTGGCTCCCGGTGAACAAGAGAATCACCTTCCGTCTCCTCGCCCACGCACACAAAGCTGTCATATAGCTCCTGTATATCCTTATATCGTGTTAAGTTAGCATAGGTACATTTGAGGTTTAAACGCCATTTTTCTTTCTTGCAACTTCTGCACACGACACGTAATTGTTGACTTAGCTTTCAACCTAGTAGTTTGCCGTGGTGTATGTGAGAATAATATGTTATTGCTCTGATATCAGCTTTGCTTAATAAACTATGTCTGCACGAAGAGTGCTGAAGTTTCAGGAACAACACGATATGGAATTGTTATGAGGTCTGATCTCCACGCCTTCATAGTCATAACACAAGTGCAGCCTTTGCCAACTCTGGCTTCAGGCGGGATTGATATTGCTTTGCACGAGGCACATAGAACACACTTGATGCGGTGCACATGCAGAGAGAGCAGGTGTATGCTGATGTGATTCCTTCATGCTAGGACACTAAGGTATGGGCCCGCCCTAAAACAACCCAAAGAGACCTTCTTAGCTAATAATATAATATATGTGTTAGGGAGGGTGAGATATAAGTGTTGTTAACTCTTATTCATTACAGCATGTTAACATGCTGTCACCATTCGCTTTTTATGTCTTAGTAACTATGCTGGTAATCTTGCTACTGATAATAAGTATACTTGTATTATCTAAGCTACTGCGCCTGAGAAGACGGCATTAGTAAATAAACATTTCAAATGCACATGTGTCTTCTTTACTCCATGTTCTGGTTTGTAATGATAATATAACGAAAGAGTGTTCATGAGTTCCACGTACCCTGAGGTACAGTAAGTTCATGTTCTGGTTTGTCTAAACATTGGGAGTTTGATATGTCCAATGAGACACTGTAGCTAGCTCGGTAAGGGGTGAGTTGGATACTAAGGTGAGTTTTGGGACACCCTAATTCGCCGAGGTTCCACTCCTCTGTGCACAGTTCTGTGTGAGAACAGAAACCCTGCGACATGGCGCCCAACGGTTTCGGTGGTCTTATATCATGACACTCGAGTAGTATTTCGTTCGAACCTTAACCCCTTCACTTCTGTTTCCGGAAAACGGGGTGTCGGTGAAACCTACCTATTTTTATGCTAATAGGTCTTTTTCAAGCTTGATTCTTACTAAACGGTTTCTTTGAATTACTACCCAGTTGTGCTACAAAGTATTCTTTGTTTTTCTGTATTTCCGGTGATATCATGGCGGTGGCCATTGCGCAACATAGCCGCATTGCGGTGCGCAACCACTTGCAGACTTATCTAGTCCCATTGGAGGGCATGGCCGTGGTTTTTGTGGTGTGTGCAGATCCGGCGTACCCGTTTGAACTGTTTTACTCTTGGGTTACGTTTCCGGAGGTGGATGCGAATTCGCGAGTGTTCCTCCACTACACACCCTCCGCTGTACCGGCTGAATATACTCCGTACAGGGCACTGGAAATACCTATTAATCATTGGCAGCATCGCGTTTGGTTTGATGGCGCCCTCCCCCACTCTATGTCAGCTGCGAGGTTAGGCCCACTCTCCATTCCAGGTACGGATTGGCCTGCTTTGGGGGGCTTTACCCCGCACCCGAAATCACGGCGCATGTCCTCTAGCGGATGTTCGTAGACTACATGTGGTCGCGATTGCTGTGATTCGAGCGTTAGTACAATACATAGGTCGTCATCTCCCGGGAGGTCAGCCCGGGGGTGCGGCCGTTCAGATGGAACGTGGCGGTTTAAAATTGAATCCGGTTATGGTCAATTCGGTTTTTGGTAAGCGTCCTGATGATAAGGATGACTTTCCCTTTTGGCTTGCCGAGAAATTTGACCAACTGGAAGCTGTGTTCCCAAATTCTACTCCTGCAGATAAACATAGGATGTTAACGATTACTTTACCTAAGGATTTAGCACCTGAATTAGTCGACTGTGAGAGCTGGGGAAAAACTTTTGCGGCAGTTTTTACGAGGTGCTTCGGCACCCCGTCGATGACGCAGCTGCCCGAGATTGTCAAACGTGTTCAGGATGATCACGGACCGGAGGCCGCTGTTGAATTGGGTATGCGCCTGTGTGGTTCGTTTGAGATCGTTAGCGATCTCATACTCTCCAGTGTTAAAGGAGACGCAGTGAATTTTCAGGTGTCTAATGCTTTGGCACTAATACCCGATGCCGAGAAATCCCGCCAGTTGGCGAAGATTGTAGTGGCCGCTTATAAAACAATCGGTCGCACAAGCAAAGGTCTGAAGTATTTCGCGGTCAAGGAGAAGAAACAAACGCAAGTACAGTCTGCTGCGGCAGATGTACAACCAAAGTCCAAGAAACAAAATTGGCCTCAAAAACAGAAACAGGGGAAGCAACAGCAGCAGACTCAGATTTCTTATCCTGCTCCGCAAGTTTCAGTTCCTGCGCCTACTGAGAAAGTTTATGATTTGCGCGACCGCGCGATGATTAAATCGCCTGATCGATTTCAGGGTTCTGATCAACGCTCTCCTCGTTCCTTTCAGGACTCATCGGCCCCGAAGACCGGTGGAGGAGGAGGCGGACGGGGACGTGGTGGCCAACAAGGACGTGGCCAGCCCCGCCAGACAGACGGCGCGGCGAAGCAGGAGGATTCTGCGCAAAAGCGACCACAGTTTGCAAAGAAAAAGGTCGCGGCCTTAACAGCGCATAGATATGCCACAGATAGTGAGAACGCGGCTTCGGAATCTGACGTGGGCTCTGACCTTGCTGGACAGCGCGGCGGAGATTACCATAGTGAGAGAGGCGCTGCGTCCACTACTGAGGGTGACAGCGACTGATGTCTACGTTGTAATCGAAACAGCCGATACTAGACTTGCTCCCCCTGAAAGACTTTATGAAATTGTCCTGTTAATTGAAGGTGACATACAGCGTACCGTCAGAGGGGTATTTTGGGAGAATCTTTCTTCTACATATGATATTTTGCTTTCGGAGGCTGACTGGCCCCCACCTTTTGTGCTCGCGGCGCCGCGAGGGGAGGAGGTAATCCTTCCCAGTTTCGCGCACACTGTCTCAACTGAGCATGCGCAGCATTTTGCAGAAGAGTGGGCTCGGGCTCTTGCGCCGGCTCTGTACCGCAACCAATGTGGTTGGGATAAATTGTCTCCTTGCCACGAAATTCCTTTGCGGTCTGAGCCGCAGCCTCAGCCTCAATATCCCATACGGCGTGAAGCTAAAGCTGCCGTCGCAGAAATCCTTGAACAATTGGAATATCAGGGAGTTATTGAAACGTGTGTGTCACCGATGAATAATCCCCTTTTTACTGTGACCAAGCCTGACGGATCATATCGTTTGGTATTGGATTACCGGCATTTGAACTCGCATTGCCGTAACTGTGCAGTACAGAATACTCACGGCTCTGCTCTAGTGGATAGTCTAGTGCGTAAGCCTTTCAAGACAACGCTTGACATATCCAACGGTTTTTATGCCCACAGACTGGATAGCTTTAGCTCCCAATGGACAAGTTTTACGTCCGCTGGTGTGCAAAAACGCTTCCGGCGACTCCCGATGGGCTACAAAAATAGTCCTGGAGTCTTCACCTCAAGAATAGTCACTCTATTGGAGAGTATCGATCCAGATGCATGTTCTTATGTGGATGACATTTATCTCACAGACGACGAAATTTGGATGCATCTGTGTCGAGTGAATTCCATCATTTGTGTCTTTGCAGATATGGGTTACAAATTTAATTTTGCAAAATCGCACATTGCAGAACACACAGTGTTGTTTTTGGGCTATGAGCTCAACAATGAAGGTAGAGGTTTGGCTCCTCACTTCTTAGAGAAGTGCGCACAATTGCGCGCTCCTACAACACTGAAAAAATTACAATCTTTACTGGGCTTTTTGAATTTCGGAAGGACATACATTCCGGATTATGCCCAGCGTATCAAGCCGTTGTATGCATTGATACAACCTACTTTCTCAAAATCATGCTGGCTGCCTGAGCATTCAGCCATTTTGCAATCCTTGCAGGCTGATCTGCTCGCTTCTAAATATTTACTGACTCGTGATAACCACACCAACCTGGTGATAAGAATAATTCCAGGAGCGGTGGGTTTCACGTACCTGACTTTTAATGAAGGAGACACAGTGCCTATTGCTTACAAGTCACACTTGTACACTTCGGCTGAATTGCGGTTTCCCACTGTGGAGAAAGTTTTAACTGCTGTACAGATGGCGATTCTTAAAGAACGAGCTCTGTCACAGGGGAAGCGCATGTTAGTGGTAACACCCTGTCCTCATTTTGAGGCAGTCACGAAAGCCAGTGTAGCGAACTCTAAAGCTTTGCACCCACGGTGGATTCAATGGGCAGCGTCGTTGACGTCCACGGATGTCACGTTTATTTTTGACGCCTCTTTACGGTCGCAAGAGTACTTGCAGTATGAGTTTGTTCATCCTGCTCCTCTGGCTATGCGGCCTTTGGAGGACTTCCATTGCATCATTTACACTGATGGGTCAGCGCAGGTTGCGCATGGCTCTAAACATGCCTACGTTTCCGCATGCGCTATTGTGGTTGGTGCTATGTTGAACGATGAATTCATTTCCAGGGAGGTACACACGTTGCCCCTGGGAGATTGCACTGCACAATTAGCTGAGCTTCGTGCTCTTTTACTAGCGTTGGAGTACGCAGATCCAAGTGTTACTACTCTGATTGTAAGTGATTCTTACTACTGTGTCCAGTCTTACAATGAAAACTTGTTCTTTTGGATTCAAAATGATTTTCATGATTCCAAGGGTAGCACAATAAAACACAAAATGATCTGGGTTCGAGTGGCAGAGCTTAAGGCTATGTTGCCTCTCGTTTATGTGATTCATACTCTCGGTCATCAGCGCGTAGGAGTTCACGCTGTTGGCAACTCGCTTGCTGATGAAGCAGCGAAATCAGCAGTATCTACATACTTAGTTGCAGCGGTTACTAGGTCAAAAACCAAGATTGATAGCGACGTCTTGGCAGCAGTTGCTGCCTCTGAGAAGGGAAGTAAACATCCTGCGGGATTCCCTTCGAAGTACAAATACCACTTAAGTCCCGAAAAGGTTCCTTTTGTGACGATTCCTGACGTTGGGGAGCGGCTGATTCCCAACTCGGATCGCAGAGCAGACTTGATTACAGCGGCACATGAAGGTGTGGCGTCTGCGCATGCGGGCGTCTCGGCCACTGTAACTCAATTACAACAACGTTTCTGGTGGCGGGGACTGTACAAACAGACGCGTGATTATGTCCTTCTTTGTGACATATGCCAGCAGATTAAACCTTCAACTGCTACGCGTCCGCCACAGACTCAGTTGTACATATCTAATAAACCGCTAGGTTGTGTTTATTTAGATCACTGCGGTCCTTTTTCATCTGATACTGCGTATAAGTACATCTTAGTAGCAGTTGACTCATGCACACGCTTTGTGTGGGTATGGCCACATCGCAGCGCTGATTCACGGACTGTCATTAGAGATTTGCGTATCTTTATAGGGATTTTTGCCTGTGGTACCTTCCATTCGGATCAGGGTCCGGCTTTCGCCTCTAAGGCGTATAAGGATGCCATGACTTCGTTGGGGGTCCAAGTCAAGTTTTCGTCTCCCTACAGACCTGAGGGTAACAGTGTAGTTGAGCGAATGAACCGTGATTTAAAGCAATCTTTGACAGCCCGAGTTATAGGCACTGGCAGAAACTGGCTGGCTCAACTCTATGGCGTGCAGCGTGCTCTTAATAATCTCCCTAGAAGGTCTCTGGGTGGGCGGACCCCATACGAAATGCTCTTTGGCATCAAGATGTACGTCCCTGACCTTGACGGTCTAGACTGTGTGGTTCGCGCCACTTCCTTTGACGCAGATGAACATTGCAATGTTTTACAGAATCTACAAAAGACCAGAGACAGTCTTGCAAAGGAACATTTGCCCTCCACGTCGGATGATGCGTTGCAGATCCCGGTAGTTGGCTGGCTACCCCAAGTTGGCGAACTGGTTCGAGAGAAGATCGATAACAAGAAAGAATTTGGTCCTTCCTATCGAGCTCCGGTTCCCGTCCTTGGAGTGAAGGGCACAAGAACAGTCATTTTACCACCACTTCCTGGTCGTAAGGAAAACAGGTTTATTTCAATTGACAATGTCAAGATACACAGAGTGGCCGATTCTTCTTAGCATGACTCCGGCTGTTTCCTGTCCTTCCATTGTGAGAAATTCAGTTATGCCCACTGCTTCTAATAATGAACCTGATGTGGCCATCGAATTACCTGCTCTTTCCAGTCCTTTATTAAATAGTTTACCCGGAACTAACGTTGATGAGACAGACTATGCCTACCCCACTGATTTGTCCATACCTGACCTGCAAGCACGTTTAGCTACGGAATCCAGATTTTCTTTTGACTCTGTTTCTCTTGCCTCAAAGAAACCCTCTCGTTTTGCAGTTTATGCAAGCCTGTTTAAAAAGCATTTTTTGATACCCCCTTGGACATACATTTGGCTGGCCCTTTTTACAATTTACCTGTTTATGTCAATCGGTTTTGTGTTTTATTTTTTTCGAATCATGGATGGACACTATGTGGAGGAAAGAACTTGCATTACTCATCTGAATGGAACTTTGGCCCCGCTTTCCTCGTCCATTCTACACATAGATTTAAAAGAGACTTGACTTTGGTTAACATCACAGCTTGGCCTGTCCTTGATGGTATCGTGTGGGATGCAGTTCGGTTTCAGATTCATGGCCCAACGGAAGTCGTTAATGTCCCTAATGTACTTAGAGTGAATATGGGGGATGTGGTGAAACAAAACATTCGTTCTGATGACTGGGATGTCAATGCTGTAGAAAGTTTATTTTCTGATTTGCGTTACTATGCTGCTTTTGATGCTGAGGATTTATATTTAGAATCTGCTAATTATGGTGAATTATTCTGTTACCAACATCATGGCAATCACTTCTTACACAAAACATCATCCAGAAGGGATACTGTTAACTTTACTCAGTGGGAACATTGCCCAGCACCTCAGCAAGGGAGTTCTGAAACGTTTCTAAAGAAGTATACTTACTTTACTGATTTTAACCAGTCCAATCCAGAGTCCTTTTATTTTAAATTTCAAAAAATGCCAATGTCCAAGGTTAGACTTACCGATACTAAATTGTTGTATTCGAAGGCCTTCCTTGATCGATTAGTTACTGGAGGCTATGATTTATGGAAGGATACAATAGACCTTAAATCGGTTTGGGGTTCAAGGGCCTGGCAGGTACAAGGCACTGAGGCTTTGCACCGTGCATGTCTCATCCCGAATCATATGTTGTTTCTGAATGAAACGATTTCCCAAACCACATGCTTTGGATTGGCTACTTCTAAAAAGTTAAACACTCCTTCTTTCCCGGAGTTGGAAGAATATGATGGTTGGAGTAATTTTACTCAGTTGTCCATTAGAGAATTACAGACTCTACTTCTTAATTCCTCCTTTAACATATCCAGTATGAATCCTAAGGGTTGGCTGCTTTGGCACCGTAGTGCTGATTCTTGCCAACATAGATTTTTGAATTTAACTGACGGTTTTAAAACTGTTAGATCTGATCCCAGATTTAGCTTAGGTCATACTGTCACTTCGTATTCTGTGGGCAAATTATGTCAAAATTGGTTGAAACATTCAACTTTACCTGCGGTTAAGGATCACCTTTCTAAACTAAATGCAGATGTGGACTTGAATGATTTCATTAAAGGCCCGGCTAGTGGCAGGTCGAAAAGGTGGTTATATGGGGTTTACAATGAAATTTGGAAGCTTTCGCAGATTGAGGCTGCTACACGCCTTAGGGCTATTGATCAAGCAAATCTTGAGAAAGTGCTTGCAGTTGTTGACAATAGCATTAATGTGCTTTCCTCTAGAATTTACACGTTGGATAATATTGTGTCGTCAGTCGTCGATATTGTACATGATGAAGTGTCAGTATTGTACCATGGTCAAAATCAATTACGATCAATCATGCAGTTTGCATGGACCCTTCAAACTCTGAAAATGGGTAAAGTTCCCTGGGGGGGTACATGAACGTTTCTTCTTTATTTGCACCGTTTAATTTGACTGACAAACAACGCTTACTTTCAATGCGTGATGCTTCCTTTTCTATGTTACATATTGAAAGGTTAGAATCTTTACCTTTTTCCGTGGCTGAAGCCACTGCTGCAACGTGGCTTATCCACGGTTTAATAACGCTGCCTTTTGCTTTATATAAGTTTTCAAATTGCATGAAATATGTACCCATAGGTCGTTATGAACCTTTAGGTGGCGGTTTCCTTCATGAAGTCTGGTCACTCCCATACACATACCGATGTTTTAAGGATGACCAGGAAGTTTATCTGACAGGGGAGGAGTGCACTGAGACGCCAGATCATTCTTTAATGTGCAGACACATACAGTTACACGGTTCATGCAACAAAGACCGACCGAATATGGCTCGCGTTTTACAAGGCACGCCAGTTCCTGCTATCATCCCCACGTTTAAATTATTAGAGAATGGTAGTTATTTAATGCTCAATAATGAAAACTGTTGTGGGTTAGTTAAAGGTATAGCTTTCATAGTAACAGTAAGTGAGCAGGTTATTTGCTGCAGAAATGTGCTTTATCCTCCCACACGTGAACATAGGGAGTCTTCCATCTGGCCACAGATACCAACCTTGGGAGCAGAATTCAGCAGCATGGCAAGAATAAGGGCTCTTTTGTCCCAGAAAGAGGTGGCCTTGAGCTCGGCCCGTGAAACTTTCGTGCTTCACATTGCAAACACCCGTACAGAGGTTCAGGCTCTTTTGAATACTGATTTGCCTTTGCATTTCGGAGCGATGGTTCGAACTATCTTTAACGCATCCTCCACAAAAGGCCTTGCACATTTTTTTAAAGTTGTTAGCAGTGGTCTCGTGACTTCTTTTGAAAAGATTTTTGGAGTCATCCCTGCTTTCTTCCATTCTATTTTTTCATCCTTGTTTGGAGGGCTCCCTTTTTTACTTGCATTAGCAGCAGGCGCGCTAGTGGTTTTTTGTCTCTTTAAATATGGATGTCCTTCCTGTGCAAGACCCCGCGCAACAGCTACTGACGCGGTTTCGCAACCGCATGCTTGAGTATTATGGCACACTGCCGTTAGCGACATTGAGCACGGCATATGGATTATCTTTTCGATTCTCCTACTTCACCTGTGTCCAGCCTGTATTTCACTGCCTGACCTGTGATTTCCATTGGGCCATTGATTTGTGTCTCTGCGGACCGGTTTCTCCTGACGTCGATTTTAATCAGCTGATGAGTCCTATCATTGCTCACGAGTTGGTTTGTTCTGACGAGAGGATTATGGCCTTAGCAGTGGCGCATGGACTAATGGGTCCCTGGGATATATTGTCGGCAGCACAGACTTTCTTGGAACTAAGTTTTCTTGAAAACCCACCGAGCTGTCCTCTGATGGTTATAGAGGATCCGGTGCTGGGAGAACACGTATGTTCCTTTCATCTTTTAAATTGGATGGCTGAACTATTTTCGGATGAGGACAGTGATTTCCTATTAGAGGCAGTTGCTGCTTACTTTTCATATACTGTTTTATCATAGACACTGCCTCGGATTGACGTGCTGATTAATAGCATTTCACTGATTTTATTGACTTATTTGTCAAGAAATTTTTTTTGCTTGCCTATTGGCTTGAGCCACGTTATATTTTTGGGCTATTTTTTAGCATTACTTTTTAAAGTTTAGTTTCAATTCATGCTCGTTTACTGTTGAGTTCTGCTCTCATGTGATGGCACTTCTGTTATCATATTTAGTCCGTTCCCGGCTCATGGGGGGGTGTCATATAGCTCCTGTATATCCTTATATCGTGTTAAGTTAGCATAGGTACATTTGAGGTTTAAACGCCATTTTTCTTTCTTGCAACTTCTGCACACGACACGTAATTGTTGACTTAGCTTTCAACCTAGTAGTTTGCCGTGGTGTATGTGAGAATAATATGTTATTGCTCTGATATCAGCTTTGCTTAATAAACTATGTCTGCACGAAGAGTGCTGAAGTTTCAGGAACAACACGATATGGAATTGTTATGAGGTCTGATCTCCACGCCTTCATAGTCATAACACAAGTGCAGCCTTTGCCAACTCTGGCTTCAGGCGGGATTGATATTGCTTTGCACGAGGCACATAGAACACACTTGATGCGGTGCACATGCAGAGAGAGCTGGTGTATGCTGATGTGATTCCTTCATGCTAGGACACTAAGGTATGGGCCCGCCCTAAAACAACCCAAAGAGACCTTCTTAGCTAATAATATAATATATGTGTTAGGGAGGGTGAGATATAAGTGTTGTTAACTCTTATTCATTACAGCATGTTAACATGCTGTCACCATTCGCTTTTTATGTCTTAGTAACTATGCTGGTAATCTTGCTACTGATAATAAGTATACTTGTATTATCTAAGATACTGCGCCTGAGAAGACGGCATTAGTAAATAAACATTTCAAATGCACATGTGTCTTCTTTACTCCATGTTCTGGTTTGTAATGATAATATAACGAAAGAGTGTTCATGAGTTCCACGTACCCTGAGGTACAGTAAGTTCATGTTCTGGTTTGTCTAAACATTGGGAGTTTGATATGTCCAATGAGACACTGTAGCTAGCTCGGTAAGGGGTGAGTTGGATACTAAGGTGAGTTTTGGGACACCCTAATTCGCCGAGGTTCCACTCCTCTGTGCACAGTTCTGTGTGAGAACAGAAACCCTGCAACAAAGCCCTACACAACCAAGGCCCAGGATACCTCAACTGCTGCCTCAACTTCTACACTCTCACTCGCCAGCTTCGATCGACCAGCCACGCCCTCGCCGCCGTCCCCCGCATCCGAAGAGCCACCACAGGAGGAAGGTCCTTCTCCTTCCTGGCCGCCAAGACCTGGAACTCCCTCCCGACCCACCTCCGCCTGACCCAAGACCACCTCGCTTTCAGGAAGCAGCTCAAGACCTGGCTGTTCGAGCAGTAGCGGACCCCCCTCCCCCAAGCACCTTGAGACCCTCCGGGTGAGTAGTGCGCTATATAAATGTTTTGATTGATTGATTGATTGAGAAGTCAACGGAGGCGTCGTAGAATATCCGAATCTGGCCATATCCCCCGTGCGGGATCCGCGTCTCCGCAGCCTGGTCCGGAGCAGGGGCTGCCGAGTGGAGTGAAATGAAGACTGCAACTTTCACATTGAACCCTATGGTTGCTATCGGAGTGCTCAGGTGCCCTGTATTGGGCTGGACACCTGCCCTGTAAGAGTGGGTGGTTAGGGGTGGCGATTCCCTAGTTATGGGATATGTTCAGGGGATCCATTGGAGGGGGTGGTTCTCGGTTCCCCGTTGGGGGCCAGCCCGCGATCCGACCGCGACAGGTGCTTCCGTGTTGGGAGGTGCGGGGTGGGGGATGGTGGGGGGGGTTGGGGGTTGTGTTGGGGCAGGGGGTGGTTTGGGTTGCGCTTATGTTGCTGCTGTCTTTATACTGGGATGTTTGTATGCTGGACCATCGGGGCCGCCGCTGCCCATACAATGCCCTTTTACAATGTCGATTGTTCAGGACGGGGGGCGGGTAGCTCCAGGCACACTGCGCATTTTGAGTTGGAATGTGCGGGGGGTGTTAGATAAAGTCAAGCAGGGGGCAGTCCTTCGCTATGCCAAGAGGGCCGGGGTAGATGCTCTGCTGCTTCAGGAGACCCACCTATTGGGTACAAAGGCGCTGTGTTTACAACGATTTGGGTACACACATGCTTACCACGCAGGTTGCACGAGAGGCTCCCGGGGGGTAGCTGTCCTTATACATTGCAGAGTTTCCTTTCTACACGAACGGAGTTGGTCCGACCCCCAGGGCAGGTACATCTTTGTCCAGGGAAGGGTTGGGGGCGACAGGGTGAAACTTGGTAGCATCTATGCCCCGCCGCCGCTGCAGTGGTCCCTGGTCGAAAAGGTCATGTCCCTCTGGAATGTGATGCCGGACACCCTTGCTATAGTTGGGGGGATTGGAATGATGTGATGGATGTACACATGGATCGGTGGAGGAGGGGGGTGACTGACACAGACGTGGACGTGGAGGGACCCCCCCACCAAGCTCCGTGCCCTTGCCACGGGCCTGGACTGGGTGGACGTCTGGAGGTATGGGCATGGCGCGCGTCAAGAGTATACCTATTTTTACTTGGTGGACTTCTTATTTGTTCCCAGAGGACTGGCCCAGAGAATCGTGTCCTTGGACATCCTGGCGAGTGCCCTGTCCGATCACTCACCTGTGGCCCTTACTTTTCGTGTAGGCCCGGCCAGGCACCCATTCCGATGGCGCATGTCTGGATGGCACCTGCTACAGACTGACTATAGGGAACATATGACACGGGAAATAGACCATTACCTGACAACCAACCGTGACTCAGTTGACTCCCCGACGACCCTTTGGGAAGCCATGAAACCTACCCTATGTGGGGTGGACATCTCCTGGTGCGCGGCGGCTCGGGCGGAGAGGCGGCGGGATCTGGTGCGGTGGGAGGCGGAGTTGGTAGTCTTGGAAAGTAGGAGTAGGGAGGACGGTGGTAGATCTATAGGACGGAAATTAGTCCTGGCTCAGCAGTGGTCCTACTGGATGAGGCATGACAGGCCTGGTTGGCTACCCGTAGTCGGGTGTATCAGTGGGGGGACAAATCCTGTAGGATTCTCCACCACCTGTGCCAGGGCGCTTTACACACCCAACCGCTACCCCAATTGTTGGACTCGGGGTATCGCCGGTTTCTGAGCCGTCGGCTGTCGCGGAGAGCTTTGCCACATATTACGAGGGGCTGTACGCCCCTCAGGAGTGCCTGTCGGCCGAGGTTGTTCAGCGGTTCATAGATGACCTCCCCCCGCGGTCGGTCCCTGACGAGGCGTGGGACCTATTGGACAAGCCGTTTACTGACAAGGAGTTGGGCACGGGTTCTCTTGTGAATTTTTTAAGAGGTTTCATGTGCAGCTGGCCCCCCAGGTGCGTCCGGTAATTGAGGAGGCGCGGGAGAGTGGAGCGCTCCCGCCGGACTGGAGGCATGCCGAAGTTGTGGTCTTTCTAAAGCCGGGCCGACCACCGGAGAGCCACACGTCCTACCGCCCCATATCGCTACTTAACACGGAGGACAAGGTCTTGGCCAAAGCCCTGGCTAACCGACTTAAGCTCTATATTTCAGACCTGGTACACCCGGACCAGGCGGGCTTCATGCCCCGGAGGGCGACCCGCCACAATATCAGGCGGGCCCAGGTGGCGATCTCTGCTTGGAGGTGTTTAGGTGAGCCGGCTGCGTTATTGTTAGCGGATATGGATTGTGCCTTTGATTCCTTGAGCTGGACATACCTGTTCACCCTGTTACGGCGCCTTAACTTGGGGCCTCGCTTTCTGGCCTACATACAGCTATTATACACTGATCTCACTGCGTCCGTGCGTGTTGGGGGGGCGGTTTCTCAGCCCTTTTTGGTTCAGAGGGGTACGCAACAGGGGTGTCCCCTCTCCCCATATCTATTTGCGCTGGCTATGGAGCCCTTATCCGCGTGGGTGCGTATTGACGCTCAGCTCAAAGGTTTTCGGTGGTCCCCAGGCCTTACTGATAAGATAGCGTTATACGCAGATGATGTGCTGTTCTTCCTCACGGACCTGGATCGATCTGGGCCACGGCTGTTGCGCATCCTGCAGATTTTCGGGGAATCCTCTGGCCTGTATGTGAACCCGGGTAAGTCCACCTTGTGGGTGCTGGGCGACGGACAGACGGTTGGTAAATTGGCGGCGGACTCGCAGTTGGCTGCGGGGGAATGAAGTACCTAGGAGTCTATCTGACTGAAAGTGCGGAAGTCTCCCGAGCTCGCAACCTCACTCCGGTCTGGGACCGCACACGGGCGGATCTGAAGGTGTGGTCTCGCATGCCATTGTCTATCTATGGGAGATCGGCCATATTCAAAATGGTGGCACTCCCACGGCTTGTATACCAACTGCAGAACCATCCATATCCTATTCCGCCCCGCTGGTTTCAGCAGGTCAACTCGGCGCTGGGTGGGTTTCTGTGGGAGAGGGGGACTGTAAGGGTGGCACTCCGGACCTGCTTCCTGTCCACTTATGCAGGTGGCCTTGCCACATCCGATATCCTCTCATACTACCAGGCAGTGCGTCTCCTGGTCCTTAACGACTGGTGGTACGGCGACAGGGGCGATCCAGCCTATGCAGTGGAGCGTCACCAGATGGGCTCGTCCTCTGTCCGCACGCTATTATACTCGGCACCACTCCGGCGGGGCCTTCCTTCTGCCACGCAAGTGGTCTTCTCTATCTTGCGGCAGGCGCTACACAGGATGAAATGGTGGAATGTCCTTACTCGGGAGACCCCTCTTTGGAGCAACGGCCGCTTGCCCCACTTGGAGACCCTTAGGCGGTTTGGTGGTTGGGATGCCATAGGTATCTCCTCTCTGGGAGATGTCATGTTGGGTGCTACTTTGAAGTCTTTCCTGGACCTGCAGGCTGAATTCGGGATGCCCCGTTCTCAATTCTTTCGATTCCTCCAATTCCGACATGCTTTGACACCATATCTGACGGGCATTGACACGCTCCCAGACTTTAGCCCGCTTGAGCCCCAATTGTTCATGGGGGAACTTCCAGACAAAAAACGATCCCATATATACCAGTCCTTGGTGCGACATTGTTCCCCTGACCTACAGAAGCTGCGGGCGGCGTGGGTGGGGGATGTAGGAGAGTTGGAGGAAGAAGACTGGATGGAGGCCCTGGCGAGTCCTAGGGGGGCGGCAATTTCCACACGCCTGAGACTCATACAATTCAAATACCTCCACTGCACGTATTTCACTAGGGAGCGTCTATGGAAGGCAGGTATGATAAGTTCTCCGGACTGCTTGCGCTGTGGGTCAGAGGTTGGCACACTTTTACACACCACATGGGGATGTTCGTGGTTGCATAGATTCTGGACTGGGGTCTTTCGCTGTCTCTCAGAGGTATTGGCGTGGGAGCTGCTTAGGGATCCGAAATTGGCACTACTGCATGTCATGGAGGGGGTTGGGGGGAACCGCTACAAACGTCACTTGTTGCTGCTTGGTCTCACCCTGGCTAATCGTGATATTGCTCGAGCCTGGAAGGCACCCTTGGCTCCGCCCCTGGCTGCTTGGAAGAACGGCATGGACTTTTGTGTGGGGCTGGAACAACCCATTTTCCTGGCCAGGGGGTCACCCCGTAAGCACTTTCGAATTTGGAAAAGGTGGGCCGATTATAGGGGACTGGACTTGGAACCTCCTCCGGAGAGTGATCTCCCTCTGGCACTTTAACTGTAGGGGGTGGTTGGAGTACGTTGATAGCGCCCTGTTGGAACTGGTGTGTATTCAATATATATCTTACTGCATATAAGTGGTCTAGAGTGCGGCAGCAGCGCAACCTGGGGGGAAGGTGGGGGTGGGGGCGGTTTTGTTTATTTTCTTAAAAACTGTCTGGCCATGCTATATTTGTTTTATTGATGTGTGCATTAGACTCCGGAGTTCGGGGCTGTGCATTTCTATTTGTGCAGACTAATAAAATCTGTTTTTAAAAAAAAAATAGTCAGACTGATTGTATGATAAAAGAACAGAATCAGAGTGATCATGTGGCGCGTGATGGTAAATCAAGAGGACAATTGAGTAGAAAAGGGCACAAAGAAGAAGTTTCCTTGTCATGGGTGTGGAAAGCTCGGACATTGGAAAAACGAGTGTAAGAATATTCAGAATAATAATGAGCTAAACCAAAATTTAAATCCACAGACGCAGAATGAGGTGCTTATGAATCAGCCGCAGCAGGTAGTTAATCAGCAGTCAGGTGCCACCTGCCCCTATGCCAAATTTTGTGAACAAGCCAAAGTACAGTGCGGATGCCGGATTTCAAGGAGGAATTGGTAAGAATAATTCTGTGACTTCACAATACCTTTTGCAGAATAACTATGAAAGTGAGAATGAGCAATGACGGTGCCTGAGGGGGGAGGAAGAGGAGTGCTTACTTGGCGCATCTTTGCCGGTAGATCAGTCAGGTCCATTTATTGATGGGAAAGTGGAAGGCAATGATATCACTTTTCTATTGGATACTGGTGCTACCCGTTCTACTGTAAGAACAGCAGACATCCCAAACCTACCCATCTCAGAAGAAGCGATCCAAGTAGTAGGAGTTTTTCTTTTTTTAATATATTTTTATTGTTTTTCTTGACAAAACATGTACATAAACCAATAAGAACAATTGGCTGTTTCATTTAGCAAACATAAATTACATAAAAGCGTTTGGTTGATGGTTGTCGAATGGCTGTTTGAATGTCCCGCTGGGCTGGCTGCCTTTCTGGCTTGGTTGCAAAGGACCCCTTATCTTCTGGTCCTGCGCCTAGTTTTAACATATAACATCAACATATAACATACAGGTGTTTGGCGGCTAGTTGTGGATCGACCGTCGAACACTGTGGATGGTTTTCGCTATTTTGCTTACCCGCAGCCTTCTAAGGTGGTTTGTACGGGTCTAGGAAGCTATCTAGGGATGACCACATCTCTCTATTGGGCTTTCTCCAGGGTGTGTATCTTAGTGCAGTGGTGGCGGCCCCTCACCCAGTTCATCCACCCTTTGAAAGTGGCCTTGGTGGTGTCTTTCCACTTGGCTAGCACTGTTTTTGTTGCACTCGTTAGGAGGAAGTCGAGAAGGTCTCTGTCTTGTTGTGAGGTAATGTCTGAGTTGGAGTGTGCTGTGGTTATAGTGCATAATTCTTGTTTCAGGGTGCAGCCAAGGACCTTGCTAGTAAAGTCGAAAACCTTCCTCCAAAATCCGCTGACCTTGCTGCAATAGAAGATGAGGTGTGCTAGATCCCCTATTTCCCTCTCACAGTTCCAGCAGCGGTTATTCTCTCTAAGACCTAGCTTCGCTAGTCGAACTGGTGTCCAGTATGCTTGATGCAGCAACCAGAATTTTGTTTGGGCTAGTACCGGTGATATCATATTACGTGTCGAGGACCTCCACAAGGTGTGTATTTCTTGTTCTGTGAGTTTCGAGCCTATCTGTGTTTCCCAGTAGTCTGTACTTTACGCGTTGAGGATGCTGCGCGAAGGAGTTTGTACAGGTGAGATACTTGGTGACCGGTCTTGTTTATGTTTTCCATGTATCTGAATATTTAGGGAGTCAGCCTGTTTAGTTTCGCTTTTGTGATGGCTGATTTGATAGTCAGGAAGTTGTATAGTTCTACGTCTGGGAGGGCGTGTTTTTCCTTCATGTTGTTGAACGTTAGGGGCATGCCCTTCTCCTCCAGCTGAGCTGGGTGCGAGAGGCCTAATTGTTTCCATGTTGTTATGTCTAGGGGTCTGCCTCTGTATTTGATCTTGGGGTTTGCCCATAGTGCTACCCACCGTGAGCTTTTGATGCTTATCTCTAACTTTTGGTATACCTTGAGAAGTGCCTGTTTCGTGATCTTGAATATCGGGTTTTCTTTTAGTGACTGTTTGTTGGTGGTGAGGAGGGTTAGTGGTTCAGTGTTGTCAAGGATGGCTCTCTCTAGTAATAGCCAGGTAGGGGTATATTGCTGATTTTGGAGTACCCAGTGCATCCCCTGCCTGGCCACAAAGGCAGTCTGGAATGTTCTCAGGTCTGCTACATTGAGGCCCCCTTGTTCTTTCCTCAATCTCAGTTTCGGGAGGCCTATTCTCGGCTTTTTGTCTCTCCCAGATGAATTTGTTAAGTGTTTTGTCAATTTTCTTGTGGAAGTCATCTCTTAGTGCTAGGGGAAGCATGCTGACTAGGTAGTTAACTATTGGGGTGATCATCATTTTTACTGTTTGTATTCTTCCCCACCAGGTGATAAATATGGGCGACCAATTCTCCAGCAGCCCTTTTATCTTGTTTAGGGTGTTTTTCTCGTTTTGTTCGAGGGTGACTTTCAGGTTCCTCCCGAAATTGATTCCTAGGTATTTGACCGACCCCGTTGGCCAGGCTAGCCCTGAGTCTCCTCGGACCTCTATAGTTGTGTGTATATTCAGTGGCATACGCTCCGATTTATCTCTGTTTAGTTTGTATCCGGAGTGATATGCATAGGTGTCAATGGTGTGCATGAGAGCCAGTATGGACTTGGCCGGATCTTCTGTAGTAATTAGTAAGTCATCCGCGTAGGCAGCTAGTTTAACAGTGGTGTTGTTGATGGTTATGCCTGCTATATTCTTATTTGCTAGGATGTCCCTGATCAGTGGTACTAGTGCTAGTAGGAACAACAGTGGGGATAGTGGGCAGCCTTGTCTAGTCCCTCTTTGGAGGTTAAAGGGGGTCGAGGCCGTTCCGTTGATAGCAATCTGTGCTTTGGGATTTTTATAAAGGGCCGTGACCTTCCTAGTGAAATTGTCACCTGGGTTGTATGCCTGCATGCATTTCTCTAGGAAGTGCCAGGAGACTCTGTCGAAGGCCTTTTCTGCATCCAGCGTGATAGCGACTGCCGGGTTGTATGAGTTCCAGCAGTGTTCGATAACCTGACCGAGGAGTTTTGTGTTGTCACTTGACATTCGGGTTTTCATGTATCCTACTTGGGTGTTCCCTATTAGCTGTGGGAGTATTCTGTTGAGTCTTTTTGCTAGGATTTTGGCGTATATTTTGCAGTCTAAGTTTATGAGTGATATTGGCCGGTAGTTTTTCAGCCATTGTGGGTCTTTACCTTCCTTGGGGATGACTATAATGTTGGCCTGTGACATTGTCTCTGTTACTTCCCCTTCTCCTACGCAGTGATTGAAAACTTTAGTTAGGATCGGTGCTAGCTGGTCTTGGAAGGATTTGTAGAATGGTGCTGTGTAACCATCTGGTCCTGGGGCCTTGTTGTCTTTTAGGGCCTTAATGGCTGTTCTGACTTTGAGACTTTTGATGTCTTGGCCTAGCACCAGTGCTTCTTCTGTCGTTATCTTTGGTAAGTTTAGGTTCTCAAGGTAGGTCTTTGTTCCTTCTGTATCTAGGTTATCGTCTTTGTTGTAGAGCGCCTTGTAGAAATCCATGAAGGTGTGTAGGATGTCCTTGTGGCGGGTGTGTGTTTTGCTGCTGGTGTCTGTGATTGATGTGATGTAGTGTTGCCTTTGCTTGTGCTTGAGGTATGACGCTAGGGTTTTCCCAGCCGTGTTTGCTTCTCATAGGTTGATTTGCTTATATTTTTTTAACCATAGCCAGTCCCGTTCACTTAGGATTCTGTTGAACTCGTATTTTCTCTTTGTGAGTTCTGTCAGTGTGTGTTGGTTTGTGGTTTCTCCGATGTGTCTTGTTTCTAGCATTTTGATGTCTTTTTCCAGCTGTAACAGCTGGGCCTTAGCCTCCCTGTCCTTGATTTCGATTAGTACCCCTCTGATGGTAGCTTTGAGTGCCTCCCACAGAGTTTTGGGATCTACGTCCGGTGTGTCATTGTCTTTGATGTAGTCAGCAATGGCTTTCTGGATTCTACTCTTGTCTTCTTGTTTGGCGATGGTAGTGAAGTTGAGTCGCCATCTGCAGGTTGCATGTTCATTGTGCCTCCCTGTGAGGTGTAGGCTGATGCAGGCGTGGTCCGATATTGTTCTGGCAGCGATGTCTGTGTGTTCTATTAGGTGTGTGGGTTCCTGAGATGAGAATGGAGTCTATTCTGCTGTATGAGTTGTGTGGGTTCGAATAGAAGGTGTAATCTCTGGTATCTGGGTGCTGTAGTCGCCACGGGTCCAATAAGTTGAACCTATTGCATAGGTTCGTTAGCGTCTTGTGTGACGTCGGTGTACGTGCTTTGGTTTTTGATTGCCTATCTAGGGTTTGGTCTAGCGCCATGTTGAAGTCGCCCGCCACAACCGTCATGTTGTGTGAACTGTTGGTCTCTAGTTCCTTGGCAACCCCCTCCCAGAATGGTGTGTCGTCGGTGTTTGGTGCATAGATGTTTGTCACAAGTATTGTCTCCTCTCCTCTTTTCAGCTGTGTGATCAGTAGCCTGCCTTCGCTATCTTGCTGCACGTTCTCGATGGTTATGTTTGATTTGCTACTGGTCAGTGTAATGACCCCCCTCTCTTTTTGCCCACTGCTGGCGAGCATGCAACCTGACCTATCCATCTGGCTCTGAGCTTGCCTGCTTCCTCTGTGGAGTGTTTGGTTTCTTGCAGCAAGTAAATGTCCCCTTTAGTCTTGGCTAAGTAGTCTAGTATCTTTTTCCTTTTGATGGGGTGGTTAAGACCTTTAACGTTGAGGCTGATTATCTTAAGGTCTGTTGACAGTGTCTTGTTATTGGACTGTGTCATATTTAATACTGCAATGGGTAACCTGTCTCTGGCAGCGCTGTGCTGTGAGCTAGCTACGTCTGTAGGGTCTGGTGCTCTCAGTGTTATAGGCGGTCTATCTGGTGTGTTAGAGTTGCCTGCGACAAAGACATGGACATAGCGTACATGACGAACAAGACAAACATTACAGACAGGACGAACGTCCCCCTCTCTCTACTCTCTTTCCCCCCTTCCATCCCTCCATCTCCACCCCCCTCCCCCCTCACTGCTACTTTGTACTGTGGACGTGCGACAGCAAGGTCCCCCCCGCCCCGCCTTGACCCCGGGATATAGGACCACATCGTCTTTCTAGAGCTTGAATATAAAGGATATATTGTTCCATAGTACATTGGGTTTCTCTTGGGTAGAATCATTGTAATGTCTTTCGCAGTGGTAGTCTCTATATGAGGTAGTGCTGTGCTGTTCTCTTTGTGAGGTAGATTTGTTGTTATATCTTCCGTCTGTGTAGACTCTGCATGAGGGAGTCTTGTACTTTCCCTTTGTGAGTCGGCCTTTGTGTCCGTGTACCTAATTGTTGTATTGTCAGGCCACGTGTTCAGCCTGTCTCTTGCAGCTGCACGGTTTACTATAGTCTGTTGCAGAGCTCGGTGAGGCACTTCTTTTTCCTGTCGGAGCGAAGGCTTCCATTTCCTGCAAAGGCGGACCCTGTAGATAGCGTGCCAGTTCAGCTGGGTCTTCGAATGTCATTGTGATCCCTTTGTTGTATATTCTGAATCTTGTAGGGCCTGCGAAGGAGAAGGTGATGTTTTTTTTTCTTAGCCTGTTCCTCTGAGCAAGGAACCTCTTCCTAATATAGACTATGGGTTTCGAGTAGTCCTGTGTGAGGATGATCTTATGTCCATTCCATATCAAGTTCGGGGTTCTTCCTTGCCACTCCGAATATGGCGTCGGTTTGGTGTGAGCGTAATGGTTTGCATATTATCGGTCTTGGGCCCGCTCTTCCTGTTTGTCTGATTGCTGGGACTCTGTACCCCTTGTCTAGCTCGAATAGACCCTCGAACTTGAGGTTGGTAAGCTTGGGGATGTGGTTCTGTATTAGTGATACACATGAGCCAGCCTTGTCCTCTTAACCTTCTGGTATTCCCAGAATTCTTATATTGCCTTTCCTGCTACGGTCTTCAAACTCTGCTGTTTGTCTGCTGAGTTCGGTAGTGGCTTTGGCGATAATCCCAATGGCCTTCCCTGTGAGTTGCGATCTGTCCTCTATGTCGCTGACTCTTTGTTCCACTGCTTCTAGCTTGTTGTTGGTTGCGTGAATGTCCGCTCTGATAGCAGCAAGTTCCAGTTGTATCGTGTCTGTTGTTTACTTTGTGGACTTTGCCAGATCATGGACTTCCGCTAGCATTTTGAGGATGCTGTCCAGCGTGCTAGTGATGTCTGTTCTTTGTTTGATTGGTGAATCTGTACCGTTCTCCGATCTGATTTTTTTTGTAGTTGCGACAGTTTGCCGTCATTGCCGGCCATTTTCCTTTGTTCTTTAATGTCTTGCTGGTGTTGTGATTTCGGCTTTATTTGCTCTTGTTTGGTTTGACTGAGTCCGTGGCAGAGTTTGATTAGTTTGCAGGTTGCTTTACTTATTTGCTTTGCTGGCGTACATGTACACTGTCCTGTGGCTACGTTTCTTGTTGGCTTGCTGGTCTTGAGTGGTCTTAAGTGTTCCCGCTGTTGTTGATCTCCGATTGTTTGTCTTGTGCTTGTGCGCTAGCTGTAGGACTTGTGTTAGCCCCTTCTTCGGCTTGTCCGCTTGTTTCGAAAATGTTCTTGGCCTGGTTGGTGAGTGTTGTCTTTTGTGGGATCTTAGTGCTCAAGCCCTCGCTTGCACTGCTTGTGCCCTTGGCCCTTTTTGGCCAGATGCGTTGTACCTGCTATTGTTTCTCGATATGCTCTTGGCCCGGTGGCACTATGGGAGCCTCCCTTCAGAGATGTTGTCCTGTGTAATTAGTATCCCTTCTCGCTCCTCTGGTGCCCTGCAGTTGCCCTTTTGCACCGTTAGTTTAAGTGTTTCTCTATGGTGATTGTTCGGCTACCCCTTCTTATACCTCTCCTGCAAGATGGCTTTGGATTTAGTGGCGGTTGATCTCTCTCCCTCGTAATGGTTGTTTTTGTTTTTCTTTCCTCACACTCTCGCTTGTTTACCTCTACAGGCGTCTTGTGCCCCTCCCGCAAGATGGTGGTGCTCTGGAGGTTATTATTTTCGGTATCATTTGGTAGAGCGGCGGTTGTCGGGGGAGCCAGAAGGCGCGTTGCGTGTTAGTGTTAGCCTCTGTTTTGGTCGCCGTACCTTTTGTGTGGTTTGGCTTGGTGGCGCTTGATCTCTCCCCCCGGTAATGGTCGTTCTTCCCCTTACACTCCCGCTTGTTTGCGTCCCCAGGCGTCTTGTGCCCCTCCTGCAAGATGGCGGCGCCCCGGGGGGTAGTGCTTTCGGTCTTGTTTGCTTGCGGGTGTTTCGGGGAGCGCGATGGCGAGTCGCGCGTTGGTGTTGGTTTAGCGTCTGTTTGGCTTTACCAGCATTTCTTGTCTATTTCCCCACAGTTGCTTTCTGGTATTATCCGGCTGGAGCGCTTATCCTCCTCTTGCCTCAACCAGTATGGCGCCGCCCTGGGTGAGTTTCACTTCGGTTTTTGCTCTGCCGTACTTAGCGGTGCTCGGTGTGCGCGTTCGGTTTAGAGGGGAGATGCGCTGCATTAACGTTTGCTTGCTTCTGAATGCCCACTGACCATCTGTGAGTTCTTTTTTTTTGGCTCTTCCAGCGGTGCTTTGCCTCATTGATCGTTCGTTACTCAGATGTAAACCCTACCGGCGCCATCTTGTTTCTTGTGCGTTCTTTTGGTCCGCTGCGAGGACGGAAATTTAGTGTAATTATCCCTTCTTTGTTGACTCCACTGTATTCTTCTTGTTCCGGCTTTCTTCCGATAATCTTAGCGCCGTTCCTTCTGTTTGACGGTGTCGCCTTTCTCGCTGTTTTTTCGTTGGAGTCCCGGGGGTCAGACGGCGCTCCAGGCTTAGGCAGCTACTCCTCTTGCCATCCAAGCCAGATTAGAACCCCAATTACAGAACCCATGGAGGTGCATATTGGGATTTTTTTTTCCAAAACAGATTTTATTGACAGATCGCATAGACAATCGCAGATCTCTGTACCCCAGAGGTATCCGCCAGGTATCAATACACATATAAAATAACGCAATCCATCATTACTTTTGTAGTCAGAACAATGGGATCAATGCAGTTAACTAATCCCCCTTCCCTTCCCCCCGTACCCCCCCAACTGACCCCAATCCCATCCCACCCGGATCCCTCCTCCCTGTACGGCATTCGACAGATCCAGCCACTCGCGCACACACAGCCTACAGCAGAGCTCGCTCAGGCTTCCAATTCCAGGTCTTGCTCTGCCGGGGGCCCTAGCCAGAGACCCCTGTAATCAGCCCATCTTTTCCAAATCTTGTAATGTTTACCGGGGCAGCCACGGGCAAGAAAGATAGACTTCTCTATCCCCATACAGAAATCTAGGCCCCTCTTCCAAGCGAGGAGCGACAGGGCTTGCGGGTTCTTCCAGGCCCCAGCTATATCCCGCTTGGCCACCGTAAGACCCAATAATAACAGATGTCTCTTGTATAGGTTGCCTCCCACTCCCTCCAGCACATGCAACAGGCCCAAGCGCGGCATGCGCGGAAGCACCCAGCCCAGCGCCTCATCCAGACCATTCCAGACACCACTCCAAAACCTATCCAGTCGCCCACAAATCCACACTGTATGGAGGAGAGTACCATCCTCGCTCCCACACCTAGTGCACTCTGGGAATGCAATAAGTTCCGCCCTCCACAGCCTCTGTCGTGTATAATATACTCTGTGAAAGTATTTGAATTGGATCAGCCGGAGGCGGATCGAGATGGCCGCGCCTCTAGGACTCGCCAGCGCCTCGTTCCAATCTTCCTCCTCCAGCGGCCCAACATCCTCCTCCCATTTCTCCTTAAGTGCGTGTATCAGAGGAGCAGTGTATAATCAGGGATTGGTAGATGCGGGAAATCTTCTTAGTGTCCAACTCCCCCATAAAAACTCGGACTTCCAGTGGGCTAAACTCGGGAAGCGACATCAGGCCCTCCAAATCCGGAGCCAGGGCATGGCGGAATTGTAAGTAACGGAAGAACTGTGTATGGGGCATGTCGTACTCCGCACTCAACTCTTGAAACGTCTTAAGCGTCGTCCCTGCCATAACATCCCCCAACCTAGAGATGCCAATGGCGTCCCATCCCGCAAATCCCAATAGGGTTGCCAGACCTGGAAGGCGGCCATTGCGCCAGAGAGGAGTCTCTTCGGTCAAGGTTCGCCACCATCCCATTCGCCTCAATACTCGCCTCCAGACGTCGAAAACAACTTGTGTCACCATCGGCAAGGCCCTGCGTTCCCTTGGTGCATAAAGCAACGTGTGGAGCGTATGTGGCTCCATCAGTAGTCTTTCCAGAGCATAGGCCGGGTCACCCCTGTCTCCATACCACCATTCATTTAAGACTAGGAGATGGGACGCCTGGTAATAAGAAAGGACATCCGAGGTCGCCAACCCCCCTCCGTACGTTGAGCGAAAGCACATGCGCAACGCCACCCTAGTGGAGCCGCCTACCGAGAGGAACTGTCCCAGGATTGTGTTTACTCGCTTAAACCATGAGGGTTGGATCAGGTACTGATGGTTCTGCAACTGATACAACAGTCTGGGCAGGGCCACCATTTTAAATATGGCCGATCTACCATAGATGGTCAGTGGCATGTGGGACCATATTTTAATATCTGCCTGTGTCCGCTCCCAAATTGGCACCACATTACGCTCCCATGCAACGGCTGGGATCTCCGTAAGGAACACCCCTAGGTATTTAATTCCTCCAATTGCCTTCTGGAGCTCCGATGCCCAATCCCCGATCGTCGGGCCATTTCCTATCACCCAGAGAGTAGATTTGCGTGGGTTTATGTATAGGCCCGATGTCTCACCAAAGATCTGCAGGATGCGCATGAGGCGAGGCCCTGACTTATTGAGGTCTGTGAGGAAAAACAGGACGTCATCCGCGTATAATGCAATACGGTCCGATAGATCACTGGTCCACTCAAAGCCCTTCATCTGCGCGTCAATCAGGACCCAGGCGGCTAGGGGTTCCATGGCTAAGGCGAATAAATAAGGCGAGAGGGGACAACCCTGCCTGGTGCCCCTCTGGATGGTAAATCTCGAGGACACCGCCCCCGCCACCCTAACGGAGGCTGTGAGGTCAGTATAGAGTAGTTTCACATACGAAAGAAATACCGGCCCTACATTCAGCCGCGGCAGTAGTGAAAAAAGATACGTCCAACTGAGTGAGTCGAACGCCCTGTCCATGTCCGCCAAAAATAGCGCCGCCTGCGCTCCAGAAGACCGAATCGCCGCCACCGCGACATGGGCCCGCCTGATGTTGTGCCGCGTCGCCCGTTTGGGCATAAAGCCGGCCTGGTCTGGATGTATACGTTCGGTAATATACAGCAGTAATCTATTGGCCAGCGCCTTAGCTAAGACTTTGGCCTCCACATTTAACAGGGAGATCGGGCGGTACGACGCGTACTGCTCAGGGGGCCGGCCAGGCTTGTGAAAAACCACTACTTCAGCGTGTCTCCAGTCCTGGGGCAGACAACCAAGTTCCCGTACCTCCTCTACCACCGCTCTATACTGGGTTCCTAATTGGAGGTGGAATTTCTTAAAGAATTCACTGGGAAAGCCGTTGGGGCCCGGGGCCTTCCTCGTATTCAATTCCCCAAGAGCGACACCCAGCTCATCGTCTGTCAATGGTTTATCCAGAAGTTCGCGGGCTTCATCTGTGATCGTCTGCGGCGGCAGATCCGCTATAAATTTGTCTATCAGACCCGCGTCGATGCATTCATGTGGGGAGTACAGGTCGGCATAGTAAGTCGCAAAGCCCTCCGCAAGTAACAGGGGGTCAGTCAGCGGGGCACCGGAGTCATCAAGAATTTTCGGAGGGGTCTGAGTATGGAACTGGCCCTGACACAATCTATGCAACATCGTCCCAGATTTATCCCCCCACCCATATACCCTGCTACGGGTCGCCAACCACAGCTGCCGCGCCTCGTCCAGCAACAATGAAGCGTACGACTGCTGTGCCAGCAGCAGCTGCTCCACCACCCGGCCCTCTCCCCCTGGGCCACTACGTCGCTCCAAGTCCCGTATGTCTGCCTCTGTTTGATCAAGAGTCTCCCTACGCCGCTTCCTGGCCGCCGCACACCACGCTATATCCATGCCCCGCAATGTGGGCTTCATGGCCTCCCAGAGCGTCGCCACTGTTCCGGTATTCTCAGCGAAATATTGCGCTATGGCCTTCCTCATATGAGCCTGGTAGTCCCCTAATTGTAGGTGCCAAACCGAGAGGCACAAGCGAAACGGCTGCTTCCTCGGGTCCAACCCGATGGTAACCGCCACCGGAGAATGGTCTGACAGCCCCCGCCGCAGAATATCTGCAGCCTCCACCCTACCCCGAGCCGCCAGGGGAACAAAGATATAGTCCAGTCTAGAGAAGGAATGGTGGACCGCCAAAAGGAAGGTGTATTCACGCTGTGTGCCATGTACGTGTCTCCATGTATCCACCCAGCCCAGGTTCCTAATCATGTCATGCAATTTTGTATGTCCGGATGCCACCGTCCCCCCCCCCAGGCCTGTACCTATCGCGTGCCTGATCTATCACATCATTCCAGTCTCCTCCAATGACGGCCAGCACACTTGGGATACCCGCCCATATTGCCAAGATCTTTTCCACCAGAGACCACTGCAAAGGGGGCGGGGCATACACACAGCCAAACACTACTGCCTCGTCCCCCAATGTACCCTGAACAAAAACATATCGACCTTGTGGGTCAATCCAGTGGGTGGAGTGTACATATGGGACCCTGCGGTGCACCAGTAAGGCCACGCCTCTGGACCCCCTGGCGAAGCCCGCATGAAAGGCCTGACTGTAGCCATACCGCTGGAGGCATAACGTTTTAGTTCCCAGGAGATGTGTTTCCTGCAGCATCACCACATCTGCCCCTACTCTTTTAATGTCAAAGTATGTTTATTGAGTTTTGAAACAGAAGAAACAGGCATGGCATGGCAATAGACAATCAGCAGGCAAGTAAGGCAAGCGAGACAGACAAACACGTCTTCTCTAATTAGCGTTAGGTGAGCAGGGTGAACATGCCCAGATGGAGAGGCGATGCCCGGAGATCGAGAAGAGCCCCTAATCGGAGCAGCAAATAAAAAGGCCAGCCCTAAAAAACCCGCCCCCCCCCCCAACACCCAACTCTAACACCCTCCCCCCGCCCCTACCAGTACGCCATTTTTCCATCGTGATCGTGTGTGTTATAGCTAGTCCAAGTGTATCAGGGTGCCTTCGGTCACTTGTGGTCCACCATGCAGTCCGTAAGGCGTAGGATGCGAAGGTACTTTGGGCAAGTGATTTCATGGAATTCCCTGGAGAGCAACGTCAGGAGCGGTTGTCAAGTAGTTCGGAATGAGTCAGGCGTGTGTGTGAGCGTAGCCTGAATCCGTTCCATGCCTAACGTGAACCACAACTTATGCAACCAGCCTGTGTGGGTGGGAGAGGTGGTGGAGCCCCAGAGCGACAGGATGTGTTGGGACGCTGCCTGCATAGCGATGCCCATCTGTTTGCCGCGAGCTGATCGCAAGGGGAACGTAATCGCATTGGGGAGCCCTAGGAGTGTGTAAGCTGGGAAGCGTGGGATTTCAGTGTCGAATGTGGAATCAATGTCGTCCAAGATAACCTTCTAGTATTCCTGCAAGGCGGGACATTCCCATAGGAGGAGAGTTAGTGTGCCCCGGCTACCACAGCCCCTCCAGCACAGCGCACTTCGGGTCGGGTTACCCTGGTTGAGTCTCGCTGGGGTTAGGTGCCAGTAGATCACCAGTTTTATCGCCGATTCCCTAGCTTTGGTATTGCGGGTAGTGTGGGCGGCTCTATAGTGTATGTGGTTCCATTCTATTGAGGAGAGAGTTCTCCCGAGTTCGGTTTCCCATCGTCGCTGGCCAGCAGTTTTAGCAGGGTCGGCAGCAGGGGAGAGCATCCGATAAAGGTCTGAGATAAGATGTTTATCTGAGTCTTTGGACACAAGCCAGCGTTCGAACGGCGTCATCCGTCGGCCGACCAAGGGGGCAACTTCTGGTTGCAAGAGCCAGTGGCGAATTTGGAAATATTGAAACATGTGTGGTTTATCCACTCCGTAATCCCGCGAAACGTCAGCGAGGGAGAGAAACCCCTCCAGGTCAAAGAGGTGGCCGGCCGATCGGCAAGGCGTATCACGCCATTGCAGGAAAGCCCGAGCGTCCGTGCCCGGTGGGAATGCGGGATTATCAAAGAGAGGGGTAAGTGGAGACGGGAAGGTCGTAAGGCCCCGTTTGACCGCCACCATGTCCCAGGTTGCCATAGTGGTCCGAGTGATAGGGGAGCGGAGGAGGTAGCGCGGTCTATGCTGGCGAGCAAGAAACGGTACCTTCCACAAGGAGGTCTGGGCCATTGCCCTATCCTGAAAGAGCCATCTCTTCTCTGATTCGGGTCGGTACCACTCCACCAGGTATCGGATTTGCGAGGCTTGGAAATATTGCAGTAGATTCGGGATCCCAAGGCCGCCCTCGTCCACAGTCCTGTGCGCTACTCGTTTATGTAGTCTGGCGCGTTTCTTCTCCCACACGAATTGATGAATGTCGTGTTGGAGGTCAGCTAGCATTCCCGGAGGCGGGGATACCGGGAGGGTCTGAAAAATGTATAATATCTTGGGTAAGACCGACATCTTCACCGCCGCAATCCTGCCAAGTAGGGAGAGGGGTTGCTTTGACCAGCGCGCGAGGTCGGCTCGGATCTGGGATGATAAAGTAGAATAATTGTGATTGACATGGACATGGCCAAAGGACTTGTAAAAGCCCGCCGAGAAGCCGTCAGGACCCGGGGATTTAAGCGGACGAAGGCGCGCAATAGCAGCGAGGATCTCGTCGGTACGGATAGGGGTATCTAGGGCTTCCGTGCTCGCCGGGCATAGCGGCGTGATATCAGCAGATTGCAGATAGGTATCTATGTCCGCCGGTGACGCCTTATCCGCGCTGTATAGAGAGGCATAGAAGGATCGAAAGGCTGAAGCAATTTGTGCGTCCTCAGTAACAGCATCGCCGGCGTCGTCCAGTAGCGTTGTGATTTTGGAGCGTTGGAGTTTGGCTTTCAAGGCGCTGGCCAGAAGCCGGCCGGTGCGGTTGCCCCCCACGTAGTACGTGTGGCAGAGGCGGAGAGCAGCAAATTCTGCCCTGTCGGTGTCGAGGCTGGCCAATTGAGCCCGGGCAGCCTTAAGTTGGCGCCAAATTCTCGGGGCGCCTGTGCGGCTGTGTGCTCTCTCCAGCTCCGCAACCTTGCCGGAGAGGTCATCCCTCTTTTCCTTGCGAAGCTTGGCGTCCGCGGCCGATATTGCTATCAGCTCCCCCCGGACGACAGCTTTCAAGGCTCCCCACAAGGATGACACCGATACATCAGGGGTATCGTTGGTGGTTAAGTAATCTGATATGCATTTATGAAGCTGGTGGGCTACCGCCGGCTTCTGTAGGAGGGTTTCATTAAGCCTCCACGACCCCGGGGTGCGTGGCGACCTGGGCACGTTGAGCGTCAGTTCCAATGCCGCATGGTCGGAGAGGGCTGCCGGGACAATTGACGCTGTGGCGATGTGAGGAATGAGGCCTGATGATCCCAGGAAGTGGTCTATGCGCGCGTAAGTATGGTGTACGTGTGAGTAAAATGTGTATTGCGTTGTGAGGGGGTGTGTATGCCTCCAAAGGTCCGAGATGTCTCTATAATGCAGCCAAGTAACGCCCTTTTGCGAAAGTGCCCCGGTGTCTCCATAACGGTGCCCCGATCTATCTCTGTCGGTATCCATGACGAGGTTGATGTCCCCCCCTAGTAGCATGTGGGTGTGAGGAGCTTGAAGCGTTTCAGAGATTGCGGAGATTAAGAAGGGCTCTTGACCCGTGTTGGGGGAGTAAATGGAGCCTATTGTGTATGCAGTGTTGCCTATTAGAAAAGTGTGGGCTAGAAGGCGTCCCTTGATTTCCCCTATTTTGGCCCCCGCCTTGCCCTTGAAGCGCCGTGATATAAGGATAGCCACCCCGGCTTTCTTTGATGGGAGAGAGGAGAAGAATTGCTGTGGGAAGGCGCGGGAGCGCAGCCGGTGCCAATCTTTAGCTAAGAGGTGGGTTTCCTGCAGCAAGCAGATGTCGGCTTCAGAATTCTCCAAGTAAGAGATGATAGCCCTACGCTTTATCGGATTGTTGAGGCCTTTAACGTTAAGAGACAGGATTTTAATTGTATCAGTCATCACTACGGCACAAGGGGACAAGCAGGATTACGAGTGCAAGGCGCTGTGCAGTGGCGTGAAACATAGGTAGCCCGTGGTGCGCATAAAGGCCCCATGGCGTACTGGTCCCCCCCCACAGTTCCCTCCCCCCTTGGCCACCCTAACCCCAACAGAGTGGACCTGCCCAACCCCCTTCAAGTACTGAACCCCCGTCCCCCGAACCCCCCACCCCCTCCCAGAACAACCCCCCCAACAGAAACTGGTAAAAGTCTCGGGCCTAGTCGTGCAGGGCACAGGTCCGCAGAAAGTCAAAAGAAGGGGTACCATGGCTGCAGCTCAATTGGCGGCTCCCCGGCCCAACCCCCAGTTAAGCTATGTGCGAGTGAGAGAACACCCCCAACAAGGTCAAAGTTCTACAGATCGGGTGCTGTGTTATCTGCCACTTCCTGCACTGCAGCTTCACGTTCCTGGGCGACCGTGATCGGGTCCGGTTTCGGGATGGATCTCGGCGTTCTCCTCCTGCGAACTGTCTGCCAGCCGTCTCTTGTAGGGCGAGACGGGTCCTCCTGTGATCGGGACGTAGAGGCGTCTCTGGAGGTGGACCCTTCCAGCATGTCTATCCCTAGTACGGAACAGGTGTCACGGAGCGATCTGAGCTGGTGAAGGGAGCCGTTCCATTTAAAGATCAGGCGGAACGGGTGACCCCAGGAGTAGGGTATCCCGGCATCTCGCAGGAAGTTCGTCGCGGGTCGGAAGGATTTACGCTTTTGTAAGGTGATGTTAGAGAGGTCTTGAAAAAGGGCTACAGGGTCATCTCGAAACCTAATGGGTTGTGCTTTCCTGGCTTCTCTAAGGATGCGTTCCTTCAGAGGAAAGTCCGGGAGGAATGCTAGAATGTCCGGAGGTGGCGCAGGTGCTCTGCGTGCCATGCCAACCCTGTGAGCCCTGTCGATTCGGATTTCAAAGTCGCTCGGCTCACCCAGGATGTCTCTGAATAGATCTTGGAGATAGCTGGTCACATTGTCTTTTTCAGCCTTCAACGGAACACCCCTGACCCGTATGTTATTCCGCCTGGAGCGGTTCTCCAAGTCTTCAGAGTGCGATTGTAAATCCACCTGTTGATCTTGAAGTCGCAGGATTTCCTGCTGGAGTCTCTCCACCTCCCCGCTGCGGGATTGATCAGCGTCCTCCAGAGAGGCAACCCGCTCTCCCAGGCCATCCATGTCACGACGGAGTTCGCGCTGCTCCCCGGCCAAGTCCTGTTTCAGAGTCTGGAAGTCCTCTCGCAATGTGTTGAAAAGGGAGGCTAGGAAGGCTTTCGTGATTGGAGCGGAGTCTTCGTCCGGTGTTTGAGGGCTCGCGGGGGGCTTCGGGGACGACTGTGGTTGGGTCTTATCTCCTTTCGCCGCCACTTTATGCATGAGTTCCACAACATTCCGGGCCCCTTTGCGATTAGAGTGCGTCATGATGTCCAAAGCAGGGTGAGGGGTCCGGCCAACGGGCGTCGTCGGGGCCGTCGAGTGATCGCCCAGCCACGGAAGCGAGGCCAACCGTGAGGGGCAGCGGGTGATGCAGAGCCGGCCCTGGGTAGTGCGAAGGGTCAGGTGCGGCGACCCAGGAGGAGGGTCCGCAGGCTGGGCCGGGGACGGCTGTCCGGAGAAAGAGTCCTTCGTGGGGAGCTGCAGGGGCGGCTTTCAGAGTGCGTAGTAGCTAGTGAGGTATTGATAGTAGGGGTGACCAGAGTATCCGGGCTGGGGCCAGCGCACTACACCGAGCGAGGTTATGTTCGGTGGAGGAAGAGCAACATGGGCCCAGGAAGAGTGCCTAGGCGCTAGGCAGGAGAGCAGGGCCCCGGCAGTAGCAGGAGGAAAGTCTCGTGAATTGGATGTCGCGGAGAGGTCCTCGGACTGAGCGGGGGGCCCCCGTGGATGGTGGACAGCAGGTGGCCGGCAGGAAGCTGGAGTTAACGGCTCCGGCGGGCGCGGGCCCAGGACAGCGCCCAGCAAGTTCGCGCTTCTGTCCACAGCAGCTGAGGGCCACCCAACAGGGAATGCAGGGCCCGGGGGAGGAGAGTGTTTGGTAGTCCAGGTCGCAGGGCGCAGCTCACCTTATGCCTCCCGTCCAGGAGGCCGTCACCAATAGGGGAAGATGCAGCTGGGTGGCGTCCCGCGGCGCTTCTCCGCCGGCAAGTCAGGGGGTGGGGAGGCTCCAGGGCGCACCTGGCGGCGGTTGATGCCGCCTCGTGTGATGATCGCTGTAGGTGGCGTGATGGACAGTGGGCCCTCCGGCCGCCCAGCAGGCCCACGCCGGGGCGCAGAGTGGCTAGAGGCCTCCGGTGGAGCCGGCAGGTATCGGAGGGACCTGAGTACGCAGGCCCCAGCACAGGTGGGTCCCCGCCGCTGGAGGTCCGAGGCGTGAGGCAGTTTCAGGTGGGTTGTGGGGGGTGGGCGTCCGACACCCCGCCCGGGGTATGGCTCTGTGGGGGCGGCGGGGCTGATCCCGCGCCACCGCCCGGTAGGCCCACGCCGGGGCCTAAGTTGTCCAAAAGGCTGGTGCTGCCTCGTAGGATGTCCGCTGTGTGTGGCGCAGTGGGCTGCGTCCGTTCCGGCCGCCCAGCAGGCCCGCGCCGGGGCGTAGGGTAGTTAGAGTCCCCCGGCGGGACTCGCAGTCACCGGAAAGGCCGGGGTGAGTAGGCCGCAGCGCAGGCGGGTCTCCCCCGCTGGAGGTCGGAGGTGTGAGGGGGGGCCGGAGATCCGTGGGGGGCGGGCGACCGATGTTCCACCCGGTTTATGGCTCCGTGGGGGCGGCGGGGTTGATCCTGCACCGCCGCCTCGAAGGCCCACGCCGGGGCCTAAATTTTGCAGAAGGCCGCCGCCGGAGAGCCCAAGGCCCCCGAGAGGGCGCTGCTGCCGGTCCTGGAGCGTCTCCCCCGGAGGCAGCCGGTGAGGTGGGGGGAGACCGGTGGAGGTGCGTGGGGCCGGCGGCCCGCGCCCTGCGCAGCGCAATCCCCCACAGGCCCGCTCAGAAGAGGCGCGGGTGGTCGCTTGGAGGCCCACGCCGGGGCCTGGAGTTGTCGGTCGGCCGTCGGCAGGGCACAGGCCGTCCGGAGTCGGCCGGGAGCACCGACCTATCAGGCTCCCCGCCGTTGGAGGCTCATGTCGCCTCACTGTTGTCCGCCGCTCGCTGGTGGGATATTCCGGCCAGCGCCCGCAGCTGCCGAGGCGTGGGTGTGCGGCGGAAGGGCTCTAACCTTCGTCGCCGGCGCACCGGTCGCGTTAGCAGCGGGAGAAGCGGGGCGCCAGCGGTCATCGGTCAAAGAAACTCGACCAGCAGTCCCTCAAGGGAGCGGGGTCGGCATGTGCTGAATTTGGGCAGAAACTCAAGGGGGTGGCAGCCAGGAAAACGTGCGATAGGGACACAGGGCCGGGGAGCCTCGCGATCCACGTCCTCTCAAGCCGCCATCTTGGCCACGCCCCCTGCCCCTACTCTTTTAGCTTGCTTCAGAACCGCCCCCGCTTGATCTTGTCCAGAACCCCTTGTACGTTCCAACTAAGAACACGAAGCGTGGCCCCGGGCACAACGGCCCCTCTATCCAGGCTCGACATCAAAGGTCCTTCGTATCCAATATCCATGGCGCTCGCCGCATGTGTGTACCTTCAGCCACCACTGTAATTGCATCAGAGCCGTGCATTGCCCCCCCAAGTCAACACCCATCAACTCCCCGGGTCCCCCCCCCACCCCATACCTCAAGAAACAATGAAGTACCTGTCGCGGTGTAGCATGGCCTCCGCCTCCAACATGAGGCCGACAACCCACCCCACCAATGGATCCCCATAACTTTAGTCAACTCTCCCAACACTTACCCCCACCAACCCTCAACTAGGAGGAACCCCCCCCCGCCCGTAAACCCGCCCCCCATCCACAGTCACCCCGCATTCGCTCACTGGAGCCCGCAAACAGCGCAGATATATTCCTCTCCCCGCAGGCACTCACCCCAGATAAGCAGAGAGTTGTAGCAATATGTCAGCAATATGTCCCTGAGCGCATTCACGTGCCCTTCTTCTGTTTCTCAGCCACCTCCGTCGCCTTCTCCGAAGCAGTATCCGACATAGACCGCTGTCGAGATCGGGATCTCCAATTGTCCTTGCGCCGAGAGGATCTCGTCTGTGCATCTTCATGTGAGGAGTCAGAGTCTCGCCCCAGGGGAGTGTGCTCCTTCACCGGCCTAATTTCGTCTGTCCATAGAAACACGTCCTCCTGGGAATCAAAAAAGTGTGTACGGGATTGATAGATAACTCTCAGGCGAGATGGATAGAGAAGAGCATATTGTATTTTCAGGTCTCATAGCCGGGCCTTGGCTGCCGTAAAGGATTAGCGCTGCTGTTGTACCAAGCGGGTATAGTCTGGAAAGATCAGGACAGTGTGGTTTTCATATCGCAAGGGGTCTTTCGCTCTGGCCTGCTTTAGGATCACATCCCTGTCATGGTAATTGAGAAGCTTCGCAATCACCGGCCGCGGTCTCGCTCCCTCCGGCGGTTTTTGCATCAGGGCCCGGTGCGCCCTCTCAATAACAAAGCAACTGGACAGTGCGTCAGGCGATAGCCAGCTTTCAAGCCACCGCGTCAGAAAGCCCTCCATGTCCCCCTTCTCACATCCTTCGGGCAGTCCCACAAAGCGGAGGTTGTTGCGCCTGGCGCGCCCCTCCGCATCCTCCACGTGGAGCGTCAGGCCCTTTTGTGCGGATTCCAGGGTAGCCACTTTGCGTTTTAAGTTCACAATGTCATCTTCCACCCCCGATATCCGCGTTTCGGCTTCTGTAATGCGGGAGACTGCATTCCGCAAGTCCTGACGCAGCAGCGTAACATCTGACCCCACCGCTCCAATTTTCGCTTCCAAGGCATCCCGGGATTGGGTGATGGCTGCCATTAGAGCCGCATTGTCAGTTCCGGTTGCCTGAGATCCACCGGAGGCCCCCGCATTGCCTCCCGGCCCCGTGAACTTGTCGATGGGTCCCTGCTTGGGGCCTCCCCCACCGCCACCTGCCCCGCGGGTCATAGTTGTCTCGCTGCGCCAATGTCCAAATCCGCCGAACAGGCTCCGTCGGATCACCGCCCACAATGCCACTTAAGAAGGGCCCACCGCGGTCCGAGCCGACCGCCGAGCAGTCGGGCCAGGTAACCCACCACGGCCTCCACCGTCCCTGACTGCGCCCCTCAATGCCCAACTCCAGCAGACGTGCATATAACTGGGGCCCCCGAACTCCTCTACCAGATTCCAACCTCCACCGACCCCCGTCCGGTGTGGCGCCAGTCCACCGCTGCAGCTAAGGGGGTCCCCGGTCGTTTACCTTGGCGCAGGGGCTGTCGGGTCACCTGCTCTCCACCCGCTCCGCGGGAGCTCCCAATGTTGGTGATCGGGCCGGTCGAGCCCCGTGAAGATATCCAGCCGGCTTCCTCCACTGCAAGGCCCCAGGCCTCTCCGCTGACGTGCTGCTGGGCTGCGTGAAAATCGAGGTCCCCGGCTGCCGCCGCTGGCACAGGCCTTTCCCACTCCCGATGGTTCACCCGGGGTCACCACAGCTCCCCCAGCGCACCGCTCACCTCATCTCGGGAAAGGCCAAAGAGGAGGGTCACCTGCGGGGCTGTCCCGCTCCGGCAGCGTCTCTCCCGCCCTCCGGCCGGGCCCCTCTGCTCCGCCGCCTCCCGAGGGTACTCAAGAGATTATAATTGGTAAAACAACTTGCTTAACTCGCCTCTAAAGTCTTAGCCTGAAGGATGCTCTCCACAGCTACCACTAGGATAGCTTTCTATAAGGTTGACTTTACAACCACCATCAATAAGGGTCGTTTGGACTGGTGCAAGGTGCCCACGAGAATAGTGGACATCATATACCAGGCCAACTTCTCACAACCCCCCCCCCCCCTTGCAAAACCAGATCGTTTTCTGATGGGCAATTTTGATGTCGCCTCAATAAATTTTGGATCCTTGCCTGTCGCGGGTACTTGGGCCTCCTACACGAGTGAGGCACCATTTTTATCGGTAGACCCGGGGGAATGCTGGGTGGTAGGAAATTTGTGTCAGCCCTGTGATGCCACAACTTTCCCACACAAAAATGTGTGAAAAAAGTGATTTTATCAGCTAAATTTGAGGTTTGCAGGGGATTCTGGGTAGGGAAATGTTGGGGGATCCACACAAGCCATACCTCCCTGGAATCCCCAGGGTGTATAGTTTTCAGACATTTGTGGGTTTGGTAGGATCCCCTAGATGGCTGCCGAGCACGGGGCCAAAAAGCCAGGTTACCCCCCCTTGCAAAACCAGGTCGTTTTCTGATAGGCAATTTTGATTTCGTCTCAATACGTTTTGGGCCTTTACCTGTCGCAGGTACTTGTGCCTCCCACACGAGTGAGACACCATTTTTATCGGGAGACCTGAGGGAACGCTGGGTGGTAGGATATTTGTGTCAGCCCAGTGATGCCACAACTTTCCCACACACAAATGTGAAAAAAAGTGATCTTTTTCAGCTAAATTTTAAGGTTTGCAGGGGATTCTGGGTAAGAAAACGTTGGGGGATCCACGCAAGCCATGCCTCCCTGGAATCCCCCGGTATCTAGTTTTCAGAAATGTATAGGTTTGCTAGGTTTCCCTAGGTGCCGGCAGAGCTCGGGTTCAAAAACTACAGGTAGGCACTTTGCAAAAAAAGTGTCATTTTTCACTGTGAAAATGTGGTGGGTCCACCTTGCGTGTTGGGCCGTTTCCTGTTGCGGGCACTAGGCCTACCCACACAAGTGAGGTACCATTTTTCTCGGAAGACTTTGGGTAAAGCGGGGTGGGTGGAATTTTGTGGATCCACGCAGATTCTAGAACTTTCCACCACAGAAATGTGAGGAAAATGTGGGTTTTTTTCGACAATTTTCTAGGTTTGCAAGGGATTCTGGGTAACAGAACCTGGTGAGAGCCAGTCAAGTCACCCCATCCGGGATTCCCCTGGCTGTCTAGTTTTCAAAAATGTATACGTTTGCTGGGTTTCCCTAGGTGCCGGCAGAGCTAGGGTTCAAAAACTACAGGGAGGCACTTTGCAAAAAAGGGTAATTTTTCACAGTGAAAATGTGGTGTGTCCACCCTGTGTTTTGGGCCGTTTCCTGTCACAGGCACTAGGTCTACCCACACAAGTGAGGTACCTTTTTTATCGGTAGACTTAGGGGAACTCAGAATTGTAGAGCAACAGTTATTACCTATTGACTTTCGATGCATTTCTGCCTTCCAAATGAAAGGCAATTTTGAAAAATGACCTATAACTCTCATGCTAGTATGGGTACTCCTGATTTCGGAAATGTGCAAATATCTACTGATTCTATTTTGGTGACTTTTTAAAAAAAACATATTTTATTGACTTTTCAGTTCAATACATTACAGCAACATGGTGCATATCATATATCAGTGCAAACTTCTCATTCCGGATATATGCCACTAATAGATAACCACCGCAGCGTGAATGCACATAATATATTCGTACATCAAAATGACCATACTATTTAACAGCAAATCCATGCACTTGTCTGGTGGTTATCCCACAACTTATTAACTCTTCTAACCGTCCCTAACCCCCCAACCCTTTCCCTCCCCGGTCTCTCTTGTACACCCTGACTTATGCATACATAGTGAGCGGTCTAGGCCTGACACTCAAGCACTCATTCCTATCCATGTTCATCTTGTATGTATCCCGGGCATAGGCACGGGTGTTCCTCTGGGCATATGGGTATACAGCACGTGTCAGGTCTTACACATCCTCCACTGCCTTTACAGCCTCTAACATCGTGTCCCACTCCATTGCTATTGGTGCTTTTCGTAAGCCCCTAAGTTCCTCCCTACTTAACTCTGTACTTTCTGCCGTGCCCCACCGCAGCAACTCAGTGTGCCAATTCAATACGTCCGTGGGTTTCCGTGACTTCCATCTCATCGCGATGTTCCGTATAGCTAATATTAGTGCTAGATCCACAAAACGGTATCGCACTTTATACTTGGACATTTGCTTGTGTAACCCCAGAATGCACTCCTCCACAGTGTTTTGTATCTCACGGTTTGCCGCGCCTCCTATTTTGTGTCTGATAGTGTCCCAGTACCCCCTCAGTTTCGGACAGGCCCACAACTTATGGAGCAGTTCTGCACTTTCTAACAAACATCTCGGACAATAGTGTTGTGTTTGAGGGAACATTCTATCCAGCGTGTGCGGAGTAAGGTAAGCCCTGTGTAAGACCATAATCTGTATAAACTTAAATTTCGCGTTTCTCGAGATCTTCCTTGGGTGCTCCAGTACTTTTAACCATTCCTTATTGCTGAGGTCTCTATCTATGTCGCCCGCCCATGCAATTCTCAGTGTGTCTAGGGTGGCTGAGGTATGCAATCTGAGTCCCGTATAAAGCCATTTAATAAGATGTCTGCCTCTTCCCATGTAATGTACCATTTTTACCAGGTCGTTAGTTGAGGGTTCCTGTCTGTGCGGAGCCCAGTGCTTCTTTATGTATTGTACCAGTGCAGCGTGTGTTAGATATAATTGTGCCGGGACCCCAGTTTCGTTTACAAAGGTGTCGTGATAGAGTAGCAACCGTCCCCAAATAAATCGGACATTGTGCTTACACCTCTGCCTCTGTCCACGGTAATAATTTGCGCTTCGAGAGTCTGCCTCCCTCTAGTGAGACCCCCAGCAATGGGACATTACCTGCATATGCCTGGGGAGCCTGCATATAGTTCAGCGTGGCCTTCCAACCTTTAAGCGCCGTGGCCAGCAATGGGGGGGTATCTCTCCGGGGCCGGCTTCCAGGTAACAACAGTGTGTGTAGCGCACCGTTGTCGATATCCACCTCCGTGAACCCTATTTCTTGTAGGCTGCGTCACGCTGCCCAGTAGGACAGCCACTGTAACTGGCATGCATAGTATTATGCTGGTAAGTCTGGGACACCCAGTCCACCCATCCGCGTGCCCACTTGAAGTTTCTTCAGGCTTATGCGGCGTCTGCCATCACCCCAGATAAGGTCTATGAGCAATGTGTTCAATAACTTAAATGTAGTGTGTGGTACTATTAATGGTAGGTTGGTAAAATAATACAAAAGTCATGGCAGAACCACCATTTTTGCTAGGGTCGCCCTTCTCATAACTGATAGGGGCAGTGCCGTCCAGAATACAATACTTGAGCACAGTGCCTGGATTGCTTTATGTAGATTACTGTCAAGCATGTCTACTTGAGTCCTGTAAATCTGTATACCTAAGTACTTAAAGGTATCCGGGGCTACTGCTAGTCGAGCGTCCCCAAAATCTATATTGGTAGTTTCTGTGCGCTCTGCAAAGAAGAACGCATGCGATTGTGTTATGTTAATGGCCAATCCGGACACAGGTTCAAATTGACGGAACATATCATAAATTGGGGTTAGAGTCGTGGTGAGGTCATGTAGGTATAGAATTATGTCATCTGCATATGCCGAGAACAAGTGTAGTGTTTTCCCTAACGATATGCCCAAGTGAGGGAACTCCTTTTGCAGCTTCAAAGCTAAGGGTTCCAAAGCTAGTATAAAAATAAGGGGTGACAGGGGGCAACCCTGTCTTGTCCCTTTATGTATTTTGTATTCCTCTAAGATGTGACTACCAGTGCGGACTCGTGCCGTAGGGGCCTTATACAGCAGACGTAACCAAGAAATGTATCCCTCCAGAATCCCGAATTTCCCTAGGGCACAGAACATGTACTCCCAGTTGATGGAGTCAAAGGCCTGCCTAAGGTCAAGTGAAAGCAGCCCTCCTGTGGATATCGGGTCGGAGCTTCCGACATCAGGTTGTGTAATTCCCTGATATTTAGTGATGTGCTTCGTGATGGTAAAAACCCAGTCTGATCAATGGGTAATAACTTAGGCAGAGAGGGCAGCAACCTGTTAGCCAGTATTTTACTTAATATCTTATATTCAGTGTTCAGTAGGGACAACGGTCGATAGTTGCCCATATCCTTAGGGTCTCTTCCCGCTTTCAGGAGTGATATAACTAATACTTGCGTTGTTGTGGGCGGTAATGTTCCCCTCTCCCACGCAGTTTTGTATAACTATTCCAGATGTGGTACTAGGGAGTCTGCATACGTGCTATAGAATTCAATTGGGAGTCCGTCCATACCAGGGGTTTTGTTTTGTGGAAGCCCTTTCCTGGCGATGCGAATCTCAGATTGGGTAATGGGCCCGGTTAAATCTTTCTGGGCTGCGGCAGTGAGCCGTGGGTATGTCAAATTAGAAAGGAAGGCCTCCGTTTGGGGCTCCGTGTCATGGTCTGTGGCACTGTATAAATTGGCATAGTACTGGCGGAAGGCTGCATCGATATCTGCCTGAGTGTAAACCCCAGTCCCATCCACTGCTGTAATTTCCTGTATTACCACTTTAGGGGTAACGTCTCTGATTAATTTGGCAAGCAGGGCATCGGACCTGTCCGCTTGCGCGTGGGCTTTCTTCGTGTATGCTTGGTAATCAATGACCCGCAGCGTCTCTAGTAATTCTGCATGTTTCATCCTAGCTTCCTGCAGTGGGCCCTTGCGGTCTTCATGTGTTATCGCTTCCTGCTCCAACCTGCCCATACTATCCTCAACCTCTATCAGAGCCTTATGTATTTCCTGTCTGACGCCCACAGTCGTACTTATCGCTTTCCCCCGTATCACCGCTTTGAAAGCGTCCCATTCCATCAACCTGCTAGATGCCGTATTTCTGTTTTCCACAAAGTAATGCTCGATAGTCCCCGCCAGGTCACCATGGAATGCCGAGTCCTCCAACATCTGTGGCCAGAGCCGCCATGTGGGCACCCACCCCAAACCATTTTTTTTAAAAACAGACTTTATTAAAATTTCACATTTTGAATAAGTGCAACACTCATAGGAACTCACAAAATACATCATAATTGCGCCACTCAACATACAGTGGCAACCCATTCATGGCACCTCCCGCGTCCCATCAGATGGTCCAGGCCAGCCTTTCCTTCCTCACAGGGGAAGGAGTCCATCAAATGTAGGAGTCGAACCCCACCTAGCTCACGGTATAGCCCGGAGATGCTGAACCATGGTACTTCAAGTTTATATAAGCACTTTCAACACCTATGCACCACACCAGGTAACCAGGAAAGTAACACCCTCCGCAACTCAAGCCCCCCACCCCAGCCCCTTCCCAGTAACCCCACCTCCCTCCTCCCCTCAGACATGTCGCTCTCCCTGACAGCACTCTCGCTACACATTGAGCATATCACATGGTCCGTTGGATTCCCTATGGCAGTGATCCGTGTCGCACTAAGGTGGGTGCACCTACATTAGTCATTTTCACATCCACCCTCGTCCCTTGCAGTCCAAGGTTGTGCTCTCAAGCATCGTAAGGGTGATACCGATTTTCAACAAGGTCAGTTGTCATCATCAACCGGGTTCTTAAGAAGATCTACCATCGCCACCCAAGCCCTCGCCGCGTCCCAGAGTTTGTCATTATCAGTTCTCTGAGCTAGCTGGAGCCGAAGGGTCCCCTCGCAGTCCGGCCATTTTATAAATTCCCGCAGCCAGCGCGCCACACTGGGGCCCGTGGCCGCCTTCTAATGGCTGGTAATTTTTCGTTACTACTAGTACTAACCCCAGGTCCAAGAATTTACTAGTGGTTTTGTTGCAGGCAGTGTGGGGGAACCAGTGTAACAGACACACTCCTGGGGTAGATTGCAGTTCCCTGTCCGTCGCCTCTATCAGCTTGGCCATGACATCCCCCCAGTACCCCCGGAGCAATGGACAATCCCAGAACATATGCATGAACGCTGCGTCTTCCAGTCTGCACCGCGAGGGCAGGCAGTGCGGGAGCCCAAAAAATTCATTAATTTTGCAAGGCGTAAGATACGCCCGGTGGAACACGTAGAATTGTATTCGTTGGAATCTCGCATTCCGAGAGCATTTCCACGCTCGTTCCTGTAGAATTTCCCAGGGTTTTGCCTCTATAGGTATACCCAGATCAACCTCCCATTTAACGCGCAACCCTTCCAGAGGAGTCCTTGAGCCCTGCGTCAGTCTCCGGTACAAGCACGTGACCGCCTTGATTTTATCCACAAAGGTGACCACGTATTGGCAAGGGAGGAAAACCTGTGGTTCCTCCAGCCCCTTTTTCCAATGCTTGCGCATAGCAGCTGTCACTGCTGTGTGCAGAAGGAAGTCCTGAGCAGGCAGCTCGTGCCTATCCATGAGGTCCTGAAACGGCAAGAGGGCATCATCCTCGTAGAGATCCCCAATAGTGGCGATCCCCAGCTCCTCCCATTCCTGCAGCCGCTGCCAATCCCCTCCATGGGGCAGTGCCCCGCAGAACCACACCGGAATCTCAGAGGCGTATGCAGGACCCACTTTATTGCATCGTAGAGCCCTGGTCCAACATTGTCGCACTACCCATAAATCTTTGGGCACTTCCCTTTCATGCACCGGAAGCTGTAACATAATCCGAGTCAGGTGGCGAAGGCCTAAGTCCCCACCTCTCTGATCTGCCTCAACTGCCAGCTTCTCAACCATCTGCTGTGTGAACCACTGGAACTGGGCCGCATGGTAGTAAGCCTCGAAATCAGGCACTGAGAAGCCGCCTTCTCGTCTGGGACGCATCATAGTAGTCAGCGCCACTCTACGCCTCCCTGAGCCCCATAGAAAGCTTGAAACCATCGAGTTGAGTTGAGCAAAGTACTTCCCCGGCACCCGGAGCGGCAGCATAACGAAATAATAAAGCAAACGAGGCAGGGTGATCATTTTTAGCAATGCCACTCGCCCATCAACCGACAGAGGTAGCGACACCCAGAATTCAAGATTACTCATTGTAGTTCGCAGGGCCCGCCCTACATTACCCTCGAATAAGTCAGCCATCTCATGCGGACTCCCAAATAAGGCAAACAATTGCCTTCCCATCTGACATCAAACCCCTCCGGAGGGTCGCCCCTCCCTTCGCATACCGGAAACACACAGGTCTGGGCCCAATTAACTTTGAGTCCCGCCACTCGCCCCAACCTCTCCAACAATTCCTGAGCTCCCCGCAGCTCATCTGCAGCGTTGACGAGGAACATTAATAAATCATCAGCATAAAGGGCAATATAGTGCATCTGACACATCCCCTCTAGGCCCCTGTAATGTCCCCCTGTCCGTTCGCAAGCCGCCAGCAGCTCCATTGCCAGGGCCAACAAAAGAGGAGACAGTGGGCAGTCCTGCCTCGTCCCTCTGCCCACATCACAAGCCACTGAAATGGCCCCTCCCGTCCGTACCCTGGCCGTCGAACGGGCATAGAGTATCTTCGTCAAAGCCACAAATGTCTCACCTAAGCCAAAGGCCCTCAAAACCCGAAATAGTTATGGCCACACTAAGCTATCGAAGGCCTTTTCAATGTCTATCAATAGCACACACACCTCGTCGCCCCCTGCCCTCGCCTCCTGCAGCAATTGGCACAATCGCCGAATATTCATGGCCGTATTCCGGGTAGGAATGAACCCAGCCTGGTCCCTGTGCACCAGTGTTGTCATGTGCCCCATCAGGCGATTGGCCAAAATGCACCTCAGGATCTTATAGTCCGTATATAACATCGCCAGAGGGCGATACGCTGTACAGTCCCACTCTGGCTTAGCCGGCTTAAGTAGTGGTACTATCACTGCCTCTCTCGTCGAGCTAGGTAAATAGCCAGTCTTTTTTGACCAGTTATATAGGGTCGGCAGCTGCGGGGCCAGCACATCGATATAAGTGACATAAAACTCTGATGGAAACCTGTCAGTGCCCGGTGTTTTGTTCCTGGCCATACGCTAGATAGCTCCGCGGACCTCGCCCAGTTCCACTGGACGGCCCAGGTTCTCTGCCTGATCCGCGTCTATCTGGGGTAATTCTATGTCAAGGAAATCCCTTTCCTCTAGCTTTCTAGGGTCCAACTTGCTACAATAAAGGGTGGAATAGTATTCCAAGAATCGCGTGTCAATGACCTGCTGTCCATAAGGACTGCCCCCCATCCTCCCTTAGCTCAAGGATCGGTATACCTCTGCGCGCTGGGTTTGCCAACCAAGCTAGGAGCGCCCCAGATTTATCCCGCTCCGCATGTGCCCACACCATGTACGCCCTGTAATCAAAGCACTTCAACCTCTCTACTTGCGTTGCCAGTTCTTCCTTTGCCTTCAGCAGCAACTCATGTGTGTCCTGCCGTCCCGGTCTCTCCCTTTCTTTCTCCCTGAGCCGTCTTTCTGCTTGTTGTACCTCATCCAATAAAGTTCTACGAACTCCTACAGCTTCCCCAATACACCGCCCACGGAGCACCACCTTGAATGCGTCCCACTCATTATGCAGACTGGAAGAAGTGCCCATTTTGTGCTGGAAATAGTTCTCTATGGCGGTACCTATGGTGGTGCGAAAAACCTGGTCCTCCAATACCTCTGTTCGGAGCCGCCAATTAGGCATCGTCGTCCTGAGCCGAACCCAGTTCAGGGTCACCAAGAGGGGGTTGTGGTCCGAGGCTGTCCTAGCCAGATACTCACTCATCGTGACCATCATGTGGACATTAGGGGAACACAACACAGTGTCCAGGCGGACGTGTAGTTCATAGACCGCTGAAAAGTAAGAGTTGTCTCGTTCCCCAGGGTGGTGGGCCCTCCAAGTATCTGTAAGACCCCAGCGCTGCTGCCAGTCGCGCCTGATGTCTGCAAGCCTACGGGCAGGGGCGTCCGGGAGCAGTGGGTGGGATCGGTCCAGATCTACATCAGTCACACAATTAAAGTACCCCCCAAGAGAACAGGACCCGTTAGTTCCCCCGCCAATTTCTGTGATAGTTGTGTAAAAAAGGAGGATTGGTCGATATTGAGGGCATATATGCTTCCCACTGAGAACCTGCCCTCTGGGTCAATCACTTGTCTCACACATTGAAATGGTACCCCCGCCCTTACCCAAATCAATGTCCCCCTGGCATAGGCCGAGTGAGTAGTGTGGAATACCTGCACCCTCCTGCGGCGCTGTAATGCCGTCCCCTCTGCCTTTGTCAGATGGGTTTCTTGTAGCAGTGCGATATGCACTCCCCGCCGCACTAGGTAGGTGTGTATTTTGTGTTGCCGACACATAGTGTGCATCCCCTGTATGTTCCAAGACATAATCTTAAGGCCTACGGAGGTACCCAAGGATCCAACGTATGCATTTGCTCTTCTGAAACCCTCCTAGCGACATGTTTGACCCTCCCCCTTCCCACCCAACAGTCAAATTTCACCCAACTCCCACACCCCAGGACAGGCACACAAACCAAACTGGTCATACTCAAAACCGTAACTAGGAGGTAACGTGTGGCTCGCGTACCGTGCCCCCAGAACCCCCCCCACCGGCCTGCCGCTCCACTTTCTTGGAAGTCTGCATGGCCCGCTGGGTCCCCGGCAGTCCTGGCGAGTCATCTTCTGCTATGCTGCCCCCCATCAGATTGGTACCTGAGCCCAGCAAGTGCAACTGACCTTGTAGCATGCGCCCCGCATACCCTCTGCAGCCCCATCACCCAAAGATCCCATCAGTTGTCTGTGGGGTGACGTCCGACATCTCCATGTCGGATAGCCCTTGGGCGCTACCAGATCTTGGGCTTTCTGTTCCGCTCTTCTCGATGTCGGTATCATTGCTCGCCGGGCTAACCACTCCTTGATTGATGGCCGCCACCGCCTGCACCGCTCTGTCACGCTCCTGACGCCGATCCACCGGTGAAGTGGGCCTCCCCCTAAGCAGAGACCCAGCCCGTTGTTCTCGAGGCGAAGCCAGGCGCAGCCGCGCCATCACAAGCCTCCAGCCAGTCCCATGCTGCCTGCGGTGTAAGAAAGAAGTGGGTCTTTTCATCTGCAGTCACCCGCAGACATGCTGGAAACAGCATGGCATAGGGAAGATGGAGCTGACGTAGCTTTTTCTTAACAGCCAGGAAGGATGAGCGTTGACGTTGGACCTCCCTGGTGTAATCCGGGAATATCAGGACCCTACTGTTTCCTATTTGCAAATTCTGTTGTTCTCGAGCCACCCTCAGGATAAAGTCTCAGTCGCGATAGTGCAACAGTCTCGCCACCATTGGTCACAGTGGAGCTCCAGGTTTAGGCGGGCGAGTCGGAACCCTATGCGCCCGCGCCAGCGCGTAGATGGAGATAGCGGTACAAAAGGGGGTGGTGATGGACGGAGCATCTGAATCAATCAAACACTCACACCCAGTCAAAAGATCTGGGTTTAATCCATCACTGTTCTTTAGCCTACTTTGCCACCCCAGTTCAGACATGGCTATATGCAAATCAGTCTGACCCTGTGCCTCATGGGAACAGTCCAGCCCAAACTGCCAAGTCATGTCTTCCCTGGACCGGAAACAAGCTTCCGAGGACCGGTTTCTGGCATTCCAGCCGTCTTCAGCCCGGCTTGCTTGATTCCAGTGGCAAAGTGAGCAAGGTGAGCATACCCTGTCACACTTATGGCGGCCAAAAGCGGTACAAAAGGGGGTGGTGATGGACGGAGCATCTGAATCAATCAAACACTCACACCCAGTCAAAAGATCTGGGTTTAATCCATCACCGTTCTTTAGCCCACTCTGCCACCCCAGTTCAGACATGGCTATATGCAAATCAGTCTGACCCTGTGCCTCATGGGAACAGTCCAGCCCGAACTGCCAAGCCATGTCTTCCCTGGACCGGAAACAAGCTTCCGAGGACCGGTTTCTGGCATTCCAGCCGTCTTCAGCCCGGCTTGCTTGAATCCAGTGGCAAAGTGAGCAAGGGACTCACATCTGAGCATACCCTGCCACACTTATGGCGGCCAAAAGTGGTACAAAAGGGGGTGGTGATGGACGGAGCATCTGAATCAATCAAACACTCACACCCAGTCAAAAGATCTGGGTTTAATTCATCACCGTTCTTTAGCCCACTTTGCCACCCCAGTTCAGACATGGCTATATGCAAATCAGTCTGACCCTGTGCCTCATGGGAACAGTCCAGCCCGAACTGCCAAGCCATGTCTTCCCTGGACCGGAAACAAGTTTCCGAGGACCGGTTTCTGGCATTCCAGCCGTCTTCAGCCCGGCTTGCTTGAATCCAGTGGCAAAGTGAGCAAGGGACTCACGTCTGAGCATACCCTGCCACACTTATGGCGGCCAAAAGCGGTACAAAAGGGGGTGGTGATGGACGGAGCATCTGAATCAATCAAACACTCACACCCAGTCAAAAGATCTGGGTTTAATCCATCACCGTTCTTGGAGATAAGGCCTCTGGTGCTACCTCTGTTCTCAGCAAGCTTTCCAAGAACTGGACCACATCTGCCCCCTCCTCACGCTTCGGGATCCCCACTATGCTGAGATTGTTGCGCCGTGAGCGCCCCTCACTGTCCTCTGCCCGTACCTTCAGTGGGTCACCTCATTCAGCGAGTGGCGCCGGGCAGCCACTGTATCCGAGATGTCCTTCAGAGTGGTTTCGTGAGTCGCCACTTTCTCCTTAAGCTTCCGATGGTCATCCTTCAGGAGGGTGAGGTCCAATCCAATGGCGTCCATTCTCTTCTCGAGTGCCTCCCGTGAGGCCACAATGGCCTGCATTATTTCCCCCAATGTTGGGTCTTCATTCCTTCCCGGCCTCCGTCTCCCAAGGTCGCCATCCTCGTCCTCTGTGTGCTGCTCCACTTCGTCTCGGTGTAACACCTCAAACCCTTTTTCTTTGATACCCCGCCCATCGCGAGCACCACGCACCACCGACACCAGCAGGGCCGGGGAGGCCCTGCGCCCTCACCCCGCTCCAGCAAGGGCTGCTGTCCTTTGATGCCTGTTCCGGGATTCACAGTCTCCGACTCCGCTGTGAGCCCGTGCAGCTAGGCGTTATGCTCCCCGCGCCTTCGCCGGTAACAGAGCCCATTCGTCCTGCTCAGAGCCGCAGGCCTTCCACACCAGTAGCAGCCCCCGGTTTGGCGGTCCTTGTGTCAATACCACTCCCTTCCTCCGCTCTGCTCAATGTCCAGCTGGGCCCCGGAGTCACCTGTTCAGCCCCTATGGACAGCCCCCGACGGTAGTCTACTCCGTTCGCAGTGGCGACTCCAGCCATCGAGTGCCCGCACCACAGTCTCCCAAACAGACGCCAGGCAGGATCACTTCAGCTAGGCACACTTCTTCTGCCCTTCAGCCTTTCGCGCGTTTTGCGCTTCTATGTCGTCCCAGGCACTCACCGGGAACCTTAGTACCACTCGCTAGGCCAGTCTGTCCCCTTCACTCCAGTGATAGCAAAGGCTGCCTCCCACTCAGCCTCTTCAGGCCAAGCAGCACTCCCAAATACCGCGTAGGCGACAGCAGGGCCCAAGTGCAGGAGGCCTCACTGCAGTTCAATCCGTGTCTCGGGCGCCACCATCTTGAAGTCAGGCATCCATTGCCGGTTAGCCAGGAGGTAGCTGCTCGCTCTCACTGCCCCTCGGCGCCTCCTCACCGCAGATGCCCAGGAAAGGCACGTCCTCCTCACGGGCGATGACTCCTACAGGCAGGAATGCTCCCAGGATGTCTGCAATCCCCTGCTGTCACACTCTCGGTGAGGTGACTGTCCCGCTGAGGGGGCCACCATTTTAGAGCTCGATTCGGTGGGCTTCTGCACTGGGGAAAAATCCCCCGTTCCTCTCTTCAGCTGCCGACAGTATTGGCACAAGCAGCTCAAAAAAGGGGACCAGGCATTCAGACGCAGATTTCAGCGCTGGGGGCCTGAATTGGAACTCAGGATCAGCTGCTACGGAGGTCGACCGCGGCGGAGCTCTGAGGTCTGCTTCCGATCACATTAGCGCTTAAGCCACGCCCCTCCCACCCCCAAACCATACTAATCTCCAGTGGGTTATGGTCTGAAAAAGTTTTGGGTAAGTATGTGGCGTGAAGCGTTTGCATTGCTATTCTGGCGGAGCAGTACATTCTGTCTATTCTGGTATGCAGGTCATGGACTGTGGAGTAATAAGAGTATTCTCGGTTCGTGGGGTATCTCAGTTTCCAAACATCACAAAGCCCCCAACCTGTTGCCCACCTGTTCAATGCTTCAGCTTGTTTTAACACACCCGCTCCACGTAACGGCGGGTGCAACCTGTCTAGGGCCACGTCCATCACCGCCTTGCAGTCACCCCCCAGTATCCATGGTTGTGATTCCCAGCCTGTCAGCGCCCCACTCACTGTGTCCCAGTACTTATACTGTTCTAGGTTTGGAGCGTACACCGTGCCCAGTATTACAGATTGCCCATCCAACGTGCCCTTCACGAATACATATCTCCCCATCTTGAACACCCTCTGCTCCACAGCTTGGAACTGTACTTCGTGTCGCACCCATATAGTGGCTCCCCTAGCATAATTAGAGTAGGAAGTGGAGAAGATTTGTCCCCTCCATGTTTTGCGTAGCTTCACCACCTCATTGTCAGTCATATGGGATTCTTGCAGGTAAACTATGTGGGCTTTACGGCATTGTAGATGTGCGTGTATCCTATGCCTCTTCTGCACCGTTCCCATGCCCTGTATATTCCATGTAATTATAATATAGTTACCCCTTTGTGTTCCTGCCATGAATTTGCAGTTGTGGGACAAGTGAAGCAGCGCACGAGTGTAAGGACCTATCCATCCATGTCCATACTATGAGAACATCCCACTCTCCCAACTTCCCAATACTCGGTCTGGTTACCCAACTACACCGAACCATACAACTGAACTGAAACAGTAAAAAAAACATAACGGTCATGCATAGTACTTTTGCCGTCTGGGGGACATCGCTAACGCCCCACATGTGGTGTATTTCAACACAGTGAAACTGTTAAGCTTACTACGGAACCCGAGCCTATACAATCATGTGTTTATAAATAAACTCGCCACTGCCGAGGGCATGTCACAGAGCACCATTCAACAGTTACATAACATATACTTGCGGGTACAATCAGCCATATAAATCTTTGGTGACTTGCGGGGTCGCAGACGGGAATAGGGCCACACTGCCGTCAGAGTCCGATTCATGTGTTGCCTCTGTCTCCGATGAGGACTTGGTGTCTGCTTCCAATGCGTGCATGAAGGTGGCCGCCGCTATGAGGGCTTTTGTTTTAGTCTGTTGCACTTGATGGGTTATAGGGTATTGTCACGCAGGGGTCCGGCGCGTTCTCCGTTCTCCTCGCCCAGTAGATACCACAGAACTTCCCCCGCTCTGCAACTTGGGCTGAGAGGCAGACATCGCAGCATCCGTCAACTCCATCACCTCTAACCAGTCCTCCACATCACCCGGGCTTTCAAAAAAATAGGACTTTTGGTAATGCAGGATTTTCAGCTGCGCCGGGAACAACAATGCATTCTTCAGGTTTAGGTCCCTAAGCTTTTTCTTAACTGCCATGAATGAGTAACGCTGTCGCTGAACCAGCTTAGTGTAGTCAGGGTATAGTGAAATCTTCGTGTTTTCAAAGTTTATCGGAGCTGATTCACAAGCTCTTTGCAGTAAAATGTCCCTGTCGCGGAAGTTCAGTAACTTCACTATTAAAGGCCGGGGGGGAGCTCCAGGTTTTGGGCGACCAGTAGGTATTCTGTGCACTCGCTCTATGCAATACTGCATTGATATGCCTTCGTTGGTGACGTGATCTCGGAACCACTGTTCCATGTAGGCTGTTGCATCATTCCCTTCGCTTTTTTCGGGCAGGCCAATGACGCGGATGTTATTACGTCGGGCCCGTCCTTCTGCATCTTCTACCCTATCCAGTATGGTAGTCACCTGTTCTTGCAGTTGTGCGACCTTAATGTCTGTCCGTGCTTGTCTCTGGACAACATCCTCCAGCGACGCAGTATTGCCCTTTACCTTATCTGCCAACTTAGCGTGGTCCACCCGGAGCAAATTTAAACCGGTAGACAGGGTCCCTGTTTGGGATTCAATCGCCTTTCTAGATTTGCGCACTTCTCAGAGGATGAGATCCAACTTGTACTCAGCTGCAGGCGCTGCAGTCGGTGGAGCGTTCCCAGGTCCAGCCTTAGTATTTGCGGGGTCTACCGTGTCCAGGACGCAGCCCTGCCCGCCGTGGTCCAATTGTCGCACCCCTTTGCGTCCCATCTTGCAGCTCACCTCAGCAGCAGTTAGCTTGGGTACAGTGACCGTGGGATCGCGGCGTGCTTCCTTTGTATTCTCAGGCTCCTCCGCAGTGTCTTCCCAGTAGTCCACCACAGTACCTGGATTCACTCGCAAGGTCCCCACCGGACCGCGTCACTCAGTCTGACTGCCTGTTCCACGCTTTTAGTCCACCGCGTTGTTTATTGGTTGTGATGTGCCCCAACTTGTCTTTTTCTGTCGCTTGGTGATAACTAGCACATCCACGCTAGCGTCAGAGCAGCAGCACCATTTACTTGTGTCTTATCCACCGTGGCTACCGAGGGCCGTGTAATGAGTCACTTGAGCCAGGAGTCCCTCTCTATGCGACCCTCACTTCTAGTATTGCCACAATATCCCCCTTCCTCTCTCAGGAGTGTTCAGGTAATTCCACCTCACTGTCCTCACATGCACAATGCCAGCCGTGCAACATCATTGGGCGCCGCCCTCCCAGAGGCCCTACTCAGGGTGCTCGCAAGCAGTGGCTCCGTCCCAGCAGCACACCACCATTCAGCCTCCACAACGCCACTCTCTCCCCCTCAGAGTATTCCTAGGGTCGCGGCTCTTTAATAACAATACCCCATTAAGAGCGCCGCACGAGAACCTGCCGTACTGATTACGCTGGCAGGGAGCAGGCCGCCGCACATCCTCGAGGACGCGTAGATTCCAGCCTGGCTTGTTGCCACACTCCACGCGTCGCTCCGCTCTTCAGTGCCTGCCGCCTCCGCTCCGCATAATTGCAGTCGGCACCAAAGCAGTCGGGGGTCCAGACCGTACAGCGCCGTCACTACCTCAATAACGGCAAGGGTTCTCCCGAGAGTGCGGATTCAAGTCTCCCCCCGGCCTTCCTCACGTCACGGTCCGCAGCGTCTTCAAGCCTCCGGCATCCAGATCTCCTTCGGATTTGCTGTCTGCGGCCCCTAGACGGCATCGAGTCTTCTTGCTTGTCACCGCAGTTCACACTCACATTTGGTGGCCGTTCCGCGGCAATGTGCAAGTGTAATTCAGGATTTTAACAGCTCGGGTCTGGAGCCTGTCTAAAAGACAACCGCCATGCTTGGCTGTCAGCCACGCCCCACATCTACTGTTTCTAACCTCTATATTTTGTTCCCATTTCAGAAATACAGAGGTGTCTTTCATACCAATTTTTCCATGTATACATTTTCCCAAAATAATTGCTATATACCCTGTACATAATAAAAAAAAACATTGCAAAAAGCTGTTATTGGCTCTGGGTTCGTCGGGTTCTTGTTGAACCTACAAGTCCTATATATCCCCCCCAACCAGAAAGGTCCAGCAAAGTAACGGTATATTGCTTCATACAGCTGTCATAATTAGAATAAGTTAAAGTGAAAACGTTGACACAAATGGCTGGTTTTTTCAACTAATTTTCAATTTTTCCTATATTTAACTGTTAGCTTCTATGAAGAAACCATGAATTATCTACACAAATGACCCCTTGCTGAATTTAGAATTTTATCTACTTTTTTAAAATGTATAACTCTCCAGGATCCATTGTTGCTTTCATACCCATTTCTACTATTAACTGGAAGGAGGTTGAAAGCACAAAATATAGCAAAAATAGGCTATGTCCCAGAAAAATGCCAAAATTGTGTAAAAAAGTTTGGTTTTCTGACAAAAGACTGCTTGTCCATGAAAGCTGTAAAGATGGTGATTCCAGCACCACAACCCCTTTTTTGATACCATTTGCAGGGAAAAAAACAGACGCTTTCATCTGTAGCCCTTTTTTCCCATTTTCCCCCCAAAAACCAAAATTTAGCTGTATTTTGGCAAATTTCTGGGTCCCCTCCAGGAGAATCCACAAACCCTGGGTACCTTTAGAATCCGGATGATATTGGAAAAAAAGTACGCAAATTTGGTCAAAAAGTTACAGGAGCAAAGGGAAAACTACCCCAAATTGCCAAAAAAAGGCTTCGCACGGGCGATGGGGGGGGGGGGGTAGGCCTAGCTGTGAAGGGGTTAAAGGGAATTTCCGTGAGCTGAAGCTTGCACAGCTCCGTGGCACACAACCAAGCATGGCAGCGAAGCACAACGATGGTGCCAACTGCCCTCCTCAGGCACTCAGGAGTATCTAGGCTAGCACAAATCATGTACTTGGCTGAGTTCTGTCAATCATATTTTGTTGGAACCAAAAAGACCATAAGGTCTTCTGGACCAACAACAATATTTTATTGGCCTGGTCCCAGAGCGTAGGCTTATAGCAGTCAAGCAAATACATCATATCGACCGATTTCAATGCCAGGTTAGCCGAAGAGCAGATACATTTTCCAAATGCTGCAATCCCCTTGGACTCTCCATCCGGAGGAGTCAAGGGGAAAGAATAGGGGTTAACCTTACTGGTTAAAGTCTGCACCACCAGGCTCCCAAAAGTAGAATGGTTAGTGAGAAAGGAAAATGGTAGTTTAGTTTTTAAATTTGTAATGCGCAACAGCTACACAAAAAGGGTTTCCCGGCGCAAACGGCAAGTCAAGGCATGAAAGACAGAGAAGGATTTTCTCTGTTGAACAGCCAGGTTTTTAAAGACTTGCGGAACTGAATGTAATTTGTTTCGTTAAGGAGTGCCGTGGGAAGATAATTCCAAAGTAAAGGTCCTAGTTGCGAGAAGGACTTTCCACCCATCCGGGCTAATTTGAATTTCGAGACGACAAACCTTCCTTGGGTGGCTGAACGGAGATTATGGGAGGGAAGGTATGGTTTGGCAAGAGCTAGCAGGTAACTGGGCGCACTACAGGATCGGATTTTGTGCATACAGCTGAGTGCCTTAAATTTTATTCGTTTTTCAATTTTCAACCCGTATAGTTTGCGTCGATGGCTCGAGATCAAGGTGGTCTTAGGGACTCCACACAGAAGTCTGACAGCGGCGTTTTGTGCCATCTGTAGTCTGTGGACTACAGGTTTATTTGAGCCCAAATATAGCACATTTCCGTAGTCAAGCCTTGATGTAACTAAGGCATTGACTATGGTTGTTCTGGTGGTTTCTGGCAGCATCCAGCAGATTTTACGTAGCCATTTGATGATGGTAAAGCAGGTTGCTGCGACTTTAACTGACTGGGGATTCATGCTGAGTGCATCAATTATGACCCCTAAGTTACGAACATGTGGTGAGGGAGAGGGGAGATCACCTATTTTACATGGCCAATGTTGATGGTTCCAGAGATTTTTTTGTTTTCCCAACACCAGTATCTCCGTTTTCTCTCCATTTAATTAAAAAAACATTTTTTTCATCCATGATATGTTCAATGAAAAGCAATAGATAGAAGGTTGTCAGCTCGCGCTCTATTGTCAACAGTATTAAGTAGAATTATTATAGCTGCTACTAGGGATAATGATGACGTCTATCTATCTTCATAAATAATGTGGTAAACCACATTAACAAAATTATATACAATGTATCCCGAGCAGAATCAAAATGTATACAAAACAACTATTGAATAAAACATCTTATTCCAAAATAGGTGTCAATCTTCTTCTTTAATGTTCTTTACAGCATCTCTTTGGATTGCTAGCCAACACGTGTTTCGTCTATTTATAGCAGTTTATGCATTTAGACTTCATCAGGGCAGTCTGTTTGTTTGTGAAACTGGCGTCACCACTAACTTTCTGTTCCAAGCGGCGTTATATATAAGTAAAATCGTAGTCAAACAGTCGGGTCAGTGAAGAAGTAGCACCTTTATAAATATTAATGAACGAAACCCTCGTTAGGGCAAGTCCGATTTTCCCATCAATGTTGTTTTTGTCGTTTTCAAACCCGATGGCAGCACGGATACGGCGTCTAACCTATTTTGGAATAAGATGTTTTATTCAATAGTTGTTTTGTATACATTTTGATTCTGCTCGGGATACATTGTATATAATCATGATAATATGTTGTATAGACCTGTTTTCAAAATGGAGGTGGTAGTTGTGTTATGTGAAGATAGGGAGAAGAGGATTTGAGAATCATCGGCATAGGAAAACTAGGATAAACCTGATTTCTCAGCCACCTCAGCCAGTGGTCTTACATACAGATTGAATAGTAGGGGGCTGAGGATGGATCCTTGTGGCACCCCATGATCAAAAGAGTGGACTTCAGAGCAGGCAGTTTGGGAAAATACTTGGAAAGTACGGTTGGAGAGGAAGGCAATAAGCCAATTTAAGGCGGCCCCTCCAATACTGTGTGACTTAAGTGTATTTATGAGCACCGGGTGGGACACTGTGTCGAACGCGGCGCTCAGATCCAATAGGATGAGCGCCACTGTGTCCCCATTGTCAAGATGGTGACGAACAATAGTTACTTACCTGTAATCTGTGGTTCTCCAGTATTGGTGTCTTTCATAGATTCACATGCCTGAATCATTCCCCGTCGTCGGAGTGGGAGTCCCACGGTACATAAAAAAGCAATAAAATGCCATAAATATGTAGTAATACCAATAGAAATGAACCAGGAAGTAAAGCAGCCAATGGTACAGTAGGCAAAAAACTTCCACATCTATGACTCTCAGTCATTATGTATAGTCCAAACTACAGCCAATCAGGCGCCAGCACCCACCAGAATGTTCTCCCCAGAGGCTCAGGCTCTCAGATTTTCTCGCAAGGAGTGAAGGTAAACCATTATAGCCTAAAAAGCCTCTGAGGGGAGGTGGGCGGGTTGCATGTGAATCTATGAAAGACACCAATACTGGAGAACCACAGATTACAGGTAAGTAACTATTGTTCTTCTCCAGTATTAGGGGTGTCTTTCATAGATTCACATGCCTGAATCAGAGTAGCTAGCAGTACATATCTTTGCTGAACAGACGCTCATAACACCCAGCTTGTCAGTTAGAAATGCAAATAACAATGCAGATTGAAAATACATATATCGTATAAAGCATAATATAATGCAATCATGGAAATATGTGAAAACATAACATAAGAAGCGTCTGACAGCAGAAAACAAGGAGGTGGGAAAACAGAGGCTCACCTTAATGAAACAGATTCCGTAGAACAGCTCGACCCACAGAAGTATCAGCCTCGCTGATTGACTCTAGACAGTAATGTCTGGTAAAGGTATGGCGACTCGCCCAAGTAGCCGCTTTGCAGATCTGCTGAAGAGGGACTCCAGCAAATAAGGCCGTAGATGAGGAGACTGCTCTTGTAGAGTGCGCTCTGGGCGCAGATGGTAAAGGTCTCCCAGCCTGTGTATGGCAAAAGGCAATGGCAGCAGATATCCATCTTGCAATAGTCTGTTTTGATACTGCCTGCCCCTTACGAATCGCACCGTAGGTAATGAACAACTGGTCAGAAGTGCGTACAGTAGACGTTCTTTGTAGATAGAATTTAAGACATCTTCTAATGTCAAGCGAGTGTAAAGCTCTTTCCGCAGGAGTTTGCGGGTCTGGAAAAAACGATTTAAGAACAACAGGTTCGTTCAGATGGAAATCCGAAGGTACTTTCGGAATGTATTTGGGATTTGTGCGAAGTATGACAGAATCGCTTGTGAATTGCAGAAAAGGATGATGTACAGTGAAAGCTTGGATATCACTAACCCTCTTGGCGGATGTTAAGGCTAAGAGCAGTGATACTTTCCACGAAAGATACTTCAAGTCAGCTTTATGGATGGGCTCGAATGGGTGACGCATGAGTTGACCTAGGACCACATTCAGATGCCACAAAGGAGGCGGACGGCGTACAGGAGGGAACATTCTAAAGAGGCCTTTAAAGAACTGTTGGATAATTCTTGCTGAGTACAGAGAATTGGACCCATCCTGTCGATATCTGGATATTGCAGCCAGAAACACCTTTAAAGTAGCATGGGACAGACCTGTTCGTGCCAACTGCAAGAAGAAAGGAAGAATTTCCTCAGGTTTTGCTAAAAAAGGGTGAACCCCTGCTGAACGGCACCAGATACAGAAGCGTTTCCATTTCAGACTGTATGTCTTGATGGTAGCGGGCGCTCTAGCTTTGGCCAACACCTCCTTACAGTCTGCCGGGATGTTCAGGTGTGCAAACTCATGGTGTTCAGGAGCCAGGCCGCTAATCTCAGCGATGCTGGGTCCGGATGGAAGACTTGACCTTCCTGAATACTGAGCAAGTTCGGGATTGGATGTAACTGAATTGGTTTGCTCTCTGACAGTAGGAGGAGCTCTGTAAACCAATACTGGCGCGGCCATCTGGGCGCAATCAGGATCAGTCGGCAAGGTTCCTTCTTCATCTTCCGCAGAACCCTTGGGACTAGTGGAATCGGTGGGAAAGCGTATGCAAACGTCAGAGACCAATCGATGGAGAACGCATTCCCCAGAGAATTCTTGTGGGGGTGCCAGCTCGCGAAGCTCAGGCATTTGCTGTTGGTACTTGTCGCAAATAGATCCAGGTCTGGCCAACCCCACTGATGAAAGATGTGGTCCACTGTTTCCTGGTGAAGCTCCCATTCGTGGGTGGTGATCGTTGTCCTGCTGAGTGCGTCCGCAAGGACGTTTTCCGTTCCCGGAACATGCACTGCTTGCAACTGTACATTGTGATGAAGAGCCCATGTCCATAATTCCTGCGCCTCTTGAGACAGGAGAAGAGATCGAGCTCCCCCCTGCTTGTTGACGTAGTGCATACTTGTTGTGTTGTCTGTTCTTATCAACACATTGGTGTCCTGAATGATGGCACAAAACGCCTTGAGTGCAAGAAAGATGGCTCTCAGTTCCAAACGATTGATGTGCCACAGTTTCTGTTGCGCAGTCCATTTGCCGCTGATCGTGAGGCCTTGTAGATGAGCCCCCCAGCCCTCGAGGGATGCATCTGTAGTGATGGTCAGACTTGGTGTTTCTTGAAGGAACGCATGACCCTGACTCAGATGACACCTCTGTGTCCACCAAAGAAGAGACTTCTTCATGAGTGGCGTGATTTGAATGAGGTCCTCGAAAGTGCCTGAAACCTGCTGCCACTGCAAGGTTAGTTCCTCCTGAAGCGGCCTCATTTGAAGTCGGCAATTTGGAAGTAATGGAATACAAGCCGATGCCATCCCTAGAAAGGATTTGTATAGTCGGACAGAAACTGACTTTCTTTGCATGAGATCTTGTGCTAGCCGACTTATTTTCAGTTGTCTCTCCTTGGAGACGAAAGCTTTGCATTTTTGAGTGTCCAAAATCGCTCCTAAGAATGCTATTCTTTGAGACGATTGCAGTTGGGATTTGCTGAAATTTATTGTCAGGCCTAGAGATTGAAACAGGTGCAGACACTGTTGAAGGTGACATTGAACGGTTCCGTGAGAATTGGCCTTTATAAGGCAGTCGTCCAGATATGGGAAAATTTGTATTCCCTCCAGCCGGAGGTGTGCAGCTACTGGAGCTAACACTTTTGTAAAAACTCTTGGAGCGGACCGTAGTCCGAAAGGAAGGATCTTGAACTGGTAGTCCCTGCCAGCCACCCTGAAGCGAAGGAATTTTCTGTGGCGAGGTAGGATGGGGATGTGGAAATATGCATCCTGGAGATCTAAGGTGACCATGCAATCTCCTGCTGCTAGAAGATGCAAAATTTCCTGAAGAGATAGCATCCGGAATGTCAATTTCCTTAGATATTTGTTTAAGGCGCGAAGATCGAGGGTCGGGCGCCACTCCCCGTTCTTTTTTCTTATCAGGAAGAACCTGGAGTAAAATCCTATTCCTCTCATCCTCTGAGGAACGCTCTCGATCGCTCCTTTTTGTATCATCATTTTGATTTGGGTAAGCAGCTCCTTCAGGTGAGCTGGAGGCGGTCCTTTTGGCGGTACATTTGGAGGGAATTTTTCGAATTCTAGGGCATGGCCCCTGGCCACAATATCTAGGACCCATTTGTCTGTTGTTATAGACTGCCAATTGGAGTAAAATTTGGATATTCTTCCGCCAAGTCTTTTGTGAGGGTGGAAAGATGGTGGTGGCAGGTGAAAAGTTTCATTGTCGCTTGTCCTTGCCGCGGTAGTTAGCCTTACCCCGGTTTGTGGTGTATTGATATCTCTTCTGCCCATAAGACTGGTAGCGCTGTGTTTGGTAGCGCTGATTACCTTGTCGGTATGAGGATTGTTGTTGTTGTTGCTGGTATCCACCTCTATTGAAGGACGTTCCTCGTCCTCTCGCTCCTCGAAAGGGCGGCTTGTGAAATTGTAGAGTGCCTAAGGATCTGGCTGTTTCAGTATCCTTTTTTATAGTCTGTAAAGCCTCCTCTACCTTGGGGCCGAATAAATATTCGCCATCAAATGGCATGTCTAGAACTCGGTTTTGGACCTCTTGTCTGAAAGCAGTGGAACGTAACCATCCCTGTCTACGCAGAACAGCAGCTCCTGCCAATTGACGAAATCCTGTGGATGCAACATCAACAGCTGAATCGATCATCTCTTCAGAGGTCCTTTGACCTTCTTGAAGAATTCGGAGTGCTTCAGCCTTGGATGGCTCAGGGAGGAGATCTATAAATGGTGAGATGTCAGACCACATTTGGCGGTCGTACCGACCTAAGATGGCCAATGCATTGGCAGCACGGACAGTTGTTGCAGCCATGGTGGAAACTCGTTTTCCGATTGAGTCTAGGCGTCTGCCATCTCTATCCGGCGGCGCCGTAACTGCAGAGGACGGATTTCTGGCTCTTTTCTGAGCCGCCTGGACAATTACTGAGTCAAGTTTTGCCTGTCCAAGAAGACATGCAGGCGTCTTTTCGGGAGCTTTATATTTCTTATCAATTCGTGGCAAGACCGGAGGAATGGAAGCCGGCGTTGACATCACCTTAACACCTTCCTTCCAGATGAAATCCACGATGGGTATTGTTCTAATTTGTCGTCTGGGCTGATCCTTAAAATCGTAAAGGAAACATTCTTGTTGCGTATGCTCCATCTTCATATGAAAGCGTTCGGTCGCACGCTCCATCAACAAGTGAAAATTCGCTACATCCACCGGAGGGGAGGCCGACGCAGTCTGAGGAGATGTTGAAGGAGATTGTACCTGATAGTCATCCCACTCCGACAAATCATCCACTTCTCCTTCTTCCCGTTGGTCGTCATCATCCGAAGATTGCGGGTCTTCCTCGTGAGCAGGTTGTGGATGTGAAGGCGGACCCACCGTTGGGAGCACGGGTGGAGGCGTTTCCGAAGTTGGAGTTCCCGGTCCAGAACCTGCTGATTCAGATGGTGGGAACCTCCGATAGTAATCGTCCAGCATAAATTGTAAGTTGGATATTAAATCCAAAGGAACTTGAGCAACAGGGGTACTCACAGGCATCGACACATCAACAGGAGAGTGAGAATCATCATATTCTTCATCTTGAAGTTTAATATGTAACTCCGATGGACTAGTAGCTTGCCCAAAAGTATTCTGGACCATCTCATTCTCACTGTCAGAGTCCAGAAGTTGGTCTGGCACTTCAGAGGACACATTTTTAGGTGAAATACAAAGGGGTGAAAGCCTCATTGCAGTGTTGCGCAGTTGCTCTGATGCTTGCCGTGGTGTTAAAAACACCGTCGACGGAGACCACACTTGTAGTGCTGTGCATGATGACAACTGCGGCGTCGTCGGAGGATTACCTCCCGATGGTTTTGTCGTCGACGGAACACCTCTCGTCGACGGGACACTTTTCGCCAACGGAACACTCGTCGTCGACGAAACACTCGTCGTCGACGGGACACCCTTCGTCGACGGGACACCCTTCGTCGACGGGGCACCCTTCGTCGACGGGACACTCTTCGTCGACGGGACACTCTTCGTCGACGAGACACTCTTCGTCGACGGGACACTCTTCGTCGACGAGACACTCTTCGTCGACGGGACACTCTGCGTCGACGGAACACCCTTCGTCGACGGGACACTCTTCGTAGACGGGACAGTCTTCGTCGACGAGTCACTCTTCGTCGACGGTGTTATTTTCGTCGACGGCGTAGAGCCTGACGACGAGCTCGTCGACGGAGCCTTTTTCGTCGGCGGTAAAGCCTTTAGAGGTGTCGACGACGAGGCGTCGACGACGGACGTCGACGAAACAGGCCTCACAGATACAAATACCATAGTTGGAGACGCCGTAGACGATGAGATAACCATACCAGGTTTAGGAGAGGAAAATGTTACCGTCGATGTCACTGAAGTCGTCGTTCTCGTCGACGAGGAAGCTGAAGAGGACATCGCAGGAGTTGGAGACGAAGTCTGTGGTAAAATCCTCTCAGAAGATAGGGGAAACTTGAGGTTTTTCCCCTTTTTGGAAGCAGAAGCTCCTTCCATGCCCTTGGTTGTGGGGACAGCCTGAGAAGTAGAAGGCTGATCCAGTCCCTTAGCAGGTGGTTGTTTTTTAGGCAGTTTAGCCTTGGGAGATGACATTCCCTCAGGCGCAGGCCTCTTCCTGGAGGCTGAAGTAGAACCAGAGGTGACGCTTCCTACCTCAGAAACAGGATTAGAAGAATCCTTTAGCCTTTTCAACCACAGAAGTAAACGACCCTCTCTATCCCTGAGAGTCTTTTGAGGCATGGTTCTGCAGATCTTACAGTCAGAGGCCTGGTGATCTGGGTAGAGACAATAGATACACTTTTTATGTGGATCTTTTTCAAAAAGCCGAAGCTTACCACAGCAGTCACAGGCTCTAAAGAGAGATTTCTTAGAAGACATCCTTAAAAGTAGAAACAAATGAAGTTAGAAGTAAGAAACTGAGCAGAGCTCAGGGAGACTCCCTTACACACGACGTGCGGTAGAAAATCTGAGAGCCTGAGCCTCTGGGGAGAACATTCTGGTGGGTGCTGGCGCCTGATTGGCTGTAGTTTGGACTATACATAATGACTATGAGAGTCATAGATGTGGAAGTTTTTTGCCTACTGTACCATTGGCTGCTTTACTTCCTGGTTCATTTCTATTGGTATTACTACATATTTATGGCATTTTATTGCTTTTTTATGTACCGTGGGACTCCCACTCCGACGACGGGGAATGATTCAGGCATGTGAATCTATGAAAGACACCCCTAATACTGGAGAATTATACCTTCCGTAACCCCAAGAAGAGTGGTTTCAGTGGAAAGGCTTGCTTTGAAGCCAGATTGAGAGGGGTGGAGAAGGCCATGTCCTGTGGCGTATTGCGTTAGGTGTGAATGAATGGGTCTTACCAGAATTTTAGACAGCATGAGGAGTAAAGATATGGGATGGTAATTGCTGGACACTTCTGGGTTTGCATTTGCCTTCTTAAGAAGCAGATGGATCATCGCATGTTTCAATTTTGATGGGATAGTGGATTCCTTTATTGAGGCATTTAAGAGATCAGTTATCACAGATAGTGCGGAAGTGTTCAATTGTTTTAATATGGATACGGGTAATGGATCTTTTGGAGATCCAGATTTTATCATGTTTAAAAATTGAATTACATTTATGGCTGTAAGTAGAGGCCAAGTCGTAAGAAAATGGTCGGGGGGATTGAGTTTCTCTGCCTGATATGGAGGGGAATACGCTGTATCAAGAGAGGGTTGTGGATCATGAGCAGTGATGAGATGTTATGCCTGTTTTAACACAATATCTTGATATATTTGATCAACTTTTTGGATACAAAAAGGAGGCTAATTCCTCACACTTAAGCTGGGTCAGTTGCATTGAAGTTTTGGATCCTGCACGTTCTTTCACCGTATTAAAAAGAGTTTTAGAGCAGTTGGCCGCTTTAGAAATGGTCAAAGTAACAAAGTTAGCACGTGCCTGTTTGCAGCGTTCGTGGTATTTATTCAAGGCGTTTTTGTAAACAAGTTTGGACGCGGGGCTGTAATCTTTTCTCCACTTTCTTTCTAAGATCTTACAGGTGTTTTTTTCGATTTTAAGTAACTCATACCATGGGGCAGGCGAATGATGGTTATTATTTTTTGTTACTTGCATCTATGGCTTTGGAGAGCCAATTATGCACTGAGGATGAAAACTGATTGACGTTTGGCACTGAGGATGAAAACTGATCGACGTTTGGCAAAAAGGTTTCTGGAAATCTAAGAAATCATTAAGGCTATTCATATCTAGTTTCTTCCAGTTTCTTTTCATTGACCCCAGTAGGCTTATTGTGGAGGATTTACGTATAGGAAGTGTGAGGCCAAATTTGATCACATAGTGATCAGGCCAACTAGTTGGAAGGGCCACCGAGCATGAAATCACTGTAAGATTGGAGAAGATGGGTCCAAAAAATGCCCTGCAATAAGTGTTGGACCCGAATTTAATAAGTGAAAATTCAGGGAGGCCAGATCAGAAATAAAATTGGAACTAATTTTACAGGCTGTGTCTTCTAGATGTAGATTAATATTTCATAAAAAAGTAAAATTAGCTGTTTTTGTGGTATATGGAGCAATGAATTCAGCGAAAGTCGACGTCCAATCTGAGGACGAGTCAGGGGGACGGTAAACAAGTATACCAGAAAAGGTAAAGTTAGGGGAAAGAGTCAGCTTAAAAAGAGCAGCTTCACAATTTAGAAAGGAAAGATGTTGAAAGTCACATTTAAATGTACTTTTGAAAATGATCGCTATTCCTCCACCTATTTTTACGTCACGATTCTTCTTTACTATGGAATAATTTAGAGGTAATGCTGCTGCGATGTCTGGGCTTGAGCTCTCATTAAGCCAGGTCTCTGTAAGGAAAACTGCATCAGGTTGGTCATAAAGTAATAAATCAAAAATATCAGATTTATGTTTCGGCACCGATCGACAGTTAATACTGACAAAGGTAAAAGACTTATTTTGTGAGATATGTGGATTAGAATTGGGAGGTAAATTGTCAGTGATAGCTTCTAGATTGTGAGTGAAACTAAAGCTGCAGTTAGCGCATGCTTTGAACTCTTCCATATGGGTGGGATCTGCTGCAGTTAGGTGTCACCGGTATCTGGAGGGCCTTCAATTGTTCAGAGGTATATTTAAGATTACGGGCGTGTACCTTGGAATCCAGATACAGATTGTGGGAAGATCCTGACTGTTCGATCCAGGCGCGGACGGGCACAGACGGGCTTGCCTTTGACGCGCCTGCTGCACGTGCGCACTTTCTCTGACATTTGTACAGAGAGGGCAAAGGAAACTAGCCCGCTACCTGTTTGCTCGCCCCAAGATGGCGGCCACTTCAATCGTCAGTCTCCGTCCAGATAACCCTCCGGACAACGCCTACTCGGTTGTGGGGTGAGTACGAAGATGGCAGAGTGAAGATTAAAAAATGAAATAGGTGCAGTTTTAAAAAGAACTGGGTGCTGCTTTAAGAGCAAGATGCTGTTCAGAGTGCGTGTGCAGAATAGATTCTACTGACTCCTGGCTTCCGCCTCAGGAGTCACACAGCTCTGCGCGTGCGCTTCTGTCTCTGACTTTAGTACAGGGAGGGCAAAAGATACTAGCCCGCTACCTGTTTGCTCGCTCCAAGATGGGGGCCACTTCAATCGTCAGTCTCCGTCCAGATAACCCCCCCAGACAGCGCTTACTCGGCTGTGGGGTGAGTATGAAGATGGCAGAGTGCAGTTTAAAAAATGAAATAGGTGCAGTTTTTTTAAAAAGAACTGGATGCTGCTTTAAGAGCAAGATGCGGTTCAGAGTGCGTGTGCATAATGGGTTCTACTGACTCCCGGCTTCCGCCTCAGGAGTCGCACAGTGCTACTTACCAGTATGCATCTGTTCTTGGCATGTAGAGCTGCAGAATATCATACTTTTGCATAGATCGCCATTTGGTGTAGGGCTCAGATGCTTGCACTTTGTTGTTGTCTTGGAAGAAGTCTTAGTAGTCACGAGATAGGTGACTCCTCCCTTGGACGATAGTGCGCATGGGCATCGACTCCATCCTTAGATTGTTTTTCGCCATGATGGGAAATGATGGAGTTTGTAGGAAACAGAAAAGATGTCCATGTGAATGTATCTAAGTAAGATAACACTGGAACAGATACAGGTCCCGGGGAGGCAGGTGGCGTATTATATTCTGCAGCTCTACATGCCAAGAACAGATGCATACTGGTAAGTAGCATTTTCCGTTTGAGGCCTAAGAGCTGCAGAATTCATACTTTTGCATAGACTGTACAGAAGTGTCTCCCTTAGCGGTGGTCACCTGTATCTGTTGCAGTGATTCTGAAAAGTGTCTTAAGAACAGCTTGGCCTACAGAAGCCTGTTGCTTTGCCTGCACATCTACACAATAGTGTTTGGTGAAGGTGTGTGTAGTAGACCATGTAGCTGTCTTACAAATGTTTCTAGAGGAATGTTCCCTAAGAATGCCATGGATGCCCCTAGTTTAAATGTTGAATGTGCTCTAGGGGGAATTGTTAATATGCGTTTTACTTTTTGGTAGCATACTGGAATGCATTTAACAATCCACCTGGCAATTCCAGATTTAGAGATGGGTTTCCTTTATGCAGTGGAGGGAAGGCTACAAACAGTTGGTTTGTCTTTCTAAAAGGTTTAGTCCCGTCAATGTAATAAAGTAGAACTCTTTTTACGTCTAGTGTGTGAAGAGCTCTCTCTGCTACGGAATCTAGGTTTTGAAAGAACACTGGTAACTCTACAGATTGATTAAGACTGAAAAGCAGAGATTACTTTGGGAAGGAATTTTGGATTAGATCGAAGAACCACCTTGTTACGATGTATTTGTAAGAATGGTTCTTGTATGGTTAAAGCCTGCATCTCACTTACTCTCCTGAGAGAGGTGATTGCGACAAGGAAAGCTACTTTCCATGTAAGGAACTGCAGTTCGCATTTGTGTAAAGGTTCAAATGGAGGACCCATGAACCTAGTAAGTACGATGTTTATATTCCACACTGGAGAGGGTGGCAGTGTGGGAGGAATTATTCTTTTTTTTATTTTTTGGAACATTTATATTGTTTTATGAAACAACAGCAGGGCACAAATCAATTAAAAGGTGCATGCATTGATTGAGGCAGGTCAACATACATAACATTGTTAATACATGACGGAGATGATTAAGATAGTCTATAATAATTTCACTTGGTACATTACTTAAGTCCCTCATTCCCTCCTGTCTCTTACTCAATATCATCCTCTCCATCTTGTATTGGTGGTTCGCACAATTATCCCCTATATTCGCTCCAGATTCTGTCCCACTTCCGAGGGCATCCCAGTTTCAGGTACACCGCCCTCTCCGCCAACATTGCTAAATCCAGATCTTTACACCAATACGTGAGCGCAGGTACCTCTACAGAACCCCAGTACTTGGCTATGTTTCTTTTGGCGTACATTATACCTAATGTTACCCAGTCCTGTGCTGAGTGAGTAAGATCGTTTGGCTCCCAGATGTTTAGTAAGCAGCGCCGTGGCTCTGGGATGACCGAGTCCTTCACCACCTGCGACAGTCCTCATGACCGTAGCCCAATATGTCGCCACTTGGGGGCACTGCCATATGGTGTGGAAGAATGTTCCCTCCTCCATACACCCTCTCAGACAAAAGCGGTGTGTGGCTCTCCCTATCGTGTGCTGGGTGACCCTAGTGTAGTACACGCGGTGTAGTATCTTGAGTTGCACAAGACGGAGTCTGGCGGTATGGCCACTTCTCGGGGGGAAGATAACACCGTCTGCCAGTCCGCCTCATCAAATTCTCCTAAATCAGTAGACCAAGTGTCCTTTAATTTCAGGGTTGGGTCCGGTAGGTTGTTAATTAGTTTACGGTATACAAAGGAGGTTGGTTTTTTGGGCATGTGTTCAGTTAATAGCCTGTCTTCTAGCAGGGTGGATTCCGGTACAGCCGCACCAGGTGGAACAATAGACCCCAGGGCATGGCTGATCTGCAAGTACTGGAATTTCTCAGTGGGCGCTAAATCGTATTGGGTTTGGAGCTGTTCCAATGTCATTATGGCACCTTTTTTCCATAGGTCTCCTACCGTAGAGATACCTATTAGATCCCATGTCCTGAAGCCTTTACTATTGCGAAGTTTACCTAGTCGCCGCGAACACCAAAGCGGTGTCATTTGAGTAATAGTGTCTTTAAATTTGAGACGGGTCTGGGCCACATACCAAAGGCTAACTGTGTGTGCTGTTGGACTGATAATGGCTGAGGCGCCTCTTATATCATACAGTGCTGCGAGTACACTGGCCTCGCCCAACTCGTACCTGTCTGCCTGGAATGCTGGTTCTGCCTGCGGCGCGTGAATCCACTGGTTTATTATTTTTAATTGGGCTGCCCAGTAGTACAATTGAACGTCTGTGAGGGCCACCCCTCCGTCGTACCAGCCCCTAACTAATTTATTCCGCGATATGCGCGCTGATTTATCACCCCAAAGTAGGCCCGAAACCAGTGCATCAATCAATTTGAAGTATTTCGGGGGAACAGGGAACGGGGTATTTTCCAATACATATATAAGTCGGGGGAGTGTCATCATTTTATATAAGGCCGCCTTACCTAGTAGGGTCAAGGGCAGAGTATGCCAATGCTTCACATCATTACGGAACCGCTCAAGGGGGGGCTCCAAATTTTGGTGGAGGAAAGCGCTCTGACTAGGTGTCACCCAGACACCCAAGTATTTAAAAGGCTCTTCCATGACCCTTAGGGGGCAGTCCGCCGGGAGCTGTTGGGGGGGGGGCCTTAAGAACAAACAAAACAGATTTGGACCAGTTGATGATGTAACCGGATACCCGCCCAAAAATTTCGCAAATGTTCAGGAGCACTATGATTGATCGTCTGGGGGAAGTCAAATATAAAAGAATATCGTTCGCATATAAAGATATGCGGTCTTCCCACGTTACAGTCCAGTGTAGCCCCCTGATCCTCATGTGGTCCCACCGAATCCAGGCCGCCAACAACTCTTACACCAACGCTAAAAGCAGAGTGCACAGCGGGCATCCTTGACGTGTACCGCGACCCAGTGGGAAGTTCCTAGAAATATGGCCATTAGCCACGACATGTGCCAAGGGCTGCGAGTATAATAGTTTCACCCATGCACAGAATTTGGGTCCAAAGCCGAGATGCCGGAGGACAGCGAACAGGTAGGGCCATTCCACCACCATTCGAGCATCCAAGGAGAGGATGACTGCTGGCTCACGGAGACTTGGTATCGTGCCATCACTGCGTGGATCCTTCGTAAATTAAGAGCGGTGTTCCTGTTGGGCATAAACCCGGATTGGTCCGGATGTATCAGTGTCTCAAGATGTGGGGTTAGTCGGTTGGCGATCATTTTGGCCAGGATCTTGGCTTCACCGTTAAGTAAGGATATTGGACGGTACGATGAACACTCGTCTGGGGGTTTGCCAGGTTTTGGCACTGCAATTATGGTAGCCATTCGCTGGTCATGTAACAATTCCCCCTGTCTCCAAGCTGTTTAGAAACATTGTACGGAGATGTGGGGCTGTTAGGTCAGATGTGCGCTTGTAAAGCTCAATGGGGATCCCGTTAGGTCCCACAGTTTTCCCCGACTGCAGAGAGTGGACGGCGGCAAGGACCTCGTCCGTCGTAAAATCAGCTTCTAGGAGTAGGGCATCGTCTTCGGATAGTGACGGCATTTGGATATCTTTAATGTATGTTTGCGCCTCCTCTGTTGTCATTTGGGAGTTGGATGTATAAACTCGTTCAAAATAGTCAGCCTGGGTGTCTACTATGTCTGTAGGGGTAGTGACAACTGCTCCAGCCGGGGTGCGGAGTTGCGCAATCGTCCTCTGTGCCCTTTCCTTCTTGTCTAACCAGGCCAGGAGTTTGCCTGCCTTGTCTCCTACTTCATAAACGGTGTGCCGCGTAGCTTGGAGACGCAATTTAACTTGTTGCCCTAGGTATTCTCTAAGCACACATTGCTTAAGACGCAGATTTTGGGCTGTCCCTGCAGTGGAGTTCTGCTCGTGTTGTGCCTGGAGCACGGCCAATTCAGCCTCAAGCGCATCTAACTCGTCTCTTGCCGCACGTCTATGACCCGTTATCGAGGCAATAGCCTGTCCTCTTAGCACAGCCTTGTAAGCTTCCCATAACACACCCGGGGATTGTACAGAGTTCACATTATCTTGGAAATAGTGCTTTGTGACTGTAATTATGTCCTTTCGGATTTTGGGGACCTGTAAATAGCCATGGGCAATAGGGAAAATCCGTTTTTTAACCTTAATGTGCAACGTATAGGCCATGAAGACAGGTGAGTGGTCGGATATGCCCCGAGGACGTATCTCAACCTCAGTCAAGTGAGAAAGGCTGTCTACGGAGATAAGAAAATAATCAATACGGGAAAGACTATTATGTACTCCTGATTGGAAAGTGTATCTGCGCTCCACAGGGTGTCTGTATCTCCATCCATCTGTGAGGCCCAGGGCATCAAGAAATCCATTGATACGGGAACTACCCATCCCCACTGTCCTGCAGTGGTAGCGGTCCATTGCCCCGTCCACAACTGTATTAAAATCTCCTCCCACAAGCAGTTCTCCTTCCGGTAGGCCCAATAAGAATGTGCTACGGGCAGGGAAGGCCACTGAGTGGAGGGCAGGGGGGATGTACACCGATACAATATTAAATCGTTTACCCTCCCATTGACATGATATGGCAGCGAACCGCCCCTGTGCATCCGTCCAAGTACGATGTATGATTAGTGGGAATTGCTTACGCACCAGTATACCAACCCCTCTAGAACCTGTTGAAAACTCAGAATGCGCAACCATTTTGTACCCCCAGCGGTTCATAGCCTTACATGTCGAACCCACCAGATGCGTTTCATGTAATAATGCTACCGCTGGTGCGGAGCACCGTAGATATTGTAACACCAGCCCTCTTTTGATTTTGTCCCCCAACCCATGTACATTCCAAGTGAGTAAAGTCATGGGAGACACTGGGGTTACAGAAGGGACGTCAGTACCAATGTTGTTGCACGCCGACATTGTTTCTACCGCCATAAGTAATACAGCTTTTCAAACCTTTCCCAATGCTGCGCACCCTGTCAGTGATATCATGTTCATTTACTTCAAGTCTTCGCCCTGGACATAAAACAGAAAAACTTTGAACAAAATGCAAAAACCTTCTTCTTTCCCCACCCTCTCGCCTTCCTGTCTCCCTACTCTTTCAGCAATCGGAACAATCACCCCTCCAACCCCTTGTGTCCTCCCCAATATCCCTTACCTCCCCCACCCTGCTCCCCTGCCTGTGGATTTAGAACTACCAACCCCCAAACATGGCAGAGTGCCTCCCCCCCCCCCAAACATGCTAGAAACGCTGAGGGAACTGGTCCCCCCATCCACGGACATCTTACACTTTCATCAATAATCACAGCTGTGGGGGAGGAGCCAAGCTCGCGACCGTGATGGCCGCGTTGTAGCTCGGCTCCGTCAACCTTCCTGCCTGAACTATCTATCCTGCGCCTTATCCTGCCCCGAGAAGTCTTATTTGATGGAATATGGACTTATGACGTTTTGCTGGCACTCACCGTCTGATCCGGATTTCCCCTTGGTCTGCGGAGCTGCACTTGAGTCGCCTGCTGCTGTTGCCGTCCTTTTTTGCTCATCCGGTCCGAAGCCGTTATAACTTGTGTAGTAGATCGACGATTGGAATCCCTGCTTTTCACCTCTGGCCCCTCCTGTTCTGGTTCTTTGTGCACTCTGTGCCTATGGCACTGGACAAACGAGGACAGGGTTGAGATGAACTTGTACCGCCGGACTATTACTTTGTGGCGTGGCCGGATGACCGCCTTGCGGCTATACATGTATGATTGATTCCTCTTCATATTCCTGGTGCCTGTTTATTTTTTGAAATGACTTCATCTTCTCGTGGGCTCTGAATGTGCTCGGGCGGGGGAGTTGGGAGCTGATAGTTTTGATTATGTGTCTCCTCTCCCGATAGTTTTTTCCTTCCTTTCCCCTTCCTCTCTTTTTGCCTCTATGGTTCCTTCTTTACTTTTTGACTCTTCTATATTTCGGGTTTCCGGTTAGGGCGACAGGCACGCTGCTGGGGGGGTAGGCCGTAGCCTTCTGCAGGGGTGCAGGGTGGGGTGGGTGGGGGTCTGTCTTTTTGTTTTTCTTTTGTTCTTGGTTCTATGGCTCTTGTGTATTCTTTTTCTGGACGCTGCGTCTGCATGTAGGCCTCATGGGGTGTTTTTTGCCAGCGTGGGCCTACGGCCTCCCTGCCACCGATGCTCATTGCGCATCCATTACTCCTGTTTCCTTTGGTTCCATGGGCTGCCCCTTTTTCGTGTGCTTTATTTGCCATGGGGCACATGCTGTGGGGCCGCGTCCTCTCTTCCCTGTTTTTTCAACCCTTTTTCCTGATGTTCTTTTCCCTTTTTCCCCTTCCTTCTCTCTTTCCCTGGGTCGATGTAGCGGATGGCTTCGTATCGCAATCCTGACTTCCTTTCTATGTATTGATGCGTATTTTTGTAGTAACGGGTGGGCGTTGGGCAGTGGTTGGTCTTGTTTGCTGATGTGGGACTCACGTTTTGCCGTTGCTATACTGTAGCTGTTCTTTTTTGAAACTCGCTGTGTTTTGTTTCACTGCCTGTTGACGACCCGCCACGAACTTTTGGACCTTAATAACTGCAATATTCCTGCTACTCACCCTTTATATTATAAAATTAACCTTCACTTTTCCTACTCATGGTGGTTTCCTTGTGGCTTTCTGCCTCGCCTTGTTGCATCTGTTATATCGGAGACCTGCTGGAGCTTCTTTCCTGGCCTATGTGCTACTACAGTGTGGTGGCCGGCCCGATGGGTTGTAGGCCCGTATTTGTCAGCTATATCTGCACAATAAAGGTTTTCAAAAAAAAAAAAATATATATATCACAGCTGTTAATCCAGTATGAAAGATTAAACAATAGGAATTATCCTTTTAAGGCCTTCCATAAAAGCGGATAGCAGGTATTCTGAACAATGACAAATGTTGTCTGTTTTGTAGATAGGCGGCAAGGGCAGTCAGATGTAATCTTATGGATGAGTAAGATGGATTACATATTTGTAGATGCAGCAAATAGCAAATGATGTTCTGAATTGAAGCATCTAGCGGGTCAATTTTGTTGTGATTGCAGTTAATAGCATGCTCTAGTAGTAGGGCAACTGGCTTCTTTGAAAATGTTCATAAAGTCCGGTGGGATGTTAAGGTAACCAAACTAAGACTTCAGGAGCCAGATCGCTAGATTCAATTGTGCTGGATCTGGGGGCTTTATCTCTCCATGATTGTGCGTTAGCAGTGTTGGAGAGAGATGTAATTTTTGGGGTGGAACTACTGAGAGTTCGAGGAGTGTTGTGAACCATGGCTGCTGTGCCCATGTGGGAGCAACTAGGATCATTTTGACAGACTGTTGCTTGAGCTTGCGTACTACTAGTGGAATGAGTGGGAGTGGCGGAAAAGCGTACGTATATCTGCCTGACCAGTTTATCCATATCGCTTTGCCCTTGGACAACGGGTTTGGAAAACTGGCAGCGAAGGTTGGGCATTTAGCGTTTGCGTGTGTGGCGAACAGATCTATGTCTGGGTGGCCCCACAAGTGGAAAAATGGTTGAAGAACTTGAGGATAAAGTTCCCATTCGTGGATCTGCTGTGTCTGACTGAGCAGATCCGCAATCTGATTGTGCACTCCTGGAAGATGTTCTGCCAGAAGATGTATATTTTGTCGAATGGTCCATCTCCATATGCTTTGTGCTAGCTCCGACAGCGGCAACGAGTGTGTTCCTCCTTGTTTTTGTATGTAATACATTGCTTTCATATTGTCTGTGTGGACTAGGACAGTTTTGTTGAGAAGATGTGCTTGGAACGACTTTAAGGCTAGAAATATTGCTAGTAATTCTAGGTGATTGATGTGGAACAATTTTTGTTGAGGGGCTCACTTGCCCTGAATTGTATAGTTTAAGAGATGGGCCCACCAGCCGGTGGTGATGCGTCCGCTGTTCGCACTATCTGTGGAATTGGCTCTAGGAACGGCCGCACTCTAAAAAGGTTTTGTGCGGTCCACCACTGCAGAGAGCGATGTGTGCGGCTGTCCACCAACACCAGATCTGTATGTTGACCTTCAGCCTGATTCCACTGACGGGCTAAGCATTCTTGTAAGGGGCGCATCTGAAGTCTTGCGTGAGGTACTATGAAAATGCAAGAAGCCATCATTCTTATGAGCTGCATAAACACTCGAGCTGGAAGGGAGTGTTGTGGTTGAAATTTTGTGACGAGGGTTTGCATACTTGCTATCCTGGCTGAATTAGGGTATGCTAGAGCTTTGGAAGTGTCTATGGTGGCCCCTATATACTGATGTAGGTAGAAGGGCTGTAGATGTGACTTGGTGTGGTTAATTGTGAACCCCAAGTGGTGTAGCAGTAGAATTGTTTGGGGAGTGTGATGAACACACTGACAGTGTGACTTGGCTTTTATGAGCCAGTCATCCAGGTACGGAAACACATGGATTTGCTGTCTTCGCAGGTGTGCAGCTACCACCGTGAGACACTTTGTGAAGACCCTAGGTGCCCTGGTTACCCCGAATGGGAGAACCTTGAACTGATAGTGCTGGCCGTCCACTGTGAATCTTAGATATTTCCTGTGAGCAGGGTGTATGGGAATATGGAACCAGCCGGGTCTGGTGGTGCAGTGGACTAATGCATCCACTGTAGGGGCCTGTATTCGACCTCATGGTCACGGGTTCTAATCCCGGCGGGTCCACTCAGCTTTTCATCCATCTGAGGTCGATAAAATGAGTACCATCGAGTTGGGGAAGAATATACAGCTGTTATTCAGCGCCTTGAGACCATTGGGTGATACGTGCGCTATACAAATACACATGTTATGTTATGTATGGGAATATGGAAGTAGGCGTCCTTGAGATCTAATGTTGCAAGGAAGTCGCCTTGTTGAAGTAGTGGAAGGACTTGTTGAAGAGTGATGATGAAAGTAATCTGACTGTCTGTAGAAGTTGAGAGGTCTGAGGTCCAGTGTTCGTCTGAGAGTACCGTCCTTTTTGGGGTTTAGAAAATATAGGGAGAAAACTCCCGTCCCTTGATGCTGTAGGGGAACTGGTTCTATTGCATACTTTTGAAGCAGTGAGAGAACCTCCTGTTTGAGGAGCGTTAGATGTTCATTGGACGCTGGTTGGGCGGTATGTTGGGGGGAGTTGCAGTAAGTTCCAGGCAGTAATCATACTGGATAATTTGTCTTACCCACTTGTTTGTAGTGATGGAATTCCAGACAGGTAGGAACTGTGAGAGTCTTCCTCCGGCCGGAGTGGAATGATCTGGAGGGAGTGGAGGGAAGTCACTGTTTGTTAGTGGGGGAGGTGCGAGTATTGTTACCTCAGCTTCTCCCTTTGTTGTTATTTACCCTGTACCCACCTCTGAAATATCCCTTGTTGGGGGATGTTTGTGTGGGACTTTTGTAGGAGGAGGAAACAGTATCTGTACTGGTGCCTTTGGATGCACCCCTATAAGAGGAGCGATGAAAGGAGCATCGTGCAGATGTAGACTGTAATGCACCCATAGATTTTGCAGTCTCAGTGTCTTTTTTCATTTTCTCTAATGTAGTGTCTACAGCTGGGCCAAAAAGTTGTTTCTGATTGAACGGCTGATTAAGGATAGTAATTTGCACTTCTTGTTTGAAGCCAGAAATGCGCAACCATGCATGTCTTCGCAGTAACGCACTAGTGTGGATTGATCTAGATGCACTGTCTGCTGAATCAAGGGCACATTTAATGGATGCGTTTGTTATTAACTTGCCCCCTGAATCAAATCATTGGCTTTGGCCTTGTATTGGTCAGGCAAATGCTGCATTAGGCCCTCAAGCTTGTCGTAGTGAGCCCTATCATATCTGGCAAGTAATGCTTGTGCATTAGCTATCCTCCAGTGATTAGCTGCTTGGGAGGCAACTCGTTTGCCTGAAGCGTGCAGCAGTTTTGAATCTTTGTCTGGAGGTGGGGCATCACCGGAGGTTTGGGAGTTTGGCTGCTTCCTAGCATTGGTCACTACCAGGAAATTTAAGGGGAGTTGATTTTTACTGTAGGTGGGATCATATGGGGCGTGTTTATATTTATCAATCCGAGAATTGAGAATAATGGTCCTGACGGGGTCTTTGAAGATGTATGGAACATGTTTACTGACACCTTTAAGCATGGGTAATGTTTGTACTGTCCTTTGTGACTGTGCAAAAGTGTCTATTAGGAAGTCTTCCTCTGTGGGGTCTGAATGCATTTGCACGCCATGATATTGGGAAGCCCTATCAATGAGCTGACTAAGGCCAATGTCATCTGGGGGAGATGGTATGGTCTAGTTGGGTATGGCTCTAGATCAGGAAGGTCTGGAGGATCTACAGGGTGCCTGTAGTCCTCCCATGTGTCCTGTGGTATGTCAGTATCAGGATCATTGAAGGGGTCATTATTTCCACCTCCACCCCAAGGTCATCATCATCCTGTGGTGAGTATGGAAGATGTATAGGAGACTTTGGAGGAGAGAAAGGCTCAGTAGGAACAACAGGAGAAGAGGGTCAGTCTTTTTCTTCACAGGCACCTCAGGAATGTGTGGGGTGTTGAATTTTCTTTTGTTGGAGGGGGTACTGATAATATGGCCTGTTTTAGAGTGCACGTGCAGTGTTTTCTGTTTCAAATCAATGGGATCTGGTAGAAACAGTTGTTCCTCTTTGGTGTGCTTTCGGTGCCGATTTTTTCGGTTTGGGACGTGGTTCAGGTTTGTCTGGAGCCTTTGAAGGGGTTTTTATGACCTTCGGCGTCGAGTCCGAAATCTTTTTCGGATCTGAAGGTTTTTGAGGTATCATCAGGTCCGAGCCCTTTTGTTTTTTTTTGGTGCCGAGGTCTTTTTAGCAACAGCAGGATATGTTCCTGCTTTCGGCACAGACGGTGCTTTTAGGGCACTGATGTGCGGCTTGCTCGGTCCCGAGCTGCCGGAAGGCTTTTCTTTTGTCTGTGCAGCCGGGCCCGGGGCTTCTGAAGTGTTCTTTCGGTCTCGGCTAGGGCCTTCAGGTGAAGTTTTGACCGGGGCCTTCTTTTTAGGTGGGGTAGTGTCAGGGGCAGTTGTACTCACTCGTTAACCTGGAATGATGTGGTCATCGGAGTCGTCGTCATCGGCCTCGGATACGATGTCGAGCTCCTCTGAATCCTCTGCCTCTGGGACATCGGACCTTCATTGAAGATATCTTCTAGCACCGGTGCCGATTGTTGCGCCATGACGGGTCATCGAGCCTGAGGATCACGGATAGTTTTCTTGGATCGAAAAAGAGGCACAAGCTTGGCAATGTTTTTTTTCGTGTTCAGGCGAGAGACAAAGGTTGCAGACCTTGTGATGGTTGCTGTGTGGAAATTTAGCTCCACAATGGGGGCATTTTTATATGGAGTCCTTTCCATTAGCTGTAGGCCCGAATGGCGTCGATAGGCCAGGCGGCTCGCGTCGACGACCGGAACCGGGGGATTTTTGAGTTATCGGTGTTGAGGCACACGAACAAAACAAAACCTTAGATTTGTGATGTTTTGCGCGTCAAAGAGGTCTGGAAACACGGTACCGAACAGGAGCGCTGAAGTTACAGCCGTACCCGATTGCGGAAAAAAACAATCTAAGGATGGAGTCGATGCACATGCGCACTATCGTCCAGGGGAGGAGTCACCTATCTTGTGACTACAAAGACTTCTTCCAAGACAACAACAAAGCCTAAGCATCCCAGCCCAACACCAGATGGCGATCTACACCAGATGGCGATCTATGCAAAAGTACAAATTCTGCAGCTCATATGCCTCGAACATCAGGGTTACCAGACACTTGTTTGTGACACCTGCCCACTTGCAATTCACTGGCTGGCTTGAACAAAGCTTTGAAGTTGAAGCCCCCCTCATTGAAGGTGAATGTGAGCTCGAACATTAGGACATAAGGACATTAGTCTTGGTCTTGACAAAGGCAGCTGCAAATCCAGGACCTCAGAAATCCATCGGACCACAACTGCAAATTATGCACCTTCTTCAGTCAGTGGTTCAAGAGGCAAGACCAATTCCATATCAGGGGAGTTGTCCAGCCCACTTGCTTTTTGTAAATACATATAAAAACAGTAATCCTCATATTGAAGGGAAAGTTCACCATCCTCTACCCTACCATCATCATCTCTTTCTGGTGGTCCTTGTTCAGAGTCCGAACTGAACAGATAATGGAGCCTCTGTTGGTGTGACTGCCTTTGTGGAAGCATGGGTGCAGAATCAAGCTGTATGACAACCAGCTGGCATTAGTAATTTCTTAGTGCAACATCAGCTGAGATAGGACTGAAGTCGATTTGGGATCATACATCGCAATCATAAGTGGATCCTCTCCTGGAGCCTGCAATGTCTGTGTTGATGAATGGTGGCCTGGCGCAGGTCCAGGTGCCAGAGCATCTGTACCAGAGTCAGTACATAAGCCAGAAGTGAATACAAGGGGTAAGATAGTGCTGGGGGATGCCCCTCGGATGGTAACCCAAATGAGTGCACCTGTGGCTACTTGTGTCCCAAAGGTGCACCAGAGTGAGCTGGAAAGGTACCCAAGATCTGAAGCATGGCATCTTTGAAGGCCTTGATTTGTTGCGGTGTCGCTGATGGCCCAGGAAACCCAAGGAGCACAGGGATCAGCTGGGGGGATTAGCTCGAGGCTTGGGTACTGCAGAGGAGACTGACATTGTGACACCTTTGCATCTTGCCCTTGGACATGGAGAGGGGGGTTGGGGCCAACTGCTGCTTCACTTTTTTACATTTGCGTTTAGACTTTAATTTGGACTTACTGGATGACTTTGACCATGAGTTTAGACCTCTCACAAGGACGGCCCCGGAATTGATATTAAGACCACACCCTGGAGCGGAACTTTAGGCAAAGGTCCTAATGCCTTCTTATGTTCATCGACACACAGCTTCCCCTTCTGATCCCAGATTGTCTTCGAGTGCATAAGGGTGCACTTGTCGCACAACTTCAAGTAGTACCCAGAACCCATAGGCACACCTTGTGCAGGCTTGTAATAGACATTAGTTTTCTGCAATCATGATAAAGATTGAAGCCTGTCGTTTTAGACGGGGACATTGTTCCTTAACACACTGGCTTTTGAAATGTAATATCGCCCTATGCCGAAGAATGTGGAAGCAGAATTCAGGAGCCAACTAGAAAGGTGTGCAAAGAATTCTACTGACATTACTGTGCAAGGGTGGTGCTTATACACAGCTGAACTCTATAACTTCTGGAGTGATACAGAAGCAGTACTGAGTCTGTATAGAGCTGCACAACACCATTTAGAGGCATTCAAGGTAATTGCTGGGAAGAGGACAGGCAAGTAGGCCCTGCTATAATTCAACTCTGATCATGTAGGACATTGGGCAGAACCTCAGCCAATTGAGTTGTCCTACCAGCCTATGTGGGCACTCTACATGACACAGCGTTAGTTGCAACAGGAACATTTTAAGCCTAGGGAACATGTTATACACTTAACAGTGGGTAATAAGAAGAGCAATCCAATGGAGAATGGATACTTGCAATTAGAACAGTACTGCACAGAAGCCTGCCAAATCATTTTCACATAATTGAATGCAGTATGCACGTGTAGGCACATACATTTACATTTGAATGAATTTGGAAGTAATGGAAGTAATGGAATTTGTCTAGAATCACGTGACTTTTTGGTCAAGTGCAGACCTGTGAGTAAAACAAAAGTAAGTCTACAGTTTGCAAGATTAGACCTGAATCTACCAGACAAAGTTTCTTGGCATTTGAAATTCTGTCAGTCGAAGTCCAAGTGTGACTAATATGTCAGCACTTGGTTATTTTCAATCCACACTTGAGCGAGGGCATCAACCGTGGTCAGAGGGCACAACATTTGTAAGTGTGCCTCTCCCCCACAAGTTAGCATCACACATGATCTAAGGGGCACGTAAAACATTTATCATATTTATCAGTAATTGAAAAGATTGAAAATCTAATGAAGTTCTAAAATGCACATATTTCAGAAACTGAAAGTGGCGTAGAAATTGTGCTACTGGTGCGCACGGACAATAAATGCTTCTAACACTTTTATATGTAACAATAAAATAGGATGGCAGGTCTTTTGGTAGGATTGCCAGTAATGGTACCCTAAGGTCTGTGCTTTGGCCAAGCTTCTCTTGGCCCATTAATTATTTTATTTAAAAAATGATAAATTCTTAAAACAGGGTTCATGACTTTCAGTCCTCGAGAGATGCAATCGTGACACATTTTTCAGGATAACCAAGTGATTGCCCCAAACAATAAGATGAACAGTGCGAGAGGGCAAGCAACAAGATCGACAGCTGTAGGAGGGCAGGAGGGGCAAGCAACAAGATGAACAGAGGTAGGGCAAGCAACAACACAGAGTGGGCAGGAAGGGTAAAGCAAAAAAATGGACATCAAGTGGACGCAAGCAACAACACTTTGGGGGCTAGCAACAACATTGAGCGGGAGAGGGCAGAAAACAACACGGACAGAGGGAAGGGGCAATGTACAACACAGAGGCTGACAAAAGCACAAGGTTAGGAGAAAGCGACAGAGGGAAGAGGGAGAAAAGCACACAGGGGAGAAAAGCACACATGGGAGAAGGCCTGCAAACACATGCACTCTTATGGAATGCTTCAACAAAGGGAAAAAAGTATCTTCAAAAACTCCAAAAGTGAGAGCAGTGGAAAGATGTAAGTAATTAAGTAATTGGGTCATGCTCTAGCAGGTGGCGGGAGGGAGAAACGGAGAAACACATAGTAAGCAATGGGAGGCAGTTCCTTGGCCTTTAGCAGCTCACATTGACATTCACTGATCAGAAGTAGCTTTCACTACAGAAAAGGTTAGAGACCCCTGGCACAGATGGTCCGTTTGTGAAAAAGAAGAGGATGCTGTAGGAGCTGTAATAAGATTCATGGAAAAGCTAAGCTGTCGGGAATAGCAATAGTAATATGTTTTAGCAGAGGCGTGTATGTTCCTCATTCATGAAATGGGATGTGGTAAAGCATAGGTAGTGAGGAACAAAATCAAAGCTGTGTTTCAGTTACATAGAACCATTGTGGGTGGGGTGCTTCAGGTTGACCTTGATGAGTTTTTTCATCACCTACCCGCTGGAATCGCATTCAGGTGTATTAAGGATTGCAAGTTCAGAAGGAAGACATTTCATCCGAGTTGTGTCAAGGGTCAAAACCTGAATAGAAAACTGCAGATCAGTACTAAAGTGTATTTTAACAGATGGCAAGGTGCCTTAGTAAAGAACATAGGATACATCTGACACTGAATCCAGAAAAATAAAACCTCTTTATTCTCATGGTTTGTTTGGTAACTTTACATTAAAGGTATGTGTCCTCCTTTGGGTTACGTCGCAGCAGTGCAACCTTGACCCAGTAGTGGTGTCTAGAGATGAGCATTGTCCATCTTTGAAAGAAAAGAGCGTAGTGTCCAGATCAAAGCTTCAAGGATCCGCTTTCCTGTATGTAATGTGGAGGTGCTGCGTAAGTGGCTGTGTGCTCGTCGCCATTGAGACAGTCTGCTCTAGCTTCCCCTCGGCATTCAGACAGAATTTGCGGGTGATCTGCAAAGGAGAAGAGAGGACACAAAATGAGGCAAATTTTGAAACAAGCCAAAAGTCGAACTTGGAAAGAGCCAGGAGTCAAAAGTAACAGGCGGTAACTCAAACAGAAACATTTAAGTTGCAGATGTTAAAATATCCCTACAAAGCAATCAGCAAAATCTTTCACACTGCAAACTGTTTAAATCAAGGGAGGCAAAGTATAGGTTATTTCGGGTCTAACAGATCCACAACACTCATAAAACAAATATTAAACTGTGCAAATCCATTTGATGCAACACAATTATAACTTGTGCAATTGTCCAATTTCTAATACTTTAAAAAATCTTAATAATATGCACATAATAAATCTCATGCACACAGCTTTCAAAACATGCCACAGTGCTCAAAAGATTTGTACAGCTGGTGTAAAAATTAGCAGACTATCACTTTAACAGACAAAATTTCCATTCCTCTCAATAATTGGACCAATCGCTATAATGAAGAGCAGATAATATGGTGCTAATATTTTCTTATACCATGGATACCTCCAGATCCTTGGAGGGCAAATTACTTTTACCCGATTGTCCATGAAAAAAAGGTGAAAAAACTAGAGCCAAACTTCCTACTAGCATAACAAAATCATACTTTAGTATCTCCTAATTTCCATGAGACAACACATTTCCCGCGATGACTCAAGCAAAAAGGTTTTAACGAAAAACAAGCATTGGCGTAGCCAATAGGTCTCGCCTTTGGGACCATATAAGTGTTTAGTTATCCAGCACAATAGCCTGGGTGCAACAACATCAACGGTTGTGTTGCATGGCTTAACACTTATAAGGTCCCAAAGGCGAGACCTATTGGCTATGCCAATGCTTGTTCACTGTGAAACTGTGGTGTGTCCACGTTGCGTTTTGCACCGTTTCCTGCTGCGGGCACTAGGCCAACCCACACATGTGAGGTACCATTTTTCTCTGAAGACTTTGGGGAACGCCGAGTGGGTGGAAATGTGTGGATCCACGCAGATTCCAGAACTTTCCACCACAGAAATGTGAGGAAAATTAGTTTTTTTGGACAATTGTTTAGGTTTGCAAGGGATTCTGGGTAACAGAACCTGGTGAGAGGCAGTCAAGTCACCCCATCCTGGATTCCCCTGGGTGTCTAGTTTTGAAAAATGTATAAGTTTGCTAGATTTCCCTAGGTGCCAGCAGAGCTAGGGTTCAGAAAGTACAGCTAGGCACTTTGCCAAAAAAGGGTCCCTTTTCACTGTGAAATTGAGATGTGTCCACGTTGCGTTTGGCGCTGTTTCCTGTTGCGGGAACTAGGCCTACCCACACAAGTGAGGTACCATTTTTCTCTGAAGACTTTGGGGAACGTGGGGTGGGTGGACATTTGTGGATCCATGCAGATTCCAGAACTTTCCACCACAGAAATGTGAGGGAAATGTGGTTTTTTGACATAAGTGAGGTACCATTTTTATCGGGAGACTTCAGGTAATTCAGATTTGTAAAGCAACTGTTATTACCTAATGACTTTCAATGCATTTCTGCTTTCCAAATGAAAGGCAATATGTAAAAAAGAAGTCATTTTGAAAAATGACCGATAATTCTCATGCTAGTATGAGTATTCTCAATTTCGGAAATGTGCAAGTGTCTGTTTCTAAACTCTATATTTTGTTCACATTTCAGAAATACATAAGTTTCTTTCATACCGATTTTTCCATGTATACATTTTCCCAGAATAATTGCTATATACCCGGTACATAATAAAAACCATTGCAAGTCGCTGCTTAGTTTTTGGCTCTGGGTTCGTCGGGTTCTTGGTGAGCCTACAAGGCCTATATATCCCCACAACCAGTAAGGTCTAGTGGATTCAACGGTATACTGCTTTCAAAGAGCTGTCATAATTAGAAGAAGTTACAGGTGAAAAAGTTAACAAAAAAGGCTGTTTTTCTAACTAATTTTCAATTTTTCCTATTTTTAACTGTTAGTTTCTATTAAGAAACCTTGAAGAATCTACACAAATGACTCCTTGCTGAATTCAGAATTTTGTCTACTTTACTCAAAAGTATAGGTTGCTATGATCTATTATTGCGTTCATACCCATTTCTACCATTAACTGGAAGGAGGTTGAAGCACAAAAAATAGCAAAAATAGGCTATGTCCTGATAAAATGCCAAAACTGTGTAAAAAAGGAATGTGTTACTTACCTGTAACTGCAGTTATCCAGTATTGGTATCTTTCATAGATTCACATGCCTGAATCATTCCCCGTCGTTGGGATGGGAGTCCCTGGTACATAAATAAAGTAATGTCTCATTAGACATATAGAGCAATAGGCCTATATCAGTGTCCTTTTGTAAAAAAGGACCAAACTTTGGAGTAGAGCCGATCAGCTATCACCAACCTCTGGAACCTTCCTGGAAGGAGCTCTAGTCCCTCAGATTTTCGTAAGCACAGTGCTAAGTAGTTGTATTACTGAGAGAACTAGGAGAGCCCTTCCAGGGGAGGTGGGTGGGTTGCATGTGAATCTATGAAAGATACCAATACTGGATAACTGCAGTTACATGTAAGTAACGCATTCCTTATCCAGTATTAGGGTATCTTTCATAGATTCACATGCCTGAATCAGAATAGTAAGCAATGATAAGCACATTTTGGGTGGTACAGTATACATGAATTCACCAGACAACATATCAATGTGAAACATAGAAAGTACCAAAATGCAATAAAGAGAATAGTAAGGAACACAATAGAGAAATGTGCGTATAGAAAAGAGGATGGTGGGATGAAGGGAAGGGCTCACCTCTAATGTAATAGATGACGAAGCACCACTTGTCCCACTGCAGCGTCCTTCATGAGTTCTGTATCCAGGCAGTAATGCTTGGTAAATGTACGCGGCGTCTTCCATGTTCCCGCTCTGCAAATGTCTGTAATGGGCACACCTGCAAACAGTGCCATGGAGGTAGAAATTGCCTTAGTGGAATGGGCTCAAACCTTGGAACGCAGGGGTTGCCCCGCTTTCTGGTGACAGAAAGTAATAGCTGTAGAGATCCACCGAGAGATACTTTGTTTAGTGAGTGGAAGACCTTTTCTAGGTCGACTATAAGCCACAAAGAGTTGGCTGGATTTGCGGAACGTCTTTGTCTTGTCAATGTTAAATTTAAGGCAGCGTTTAAGATCCAGAGAATGTAGAGTTCTTTCTGTCAGAGTTTGAGGATTTAGAAAAAAGGATCGTAAGACTATAGGTTCATTGAGATGAAAGTCTGACGGGATCTTAGGCACAAATTTAGGATTTGTTTGTAGTATAACCCTGTCGTATTTGAACGGAAGGAAAGGGTCTTGAATTGAAAAAGCCTGAAGCTGACTTACTCGCCTTGCCGAGGTAAGGGCTAGAAGGAGCGCAGTTTTCCAGGAAAAATACTTAAGATCAGCTTTGTGTATCGGCTCAAAGGGGTGTTTCATAAGCTGAGCAAGAACTGTGTTGAGTTGCCAAGCGGGAGGTAAAGGCTTTACAGGAGGGAATGTCCTGAATAGGCCTTTAAGAAATTGTTTCATCAACCTATTAGCTCAAAGAGAAGGGCCTGCAGAGGATCCTCTGAAACGGGATATTGCTGCCAGGTGAACTTTAATGGAAGCGTGAGCAAAACCTGAATTCGCCAGATGGGGAAGGTAAGGCAATATTTGTTCTGGAGAAGATGAAAGAGGGTGTATCTTCTTTGACTTGCACCAGATGTAGAACCTCTTCTATTTTAAGGAATATGTTTTGTTAGTACTGTCGGCTCAAGCCCGAGCCAGAACTGCCCTGCAGTCTGGAGGAATGTCTAGGCCATGGAATTCTCTGATATCAGGAGCCAAGCTGATAATCTGGGAGATGCTGGATCCGGATGTTGGACTTGTTGCTGGTTCATTGTGAGAAGAGAGGGAAACGGTTTCAACGGGATCGGCGGTTCCAGGGGGAGAAGATGAAGCTCCGTGAACCAATGTTGGCGCGGCCATGCTGGAGCTATCAAGCTGAGCGTGCAAGGTTCCGCTTTCAATTTCCTGAGGACCCTGGGAATCAGGGGAAACCGGTGGAAAAGCGTATGCAAAGATGTTGAACCATGCGATCGAAAAGGCATTCCCTAGAGATCCCTTTTGGGGATGCCAGCTTGTGAAGTGTTGGCCTTTGGCGTTCTGCTTGGTAGCAAATAGGTCCAAGAGAGGGTGTCCCATTGAGAGAATATGCGGTTGCGAGTCTGATGATTCAATTTCCATTTGTGGCACGTTGTTTATTGCCTGCTTAAAGAGTCGGCCAGAACATTGTCCGTTCCTGGGATATATTCTGCTCGAAGGGAAATGTTGTGATGAAGCAACCAGTTCCAGGTGTTTTGTGATTAGTGAGAGAATGTCAGAGAACGAGTACCTCCCCGTTTGATTAGATAGTGCATTGTCGTGGTATTGTCCGTCCGGACAAGCACTAGAGAATTTTTTATCCTGGGAAGGAACGCTAGAAGAGTCAGATAGACAGCTCGAGGAGATTTATGTGAAGTTTCCATTCTGAACGAGACCATTTTCCGCTGGTTTGGAGTTCTTGGAGGAAAGCTTCCCAACCATCCAGGGACGCATCTGTTGTGATGGTATGTGGAGAAGCTGGAAGCAAGAAAAGCAAGCCTTGAGAAAGATTCTGAGGGTGAGTCCACCACTGTAGAACCGTGACCATTTGAGGGGTCACCTTGATGACATCGAACAACCCTTCACATTGAACCCATTGAGCCGATAGCGCTTCTTGGAGAGGGCGCATGTGGAGGCGACAGTGAGGAATTAGTAGAATACAGGAATACATCATTCCAAGAAGGGATTTGAAAAGGGGCACAGAGAGACTTTTTGGATTTTATGTGATTTGCCAAGTAAAGAAGTCTGTTTTGTCGCTCTTGTGATGGAAAAGCTTTCTTCCGGGTCATGTCGAGAGTAGCACCCAGGAACGTTATTTGCGGAGAAGGCTGGAAGACGGACTTGTCCTGATTGAGAGTAAGTCCCATACGATTAAAAAGCTGCAGACTGGCGTCAGAAGACCTGGTCGCGCCTTCGAGAGAGGGAGCTTTGACGAGCCAGTCGTCCAGATATGGAAAGACCTGATGGTGGTGTTGTCTGAGACATCCAGCCACCGGAGAAAGGCATTTGGTAAAAATGTGTGGCGCCGATTTGAGTACGAACAGTAGGACACGGAATTGGTAATGTCTGCCCGCCACTGCGAACCTCAGAAACTTTTTGTGATTCCGGTGGATAGGGATGTGAAAACAGGCATCCGGAAGATCCAAAGACACCATGTAGTCGTTTGCATTGAGAAGGTGCAGTACTTCTTGGATGGTAACCATGCGAAACGACTGCTTCTTTAAGAATATGTTGAGACTTCTCAAGTCTAAGATTGGCATCCATGTCGTCTCCTTTTTGCGCACCAGAAAAAAACGGGAGTAAAACCCCTTCCCCCGTTGACGAAGAGGAACCCTTTCTATAGCTCCCTTCTGGAGCATAAGTAAAAGCTCCAGGAGTAAAAGACGTAGATTTTTGTGAAGCATAGGTCAGGGAGGGGTTTGGGGAGGAATTTGAATGAACTCTAGCGAATGTCCAAATTGAACCAGTTGAAGAACCCAACGGTCAGTTGTTATTTGTTTCCAATTGTGCAGGAAATTCTTCCTCCAACTCTGGAGGGTGAAGAGGAAGTGGAGACCGGCGGTAGTGGAAAGTCACTGTCGCCAAGCAGCGTCTTTCTGTTGACCTCCTTTTCCTCGAAAGGAGGACTTAGTGTAAGATGATTGCTGTTGACGTTGCTGGTATTGCGGCCGATACTGCTGATTGGAAGAATAGGAAGATCGGTAGTGTTGGTAATCTCCTCTAGTAGAAGACGGTCCTCTTCCTCTTGAGCCATGAAAAGGAGGGTTTTTGAATTGAAGGGTACCCAAAGCTATAGCCGTGTCGGTATCCTTTTTTATGCCCTGAAGGACTTCATCGATATGTGTGCCGAAAAGAAGCTGACCATCGTAGGGCATATCCAGAATCTTTGTTTGTACTTCTGGTCGGAATGACGTCGCCTTCAGCCAACCTTGGCGCCGTAATACAGCAGTGCCGGCCAGCTGGTAAAATCCAGTAGAGGCGATATCCATCGCACAATCGATGATTTCAGACGCAGAACGTTCGCCCTCCAGCAAGATCTTCTTTGCTTCTTCCTTTGAATCGTCCGGCAAGGCCCCAAGATATGGAGCAATGTCCGCCCACATCTGCCTGTTATAGCGTCCTAACAGTGCTAAGGAATTGGATGCACGCACTGTTAATGCTGACATGGACGAGAAACGTTTTCCAATATTATCAAGCTGTCTACCTTCCTTGTCTGGAGGAGCTGCCAGTGGAGTGGAAGGGTTTTTGGATTTCCGCTGAGCAGCTTGTGTGATGACTGAGTTAGGTTTGGGATGCCCGGTTAGGCAGGCTGGAGCGGTGTCCGGAGCTCTGTATTTTTTGTCCAGCCGAGGTAATACTGGGGGTACCGAGGAAGGGCTATGCATTATTTTTACACCCTGATCCCATATATAATCTATAATAGGAATGTATCTGAGTCCCTTTTTCTTTTACCCGGGGCAAGATGGCGGCCGCTTGATTCGAGTGGGTGTCACTCCCTGACCAGCACTGCAGTATTGGCGGCTTCTATGAGAGAGAAGGAGAGTTTCGAATGAGGGGGTAATAATACAATATCGGCGAAGCTATTGCGGAGCTACTGCGGACTGACATTTGGAAAAGGAATCTATATATGCGGACCGGGAAAAACAGAAGCTCTGTCTGCGGTCTGTACGGCTTGCAGTAACGATCTCCGTAGCCGTGCACACCTGTGGACGTGGCGGGCGTGGCTAGCAGGGAACTACCAGCAAGATCTGAGTGTGAACGGCGGCTCACAAAGCACCATGCCGCATCGCAAGAATGGGAGCCTACCTGTACTAAGCACAAAAGCTGCGGGAGACGCACTAGCCTCAGGGACGAGGAAAATTCCGGCCGCTCAGGAGAAGTCTGAGAAATCTTTGAAATCGGACAGAGTGGTGGAAAAGCGCGGGGCTTAAGTAATGGCGGTGAGTTCTAAGCAGGCGAGTCTGGTAAAAGGGAAAACTGCAGAGAAGACCCAACCCCCATGCACCTTGAACGACGAGAGTAGGAGTAAGAATCTGGGGATGTCGGGGATTGCCTCTCAGATGATGGAGGGCTCTGGGCGGGGAAAACCTGTTACCGTCCCAGGGATGTTTGCGGGGAAACCCTCACAGACAAAAACATCAACACAATTTTCCTTTTGCAGTGCAAATGCTGCCGGTACCCCTAATAACAGCGAAGTACTTGCGAAAGACAGTGATGGGGGAGTAAACGACATTGTGGTAATTGAGAAGCCCGGGACAGTCGGTGGTGATAAAACTGTAAATAATCTAAGCATAACCCCCGAGGTCTCACTGGCGTTGTGTACTGGCACAGGAGGGGCTGAAGGGGGTTATGAAAAATCACTGCAAGGCTCGGAGATCGATCTGGGTAATACCTCTGAATTTCAAACTCCCGTTGGAGGGGGGCTGGATACGGGATCTCGTGCCAGTAGTATACCGGATGCCCAGGATGGGGGCAGCTTTTTTTCCCTGGCAGAGGAATCAGATATAGATTCTATCACGGACTCCGAAAATGAAGACCCTATCTCGGGTGAGGAGAGTGGGAGTCCCCCAACTACAGCAGATACTCTGAAAAAGGACCACACCCCACCACAGTAAATCTAGGAAGATACCACCGCCCACTTCAAGAAAATGCGAGAGCGATGGCTCTGAGGCAAGCAACAATCTACAATGGGATTATTCGGTCGCTACAACTACCCTTGCACGCTTAGGAGGGCCAAGAGTCCAAGAAGGAGACCTGGGGGGACCCGGGGATGAAACCAATTTACCTCCCTCGAATACCCAGATCTTTGCCATGTTGAAGTCTATTCAAAATGAAGCTCGTCAAGAACATAAGAGAGCCCAGCTAGCCACGATGAAAATACAAGGGGCAATCCAGAAAAATACTAAGGCTTGCTCAGAGGTTATAGCCAGGACAGTTGTCCTGGAAGAACAAATTGTCGGGCTCGAGGCTGGATTACAGAATACCGAAACAAAAACTATGGCTAATGACAAAAAGGCTTTCGGGTATAATGTGGAAGTTGGAGGATTCTGAAAACCGGCTCCGTAGGAACAACTTACGACTTTTAGGGATTGAGGAAAAGGCTGAGGGCGAGGATATTAGAGGGTTTGTTCTGAAGCTATTTAAAACTGCGTTTCCGGAGCTCTCACAGTAGTGTTGGGAAACCGAGATACAGAGAGTGCATCGGTTTCCCCTTATGTTTGATTTTTGCCAAACAACAGTGGAACGGGGTGGCGGCTCCGTCAGCTGATCACCCCTTTTCAGAAAAAAGGGTGTGAGGTCTTTTTGATGAACCCTGCACGGCTGAAGGTTATTTTTTCATAGCAATATACGGGTATTTACCTCAGAATTCCAAGCTGAAAACTATTTGAAGAGCTTACTGATGGCTAATAGGCTGTAGTTTCAGTTTGGAACAACTTTGTGTTGGATGTTGTATATACCCTCAAGATTGTTTTTTCTCTCAAATTTCCTTTTCTCTCTCTTTATGTTGTTATATGGACAGGGAGTGACCAGGTGACACTCGGCAAGTGGGAGGCATCACAAGGGTCTGGGGACCTTTTTTGCCAGTTTATTGGGTTGGGGGCTTGGGTGGGTGGGGGAGGAACAACAGGGCAAGGGAAGGTTGGGGTTGGCCTTTGGTAATAGGGTAGCTCAGGTAGGGCGGGCAGAATCTCTTATTTGGATGTATGTATGGAATGTTTCCACAGCTACATGGCTAATATCAGGATAGCATCTATAAATATCTGCGGACTAAATGATTCTGCCAAACGGCGCTGAATCAGAGAGGATGTTCGTTTTTTGCGGGCAGATGTCATCTGCCTTCAAGAAACTCACATCGAAGCTAGTCGGTATAAGCTCTTGGAGCTTGAAGGTTTTCAGTTGATTTCATGGACCAAATTGGAGGCTAAGACCAAAGGGGTTGGGTTGCCATTCTGGCGCGATGGGTACTGTTGATGTTTATGGCAGATGGGTTATGATTCATGATAAATTTCAGAATAAAGTCCTTACACTCTGTTCAGTTTATGGCCTGGTACTTGACGATCCAGAATTATACAACTGGCTAAATCACGAGCTGGTTGGGTGGCCAGCTCCGTTTATATTATGTGGCGATTTTAATATAAATATTAATTGTGAACTTGCTAATCAATCGGGCCTAGCCTCTGCTAGTCGAAAACCTAAAGTTTATAGGGCTCTGCAGCAGATGAATAAAATGCATGGTTTGATCGACGTATGGGCCTCTTTCAGAAGGAATGATCCTGGGTTTAACTTTTTCTCCGCACCACACAAAACCCACTCTAGGCTAGATTATTTTTTTATTTCTCCAATTTTGGCTCAAGGCTCTAGTATTACTAGATATCCGAGAGTAATGTCGGATCATAATCCACTTGTACTCGAGGTTAACATACAGCCCACGGTTAGGAAACCAGATGCATGGACTTTTAATAGCGGTCTGTTAAGAGACAGCAAGTATATTGATTGCATGGCACTATGGATAAGATTTTTAAACGAAAATATAGGTAGTACTAGTGTACAAAATGTGTGGGACACACAAAGCTGGTATAAGGGGAGAGAATACTCGATTTGGATGGGAGAGCCAGAAAAGGGAAAAAGGTAAATTACAGGAGCTATACAGAGATCTTGAAGAGGCTGAGCTCAATCTAGCCAGGGCTGTGTCGGGGGTGGGGATGGTGATGCTGCTCAAACTCAGATTATAATCGCTAATTCAGCCATAATAGAAATTTCAAAGGCTAAAGCTGTAAGCAAATTCTTAGCTTGGGGTTCAAAGTTTTTTGAGAATAGTGAAAGAGCTGGACATATGTTAGCTGCCAGAACTAGAGAAAAATAATCTGCTATGCGTATTGAAAGCATTTTGGACCCTGAAGTAGGGTTAGTCACTGAAGAAGGCGCTATAGCTCTAGCTTTTCAGAAATGTTACCAAAATCTATATAATGAGGATATCTGTGAGAACAAGGGGGTTCAGGCTGAAATCCAAAGATACCTTAAGGAAATCGAGGTAGGGGACCTATTCTTGGAAGAGCTTGATATGTTAGATGTGAAAATAAAAATTGAAGAGCTATGGCTAGCTATAGATTCTCTTCCTAGCGGCAAGGCTGTTGGCCCTGATATTATACCGGGAGAATTTTAAAAGTTCTTTCGATCCCAGCTCACCCCCGTAATGATAGAGATGTTCAGAAGGGTCTTAAATCTTGGCGGAGAGCCAGGTTAGTCACATTTTTAAAGAAAGGTAAGATACCATCGGATACCGGGTCCTATTGACCAATAATTTTAATTAATAGCGATATTAAAATGTACTAAAAAATTCTTGCAAATTGGGTAGCAGGTGTGATCAAAAAGCTTGTGTTGCCCCAACAACATGGTTTTGTGCCTGGGCGCGAAACAATCGAACATACGCCGCACAATCACGCTGTTCGATTATACCAAAGTTACAAGGAGACCCTATGGCTTTAATCCTGCTTGATGTGGAGAAAGCTTTTGATAGGGTCTCCTGACCTTTTTTATGGGCTGCATTGAGGCATTACGGTCTTGAGGCGAGGTTTATTCGTGCGATTCAGAGCATGTATATACACGCAACCGCTCAAATTTCGGTTATGGGAATTCAAGCTGATCCAATAAACATACTGAGAGGTACAAGGCAGGGGTGTCCCTGCTCCCCTTTATTATTTGCAATTTATATTGATCCTTTGATTAAAAATATTTTTTCTGATGTATTAATTTGTCCGGTGCGGGCTAAGGGCGGGGACACCAAAATCCTTGGCTATGCTGACGATCTAGCCATCCTGACTGACTCCCTAAAGGTAGCTTTGCAAGAAATTAAAATGATTACGTCGCAGTTTGGTGCGATATCTGGTTATCACTTAAATGATGCAAAAACCCAAATAATCTGTAATGATGAAATCATTCTGGCCGACCCGCTGGTTGTTAGCAAATCTAAATATTTAGGGATAGAGATGAGTTCCAAACCTGAGGAGATGGTTGAGATCAACTTGAACCCTCTGATGCGCAAATTAGAGGCTGATGCTCGGCGAATAAACAATTTACAGTTAACGTTGATGGGCAGATGTAATGTTATAAAAATTATATTTTTGCCAAGATTTTATACTTTCTCAGAGCCATTCCTTTGCTGATTGATCAAATTTGGTTTAAAAAGCTGGAACGGATTAATTCTTTTTTTTTATGGGCCGGCAAATGCCCAAGACAAGCTATGAAATATATGACTCTCCCTAGGGAGAGGGGAGGCTGGACGGTACCGAACTTTCAGGTTTATTACTGGTCGATAACGTTGAGACAGATTGCTGATTTATTAGATGTAGGGGATGTAGATCGCTCTGATACTTCAATTTATCATTTAATTTACGGGGACGAGGCTCGGGGACTATTGTTTAGACATATTGACTTTGCCTATTTCAAACAGGTGAGGTTTAAGGTTCTGCTGGGTGCTTTTAAAGTTTGGACGACAGTTCGGAAAATGTTTAATATTGGTAGAATTCATCTATACTCTCCTTTTGCAGGGAATAATCTTCTTCCAGAAATTGTTTCGGGGTGGGTATTTTAAGGAGTGGTCTGGACAAGGGGTTATTGTAATAGGGGATATTTTTTCTGAATCTGGGCTCTTGACCTTTGAATCAAGCAGAAATTTGGGATAGGCAATGGGCAATTTTTTTAATTCTTACAGATTTGAGATTTTTTTTCTAAAAAAACTGTTCGTTGGATTCGTATTCCGTTAGTGGAATGTTTTCCATAACGTATAACGTATTCCGTTATGGGTAGGCCTAACGGCTAAGGCGCTCGACCTCGGACCTGAGGAACTGGGTTCGAGTCTCGGTAACGATGCCAAAAACCCCCTGTGATTCTGGGCAAATCACTTAATCTCCCCGTGCCTAAAATGAAAGTGTGTCCAACTGGTGCTATGTAAAGCGCTCTGATAACTGATTCGGTTCGGTTCTAGTTCGCGCTATATAAAACTCAGCAAAAAAAAAAAAAAAAAATAATAATAATTAATGGGAACCAATCGACCATATCCTCTATTTATAAACTGGTTAATGATAAGAGGAGTGATGATATAGCTAAGCATTTTAGCCGGTGGCAGGCTGGATTACATGTGGAACAAGGTCTCTGCGAGGATTCTTTAGCTTATAGCCAATCTGCCACTATCTCTGCTAACCTCCAGGTTCAATGCTTTAAGACTTGGCTCAATTTGTATATAACTCCTTTCCGTATACATCATTGGGGTGGGGCGGTGGGGGGAAACTGTCCCCGATGCGGGGAGCTTGCGGTGGAAAGTATTCACATGTTCGCCTCTTGCCCGTCTCTGGCTTCCTTGTTATGTAAAATAGAACAACGTTTAGAACAAGTGTTTGGGTATCGGATACTAGTAGCACCCCAGGTTATTATGTTGGGTATAGATGATCAAAATATGGTTGAATCGGATAGAAAGCTACTCTTTGTTGCTATGGCTGTATTGAGATTATGCCTAGCTACTGTTTGGCTGGACCCCCTCCCCCCGACTCCACACGATGGTTTAGCAAATTTCTAAATGTGTGTGAATGGGAATTGTCTGTGTTTAAGAGAAGAGGACATAGGGCCCGGAGGGAGGGAGAACAGATCTGCGGTCCCTTGAATAATTGGCTGAATTCTGAACACTAAGGCTTAAGGTAGCCTGATAAACGTGAATTATGTTTATGTACCCTTACTTTCTTTTTCTTTCTTTTCTATCTGCCCTGTAGTGATCCACCGGGGGTGGGTGGGGTGGGGGTGGGGGCATTAATTTGAAAATAAGACATATGACATGGCTGTATGATAAGTTGCTTATATTTCTTTTTTTCTGTATGATTCTTTGTACATGTCATATCACCTAATAAAAAAAAAAAAAGGAATAGATCTGACAGATTTTTTTAAAGGTTCCTTAAAATCATAAAGGAAGCAATCCTGTTGGTGCGAAGGCATAGGGATCTGTAAACGCTGTGCAGCCCTTTCCACTACGTTATAAAAAAAACACCAATATCCTCAGGAGGCGAGTCAGCTTGAGCAGGCACCGGGGATGCTGGACAGGGGATCACATAATCATCCTACTCATCATTAGTCGATTGGGAATCATGGAGTTGTCCTTCCTCATGTGGATCCTCCTCCTCATCATCCCTGGAAGGTAGAGGCGGTGAAGTGACAGGCCCAAGCTGTAAAATTAAAGGTGGAGGCTGTGGCCTTGGCAGTGGAGAGACAAATGGAGGAGGAGGAGACGTTGCAGAAGTTGGAAATCCCTGCTTATAGTCAGTAATTAGAAATTGAAGATCGGAAACCAAAGACGCAGGTAGACAAACCATGGGAGGTTGAGGTGGATGGCACTCTTCAGGATAATCTGCCTGGTCCTCTGGTTCTTGGTCGTCATAGTCCGAGCTGTCCTGGTACTTGACGTGAAGTTCAGATGGGCTTGTCGCAGTTCTGAACATACTGCCATTGTAAGAATCTTCTTCCTCCAGAAGGTGAGCTGGAGGCAATGGTTGGACCCTACCTACTAGGAGAAGTCAGGGTCGGTGTCAGCGTGCGTTTTGTAATATTGAGGTGGACATATGCACTTTGTAGATTGGGCTCTGTTGTCGTCGTTGAGCCAGTCGACAGTGAAGCGCCGACGGGGACCATGGTAGGTAACGTCGACAGAGCTCCCGTCGACGGAGCCGTCGTTGACGGTGTTGTCGTTGGAGCCTTCGTCAACGGAGCCCTCGTCGACGACGGGGTAGCTGTCGACGGAACAGTCTTCGTCGACGTAGGTGTCGACGCGGTCGTCTGCGATCGTATCGTCAACGCTGGTTTGGACGTGGACAATGATTTATTTATCTCCATCGTCGACGAGACAGACTTACCAGCCGTCGACGATGAAGTCGTCGTCGTGGACAATGTTGACTACGCGTAGAGATTGAAACAGTCGTCGTCGACGAGGTCACACTCAAAGCTGTAGATGGAGATTTTCTCGTTGTCGAGGCCACCGTCGACGAGGTAGTAGTCAACGAGGTGGAACTAGGCTTCTTAAAGGTGTGAAAAACCTCCTGAGGAAAAACCTTTGCTGGTAGAGCCTTAGGATGTGTCTCTGAAGACTTCTTGTGTGTCTTCTTTAGAGGGGGCTGCGACGAAGGGCCTGGAGAAGCCACTCTGGGTCTTTTATGAGAGGATTGTGAAGACTTGGAGGAGCTCTCACTCTCCTCAGAAGACAAGGCTTGGTCTTTGTCTTTAAGCCTCTGCAGCCAAATTAAAAATCCCGATCTTTGAGGGCCTTTGCAGAAAAGGTACGACATACTTTACAGTCCTTTGAGGAGTGATCCGGGTAAAGGCAGTAAAGACAGTCCTTGTGTTGGTCATCAACATGAAGTCTCTCTTTACCACAGGAAGCACAGGGCCTAAAATTGCCTTTTTTAGGAGTATCTGCCATGAAGAACTTGAGAACTTCACACAGAAGATGGAATTTTGAATAAAGAAACACCGGAAAACCAGAAACAAGGAAAGCTGAGCAGAGCTCAGTAGAGACTCCCTTAGCATGACGTGCGGTAGAAAATCTGAGGGACTAGAGCTCCTTCCAGTAAGGTTCCAGAGGGTGGTGATAGCTGATTGGCTCTACTCCAAAGTGTGGTCCTATTTTACAAAAGGACATGGATATGTTACTAAGGTGAGGCCCTTGGCCTATTACTATACATGTCTAATGAGACATTACTTTATTTATATACCGGGGACTCCCATCCAGACGACGGGGAATGATTCAGGCATGTGAATCTATGAAAGATACCCTAATACTGGATAATTTTGGTTTTCTGACAAAAGTTTGTCATTTCCTAAAAGCTGGGAAAATGGTGATTTCAGCCCCATAAACCCTTTTTTGATACAATTTGCAGGGAAAAACCCAGACTCCTTCATTTGCAACACTTTTTTCCCATTTATCTAAAAAAAAAAAAACATTTAGCTGTATTTTGGCAAATTTTTGGGTTCCCTCCAGGGGAATTCACAAACCCTGGGTACCTTTAGAATCCCCATGATGTTGGAAGAAAAGGACGCAAATTTGGCGTGGACACCTTATGTGGTCAAAAAGTTACAGGGGCCTAAGCGCGAACTACCCCAAATAGCCAAAAAAAGGCTTAGCTCAGGGGGGGGGGGGGGGGGGGGGGGGGGGGGCAAAGGCCTAGCAGCGAGTTTACTCTTTCACACTGATCTTGATGCCACTACTCTAAGCTGTGAAAGACTGGTTTCTGTCAAGCAAAATGTATGAACTACTTTTCCCTTCTCTCAAAACTCAACAGTTTTAGAACTCAGGGATGGGTACATTTAGGGGTTAAGAGATGGTTTAAATGGCTCACTGATTGGAATAGTATGGAGGTGGTAAAGGGATTTTAGAAGTGGTGAAGGTTTTTTTTAAAGTTCAGATATGAGGTGTTTCGGGGTGGTTGGTGATGGTTTTTAGGGGCCAGTGAAAGGGAGGGTGGTGAAGGAGAGGGGGGGGGTTAGAATTTAAGTATGGATGGAGTTTAGGGTTAGTAATAAGTTTTAGCGGTAAGAGATTGGTGGAGCTTATAGTGGTGAGGGATCTTTTAGGGTTCTAGGATGAGTTTTGGGGTAGAGAGCAACCAGTAAAGGATCAGAGATGTGATTTAAAAGCACCCATAGTAGGTTTTTTTCGATTCGGCACATCTAAACCCCAAATAATGTCTCATGAGGAAATAGCAGCAAGAAAAAACATACAATAAAATTACATACAACTTCTGTTGCAAGGTACAGGGGAGTTGCCCCCTCCGTTAGGCCTTGCAGTGGAGGACCGTGGCTTATAGGCCAAGGGGAATGGAACCAATGGTTTATCAAGTAAGCAAAGGTCCCTGGTGCAAGCAAGATAAATTGTTCCTTCCTTCCCCGTCACAAACTAGACCGAAAACTACATCTATAATTTGGGTTCATTGAGCCCGTAACACAAGGCCATGATGCCACTGCACTTGCAGTACAGAAGGACCGCCTCCCCTGGGCGTCACAGCTCTGGATTATAGCAACAAAGCGCATGCGAGAGGGAACCTGTGACACAGTAATGACGCCTGTTGTAAGCAAATTATGCTGGACAAAAAGGCAAAAAATAATTTGGTTGGACTGGGTTCTTACCATCCATGAGCTGCGGTGCCTCTGCACCTTGCTGCAATATTGATAGCTAAACCTCTGAGTGAGGCTCAATCCAATAGGCCTTGCAGCCATGGTTCATTGCCGCAAAACCCGTGGGCAGAAGCCGTATTGCCTGAGCGCCCAACCATGGCTACGATGACAATGGAAGAAATGCAAGTAACACAGCAATGGTGTTTTAAGCCCTGATGCAATGTAAAAGCATCTCATCACCCCCTTCCACTGGCTGCACAGTAAAATACATCCATAATTCAGGTATATTCGGCACCTAATATTCTGTGGGCCTGGGGCAACTGCACCTGCTGCACTACTGCTGGCTATGCCACTTAGGTGGACTCAATGTACATAGTTGTTGTACTTCACTTCCAAGCACCCGTTACGTGTTATAGCTGGTTTCCCCGTTAAAATAAAGACACATAGATTTTCAAATAACAAAGTATAAGCAATTTCTTTCGGTTCTTTCGTTTCAAGCTTTTATTCTCTTTGTTTCAGCCACAGCCAACACGTGTTTCGTCGCTATCGGGGCGTGATCCCGCGACTTCATCAAGGCTATATCTTTCAAAGTGTTGAGATTTGAAATGTGGTGATATTTCCAACCCACATTGGGGTTCCAAATTGTGTCGCGTTTCTCCAGATTATATGTCAAGGTCCAAATCTCCTTTGCTATTAACGTTGGATTCTCCAAAATTGCAGAGTACGGTACCTCATAGACGTCCTGCCAGCTACCGAGTGCGATAGAAAGCTCCCGAGTGTAAGAGCTGACACAGCTTAAAACGTCAGGAAGTCAATGAGGTGCCGTACTCTGCAATCCTGGTCTCTACCCTGTATTGAACGACACCTAAAAGGCGGGCAAAGGGAGCAATACAGTGCTTACGCTGCTTATAATACCTTGGGCAGAAAAAGAGGAAGTGATCATGAGTTTCTTCAGCACATCTGCAGACAGGACAAATGTTATTTCCTCCTTGTTGACTATTCCATTGAGCAGTAAAGGAAGCAAGCGGTAATGAGTGCTTGAAATGGAAAAATAGAAGTGCATGTATTCTGACCCAGAGTACCTGCTCGTTTCAGAGAATTGCTGGTACTCCGCAATTAAACCTATTACGACTCTCTTGAAAAGTGCCATTACTCTCCCTCTCAAAATAAAAAGTGCTGGTACTCAGTACCAGCCAGTACCAGCCCATTTAAAGCACTGGCGGTAATGAAACTAACCTGATCCTTATATAAAGGGTTTTAGTGTATTGAGGATCAATAACATTCATGTACTTTTCAAAATAAGAGGTGGGCTTGAATCCTATGTCCTATAAGTTGCTAGTCCTTTAAGAGGGATAATACTGCCAGGGAACTAAAAAACAAAACAAAATACCCAACAATGGTTGTCCCACACTGCCTCTGTGCGGGCAGCTGGACAGGAGGCCTGACTGACTGCAGAATGCGCAATACACCATGGCTGCAAGGCACAGGTGAGGGGGGGCCCACCACTGTGCCCAACTGAAACTAGAAACATCTCGCTCTCAACTGGATGGTCATGGGGCATAACAGGACGGTGTGCTGTGGCCTGTCTGTGGTACACTGGTGCGGGAGCCCATGTTGGTAAGCTGTTTGCAGGGCCCTAGGCAACTACTCACTCTGTTCATACCTAGAGCTGGCCCAGGGCAACAGCCAGTAAAATGCAAAAGTATCTGGAACCAAACAAAGAAAGGCTTCTTTTTTAATGACCTCAGACTTCTTTCTCAGGCGCCTGAGAAGTGAGAAAGCTTCGACCCTAACACAATTTCTTTACTGAACCAGTGGATCGCATAACAAAATAGAAGCATGGATTCAAATTAGGTTTCCTGCTCTGACAAACAGATTATCGGTGTCTGAACATTAGCTTCATTTAAACAAATGTCTAAAGAATACACCACTATGTCCAAAAACGTTTCCCAAGACATGTTCTCTTGGTAGTGAACGAGAATGCATCTGAGGAATGTCGTTTTTGTGCAAGTCAGAGCTGTTGTCATGCTTAGCATTTCTGAAAGACTGGATTCAAAGGCGTAGCAATGGGGGGGCAGAGTGGCTAGCTGACTGGCTTTGAGTGTCCACCTTACCAATGGTTACATGATCGCTGCGTGTGACCATGGCTGCCAAGCAAACCATCTGAGAAGCCACCAGGAGAGTTCCAAACTTGTACATGACGGCTAAACCATTAGTTGCAGACCAGATCTCTCCATAAAAGTAGATGACGCAATGGAAAAAATTGGGTCAATAAGCAGTGGGAGCTGTGATTCACACTGGGCAGGCGACCCTGTTAAGCGTCCATCACAGGACTGAGCATGCCAAAATAAGATGGGGCAATAATGGGGTGAACTCATGCAGTAGCAAGCTACGACAGTGAGTCCATCTCCCTAACCCCCATTATGTCATTGCCAGCAACTTCAATTAACATTTAACTTGCGGCCAAAAGTGGGTTTATTAATATAGAAGGGAGCATTCCTACCAACTCCACAAACCCCACTGGTTTGATTAAAACACAGTTCTTATAGAACTCTGACCAATTTCTGGTAGCTATGGCACAAGCAGCAAGCAATCCGAGTCCATCTCCCTAACACCCGTTATGTACGGCAGTCTAGTCATTGCCAGCAACTTCAGTTAACATTTAACTTGCGGCCAGAAATGGGTTTATTAATATGGAAGGGAGCATTCCTCCCAACTCCACAAACCCCACTGGTTTGATTAAAACACAGTTCTTATAGAACTCTGTCCAATCTCGTGTAGCTATGGCACAAGAAACAGGCAATCTCCAGAGAAGTGTGTGCTAAGTTCTAGCAGTACAGACAATTTTAAAGTAGAGGAGACAACACAATAAAATTCCCAAACCAATTTAGAACAAGCATTGGAAATGCAATAGGTCTCGCCTTTGTTGAAGTTAAAGCAATTTGTTTTGTAAATGGTATGGATTTTTAGTTTGTTTTTGATATGTTGGGTTTTTATGTTGTTTGAATTGTATTTGTTAACTGTGATATATGAACTATATCTCTGCATATAAGAATACCATTTTGCTGGGCCCAAACCCCGATCCTGTGCTCGCTAAGGTATGTATCTCAGCCGGGCAGAACCCACCACTCTAGTTGGGGTAAGGGAGTTACACATGCACGATAACCCCTGCTCACCCCCCTTGGTAGCTTTGCAGAGCAGTCAGGGAGCAGCCTCTGCGCTTCTAATACAAGAAATATGGTGCTCCTGTTTCCTACCCGGTGGTAACTGCAAACACTGCAGCAAGTTTCCAATGGGGATCAGGGCAGCCGTTGAAGTCAATCCTGAGTGGCAACCTCCAATTCAGGCCCCCACAGGCACGAGTAGCTCCTCCGTGAGTGTAACAGTAGAAAAATGCAGCTGCCCGTGAACGTGCTGTGCAGCTGCAGCAGGCCTAGGAGAGGTGGCCACCACTGAGGGGATGCACCCTCAAGGTATGGATCCGGACGAAAGGGCATACATGCCCGTCACCGGGAGGACCACTCTAGGTCCCCTCACCCCGAGTAGCTACCCTTAACCCAGGGGTGCAACTGCTACATACGCTGTGAAGCTCAGCCCCACTTCACAAGCACCGGAGGCTGAGCGGGCATCTCCGTACCCTTTCTCCTCAGCCCTGGTCACCACACCTAGCCCGCAGGGCTCCTCTCTGGGCTGTGGCCCTCCGTGTTGCTGCCGGCTCTCCCTTACTGGAGAAGCGAGGCCGGCCCTGTAGTGACTGATGTAGGCACAAAGCATGTAGGTCGGAACCCCTCCCCCTGCAAACCCCGTGTCCTCGGCTCCACGGAGTGGGGGGGGAGGGACACCACAAATTTAGGGCAGCAGGACAGCTGCCACAGAGCCACTCTTCACTCATGCCAGCAGGCACACAAGACAGGCTCATTAGCACAGCAGCCGCCAGGGAGAGGGAGAGCACTTCTTCCACCTCAGCTCTCCCCTCTCATTGCTCAGAACCCACGAGAGAAGTGCAGTACTGCACACGCTGCAGGGAAAACAGTGCGCTCCTCACGCGGTTTCATGGGCCCAGAGCTTACACTGCCCTCAAGCCCAGCGCGCGAGTACTTAACTTTTCAGAAGCCGAATTAATGGAAGCCCTATGAACGTATTCCACAAGGCCCGAAACGTATAGAAATAATTCATTTACTTAACATCATTTGTGAAGCGTAACACAATACTGTACTGCCTACCTTTTATGCCGTCCACAACGCTGCGATGCAAATGTTTGTAACAGCCCAATTGGAAGCCAGTAAACACGAACGGAAAGCAAGCAGATGGCCAGTTAGAAGTCCTCATACGTCACAGTAACAAACATGGCGTCATACGTCACAGTAACAAACAAGGCGTTGGCCAGTCGAAATGAGCAGTCCTAAAAGTGGACAAGTCGGAAACCAAAAACCCAGGTTGCCAATCACGCGCCGTTGTTTAACATAAACGAGGCTGTGAGCCAACTGAAAAGAAGGGCGTGGCTTAAAGCCCCCTTCTGAAACCGTATCGATTCCAAAAGGCTCTCGCATGGTGAGAGCAGCGCACGCGCACTGCTAACGCCAGGCGAGACCTGAAAAAAAGAGAATATTTTCACGAGAAAAAACAGACCAGGATCCTCCGAATAGGTTAAGTGGTACAGGAGAAGTGGCTTTTAGTCTTGTGGCAAAAAACGGCTAGAAAAGTCAAGCACTAAGGAAAAAACAGTTTTCAGTAGACCAGGACCACGGTGCAATTCCAGGCGACTGCGATGTAGCAGTGGTTATATACTCCAAGGAAGTTGCCTTTGTCAATGGTTTTACCTTCAGATTTAGTCTCTAGATACTGGGAATGTTTTTTCTGGTCAGTCCTGCAGCCACTAGCTCCTTAGGGCGGGCTTTTGGGCACAAGGTCTCGCTCCAGCCAGTTCTCCCGCAGGGTCTAGTCCTGTTTAGTCAGCTGTGCTCTCTTGGAGTCAGAAGCGCTCCTGCTTTTTGTGCCACTGATACAGGTAAACAGGAGGCTAACCACTTGACGCTTGGAACGCAGTTCCCGACCCTGGGTGCCAGCATGATTCAACAGTCCTTGAGTCCTCATGTGAGGTCTTGTCTTCAAGCAGGAGCCAAGAATCAGGATACTTCTTCCAGCGAGTTCTTCTTCCTCAGAAAGAGTATTTTCTGGTCCAAAAATGTTCAAAGGATTTGGTAGTGGAGGTGCCTGCTTTAGCCTGTGCACTAGTGCTAAAGCAGGCCTTTTTTTTGTCACCTGTTCCTGTCCACTACATGATAGATACTCCCTGCTAAGTGGTGCCTGCTTTAGCCTGTGCACTAGTGCTAAAGCAGCCCTTTGTTTTGTCAACTGTTCCTGTCCACTACATGATAGATCATCCCTGCTAAGTGGTCAATAGTTAACACCCACTGGCCTTTCCTGGGCCCAAAAGAAAACCACTGTCCTCAGAGGTAGGGCCGTGAAGTGTCCCAATGACGTGTATTCCAGCTCTGGAGGTGTGTGAGTCGCAGGTCTGGTTGGCAGATTGGAATGTTCTGGCACAGGCAGCCTTAAATACATTTATGCAAAGTTACTTTTTTGCCTATGTTACCAAAAATCTGATTTCACTTATAAGTGATATTTTAAAATCTAAGCAGGCAATTTTCTAAGTGGAGCTGAAAAAGAAAGGTTTTTAATCTCACATAGACCTATCGGGGAATGGTCAGGCAAGGCCTACAAAGCGAAATAACAGAAGTAGTGTTTTCTCATGGCGCCGGGTTCATCAAGAGAAAAAAATGAACAGGCCACCTCCTGCTTAAAAGTAAAACGGGTCTGCATGGTTTGAAATCCTGTATAGGTCCCTTGCACATTGGCTTGCTTTGGGTAAAAAGAGACTCGCTGAAAGTAGAGAGGCGGCCTTTAGACCACATGCCCGCCTCGTACCAAGGATGCGAGTGCCTTCACTGACATCTCAGACCAAAAGCACTAGATGAGTGAAACCTCGATGAGCGATGCTGCTAGGTGAAGGGGGACTTTCTGATAGGAAGAGGTCTGCGCCGCACCGGAAAACAATCAGAACACTTCCAGCTTCAACAGGACGTGGTGTGAGGGAAAATGTTTTCATTAATCATTCTTTTTTGGATCCATATTAATCCATAGCATAACGGGCAGCGAAGAGAAACGGAACGCACCAGCCCGCAGGCAATGACCAGAAAACGTCTAAATCATGAATCACTGCTGGCTCCGGGTTGGCAGGCAGTTAGGAAGCACTTCAACTCTGCTCGGGTAATAATTGTGAGTTTATTATGGAGTCTCCATGCAAATGTCAAATAAAGTGTTTCTAGTTGACTAGGCTTCATTTATGTTCCGTCTCGCACCATCAAGTACTCGAAGCTGCAAAAACACTGTGCTAGTGTGCCTTCAACTATTTATTTTATTTTATTTATTTAATGCGATTTTATATAGCGCGAACTTTATCCGAAGGTGTCAGAGCGCTTTACATAAGAACTAGTTGCAAAACATAAGGTCTTAGAATTTCATGCGTTACATAAAAGATACAAACAGAAAAATGTGCAAATGTACAAGATGTAAAGTCACACAAGTAAGAGATACAAACAGAAAGAAAAATTGCAAATGTACAAGTAGTAAAGTCACTCAAGGTAGAGATACGAATGGATATACTCTAAGAGTCACATAGGAATGGTAGAGAGTACAAAGGTCTACTGCATATACTAGTGATTAGAGTTATCTCTATATACATAAGGAAGGGATGCAAATGGATATACTCTAAGAGTCACATAGGAATTAGTAGAGAGTACAAAGGTCTACTGACTGACTGCCGCCCCCTTACCAGAGAACAGATTGTCATATATATTACCAAAATTACACAACAGTGCATAAATTAACTCTGCTTTAAGCTGACGATGCAGAGATAGATGATACACTCGGCTGGGTTCGTGCCACTGATGGTAATACCGAATTGGTGTACAAAAGCAAAAATAATAACATCTTTTGAAAACTGAGTTCATGCGACATGTTTCTAAGCTGTGGAGCAAACGCTTTTCTGATGCATTTGCATTCCACAAGTACAAGGTGAACAAAAATTGCACGTGCATATCAGTTTCTAATTGAAAAATCCCAAGAACAGCCATTTCGGACAAGTGTTGTTGAGAATATTTCAGATAGACGTTCCCAGGCAGTCTTCCAGATAGACCAATGGCGGATCGCTCATAGCAGAGCCCTTTTGGATGAACTTTGGAGAATAAGCTTGTTAAGTAAGCATTCCTTTGGAAGACACTATCAGATGGGTCTTCCGCGAGAAGCTCGGGAACTACTGATAGGTCAGCAACACCCTTCGAGTAGCACTCCTAATAAAAACTCAGCAAAGTACATCGTCTAGAGAATTTATGAACATTAAAGAAGATAGCATTGCTTATCTCAAGACCTGTAAAGCGGCTGACAGCCAAACCAATGGAAGGCCTTCTGTTCGGACACAAACACACACACTGTTGGCCTCTGGTACCTGCAACATAACCATAAAATCCTCTTTCAATCGAGCAAAGTCACAAGGAGATTGGACACGTTACAGACCCCACAATATGTATGGGAAGAATGGGCCTGGAAAGAAAAGTAGCCAGAGCAGTCACCCAAGTGTGGGCCCACAGGAGGCAGAGAAAAAGTATGCGAGTTCGGTGAATCAACCTCCCACAAGCTGAGGAGTGATGGGATGACCCTAAAGCAGAGATCCTGTTCTGAGCCTCAGTGTGCATGCATCTTTGTGAGAGTATGTTTGTGTGCACTTTTATGTCGTTGTTTGGCATTGTGTCTCCCTGAAGCTATGCCTGGTGTTAAGGACTACAGCAAAGTGTATATTGCTTTCCATTACACAGGGTTCATGTCTGGCACAATTGTATGTGCCTTGCACAGTAGGAACCCTGGCATAATAATTGTCATCTGTGACATATTTTGGGCATTCTTAGTCTTATTGTGCATACTGGTAACCTCACTGACAGACTGCAGGTAGGGCTAATCTAACTGTGGCCACTGACTGCTCCTGGTATAATAATGGCCATGACTGCCACATTATGAGGTTCCTGTCAGTTATGGAGTCACAGCCTTAGCATAAACCCATACATACATACACGTTACCAACCCATACATATATACAAATGTACATGTTACCTACGTCAGTATGGGCTGGTGAACTCTGAAAGTTGTGGGGCACAAATCCATACTCCACGTTGCAAATGGAAACAACTGTAGTGAACAAGTTTTTCAACCTTAAACCCCCACCCTTGTTAAACAGGAAACTTTATATTTTTTTAAATAATGGGAAAGCAGTGCATTTTCCAGTATATTGTCCCTGTGAAGCAACTTCATTTCTGGTTTTGCCAAGCAAGTTTCAACCTCCCCAGTGGTGTTGTCCCGTGACAGTAATACAGTCTACATGAGCCCTCTCGCAGCCATCGCACGCCAACACTACCTGACCATCATCTCCTACGCTGACGACACCCAGCTGATCCTCTCCCTCACCAGCAACCCCGCCACCGCCAAAGCCAGCCTCCAGGAAAGAATGAAGGACGTCGCAGAATGGATGAAGCTCAGCCGTCTGAAACTGAACTCAGACAAGACGGAGGTCCTCATCCTGGGCCCAACTCCATCTGCCTGGGACGACTCCTGGTGGCCCCCTGCCCTGGGCACCGCCCCCAAGCCAACGGACCACGCTCGCAACCTCGGCTTCATCCCCGACTCCTCCCTCACGATGACCAAGCAAGTCAACGCCGTCTCGTCATCGTGCTTCAACACCCTGCGCATGCTCCGAAAGATCTTCAGGTGGATCCCCACAGAAACTAGGAAAACGGTCACCCAGGCCCTCGTCACCAGCCGACTGGACTACGGAAACGCCCTCTACGCAGGAACCACAGCCAAACTCCAGAAAAGACTCCAGCGCATACAGAACGCCTCTGCACGACTCATCCTGGACTTCCCCCGCCACAGCCACATCTCGACCCATCTGAGAGACCTGCACTGGCTCCCCGTAAGCAAGAGGATCTCGTTCAGACTCCTCACCCACGCACACAAGGCTCTTCACGACATGGGCCCTGAATACCTCAACAGCCGCCTCACTTTCTACACACCCACACGCCAGCTCCGATCCGCCAGCCTCGCCCTCGCCACCATCCCACGAATGCGCAGATCCTCCGCCGGAGGAAGATCCTTCTCCTACCTGGCGGCCAAGACATGAAACTCCCTGCCCACCCACCTACGGCTGACCCAGGATCATCTCTCCTTCAGGAAGCAACTCAAGACCTGGCTGTTCGAGCAGTAGCGATTCCCCCTCCCCCCAGCGCCTTGAGACCCTTGCGGGTGAGTAGTGCGCTTTACAAGTTTCATTGATTGATTGATAGAGTGGGGAGAGTACAATGAGACAGACAGAGGAGAGGAGTGGAGTGGAGAGAGAGAGAAAGAGGAGAGAGAGAGAAAGAGGAGAGAGAGAGAGAAAGAGGAGAGAGAAAGAGGAGAGAGAAAGAGAAAGAGGAGAGAGAGAGAGAAAGAGGAGAGAGAGAGAAAGAGGAGAGAGAGAGAGAAAGAGGAGAGAGAGAGAGAAAGAGAGAGAGAGAGAGAAAGAGAGAGAGAGAGAAAGGGAGAGAGAAAGGGAGAGAGAAAGAGAGAGAGAAAGAAAGAGAGAAGGAGGAGAGAAAGAGAGAAAGAGAGAAAGAGAGAAAGAGAGAAAGAGAGAAAGAGGAGAGAGAGAGAGAGAGAGAGAGAGAGAGAGAGAGAGAGAGAGAGAGGGAGAGGGAGAGGGAGAGAGAGAGAGAGGGAGAGAGAGAGAGAGAGAGAGAGAGAGAGAGAGAGAGAGAGAGAGAGAGAGAGAGAGAGAGAGAGAGAGAGAGAGAGAGAGAGAGAGAAGAGAGAGAGAGAGAAAGAAAAGACAGGGAAAAAGTACAGAGTGAGACATTCATAAGAGAATGAGAACTAAATGAGGGACGTCCAGACAATACTATGAGGATAGCATGGATGGGAGCATGGCAGAGTGAAACATAGAGTATACAGAGGTGGGCCACTGGGCACGAGTGACATATAGATCAGAAAGCAGAGTATAACAAATTGATAATAGAGATGGTTGAGACGAGTAAGAGGGCCAAAAGAGAAGGACAGTAGAAAAGTAGCCGAAAATGGAGGGTGAAAATTTGGTTACACAGAAGAGACAACTGTATCAGGGAAAGGAGGATGGGAAGTGAGAAACTGGAGAGGAAATATACAGTAAATTAATTGGTACATGGATAAAGGAGAGAGGGCAGAATGCCATAGTAATAAGAGGGGAAGACTAGGTAAAAGTAGGTAGAAAGTTACAGAAGTGCTTTGGATCCAGGAAGGCTGGGAGGAAGAGAAGAGACAACACATTGGTGATTGCAAAAGGAGTCAAAAGGAAGAAAAGCTATAGACAAGGAAAAGAGAGCACACAGGGAGTGGGTACACTAGGATAAGAAAAGCACGGGCGAGAGTCAGGGAGACAGACTAGCGCTTGGACGCCTCTGGGCAGCAATCGCGCTTTATAAATTTACTTTCCATTTCATTTCACAGAGAAGCCAAGGGGAAACATAGTGATAAGGGGGTAAAGAGACAGTAAGGAGATCAGACATCAAACCAAATAATCCAATTACATCATATTATTGAAGTGATAGGGGAGAAGTCCACCACGTTTTGTCTTAATGAGCAAGAAAAAAACATGCCTTCTTTTTACCTCAAAACACAAGTGCGGAATGCACTGGGCAATATAAATGTCAATAGAACAGTCATTTATACTGCCAATCCAATGTTATCATTTAGTGGTCCCCTAGGATTGGCTGAAAGCAAAACACGTTACATTTTAGGAGTTTGGCAGCATGTCTTCCAATTTCTTTAAGCTTGAAAATAAACCAGGAACTCTGATGCCGAGCAAGCCAACTTGCTGTTTCAGGTGCACTTATGTTTGGTTACTTGTCTGCGCTACTGCACTTTCCGTCCCAGAACTGTAGACAGAACTACACTAGCCGGGCCACGCAATCAGGGCAGTCCTGGAGAAGTTATAGGACTGGGCAGCAGGGTCACAGCCTGTAGTATTACATGTCTACTCTTTGATAACTCAGACAGGGTCGGATTTGCGTAATATGATTGACTAGGCACACACGCCTGTAAACGACCAGAAGCAACACAAAAAGATGGACAGAATCGTGAACATTGTCTAACAATCACACCTAAGTACAGAAGCAACACAAAGATGATGGGCAGAATGTGGAGCATTATCAAACGTTCACCCTCAGTACAGAGATCTGGGCCTAAATCCATTTTTTCTGTGCCGACCATGCCAGGCCAGTGTGGACCCAGCGAATTGCAACTCAGTCTGGAACCTGCATCCCAGAGTAACAGTATATCTCCAGCTACTCGTGTAAGTGTCTACACAACGTATGTGCTCCTATTGCACCACAGGTGTGTAGAGGTATTGAACACATTAGAAATCTTTGTATTAAAGAGTAACTCTGTGTGCAGGTGACAACTTGTGTTCATTATGTTCCACAAAGTTTTTTCGGTACCGCAGAAAAAGTTTCCAGTCGAGCAAAGATTCTACGCACTACATACTAGGTATTGTAAGCAGCCTTGGGTTATTAGATAGAATCATTTCAACATGTAACTTCCACCTAACAAAGAAGACAGTGTTCACCAGGTACTAACCTATGTACATATGCCTGTTTTGCCTCAGCAGATGGGCTATGTGTATCGTTTTCACCACAGTATGAAGGCTGTAGGTAGTATGATCTTTAGCACCTTCAGACCTTGGTTAATTTAAGTGAATAGTAACTCTCTGGACAAGATTTGCACAGAGAGAACACTGTTCTTAGTAGCTAGTTTTTAATACTCTGTGGTGTATTTCTCATGAGAGTTTCAGTCTGCAAACTGTGTGGTACAGAGTAAACTCTCTCTATAAAATAACCAGTGTTAACAGTACCCAATTTTCTACTTATACACCCTTCATTTCTCAGTGTGGGTTCAGTGACTATCAGGGGTTTGATACAGGTAAAGACTGTCCATAGTATCACTGATGACATCTCAAATGACATCACTAATGACATCATGCACAAAAATCACTAACGCACCCACACACCCCATAGAACCTTTCATACACCCACTCCCACACAACCATTCACAGACCCATACCAGTACTTACACACCCGCTCACTGATTCATAGATCTACACACATCCACTCACCCATACAGCCACCCATGCACCCACTCACTCACTAATACAGCCACTGATATATCCACTCATACATCCATACAGCCACTCAGTCAGTCACCCACATAGCTACTCACACAAGTACCCACTCACCCATAGTAAACCACAGCCACTTACTCACCCATACAGCTACACATACACCCACTAACACATACTCACTCACCTATACAGTCACTGACATGAGCACACATTTACCAAGTCACTCTCACATTCACTCACTCATATACCTTATCACTAACATATACTTCCGTTCACGTACCTAGTTACTCACCCATATACCACTGACACATTCACTCACTCACCCACTAACATACTAATTCAATCATACAGCCCCTCACACACACACACACACACACAGCCACTGACACCAATTGACAAGACTGATACAGACATTCACACAATCAGTCACTCAACCATACATTCATTGAGACCTAATCACTCACTTATACAGTCAGTCATGCATCCACGGAATCCTCCATACAGGCACTCATACACCCACTGATTCACCAATACACCAAGATATATATATATTTAACACCTAAACTTTTAAAAAAAACACTCAGTCACTGGAAGATGTCATCAGTGGTATAATTTGAGATGTCATCAGTAAAGTCATCAATGACCTCACTGACTATGCCATGAGTGTTGTAATATGTGAGGTCATAAGCAGTGCATTGCAGGGGCCCAAGCTATGGTTAGCTCAGCTAACTAGAACTACTCAATGTCACTGGTTTGGTATGAGTGAAACCGGAGCCTAACTAGAATGTCCCTGTAACGTTTGTTTTTTTCAGTGGGGTGGGGTGGTATCTAAATCTATCTATCTATCTATATATATATATATGTGTGTGTGTGTGTGTGTGTGTATACAGTCAACAGTGAGCAAGGGCGTTCACGCCCGAAACGTGTCTGTCCGACGATTTTTGCACCCCTGCACTTTATGATTTAGCAAATAAAAAAAAACCATATACTGAAGACTGGCTTTGTGACGTGTATACTGTCGTCTGCGTACTGGTGAGCGTGCATGAGGTTGAATGCACAGTGACCGGTTGGAGTAATATATATATATATATATATATATATATATATATATATATATATATATATATATTACCTACTGGCGGTCGCCAGTAGGTATATATAGTTAGGATTTTTTCTCTATGGGTTTTTTGAAAATTCTATGTCTAATAACTTTGGCGTTTGTGGACGGAATTGGCTGAAATTTTCAGGAAAATGGCACATTTTGTTTCTGAGCAGCCCTTGAAAATTTGGGGGGGGTTCGTCAAGGGGGGGCTGAGAAAAAAGGGGGGTCCCAAAACATGTTTTTAACATTGAGTTTTCCATAGGGCGGTTGGCCTCACTTTTAGCCCGAACGGCTGAATGGATTTGCACGAAACTTGGCAAAATTGTAGGGACTGGTAGCCCGATGTGCCTTTTGTAGGTCTCAATATATGTGCTACAGTGGATTTTGAGAAATTAACGTTTAAAAAAAGATATATATCTGTAACAGCGGACCGGGCAGCGCTCCAGGACGCGTACTTTTCGCGCAACGGAGCTTTGTGAAGCGAAGCTGATTGGTTCCAACATTCCAAACAGTCCGTAGCGGCCGCCATCTTGTCTCTCGGTAGGATCGAGAGACAAGAGGAGGCCAAAGCGAAGGGGCAAATGACCATAAGGGGGAATAGTAGATCCTCGCTGACCCCCTACGTTTGATGTGGAGGTTTTAAAAGGGCCCCGCGGGGCAAAAAACAAAACAAAATAATAATAATCGAACGGCTGAATGGATTTGCACGAAACTTGGCAAAATATTAGGGACTGGTAGCCCGATGTGCCTTTGCTAGGTCTCAATATATGTGCTCCAGTGGATTTTGAGAAATTAACGTTAAAAAAAAGATATATATCTGTAACAGCGCTCCGCTTCGCGTACTTTTCGCGTTACGGAGCTTTGCGAAGCTGATTGGTTCTCCGGCGTCTGTCAACATTCCAAACAGTCCGTAGCGGCCGCCATCTTGTCTCTTGGTAGGATTGAGAGACAAGAGGAGGCCAAAGCGAAGGGGGAAATGACCATAAGGGGGCATAGTAGATCCTTCCTGACCTCTTAGGTTTGATGTACCATTTTGCCAAGTTTGGTGTAATTCCGTTCAGCCATTCAGGCTGTAGACGTATGTAAATGTCCTATGGAAAATTGCATGGGGAAAACACATTTGAAAGTGTTGAAATTTAGAACCAATTAAAATGTTACTTTGGTTTTGTATTTGTGTGTGATGAAAGTTAATTGGTTATGTATATATGTCAAATGAGAGGAAACCACAGCCATTTTGTGATACTACTGTCTGAGGTACATTTGGTGGTGAATTTCTGGTGTTTGATTTACAAAGTACTAACACTTCTGCTACTTTTAAAAAGGTGAGTTGTTAATTTGTAAGGGGAACTATGTTGTACACTTGAAGATAATTTGAAAAATGTTTTCTGTTATTTATTTGCAGTCCTTCTGTTATACTAAATACTTGATAAAGTTAGTTTTATATTATGTATTACTAAAAACGATAAATGAAAGTGATTATTTTTTTCTGCAATTTACAGCAAGCAATTTCAAAATAAAATGGCTCACAATGAAGAGACCGTGGCAATTTCTTTTGAATTGTCCACTACATTGATTGAAATTGAGAGCACCAATAATGAAATATTGTCACAAGGAGGACATGACTTGTATGATTCCATTAGATTGATTGAAATGGACAGCACCAAGAATGAAATATTGTCACAAGGAGATGACTTGAATGAATCCACTACATTGATTGAAATTGAGAGCACCAATAATGAAATATTGTCACAAGGAGGAGATGACTTGTATGATTCCATTAGATTGATTGAAATGGACAGCACCAATAATGAAATATTGTCACAAGGAGGAGATGACTTGAATGATTCCACTACATTGATTGAAATTGAGAGCACCAATAATGAAATATTGTCACGAGGAGATGACTTGAATGATTCCACTACATTGATTGAAATTGACAGCACCAATAATGAAATATTGTCACAAGGAGGAGATGACTTGAATGATTTTTTTGATCAATCTCTTGATGGCGAATTTATCGAGTGTTTGGAGACCATAGAGTTACAAGAATCATCATTGGAGACTTTTAATGAGGACATTGCTGATGAGGACATGTTACTAGTTCTTTCAAATTTAGAAAATTCTGAAGAATAAATTTATATTTAGAAATCAAAAATTGTTTGAGACATTATTCATTTTTATTTTTAATTTATGAGGTTGTAGCGAAGTGATTGTAGTATAAAATGAGACTTATAGTATAGAGTGCAAAATTTTTATGTTACATGGTAAGTTTACTCATATTTACTTCCCTTCTGCCACTATATTATCTCCAATGTGTATTTGACATCTCTTCTTCATCTCCGGCCTCCTTTCTCTCACTGTGTGTCTCCGATGCATCTTATCGCTGCTATTTTGTGTAATTACAGAAGAGAGTAAAATAAAATAGTTCGGAACGTGAAAAGGGGGCAAAGTAGAGTACTCCTCACCCCCTAGGCCTTTTTAGGCGGTCCCAAAAGGATCAGTTTCTGCTTTCCTGAGAGATTATGGTATGAGTTCCATATACCACAATAACTTGCATTACAACATGCAAGATATCTATCTCCTATTACCAACTTTTGGAGATATTCGCGCTAAGCGCGAATATCTCCAAAAAGTAACACCTGCCCTGAGCAGTTCTTAGCCATGTTATCCAATGGGAGGTGGATAACATGGCTAAGAGCATTAGCTCGGTAATGCATGAATATCGCTGAGTTTTTAGCGATATTCATGCATTGCGGCCGTTTATTATCGCATTTGCGATAAACCTTGATAATAGCAAGGTTTATCTTCGATAATTTCTGGCGATGCTTAGTGGTAAAAAATTGGTTGGTAAGCATCGTTAGCGATAAATATCGCTTAACTTTGGTAATATGCCCCAACGTCTGTTAACGTTCGATTCGAAGGAAATGAGGAAGTGTTGAAAAACATTGTCTGCGCCATCTTGCCTTTTTTGAAATGCCACACTTTTGTCGTGCACGGCAGCCATTTTAGATGTCTTGACCAGACCCACTCTCTGCACGCTGTCGATTCGTAGCATGGCTCCTCACCCACGCAAGCATCTTCCCTAGGCACTGGTCACCACCGCTCTCTGTCTTATGCATGGGCAATAAACCTCCCCCCATCTGCGCTGCTCTTCCCTGAGAATCACACTCTGTGCCCGCCCGACACCTCCCTTTCGCCCTATTCACTACCGCACCCTCTGACACTCCTCTTTCTCTGTGTCCGATTGTCCAGGCTATCAGCTAGCCCTGCAGATGTAGTTTATGGCCCCAGCTGTAAAGAATCACCCCTCTTCAAAGGAGTTATAGTAGATCAAGGCCCACACCCGATGAGATCCGTCACACCACACGTGTTCCTACTATCTGAAAACCATCCTGTATTGTGATTGGGGAGGGGACCGAGCCTGAAGCGGAAGATTCCAGGAATGACTCTTTGTACATCAAAGTTTTTACAATTATGTGTCACATTAAAAATATATAGCACTCCAACAAAGTAGTAGGAATATAAAACTTTAATAACATATAAATATATACAAGAAAACAAAAACAGTAAAAACATTTAAACAACGAAGAGACCGTGGCAATTTCTTTTGAATTATCCAATAGATTTATTGAAATTGACAGCACCAATAATGAAATATTCTTGTCAGTAGCGGTCTGTTGTGCGAATAGTTCCAAGGCAGCAGAACGCGCTAAAATCTAGATGGCACGCAAGTGATGTCTAGTAAGTTGCCGCCCAGCAAAAAACGGCGTGGGGCGCCGCGGGGGTGAGTGAGTCCAGTAGGCACCACAGCTATTCTTACCGGCATTGCAGAATTACTGCTGGGGACAATGCCTGTGCTGTAGCAGGGTCACAGCAGAAACAAAAAGGATTCTGTTGAAGATGTTGTTGGTTTTCAATTTGAAAACAGTTCTGGTGTCAACTGCTATGCTAATGTAGTGGTTAATGTTTTGTTTTCTCTAGAAAATGTAAAAGAGGGGGAGGCAGTCCAAAGTTGCGTTAAAAGGGCAAAGGAAAGGATCGGTGGTTTGAACTATCAGTCAAAAAGGGGAGGGGGTGCAATAATTTTTCCTACCGGGTCACACTGTGCTTTCACCGGAAGTGAGGTCTGCAGGATTCTAGTAATTCAAAGTGAGGCTGGCGCCAGCATGGGAGCGCCGACGTCCCGCGGATACAGTTTCGTCACTCCACGGGCGATCATGGCAGTCATTCCCCATCGGGGGTCGGAGACTCCCGCGGCTCCTCTAGAATCTTCAAGGTCGTGGAGGACTACGGTGGTGGAGTCAACCAGTGACCGGGCCATTTCTTTATGCTGGGCCCGCTCTTGCCAGGTCGACCGCCATTTTGAGAGTTCGGCAGCTACCGGCGATCGCGGGGTCACATGAGCGGACGGGCTCCACCCTGCCGGGCGAGACGTTGCAGCATGGCCACAGTGGAAGAACCCTTTTCCGGGCGCCTGGAGCGCTGAGGGTGCAGCTGGGAAGCCTCCACCTGGGGAGGCGGGAGAGGCCTGTTCGCACCGTCTCTCCCTCCCAGTGCACCCCACGGCGTCTCGCTTGAGATTTGTTATGGCCGGACCAGGCGATGAGGACGAGGGGGGGGGGGGGGGGGGGGGGTCGGAGGCATGTGCAAGACATCCCCCCCCAGTGTTGTCGCAGCCATTATAAAAGAAAGAAGTGTCCCGTCCGTCTTCGGGCCGGGCTTCCGGTGGATGTCGGCCGGACGCCCCTGGCTCTGGCCCCATGAACGGGTTTCTTGGTTTATCGGCTGCAGCCGGATCCCGTCGGCCTCGGCCCCCCGACCGTTGGTGGTCGGACCGGAAGAGCATGTGGCGGGACTACCTGCAACTCTCAAGGGCCACCGCGGCCGGACTGGGAGAGAGAGGGGAGGGTCGAGGAGACATTCCCCCCCCCCTGCAACTGTTCAGCGCTGTAAAGGCAATCCCCTGGCCGGGTCCCGCTGGCCTCGGCCTCTCCTCCGGCTACACCCTACGTTAGGATCTCCTGGCCGAGGCGTGGCAGCAGGACCTGCCTTATATGGGCTGCTCCCGGCTGGGCGTAGCCGGAACCCTGCCCCACCTTGGAAGTTTCCAGAGTGGGGGTGGATGTTCTACTGACTTGCAATTTCCCTAGTCTATCGATTTTTTTGGCATGGCAGGCGGTGGGACAGCGAGGGGTGATTTGGTTTCTCTTACTGTTTTTCTGGTCTCTCACCACTGGCATATTTTAACGTTTTCTTGTTTCTAGGACATTAATAGGTTTTATCATTACGTTATGTTATCGTTTCTTTGTTCGTTGTTTAATAAAAGTTCATGTTCATCAGTGGCCTACTGATTTTCGTTTTCCTATTTTTTTCTTTCCAGGTTGTTTCATGGTAAAGTTTCTGTTAACAGGATACAGTGATCACTTCGTTATTATTGCATATGTCCTTTTCACTAGGGGTGCTCTCTGGTCGGGCCAGATGACGTATCTCTAGTAAATGGTCCGGGTGAAAAAGGTGCATCAATCAGTGGGGAGTAGATAGGCATGACAGATTACAACGGGGGAGAAAGGTCCGCATTACGTACCCTTTCACTACTTGCAAAGATTTTCCTACGTTTATTTGCAAACAGGGAATACCTCCAAAAAGAACTAATTCCCAAACAGTCAATGTTCGGACAATCAATCAATCAATGAGGAATGAAATAGGTACGACGTGTTAAAGGCTTGCGTTACCTACCCTTCACTATCTGCAAAGGGAGAGAGAATATTCCTATTCTTCCTCGTTTGCAGGTAGAGAAGATCCTTAAGAGAATTAACTTCGAACAATTCAATGCTCGATTGAAACAATCAACAAGGGGTACTGTGAACACAAATGAACGCCGCTTATATACATACGCATTGCTATTTTCAACAGGTTGTTCCTAATGTTTCTATTTTAGCGAGGTCAAAAAGAGATCCCATTAGTGGCCTACTGATTTTGCTCGATTCCTTTTGTTTTTTTACACGATTTTTCGCTATCTGCAAAGACTAAACAGAGTATTGCGACTCTGTGCTTGTTTGTAAATAGAGAATGAACCAAAGAGAACAATCAATCAAATGGAGAGAGAAGCAGGCACGACGGATTACAAAGGGGGCAAAGGGCTGCGTTAACTACCCTTCACTATCTGCAAAGAGAGAGTACTCCTAATAGAAATGAGGGGTGGGGGGCAGCATTCAAAGCAGATCAGTGTGCATAAACACGAAAATGTTTTTACTTACCACGTACTTGACATTCGACAGCTTATGATATTTGCTATTAAAAAACCATTGAAATTCACTGAAAAAACCATAGGTTATAGACCATATATAGTTAGGAATTAGCATTTACAAAACCTTGAAAATTCACTGAAAAAACCATAGGTTATACACCATATATAGTTAGGAATTAGCATTTAAAAAACCTTATTTTACTCACACAAAACCATTGAAATTCCATATATAGTTAGTTGCACTAACTATATATCGCGCACCCGCAATCCACTGCTGATCATGTCACATATTACATCATTCATGACATGGTCAGTGACATCACTGATGACATCACTGATGACATCTCAAATGACATCACTGATGAGATCACTGATGACATCATCCAGTGACTGTGTGTTTCTGTAAAGTTTAAATATGTTTTACATATTGAAGAATGAGTAGATGTATAAGTGTCTGGACGAAGGATTTAGTAGGTGCATGACTGAATGTATGAGTGAGTGATTAAATGTGTCTCACTGAGTGCATGGGTTAGTGACTAAACTGTCTTAATTTGTGCATCATTATGTCTGTTGTTCTGTAAACTGCTGCATTAGTTGATCAGTAGCTATATGATTAACTATATGGGTTATTGATTGATTGTCCAAGTATTTGTATAGGAGACTGAGTGTGTGTGTGTGGCTGGCTGGGAGGTGTGTGACTCTGTGCAGATCAATGTGTACTTGTATCAATGATTGTATAAGAAAGTAAGTATGTGTTAGTATATGTTTGAAAATGTAAGGTGCTCTATGTTTAACTGTATAGACAAGAAAATGGAAGTGTGATTGATTCTTTACAGGACTGACTAGGTGTGTGAGTAACTCCATGGATGAGTGGCAGAGTGTAAGTGTCTGTATAGGTGTATGAGTGCATATGATAGTGTTGTAAAGATGAGTGATTGTATGTATGAATGATTGTATGGGTGAATGAGTGAATGTGTGTGTAGACGTAGGAATCAGTGAGTACGTATGTAGTAACTAGTATTGGTGTGTCAATGGTTTCAAAAATTATACTCTGTATTTAACACTGGGTGAAACAGAGGTTATATTAAAACGTGAGGAGATGCATTGTATTGTCACATGAATGATATCATCAGTGATGTGGTCATTGATGTCAAATGAGATGTCATCAGTGATCTCATCAGTGATGTCATTTGAGATGTCATCAGTGATGTCATCAGTGATGTCACTGACCATGTCATGAATGATGTAATATGTGACATGATCAGCAGTGGATTGCGGGTGCGCGATATATAGTTAGTGCAACTAACTATATATGGAATTTCAATGGTTTTGTGTGAGTAAAATAAGGTTTTTTAAATGCTAATTCCTAACTATATATGGTGTATAACCTATGGTTTTTTCAGTGAATATATATATATATATATATATATATATATATATATATATATATATATATATATGCTTCTTTGTATAAGCATACTTACAAAGAGTTGGTAAATACATATATTGTATATAAATGTATGTTTATGCATTACCTAAACATGAATGTAATAGTATATAGTTAACATATGTACATGTGTGTGTATATGTGTGTGTGTCTGTATCTGTATCTCTATATGTTTATGCTTCTTTTTACGAGAATACATATACACATGTCAAAATTGGTAAATATGTTTATAGGTAGGGACCTGTACCGATGTATATGGTTTTAGGCTTTTAACAAGAATACGGAAACGTATTTCAATATTGAAAAAATACATTTTAATAACACTGCATTTGTACAAGCATTAAAAAAATACTTATGTCTAGGTATGTCGAGGACGTTGAGTGTGTGTATGTATACAAATTCATCCTTTCTTGTACAAGGATACACCTATGTGTTAAAAAATACAATAAAAAGTAGTATCTATAACAGTGGATGTATATTTATCCTTTACATTTATGTGTATGTTTGGCAATGTAAATATTACTACATGTATGTACATGTGGGTATATATATGGGTTTTTGCTTTCTATAGCGATAATAAAATGTATAACGTGTATGTGTGTGTATGGACGTACACAGAAGTTTAAAAAAAGTCCATGTTTCCTTTTCCTCCACCCTTCGACTCATCCCAAACCTAACAGACTACAATGGACGCCCATACATGCGTTCCAAACTCCTCTCTCCCTACCTACTAATCCAACTAACAGGTGCACAACATGTTCACCACTTTAAATAACCTCACATCTTTCTTTTACTAATCCACTTCAATTCATCTATCCATATTCAAAAGACTAGAGTACATACAGGAGATCTCAAGAGCACAAACTTAATACAACTTGTCCTTCAAGGAAAAGGAAGCATATATTACTAATCTACCACTATCTTGCCTCTAACCTTGAGTTCTGAAGCGTGCTACTCGCTGCAGAGGGCTTTAACGTCTCCTCAGGGGTAGTGTGAATTCGAGAAAGTTTCTAGTGACCTCTGAGCTAGCTGGCATTCATAATTAAGTCTAACATATTCAATAGAGACCTAGTCGACCTCAGTCCTACGTCTAAACTATCATTTATGTTATTCCAATGCGCATTTGTCCAAAGAGAGTACCGGTACTCATGGGGATGTAAGCCAAGCTCAGTGAAATTGGCATTTACAAAAAAGCACAACACAGCTGACAACGACAGGGTCCGTTTTCCTGAAGCACTCTGATCGAGTGCTAATCTCCTCTTTCAATGTGCTAATTGAGCTGCGGCCCGTAGGCATTGTAGGAAAGTGGGTGTCTGTTGCAGTACCCCCCCCCCCCCCACCACTTTTTGCCAGACTACTTATGCACTTTTCCTTGGTATGCCCTGGGTCCCTGCCAATCAGGTTCCCAGGGCCTGTGTTCTCCCCCACAAAACGAATCCAATTGGCATCACTGGCCACAGGTCAGTCCCTGGTAAATGGTACCACAGGTACCCAGGGCACTGTGACCAGGGAAGACCTCGAACGGCTGCAGCATTTATTGTGCCACCCTTAGAGGCCCTGTACCCTGACACTCACACTGCCTTGGCAGGCTGCGCGTCTTGGTGTAAAACAAAGTGAAGAGTTGATATGGCACACATCCCTGTGTGCCATGCCCACAAAACACTGCCCTGGCATATGTCAGTCACCCCTCTAGCTGGGTGCCCTATGCCAGTGGTGAGGGTACAGGTGCATGAGCCCTGTACCCCTACAGTACCCAGGTCCATTCCTAGTGCAGTGCTGCCATTAAGAGTATATGGTGCTGGGAGTTTGTCATTACGAACTCCACAGCACCATAATGGCTGCACTGAAGACTAGGAAGTTTGGTATCAAACTTCTCAGCACATTAAACACACACTGATGCCAGTGTGGGATTTAGTGTAAATTGCATGACAGAGGGCATTTTAGAGATGCCCCCTGAAACTCAACCACCTCCTAGTGACCTGACTGAGTGGCTGCCGAGGCTGCCACCACCAGACATGTTTCTGGACCCCTGGGTCGAGAGCTTGCTGCTCTCGTGGGCCTGAAACAATGCACATCCTGGGACGAGGTGCCAAGCCTCCACCCCACTGGAAAGTGGCAGAATAGGGGGTGTACCCACTCCAGTCCCTGCCCTTTACCTACCAGTAATGCCCCTAAATTTAGTATTTAGGGGCACCCTGAATCTTCCTTCATCAGATCCATCAACCACAAGAAAAGGAGAAGGACGAAAAGCCGTGCAGAGCTAACAAGAGGATGACGCCAACTGACTGGGCCCCAGCCCTACAGACCTATCTCCCCTCGAACCTGCTCCTGCAAAACCCTGGCGTGTCCAGCGGCCAGCAACCTCAAAAAACCCGGAGAACCTGCCTGCATTCACTTTCCAAGCTGTTTCTCCTGTGAACACCGGACGTGTTTGAACTGCAGCTTCTGGTGCCAGCCAGGAACCGTGCATCCAGCCCACTCTGCACCCGCTGAGCCCGGCCCAAGTTTCAGTGAACAAACATCACGAGGAGGTCCCCCCCGGTGATCCTGACCTGAGATCCGACGACCCCTGACCTGCCTCAAGAACACGCCTGCAGCCTCAATCCAGAGGACCCCCATTACCACGACCAGAGCGGGTAAGAAAATCCGACGTCCCAAGGCACCCCTGCACCCGACGCCCCACGGCCTTGTTTGCCCAACCCAACAGTGCCTAACCAACCCTCTACATCCCTACTTACCCCTCGAAGTGTTGCTCGCTCCAGGAATATCCTCGTCCCCAAGCCTGCAGTGTTTCTTTGTCCCGGAGAATTTTCACTGAAATCAACAGGGCACCCGACCTCAAAACAGCACCCTGCACCCGGCCGCTGAGGGTGCAACAACAGTGCATCACTGACCATGGGAGACACCCGAGTCTAACCTCAGGACCCTAACTACTAAGACCGATTACCTACCTGGAAACCGATAACCTCTTTTTCCTCATAGAATAACATAGAAACTTTTTGGGAGAAAAAGTGTCAAAGTGTCGACTTTTGAAAACTACAAATATTCCTTAAAAATCAGCCGAATAACAAAAACACATTTTCTCAACTGTTTTCAGGAAATGTCCCAGTGCCGAGTCTAGGATCTAGCACGGAGTAAGAAAAAGTATCGATAACCTAACTTACCTGCTAAGTGAATTTCCTCCCATAGGATAACATTGGTGATTCTATGTGAAAAAGTTTCTAAGTGTCAACTTTTGAAATGCAATAATATTCTTTAAAAATCGTACCTCCAACCAAAACGCATTTACTCATCTGATTTCAGGAAATGTCCCAGGGCTGAATCTAAGATCCAGTCCTGTGTGAGCAAAAGTAATCTGAAAAGTAATTAACTGCATTTCACATAAACAGCCCAGTCATTCGAATGTACTATACCTGTAATGTGTTGCAAACTGCTTACTTAAAACTGTAACCAAAACCAGTACAAGTTACACTGCAATTTTGAACTGTGTTCATACAAGTAATTTACTACTGAAAAGTATTACATGCTTACCTGTACCAGGCTTGCTTGGTTCTAGAAATAAAACAATAGTATTTTTTTTTATACAAAACAATTGGCCTAGAGTTCAGTTCTTGAGTGTGTGAATCCGTTTGCTGGCTGAGTGTGTACATCAAATGCTTTACACTGTCCTCTGATACTGCCTTACTGCTCGACCAAGCTACCACTTTAGAGAGTAAGGTTCTATCTACCTTTAACCTCTGCCAAACCTCTGGAGACTCTTAGACTCTATACACACTTCACCTCACTTTGGTGCAGTATATATAGAGCTAGTTTCTTACAGGCATTCATTCAGAGTTGGCAGGAAGTTTGGGAGGGGCCAGACTTGCACTGTGATGCCTGACGCATTGTCCACTCAGGCTCTGTGTAGTCCATAGCACTGTAGGTGTGAGAGCAGGGCCTGCTCACAGGTATATCTTGTGACTCTCGGGAAATCGAAGAGGCAGCTTCCTGCTGCCATAGCAGACTACAGCAGCACTTGTTTGCAACCAGACTGAGGAGGAAGGTGGCGATAGTGTGATGCTATAGCACAGCACGTAGGATCAAGGTTTAGTAATGAGGACAACAACTAATGTACGCGTTTCTAAAATACATGTACTTAATGCCCTGTCTGCGTGCATGAATGCTTAAATGGTGCCCCTGGTCGGATCCCTTTGCGTTGCCCATAGCTCCGACCCCTAGCTCCACCCCAAGCCCTGCCCTGTAGTCCACATCTCAATTTGGTGAGTACCTGCACATATTTTTTTCCATTTAAAGCACTGATTGTATCAATATACTGGGAAGGACGTATCGATGAGCTGACAAATATGGGGTCTGATAAAGTATGAATCCTAGAAATGAAGACTCGGCCTCCATCCTTCCGATCTGGGTAAATCGAGTAAACTGGTAAATAGTGAGCTCTGTTGCCAACGGCTTAAAGTGTGATGAAAAAACTGGGGGTTGAGTGCTCTCTAAGGGGAGTGGCTGATGTATATAATGGCGTGGCTTAAAAACACCTAAACTAAAAATCTGTTTTGAGCATAGTGTGCCACCCCACTGGTATTTTGCTGCTTATGTCCTTGCATCCTACACAACAAGTAACATTATGGCTACAACAAGTCAGGACTATTGGCTTTGTCAATGGTTGTTAGTTGCATAAGATAAAAAAGCAACAACTACGGCTTCATTGTATCGAACATTGAAAATGCTTCAGTTCTGAATTGATGATGAGACTGTGAAAGACGTATAACACGTCTCTTTGAAGTTACCTCAAAGGCACTGCTGCAGAGTTAAGATTTTTTGTTCACAGTGTGGGTGAGGGCAAAAACAGAGAGCCCGATAGGGATCCGTCTCGCACCTGCTTTTTAAAACTGCCGGTGCTGAGCACCGCCAGGACCCGGCCCACTTAAAGCCCTGCTGTTAGTCCTTAGGAACGGCACGTAGTGTTGTGTGAAGCAGTATTAAAAACGCATTATTATGAACAACTAGTGGAGTCAGCTTATACTGTGTCTGGTTTAGGATTTAGGACCGGCAGTAACTGGAGCGAGGGCTCGCACTCTGAGGTATGCGTTAATTCCCTTGTTTGGCAGTCAGGAGGACAATGTGGGCCTGGTTTCACTCGCGGATGTAAACACACCCTGCTGACCCTCTGCAGACCCGCGGTTTAACAGCTGGACATGTATAAAAAGAAACTCTTAAAACTGAAAAGTTTAATACACAGAGAACTGTTTAGGATAAAACCGCAGTATCCACGTCCCGCCCCTCCCCCACAAGACTTTTTACTGCACAGTCCACAAAATGTCCTGTAGGACAAAGTGCGCGAACACCACAGCGGTTCGACAATCAATGTGTGTAAGGCCCGGTCGGGTGAGAGGGCAGGAACTCCCTGATAACGCGACGGTGTAATGCATGGAGCCATAAAAAGGAACCGCGTAATAGTGCTCATATTGTAAACCAATAGGAGGTAAACAGCTCTCCAAACCGACGACAGATTGATGGCATCGGACCCATGGGTACCCAGGAGCAGGAGGCCAAACAGAAACATGCAGTCAGACACGGCTACTGTTTGGGCCCGTGCGGACACTTCTTCACATGCACCAGGGCTCCGCAACATTAGTGAAGCCGCAGAACAACAGGTCTAGGACATTTCCCGTTCACATATAACACTTCAGAGGAACGCACTAGCATTTTGAAGGAGTAATTTCGAGAAAAACATAATTTCTGTGAAAGACACTCGCCTCCGAAAATTCATCACAAACCATACGAATAGCATGCTGCTCCCAGTTTCTATGGGTGGCGAGATCAATATGCCTCAAAGGAATATTATGGTACTGGATACCTCGCTCCAGAATTCCCAGGACGGTGTCCAAACGCGTCCCGCCCCGCCTTGGACAGCGTGGCCCATACATGAGGCCAGCAGACCAGAGTGCTCAAATGCACTGCAGTTCTCACTAGAAGCTCCCGCCCTGGGGCAGCTGACCCGGTTACACGCAGAAATCCAATGTGGATTTTGTATAAACAGTGACAACCACGCCAGCATTTATCAATGAAAGGTTACACCATCTCTGTCTTTTATAAAGTACTGCACAATATTGTTCTGTAGCGCTCGTACCGCTATGCAGGGCGCCGGAGCCTTACACCCACTAATAGGAAATGACACCTTGTAGAGTGTGTGGTGAACGGGTGTTTGTTTATGTTGGAGTTTTTTGTGTTGTGGGGCACAGCATTTGGTGGCGTGATGAGTGTTTGTAAGAGATAGCAGCACAAATTATAAGAGCAATAAGGACCTAAATATATTGGAAGCTACACAGCATCAGCCTGGCCACAGACTCAGCAGGATGCTGTATGTACACCGAAAACAAGCATTGGCAATGCAATAGGTCTGGATGATGAAAAAGTTTGTTTTATGGAAATGATGGGTTTAAGCACTCAACAAGGATACATACACTCTGCCCCTCAGCTTTGCACTTATGCACCCATTCATCCATTCACTAACTCATTCTTGCATTCACCCGACACAAATGTAATACAACACACACACTCAACAACATATGCAAGATACATTAAACTAATACAAGTAGAAGAAAATTTGCTGCTGTTTAAACACAGCAGGCATATGCTTGCAATAACGAGACTAAATACAGCAGCACGTGTCCATCTGGCAAATGTACTGCACATAGTCTATTGTTATTTTAAAGTTCCAGTGTGGCAGCCATATTTACAACCAATGTGTTGACCATTTTTGAATGGTAAAACAATGATACACTTTGGATAACAATGTCCATAATGGTTGCCTGATTTAGAGGAAGTGGCCATGTGCAATGAGGCACACTGCAGATAGAATGAGTGGCAAATAAGCAACCCATTAGCATTGCCTAGAGAGCTGTAGTATCCGCTTATGAAAAAAAGAAAGGAGAAACAAAGAAATAAAAGGTTAGCTATAAAAAGAAACAACTGAAAACTAAAAGACTGGCCAGCCAGCCCAGACACAAACACAGGATGATGGACTGAATGTTGCACATTGGCAACACATTCACCCCAGTCACAGATCTGGGTTTAATCCATCGTTATTTTGCTCACCAAGACACCCCAGTTCAGACATTGCAGGCCATATGCAAATCAGTCTTAACCCTGTGCCTCATGGGAACAGTCCAGACCGAACTGCCAAGCCATGTCTTCCCTGGACCGGAATCAAGCATCCTAGGATCGGTTTCTGGCTATCAGCCTTCATCAGCCAGGATAGCTTGACTCCAGTGGCTTAGTGAGCACGGGGCCCACGTCTGGGCATACCCTTCCCACATAGGGTGAACAGCAAAACACACAAGATGATGGACGGAATGCTGCACAATGGCAACACATTCACCCCCAGTCACAGATCTTGGTTTAATCCATCGTTATTTTACTCACCAAGACACCCCAGTTCAGACATGGCCATATGCAAATCAGTCTTGAGCCTGTGCCATATGGGAACAGTTCAGACCCAACTGCCAAGCCATGTCTTCCCTGGACCGGAATCAAGCATCCTAGGACCGGTTTCTGGCTATCAGCCTTCATCAGCCAGGATAGCTTGACTCCAGTGGCTTAGTGAGCACAGGACCCACGTCTGGGCATACCCTTCCCACATAGGGTGAACAGCAAAACACACAAGATGATGGACGGAATGTTGCACAATGGCAAAACATTCACCTCCAGTCACACCGAAGCACATTCATTTCCAGTTGGATGAGCAAATGTGATCAGAAATTGCCATTATTCGGAAGGCATGAAACTGTCCCATTACTCCAGGCTGTACACTGCCATGGATGGAAGCAGAGTGTAAATTACAATTGGACAGACCGGCAGCAGAAAAGAGCTGACCCAAAGGCCCTCAATGTATCTATATGGAAGTATATTTATATACATATTAATGTATGTATTATTATATATGTTTTTATTACAAAATCTTGGCAGACCACTAAGTCTGTCAAGCATTTCAAAGAGATTTCAGCAATAATTATTACAGTGGAATCTTTGACTCCTAGGTTTGTCTGAGGGGGTAACCAACATCAAAAGCCTTCCCTACCAAGTTAAGCTTGGAGAATTATTCAAATTAATTCTGTGGTCGGTAAATGTTTGGCATACTACACATGCTCAAGAAATTCCTGCACTTCCTGTCAGTCCCAATTTGGATTACTGTGATCTTGGCATTGGTCATGTCCAGGCTGGACTATGCCAACGCCTTTTACGTAGCTCTTCCTTCAAACAGTACCGAATGCTGCAGCTAGGCTCGTTCTCAGTCAACGTAGAAGGGAGCACATTTCTTCACATTTGAGGAATTTGCACTTGCTTTCTGTGCACAAGCGGATTCATTTTAAGACTTCTCTTCTAGGGAACAGAGCACTACACCACTCTGGACCAGACTATTTGTCCTCTAGACTTACCTACTACAACCCTTTAAGAAAGCTGTGCCCCTTCTACAAATTCTTGGCCATGGTTCCAAGAGTCCACCTTGCAAGAGCTGACAGGTGGTCGTTCTTTCTCTCGTTTGTGGCCAGCAAGCTGGAACAACCTTCATTTAGAACTCAGGCTAATGGAGGATGAAAGACTGTTTAGGAAAATGCTTAAAGAACAAGTTACTTACCTTTGGTAACGCTTTTTCTGGTGGATACAGTGTCTGCCTGTGTATTCCTCACCTTTTGAATGACACCTTGCGCAGCATTCCAGACACTTTTTTCATAGCTCCCCCACATTGCCGAGGTACGACGCCACTCGCGACCCCGGGTGACGTCATCAGAGCTGTAAGAAGAGTTTGTCATCGTGCTGATGTCCGTTCCACCCATTTTTTCTGTGCCTTCGAGGTGAACTGGTGAACCGACAACATTTCGCAAGTATACACAAAATACAACATATGCACAAATATACACAGTATATTATCTCAATAAGGAAGGAAAATGGAAATTCTAAAACAGACAATTCTTATCGACAAGCATCATATCGTTTCAAATGACAACGAAATACAAGAATGTCATACCCAAAATCCTTTTCGGTGTAGGTAGGCAGACGATGGGGAGGCGGGGGGGCCAGTGAGAAATCAAGAGGTAGATACTGTATCCACCAGAAAAAGCGTTACCAAAGGTAAGTAACTTGTTCTTCTGACGGATCATCTGCCTGTGGATTCCTCACCTTTTAAATTGAATCCCAAAGCAGGCCTGCTCCCCCCTGGAAGGTGTCCACCTACCTATTCAAACAAACAGGAGCTTAGAGGGTTAAGCTAGTCATAGGTCGCCCTCCACTCATAATGCAACATGTACAAAAAAGACCTAGACCTTGTAGGCACTTATAAATTCATCCTTTGCGGGTACACCAATTATTGCATTATTATTACAAAAACGTACTCCCCTTCCATTAATTATTGGGGTAGTTGGTATATCCTAGAATTGTGCCTCCTTTAACAATCGCCCGTTCCCAAACAGTAAAATTCAGTTGCGAGACAACACAAACACACACACTTTAGTGTCAAACTGTGATATGAAAAAAACGAAAAAAGTGAGTGAGAGCGAGATGGCACCTCACGGGCGCACCACCAACGGGAACCTGGCAGGTACTCACCAGGATTGCCCTGTTCTCATCATTAGCACCATCAAGCTCAATAAAGAAAAATGTGTCCAAGAAACACAAAAGAGATGTGTGAGAATATGCAGTGAAGGAAGACCACAAGGTAACCAATAGAGTGTTAAACAACATATAAAAAAAAACACACAGCAACACAGATATGCAATTTTATTTTGTCTCTTGTGTTGGGTGTGGGAGTTTAAAAAAGTAGATGTGGTTACTAACTATCCAACCAACACTACTGTACTTGCCGACATGTTTCATTGCCATCAAAATTTTTTGGCAATTTCTTCAGGGCGTCATGTAGCCTTATAGCCCGCCGTAGAGGGCTATACCGGCTATTAAAGGCCCTCTCCAGCGTTAAAGGCCCCGAGCCGAAGGCGAGGGCCTTTAACAAGGGAGAGGGACTTTAATAGCCGGTATAGCCCAGCTACGAAGGGCTTTAAGGCTATTAGAACATTCTGCCACTAGAGGGCAGAATGTTCTAACAAAAAAGAACAAAGCCTTATAGGAGCTGAGGGGATTGGAATCCCCTCAGGGTCCTTGAAGCCTTTGTTCACAGCCCGAGCTGTGAACAAAGAAAGATTGGAATGTTGGAGCTCCAGGCTTATACCAGCCATTATAAGCCCTGAGCACTCCATTGTTTTAAATGGAGCTCCCAACATTCCAATGTTCTAATATATATTAAAGCCACTGCATTAGGACAAATTAGTCTTCGCAACTGAAAAACATAAAAACACACTTTTGTAACAAACCTGCATGTGGAACATAAGCCACCTTAACCCAAATGCATATAAATTAGCATTAATTACCCTCACTCGGCCATTCCTACTCGTACCGGCCGGGGGGGGGGGTAGACTTTTCATGAAACTGCAACCGCAAATGTGGGTCAATAATTCTTCCCCTTCAATTTGCTGCGAGGAATAAAACAAAGGTACAGGGTACATGCTTAAATCCTATCTTTTTGTCTTATTGTGAATAACTAGTCACCAAAATCGTACTCTCCCCACTCATTCAGGTGGAATAACAGTCAAGAACTCACTAACTGTCTCTTTCGTTATCGTATTAGCCCATTGACATCACACAGTTGTCAAAGTCCCGGGCCATTACCAAACTGGTGGAAGGTATCTAACGTGAACTAGGCTATCATGTTGTCTCAACTGCATAGTTGTTGTATCTATATTAGGTAACAGTTAAGTAAAAGGTATCTAGCGGCATGCAATATCTCAATTTATCAATGTATCCTAGCTGCTTTACCAAAATGTCTCCCCTCACTATGGAATTATTTCACCCGACTTGCTCGAAATCATTCTGTAGATCTCGAAAACGTGCCCAGCTATTATCTCCGAATTGTGAAAAAATCCCGGAGCCCTTACTCCTTACCGAAACGGTGGAAGGTGTCTGGCGGTATATCAGCCCATACTTGTTTCGAACCCAACTCTGTTGTATATGTGTTAGTTAGACTGCGTATTCTCGCGATATGACGCAGCCGCCATTTTGGATAGGGCAACAATCCTTTACAATCAATGTAGTTACCCACAGCGAGATAAACTCTCACAGAATCTCGATTTTCTATACATGCTTCTAAAGTTAAAGTTTTGTCAATCAACTTTATTAGTCATTAAATCATAAACAAGTTGATTTATTAATGTATCCCTAATAATATCACACAGGGCCTTTTATTTCTTTTATTTCTTGCAAGAGGACAGATGTCGGTCTGCATCATATTTTCAAAAAGAAAAAACCTAAGTACCCACTGAGGACACCCATTCTTTTTATTTGTTATTTATTCTGTAAGCCAACACTGCGTGTGCGGTATTTTATAGCACTAAATCGCAGGAACTTATCACTGGATTACATGTGAAAATGGCAGCAGGTGTACATAGCTGGAACTCATATATCCATGACATCACCAAGATGGAGCTATGTTAAAACATTATTACTGTAGTCATTGAAAACACCTAGTCACATTTGAAATCTAGGTTTGTAAGTGAAAAACTCATACAAATGCCAAAGGACCATCTCCTGTCTGCTTCAATGTATTTTATTCCATTCCAGTAAATCATTAAACCCGAATTTTTCACTCTTTTCTTGAAAAATCCATTTGGCCTCCTTCGTAATTAACAACCGCTCCACTGTGCGTGTATCTCCCGTCACTTTTTCCAAAACCAGCCACTTGAATGAGTGTTTATTACTGTGGCAGTGTTGCACCAATTTTGTAGTTAATTTACCAGATGTTATGGTGCTTAAGTGCTCCTGAATGCGAGTTTTTATTTTCCGTGTGGTAAGTCCTATATACTGTAGTCCACACTCACAGTCCAGCCTGTATACCACATTCGTGGTGTTACAGTTACTGAACTGTCTCAACTCCCATTCTTTGCCTGACTTCAAAGTGACGCTGGTGACCTTAGAGGTAAGGGGGCAAACAGAACAAGTGCCACACGGATGGTGACCTGTGGGCCGTGTCCTACTGGTATCTTTAGGAATTTGGGTCCGTGTATGCACCAGTTTGTCCTTCAAGTTACTGGTCCGTTTGAAGGCGAATCTGGGGGGAGGCATTTTGAAGTCTTTATTAGACAGGATAGCCCAGTGCTTGCGTATTGACTGCCTGATTTTAGTAGCCAAAGGATCGAACGTCAATACCACGGGAAGACATTCTCTTTTTTCTTTTTTCTTTATCTCCAGTAAAGCACTTCTAGGAGTATTCAATGCTCTCTTCTTTGCATGCTTAATGATTTTTACTGGATAATCCCTTTGCAAAAGTTTATCACCAAGGACCTGTGCTTGTTCATTGAAGACCTCCGTAGTGGAGCAGTTTCTACGGTAACGGAGAAACTGGCCCACGGGCAGGTTATCTCTGAGGGCCCGAGGATGGTATCACTGGTAGGACAACAAAGACTTCCTGTCTGTGGGCTTTTGATGAACACTTGTGCTCAGGTTGTTCCCACTGGCTTTAATGTCTAAATCCAAGTACACCGCGGAGTCCCGACTGTAGGACCAAGTGAAACGGAGACTTTGATCCTGACAATTGAGCCAATTGAGAAATTCCAACAATTTGGTTTCCTCTCCAGTCCAAACACAGAGCACATCGTCTATGTATCTCCTCCAGAGACGCACATGGTCTCTGAAGGGATTGGTGGCAGGGTAGACGATGTGCTCTTCGAACTGGCCTACATATATGCAGGCCAGACATGGGGCCATAGTGGCCCCCATGGAGGTCCCCGTAGTCTGTAAGAACAACTTGTCCTTATAACAAAAGAAATTGCGTGTAAGCGCTATTTCGATGCATTGCAATACAAAAGTTTGCGGAGCATCATAAAACCATTCCTGCTCCCCCAGGGCCCTTGCTGCTGCCACCAGCGTAGCATCCTGGGGGATACAGGAATACAAGGACTCGATGTCAATGGTTACCAATATTTCTTGTGTAGAATCAAAAGTCATCTCACTGATCACATTCAAAATGTCCATAGTATCTTTTACAAAAGATTTTTGAGTGACAACAGACTCCTGCAGAAAATAGTCTGCGAATAGGGAGAGGGGTTCGAGGATAGATTGTATCCCCGATACAATCGGCCTGCCCGGCGGAGGGCAGGCCGATTGGAACATGGAACCACTCGCTAAGTTACTCAGGAACGCCAACATCAACTTCCACCTCTACGCGGACGACACGCAGATTTACCTGGAAATCTCCTCTCTTAAAGACATCCAGAGACTCAACGATGTCCTAAATGAAGTTCAAGACTGGCTGACAAAGAATCACCTGAAACTCAACCCCGATAAGACAGAAACACTCCTCATCTCAAACAAAGAAGATAACCCTCAAATCACCGAGTGGCTAAAGTCGATCGATGCTCTCAAGGGTAACCTCACGCTAGCCGACTCCGTTAAATCCCTGGGCTTCACCTTAGACCCCAAACTAACCCTGTCAAATCACATTAAGAACTCGGCGAAAAGCGCTTTCTTCAACCTCAGACTTTTGAACAAAATTAAACCTTACATTCCCAACAAGGACCTCAAACTAGCCACGCAATCTCTAGTTCTATCAAGACTGGACTATGGGAACTCAATCCTAACAGGCATCCCCAAATCCCACCTGGCTCCACTAAAAACAACACTTCACGCGGCAGCAAGAATGATCACAGGCTGCAAAAAATATGATCACATCTCCCCGGCTCTCAAAGAACTCGAATGGCTCCCTGTGGAAATGCGAAGTACCTTCAGAACGGCCTGCCTTACCCACAAGGCCCTCCACACCGGCAAACCGGAATACCTGGCTAACAAGCTCAAAAAAGCAGGCCAAGCCAGAAACTTGAGAAGCTCTAATTCCCTGCTGCTCATCCTACCAAAAACCAGAAGGAAGAGAACTGCGGATTGCTCTTTCTCAGGAAATGCCCCCAAAATATGGAACGCCATCCCCCCGCACATCAGAACTCTACCGTCCTATGCAGAATTCAAGAGCCAACTTAAATCCTTGTGCCTGATCCGCTCCCTTGGTTATGGATAACTTGGAGCTGCAAACGTCTCAGAATCCATGCGTTATTGTTGAATCCAGTACTGAGAAGCCCTGCTGTCCGAACTTTTCTTCTTTCCAAATTGTCTGTCGCCGATTGCTTTTATTGGGTTTGTTTCATGTTGTTCTCTTTTTCATGCCCACTACTGTGAAGCGCTCTGATACCTTCGGGTCTTGTTAGCGCTATAGAAAACTTCTAAATAATAAAATAAAAATGTATTTTCGGTAAAATATAGAACGCGGGAGTCCTGGGGTTGGTATTCACCAGGAACTCTGCTTCTTTTGTAGAAATCCACTTCCTCTCTCTTGCTTCGCCCACCATTTCTTTAATAAGATTAAGCAATTGAGGCGTAGGGTCTTTGGTCAAAGGCTGGTAGTTGGCCCGGACATTGAGTAGACATAGTACTTCTGCCTCATAGTCCCGGGTGTTAAGCACAACTACCGCACCCCCTTGGTCCGCACTTTTTATCGTTATATCCAAATTTTTTTGCAAGGTCTTAACCGCTTCCCAGTCAGATCTAGACATATTTTTGTACCCCATACTTCTCTATTGTGATGCAAGGTCTTCGATGTCTTACAAAACTTTAGACTCAAAAACCACAATCTCGGGGCCCACAACTGCACTTGATGGAGTAAAAGTGGATGGTTTTCGTAGATTTGTATTAAAACCCCCCTGCTTCTCCTGTGGTTGGTTGGCAAAGAATTTTTTAAGCTTAATTTTCCGAACTGTCTCGAAAAACTCAACCCTACATTTGAAGGGGTCATGATTGGGTGTGGGCACAAGGTTTAGGGTTTGTCACTCTGCATCAACTGCAGGTTTTGGTAGGCCAGTTAAATTTTGGCCTGAGAATTATTCCAATGGGGAGCCCATTTTCAAGGTCAATCGCGCGAGCTACTGTGGGCCTAACACAGAAGCACCATCACGTCCGATTAAAAGCTGATGTGAGGGAGGACCTGAAGATTTGGAGGAGCTTCCTGGAGGAATTCAACGGTAAGGTGATTTGGCCTGACCCTACTATATCTAGCACAGATCTGGGCCTGGTCACGGATTCAGCAGGAAGGATTGGCTTTGGAGCAGCCTTGGGCTCTCACTGGTGTAGAGGCGATTGGCCATCATCTTGGCATGAGAGGGGCCTGACTAAGAACATAGCATTTCTAGAGTTATTCCCCATTGTGGTGGCTTTAGATGTCTGGGCAGAGGTCTTCAAGAACAAGTCAGTCATCTTTTGGTCAGACAATATGGCCGTGGTAGAAGCCATTAATAGGCAGGGTGCTACTTGCAAACATGTGTTGAGGTTGTTAAAGCATTTAGTCTTGGCTTGTTTGAAGCTTAATCTGCTCTTTACAGCAGCACATATACCAGGTGTGGAGAATCTGGCTGCTGATGCTTTGTCTCGCTCCAAGTTGAAGGATTTCCGAAGGTATCACCCGCACACAGAGGAACAGATGACTGTTTTCCCGACATCTCTGTGGAGGATTGGAGCCCCGGTCTAGCTGGGCTAGTTGGAGCCTCTTTGAGCGAGCGCACTAGGAAGACTTACCAGCAACACTTCCAAACTTACAGGGCATTTGATAACCACGTGAGCCAGGCGGCGCTTTTTTCAACAGGGGCGCTCTGCGACTTCCTGTTAGCTCTGAGAGAACAGGGAAGGGCGACTTCTTATACGAGGGCACATGTGTCTGCAATAGGTGGGTCAGCGCGACCCTGGCGCGGCTTTCGTGGTAAGGAAAGCTCTGTCAGGATGGGCAAGGCTTGAGGGTGCAAAGAAAGATTGGAGAAGGCCCTTATACCTAAAAACCTTAGGGGACATTGTGGCAGTGCTGCGGTCAGTGTGCTCGTCGGAGTATGAGAGCATCTAGTTTGGCGCGGCGTTCACCGTAGCTTTTTATGGTGCATTTCGGTTAAGGGAACTGGTAGGGACCTCTAAATCAGATCACACTGGGGGGGGCTCCAGAGACAGGATACAAACCTGGTTGCGGGAGGCTTGGTGGTGGTTCTTAGGAGATCCAAGACTGATCCTCTGGGGAAGGGGACCTCGATTCATTTGGCCCCCGCACCAGGGGCAGGGGTTTGCCCAGTGGCCAGGATGGAGTCATACATGGCGATTCGGTCGCCCGGGCGCAGTTCATATATGAGCAGGGGTAATACTTGTCGCAGTTCCAGTTCCGGGCCATCTTTAAACGCGCGATGTTACATCTGGGCCGGGATCCTAGCAGGTATTCCTCACACTCATTCAGAATTGGGGCAGCAACTTTGCCGGCAGAAGCGGTCAAAAGCATAGGGCGCTGGTCATCGGCCTGTTTTAAGCGCTATGTGCGGCCGGAATTACTCTGAGACAACGGAACGATGGTTTTGACTTAACAAATGCTGACGTTTACATTTCTCTTCCTACTACTAGTATGTCTTCGAAAGTGGTGGGGTGTTGGGACACTCGTTCGTGCGGCGGGCCACAGTGCGGCTACAGCAGAAGCGGGTGTCGAAACCACCAGGTTTGAAAGGGACATCGTTCCTATGGTGTGGCGTGGGCGGCCTGCGAATTCGGCAGTTGTGGCGGCTAATCGAGGAGACAAGCGAACGCGAGGAACTTAAGTCCCCGGATTTGGTGGTCCTGCATTTGGGCGGCAATGACATGGTGGAACTAGGAGGCTTGGCAGTTAGAGAAGCCTTAATGATGGAATTTGCCTGGATAGGGAGGGCTTTTACTAGAGCTCGCATTGCCTGGTCATGTATGATACCACGAAGGACATGGGCCGCTGGAGTTAGATCCCGGGCTTTGAACGTATCGGTGAGGCGCCTCAACGGAGAATTGGCCAGGTTGTGCTCAGGCCCGGGCCGCTTGTGCCACATTCCACTCAGACTGATCTCAGGGGACTTGATGTTTCATCACGATGGCGTGCATCTGTCGGACATTGGCACAGATGTGAGGATCAAAGGGATTTGGTCATTTGTACAGAACTTGTTTGCGGATGGGGAGGGTGAAGAACCTGTGGGCCCTGGTCACCCTAGTGGCGGAAAAGCGGCCACAGAACATTGATTTGCAGGGGGGGTAACGGGAGTCCCGCTTACATACTCCTGAGGCCTGACTGAGGGGAGAGACGGCAAGCTCTCCTCAGGGAGAACGGGGACACCGGCTAGGGAGGCAAGGGCGCCAGGTCACACAAGCCTTATTGGCAGCCTGGTGGTAGAGGGGTGGGCCCCTGGATATGACGGACAAGGATCGTGGGCTGGGTGCTCACCGCTCAAGGACGCAGGTGGGTTGCGCCTTGCGTGGTTCTCAGTTTGGAGATGTGAGCCTGAGGGCCCCTTTGTGCTGGAGGAAGTAATTATAACGTAACTGTTGGTCTTTAGAACAAAATAGCATAATAGTGCAGATTAAAATTGTAAACATTTGAATCTTGAAATGTGGAATTTTAATTATGTTTATTGTCAGGTTTATGAATGTGTTGGAAGATTAAACATGGTCATTTTTACCCACAACATGGACTGGTTAGTTGTTTGTGGGCTTGCATGAGGTTGGGGCAGGGGTCATACTGGTGGGTCCGGGCCCTATTGTACGAGCCGCTAGCATGTTGCACGAGCCACTGTTCACAAAGTGGATGTCTGTGTATTGATCCCGTCTCGATAGAGAACGTCAGGCGCGCCCGTGACCTCATGTTGTTGTTTGTATTGTTTTGTTGGGGGGGGGGGGTGGAGAGTGCCCCGGATGGTGCCCAGCCACTCACTGTCGGCTCATAAGCCAAATCTTTGAAGTTTAAGTGACTGCCATGAAGCACATTTTCCCCGGGGGTCTTTGGTTTTATTTTTACCGGAATTAATTGGTGCGGGACAGCTGCAGTGGGGGGGGGCTAGCGGACGTAGGGCATGGGGGCACAGTTACAAGCGGATTTAGGTTTGCATTAAACATTGGTTCTTGAGACATGCCCAGGTCGGTCGTAGGAATCATGTAGGTGATCTGCGAGCTGTGACCAAACGATGTACTTTGAACTAAGCTTACCTGGACCCCCCGCAATGCCATTTTTTTTATTTTTCATTTTATTTTAAAGGTTTTATATACCGCTGGCTAGACCAGGAAGTGTCAGAGCGCTTTACATGAGTATCAGACCATAGTTGCAGGTTACATTGTTACAAAGGTTACACAGTTATTAGAGCTTGGCAAACAGTTACACGTAAGGTTGAGACAAACAAAAAGGACATATACGTAAGGGAAAAAGCAGGCATGGGGAGAGATTCAGTGGAGTGGGGTAGGGGCAGGAGAAGTAGACAGAGAATGGAGGAGGGAAAGAGGAGGGGGAGGGTGACGGGGACACAAACCGGTAGACGAGTCAAAGGTGCGTCCAAAATTCAGTAAGCTGTGATCCCAGGGGAAGTGGTATTATTTCCCCATCTCTGTTGCGAGAGGCTCCCTATAAACAGTGGACTCTCTCAGAGGGGTCTCAGACTCCAGAGTATAAATATTGGATCTTTCCCCAACAAGGAGAGAAGGAGTGCTTAGTGAAAGGGCACAAAAGGACAGGGGGCTAGGCGGTGTAGCAGGCAAGGGGAGAGATTCAGGTGAGAGGGGATAGGAACAAAGGAAATAGACAAAGAAAGAAAGAGTACTAAATAGGAACAGACAGCATCAGTTAGGGGGACAGACTGTTTTCTCTCTGTGACCATGAGTTTGCCCCATCTCTAAGGTAAAAACCTAGCACAGGCCATTCCAGAAGTGCCATTGGAACGTCCAAACCTTTCTTAACATTGCACGTGTTAAACAGATGAACCAACCACGATTATTCTTTTGGGATTTGTATATAGTAAGATTTTCTCAAGTTTGAGTACGACTCAGAAGTATACCACGTGCGCTTTTGGATTAGAAGAGTCTGCGTCACTCATGCACCGCATTAAACTGAAACACAAATGTTAAAGATATACACTTTTTTCAATTTTAAAATGCCCGTGGCAACAGTTGCGTGATTTACATGCCAAATCTTGTGATCTGGCTCGGTTCTTCCTCTCCGTGGAGTTGTACGTCTCTTTGAAAACGGCAGTTCACACACACCTTCACCAATCCCACCCACATGGTGAACAAGCATTGCTCTCTTGTCTTTATGGGGCCATTTAACATGTGCTTTGTGACAGCAGCAAAGCATGTGACCGAATCCGAATTGGAGGCGAAGGGGCGTGAACCAAAAACCCTCATTTCCAATGGAAGGCCACCATTTAACATAAACGGTGACGCAAGCCAATGGAAATGAGGGGCGGGGCTTCAAACCCTCTTCTGAAAATCCTCCTTAACAATAAATCTCGCCGAGTGATCAACGCAATGCGCTGTATCCATCAAAAACCTGGGTCATTGTCCAGTAGACAGCTGGTTCGCTCTTATCTTTGCCCTGTTAGAGCCAGGACACTCTTGAGTAGCAGCGTGCTCTATAAATCTCTTTTAATACAACATAACATACCATGTATCAAAATACACATCTGTAGGCTTTAATACAGAGTAGTAATAACACACCCGTAAATGTCTACTCATTTTAACTTAACTTTAACAATCAATATGCCAGGCCTACTGTCTTTATCGTAACTTTTCATAATAAACAATCAGGCCCATAGCCTTTATCATTGGCTTGTCACCATAACCAACTCACTTACTGTGTTGGTCAGTAAAATTAGGAGTATGTAAATTCTGCCACATCAAGGAATTATTATCAAGGAACCGCTGTTCGTAGTCCAATTGTATATACCATGGTAGCAATGTCAACAACCAGAGGAGGAGCAGCTGTTGTTCTTGTGCTTTTCATGTTTTTTTTTGTTGGTTTTTTTTAAGCTCGAAAAGCATCCTCCCATCAAAAAGAAACTTGCGGGCGCATTAATGCTAAAATACAGTGCTAAATAACAGATATGCTTTTTGCATAATTCTGCTGAAATTTGGTATAAGTACATGCAAATTTCACACATCCCTACAAAATACCTGTCTACAGACTTCAGCACAGTGTAATAGCAATACACTCTTAAAAGCCTTTTGTCTTTACCAAATACTTTTCACAATAAGTAAGGCCTACTTTTTGTCATAAATTCTCATTTTAGGCCTATTGGCAATAACAATTAGTGTTGACAGTAAATAAGCCAAGTCTACTGCCTTTGTGATGTCTTTCATAATAAACAGACCAGGTCTACAGTAACTGGCATAATGTTTTACTTATGCAGCAATCAGACCTGTATATGTTATCATTTGCTTGTCGCCATAACTTTTCTAAAACTACTGTACTGAGCGTATGCTTTCCACGTAAGGCAACTATCAAGCATACAGCCATACAATTACAGAAGCATACAAAATTATCGCAAAGCAAAACACTGCCTAACCTAACAGAGCTTAACAAGCATTTACAATGCAATGGTTTTGCCTTTGTTAAAGTTAGAGCTATTGGCATTGCTCTTGACATTATTTTTATTTATGTTTTTTTTTAACATAAATAAATGGCATTGTCATTTACAATCCCACTAGCTTTATCTCTCGCAAATGACACACACAAACACACACAGAGCCCCCCACACACACAGCCACACAGAGCCCTCCACACAACCACACAGAGCCTTCCACACACACCCACACAGCACAAGCAGGCAACAGGGGCACACGGAGGCACCCTGCATAAAAATGTAAACTTGGCTGAAAACCTTCAACCACCCCCTTTTGGGGACTATATCCTGCACTCTTACAGTGCATAATCATCTCCATCCTATCTACTCATCCCACCAACCATATTCATGACCTTACACAACCCCCACTATTGATCACACCCAACGCCTATTAATCTAATCTACCACTAGGAAACAGGACCAAATGCATAAAAGTAATTCCTTGGGAGCACAATACTAATGCCAGTAACCAAAAACAAACACACCAAAGATGATGGGAGGAATGCTTGCATCCCAATCTATCGTTCCTTCTTTGCTCATCATGCCATTTCATTTTGGACTCAGCTATATGTAAATCAGTAAGAACAGTCCAGCCTGAACTGCCAGGACGGGTACTCCCCGAACTGGAAAAGAAGCAACGCAAGACCAGTTGTGCCCTGATTCGATCTGAAAAGGGACTCACTTCTTGTACAACAATGGTGGTGCAGCATCTCCTGTCTTTATACAATTAAATTCTCAATAGCCGCCTACGTGTTTACTAGTTGAAAGAGACTATGGCTCATGGTGGCAAACAAGCAGTGAAGGAGTACTAGGTGTTGTAAGACACCCTTGGTTGATCGGGTCTTGCGATTTGGGTATAACTTGGAGGATGCTGCAAATTGCTAATGAGACAAGTTGCTATTTTATGGCTCATCATCAAACATTGACCATCTTGTAAAAATATAATCATGAGAAGTTATTTCATGTTCTCTGCTCTGAATGGCCCACTCTGTCGAAGCAACATGATTGTACCTGGTACCCACTGGGATTGATTCCAGTTCGTGAAACTGAGGGTTCTGGGGTGGCTTTCAAGTATGCAAACTAGATGAGTAGGTTGTGTGACAGGAGATAGAATATGTGCAATTTATTCTTTTTAGATGCCCAACGATCAAAGTTAATGTGACCAATCAGGAGAGAGGGATTTGCAGACACAGGAGAAAAGACATAGTGTGATTACGAGGGTTGTTGACGACTAGATCTGTTATCGATTGATTATTTTAAATTTTAAATATTATTGTAGGTTTTCAAGTGTATATTTATGAAGTATGTTAACTAAAATAAAGAAGTAAATAAAGCACTCCCTGTACAAGAAACCTAAATCTTGAACTATGAGTCAACTTGATTCTGTTTCATCCATATATAGATCAAATCCCTTAAGCAGACCGACCGATTTCTCCACGCTCTTCTCATCTTGGTACATTTACCAGCAGAGCATTGATGCATCGGTGAAGAGTGCTGCAGGCTGGAGTGCAGAATGTCATTAAAACCTACCACAGAACCAAGCAGCCTTCAGCAAAATACAAATGCTTGTTCGGAGATTTCCAACTTCCTTCTTGCTCCTTTTCCTTGTCTTGTTCTCTGTGTCTATCTCTGTCTATTTTGCTCTCACTCTTTCTCTCTGAATTTTCCGCATTATCTCTCTATCTATCTATCTATCTATCTATCTATCTATCTATCTATCTATCTATCTATCTATCTATCTATCTATCTTCCTATCTATCTATCTATCTATCTATCTATCTATCTATCTATCTATCTATCTATCTATCTATCGACCTATCTATCGACCTATCTATTGATCGATCTAGCTACCTGACATTCATTCTTTCTCTTTTTCAGTCCGTCTCAGTCTGTCTCTCTTCCCCCTCCTTCTACCTGTCCCACCCATTCGCGTTTTCTTTTTGTTCCTTATACCTCTCTCTCCTTCTCATTCTTCTTCTCCCTTTCTCTCTCCTCCCTCTTTCTACCTCTCTCTGTGTTTCTCTTTAACAGGACCCTCTTGATCTGTATCTATCATTCTTCCTTTCTTTTTTCTCTCTGACATTCTTTCTTTAACCCTGCTCTTACACTCCCTCACTCACCTACTCACCTCTTTGTCCCCTTCTCTCTTTTTTTGTTGCAGTTTTATATAGTGCGAACTCGACCAGAAGGTATTGGAGAGCTTTACATGAGCACCAGTTACCTTACACAAGGACGCATTCATTTTAGGTAGGCAAGTTGAGATTAAGTGATGTGCCCAGAATCACTGGAGGTTGAGCCGAAGCCGAGACACGAATCTGGTTTACCGGCGCCAAAATCGCCAGGTCTGGCCATTAGGCCACATCCTCTCGATATTTATTTTCCCTTTCTGTCTCGTTTCTCTCCGCTCTCTTTCTTTCCCTCATTATTTCTCTCACATGCACCACTTATCTTGATCCCTCCTCTTGCTTCTTTTCTGTCCTCTCACTTACACACCCCTCCCTTTCACTTTATGTCTCGCCATCTTTGTCTTTCTTGTCTCTCACTCAATCTCTATCTCTCTCTCTCTCTGCCTTTCTCCTGCTGTCCCTCTTTTTTCTCTCTCCCTCCCTCGCCCTCTCTCTCGTTGTGACGTGTCAGATACACTGCTCCCCAGGCGGGACCTCAGACACCCGTCTAAGGCTGTCAGATGCCACAGCTGTTATTCCTGACAGTGGCTTTTAGCAAACACAGCCAGTGACCTCAGCCCAGTCAGCGGAAAACAAGACAAACATTGTAAAGAAAACAATAATGACAACAATAGGGAATGCCATGTCACATTGTCATGGTAACTGTTTGCATTCATTCTGCTGCTTAGCTCCTCGTGCACAGCCGGTGCATTGCTAATTGTGAGGAACGAGCCTAGGTCATTTGAGAGGAAATATGGCATTCCTTCGCCTTATCCCACTAATAGATTGTGCTAGATACACCAGGTGCTCTAATTCATGACAGACCACCAGGCCCTCTCACGTGTATGCTTATAAAGAGCCTAGTTTATAATAGGACGCCTCGCAGCGCTGTACATTGTATGCCTGGATCTAACTTGGCCTTCTTCACTGGATACAGAATGATTTAGGGGTTCTTTCTGTTATGCACTATGTAAAGCGTTTAGGATGACACCCGTGATTTACACCTGCCTCTCCCCTATCAGGCGTAGGCCCTACTAAGAGCCTCGTTAGATCTGCCTCGGTATTTTGGTGCGGTAATACCGCACCTGGTAAATACAGATATTATGGGTGTCCTATTACCCAGGGGTGGGTTTAACGTATTCTGGTTTCTGCGCCTCCTATTTAGGAATACTGCGGGAATACACTGTACTTTCGCTCTTACCAAGCGTGCTATCTCGGAATGTGAGTATTGTGCCCATACAAATGCTGGCAGAGCAGCAGCAGGGCCCAGCAGAGCAGGGCGGGGGGCAGCAGGGGCTCGCAGAGGTGTTTCCTGGGGCAGCCGCCCAGGTCCACCATGGTGCGGCTCCGAGCCCCAAGCCTCTGGTGGTGGTGCTGCTGCGCTCGGTAGCCCATTTAACTTACCGGGCACTCTAGTGGGGGCTCCTTGCGACGGCGGCAATCTCCTGGGCACTTCTCCGGTCTCCCTCTTCGGCATGGGAGACCGGCAACGTCCTCCGCTTCTCCCGGGGCTCCCTCCAGGCCACTGGAGCCCCGCGTGGACCGCCATACTTCTTCTCCTGGGCCGCCGTCCTGGCGGGGGCTCCTTGCGATGGCGGCAATCTCCTGGGCACTTCTCCGGTCTCCCTCTTCAGCATGGGAGACCGGCAACGTCCTCCGCTTCTCCCGGGGCTCCCTCCAGGCCACGGGAGCCCCGCGTGGGCCGCCATACTTCTTCTCCTCCTGGGCTGCCGTCTTCCTTCTTCCCCCGGGCTGGGGGGTGGGAGGGGGGGGGGGCGGGCACTTCCGGCCGGCCGCGCTAGGATTGGCCGGCCGGCTAGTCACTTCCGGGTCGCCGCGGGCAGCGCGGCGGCCCGTCTCTAGCTCAGGCAGGCGGGCGGCGAAGTTTCCCGATGGATGCGCCGCTCTCAGGGCGAGCCTCCGATGGTGGCGAAGCTGCGGCCAATCGCAGCGCGGCTCCAGCGATGACGTGGCGGCTCAATAACCACTCCTAGCGCGGCGGCACTGAGGGGGCTCGACCGCCTCAGCCAATGGGAGGGCAGCCTCCTTCGTTCTTGCTCTCCGCGGCCCCGGCGAGATCCTCAAGTTATTCTCGGCCCCGGGCAGCGGCGGCAATCAGGGAGGCAGCGTTTGCACCGTAGTAGGAGGCGGCCGAGCGCTCGGGGTGCCACTAGTGCCTTACCAGATTCGGGGGCGTTCCCGAGAATCGGCTTTCGGCTGACGTAGCGTGACGTCGGCAAAAGCCAAAGAATCTCGGGAACGCCCCCGAATCTGGTCCGGCATTGACGGACAGGCCCCTCGTCCAATGGCTAGGCTCCATTTATGGAGCCAGCCAATGAATGACGAGGGCCGACCCAAACCCACACTACAGTTCTCATTAGGTTTTCGCCTGCGCGAAAAAGATGCGCAGAGCGCATCTTTTCGCCAGGCAAAACCTAAAAAGGATCCTGACAGTGCAAATCTTCTATACCCTCAGTTTGTCAGAGGGGTAACCACTACCAAACCCCTTTCCTTCTACGTCATCTGTGAAATTCCACATTACAAGATACCTATCTGTAGACTTTAATATAGTTTAATAACAATCCACCCTTACATGCCTAGTTAATTTAACATATGCTTTTCACAATAAATGCACAAGGCCTACAGGTCAATCTTTCATAACAAGAATTTGCAATGCAATAGGTCTCGCATTTGTTAAAGTTAGAGCTGTTGGCATTTAAAATGACAATGTATTTTACTTTGTAATTTTTTTTATTTGCAGTGGAGTAATTATATTTGCATTGCGCTATTGCCACTGGTACAAAAAAGCGAAAGTAAAAAACATTGTCATTTTTTACGCCAACAGCTCTAACTTTAACTAATGCAAGACCTATGACCGTGTGTGAAGTGCCCACAATTTCTAAATAATTATATTTCAACCTGTTGCAGTTATAAATCAAACAATGAATTCCAACCCTACACAGTGCAGTGTACTACCTTTTTAGGTAAGTGCTTCAGCGGCCCACATGGGGTAGTAAACGCTATGTAAATGGTGCAATACAATACAGCTGTGTTTTTTCACATCAAAATTGAAAGATTGGTCGGTGAAAAGAGAGATTGTGCACGACAGGGGAGCCGACAACAACAAAAACAACAAAAGCACTCGCATGAGCGTGTGCTCAGATCACGCTCCAAAGAGCACCTTTCTGAACACAAACCAGAGCACAACGCACCTACCACTCCCACTGGACCACCGTCAAAAGATGACACATTAGAAAACCTCCTCCACAGAACACCCACTAGAGCGCACCCACCACAAATATTCTCCACAAAAGACTGAGCACCTGGAACAGAAAAGAGAGCGCCCTGAAAATGGCAGTCTCATCGGAGTACCTACAAAGTATCACTCACTCCAAACCATCCTTCAGAGAGTAGCCACCACCAAGATCCCACCCGAGAGCACCACCAGAGATCAGACCCCACCGAACACTTCCTACCTGGAATACAAAAAAAAGCACGCTACAGACACCACCTTCAAATGATCACCCTCGAAACACCACCTACTACAAAGCACCCTCCACAGAACACCCTTCAGAAAGGAGCCACCGTAGGGCACCCTCAACCTTAAGCTCATTAGGGCACACTCCAGAGAGCACCCACCACGTCAGCCGCCTTAGGGCCCACTCCAGAGAGCACCCACCACATCAGCCTCCTTAGGGCAAACTCCAGAGAGCACCCACCACTTCTGCCTCCTTAGGGAACACTCCGAAGAGCACCCACCACGTCGGCCTCCTTAGGGCCCACTCCAAAGAGCACCCATCAGTGATGTTCTCACCAATTGCAGAGTACTTTCCACAGAACACCCTCCACCTAGAACAGAACAGTTAGCACTCCGCAGCTAGTACTGGCCACAGTGTACCCTGAAAATATTGTGGACTAAAAAGCAGCCTCCACAAGGCAGCCTCCATGGAACACCCACTGCTAAGCAATAAGCACAGAACTCCCTCCATGGTGAACCCTGCAAAAAGCACCCTTCCGAGAGACTCTGCCACAGAGCACCCTCCGCAGAGCACCCTAGAGCTTCCCTCCAGAGCTTCCTCGCACCTCCCATGAAGCTTCCGCCACACAATCCACCCTAGAACCGTCCAAACCAGCAACCACAACGAACGCAAGCATGCGGTTCTCGAGCACCAACCCCGCAGACTGCAAGCTCCACAGAGAGCTGTGCGGAGCTCACACGCCACAGAACACCCACACCTAGCAGATCAAACGAAAGGGGTGCGAACACAACACAGAACAGTGTCTACAGGACACCCTCCTTAGAGCAGCCTGGACAGGTCACCCGTCAAAAAAACCTCTCCAGAGGGCACACTGTGGAGGACACCTATCGCAGAGCACTCTCCTGGAAAACTTTCCACAGAGCACCATATTGTCGGGCCCTCATTTAGGGTCCCCTCCAGAGCACCCAAGAGAGAGCACCCTACCCAGCTACAAAAGCACCTGAGAGTAGCAGAGGTGGGTGCCCGAGAACCCACCATGGAGGAGTCAACACAGAACACCCACCTGAGACCAGCTATCACAGAGCACCCCACACAAAGCACACTTCACAGATCACTGGGCTGGCAGAACCCTGCTGAGAACACCTTGGAAAGAACACCTCATACAGAGTACCTTCCTCTGAGACCAGCAATCACTGAGCGCTGTTCTGGGACCAGCAATCACAGAACGCTCACCACTTACCATAATACACAGAGCACCCAGCAGGCAGAACCCCACTGAGCACAACCTATAGAGAGCACTGCAGTTAAAGCCTCTATTAAAGTATGGTGTCACACGGCTCTACCAGCACCTCCCCGGCTCCTTCTGTGCTGAAATGAAACCAGTGGTGCGCGCGCACCACAGAGGAGCGGGCCAGGAATCTAAACCAGTGAAGCGAGCGCACCACAGAGGAGCAGGGCCAAGGGAGCCTGTTGTCTGTGCCGCGCTGATGCGTGTAACAGACACCAACGGGAATGGGCGGAGCAACGGCAGGGCATGCGCCCACCTTTGCCGAATTGTGTGCTGGCTTTTGTCAAAAAAAGAACGCACAAGCCAATAGCAGCTGAGGATCACAAAAGCACACGGACGAGCATGTGGTCAGCTTTCTGAAACCCGTACAAGAGGTCTCTCAATGCGCGAGCATTGCTGCGCACGGCAACGCTAGGCGCGAGACCTAATAAACAGATCAGGCCTATGGCTGGGATCATTGGCTTGCCACCATAACCAGCTCAGTCTTGCTTTATTGAGTATAAGCTTTGAAACAAGTCGTAAAGTGCAATACAAAAACTCTTTTTCGTGTAAGAACACAACTGTGGCTCAATCAGTTCCTCTACTCAGAAAAATTAAGATGTGGGAAAACCCACAGCCCCTCTGTCAATAGTATTCTAAATGCTTTTTTTGTTAATCACATAATGTTAGACGAAATGCATTTTCAAGGCAGACCAAAAAATGCATGCGGACTTCTGTCCATTCCGTACTTTATTTTAACACATCAATGCACTCTGAAGTATAAATTTAGTGATGGAAAATGAAGGGGATTTGTGATACTGCCAGAAGAACACAAGCACCAGAGTGGCTTCTGTTCAGCATGGCTAAAAGTTTACGGAATGGAGTGGCATATAGTGGAGCGGTGAAGAGTGGAGTGATGTAGGGTAGCATAGAGTGCCTCAGAGTGGAGGGGAGTAGAGTGCAATAGAAAGTAAAGTAAAGTAAAGTCCACATTTGTAAAGCGCACAATCACCCGTAAGGGTCTCTAGGCGCTGGGGGGCCGTCGGGAAGATTAAGCGAGCTATTGCCCAGAGTCACATGGTGCTGGGCTAACCTGCCGCCGGAGCCGGGGATCGAACCGTGGTCCCCAGATTCCAGCGTCAGTCGCCCTGGCCGCGGCGCCACACCTCTTCCACTAAAGGAAGAGTATATTGTGCTGTGACAGAGTGGAGTAGACTGTTGTAGAGTGGAGTGATGTAGGGTGGAGTAAAGTGTTGTAGTATGGAGTGTTGCAGAGTGTCGTAGACTGTTGTGGAGTGTCGCAGAGCGGTGTGGCGGATCATAGAGTGTTGGGGAGGGTTTTAGAGTGTAGTAGAGCGGGGTGTCACAGAATGGAGCGTCGTAGTGTAGAGTATAGTTGTATAAAGAAAAGTGGCATAGCATGTTGTAGAGTGCGGAGGCATAAAGTAGCGTAGAGAGAAGTAGAGTGTTATACAGTGGAGTGGTGTTGTAGATTGTCATAGAGTAAAGTGTCATATAGTGGAGTGCCCTTGAGTTGCTTAAAGTGAAGTGGTGCAGTGTGTTGTAGAGTGGTGTTGTAGAGTAGAGTGGCATAGAGTGGCGAGGAGTGTCACAGTGGAGTAGAGTGAAGTGGCGTGGAGTGCTGTGTGATAGAGTGTCATGTCGCAGAGTGGAGGGGCATAGAGGGCAGCGGAGGTTTGTGGAGTAGAGTGTCAGAGTGGGGTGGGGCATAGAATTGGGTGGAGTGTTGTAGAGTGGAGCAAAGTGTCAGAGTGGAGTGGCACAGCATAGTATTGTAGAGTGGAGAGTCAGATTTGAGGGTCGTGGAGTAGGGAGTAGTGGAGTACTGTGGTGTGGCGTGTCGTGTCAGAGTGGTGTGGCTTGGCATAGAGTGGAGGAAAGTGTAAGAGTGTAGTGGCACAGTGTGGAGTTGTGCAAAGAGGAGTATTGTGGCATACAGTGTAGTGGCGTGGAGTGTCTGTCAGAGTAGAAGGAGTGTCCGTCAACTTGAGTACTGTGAACTGGCATAGAGTGGAATGGCACAGAGTGGGGTAAAGTGTCAGAGTGGATCGGCAAAGAGTGAAGTGTCAGAGAGGAGTCGCACAGCATGGAGTGCTATACAATGGAGTATCGTAGAGTGTCACAGAGTGGAGTGGCATAGAGTGAAGGGGCATAGAGTGAAGGGGCATAGAGTGGAGAGGCGCTGACGGGGGTGTTGTAGAATGGAGTAGCAGAGAGACAGTAGAGTGGAGGAAAGTTTTGCAGAATGGAGCAGAGTTGAGTGGAGTGCCGTGGAGTGGAGTAAAGTGTCAATGTGGAGTGGAATGGCATTGTGTGGAGCGGCATAGAGCAAGTAAAGTAGCGTGACGTAGAGTGGCATAGGGTGTTGTAGATTGTCAGAGTGGAGTGTCGTGGCATGGACTAGACAGACGTAGCATAGAGGGCAGACCGTGTCAGAGTGGAGTAGAGTCTTGTAGAGTGGACTGGCGTAGAGTGGAATAGAGTGTTGTAGAGTCGAGTTGCATAGAGTGGTGTATGCATGGTGTGGTAGTGCACTGCCATTACAGACAAGACGCTTTTAATTGAAATGACCATTACACTAGCATAGACATACAGCTTTACTGATAAAACTAACCAGCACACAATGTGTGGAAATGGCATCAACAATTTATCAATTTGATTTGTTCGTAATAAAAGATTTGTTTCCACACTTCAGGATTACAAAAAAATGTGCTTCATGTGTGCAGTCCAAATTCTGATATATTCTGGAACATGCATTTAAATTGTGTTGTGTGCTAGAAAAAAAGACCACCCTACAGCCTTTCCTCTCACATGGGTACATAGCAGGGTTGCCACATAAATCCTCTCACTTTGAAGTCAGAGACAGAAAGTAAACACCAAGCACCCTCGGAAGACAGAGCCCGACATCTGACCTCTATCTTTTAATGCACAGCAAATGTGACAAGATAAGAACAAAATGTAAAAGCCTGTTTACAGAAAGCGGGATTTGATAAAGAATCTATGGAGCCATGGTGAAGAGGCTATGCTCCACGGGAGGGACAGAGTCTGCTGTCTAGCCTAAAACAAAAAAAGCCAGTAAATAGAAAACAAGCAAATTTGAGTTACAAACCAAAAAGAGAATGGTAGAAAACGGGCAGAATACATTCACAGGGAAGATTTCAGAATGTTTCCATGTCTTTGCAAACAAGACAGCTGCGCAGTCTGGTAAATTTTGACCTAAAAATGGGGATATTCAGAGAATGCCCAGGAATCTATATAGCAACATACACTAGACGGCGATGGTGCTGAGTGAGTAAAAGGGTACTTACAACAACAAGGAAATGATGACATGAGAAGTAGCTATGCACCTTTTTTAAGGCAAGGGTAATGCCTACTGCTGAACAAATACCCAATAAGGAGGAGGAAGAAAGTACAAGATCAATCAAGGCTAGCAACCTGAGCCAAATTTACACTGTCTTTAAACGGCCCACATTCCACCTACTCCTGCTAAACAAAGGAAACAAAATGTTGAGGAATGGTTCACACCCCGGACTCCTCTTAAGCTCCCAAACCAGCAGTTGGGTGAGCCACAGACAGGTTGTGGCTCAGACTAGAACCCTGTAAATGCAAGGGTGAGAATAGAAGAGCTTGGTTACTGCCCTGAAAGCATAAAAGAAAGCCGCCCTACTTTGTGCTGTCTTCTGTTCTCAATCTTCCATGTGAGCTTAGCACTTTTCTTAGATCCCGGAGACCTTCGCTCTTTCTAGTTTACAGAAGGGGGCATTATCCTGATCTTTTAGAATTTCCTACCAAGCAACTTCCACTGTAATTACTAGTAGGGAATGAGGTTGCAGCGTAAAAAAAAAAACCAACAACAATGTGGTGAAAGCACACTTACCTCGCACAGTTTTGGCTAGCACAGCCAAATGGCACTGTTTTGGCTAGCACAGCCAAATGGTACAGATTTGGTGTTTTTAATTTTGTTCAAGCTCTTGTTTGAAGTGTGAGCGTTGCGACAAACATCTTTTATATTTGTCGCCACAAGTTAACTTTGCATCCTATCTCCCTTTGATTTTGAATCCCTCCCTTATGTCTTCGATAAAAAAAGTTCCATGCCTAGCTTGGAACGGGAAAAATTGAGTTTTAGCCCTACTAATGTTTTGTGTTCCAAAGATTCACCAGTTGACCAAATCAAGGGAGCAAACAAGGTAGATGACTCATTCCATAAGGACGTGGATGATATGATTATGATGGAGACCTGGCACGTCTCTCCTCAGTACTCCTGCTATTATTAATATCATGAACAGCACTCCAAATGGAATTGTCAATAACAACAATACCAAAGTTGAAATAAATAAAAGCAAACAGGACCTCACAACACCGAAAACTCTACCAACCCAACATGATCTCTCTCTAATGAGGTCAATGTGTAGAACATTCAATTTACTGGCACAGTCTTCACCTCCTAGTCAATAAAGCTGAATGCAAAAACTGATGTCATGCAAGAAGTGGCTGTATTCTGTATTCCTGCCACTGATAACAGAATGGGAATAATGGAGGAAGTCGTGGTGGAAACATTGAAAAACTGTAATTGCTCAGCAGTTCTCTCTATGCTGGAACTGCAATATGTCCTTCAGTCAATACTAATAGACTGCAAGGAGGATATGCAGCCATTAAAAATCATCAAGCAGGTCAACTACTGATAAAGATGATCATAGCATCTCTTTTAAGCTGAACCCAGCAATAAAGAACGATTTATGTGGACTAGAATCGGCCACTGCTGAAACAACGGAAGTAGACGCATTACAAGCCAAGTCTGCCTAACATGATCTAATGATAATGAAAATACAGTGACTTAAAAAAATGATTAAAAACACCAGGATGAAATGATATAAACAAGTGAAGAAAAGTAAGTCAGACATTATAGAACCATCAACGCCCTATGTTCCTCAGGAGACGTGCTTGGAAATGAATCACAAGGTCTTTGTGAATGTCAATCTTGGGTTTCTATCTGACAATTCCTTCAGGAAGCATTCTCAAGTACAGAGAATTCAGACTGTCCCTAGAGCTATAAAGGATGAAGAGCCACTGGATAAAGTCCCTATTCATCTAAACTGCATGCACCGGACATTGGCCAGGGCAAGAATTCTGCTCAACCAGAAGGATGTGAAATTCTCAATTATGGAAGTATAATTGGGTAGTGGGAGATAGAGGACACTGTGAGAGCTCAGCTAAACAAATGTCAGAAAGTCGCCCCCAAATCAGTCATATTGTTAGAGAACTTGCAGTATCACTCTCAACATCATCCCAAAATGTAGTGGTGGAACCGTATCATCCCGACCATACAAAATTACGAGTCATAATGTATACAGGTCATCCAATATGGAAACAGGATGGGAGGATGAATTATATCAGGAGAAAAACACATACAAATTCAAAGGGGGTCTCTCTGGTGCCAAATAAAAAGCAGTCACACAGATTGAGAACTATTCCTAACAATGTAAAAGTTGGTCAGAGCAACAATATATATCAGGACGTCATTTGAGAAGAGACAATGAAATTGATAACACACGCAGGGCTGCAGATAGGTAGGTAGAAAACAAGTTTATTAGGACATTTATCCATAAAAATACACCTACACAATACAAGATGGAAATAAAACCAGTCAGCCCTTCACTCCAACATTGCGCCCTACTAAAACCCATCTTTGAGACTCTGTTGAACAGTAAGCATAAAACAAGCAATTCCTACTGCTACATCAAAAATAGTGCATTTTTGACAGTAGCTCTTATCCATCGCTTTCAAACTTTGAAATATTCTGTATTTTAACAAGGCCCTTAAAAACTTCATGCAAATGGCAGTATAAAGAATACAGTCCATAAGAATATGCAACAAGGAACATTTTACATTCAGAGGGCAGGGGCAGAGACCATTACCATTATGAATCATATTATAATGGAGGTGGGTTAAGTAAATTGGGTTGCATCCCACTACCACCCTTAGAATTTCGTTTCACAATCTGGGGTCCAGCGACTGAGGCAGGTAAGGAAAAACCATTTAGAGTCCCAGAGTATTTAAAGAGAAGCAGATAGTCTGCTTCTTCCTCGGGTATGCCAATTCGAGAGAACCAGCAGCCTCTCCCGCAGATTGTTTCAAAGCTTGTTTGCTGGGAAAAGGGGACCAAGCTACAACTGAGCTGCACTCGGAATGCTTATTTTCAAGAGCTGTTAGACTTTTCCTTATTTCCCTAACCCTACTCTTTTCACTGGCTTGAATCTCAACCCAACACAGTTTGAAGGCCTTTGGGGTTTCACTGTCCACAGAGAGCTTTTGAAGAATCTTACAGCCTAGAAATGTGCCAACAGATTCCAGGAGGTTATGTTCAGTTCCCCCTTATACCGTGAACCATGGTGCCTGGTGGCAGCAACAGGAGACTTCTCAGAACCATCCCCTCCAACCGATCCTACTCACAGGTAGGGTCAGGGGCGAGTACCTCAGCGCCATACAACCCCACAGGGGGAGTTTTCCCTTAGTATGCCTTTGTCAAGGGAGTAAGGGCCAGAACTCCATATTTCCAATTGAACCTGATTAGGCAACTAGCCCTCCAGCAATGGCCTCTACTTAATATAACCCATATGTGTGTCCCATTTTAAATTTATTCCAGTAAAAGGACAGACTAAGATATTTGTAAGTATCTACTATCTCCACCTCCTGAGCATGCAGAAACCACTTAAAGCTTTGTACCTTTTTCCTAACACCAACATCTCAGTCTTCTCTAAATTGATTTTTAGCAAGTTCTGTTTACTGTATGCTTCCAGGGTGTCTATTTTTCTCTGAAGGACAATGGGGATGTATTTCAGCAGAACTAAATTGTCTGCATATAGCAGACAAGAGATGTGCCGATTCCCAACTTTAGGGTAGAATGCCTATGCTTGAGTTATAAATGATGGAGGGCTGCAAGAATTAAATTAAAGAGCAGGGGGGCTAAAACACACCCCTGCCGTAGGCCATTCTTTATGGAGATTTTTTGAGATAATATGCCTGCGTTATCCAGCTCAACCTGTGCCCAATTGTCCGTGTGTAGAGCATGCTGCACACTAAGAAGAACAGTTGGGAGCCTCCAGGCAACAAGTTTTCTTCATAAGAGTTCCTTGTCCACCGAGTTGAAGGCTGTCCGGAAGTAAATAAAACAACAGCAAAGCGTTTGATTCATCTCCAGGGCCTTCCGAATAATGGCCCAGAGAGCGAATCAGTGGTCTGTAGCTGAGTGACCTTTCTGAAATCCTCCTTCCTTGATCGATATCATTTCATGTTCGGATGCCCAATCCTCCAGCCTTAACAAGACAATTTTTTTAAACACCTTAGCTGAGATGTCCAAGAGGCTGCTCAATCTGTAATGGGAGGGATCCCAACTTTGTAATGTGAGGGATCCTCTGTAATGTGAGGGATCCCTCACATTACCGATTGATCAGTCTCTTGGACACATCAGCTAAGCTGTTTAAAAAAACGTATCTTGTCAAGGCTGGAGGATTGGGCTGCATATGTCTTATGCACCTCTGATATCCTTGGTATGACTAGACCAAACACCATTAAATGTATTCCTCCAGGGGTAACTATGATACTCTCAATGGGAGACATACTGAAAATAACTCTTTGAAGCCTACAACATGTATCTTTTAATGACTTGCTACCCGCAAGATTCCTGGATATTAGTTCAAAATAAGACAGTGAACTGAGACTTTACAGACCAACTGGACCTTAGCAGAGACAATATTGATCCACGAAGAAAAGCTGGCAAATTGAGGCATTAAATGCACCCCAAGCCGAGATGAACTTTACCCAGGACCTTAGAAGATCTTGAAAGGGAAAAGCTCAAACATGAACCATAACACACCCTACTTACCTAAAAATCTATATGTGGTTGATTACAAACTACCCTGCAGGTGTTGATTTACCTAATTTGAAGATTACAATGCACTCAGAAAAGGAAAGAATGGATTTAAACACAATTAGTAACATACATATTTTAGCCAAACATAGTATTTAGAAAAGGTGCTTGTTACCGCTTGTTTTATTGAACCCTATCCATGCTGCCGTCGGCCATTGGCCGACGGCAGCACTACCTCGCTGGTGCTGCCGTCAGCCAATGGCCGACGTTGCTCCACCCGTTTTGCGGAAGTGGCGCACTTCCGCAAAACGGGCGGCGCAGCCAATGGGTTAAGACAATAGAAAATGAGCCATAGAGAATACTTCTCCTCAGCATGGACCAATATTACGTTCTATACTTAGCTGGAACATTGCTAGCCTCAAACATAAGAGAAGATAAAGGCTAGGTTACTTTCATAAAATCGTATACAGCATGCTGCTTCCAAGAAATGAAGAAATCGTACTGGACTACATTATACTGTGATGTAGCATTTAAACAAAACAAGGGCAGACCCAACGTTGGACTAATCACCTGGGTTTCTACATCCCTTGTATCTAACAATCAAGTTTGTGATGCTATTAACAACATGTCATAGCATATATGTTAACAAGTGACATCATGACTATTGACTTTTTTCGATTTATACTTACTCCTGGTGACATTGGCAGCAGAAGTAAAAGATTAGTAAATCTGCTATAATTAACACAAGTCGAAAACCAACACAGCATGGAAGGGAAATTTAAAGGAGACCCAAAACAAAACTAGCACTGTCCTCTGGCTATTTTAACATCGAACCACATCCAATGATGTACGAGCCGAAACTAAGCAATGAAGAGATCGTGTGGAGTGTAACAAAGGTTATGTCAGAGGATTTTGGTAGTAAGAGACTAGGTCGCCACTTCATAACACAGATGGCAGTATGTGTGGTCCACATCATTAATGGACATACCCTGTCAGGTGCTCCAGCAAAAAAAACTTTTGGGGCAGGCTATTCCATCAGCTGAATTGTTTACATACTGATTAAGTATAGAACCATGGTAACATGTTGATGATATGACTGTTAAAAGAAGAATAAAAAACGACCACCACCCATTAATCGCTAAATTCCATTTGCATGGTCTTAAATGTTGTGCTCCCAATTTAGAATTGCATTTGGCATCTTCTAACCCGGCACTAAAACCTAGCAGGAAAAACGTTACATGGAACCATAAACCATATAAGCCACAGAATTAAGAAGTAAATGAGATCTGGACGTGCAAATGTCAGGAAATATATATTTAATATGGTGCCCATAAAATGAAAGCAAACCATAATTTTGATGACACATTAACTTTGTTTTGTTTATCAAAAGACACTAGAACCACCAAATTTACAAATAAAGGGCTGATCACCTTAAAGTGGTTTGATGATGCCTGCCTAATGCACAGGATTTAATGATTGCATGAAAATTAGGCATTTGAGTCCACTATAGAAAAAAGACCCTCAAAAGCGTAAGTAACAGGTTAAAAAAATAAACATACAAAATATATCTTATAATGCACTTACAGCTTTCTTAAATGTCAAGTACCCTAAGAAATGTTGGGAGTTGATAAGATGGAGTTGTGAGGGACCTCTCCCAAAAGATACATGAGTCAACCCAGTCGAAAGAATATAGGCATTTTTGTCATTGTGCATGCAAGTCAGTAACTGTTACCTAGAACATGAAGTGGGACTCGACATATATGATTATACTAGTCTGAAGAAGAGCAAGATCTTAGTTTTAGAATGTGTAGATGAGGAAGGGATTAAAGCAATAAATAGCAAGAAAGCACCAGGTCTATAAAAAATCCCTTCAGATGTCTTGCTTGCCGATACATTATTCTGAGCCCTCATTTTGAAAACAGTCTTCACTGCAATCTGAAAACGCAGATGTTTCCTCCTCTTGGAGATTAGCAATTATAGTCCATCCACTTAAAAAGACCCTGGAAATTACCATCCAATTCTTTGTTGAATGGGGCAGGAAAAATCTATGGTAAACTTCTCCTTAACCGTATTAAGCCTTGGCTGAAAACAACCAGATGTTATCCAACTTCCAAGCAGGATTTAGGAATGGAAGGAGACTGTAAACCAAGCAATGAGACTTTCTCAGGTGCAGTAAGTATGTGAAGCTAAAACATCACTCTACTCATAGTCTTTAAAGATTTAAAAAAACACATTAGACTCGGTTGACAGACCCTCCTTTGGGCCGTCATGAGAGATCAAGGACTACTAGAAAATCTCCATATTACTTTATACAGACTCCATTGGAAGAACGCAGTTAGAATCAGGTATGAGCCAGAAGAGGCTTGTACGTCAGATTTACCAATTCAAACTGGAGTCAGGTAAGGCTGAAAATTCGAACCAACTTTAATTCATTTATTTATAAAATATGTGGGAAAATTCCTCCTTCTGTTGAATCTGACTAAACCAGTATTGGCAGTAGAGAAATCCGATTACTTTTATTTGCAGATGATGCTGTACTCTTGGCACGAACGGAGTTGGCAATTCAGTGCCTCGAATCCTACTGAAGTTCACAAAAAATTACCATCAATACTAACAAAACAAAATGTATAACTCTGAATTCAAATAGCAGAGCTGCTGGACTGTGTCCAAAGCTTCGATTATTTGGGAATATGTTTCAATGATAAACCTTCCTGGGCAGTACAAATTGGGAAACGTGAGCCCAACATGAGTAGAAACTCAAGTACCATTGTTGCATGAACAATTAGGGAGGAAGACCAATAGAACCTGCTCTTCAAGTTACAAAATGAAAGTAATGGCCACTGCCATGAATGGTGCGGACGAGCCACAAATGAGTGTAAATTGCTTCTTGCATTGCATCATTAGTGCCTCCATCTGTGAACCTCTGCCTGGGTTCACAGATGGAGGTACTAAGGTCTGCACTGGGCCTACATAGCTTTGAATCTGTGAGCCATCTAAAGTCTATTTTGGACTGGGCTTGGCCATGGACAAATCCTTGTTTGAAAAATTACCTACAGACATTCCCTTGATATCTGGACCAAACAAGATTCACTAAAATTTACAAAAGCTAGGTGATACCTGCCAAACTTTAAATAATATAGGATGTTTGGGGTTTTGGGATAATCTAACCTCAATGAATAAATCTAGCACCGCAACAATCAAAAAATGTTATTGAGATTATATTTTGATAAAACGTCATTAATATGCTGGGCGTGTGTGATCACAGTATCTAAGAATCAATGTTCTGAGCGTTTGTTTATATTTATTATTATTGCTTTTACAATAATAAGCAAAAACAACAAGATACACATGCAGCATTGAGGGAGATATGCATTTCCTTAACAGTCAGGCAAATATAGCGGGCATTCAGTCCTTGCCCAACCTCAATAGATCTCAACTAATTTTAAACATGCCTTTTGCCAGGTGGGTCATATAGGACCTGCATCAACTCAGCACATTCTATCAATTTCCTCTGCCAGTTTATTATCTCTCCTCACTTGCTACATGAGCTTCTCCGCTGATGCCTATTCCAGTATATCCAAGATCCAGGCCTCTCTAGGAGGCGCTTTTGTACTTGTCCAATGAGTAACAACGCGCCTGTTTACCAAGATCGTGCCCAGTCTAAAAAACTTTAGACTCATACGTTTCCTTTCTCCAACGTTTTGACCGCTTATGAAAAATGTGGACCACATATATCCTTAGATAAAGTGAAGTTTTAATGTAAAATTAAAACCAAACCATATAAAACCAAGTAATTAAAGCACAATAAAATGCAACTAATCAGTTAAATCCCTCCGTACAAATTCACCAGATTAACAAAAATATATTTGACAAAAGTCTAGTTCTAGTTGTGTTCCAAGCCAAGATGATATAGGAGGCAACAGGAAGAAAAACGCCCTCAAAGTCGGTCTGGTAACATAAGCTCATGGCCTTGCTACATAACCTTATGTTATATTTCATGAATAGAGGATGTACCTATTGCTTCATTATGTTTTAGTACATATCACCATAAAGTGCTTCAAAGTTTCTTGGTCCCAATTACAGAGTCCAGAGCTATTTTTATTGTTGGCCTACTTTTATCTATTAACGATGGCAGTTCGGACCCTTAGTCAAAAGGTATGGTTTTTCAGCTTAAGCATTAAATGATTAAGATGAGAAAGAAGAGACAATACTCGCACGCATTTGTAAACGCATATAATGTTGCACTCCCCATTTCTAACAGGGGCCACTATCTAGAGGTTTTCTGTAAAATATGTGAAAGGGGTGCGGAGAATGGCGTTTGTGTGCTTGCTTCTGTCTACGTCTTAAATACACGGAGAGGTAGCTGCTCAGGTGTGCTTTTACAACTCACAAAATAAGTAACAGCCACCGAGTTTGCACTTATTCTATTGAAACTTGGACATTAAAGGTGTCATGTGGGGGTGTCTATGAGGGCGTCCATCTCGTGTGTGCTCTTTATTGATTACACACGCCCGCTTGCTCTTGTGCACTCGAAGTTGTACAGGTCAACACACAAATCCACATCGGAAGAAACAACGACCCAGAGATAGGTGTCAAGGTAACCTCCGTCTGAATGCAAAAACCACTGAGAATGTGGTACGCCTGGAGAGGGGGTTAAGGATTCCACCACTATTCCATTCATAGGCCCTTGTAGCTTGGAACCTTCCCCTGCCACCTTAGCAAAGTTCAAAAGTAAGGGAATTATTGGCATGAATCTCACATATAATACTAAATCAACTCAGTGGTAAAGGTATCAATATTCCACGCTCGGAAAAATCCTTCTGTTCATGCATACTGCTCACTGCCTTGAACCAAGTACTGCCAATGGCAAAATATGTCCCTTGTACTGCAAGTGCCAATATGGTCCAGAAAGTACCACTGTACTCAAAGCACTGTCTTCATTCCTCACAATAATGACACCGTCAACAAGCCTTAGGTAGATGCACAAGTACCGCAACAGATAATGTGCCCCAAATACTGCCCCGGCAAATATGCCTCCAAGTTTTACTCTGCAATCAGTTTGGAATTATTTTCTAAGTGCCTCCAAGTACTGCAGTGACATCCCACCACAAATACTATGTTGCTAACAGGGTCCTTAAGGAGCTATTGCCAGCTGGCCCACATTAAGACTTAAAATGAATCTCGGTGTAGTCAATTCAACCCAGGTATATACACGGCCAATTCGACCCAGGTATGCACGCTGCCAATTCGACCCGGGTATGAACATTGCCAATTCGACCCGGGTATGAACACTGCCTATTCGACCCGGGTATGAACACTGCAAATTCGACCCTGGTATGAACACTGCAAATTCGACCCTGGTATGAACACTGCCAATTCGACCCAGGTATGAACACTGCCAATTCGACCCAGGTATGAACACTGCCAATTCGACCCGGGTATGAACACTGCCAATTCGACCCGGGTATGAACACTGCCAATTCGACCCGGGTATGAACACTGCCAATTCGACCCGGGTATGAACACCGCAAATTCTTGCAAGAACTCCCCTCCAGCTCCAATAGGTTCTAAATAAATATTGCAGTTTTATGAATAGTCTGGATCTTCAAGTAAACATAAAGAAGACTTATGTCATGCATGCAGGTCTTAGACCAAAGAAAATTAAAGACATATTTGTCGATAACATCACATTAGAACGTACTACCTCGTACCCTTACTTAGGGATTCTAATAGACAATAAGACGAAATGGTCGCAGGTCATTAATTCGAGGAAGCTGTTATTCCTGAGGGCCACCACTGCTTTAGTGGCGTTCGCCCAGAAGTTAGGGAAGAGATCTCCGCCGGAAATGTTAAAGATCTATAAGGCCAAATGTATTAGCATTGCAACCTATGGCTCTGGGGTCTGGGGGTATGTTAATGTTGACGAATTGCAGAAGGTGGAGAACACCTTCCTGAGGTATCTCCTCGCAGTCCCCAAAAGTACCACAACGTATGGGTGCCATCTTGAACTAGGGCTGGATTACATATCGGATACTGTGCACATCCAACCAATTATGTTATGGCACCGGATCTGGTCCACAGACCAATGTGAGCTAACACGTTGCCTTGTTCAGGACTGTTTGTCACTTGATAACAGGGATAAGATCAGATGGTTAGCATATGTCAAAACTTTCTTTGTTGATCTAGGACGTGAAAGATTTTTTACTGATCCAACAACCATATCTGAGATCTCGAGAAAAGAATTAAAAAAGGCTTGTTTAATGCATTTAGGTCAGTTGCGTCTTGTAACCGAGATAGGAAAAAGTTCTGTACAGCATCTTCTGTCGATCCAGACTACTTTTTCTGTACAACCATACTTAACATATAATCTGAACCAGTACGAAAAAAATTTGCCGACTCGTTTTAGGTTTAACATGTTTCACCGTTTAATTTCCTTTCCCCAACAGAATGACTGGTCCGCAAATTTATGTTTGCCCATGTGATACCATTTCTGCACAATCCTCGATCCACATATTGTTTTTCTGCAAATTTTATATTGCTCCACGCAGACGATGGATCGTTCCTTTACTTAGAGTTTTGGGTTTATGAGGTTGTTGCCCAGCTTTTTTAGTTCTCCAGTTTATGGAAAGCGAACTACATGCCAAACTTATAGCTCGCTTTCTGAAATTTTGTGTTAAACACCGTCCTAATCTTAGTTAATGAATTCGCAAATGTACTGCATGTTTGCACTGATTTTATATGCCCAACTAACTAATGAATTTGCAAATGTATATTATGTTCTATACTGATTTTATATTTTGTAAAGATACTGTCTATTTTATGTACTTTTATGGTTTTTCTACAAATTATGGAAACCGAATAAAGATAATTTGACTTGACACTGCCAATTCAACCCAGGTATGAACACTGCCAATTCAACCCGGGTATGAACACTGCCAATTCGACCCAGGTATGAACACTGCCAATTCGACCCAGGTATGAACACTGCCAAATCGACTCCAGTATGAACACTGACAATTCGACTCAGGTATGAACACTGTGGGTTTTGACCCAGGTACAGCTAAATGTTGATCTCAGTACACAAGCTAAGGATACAAAGATCTTGGGTTCATTCTACTGGGAAAACAAACACTGAAGGAGAAAAAAAACTGGAAAGGACAGGGAAGTATAAAGGAATAAGAGTAAAAGTTAGGGACCTGAATAAGTAAAACAAGAAACATGAAGGGTGGGAAGAGCACCATCTTACATAATTAATAAACAAAAATAACATAATATTTAATATAATCAATTTTTAAAGCAAAAACAGAAAACTAAATCTAATTATAACCAGAAATGATGTAAAGGTAATAATAAAATGAGATCCCTATAACAATCACCAAGCGAATATTAAAATGAATTTAATCTCCAAGTGATTAATGTTCCTGAAAAAAATCATATAGAACCTCGGAAACAGCCATCGCCAACTGACCAGAGGTATACTCATTCTTTGTGGCCCAATACACATGAATCACCAAATGACTTAAGCCACTGTTAACTCCAATAGCACTACGACTCACCTATCTCAACACTTTCGGCTACATTACATACAAGGTACCTTCAGCATCAAATCTGCGTTCATAGCAGCAAGCAGGAAAAGCAGGAGTGTTAAAACATTTTCTAGTAAAACAAACGCCAGGCGCCTGAGATGAGGATTTACAGTGTTTGTTTAAGATCCTATACAAAGAAAAGTGGGAAGGTTTGACAGGAAACAGATTGCATAGAGCGCCCAGGCAGAATTGTATTACGTTATTAACAGTAGGACCTCCAACTCCTGTTACAGCATATTACATTATATATAAACTTGAGAACGCTGAAACAGAAGCTCGCAGACACTACAATGAGAAGCCTCTAGCCTACAACCAACCAGCTGCAATCCTCATAGTTTAGTGTGTGGAAATTGCAATGATGCCAACCCCTGCTGTGCGCTTGGGTTCCGCGAGCCTTTGTAAGGCGCCCTTCAGGAGCTACAACAGAGGAGACTGTTATTACAGATAGGTAGCGCCCAACAGCAGGAAGCAGTGGAGTCCTACCTGCTAACACCTCCAAGATGCAGAGCGAGGTTGTGAGAGCTAACAAAAGCCAGTGGAATAAAAATGGACAATGGGGTGCATCACAGAGAACCAATGGAAAACAAAATATGGCAAAGCCAAATCGGTCTTGCCTTATACATAGCTACAATGACTAATTAGTAGATGTTCTTTCTGAGTCAGAAAAATCTGTGTAAAGTCTTTAAAAAGACTGCAGCCCTTCAAAACTATATTAGATGTACCTCTCACGTCTGAAGCAACTTCTTAGCAAGTCTGTCACAATGCTGCAATAACTTACGCTGTTACTAAATGTCCTTCTTGAGTAAGACGTAACTGTTTTAAATGTCCTTCACAAAGCTATGGCAATGGGAGCTTCAAAATAAAAATGAACATATCCACTTTAATAAAACTTTGATATTCTTTCAAGACAGTGCAGTTCCACTAGGTGTCCCTCACAAGTCAAATGCAAAAGTATTGAACTTCTTACATGAAGCTGCAGTTCCACTAGTCATTACTAGGTGTCCACGTAGAGCCATATGCAAAAGCATTGATATTCTGAAAAGAAACTGCAGTTCCACTAGTAGGTACTAGGTCTCCCTCACAAGTCAAATACAAAAGCATTGAAATTCTTACGAGTCCACAGCCGGGTCACTATGTGTCCCTCAAAAGTAGAATGGAAATGCACTGAAGTCCTTTCATGAAGGTGCCGTTCAACAAGTCGTTCCTAGGTGTCCCCTCCAAGTCAAATACAAAAGCGTTACAATATTTTCATAAAGCTGCAGTTCCACTTGCTAAGAGAGGTCCATCTCAAGTTAGAAGCAACTGCTTCAAATTGGAGTGGTGTGGCTCACTGGTTAGAGGCGGCAGACCCGGAAGCAGAGGACGGCCCGGGACCAGGGTTCTATTCCCGACGCGGCAGGGTCGAGGATCAGGGTCAGTGGACTCGATAATTCTCACCTCGGTGCCTACTCTAACCAGGGATCACACTCGGCAACTCTGGGCATTAGCTTGCCTCATCTCCACAACGGCCCCCCACATACGCCGGGGATGCCTGGTTTCACCTTGGAGATACCCAGTAGGGACCATCTCACAGGGAAAGCCAGGACGGGTTCCCCAGCGGTCTACAGCGCAGAGATACTCCTTCGGGAGTCGATTCTAGCGCTTTAGAAACCCACAATTAATTAATTAATTAATAAGCGGAGGAGGTGTGGCTTTTGTATATAAATCTGCACACACACTTTTGCAATTTATTTTTTCTATTTTAAAGTTTCATTCTTATCATCAAAACAATCATTATAAAACACACCAAGTCGCCTACAACCTCATTGGGCCCGCCGCGCTCATTTTGCGATATCCAATGTCACGGGCAATTAACAGGGAGAGATCTGTATACATGTTGCGCCTGGTGGCTCATCGTCTTGATAGATACAAAGCTAACCACATGTACATCACTACCCTTGAGAGGAGTTACATAGCATTAAGAAATAGGTCTAGGCTGTGCGGTAACCATACTAGTAATTTCCCTATCCATCACCCGCCTATGGGGTTGTTACTGGGTTTTAGATCGGCGACAGCAAAACAGCCAGGCATCTAAGTCCAGGATAGCGTCATTGTTTTTAAACTAAAAACATCAAACGAACAAGGTTTATGCAGGTTGAGAAGTTCTTTCAGTGTAAGCCGCTGAAGGGGTAAAATATTGTGCAATGCATGGGGGGGGGGGGGGGGGGGGCGGGGTGGTAACCAGGTACCTGCAGTGTGAAGCGGTCTCCAGGACAGCTGAGAGAAATTATGTGTCACTCAGAGTCAAAAAGCAGGAGAGCTTTGAGTTTTGGGGGGGTTGAAGCATGTGAATTCTATGCGCATAAGGTAGTGTATTAGTGGCTGCCATATATGCTGGACCTTCTTGCCTGCGTTGGCTAAGCCGTGAGACAGCCTTTCCATCGCCAGGGGCTACCAAACCCTAGAAAAGCATGCGCCAAAGAAGGGGACGACTTTTGCTTCCAGGCATATGCTATGAGCGGTTGTGCCGCTAATAGTAAAAGGCTTACAAGGCCCAGTCAGCGGGTGTCATTTCAGTGATTTCAGGGGGGCGAATGCCTAAGAGAATCGTGTGGTGCAGATGTGGAAGCAGGAAGCCTATGATGCTCTTTATATGTCCCAGGACTTCCTTCAAGTATGTAGCAATCACTTTGCACAACCACCATATGTTGCACCGGGTTCCTTCTTCCTTTCCACAGCGCCAACATAGAATATGGACAGTGCAATAGATGGCAGCTAGGTGGGCAGGTGTATAATACCATTGGGACATCACTGTCTCACAGGCGGAGAGACTGTGGTAGGTTCTGGGATGTCGCGCCATAGTGTTTCCTATTGTTTGGTGGTTATTCCCCCGGGGGTAGCGTCATGCCAGGTGGTTGATAGTTATGGGTGCGGCTGGGGTCCGAGTGTTTTAATACCGGTTAGGTTTTGGAGATCAGCCCTTTGGTGCCATTGAAGGCATGTACTAGCTTCTCAAAAAGGGTGAAGGGGCGAATAGCCGCTGCATGTACCCTTGGGTGTGATGCCAAATGCCGCAGCTGGAGGTATTGGAGCCGTGCGGTGGCCGGTAGTGCAAATTCAGTCCTACAATCTTCAAAAGACTTCATGGATTCTCCCACGAAAAGGTCCCTTAGGGTCCGGCAGTCCCCGTCTAACCAATTGCGTAATGAGAGTGTCAACAGGCCTGGGAGGAAGTAAGGGTTGCGAACAATGGGAGTATTAGGGGATGGGGACGTGGAGAGTCCCCTCTTCAGGGCTATTCTATCCAGATTTCTAATACCGTTCTGGTCGGAGTTGTGACGTAAGCGTTGCACGGGCAGGCGCTTTTCACTTTCGCATACAACCCACTCGTAGATATATCTCAAATGTGCCGTCCAATAATATTCCAGCAAGTTTGAGCCTGATAACCCCCTATGTCACGTGGCAGCATCAGTGAGTGAACTATGCGAGCAGGTCCCTCTGGAGATGTTGAGTAACCTCCTGCAGGATCGATGTGGGCAATGTTTGGAAAATATACAGGACCCTCAGAAGGATGTTCATTTTAATGGCACTGACACGTCCTACCTAGGAGATCTAGAGAGGCTTCCACCTCTGCAGGTCCGTCAGGATCGAGCGACGAAGAGAGGACCAATTGACCCAGGACCATGAGGTAAGGGTGGGGGTGATATGGAGGCCTAAGGATTTGATTGAGTCTGAGGACCACTAAGAAGGGATTATGCTCTGTAATGCTTTTAACTGTGCGGTCAGAATGTTACGGTTAAGAACGAACGACATAGTCATGTTGATCTTGAAGCCAGAGACAGCCTCAAAGGTCTGAAAGTTTTCTACAACACTAGGGAGCGAGGTGTCGGACTGGGTTAGAGTAAGAAGGAGGTCAGCTGCAAACAAGTTGATCTTATGCATCTGGCCGCCAAAGGGTATGCCTTTAATCCCATCCGAGTCCCGCACGCGTATAGCGAAGGTTCTACTGCTAGTGCAGAGTGGGGGTGAGAGTGGGCATCCCTGGTAGAGTGCCTCAGTGCTGGGGAAATCAAACTTGTGGCCCTCCTGTCCAATCAAATGTAGGCGGTCGGAGCTTTGTATGACACCATGACTTTGGAGACAAAGGCCCGTCCAAGGCCTATTTTGTGTAATACCGCTTGGAGATATGTCCAGTCTACCCAGTCAAATGCCTGCTCGGAGTCAAGCGAGGGAAGACAGGAGGGAATATCAAGTCACAGTGTGTTTTTTCTACTAAATGGGCTAAAAGCCAGATGTTATCGGCCCCTTGTCGTTGGAGAATAAAACCCACCTGGTCAGGATTAATGAGGCCAGGGAGATACAGGTCGAGGAAGGTAGCTAGTATTTTAGTAAAAAGCTTGGCATCCGTATTGAGAAGGGCTATTGGGCAGTACGAGGACCATTGTGCAGGGTCTTTCCCTACTTTAGGTATAAGAGAGAGATCTGCCATTGCCATTTTTGGGGTAAGACCAGTGTCTTGTGAGAAAGAAATGAACAGGATTAGGAGGTGGTCTTGCAGCTGGGGAAAAATAGGCGGTAATAAAGTACCGGAAGCCCGTCTGGTCCATGAGCTTTGCCTAACGGGAGGTCCCGAACTGCATCACGCAGTTCTTCTGCCATGATGTGGTTGTCTAGGAGGGTAAAATGGTGTGGCGGTAAAGGCTCCTAGTCACATTCAGAGAGGAATGAGTGAAGGCTTTTGGGGAAGGGTCTTTACAAGAGTTACAGTTGCCGGAAATCCTCTAGTTTGTCTTTCTTTGCAGTCGCTGAGCCTATATTCCCTACTTGTATTTTCGCAATGTGTGACCTAGTGTGCAGGTGCCACAGCTTATGGGAGAGGAACTTTTCTACTTTGTTCCCACCCTCAGTATCTCTGACGTAGGGACAGAATGGTATGCTCTACTTTGCCTGTATGATAAGCGTGCAATTGACCACGCAGCAAGGCCAGTTGCCTTTTGGTCCTTCAGGTGGGGGCTGCCTTGTCCAGGAGCTCCAGCTGCTTAATCTCAACAGCAAGTTTAGATTCTATCAGTTTCGCCTCCGGCCCTCGTGCTATAGCGATTGTCGCTATTGTGCCCCCAATGGTAACTTTAAACCCGTCCCAAAGTGTATGCAGGGCGATCTCCGGTAACGCACTGAGGCAAAAGTAGTGAGTGATTCCCTTGCATATCTTCTTTTATGTCCACTAGAGAACGCAGAAGGTGTCGGGGTAAGCGCCAGCAAGTGGTGTGCTCAAGCGGTTGTGGTGGGGAGACGCAACAGCATCCCAGGTAAGTTTTAGGTAGGCGTGGTCAGAGATAGAGATATCTGAGAGTTCTGCCGTGTGAAGGTGGCGTAGGATGGACGGGGTGACAAAGGCATAATCTATGCGAGAATAGGAAGCGTGCACATGTGAGTAAAAAGAGTAGTCTCTCACGTCAGGGGGTTTATAACGCCATGCATTGATCAGCATGCAGGCCTAAATGTTCCTCTTTTGGTTTGCAGAAATAGCCTCAGCATTCTGGAATGTCGCATTACTTCTATCTAGGGAGGGGTACCAGACCAAGTAAAATTTCCCAGAGACTATAATGTCATCCTCCACCCCATCTAGCTGTTCCTGTAACATGCGTCTAATAAACGTGTCTTGGGAAGTGTTCAGGGCGTATAGGTTGAGCAGTGTAAGTTGTTGTTGCCCCCAGAGTAGTTGAAGGGACAGGTAACAAACCTCCCTATCCCGGGTCTCTGACTACAAAGGTATAAAAGCTAGCTTTACAGAGGATGCCCACACCAAATACTTTAGAAGTTGTATATACCCAGTGCCGCTTAGGATATTTTGGGTGTAACATGCGGTGAAGGTCGGCCCTTACCAGATGGGTCTCCTGAAGCATTAGGACATCTGGGTCGTATTGCAACACATAACACCAATTTATTTTTGTCCCGCTTTTTCGGGGAGTTTGAGCTGCGCACGTTTAGTAGGAGCAGCTTGAGATCACCTATGGTGAGTGGGTGGTCAACGAGTGTGCTGGGGTGGTTGTTTGGATGAGCTGACAGTGGGACGGGGGCACACATGCTAGCCAGGGTAGAAAAGGCTATCCAGCTTCCTACGCCCCCTTTCATTGCTGTGATTAATCCATGCAAGTTTGCCCAGCTTGATTGCAGCCCTGCGTTAGGCCCATTTTGAGACTGGGCATTATCCGTCATATCCGGCTCCATCCCTTCCCAACCGCTTATAGTAGTAAGTATCCCCTCGCCTTTGTCTTACGTTGCTTAGTGTGCAAACTACAACAAATAACAGCCGCGGACCAACAGGATCCAACTAGGACTTCTTCAATATCTGGAGATCGGCACTAAGGTGCTCCAATCCCACTGGAGGAGTCCCCCCCTAGAAAAGAAAGTCTATGGGGGAGTTGCCATGGGCAATGCAGCAAGCAGGGACACCGGAACCAGACCGTAGAGCCCCCCCCCCCAGTACTTGTGTCCACATTTAGGATGCTGGGCGATTAGACAAAGCCAGCAGTTGAGTGGTCAGGAGAGGCTCCCCTGCTGAGGGCGCGTAGATGTTTAATGATTTCTTTCTTTGTTTCTTGTGAAGATAGCTCTGCATGTTGTCTGTTTGGTCAACGCTGGGGGACCGTAGCCCATTTAGGTTTAAGATCACATCTGAGGAGCCGGGTGTGGTGATTCATCCCTTTTCGGAGGATCGTCCGGTAATTCCAGTAATGCTTTGGCTTCTGCCAGTGAGTGCAATGAGTGACGCCTGCCCTCCCATTGAAATAGAAGTGCAAAAGGGTGGCCCCACTGACAGCTGATACCTTGTGTATGCAGCTTGTCATTGATATGTTTGAAGTTGCAGTGTTTTGGGGGGGTGACAGGGGAGAGATCCTGGTAAATTGGATTGTGCGGCCTTGAAATTTAAGCTGTGTCGTGCCCCTTGCTGCTTGCATTATTGCTTCCTTTTTTCATGAAAAAGCGCACTCTGGTTAAGATGTCAGGACCGCTGTTTGCTTGCCCTTCCTTTGTGAAAACTCTGAGGGCCCATTCCAGTGCAGGTGGAGATGCGTCCTCGTCGCCATGGACCATCTGTACTAGCTCTGCTGTAAAGGTCATTATATCAGTGCCTTCCGCGCCCGGTGACACCCCTCGCATACAGATGCGGCTCCTATTTTCTAGGTCCTCATGCTTGGTTTGCAGCTCGATATGCTGATCCTTCAGTGTGTTTATTCGTCTCCACAGCATCTTCTGATCTGGTGTCGACCGTCCACTCTAGATCATCCACTCTGTCTCCGATTCCAAACACCTCTCTCTGTATGTCGCGAAGGGCAGATTTAAACTATTCTTCAAGCGAGGAGAGGTCAGTTTGTATCTCTTGTAATAAGAGGTCCATATACCCTTGGGACTAATCCCCGCCCCTGTGGATGACTGAGTTGGGGGCAAGTTGCTGCTTCTGGTTGTGGGGTCTTGCCTCAGAGAGACATCACCAGATTGTCTTTGGCTGCTTTAGAGTGTTGCATAGCAAGGGGTAAACCTACCAAGTCCGCCGAGGAGTGCGATCCCACGGTGCAGCTCCCGATTGTGAAGGCCCACGCCAGCGAGGGACAACCACGCAGGACACTCCTCTAACAGACTCCCAACACTGGTTCCGCCGCACGTTGTCTTTGTCCGCACATGGTGTTTGCGGCCTCTTTCAGGAAACCAGTCAATGGAAGTACCTCTCCGTCTCTGCCATTCTGCCCAGGGACTCAGGCGCATGTAGGTGTTGCGTTCCTTGGATACTGCCACTGGTTGTCACCAGATTCTGCTAGCTCTGAGGGAGTGGTAGTGATGGCGCGGTTGCTCCAGGTGGGTCCACAGGCCTGATAAGAGTTGTTCGCAGGGGGGCCAGACGCTGCCAGTGAAGGGCCCTGCCAGCAGTTTGAATTTGCTTCTTAAGTTCTCTTCTGGCGTAGATCTCGTCTGCTTACTCTCTCAACATTTCCATGCGGCGCACCTGTTGGGGAGTGTCCCATTGTCTCTGTGCTCGAGCTCTAGCTTTGCTGGCCTATCCCCAGGCTCTGCGGGCACCCTGGGCGGAGTCAACAATTGTAGTTATGCCCACTGCTCTCGGTTTTAAGCGATACTACTCCTCGCAGGCCCCAAGAAGCCGCCTCAGGGTCTCACCACCAGGGGCCCTCCAATATGGCCTCTGGGCTCTTGTTTCACTCTGCACATGTTCGAACTCCCTGTTCCATAACGGATTGGGGCTCAGAATCGGAGTGCCACCGTCAGCGCCCGCGCCATGTGTCAAGGTTAAGTAGGAATGTTCCTGGGTTCGGCTGGCCTGTGCTGGCTCTTGGTCGAAGGCCTATGCCTGCCCCAGCTGCTTTCCCACGCTTACCGGCTATGTAGTCACGTGGCTCACTTCCAGATTTTAGCAAAGTAAACTCCGCTTCCCCGACCCAGGTGATGATGCCTCCCAGCCGGCCCGCTGGCCAGGCCTCTGTGTCGGTGCAGTCCTGGGCTGTCTCCTCTGATCCTCACGCGCCGAAGGGAGAAGGCTCTCACAGGGAGGCCCCAGTTCAGCCTGACCCAGCAGTGATGGCGCGCAGCAGCTCCGGTGGGGAGGGAGTCGGGGGCCCCCGTTGTCTCAGTCTGTGGCTCCCGGGCCCTCACAGTTTGCAGTTGTCTCACCTAAGATGGCCAGTGCTCATGGGAGCGGGGATGCAGTCCTAGGATGTGCGGCAGTCTCACCGGTTCCCCCAAAGTCGGGCGACTTCTGAAAAGTTGCAGTAGCAGTAGGCGGATCAGCACAGGTGTATGTCCGTCACATGCAGTGACCCGCAGGCTTTCCTCTGTGGTACAGCACAGCAGGAGCCTCTGGAGACAAAATGGTGCCCGTCGCGCATCGTCCCTGTCCCCGGCATCGCTGTTGACCGCCGTTTGGGCTGCGGCGGGCTTTGACTGCTGTTACTGGGTGCCGGGTGACACCGGGATCGATAACTGGTGCCCCTTGGCAGTAGGAAGCTGGTCGATGGGCCCCAGGAGGACGGAGAGCGAGAGAAGCACGTCTCACGCCATTGCCTCCCCAGCCACGCCCCAATACTTTTGCTATTTTAACCAGTTATGTTAATTTTCCATAGGATTCATTATTTGCCAAAATTGGTTCATAATAAAGAGTTCAACGTACAGATTTCAATACAGTTCTTGATTTTTAAAAACGTTTGTGATCACACCCTACTATTTATTCTTATATTCTTATTTATAATATTTATTTATTTGGAAATGTTATTCAATGTAAGTATAACACAATTAAATAGTTTATATTATTTGTTTATGATTTGGTGACAGGATGGTCTCACAGGCTCCACGTGTGAGCATGCAATCATTTTTATAATCTACCTCTAGGGGTAAGCGGTGGTAGTGCAGCCTTGTGACTCTTCCTTGGTTTGAGGTTTACATGGGATTCTGGGTAAGAAAACGTTGGGGGATCCACGCAAGCCACACCTCCCTGAACTCTCCCGGGTGACTACTTTTCAGAAATGTCTGGGTTTGGTAGATTCCCCTAGATATAGGCCAAGCCTGCAACCAAAAAGGCAGGTGCCCCCCATTCCAAAACCAAGTTATTTTTGGATAGATAATTCTGATGTCTCTACGATGTTTTGGGCCCTTCCTTGTCGCGGGTACTTGGCCCACCCACACAAGTGGGGTACTATTTTTATCAGGAGACCCGGGGGGATGCTGGGTGGTAGGAAATTTGTGTCAGCCCAGTGATCCCACAAATTTCCCATACAGAAATGTGAGAAAATCCCCTGCAGACCTCAACCCTACATATAAAAATCCCTGGTGCCTAGTGGGCTTTCTGCTCCCACAGGGGGGCAGATCAGGGCTATTGCCCCCATCGGTCTTCTGTGGCAGCAGAATGTAGGCTTTTTGGGGGGGATGGGGCATTGGCATGCCCATTCTGGGCAGCCTCACCCCTGAACTGGGGGGGGACGATCCCAGGTGCCTAGTGGGGGGGACGGGGGGGGACGATCAGTAGCTATTGCCCCCATCTGCCTTCTGGGGGTGGGGGAAGAAAGACTGTGGCATTTTTTGAGGGGGTGGGGGAATTGCCGTGCCCATTCTGAGCAGCCCCAACTTTGAAAGAAATCCCTGGTGCCTAGTGGGATAAAATGCAGTCACTCAAACTGAAGGTATCCAATGGCTGGAGGGGGCTGGTCTGTTGATCTATACCTTTTGCTGAGATGGGAAGCATTATAACAGGAGAGACATGTCAACAGACCAATGGTGAAAGAGTGTTGCTTGGGAGTCTATATATGTATGCATTTTCTGTATGATTTTTTGGGGAAAACATGAGCCTTGCAAAACTGCTAAAGCGGTCTTCAGGCCGGACCTAAAAAAGAAAGGAGGCTCACCGAGCAGCGCAACTAGCCTGTGATCCAGAAGCAGTGCTGAGGAATGCTAGCAGCAGAACGTAACTAGAGAATGGGAGCCCATCCACGGGTGGCACTGGAAAGACTGTCAAACATTTGTGGACAAGCCAAGAAGTGGTCCTCCATGACAAAGCAAGCTGCGCTGCATTGTAAGTAGAGAGATTCAGGCAGCTGATATTACAACAGCACAAGTGAACACACAGATTGACTTCTAAAATTCAAGAAAGTAAGAAAGAATTAAAAAATCTAATAGGAGGAAACTAAACTACAGTCAAGAGCCACCCAAATTACAAGTTCCAAGAATATTGGAAAGATGAACTTCAGAAAATCATAAATAAAATGACAAATCTAGTTATGCTGATGGTAAGATAGTCCTGCAGCAGTTGATTGGGCATGTGCAGGGGAAGGTACCACACAAGCCATTCACCCTGGTTCCAATATGAAGAGAACAGGGGGTAAGTTGGCTGGACCACGCATCTACTTCTTCTTTAAAGAGCTGTCTGACCCTATCGGTCTCACTGTAAAACAGTTTTAAAAAATGGTCAACAGCAGAATATAAAAACCTCCTCCCAATTTCGTCTTTTAAGTTACCATTTCCCATAGTGGAGCTCAGATACTGTCTTAGACATCTACTGGAGGGTCTTTAGCTGATAGACCACTATAGGCAACTATGGAGACACGTGAAGAAGAAATGACCCCATGGATGAGGTCACAGACATGGATGAAGGAGGTGAACTTATCTGAGGCTGCGTTCAGCAAATCAATGGGATACTGGGCACACTATGGTTAGATACAGCATCCAACAAAAAAGCATTAAGGATGGTAAGTAACTTGTTTCTCTACAAGTCCCATTGATCTGGGCGGGGGATGTTAATTGTGTCCTAGACCCTGACGACAGGTTCCAGCCTCGCAAGGGCACGAAGCCGAGGATGACGGTGAAGCTCTGAGAGGTTATGGGGAATACAGGGGCCCAGGATACCTGGCGCCAGAGACACCCCAACCCAGAAAGTGTACACCTGTTTCTCACCCACTCATAACACGAACAGTCGGCTAGACAGGATCTTAGTCGCAAAGCCATACAGTCCTTCGAGGTGACACATCAGGCGCATTTCCTATCTGATCACTCCCCTGTGGCTTGCGTGGTTTACTGGGGGGGCCTCGGTTCGTCACCCCCGGACTTGAAGGTTCCCGGCAGAGAGACTTCAGGACCCGGTACGGAAACAACGCATACAGACTGCCATAACTGACTATATCGACTTAAACCGGGACGGGCTCGACTTGTCACAGGCTATGAAATGGGAAGTAGGGGGGGGGAGGGAGGAGGAGGAGGAGGGGGAGGGAGGGAGGAGGGAGGGAGGGAGGAGGGAGGGAGGAGGGAGGGAGTGGGTAGGGAGGGAGGGGGGTCAGGGGGGCACTCAGAAGACTGGCAGCTGGGAAGGGGCACTCGCCAGGGGTGTCCCCTTTTGCCTCTACTGTTCGCCCTGGCCATAGAGCCATTTGCGGTCCTGGTCAGGGCAGAAATGGATCAGTGGGGAATTAGAGTGGGCAACATGAACCACGTTATCTCCCTATATGCCGATGATGCCCTGCTTTATTTGACCTCTTCCCGGGACGCACTACCTGGACTGCTGCGACAGATTTGGAGAGGTGTCAGGAGTGCGACTCAATCGCAACAAGGCGCTGATCTTTCCGTTGGCAGGACTAGCCTCAGTGCCCCTAGAGGATCTCCCGGACCTGGGGTTGCGCTGGGAGCCGGTGGGTTTCCGATACCTGGGGATACAGGTTGTGTCGACGGATACACAGGCGCTGGCCAGGAACATAGACAGGGTAACCACTTCTCTACAGCGGTCGGTGACATTTTGGAACACCCTTCCACTGTCATTGATGGGTTGGCTGGCCATCTCTAAGATGGTGATGCTTCCCAGGACCTTACATGTCCTCTAGAATTCATTATGCCCTTTACCGACGCGTATCTTCTTAACCCTGAACACTCACTTCCTTGCTCTGGGAAGGGCGGCGCAGTAGGGTAGCTCTCAACACTATCATACACAGCCATGTAGAGGGTGGCCTGGAAGCTCCACATTTCGATCTATATAATTACGCACCCAATTACAGCCCGTGGCATGTTGGCTGACTGACGCGGACAACTGGGAGAAACGCCTTCTCTCCAGTAGGGTAGACACCCAGACACTGCAGGAAGCGCTGATGCAGAGCAGGGGAGCGGAGGCAACTCTTCCCTATGTTGTGAGACATACGGCCGGCATATGGCAGCGGTTTGTGGAGAATGTCTTAAGGAAAGCACCTTTTCACAGAGAGCTACCGATATGGATACTGGTACCCTTTATAGACAAGGGAAGGAACATGTCCTTTCAACACTGGAGGGAGGGCGGCTGCAAAGTCCTTGCCGACCTTTTTCCCCAACGAGACATTTATCACTTATGAACAGGCGGAGGAGAGCTTTGGCCTCGGGCAGGGCCAATTCCTACTCTATAGAGGAATCCTGGAGGTGGTAAAGGTCACCTGGCCACAATACCCGGACATTGCACATCCGACACAAACTCTAGATATCCTGCTCACGTGTGGTGCCGGTCGTAAACTAATCTCTCCTCTATAAAGCCATGAATCAGGATTCCACGCCCCCTGTGCTGCCATCCAGTGCTGCCTGGGAGAGAGATGTAGCCGTTCAGCTGGAGGAGAAACAGTGGGCAAACATAGGCTCCCTTACACGCACGGTCTCCTGCAATGCGAGATTTAAACTAATGCACTTTAACTTCTTGCATCGCACCTATCTAACCCTGGTATCCTTAAATCGCATTTCATGTGACAGGGGGGATAGATGCCCGAGATGTGGCATAGAGAAAGTAGGCTTTCTGCACTTGGCCTGGGAGTGTTCAGCGGTCAGGCAGTTTTAGGCAGAGGTGGTAGGCAGGATTAGTGCGGCCACGGGCCTTCAGGTGAAACCAGAACCCTTGAGTTGCCTACTTGCATCTGTTCGGAAGCCCAAGAAAAGAAAACTTCCATATAAACTGCTACAGTTAATGCTAGTGCTAGCTAGGCGTAGGGTGGCCATAGCTTGGAGGGGACAGAGAGGCCCAGAAGTGCCGATATGGCTCTAGGATGTACGAGAGTGGTTTCTAGCCAAAGAAGCGCATATGAAATTTACCTGTAGGGACCAGAAGTTACAGCAGACCTGATGGTCTGGCGTGAAATTTGCACCTCGGGGTTGACGGAGGGAGAGCCCTCCACTCAGGATACGCTTGAAAGCGGGGAAAGTGGATCGGATGTGGAATACCCTAATCATGATGAGGGGCGAGAGGATTGGTCCCAGTAATAAGCAGCCTGAGGCCATTGGTGTGTCCCATGCCTATACATCACTGTATTATACTTACATACCCCTAATGTGCCTTTTTACCTCTGATGCTACCACCTGTACCAAGTATTGCCAATCACATCAACGGTATGCTTCTATATGCTGTGTCATTGTCAATTTGTTTTTTGTTATTGTAAAATAAAATAAAAAGTAGGAAAAAAAAGTATGTTATTTCTCTGATAGATACTTCCAACTGTAGATTAATCTTAGAATAAATACCAAAGAAGTACCTCCCCAAGATGGAGGGCCTCTAGAGTTGACTCAAATCAAAAAGACTTGCAGAACCAACCAGGGGAAGTGTCTTTCCTGCCAAATATGGCAGTCAAGGAAGCTATCAAGGACGTTTTGTGAACGTATACTCTGCCACCCACATTGCTGCTTGGAAGATGTCAAGAACAGGCATCATCATTTTACCAACACAGTGGTAGCAGCCCTGGCATAGGTAGTAGTAAAATCAAAGTTTATTTAGACAATAGTCTATAAACCATACACACGACCATGGATCCACTTAACAATAGAAATTTTTACATCATAGTTCAATTTAACACTCAATACACATTTAAAACCCTAAAAACTGACATCTTTCATATTTTAAAATCTTAATATCTTAAAATTTCCCGTTTTCCTTAGTTGTCTCCATTACAGCTTCTCTTATTGCTTTCAAAAATTTCCCCAACGCAATTGTAATATCTAAAAACGACATTTCTGTAAGGAGAACGACAGCCTCTGATCGTTTGTTCACCTTATACTTTAAAAATATTGGCCGTAAAAACATTTTACGCACTTTTAAAATCCATTTACAATCCAGTAGTATATGTAAAATATCATTCTTCACACCTAGGCCACATTTATAAATACCATCAGGTTGGATCAGGGTTGCTTTTAATTTACTATCAATCTTCCATGGATTTAAACCTATCCGAACCTTCATGATTTCGTACCTCAACCATTTACTGGGTAGCGCATCCAAATATGGAAACCGGACCTCCTTTTCCCATTCATTCCTTACCCAGTTCACTGATTTTTTCGACTTGAGGTACTCCAGATCTTGTGATCTTGAATATTCATACCCTCGGTCCCTAAGCATTTTCTTAGTAAAAACTAAGTCCAATAGAGGTTGCTCGAGGGTCAACTTTAATTGTGCAGTTACTAGCTGGAGGATTTTCCTCACTTCTCGTGCCCAAAGTAAGCTGCTTGCTTGTATTTCCTTTCTGCACCAAATTGACACCTTCTGTTCATCACCGGGCATCTGGTGGTTCCAAAATCTTAATGATATTTGTGCCTTTACCTCCCATGCCGTCAAGCCTGCCTCCAATCTAATAGCTTGCAACATGGAACCGTTAGGTAGGGACAACATAATTTTAATTATCTTTCCCTCCTCCCGGTCCCAAACCCTTTTACCACTCAGATAGAGCTCTTCAGCGCCGTAAAGAACTTGTGGGGGTACCATAGCTTCAAATGCCTTTAGTAACGGTCTGTGTGACATGTCACCATAGTCCTTGTTAAATTTTTTCAATCCACAGACTGATGAGGCCGCCTTTGAAGTTTGTGCCGCCACGTGGATATTCCACTTTAATGCACTGTCAAACCAAAGGCCTAAAAATGTATATTCATTTACTACCTCTAATTTGTCTAACCCTAAAAACCATTTAAATTTTTTTACCCTCTTCCCGAAACATAGGATCTTTGTTTTCTCCATATTCACCGATAGAAACTTTTTATCACAATATATTTTAAAGGCCTTTAATTTCCTTTGGAGGCCCATTTCAGTTTGGTCCACGATCACTAGATCATCAGCATATAAAAGACATGCAACTTTATTATTATTCATGCGCGGGCTCGCACTCTTTTCAACTTCCAAAACCAAGGGAAGATCTGCTAGGAAGATTGAGAAGAGCAAAGGTGCCAAGACGCACCCTTGTCTCAAGCCATTCTTCACAGGAATTTTCTGCGTTACTGAGCCCTTTGAATCTCTAATGACCTGGGCCCAGTTGTCGTTATGTAGTTCTTTTAGAATATTTAATATGCCCTCCGGCAATGCATAATTTTCTAGCGCTTCCCAAAGGCTGCTTTTATCAACTGAATCAAAGGCCGCTCGGAAGTCGACGAAACAGCAACATAGTTTGCCGTTTTGTTCAATCTATTTCCTAGCTAAGGCCCACAGGGCAAAACAATGATCAATCGTGGAGTGGCCTTTTTTAAACCCACCCTGTTCCACTGGTACGATTGACCGAATTTCCGCCCACTCTTTTAATTTACCGAGTATCATCTTAGCAAAAATCTTTTCTCCTATGTCTAATAAGTTAATTAGCCTGTAATTTTTAGGGGCATGTACATCTCCTTTCTTATGCAGAGGCCTTATTATTGCACCCTTCCAGTTTGCGGGTATTACCCCTTGCTCTAGTATTAAGGTAAACATTTTTTAGAAGAATTCCGCCCACCAGGTCTGGTTTGAATGTAATATCAGGGCCGGCATATCATCCGGGCCAGCTGCTCTAGTTAAATTTAAAGTCCTAATTATCCTAAGGACGTTTGTTACTGAGCAATCATATTTGAGATCATCTAGTAGGTCTCTCCACTGCTTTGGTACCAAATTATCAGACAACTTCCCCGGGGCATACAATTTCTGAATATACTCAGCCCATGCCTCTTCCTCTACTACACAAGTCATTGGGGCATTCAAAGTTTCCCTGGCTGACTGTATTAACTTCCAGAATTGCCGTAGGTTCTTATTTTCAATGGTTTCCAATAATTTGCTCCAGCAAGATTCTTTATAGATCCTTTTTACATCGCGGATTAACAAATTATATTCTCTCTTTATTTTTATTAAGTATTCCGCTTTTGCTCGTGTAAATTCTTTGCGTAGGCTACGCTCTTCTCTCCTAATTTCTCTTTTTTTCGTAAAACAATCTTGATTAAACCATGTTCCTATCTTATTTTGGGTATTTCCTTTCTTATTCTGGTCTTTTACTGGGGGCCTTAATTCTATGCTTATGCTTTCTATTATTTGTTTTATTTTTTCCACTAACCAGAGTAGGTCTTGGCCTTCCAAACAACCTAACTGAATCTTATGTTGCAGGCTTACTAACTTCTCTATGGATTTTTCAGATAATCTCGTGGTCATCCGCTTCGAGTACTCTGTCTCTTGCCAGATAACTCTGTCGCAAACCATATATTCTGCTATTCCCAATTCCAACTTTATTAGATTATGATCACTACATTCCATGGGGTTAATGCTAAAATCTTTCACTAACTCAAAATTCCATGCTGGCAAAAACACATAGTCTATAGGGCAATTATGTGCCCCGTATTTAAACGTTTTTTTAGCCGGGCGGTCTTGGGCTATCCTTCCATTCAAACAAAAGAAACTTTTATTTGATAAATAATTGCCCAATTCCATCGCATTTATAGGGGTTTTTGTTTCCATAAACTCTGCATTTTTTATATCATATGCCTCTAGAATTTCTGAGTACCATTGATCAGACAATTTTGGATTTAGTTTATGGTTAAAATCCCCCGTTAACACCATCAGATCATTTCCATACATATCACAAAGTGCATCCATATCATTCTTAAAATGTAACAATTCGACCCCATATTCTTTCGTTGAGTTCCATTGCATATACACATTTAGGATCAGTATATATTTATATTTCTTATCCACAAATGTGGTTTGGATTCTGCAGGCTAAGAGCCACTTACACTTTACCGGTAACAAAATAGTTTTGGTTGTTAGAGCTGTTGATATCATTGTCAATAAGCCACCTGCGGGACGCCCAAAGTTCGATTTTACAGCTGCACGGTGGACTTGTCGGAACCCTTCAACTATTTGGGGAACACCACAGAGCTAGGTCTCTTGTATACAAATAATTTCATTCTTTTTTGCAAGTTCTTTCATAGTTTCACGTTTTAGATCTGTTCCCAATCCATTTATGTTCCAAGAGACCAATTGTATGCTCTGAGGCTGCCCCATTGCCTATTCTACATCACTTAAAGGCCCATTCACTGCTGAATCCCTACTCCAATTCTTCCATGCCTGCAACATATCTGTATTATTTATTACTATATTAAAATTTGTTCTCCCTTCCTCTATTTCCTCCTCGGGGAGCCTCACCTGCCTCTTACTTAGCCCCGCATGATACCTTAAAAAAGGTTTTTGCTGGTGTACCTTAAGCACTGGCGCTAACTCTTCTTTAGGCACTAGACGAATCCCCTCTTTACTGATTTCTTGCTCTGCGTTTTCTATTGCGGACGTCACCAAGCCCGAATACAGCTGTACTTTGGTGACTTCCTTGCCATCCCCAATTGTTTGGAATCCCACCTCTCTTAGATCTCGAGAGCTTATTCCATTTAAATTTGGGCAATGGGTGAAAACCTTGAGTAGGTGTGCTCTATTTAAATAACCACTCTTTTTAGCTTTTTTGCCACCCCTTCCCAATTTTACGTGTTCAAAATAAAGCCACTTATTCCCTCTGTCAACCACTTCTTCTGACCTTGTAACACCTTGATAATGTAGTGTATTTGATCTAGGTATCACTTTAGGACTACTTTCCCGGTTTGCATTAGTTTTATTTTTGATGGGGAGCAACCGAGCTTGTGTCTTTGCTAATTTTGGGGCTACATAAATCTCCTTATCCTGTTGGACTTGCTTCCTATTAATCTTCTCTTTTTTTGCTGGGAAGCTGGCCCCTTTTTCAAAATCAGTAACTTTCTGATCCCTCATTGTTTTATTTGATTGAGACTTAAGCTTATGTGTTACCTCTTCTAATGACTCCTTCCTCCCCTTTCCTTTTTTCGTCACTCTTAAATGAAACTTTCTTTGTGCCTCACAACCTGCACCTCTTATTCGTTTAGAGTGACCATAATGCATATATTCACCTCTCCTTTTTACCAACATTGGCCATTTTGACACAAAAACATCATGGCCATCAACGTGAGCTTCATCAACTTGGCTTACCAGCGGGATATCAGCTAGTCTATCATCCCCCTCCCTCCCTTGACCCGTAGCCACCTGGTCTAAGACAGGTCTCAACATTGAAGGCATTTGGCCTCTAATGCCCTGTAGTTCTCTCTCAATTTTAGAGAGATACATTTTTTGACTTTTCAGGACATCGTGGTTTAGCATTGTTATTTCTAGCAATCCTTGTAGCGATTTTTGCACCATTAACATCATTTCTAACATTGAAACTGCCGGTGATTCTGATACTTCCAAATTTATATCTAGTGACCGGTTTTCCCCATTTGTGTCTCTGTTTTTATCCAGGTCTTCCTGGTCATTGACTTCCCCCAAGACATTCTTTACCAATCCAACCGGACAGCCGTCTGGGTCAATGTTCAAAATCGTCACTATAGTTAGGGGTCAGACTATCTTCCTCTTTCTCTTCTGACACCTGTTGGGTTAATCTTGGGGAGGAGGAAAGTCTCGGTGACATTATTATCCCCTTCTGCCCTGTCAAGGACAGGATTGAACGGTTAACCAAATCTGTGGAGTCTACCAAATGTCCATCAATTCCCTGTTTCTTCTGCTTCTTCCGTTTCAGTAGTCTTTGCAGGAGAAAAAACCCGTTTAAAATGCTTTCCCACGAACTCCTTAATTGTACTAGATGCTATGCTCCCTTTGCTTTCTCCATGCTGTACTTCCTTGGGAGCCTTGGGAGTTTTTCCTTTTCCCTTTCCCCTCCGGTGAGTAGGACTCTCCTGAGTAACCTGTTGATTATCCCCATTCAGTTCTGTCTTCTTTGTATTTCCTAATGTACTTTTATTTTTGCGCGGCGCCATTTTACTCCCTCTGTGTTTCTCTCAACACTTCAGACTCCGATTTCTTAATATATTAAATTAAAATACCTGATTTTCCACTTACCTCTGTTGTGCCTACTTCTTGTGCTTGCGCTCTTGCCCGTGCCCTTTTCAATTTTTCTTTTGTAGGATTATTGCTTCTCCACTCGAGTCTTTACTTATTTAGGTTTTTATTTGAGGCTAAATAGTCACTCCACTGACTCACCCAAGCAAGCTCCTACTTCCTTACCCCCTCCCCTCTAGCTTCCCATAGTTCAAATGGTCTCAGGCAGAGGCGTGGGAGCTTTTGCTTGATTCTTTAATTTTTTAAAACAAGGTTCTGCTTGCCCGTGTCTGGATTCCCAAGACACTAGCAAGCGTCAATGAATCCTTAGCGAGACAAGTGTATGACTGTGTGACTGGAGTAACTGGTGGGGGACTGGTGGGACGTTTCTGGCACCGTTCCTGTAGTTAATCACACTCCAGTGAGTAACCGGGCTCCGCGCTCCTCATTACCTCGTTGCCGATTTTCGTCCCCCACTCGTCACCCTCTGCTCGTTACTCACATCAGCCAAATGCGTTCACGTTCCGCTCTCCGCTTCCTTAATTAGTCCGTTTGCTTTCCGCTTCCCGCTTTCACTTTTTTACGGAGCTCTGCTCCTGCTCCGGTTTCCCACCTGCAGCGTTCAGCGTTCGGTGTCCGTTGGATTCACAGGGCAGGGCACGCATGCGCAGTACAACCTTCGGCAACAACAGAGTAGCTGTTCTCTGGCATAGGTAGAATGGGTTCTCATACATTCCATAGGCTACTTCTTGGTGGTGCCAAGAAGATATCATTGCTGAATACTATCAACTTTGACAAGGTTCTCTTCTGCAGAGCTTTTCCTTTCTTTACTCTAGAGAAACACACAAAAAGTTGATTGTCCACCAGATGATCTCAGTCAGGATCTATCTAAAAGCATGAAGCCATTCTGTGGTCGAACCGATGGAGTCTCTCCTCTTTCAAGGTGTGAGGGGAAGCAAAGGAGGCTGGTAGAGTGATGGATTGGCCAACATGATCAGGAGTCACATCTTTAGGTAAGAAGTCCTCAGCACTAAATTGTACCGGAAGAAAGTGGTGGAGGGTGGTATAAGAAACTGGGTTATTAGCTGCCAACAATGTAAGTCCTTCATGCTATTTTTACTGGGAACAAAGTATGCTACTGTAGAACTTGACTACATGAAGGTAGCAATTCAAAGTCTATTCAGGGGAGGTGGTGTGAGCTAGCAATCCCAATTCGATGTCATACAGCACTAACACTCAATAAATTATTGCCCAGTCAATGCTTTTTTCTTTAAAAACGGAAAAGTACTTTTATTACACACACACGAAACACTTTGCTCCTGAGGCTCTCTTCAGCATGGGGGGAATCTTCAACCCCACCTCTCCACAGGCAGCAAGAAGAACACCTTCCCTACCACACTCCTCAGACTCCATGGCCTCTTGGACGTTTTGTAGGGCACCTGTATCTCAGCAGAGGGTTTACAGGTCAGTTCATAGAAGTCTTAGGGAAACCATCCAGGGTCCCCCAATAAGTCCTTTCCCCCCCAACTAGTCCTCAGGGACATAAGGTGACCAGTGCCATTGCCCTGGTGAGCCCCCATCCTAGTCCTGGCGGACACTTAGTCCATCCTTTCAGGGTATCAGGTGGTTTCTCCTTTCAGCTGGGCATCCTTTGCTCAACGTCAATCCCTGGTCCAGGGTCTTCTAAAAAAATGTGTCCCTTGTACAGGGGTTTTTAAGTGGGCTAGAATGTTTATGGCCAAAACACCCCTGGTCAGACCTAGGAAGCCACAGCATCCCTCCACCCTGTGCCAATCTCAACCCCCCCTGCACAGTATTCTGGGACAATCCAAAATAGTGACTTCAAACCTGTGGATAACATATTTGGTAGCATCTTGCCCATTTGATACTAGTTGGGCCAAACAAGCCTTAAGATCCTCAGGGAAAGCTCTTGCGGGCTATGTCCCAAATGTTCAAAGATGTATTGTCCCAACAGACTGCCCTTACAATCCGTTTGGCTGAAGAAAACATACGTTTTCCAAAGGCGTTATTCCTTTAATATTATCTATCTGGGGGAGTGGTGGAAAATGCATTAGAATTAAGTTTACTGGTGGAGGCCTGAACAATAAGGCGCTCTGCAATAGATTTCTTGGTGAGAAAATCAAGTTCACCAGGAGTCAGTCTATTACGTCTGGCAACATGCCTGCTCACAGGTGGGGAAGAATATAACTTCGACCACCTAGCCATCAGTGTGTGAGCGTCATTAAACTGAGAAACTGCTTCAATGTTGCTAGCTCCGACTACAGAATGTCATTCAAAACTTGTGTTTTAATCTCAACAGAGGGATGCTGCCACTCTAGCTGCTCACCAAACAACCCACGGTAAATGAGGAACTCTCTTTCATTGGTAGCCCATGTGGCAAGTCAAGCTATATCTCAGGAGAGGGTTCAAGCCCACTGGTATATGCTAAAAGTATAAAGCATTATGGGCCAGATGTACGATGAGAATTAGCATGCGCAAACAGGTTTGCGACCCGTTTGCACATGTTATCTGATAGGGCCATGTACAAACACTATTTTGTGACTCGCAAAATAGTGTTTGGCGACTTACTATTAGGAAGGGGCGTTCCCTTCCTAACAGGAGTCACAAGCCATGCACCAATGTTTTGCAACCGCAATTGCAAAACACTCGCAAATTACCACCCTCTTCAAGAGGGTGGTAATGCAGTCGCAAACGGGAAGGGGTCCCCTTCCCCTTTGTGACTGGCTCTGAAATATTTTGAAAGGGCAGGCATTGGTCCAAGAGACCACTACCACCCCTTAAAAAATGAAACGAAAGCGTTTATTGCATCCCGTTTTCCATTAAAGAAAATGGGATGCATTAAAAAAAAACTGCTTTAGTGACAAGCAGTTTCAGACATGGAGGCCTGCTGAGCCCAGCAGGCCACCATCCCTTAGAAGGCTAGCCATTCCCAATGGGGTCGCAAATTGCGAGTGGCTCATTAATATTCAAGAGCCTCACATTTTGAGACCCCATTGGGAATCGTAATCAGTGTCTCGGACACTGTAGTACAATGTAAATTGTGCCTCGCAATTTGCGACTCGCAATTGAGAGCAAATTGCGAGGTGCAATTTACAATGGTCCTACATCTGGCCCTATCAGTGTAAAGAGGGGTAAGCATGCCACACCCCTCACTACCATCATCATGGGATGCACCCTGCTCTAGCACAGAGTCTGAACCAAAAAGATAATTGAACCTCTGCTGATAGCTGTACCTGGCTGAGGCGCAGGGTTAGAGTCACGTCAAACAAAAACTGATTGTGTTTTTCTCCAGCAAAATCCTGAGCAAAACAATTTTACAACACCTCTTCAGTGGCCAGAGAAAAAGCATGAAACTCTCTGTCCCTTAGTCTCCATAGTATTACAACCACAGCACATTTTAGAAAAGTGTTAAATACCTATCCATTTGATCAATAACCGTTATACTGGTTTTGCTTCCTCCATTTTAAGCACAAGTAACCCTTTCCAGTTGAACATTTATTCCATATCAAATATACTATACAAATATTGTAACTGTGTAATTTTGTAATGAGACACAGAGCTTGGGTTGATTTTGGGTCCGATATGGGGGTTGGCACCATATTACCTTTCAGCACAATCTGTATTAGGATGGCCAGAATGGAGATTGATTGTAGGTCTAAAGTAGAAGTCTGGGTCAGAATTGGTACGAGCCCTGTAATGAGTCCCAATGGGACAGACACCACCAGGGAGGAACCCTCCGGCAGTAACCCACTGTTGCGGGGATTCTGCACATATACAGTACTATGCACTGGAAAACAGCACCTCAGTGAATAGTTTTGTACCAACTTACTACATTAGTACCCAAATCCCAAACGGTAACGCTATAGTGAGGCCTTCGTTCTCCGTCTACAGCGAAGCTACCAATGATTAGACAACCCAGAACACGTCACTCTAGCTTGGGAATCACAGGAGCCAGACACACTTTCGCTCACTCACTCATACTTGTCCACAATGCAAGTAATCTGAGACGCGGTATAGTTTAAAATGTTTATTTCAACTAACGCACTCTATGGTGCAGTACACAAACCAATACTAGCATCAAAATGCACAACCACAATATAGTCAACATTGTTACAATACCATAGAATACAAATAGGGATATAATTTTCTAAAAATCAGTGGAAAGAACTAAACCACCTAACCACCCTCCCCGCAGTAAGAGATAGTTTATTATAAAAAAGAAGGCCTCTGAGCTTTGTCAGCAGACCCCCATACCTCAAAGCCTAGATCCAATGTTCACATCTCAGGACAAGCACAGCTCTTCTCTTCGGAAAGGTGTCTCTCCAAGTGCGATAAAACACGTGCTTGCAATATTAAAGCACACAATTTCCAGTAGTGCAGCTGTGTGTACCATGTTCTGTCTAGTTGTGAGGGACTGACCAGAACGGAATAACAAGGGGCATTGTTGTTTAACCTTGAACAGCGTGTGCAGACTAAATCTCAGAGCAAAGCAGAGAAAGTGCAAGGTAGACAGTTCTCATGTGAAAGGGGCACAAACAGGGTCTTGTGAAATATATGCATGCAGTGTCGTGCACAAAAGCAGCCTCATGGCAGCGAAGCGCATGCTAAATTAGCAAATGTCGACAATGGACCTATAAGCCATACTACACCACCTATCGGACTGTGGGGCGACCTAGAAGCACACAGAATATTTGCAACATGGGTGCTATGGGCTGTGTCATCCTGCATAGTCGATGGCGGCCAGGGACCGGTGACCTCAACACAATGCAACTTACATGTTGATGCTCTTGTACCCCCTCCTTGGAGTTGAAATGGCAGGTTGGTGTTGAGTTCCGATTCACTTTTTTATGCGTTTCCTAGCACTCTAAAAAAAAAAACTATTGGTAAGTGGCAGAAACCCTGAAATTTGGGAACTGAGATCCAGATCCACATCGGAAGATGAGGAAATAAAGGAACTAATGTTAGTCTGCAGGAGTTCCACTTCTATGTCTTCTCTTCCAGGCTGGTATTTGGCCAACATGGTGCAGCACCATAACACATAGAGGCACGCCATAGCACGTCTTGAAACAATCTCCAGATCCAGCCTGGGGAATATTATAAGGTGAAGAATCTGGTGTTAGAAGTATCCTTCAGCACACCGATAATTGGGGTTTGGTGGCCCAATGGGACGGGTCAGTTCACTATCGACTTCTTGCCCTTCTTTTGATGGCATGGAGAAATAAGTTGCAGATAAACCACACCACCTGAAAAAGTCACAACAGCACAATGGCAAGCAACAGGTGCACTGGGTCATGGCAGTGAGAAACGCCGCAGGTGCACTTCCAGTAACACCGCGGGGAGGTCAGATGTGGTAACGCTTCTTGGTCAAAGAAGTGAGGTCAGTTGAGGATGCACTTCTTATTCACAGTATAGAGTACAGCTGCAGGTGTACTTCTAGATCACAGCAGCAAGTCAGCTGCAGTTGCAATTCTTGGACACAGCTGCATGGTCAACCAGCTGCGATTGCAACCTGGAACCACAACTAAGGAGAAAGTGGTGCCCACCAACACGCTTTTCTAATTCATCCTTCCTACATTGCTTTTGGCGATCTCTGAATAGTCACACTTCCTAAGGGTTGGCAGGCTTCAGATCAGAAGAACAGCTCTCTACAGTAAGGCAAGACTTCAGGTGATGACCCCTTACCTCTGGGAAGTTGGCTGCAAAAGCCAACACTAACTTTGACACGTTATAAAAACAGTCAGGAGATGTAGATTCACTGTCTGTCCTATCAAAACTGGTTTGGGGTGGTTTTCCTTTCAAGTGTCCTTTCCAGGTTTCTCTCTAAGAATAGCCTTTGTTCAGAGTCATGATCCTCACAGAAGAGTAGGCTCCAGCCGGAGTCACTGACACAAGAGGCACAAAGAGGGGAGCGCTTTCTACACTGTCACACTGAACAGTGATCAAGGGAAAGACGAAATGCTGGTGTCACTTGAGACAACAATCCCACTCTTCATCACCACCATCTTTCAAATGGTAGCACTACAGGAAGACTAATCAGCAGCTTCTCTCAGCAAAAGACTAGTCATTTTAGGTCTCGGGCTGACGTAAGCTGTGCATGCGCTGCTCTCGTCATACGAGGCTTCTTGGAATCGATACGATTCCAGAAGCCTCGTCCCAGCTCCGCCTTCAGTTTTTATTTGTGCCGTCGTTTGGCATCATGAATTATGCCTAAGGCAGTGCAATAATTGCACGGAAGGCATGTCAATCGCTGCTTGTTGCCACCCTGTCTCCTTTTAGCCACGCCCAGCGGGATTGGATCTCATACTGCGGCGAGACACAGAAGGTTTAATATTAGCTTGCCGCACTATTTTTTTTATGCTTGTTTTTTGTCCTTATAGCGCGCGCACACCACTTGCGGGTTTTTCTACACGCCCACTTTCATTTTCACCGTTGCTGGTTTTATTATTTTCAAATTCAAATTTGTCTTTATTCGATCATAAATAATCATAAAAGACACATATAACAATACAAGGTAGTTACAATTCATGGTAGATTTTCTTGTTTAAAAAGATATTAAACATATCATGGTAGGATTCTGTTAAAATTCTAAACACATATCAACAATAAAATGATTGTGAATCCTTTCCTCCTAAAACCAAATAAAAGCTCATAGCAAAAAACATTATATCTAATTACACAAGTTATGGCTAGAAGCTTCAATCTTATGAGCAGAATATATTAGAAAAGACTAAAACACAGTACACTCAACACAATCATGTTACGTAGAACCTTGCAAACTAATCCTTCTAAGTGCCCACTACCAGCTCCAAATTTTAGCCATAACAATAACTATGACTTCACTAGTATCAGTTTTTAAGATACACAAAGCCGTTTGACAAGATCTTGTTCCTATTATAGAGCAAACCGGCTTAAGCCATTTATGACGATGGCCCTTGTACGCAAGGCATACAAACAGAACATGCTGTAAGGTCTCTTCCTCACATGGGCAGAGGTGACATTTTGTTTCTTGATTGATCCCCCACTTTTTAGTAAAAGATTTTAGGGGGAGAGAGCCCACCCTAAATTGGTGATAGAGTTTCCTGTCACCAGGGCTCGTGATGGTATCCCAATAAGCCTTCAGCCTATATTCAATTTTGTGATCCAGAAAGAGACCAGAGACAGAGACTTTTGGCTGACCATGTCCCTGTATATGGCTTTAAAATGTATTTGGGAAGGGAAAGAATTCCGTTCAGGGTCCTCCCACAAATGGATGAGGCCCATAGCCAATAAAGTGGCCTTAATATTTTGTAACCATGTGATTTTGTTGGATTTATCAGCTTCTCTAATATACTTAACTGCTCGTGCATAAGGAGCTAACTCCGGGGTAGTCCAGAGTCTTCACCAATAGGCAAGAGGTCTAAAACCCACAAAAGAAACATCCCAGATCTGCAAGTAATGGTCTAAGGGGTGTCGATTGAGGAAGGCCGGTCAATGCCCTCAGAAACTTGTTCTGAGCTTGGACTAATGGAACTAGATTTTCGAAGCCCCAAAGTTCAGCTCCATAAATAATTGAAGCTCTAACCTTCCCTTGGTAAATAGTTAGAGCCAGAGCAACTGGTTTGGTTTGTGATCGCCAGTGTTCTTTTAAGAGGGCCCCTGCTAGTTGGTTGTGCCTCAAGACTAACAGCTCCATATGTGGCTTCCACTTCAACCGTTTGCCCATAGTATTGCCCAGATATGTAAAGGAGTCAGTTTGTTCCAGGGACGAATTATTCATTTCTACTCTAGCTTTCACATTTTGTTGTTTGTGCAAGACCATGAACTTGGTCTTGTCAACATGGACTACAAGGTCGTGCTCATTACAAATGAGACTAAATCAGTTGAGGGCTCTTTGCAGACCAACTTGTGTTTTAGACAAAATTAGAGTATCGTCTGCAAACATTAAAAGAGGAACCCTCGATCCTGCAGAGTAGGAGCGTCCGTAGGATAATCGGTGTAATATGAGATAACATTGTTTATGAACAACGAGAAGAGGATAGGGGCGAGAACACACCCCTGCCAAACTCCCTTGTTCACAGGGAAACGTTCTGTTAGCTCACCCTGTTGACCCCAACGGACTTGGGCATAGGTAGATTCATGTAATTTTATGATGAAAAATAAGATCTTCGCGGGCATTCCTGATTCTTTAAGACTGTCCCACAGCTTGTTACGGGGAACTAGATCAAATGCAGATTTAAGATCTATAAATGCTGCATACAGGGTCCCCCCAGCTAAGATCACTGTATTCCAGTATATTAACATGAATCTAAAGACTTGGTTGATAGTGCTAACATGGGAACGAAATCCTGCTTGATAGGTGGATAAAATTTTGTTGTTATTAATCAAATTATTAACCCTGTATAGCACTAATCTGGCCACCAGCTTTTGCATTGTGTCTATAAGGCTTATGAGCCGGTAATTAGACGGGCTGGCACGGTCCCCATTTTTGTAAATGGGATAATTTCAGCCCCACGCCAGGAATCCGGGATGGGGACGCCTCTGGCCAAGCCATTCGCAAAAATAAAAGTATATTTGATCCAATTCTCCCAATCAGAATTAAATATGTCGGCCGGGATACAATCCGTGCCCGGGGCTCTGCCTGCAGTTACCCCATCAAGGGCACGCTCAATGTCCACTAGGGTAAATGTTAAGGCTTGATCAGGGCCTACACAATGGTACTGCCCTGGGCTACTTGCAGGGGATGAAAATTGGGTCTGGTAGTGTGCAACCCAAACTTCTGGGAGGGACATTGTTGACTGGTACCGGACCGGCATTATCATTTCATTTTTAAAGCTTTATTCGACATTTGTCATAAAAGCGTTCACCTAGCCCTAATACAATAAATACTACATGTAAAAATAGTTCTAAAAATACATATTAAACATTAAATGTCGAATGAATACATGATAAAAATACATCAAATTACATCAGATTATCACAATTCTTAAAAAATAGATTTTCTAGGATAAAATGCAATAATCCATATGACAAAGTGCAAAATACATACTTTCATTATGATGCAATTGCCATTAACGATCGGGTACGAATTAGCCATGACCAAGCCAAAAATTTTGCTACCCCAACCACAAGCAATGTGGAACAATCTGTTTCAAGTATCCTGAGGGCTTCAGATTGGCTACGGGTTCCCAAGTATGAGCACACAGGTTTTAACCATTTACGTCTGGGGGACGAGTACAGAGGACAACAGAACAAGAGATGGGAAATGTGTTCAGTTTGTTCGTTACAATGGTGACAATGTTCATCCCATGCCGGGGACCAATGCTTCTTAAACGCGTTCAGCGGGAGTGTACCTATGCGAAATTGAAAATAAAGTTTTCTATCGTAGGGTTTTTCAATAATGTCCCAGAAAGGTTCGCAAGAAGGGTACATTTTTATATTTAAGAAGCGAGATGTTAAATTTGAGCTTGTACTGTCACTAAACATTGTAAGATATACCATTTCCCAATATAGATCTTTTAACTTTGCCTTCGTAGGGAAGCAGGTTACATCTTTGGTTTCCCATAGATAGTCCAATTTCAATTTTATAAGGAGTCCCCGGAGCTCCCTTAACCATGGGATACTATGGAAGCGGTCGAATTTAATGACGTCCGTCAATGCCGCTGCATAATGGCTTAGTTCTGGGGTCACCATAATCCGTCTCCAATATAGAAGAGGGCGTAGCCTCGCTATGTCCTCTATGGATTTTCTTCCCAGATCCAATTTTAGCGGGATTGTCGGTGTACTTTGGGGGACCATCACAATCCCTCGTAAAAACCTGCTTTCAACTCGACCCAGTTCTCTCAAATTTGAAAACCCCCATAGTTCAGAGCCATATAAACAAGCCCCCAGGACTTTCATAGAATAAATTTCCAGCACACAGTTCACTGGCTTTGTCAGCGAGGTGCGGTGTTTTAGGGTAATTGCGCCTGCTAGCTGCCTAAACTTTAATAAAGTTGTGGTTATATGTTGTTTCCAGCTCATGTTTTCTTGAAGGGTGATGCCTAGGTAAGAAAAAGAGTCCACTCTTTCTAGGGGTGTACCTTTGTATTTTATTACACCTTTGAAGGTGGACTGCTGGTTGAGGCACATGAATTTTGTTTTGGTGGTGTTCAATTCAAGACCCCTCCCATCGCAAAATACACCAAAGGCATCAACCACTTTTTGGAGCCCACTGGGGGTGCGGGAAAGTAAGAGTGTATCATCCGCAAACATGAGGACTGGTACACGAGAGCCAGCAATTACTGGGGCGTCACTAGCAATCTTCTCTAAATGTTCGACGATACCATTTATATAAATAAAGAAGAGGGTTGGCGCTAGGACACACCCTTGTCTCACCCCCCGTTCTACCGGAAAGGGATCAGTTACTTCTCCTTGTTTGCCCCATCTTATTCTTGCAAAATTATTTTCGTGAAGGCGAACAAGGAGTGTAAGCAATTCCTGGCTTAAGCCTACGTCCGCCAAGGTCTGCCAGAGTTTTTCCCTGGGAACCAAGTCGAAAGCGGCTTTTAGGTCCACAAAGACTGCATACAATGTCCCCTTCTTTAGAGTAACGTTTCTCCAGTAGATGGTTAAGAAGTGGAGGACTTGGTCAACGCTACTAGTTGAGGGACGAAACCCAGCTTGATAAGATGACAAAATATTTTTTTCGTCGATCCATTGCTGCAGTTTGTTTTGGACTAATCGGCCCATTAGTTTTTGTGCTGTATCGATCAGACTAATGGGTCTATAGTTTTTAGCCAGGGATCGATCACCTTTCTTATATATGGGAATGATTTCAGCTCCCTTCCATGAAGCAGGCACTTTCCCTCCCATAGCCACCGCATTGGCCAGCATTGCAAAATAGCTACACCAGGACTTCCGATCCGATAGAAAAATATCTGCCGGAATTCCATCCATGCCTGGAGCTTTACCCCCTGCTACACAATCCAGTACAATACTCACATCCCTTTCAACAAATATAGGTGATTTGTAGTAAACTTGTAGAGGAGGGCAATCATTGTTAAACATGGGATTACGAGCATACTGTGGTTGGAAGTATTCTAACCAATTGCTTTTCGGGACATGATTCGTAGGCTGGAGTGCTATGCCACCCTTTGCCCATTTTACTGAGGCCCAGAAGCGCTTTGAGTCCTTGCGGCACACGCCTCCTTGAGTTCTCGCCAACAATCCTCATCCCAACGCTTCTTTGCTCATTTTTGAGCCTGTCTATACTGGTTTCTCGCCAGCCTTACTGTTTCTGCACTTCCTAATCTTAGTTCCATGCTAAGATTATCTCGTGCTACCCTACAGCTCTTGTCATACCACCCTCTAGTCTCTTGGACCTTTTTCTTTTTATTTGAGGCTACTGTTTTAACAAAAAAACTTTGAATTTTGGAAAACAGTTTCTCATGAGCAGCCATCATGTAGTCTGTGAAGTCAGTCATCCCATAATGGGACTTAATCTTAGAGACTTCATCCACCACTATTTCCTTTAAAGTCTCTATTTTGGCAATGTCTTCTAGGAGCATACTCCACTTCAAGTGGCGGAGGTTATTTGAGCTTACAAGGTCTTGTGTAACCATATGATCCCCTCTTGGAAGATCGGGCATTTCATGGTAGGGATGGAGTGTCAGGCACAAAGGATTGTGGTCACTTTCTATTTTGTCCTTCACTTCCATATCTACCAATTTATCCCAGGCTCTTACATCCAGAAGTATATAATCTATTCTGCTGGCCGATCGGCCATTATCAAAAGTATTTTCCCCATTGAATCTGACGGTGCCCGACCATTTACTGCTCTGAGCCCTCTAGAAAGACAAAAACTTTTCAATTGAATTGCTACTGTGCTCCATTTTTTAATTACTGGGATGTCTAATTGAGGAATTCTCCACTTGGTATCCTCATCTTCTGCCAGGATCCTATCCTCCTCGCCCAAGGGTTCGAAGGTGGTGTTAAAATCCCCGCCTATTATTATATGAGGTGGCACTGGTAGCATTTCAATATGATACTCAAGGGTCATTAAGGTCTCTGATGGTTTGCCCCTAGCAATTCCCCTGGAATAAAGATTAAACAGGGCTAATTGTTGGCCATTTTGCCAGCTAATGTCAAGTGCCAGAATATCATTGGAGGGTATAGACCTTTGCTTAACCGAGCTATTCAAAGTTTGGCGTACCCAAATTAACAGGCCCCCAGAGGGACGACCCACTCGGTTTCTTATGGCGGAACGTAAAAGTTCAAGTACCCTTGCCGGAAAATTGGTGTGAGCGACCAAGTTTCTTGCAACATGATAATATCGTAGTGGTCGATAAAGTCGACCCAATCTGGGATATTTAGCTTGTTTGTGATTCCAGCTATATTCCAAGAGATAATAGATAATGGCGGTGTGGCCTTTTGGTGGCGTATCTGGACAATATCAGGGGTATTTATTGGTTCTACAAGATCTATGCCTCGGGCTACGGCTCCACTCAATGTTGGTAACTTCTCAATTACCTCTAATGCTCTTTTTTGTTCCATCTGAACTCTATTTTGTTCCATCTGAACTCTATTTAGTTCCTCTGGAACGGGAGTGAAGGATACATTAGAGACCAGGGACAGTTTGTGTGATAGAGGCTCGTCTGAAGTGGGGGTCTTAACATATCCTTGGTCCAACTGGACTTCAGGAGGAACGGGAGAGGCACATACGAGTCAATCACACTCGTTTAGGTCAGTTAACACGGAGTATGGTTATCCAAGTTTAGCCCCCACTCGCATACTGGGTTAGTCCTGGCCCTTCTATTTCCCACAACTGTCCACTTTGTTCTCAGAATGCTAGGTTTAGCTACTAGACCTCTTCTGCTATAGAAGAAATCCAGTGTCAGTGGTACTATTTCTGCTGTTCTATGTTGTGGAGAGAAGATGTTCCGTAGGACATCAGGCAATACTTCAGGGCCCTTGAAATTCAAAACCACACAATCCCCTTGGAATTTCTTTGCCTTCGTGCCTATCCACTTAACCCTTCTTGCTGTAAGCAGATCATCAGATAGTTTTTCCTTGCCCCAGGGAGATATATGCATGTTGTTACTAAGCCACTGGAGAGCCTTATTTCTTAAGGAATCTGAAGACTCGATCTGTCCTATTTTCAACGGTGGTGTGTTTGCAAGTACTAGAATCAAGGGGGAGGCTTCGACAATTAGTTCGACTGGGCCGGTTTCTGGGTTGAGAATCTCAGAGGTGGTGTTGCCTACTGCTTGTACTGGATCTAAAGTTAAAGCCGTATCAGGGGTGTCACCGTGCCTAGAGCTGACTTGTTGAATTTGTTCAGATGGAACTTGTGGGCCTGCATTCGTGTTCCCCCCGAGTGTTTTCCCTGCAGCCTCTATGTGTTCAAATTTGGTTATTATTAAATTTGATATTTCCCCCACCCCCTCATTAGTTTTCCTTAGGAGGGTCTCTAACTTGTTAACCTTATTAGCTAGTTGGTCTACTTTTGATATGAGGGGTTTCATTAGCCCTGATAATTTGGACTCTAGTATGCCCATGAGCTTATTTAAGAGGGTATCCTCCCCATCTGCGTTTTCGTACTCTTCCTCCCTTATCCCGTCTTCCGCCCTTTTCTTTGTTCTTCTAGGTGGAGTTACAGGTTTGTTCTTGCAAGAGCGTAGGCCCCCTCTTCTAGGCGGTGCCTTGGTAATCCCTTTTTTAGCTCTTGGTGCAGGGACCGGAGTGGGAGGGGTATTGCTCTCTGGGACTAGCTCCACAATTGTATCAGATTTGTTTGGCTCTTCTAAGTTAATTAGGTCTACAAAAGGGTCAAGTTGCTGGGCGATAGAAGCCGTGGATACATTTATTGTGGAGCAATCATTAGGGTCCTCAATCGGATCGGTGGCGATAATTTCATCACTGGGAGACTGAAATACCCCTGATTGGTTGATTTGGGCACAGGGTGGCGAATCCATAATTCCCAAAGAAGACCTCCGAACATTATTGATTTTTGTCACTACCTGGACCAAATAATTATCCATTGTGTTAGCCGGGGTGGCAGGCGTTTTTTGCCTCGACATAATGGTCAGTCAATTGTAAGCAGCACTACCCTGGTGGTAAATATAACAATAGTGGCCGATTACACTATAAATATAGAAGTATGTCGCCTTACCACAGGTAGATTTGAAAGATAGGGGAAAGAGGGGTGGCCCAGTCCAGTCTTTCACAGTCTAGAACGGGCTAAAATGGGCCCGCCCTTGGCCCGGGCTTCGCCCGGCGTCCCGCTTGCGTCCCGCAAGACGGGCTCTCACTTGATGATATAGGCGAGGCAGTGGTGGGCGGGGCACTCAGGGGGGCGCTGACCATATGTCAGGTGGTCACGCAGGGACTCCTGGGATAGTGAGTCCCTGCCGCGCTACCCCTGCAGCCTCCTCGGATGTTTTTTACCCACAGAGTTCTCTTGGGCAGCAGACAGGATCCGCGCTGTTATAGATGGTGGGACCACCCACAAAGACAAAGCGGCGAGCAGTAGTATGCAAGCTCCAAGGGACAGGAAAATTCCACCGCGTCTCTGGCGTTTCGTGGGACACACAGGGTAGGTGGGTCCACTTCCTTTAAACAAACTGCCGGTGGTGGGCGGGGCACTCAGGGGGGCGCTGACCAGATGTCAGGTGGTCACGCAGGGACTCCTGGGATAGTGAGTCCCTGCCGCGCTACCCCTGCAGCCTCCTCGGATGTTTTTTACCCACAGAGTTCTCTTGGGCAGCAGACAGGATCCGCGCTGTTATAGATGGTGGGACCACCCACAAAGAAAGCGGCGAGCAGTAGTATGCAAGCTCCAAGGGACAGGAAAATTCCACAGCGTCTCTGGCGTTTCGTGGGACACACAGGGTAGGTGGGTCCACTTCCTTTAAACAAACTGCCGGTGGTGGGCGGGGCACTCAGGGGGGCGCTGACCAGATGTCAGGTGGTCACGCAGGGACTCCTGGGATAGTGAGTCCCTGCCGCGCTACCCCTGCAGCCTCCTCGGATGTTTTTTACCCACAGAGTTCTCTTGGGCAGCAGACAGGATCCGCGCTGTTATAGATGGTGGGACCACCCACAAAGACAAAGCGGCGAAGCGGCTCCCGCGCAGCGGGAGCGGCGAGCAGTAGTATGCAAGCTCCAAGGGACAGGAAAATTCCACAGCGTCTCTGGCGTTTCGTGGGACTGCCCCACTTAATTAGTTGCCAGAATAGCCACCAATATTTTCCATTACTCGTGTCTAACAAGTCCCTCCATCCGTTTGTTTAATTATTTTAATTTGGAGGCCACACGCCTTTTAACTAAAGGCCTGCTTTCATTTTAACATCACGGGTTTCATTATCTAAATTTGGAGAGTTCAACTACACGCCCGCTTTCATTTTCACCGTAGCAGGTTTTATTATTTTAATTTTGGAGGTCGCGCGCCTTTTAACCAAAAGCCCACTTTCATTTTAACATCGCGGTTTTCATTATTTAAATTTGGAGAACTACAAGCCCGCTTTCATTTTAACATCGAGGGTTTAATGGCGACAGCTTGTTTCGCTGGTGTTTGAAGTTGCGGAGGCAAATGGCGCGGGAGTGTCTGTTACTGCTTCTGCCTGTACCATGCCTGTTCTGTGTGCCTGTGGGACGTTTGCACCTCTCGTCTGTGTGTCTGCGAAGCTTGCACCGCTGCTGCTGCCTGTACTATGCCTGCTCAGTGTGTCTGGGACGCTTGCATCGCTTGGCATGTGCTCTGCGTGTTTTTTGTGGGGTTGGTGATACTGGTGAAGGCCTTTACACTACAGACTAACGGGGAGGGTGGTGTGAGGTGTGTCCGTGTCGATCCCTTCAAGTGCCCTTCGGCCTCCATGTACTGCCCATGGCCTCCGTCATCAGCTGGCAGATGCCCCCCTAGGGCATGCGCCTCGAAGTGGTCATGTACTCCAGTGAATGAACATCCTCGCCTAATCCTGGACACGCCCTGAGCCTTCCTTTCACGAAGCAGTGCATTCTGGTACTTATAGTTCAGAGGGGGGGGGAGTGACATACAGAGGGCCAGAAGGGCACAGGTTACAGCTTTACACTGAGGCTGACTCTGGAGTTTTCCCTTCATTAAAGTGGGGAGGGAGGGAGCCAGTCCCTGCATGACCCGGTCCCCCAGGTTCAGAGCCTGCCCCTTGACCTTCACCCCCCACCACCCCCCCTAGGTCACACGGCACAGCTCCATGATGAGCCAGACTTTCGCTGCCGACTATCAAACCCATATAGACAACCCCGACCGTCGTGGCACGCATACCTACATACATTCCAAAAGCAAACAGACTTACTCATCTCCAGAGACAGACCTACCATCCTACTGTTCCCCATACCTTAGACATGTATGTAAATCCCTGTACTTCAGCCATACCTATGTAAAATTAACATATGATACAGTCACACATATTATACATATCTACATAAAATCCCCATTCCCCATACTATACAAACTTACAGCCTGCACACCATACGGACACCCATACAGTCCCCATACGGGCACACGCACAGTCTGCATATCATACACATACAGTTCCATTACCATAAACACACATACAGTCTCATAGACCAGGGGACCCGCCGCCCCTTGCAAACAGGCTCCTAGGCTGAAAATGTACGAGATGTTGACTGTAAAAGCGTAAAGTGCACCATTTTGAGGGTGGAGGACGGCGTGGCTTGTTTTTCACTTGTGCGGCGCACGTTCTTCGGCATGGCCTCAGAGCACTACGTTGGGAAATTCACATTTAACATCCTTCCTTGGCAGTTATTGATTGTTTTATTCACACAGACACTGGAAACCTCGAATACGGGTGACAGAGGGTTTGTGGTCTTTCTCGGTACACAAGACTAGTGCAGCAAATTAGAATCCTAAAATGATTACCTAGCTACTCTTAAATCGGGGGGCGGGGGGGGGTTGGTTAACTCAAGCGGTTGTGAAAAGGTAGGAAACAACGCCGTTTCTAGAAGAAGCTGTTGTGCAACTTTAACCACAAAACTGGTAAGTAAAGTGTGTGATGTACAGAAGCAAAACAAATACATGAGTTTTAGGCATTATTGTTAAACGTTTCCAGAGATAGTCATTGACGCCGAATTCATGTCAAGTATAGATTATACATACACATACGCTTGCACATATGTACATTTGCTTGTCTATGTTGGAGAAGTCTAAATACACACACTCCATATATAGAACTTCATGTTTACAGTTCGTGATTATAAGTCATTTACAAACAAGCACAGATTACAAAAACTCTGCGTGACAAGGCACATTAGGGTGACCAACTGGCATAGGTGCAAATTCAGGACGGTGAGTATAAAAATTCAGGACAAAGGGACTAAATTCAAGACAAAACTTCGGGACAAAAAGTACGTTTTACAGACACGTCAGAGGTGGTCGTGCAATAGTATATAAGTAAGTAAATAGACAACCACCTAAGTACAAGTCTAAATAAGTTTATATTAGGTTGAGAGACTTGTGCACTTCACGTTTTTTCAGTATGCCCGCTGCTTGCTACCTTAGATGATTCAAAATTCACATCACGCTCCAGCAGGTACATTAGACACCAGACAATGGTGAACCACACCTGAATATAAGTGAGGCCGCTTTTATTGTTGATTGAAAACTACTGGATATATAAGGAACTTTGCAGTACCAGCCCCCAGTAACACCCCCCCCCCTTTCCAGCCTCCCAGGGAAACACCTGATGCACGGTCCGGCCAGTCCGGCCTTGCTACCACCCTCCAATGGTGCCCCTCATCTTCACTTAGACCGTCTCTCATGTGTATTCAATTTCTTTTATAGTGTTACTCATCCCAAGTATGTAGGGCAGGGTGTCGGAGTGCGTTACATCACATACACATTATATAGAGAAAATGACTCATATTAACATGAAAGTCAATGTATAGGAAATGTTACTTAAGATAATGGGTGCTACAAGGTGTAATTATTCTTTCATCCATCATTCAGTCTTCCACCATTCATTCTGTCCTTCAATCTGTGTCCCCATCTATATCCAAACATATTCAACCATTTTCCAACCTATCCACCATATATCCTTCCATCCATCATTTCACTCATACATCCCTCCATCCACCCTTTCACTTATCCATCCATTATTCATCTACCCACCCTTTCACCCCATCCATCCATACAGTCATCCACCCACTCTTCCACCCATCCATCTATTCACTCACCCATCCCGCCATTTACCCTTTTACCCATCCAGCCACCCATTCACTTACTCATTCATCCACCCATTCACTTACTCATCCACCCACCCAGTCACTTATCCTTCCACCCATTCACACTTTCAGTCATTCATCCTCCCTTTCTCGCTCCATCCCCCTTTCACTTATCCATCCATCCATCCATCTACTCATCCATTCATGAATGCATCCATTGATCCTATTACTCATCCATCCTTTCACTCATCCATCCATCCACTTCACTCATCTATCCATCCTTTTGTCCATCTACCCCCTTTCACTCACTAATCAATCCTTACATCCACCCTTTCACTCATCCATCCATTCACCCTTTCAATCAATTCATCAATCCATCCATTCTTTCACTCATCAATCCACCCATTCACTCGCAAATCATCTACCCTTTCACTCATCCATCCATCCATCCTTTCACACACCCATCCACCCTTTTACCCATCCATCTACCCTTCCGCCCATACATCCATCTGTTTACCTTTTCTCTCATTCATACTTCCATTCATTCACTCATCCATGCTTCCTTTCCTTATCTATCCATTCCCCTTTTCATTCATCCGTTCATCTTTTCAGTAATCCATCCAGCCACTCACACATTCCTTCACTTATTTACTCACCCACCTTTTCACATTAGGAGCTGAGTCTTTGCCTGCAGAGTTGCAGACAGAAGAGGCCCATCAAGAACTTCACCTTGCTGTAGTTCCTAAAGCAAGGGGTGGGGTGGGGTGGGGGAGAGTTCACTATGCCCCTGCACATAGGCAGTCTGAAAACATAGAAGTCATGAGTCATGTCTGATGCACAGTGCCAGGATGTGAGGTGACTGTGACATGGTGTTGTTTCCAGGGCTTTAAGGGGGGGGGGGTCTTCAAAGGGGGTGTTCGATGTAATTAAGAGCGTGGTTTAAAACACCTTGGCTAAAAATCTGCGCTTAGCATAGTGTTCCGTGCGACTGGTATTATGTTATTTCTGTCATTGCATCCAGATCTATAATACCGCAAGTATAACACCAACAACAAGCCAGGACTATTGGCTTTGTCAATTGTTGTTAGTTCCTTAAAATAAAAAAGCAGCAACCATGGATTTGTTGAATATAAAATTGAAAATACTTCAGTTCTAAAATGACGAGACAGTGAAAGAACGATAACCCGTTCTTTTAAACTTGTTTTATAGGCTTCTTTAAATAAACTGTTCTCTAACGTTGCAGCATGGGCGTTTTACCGTTCATCAGCATGCCCTGCTGTACACTGAGGCAGGAGTAGGCCACCACATGCTTTAACACCCCAGATTGCCCCATTGACATTCTGTATGTGGCAATCAGCCGGCATACAGAATGACAATGGGCGGGTGGGGCTGCCCTTGTGCTACAGGAGGAGTGCGAGGCGGCCCCATAGGGGGGGGGGGGGGGGGGGGTAGGGTGAGGCCTCTCACAGGGGAGCAGAGCTGCACCCTGTGATAGCCAAAATTACAGACAAAAGAAGTCCGTTAAAGGGATCCCAACGAACGTGAGGTCCCAATTACGGAAGGTCCGTGAAATTTACGGATGGTTGGTCACACTAATGCACATGGTAGTAGACCCTGTAAAAATGCGCTTAAAATACCATAGCCCAACCATAAATAAAACACATAAAAAGCAAGTATTTTTTTCAATATGGCATAACGAACGCACTCAGAAGATACATTAGTGTAAATGGGGCCACCAGTCCCTCCAGAATTCCCAAGTTTTCTTTCCTTTCGCGTCCGAGGGTGCTTGTGCGAATTAAGGCGCTTTGAGGCCTGGCAGCCATTCATGCTGCGAAACAGCAGAGCCTTATTCCCCAGGCTGACACTGGAGTTTTCCCTTCATTAAAGTGGGGAGGGAGGGAGCCAGTCCCTGCATGACCCGGGCCCCCAGGGTCAGAGGCTGCCCCATGAGCTTCACCCCCTCAGGTCACACTGCACAGCTCCATGATGGGGCAGACTTTCGCTGCCGCCCATGTCCGCCCCGGGACCCGTAGAAGGTCTCTGGAGAGCTGGAAGCTCTTCGGGGTGGCACCAGGGGGAATGCGCTATACAAACAAGGGCGCTGCTGTGACACCATGACGGGGTCAGGGGACAGGTTGCAGCATATTACACGTCATCTCTGTGGGTGGCTGGGGGGAGGCAGGACAGAAGAAGCGCTCCCTGCTGCACACTCCATCCCGAGGAGGGACAACGAACCTCTACATCGGACTACATTTCCCAGAACGCACTGGTGGAGTACATCAAAGCATGTGGCTGCGACAGTGTCAAGGTGACTTCACACTATCCACTTGGAGGGCAGAGAGTACGAAAGGGCGAGTGTGCCCCTGCGCTGCACTACAACTTCAAGAATGCACTGGTTTGTTCCATGAAAGGCTGGGGCACCCCCTACGCACAGGACTCCTGGGAGGCAGCCCCCTTCTCCCCTCCTCTGTGACCGGGTTATCCCCTGACTCTTCTTCTAGCTCCACCCATTACTCCCTTTCTCCTCCCCTGACCCCCCTACACTCCAATTGACTGTAACCCTCGAGAAGCACAGGTCGGCCATCTTCCCTCCCGCTCCTCTCCTATTCCTCCCCCCTCACAGTATGCCCCCCCTTCATCACTTCAACCTTACCTCTAGCTAATACGCTCCTCGTCCAATCTGCACCATCCCGGTACTCCAATCTCTTCTCCTCCCCCATATTCCTACCCCCCCACCCATTTTAGGTCACCTCTCCTCCAACCTTCTCCCCCAGTTAACTCTCCCTAGACTCCCCTTATTCCTCCTCCCCCTCTCTTCTCTACCCCCTCCTCCCCTCGGTATTCACCCCGATTTCTCCACAAACCCATTGCTTCTCTCTCCTTCCTCCAGCAATGCTGTGCTACCCCCTTTCCCCCCTGGTAACCCTTTCCATTTCCCTCATTCGGGCCCAGCAGAACCACTTCCTTTCTTCAACTTCCCTCTCTCCCAACCCCCCTCACTCTGCCAGATGCCCGTTCCCTCTTCTAGCTGACAGGACCTCTTCAACCATCCCCCCTCTTCTTCTCCCAAACCTCCTACATTCCCATGACTCCACACAGTCCTCCCCTCTCCTTCTACCCTGCCGCCGTGATCTGCACCCATCTCCCCCTAAATATGTCCTTAGTTCCTTTTCTTCTTGTAACACCAACAAAGTCAACTCTCCCATCACCTCTGATTCACCAACTCCCGCTCTCAACCTGCACCTTTCCCCACTTTTGAACCCTATACCCCAACTCTCCTCCTGTCCCCCCTCCTCTCCCTTCCTTCCACCACCAATTCCACCCCCTTCTGTTTCCATCGAGCCACCCGACCTTCTGTGCTCTGCCTTACTCTCTCTGGAAAATAAGCTAGGCTCTCTTACCACCTCCATCTCCCAGCTTGTAGCTGACATTTCACTTTTAAGCTCCAAGATTTCCACCTTCCCATACACCTCTACGCCTTTGGAAAACCCTCACCTTCCCACGAGATGCACCTCGCCCCCTCATCCCACTTTAGCCAAGCTCAACCTGTCGTTTGCAAATGTCGTTAACTCACACAAGCCCTTGAACGCCAACCTTCTTCAACCTGCATCTCCTAGTAACTCTACTATCTACACTATTACGACCATCTCCTCTGTCAGAACCAAGCATCCACCTTAACCCCCGAGCACCCCCATATAAGTACAATATCCCGATCACCCTTCAGAGCCCAAGTGCCCCCGTCACCAAAACAGTCTTGACAGAGCTGCGCTGTCTGCTCCACAACTGCAGATCTGCAGTAAAACACAAATTTGAAATCTCCGATACCATCACCCTTCACAATATTGACATGCTCTTCCTCACAGAGACTTGGTTCAACGATACCGCTCACTCTATGTTTGATCTCCTATTACCCATAGGCTATTCTATATTTAGGAATGACAGAATTGACAACGTTGGGGTCCATGTCATTTACCGCCCGCCTTGTAGTGGCCCTTCGTTTATGGAGGAACTCACGGATTTCATCAGCGACCAATTATCGCAAAGTGACAATCAGACCTTCGTGGGTGACTTCAATCTCCACTGGGGCTCACAGCAAGACTCTTCTGTGAACTCGCTGGCCACCTTCCTCTCTGCAAACGATCTTATCCAACACTGCACAGAATCAACACACTCCAAGGGCTCAATCCTGGACCTTGTTATTTCTAAAGCAGGCATGGTCTCTATCACTACCCCTATTCATGTAGACTGGTCTGACCACCGCCTCATCCCATTCTCTCTTCACCTGTCTCACTCTACAACTCTTGGCCAACCTAAGAGGGCTACCTCCTGGTTCCGTGATGCTAAAAAGATTGATGTTGGTTCCCTCTGTGAATCAGCTTTGTTATCACTTCCTAGGCTAGACCCAAACCTTGATGTTGACGAACTCACCTCCCAGTGCCTCACAGTCCTTGCAGTCGAAATCAATAACGTTGCTCCTCTCCAAAGCAAAAAGATAAGGCCCACTCCCTCAGCTCCCTGGTTCAACAAATCCCTCTATGAAGAAAGGAAGCAGCTAAGATTCCTGGAGAAACAATGGAGGCAAGGGCCCTCCACCGATAATTTGGCCACGCTTCGTTCAGCAAGATCCAAATACCTCAAGCACATCTTCCTTGGGAAAGTGTCGCACTTCAGAACCCGCCAAAAATAGACCCAAAAAACTATTTGATCTCATCAAGCCTCCTAACTGCTCTCCCCCTACCTCTAAGTTGGAGGATTCTACAAAGAAAGCAGCGGATTTCGCTATATTCTTTGACGAAAAAGTGAAATCCCTTGTGGATCAGGTCGCTCATCCTACCCCTGCAGAGGAGCGCAAATCCTTAGCCATTTGGCAAAACTTTGGCCCCATCTCTGAAGATGCCCTTCTCAATTGCATCCTCGAAACAAAGCCCTCCAACCATTCTCTGGACCCCATCCCCAGTGCCATTGCCATTGACTTCTATACCCATTCTCTTTCCTATTGGACCACTCTGGTTAACCTCTCTCTCTGTCAAGGCTCCCTTCCTGTCTCCTTCAAAACTGGGCAGGTCACTCCTCTGCTTAAAAAAACCACTGCTGATGCGAAGGACCTCAACAACTTCCGCCCCATCACTAACCTACCCTTTCTTGCGAAGATCACAGAAAGATGTGTAGCGAAACAACTCTCTCGTTATATCAAGGACAATGATCTTCTTGACAATTGTCAGTCCGGCTTCATCCAAAACTGCAGCACTGAAACAGCCCTACTGCAAGTGGTTGATGACGCGCTGAGGATACTCGATTCTGGGGGGTCCTGTCTTCTAATTCTCCTTGACCTTTCTGCAGCCTTTGACACTGTCAATCACAACACTCTCCTCAACACTTCCACAGAGAATGGGCATGGTGGGCACCGTGCTTAAATGGTTTGCTTCCTTCCTCTCTGATAGATCCCAAATGATCAAAATAGTGAACAGTCTTTCATTGCCTTTGGCGGTAGGTCAAGGTGTTCCTCAAGGCTCTATACTTGCACCCACATTGTTCAATCTCTATTTAGAACCACTGGGAAATCTCCTAAGTAAATCCGGGATCCGCTATCATCTTTATGCAGATGACACTCAAATCTACCTCAAGGTTGCCTCCACTCACGATCTCGCCATCCCAAGCTCTACTCTGGACTCCATTCAAAACTGGATGTCAACTCATCAACTGATTCTGAATCCCTCCAAAACCGAATTCCTCCTCCTCTCCTCCTCACTCTCTCCTCCCCAGTTCAATCATGGAGGGATCAGATGAATCTACTTAACAATAAACCCATCATTGTCGACAGCGCAAAATCCCTTGGTGTCATACTCGACAAAAAACTCAATCTAATCTCCCACATCAATTCCATTGCAAAGTCTGCTCGATACCAACTGCGCCTTCTTTGGGGAATTCGTCGCTTTTTCCCGGAGCAAGACTTTAAAACGCTGGTGCAATCGCTGGCCCTCTCCAGACTGGACTTCTGCAATTCTCTTCTTACTGGCCTCCCTAGATCACACCTGTCCCCCCTAAATCTGTTCTCCATTCAGCAGCTCGTTTCATTTATGGGGCCAAAAGAAGCGACCACATCACACCGATGTTATCCTCCCTCTGCTGGCTTTCCATCGAGGCTAGAGCTATCTACAAGACTGCCTGTATCACCCACAAAGCCTTGCACTCCTCTCCACGCTACCTGGCGAATAAACTGAAACTCTCTGGAGGCTCTAGACCATCACGTAATGCGGAAAATCTACTGCTTGAACCTCCCACTTTCAAGAAGGAAAGATCGATGGCCCAATCCTTTTCAGGCAACGCAGTGAGAATCTGGAACTCACTTCCGCCTCAGCTCCGGACCACCTCCTCCTCCCAGGCCTTTAAAACAGACCTCAAAGTTCTCCTCCTCCAAAGACACTTCCAAATTTAATTCACGCCCTCTCTATTATCTGAAGGAAGACCCTGCACTATAGGAAATTCTATTCTCCATGACTATGGAAGTGTTCTTGTGTTTGGAGTGTTTGCCGTTTATTGCAGTATTATCCTTGTACCTGTGTTTGGTACTCTTTTGTAACATGCACACGCCACTTTTCTCTTGTAACACTCGGTTTGCTACCTCTCACTTTTTGTTTGCTTTAGAAACTTGCACAAGTGCCACCATTGCCTACGTAACGTTTGTTCTTGTGCGTGAGTGTCTGCCATATATTGCAGTATTATACCTCTACTTGTACTTTGTTTTCTCTTGTAACCAGCACACGTCACTTTCTCCTCTTGTATTGCACCGTTTGCTACCTCATGTATTTGGTTTGCTCACAATTGTCACTTTTACCTCATGTAATTTAATGTTTGTTTCTGTAATTTGCTCACTTGTAATTTTCTCCTCATATATCATTACTGTTTCTATTGTGAAGTGCTCTGATGCCTTCGGGTAAAGTCCGCGCTATATAAAATCACATAAATAAATAAAAAATAAAACAATTAATTCTACCCCTAGGGCCATCTCCACCACCGCCTGGGTGATCCCTACAGACCCAAGTCCACTGCCAGTGAGTGTAACATGGAGAGGATGTGGTCTGACGGCCAGAGCTGCCGACCTTGGAGCTGGTGAAACCAAGGTTTGAGCCTCTGGGTCGACTCTTCATCCTGTGATTCTGGGCAAATCATTTAATCTACCTGTGCCTACTCAATTTTTTTTATTTTCTTTTCTTTTTCTTTTTTTTTATGAATGTGTCCTTGTGTAACGTAACCGGAGCTCATGTAAAGCGCTCCAATACCTTTGGGTCGAGTTCGCGCTATATAAACTGCAAAAAACAAACAAAAAAAACACTAGCTGAACGATAGCAACAATTTCATGCTCTGAAAATATGTAATATATAATTGTACAACCCTAATCGCTTTTTAGAATGTGATCTTGAGTGAACATATGTAACTAACCACTAGTATCTGTAGTAGACGTGCGTACTTACTACCATTCTTATGTGAATTTAGAGTTTTTCTGTTTCTAACTTTTATGTAACTCCTGTCCTCTGAAGTCCTGATGTAATTTAATTGGTTCTTTTGTAAAGCGCTCCGACATCCGGGAGGGGTGGGAGGGGGCTGGGGGTTTTGTGGTTTCTATCGTAAAACTGAGTTTCTGCTTGGAGAACCTAATAGAGACACTTCACCAGTCAGGCATCCCGGGACACTCTAATTGCAATTGGCCTGCACCACTGCGATCATGAAAGGGCTAGGGAGCAAGCCGCGGACACTGGGCTTCCCCCAGGGGGCTTCCTAATACATAGGTCCCTAACGGCACATATGGCGGCTAGATGGGGCGATGTTGCGGAGGAGCCGGCGCAGCATTTGACGGTACAGTACCTACACGTTATGGGCAGAGGCAGGCATTTAGTCAAATGGTTTGCTGCATCCCTACGGACTCATACGGGGCAGGACTTAGCCCCGCTACGGGCGAAATGGGAGAGAGACATGGGGCGAGCGTTAGCAGACGGACAATGGGGAAAGATCCTAAAAAGCCCGGTCCGCATTCCCAGAAATATGAGGTTCCGCCAAATTCAAGTATACATAGTGCACAGGGCCTATCTAACCCCTGACTTAGTAAATAAATACTTTCACAGAGCGGACGCGTCCTGCCCCAGATGCGGAGAAGTGAACGCAGATCTCCTCCACATCCTGTGGCGCTGTCCGAGCCTCGGCACCTATTGGAGGGACATTCATACACTACTCGCACGGAGCACTGGCCGCATTATCCCTTGCAATTGGCCCGATATCTCCTGCACCATTTCCAAAGGCCGCCTAAGGACAAAGCGTCGTCTAGATTCCTCGACCTGGGGATGGTGACGGCAGTACGACTCCTCACTAGAAGATGGAAGGCAAAGGACCCACCTAACACAAGGGCATGGATCCTGTCACTCTCGTCATGGGCTCGTGCAGAATGGACAGCCATCCGGAGGGAGGAAACGATGGGACTCCGTAAGGTGCCTATGGCGGAGAGATGGGAACACATGTTACACACTCTGCAGGAGACGCTATGGAGGAGGGGGCAGTGGGGCACTAGGCTGGCGCAACAGGCGAGAGCGCAGAGAGCGCCACACCAGACACATCCCCCAGTGCACTATGCGACGCAGCGGCGAGGCAATACCTGGTGGGGAGCCCTGCGAGTCCAATAGGTGGGAACACAGGAAGGGGAGGGGGGGCGTGGGCTGGAGGGGCTGAGAATTGGGGCAAATGGTAATGTACTTTGGTGACAGTGTCGCAGTTAGTTGTCTTGTTCTTTTGCAAATGCTTATCATTTGGAGTTGGGTTGGGTATGCAAAGCTTGTCCCCTCCCTTGTAGAGGGGTGAAGCATGTTAACTCCTGTTTCCCTAATCGGAGGACACGCCTGGGCGCTTGTATCCTGTCCACGAACTAATTACGTGCACTGCCATAACGTCCTTGATGACCGAACTGTTGATGTAATGCCACCCGTGAAAAATCGAAGAGTCATTTTGATTGTAATGAAGTGCCGATTGTATTGTTGAATTTTCAAATACCAATAAACACATTTAACAAAAAAATGAAAGGGCTAGGGAGGTGGCTGGGGGACATTGGTCGGCCTTGGGATGGTTGCAGCGTTACAAGATGTTTAACAATGTATTTTTCTTTGTCAGAAACTCAATAAAACAAAGTTAACAAAAAAAAGAGCAATTCCTCCTTTTTTCCCACATCAGTGTCTCTGTCGCCTCTCTACAGCTTCAGATAGGTCATCCATACTATTCGACTGTCTGGGAAAACAAACTCACCTCCATCTTGTGCACAAGGCCAGATCCGGGATTTCCAAAATAGATCCCACAGCCCTCCATTATTTTGGTTCACTCAAACTCACAATGCATATACCACCCATTTCATGTACACAAACATGCACTGAATACATCTGGGATGCTAGTGCTAGGGTCTGGGTTAGCGCATAGAAGCAGAACTTCATATGAAGGCCAAGATGCCTCCACTCTAGAGACAGATAAAAAGGCTTAGTACCAACTAAGGATTCACAATACACTGTTACCACCACTCAATATGCTAAACCCATGGCAAGGACAGTAGTCCATGGTCAGTAAAATGAATGGAAGTTTCCAAGATCAAACTCATGTCAAGGACAGGCTTAGGCCTCTGTGCACCCACTAAATAAGTGAAAAGCATTTTGCTTCTCAATGTTCTGTCCCTTCTTGGTATGATGATCTTGTTTAGACAGTAGTTGTGAACGCCAGGGTATAGTCCTTTGTCTGTGATACAATTTTCTGGTTAAAGAGTTCAGAAGAGCAGCAGAATACAAAATAGCTTTGGGGGATGGGGGGTCGAGTAAGGCATTTCTATATTCAATGTGTGATATTACTGTTTATTTGATGGTCTTCAGGCCTCCTCCTTTTGGGAGGAAATGTCTGATGTTTCTGACTGTGTGGTAAGCACCTCAAGAAACGTGAGTAATTTGAACTTCAGGTCAAAGTTGGAGTACACGGTGATGATTAGAGATTTGGTTGTCATCACTACTTTTGGAGGAATGTGGGTTCATTTGAAATCTCTAACTACTCTGATGGAAGCAGTAGATCGGGTTTGGGAGAGAGGTTCAGGTTATCTGTGAGTTAAGTTTAGGTAAGTTTGAGTTTCATGTGTCTCATCTAAGCTTAAACGGGCACGAAAGTAGTTCGGATCAGTATGTTATTTGTGCTGTGCATTTTTGCATGCTTCTCTTTATCCTCTCCATATTGGTGGAAAGATAATTCAAGTTCATGTAGTAGTACAAGCCGAAAGACTGTGGCGTAAGTCCTACGACCCGGTCAGTAAAGCTGTGTACCGCACTACCACCAAAAATTACCATAGAGCCATTTGTAGGGCCCGGGCTTCGTATTTTTCTCGTGAGTTCAGTGCGAGTAGCAATCCTAGCAAACTTATTTTTAAAGCACTGAAAGACCTTGCCACCTGTAGAACTTCCAATATGGCGATCAGTTCCCCCTCTCATTGCGAGGATCTGGCCACCTTTTTCATCAATAAAGTGGAAGGGATTTATCGCACTTTTCCCAGTTCTACTGGCTCTCGGCAGTATAGTACGGCTACGGTTAAAACCTCCATGGCACTATCCTACTTTCCAGAGCTTTCTATGGAAGAAGTTGATAAGCTTGCTATTAGAGTGAAATCAGGCTCGCCCAAAGATCCTTTGCGGCCCTCACAATTTAGGGAATCCTCCTCTCTCTGTCTTCCCCCGCTTTGTGAGCTTATCAATTTGTCTCTATCCTCGGGTTCCGTACCTTGCGCCTGGAAGCAGGCGCAGGTAATTCCTATTTTGAAGAAATCTACCTTAGATCCTGGTAAAGCTGAAAGCTATCGTCCCATTTCTCTCCTCCCGTGGGCTGCCAAACTGACTGAGGCTCACGTAAATGCCACTCTTGCAAACCATCTTCATTCTGCGAATATTTTAGATCCTACGCAGAATGGCTTCAGGCCCGGTCACAGTACTGAGACTGCGCTCCTGTACATGGCTGAACACCTTCGCATGTTGGTTGATTCGGGTCATACGGCGGCACTTGTGCTTCTCGATCTAAGTGCCGCCTTTGAAACTGTCTCCCATGACATTTTACTTCAACGTCTGGTTGAGGCTGGGGTAGATAAGGTGGCCCTTGATTGGTTCAGATCTTTTTTATCTGATCGCTCCTTCAGGGTCAGCATTCCCCCCTTCGAATCTAAACCACATGCGATTGCCCAGGGAGTACCACAGGGATCGGCTCTAAGCCCCACTCTATTCAATCTTTATGTCCAGCCGCTAGCTGATGTCGCCATGCGTGGGAACCTCTCCATCGTGTCCTACGCAGACGACACTCAGCTGGCGGTTGCGATTAGTGGGGCTTCCGATCTCGAGGCAGCCAAGTTCCGTGAGGGACTTATCTCTGTGGCACATTGGATGAATGACAATTTCCTACAATTGAACGCAAAAAAAACCGAGGTGCTCATTGTGGGAAAGCAAATTCATCTGTGGGATGATAGCTGGTGGCCTCAAGAGCTCGGACCTATTCCTATCCCTGTTGCTGAAGTAAAGAATCTTGGGGTGTGGTTTGACTCCCATTTGAGTTTCACCACCCATACAAAAAAGACCGCTGCTTCCTGCTTTGGGATTTTGCGTCAGCTTCGGTCCACCTTCAAATTTTTTGACGCTCCCACTCGTCAGCTTATCGTGCAAGCCATGATCCTGTCCAAACTGGATTATGTTAGCTCTCTTTTTCTTGGAGTCAACCAGGCTGAGCTTTCTCGCCTCCAACGCATTCAGAACGCCGCCGCCAGGGCTCTGGTTGGCTTGCCCAAATTCTGTTCAGCCAGGAAAACCATCTATAATCTTCATTGGCTCCCGGTGGCACAGAGAATAAAGTTTAAATCTTTGATCCTAACTTTCAAAATTCTTAAACTTTCTTCCCCTCCGATCCTTCAGCATTTAATCTCTCCCTATGTGCCAGCTCGTACTCTGAGGTCCTCTGCTCTTCATCTTGCTATCGTTCCTCGTTTTAAGAGATCCAGGACAGGCGGACGTTCCTTCCAAGTTCTTGCCGCCAAGTTGTGGAACTCTTTGCCTGTGCATATCCGTGCCATCGAGGGGCTTTCTGCTTTTAGGAAGGCAGTAAAAACCTTCCTCTTTCCCCTGGTCCCCTAGTTTTGTTTGCTGTGTTGTGTTCTTAGTCTCTGTCCGGTTTTTGGTTGTGTTCTCGCGCCAGGACGCCCCTTTGCTGGGGCATCTGTGCGCGTAATAAATCCGGTTAACATAACATAACAGTTCAACTAGAGGGGTTCAGCATATGCGATGGGTAGTAAGGGTGAGTGCATCAAACCCTGGGGAACTGTAAAAGTTGTTGGTGTTAATCTGAAGGAGTCACCACCAAGTTTCACACACTAGAATCAATTTGAGAGGTAAGAGCTGAACCATTTCCGGACTTTATCATCAATGTCTAGTCTACTGTGAAGTAATGATCATAAATGAAAGTATAACATGTGGATGACAAATCTAAGAGTACTAGTAAGCAGGAGGCTCCTTTATGAAAAAGTCTGTGGGGTCATCTGCTATACATGGATGGCTTGTTTCAGTACTATGCCGAGGTTTAAATCCTCATTGATATATACCCAAGATGTCATGCTTTCAGCTGCATAACAATCACATTTTTCTGGTAACTTGGCAAGGTAAGGGAGGTCAGTGTTGGCTCTTAAGAAGTCAGTTTTGTTAGGGTTGGCATGTAGCTTCTTCAGCACTGGCCTATTTTTAGCCAGTCTGGAACAGAGCCATGTTCAAGGGAAGTATCTATTTTACTATACCAGGGAGGAAAAAGGGCAACTGCATAAGTCTTAGCCATATGTGGAAGAACTGGGTTGAAAGAGTAATCAGAGGGTCTAGTTTCTAGAATTTCACTTATTTTCGTACTCTGGATGTTAGTGAGTGTGAAGGCGCACCATTTTAAGAGCTTTGGTTAGAGATAAACTATAGTATTTTGGGAGCCATGTCAATTTCTTTTCCTTTGTCGATTTTTTACAAGAAGTTTTCAGCAAAGTCATCACATTTTGGACTGCTTATTTGTTTCAATGCCTGCTTAGAGCCTGTTTGGTGGATTGGTTTTTTACAATACTAAACTGCCCTTTAAGGAGATTTTGGTCCATGTCAAGTCTTTTCTTGAAAAGGTAATGCTTTAGAATTCTAAAGAAAAGTCTAGTATGTTTTCCTTTCTGCCTTTTGGAGTGTTCACAGGGGGCTGCTGAGAATCGAACCCGGTTCCCCAGATTCGAGGTCGACCACTCTAGCCGTTAAGCTACATCCTCTCCACATTTGGGTTTGAGATGTTTCTTAAGTTAGACTGGCAGGCAACTCTGTTATTATTTTGGAAATGCCATTGCCTTTGGATTGCATCTGTCGGTTTGGTATTCATTTGGTGTTTTGCAATGTGACATGACATGTTAGTCTAATGTAGAGTTTTTATGGGACTCATAATTAATAGAGTGTTTTCTGCTTAGCATAATATCACAGAGAAAAATAATTTTGTGCACAGCCGTCAATCTTTTGGGTGTTTTTAGAATTCACATAGAACTACTAAATAAAATGATATGGAATACAAGAAGGTGAAAGTGCGAGACAGATTTTGTCAGTGGGGATATTTAATAAACGGTATCAGAGATGTGTACGTGGAGAGTTGAGGTGTGCCCCTAATCTGACTAAGATTTCTGGTAACGGTTAGCTTGCTGCAGTCGCTTATGCAGTGCTTAATTTGTAAATTGTCAAATGCCAGTGACAGCAGTAACTATCTGCTAGTTTTCAAACAATATATTAATTTGACAATGAGCAATAATGCTAAAATAAAATAAGCATACAGCGCCACTATGTGGTGGATAAATATGTGGCAATGTTTAGAAAAAGGTGGCTGTGCCAAGCACTAGCACAAATGAAGCACTGGGTTTAGATCAAATTTTAAAAACATTTATTTTAACGATGGAGTCTATTTTGTGAGTGTAGGATCATTTTAAATGGGAAATGGTCGGGCTGGCAGAAGTTTTGTCTTCTGGAATATGGTGAAGTGTTTTTGTGGGAATAAAAGAATGTCTGCCGTCATATGTGAAGACACCACCTGTAAAAGAATGACATGTGAAAGTAATTAGCAAAGGGGTAAAGTGTATTCATGAGAGACATCACTTGACCTTTAGATGGCGAGTGTGTTAAGATATCACCTTAAATTGGAGGTTGTGTTGAGGTGTGTTAAGGCAGAGAAGCCATATGGGCATCATTCGGATGATTGTGAAGGAAAGAACCAACAACAAAGATGACATGAGTGAAAAAAATCTTGAGAAGAAGCATCAAGAGGACTATCATCATGAGTCATGGTGATGTGTAGGGAAGATGAGCATATCTCAGAAGCTTCAGTTTGCACGTGAGAGTTGTAGCAGGTGGATGGCTAGAAGGCATTGGTGATGCTTTTAAACTTTTGAGAGATCTAAAGACAGATACCAAGATGTGAAAGTTTTTGTTGCAAGACTGAAACTGAATTTTCACGTCTGAACAAATCCTTTAGTGTAGACCACAACGTTGACTTGTTTATACAGTGATAGCGAGCTTGGTGCTATACTGTATGTTTGAGTGTTCTGCTACATTGATAAACTAGCAGAAAGTATTTAACCAATTTGAGAAGAAGAGTAGATTGTTTTTTTATATCTCTTGAGCAGGTCCTATGTTATCAATCTGCAATTAACATCTCAGGGTTTAAGGAGCCTTACATTTCAGATACGGTGGTATTGCAGAACAGATATCAACAGAGGATTTTAAAGTTAATCAAAGTACAATACTTATTGTAAAGGATATTTATGACGGAGGTTAAACAGCACGGAGATGTGAGAAATAAAAGCTTCTAGGAAATACAAAACAAACAATTTATAGAGATCTACACAACTTAAAAATAATTTCAAAAGTAGTTGGGAAACAATTTGGCTTGTTAAAACAAGTACATAAAATATATTATTTAGACTAACAGTGTATGATTTAGAAGCATGCCAGTCGCAATCATATTTAAAACATAGCACGTTATGTTATGTGTATCTGTAAAAAACACCACTATCCACAAGGGTACCCTGCCACTGAGCAGGTGTGTATGTTTAGCCTTGACTAGTCAGGCTGTTAGCTGAATAGCTAGGTCTTCAGCTTCTCATGGCGCTGCAGCTTCTTGCTAGTCAATGGGTACACAGTATAATCATTCATTAGCAAACTCACCATATTGCAAGGATTTTTAGGTCACGCATACCAGATAGATAGTAGCTTTGGTTGCTAAAGGCCTCTTGTGGACCATACCAAAAGAACTATAGTCGACTTTTAGCCCACCCCAACTTATCATAGTCTGATTTCATTGTCACACATTTGCTTGCTGTTTTTCGATGACTTGCTTTTCTCTTCTTGTATTTGTCCCACCCCTGGATCAGGGCATCTTTATCAGTCTTTTGCTTTGCTGACTTGAGCCATCTACTGCTCACATTTAGGGAACTATCTTTTTGTTTAAGATCTCAATGAAAATGCAAGTGTTTTCTTACTCTCTCAATTGTGCCGCTTACCCCTCATCAAATACCCATCCCTATTGCTTACACATGACTCACTCTTCTGTAGCTCCCCACTCTTTGTTGTCATTTAAAATATATATATAACTTTTTTTTGTAGGGCCTGGCAGTTGCTGTTTGCTGCCGGGCCACTCCAACTTCTAAATGCACTTTTAGGCACATAATGCTCCCTCGCCCTACGTCCACTTCTGGTTGCTTCCACCTTGGCTGGCAACTCCACCCTCTCCTCCGTTACCCCCAATCTGGCTATCATTTGAATTTTCTGATTGAATTTGTTTTGTGAGCTGCCATTTGCTGCTGTGCGTCTCCGCTATCTGAAATGTGCTTTAACTCAATTAAAATTACATTTATTTTTTATTTATTTAATTACCCATTTAAGTGCCACCCCCATATGAGATAAGTAAATAAAAAACAAAATAGGGCCCTGCATCATTCCTTAGGCCCACACATGCATGGGGACACGTGCATGCCTGGAGAAAAACACAGCCTGTGGCAGCAGCCACATCATTGTATGTTTTTTGTGATGTTGCACAGCAAACGGCAAAAAACACTGGCAAAGCCAAATGGTCAACAGGGCGAGACATACTGGCCTTGCTGTTACTTATTCTGGAAGCATTTTTATGACTCTGGTGATAATCTAGGTATAATGGCTGGCCCCCTAGTCCACAACTGATTCCAATAAGTCAAAAAGGATAGCGCCCTCAACAGACACCCTTTATAGGATGCATGTGCAATGGATGCCCTGAAAATGCAGAAATGTATGTGAAAAGTGCATTGCCGTGGGCCATAGTTAGAGGCAGAGGCCACAGGAAGCTAGTATCAACCTTTAATAGTGGACGAATTTCCATTCTGAGATCTTGGTTTGTTTTTTTCATGGCTGCCTCCGTTAAGTGAAGGAGGGTTTGGCCAAAGTTTCCTGCCTGCAGGAGGTGATCCAAGGGCTGGGCTCCATGGATGGTCCGATGCATTTTCCTGTGGTAAGTGAGCAGACTGCTCAATCCCACTCCAGATTGCTACAGATTTGCTGCAATGATGTGTGAGGTTTATTGAGCCATTTTCATTTGTATAAGGCCCTGGGCGGGGTTGGAGGAGGCAGACAGAACCACCCCTGCGTAAAATGATGAGCCAAACCGTTTTTTCCTTCTTCATTTTGATTTCTGCCAGCCAACACATCTCCCTTCATTATAATTTCATGGCTGATGTTTCCTATACTCAGTCCCCTTTACACCCATGTCCTCCCTCTTTTACTGAACAAGCAGATGACTCATGCACACTGATAATCCCTCTGTTGCATTTCCCCCTGCCTGGCTTGTCTAGGGCAAGGCACGCAAAAATACATTTTCCTGAAATATTCAGGATGGTGGTAGAAATGTAAGTTATCCAGTTCTCTAACATCTGCGCATATTTTAATGCATCTCCTCGAATTTGCAAGGCACAAATTGGAAATACTACTGTAGAAGCTAAAAAAAATATATATATTGACTTGAACAATTGTTAAAACATTAGCAATAGAGTCTCCATTACGAATTGTGCTGTTAGAATAGTTTTCAGATACATAATCATGTTTATCTGAAAATGGCCACTTAAGAAGATAAAATGTGAAGCTTTTGTCTTGCTAAGTTAATTATAAAACCCAGGTGCAATCTGCATGTAAGGCTGCTTTATCTCAGCTATGTATGCTTTAAGGCCTTAAACTTTAAGGAACCCCCCCCCCCCCCAAAAATAATTCGTTATTTTGCAATTAATGTTCTGCCATAATGCTCGTTAGTGAAAATGGTGTTAAGTTACATAAAAGTGGCATGTGATTGGAAATGTAACTTTTACAAATATGTAACTGTGATATGAACTTTGAGGGCTGCTAGGATGCTGGCATATGGAAGGTCGTTTGCTTCAGCCAAAGACCTTGGAACGGAGATAGGAGACCCGAATGTCAACGCTGTAAAGTTAGTTTGCTAACAGACTTATTTTTCCTTTGAAATATAACTATCTTTCTTTTAATGATTTAACTTCGCAGCTGTAAGTTGATGATAAGATAAACAATTATAGTGCTAGACAATGCGAGTTAAAACCTATATAAGGGGCATCTGAACTTGAAGACGAACCATTTGACAGGTTGCAATCTGTATATTTCCACCCCGGGCTGAGAGCAAATAAAACTTTGCTTCTTTAGATCTTTGCTTTTGCTTTCCAGATAAATTACGCTTTCATACTACCTCTTCCTGGAGACACGAAAATGGGGGGGGGATTGGGATCTTCAATAGTTCGAACACTGGAACTGCAAAACCAAATACTAGCGTGAACATTCCCACATAGGCTGTTATAGTGTCCACTTAGGTATGACAACCAAGGGGCCTCATCCCTCGGGTATTTACAGTATAAAGTCCTCCGCTAGTAAGACAGTATTTTGATTTACTGAATATAGCAATTAATGATGTGCATGATATTCACTTGACCTGGGGACCACCTACATGCTCATAATATTCAATCAAGCTGTTATCTGAATATGGAAATAATCATTTATTTAAACAAATTATATCTCACAGCACAACACACACAATGGACGGACAAAGCAGAAATCCGAATCAATCATACCACATCACACAAACAACTAATTGGCTTACTACAAATACAGCAAGAGCATGAAGCACACCAAAAACATTTAGCATTCTCTCTTGATCCAACAGAATAAACACCTCAAATCTCACGAGAGGGCATAGAAACAATTGCTAGCCACAATTCATTTTTTTTTTTTTTTATAAAAATTTTATGAAAATCAAAGTGATCAAGTGTCTCACCAAAGCTTCCAACTGCGGAAGTGTCAAATTGTGAAAATGCTTTTTTGTGTAAAGGTATCTACCCAGGCAGAAAATTAGAACAAAAAGCTGGCTATTCAGAGAAACATATTCATAAACACATAATCGATAAAATTAAAGCAATGGACTGGAGTGATATCAAAAAAGTTAATTTTTAATATAAATATAAAAGATGTATGGATACATGTGATTCAATAAAAGAGGTTCCACAATACGAGTAATTATTACTTCATGTGGCTTTTCATTAATAAATATAAAGCAGACATATCGATATACATAAAAAAGGGGCTTTTTCTTAAAAATAAATTCTCTGGTTTTATGAAAAATAAGGCTGTGTGTCAACGCGTTTCGACAAAGTCATTTGTCTTCATCAGGACAGATCGATATTCAGCCACTTTTTCTAAAAAAAGAGATTATGGACCGATAGGTTCGTGGTAGATGAAGGGAGTAAGGCACCTCTCCTCTAATATCCGGAGTCGGTATGTGATAACTGTTTAGACAGTATTCACTGCTTCCATCTTACTTCTACCTACAACTACTTTTCATCAACTTTTAAAAGCGAGGGAAACCCCAAACGTTCTCCGTTATTTCCATTCAAAACGATGTTACAGTTGATAAAGCCGGTTGTTCGTTTAGCTTTCGCAGAGCGCTCGGAGAAACGCAGGAATGGGCGGAAACCGTAGTATGTCTTAGCTCCGCTTTCGTTCAAAAGGCGGCTGTAGTTCAAAGGCGGCTGTAGTTCAAAATGGATGCCTGTTGAACGCGACAAAGCCCGCGTTGTGATATGCGCGGAGTTCGAAACGTCTCTACCTCCCTCAGTGGTTCGTGTAGAAAATTGTGAAAATGCCCCAGAGGAATACAAAACCAAATTACTTACAACTTAGGATAGGCCGTTATTGAATATACGCTCATTTACACCTTATAGCAAAATACGCCTGGAGCTTTTGCTCCCGCTTTACCCGCCCTTCAGGCGGATGCCCTTGTACATTTTGTTTGGGACTTCTCCTAGGCCAAGGAAAATCCCATCAGAGGGTTGATAGTTAAAGAACTTCCAAAACAGAAGTTCATTAAAGGAGCCCAGCCTAATAAAAGTTGTGAACATAATCAGAAAATCAATTGCCATCATTTACAGATTTGACTAACACCCTGATCGAAACGTAAAGAACTAACAAAGACCAATCTAAGTTTTATTTGTAAACTAAATGATCTTTTAAAGATTTAAAACATGCAGACAATACTATTACACCTAAAATAACTTGAAGCAGAACTATTTAAATTATTTTCTTGAGCCTTCCTGCAAAAGGAAATACCTGAGACTTCGTTTGCTTTCCATTCCAATTTTCAAAATTGATGGTGCTCGGAAATCTCAGTGCACACTGTCAAACAGCTGCAAACTGTGTGGATATTAGGAGGACTCGAATAAGAATTTATCTTTCTTAGATATGAGGGGAAACGTTTTGAGAGGCATTTGTTAAAGCCAGTATCAGAACTATTGTGCAGTCTATGTATTATTTCTCAATGAACAATTACAGATTTATTGGTAAATTCATGACATTCTTCGATCTCACCTATTACCGTCAAAATCTTGACGTCACCGATTCTAGTTTTAGAAATCTTTGTCCACTTTTATCGATTTTATGCATTTATTATGTCAACAAGTTTGTGAATTTCCATTTTATCTAACTCTTCTATGCAATAAATAACTTCCAAATTCGAGTTTTTGGTTATGGCTCATTGTGGCCAGTAGCACCACCATTTCCCACTGAGCAGAAACCGGGACAACTGAGAATGACAATTTGTGCAAAATGTTCAAGCCATGTATGCATTTTTTTCCTGGCTGGACTTCTTTAAAGTGTTAAACAAATTTCCATCTGTAGTAATCTTCACTGCCTTCGACTAAACTCAGTCTTGCTAATCCTGCAATCGAAAAGTTTATTAAAGAGTACATTATAATAATCTGATATATTCTCCTTAACAGGGGAGCATATGTCAGACTTGAATACATATAACACAATGATCAATGAAGCAGAGTCTTTGGCTCCCCACTTCACTGTATACATGCTTGGGGATGTGGTGTAATGGTCTACCTCATGCAGCCTGTCCCTGAATGGTAAGCGAGTCAATGGACAGTTGTATTTGGGGTGTGGAGGACATTCTAATGCCCTCCAGAATTGTGCTCTCACCTGCTCAACATGGGGCTCCTTGGCAAAAGACATCCTGGCGATGGAGTGAGAAGCAATAGTCAGCTCTTGCCCATTCAACTCCCCCTCCTCCACTTCGACAATGCCTATAGTGAAAAAGAAAGGGATTACTAAGGCATTTTGTGTGCTACAATAGCTATACACGACAAAGTCAGTGCATGGAAAAAGCAGTGCTTGCAGGCGGCATATCTCGATTATCTGTATGGCACATGACTGCTCTCCGATCTCCTAACACTGCCCAAACATGGAATGAAGCACTGTGAAATAGAAACAGCAGTGTTTTATGAAAACAGCACATAGGGACTTCAAAGGTGGAAGATATATGAGCAGGACGATGGGCGTCTTCTTAGGAAGCCATCAAAGCGTTCAGTAATAGAAATAGGTGCATCTGCTTTTGGAAGACCCTTGCAGCAAGCCAGAATTCCCAGCCAGCCAATCAATTTCCCCGGGGACCACATTTTATCAACTATTTTGGAGGGATAACTACCCATCTCTAATTTGCCTTAAATAGACAAGAGTAGTAAATGGCAAAAGAAAAGCTCAATATTGCTACTCACACAGTCTATCAAACAGCAACATGTTCTACTTTTAACCACGTAGTGAGACTAATACAAATCTTTAACAAAGTTCAGTGAACATATTTATTGTTCACATTCTTTCTTTGCATGTTCACAAAATTAATCTTCATTGTGTTCATTCTTCAAATTGATAAACATCTTCTTCCACTAAAACAGGGAAATACAGTCAAGCCTTGATACAAAATCTTCGTTAACAGATACAAAGAAGTACAGCACTGGGCAATGTTTCTCTTTTTTCCTGTGTCAGAATCAATGTTCTACTTTTAAACAGCAGTTAAAATACAGCAAATGTGCAAGTGGCTCTTTTCGTTTATTTTCAGTGTGACTGCCATTCTAAAATCAACTGAACCTTGTAGAATTAAAAAACAGGCTGAGAACTGGATACAATGTTTACTTCCCTTGGCACTCAAACTGGATTAAATAGAATAATTCTGAAGTCACTTGATTATTTGTAATACACAATTAAACCAAATCATCTCTAGTATCACTAAAATCAACTCTAGTTTCAATACTTTTGCAGACCTTGCAGGTTATGAGAGAGGTGGCATTTAAAGAAATGTTTGTTTCACATATGGAATTTCTATAAGTAGGAAGTTTGATATATATATATATATTATTTATACAGATGCAGCATGATCCTTAGATAGAGAAAATAGCCTTTTTCAATTTACAAGAATGCAAAGCAAATCAAATGTACAAATGATACAAAACCACCCAGTCCTTCCATTAATCCCTCCCACAGTTCTACGAGCATTTAAATCAATACAATATTCATGTCTACTCCTCCTAATTTTTCCAGATTTTAGCCATTTTATGATTAGACTCTAAACGTCTCCCATATAGTATTTCATAGGTATGCACTCTATGAATCTTATTAATTCACTGGGATAAAGAGGGAACTGTGTCAGATTTCCAGTTTGCTAAGATTAATGATCTGGCTACCAACATGGAGATAAATATTAGCGGACGCTGACTGATAGATATATCTCCTTAGCGAGTCAGTATCCCAAACAATGCTTCATATGTGTCTGGTGAAATATTAAGCTTACGTTTTGCACTAATTTCCACGACTACGTCTCGCCAGAACCCCATAACATGATTGCAGGTAAAAATATAGTATGGAGCCAGTCCCAATTCCCATTGTTACAGCTAAAACACTTAGTCTCAACACCAGGATAAAGTGTATGCATTTTAGCTGGAGTGTGATACAACATCCATTAACTAAAATAATAAATTCTTCTTATACTGGCAACTCACACTGCCTTAGGGTTGATGGGACTAAAATATGTCCATTGCAAAAAATCCAGCTTACATCCTGTTGAAGATTCAATTCGCTGTAAAATCACGGATATTAACATCTCTTTACCTTTAGAACGCAGCAATATGTACCAGTTTCCTGTGCCCATTAATTTAGACACAACGTAGACTGTACTGGTGGTTCTATAAAAGATCCCTCCCTTATCGCAAAGTCTGCACAAAATGTCTTGGTTTGAAAAAAACTAAAACAAATGGAGGGACTGAGAGCAGAATTCAAGTTAACCATTTGCTGCCATTGCGAGAATTCATTATTAAGAAAATAATCTTGAATCCTCCGAAACCCCAGCCTACCCCACCTATTGCACATTTGAGTAGATAAGCACAAACCCAAAAGCCTTCATTCTGCTATTTTCAACTGGGGTGAAGCCTAGGAATTTACCATTTTTCCCACATCCAATGGAACCTTTCTACAATAACATGTGGTGTCTTATATCTTGACTTCTTTGGAAGCCTTGGGATTTGTTTAAAAAAAGGGCTAAACAATTTCAGATGGTTTCACCATTTGTTCTAAATAAAAACTACGTCACTAGGAATACTGGAATAAAACCTCACAAGCCATTTGAGAAATGACACCACATAACACTTCGCATTGGGCAATGCCACCCCTCCGTCCTCAAGATAGCAGCCATTTTTAATCTGGGTTTTTTACACTGCCAAATAAAATATCAAATAGCCGTATCTACTGATATGAAAAATGACTGTGGATCTTTAGTCAAAATGTTTGCCAACACAAATAATAACAAAGGTAGCAAATACATTTTTACCAGGGCTACTAGTCCCATCATTTTCATGGAGACATTCTGCCATTGACTTAAAATCCTATGAATCTTTTCTAAGCTGGATTTGAACTGTAGCTTAAACAAATCGTTTATATTGGTGTTTACAAATATGCCTAGGTATCTTACAGGTGTACCGGGGGAGTACTGAGGTTGCATAGTAAGAGGCAGCATATTCATACTGCAGTTAAAAAGAAGAGCTTCTGATTTATCTTGTACCCTCACAATTTAGAAAACTCATACATTTTTTACTATGTTTACTACATACTTTTTATCTGCAGCTAGATAAAGCAACATATCGTCGGAGGACAGCTTTAATTTAGATTGTCACAGGAATCGGAGCTTTAATATTGGGGTCCTGATGGATAGCGCAGGCTAGTGGTTTAATTAACAGTGAAAACAAAATTGGCGAAAGGGCGCATTCCTGACGAGTCCCACAGCTTATAGTGATATTTCCTGCTGTGTAGCCATTTATAATTATACTCGCCTTTGCTCCCTCAAAGTTTTAACCACTGAAATGAGCGCAGCTGGATAAGCAAGTCTATCTAAAATTGTAAACAAAACATTCCACTGGATGCGATCAAATGCCTTTTCTGCATCCACCATTATAATAGCCGCTTTGATGTTCGATTTTGAACAGTAATCTCTCACCTGAATTAGATAGTGTGTATTGTTTGCCATCTGTCTCCCCAAAATAAAGCTAATTTGATCACTATAAATGATCGTGGGTACTACCAGGGCTATACGATTTGCTAAAATCTTTTTAAAAAGTTTATAATCATGGTTTAAGAGGCTGATTGGTCGATAAGAATGAGCATCTAGCTCAGGCTTACCCTTTTTTAACTCTTTCGATGCTGATGACGGAACCGCTCCGTCATCAGCTGCGGTGGAGCTGTGCTGATGACGGAGCGGTTCCGTCATGGCCCGGCCGCCGCGCCTGCGCGGATTCCGCACCTGCGCTCGGCATTCCATTGAGCGTGCGGGGCCATGACGGAACCGCTCCATCATGAGCACAGCCCAACCGCGGCTGGTGACGGAGCGGTTCCGTCACCAGCATGCGCCCGCCGCGCGGCCGCCCCACCCCCTTAGCGCTGCGGCGGAATAGCCGCCGCAGCGATGTGGGTAAGAAGCCAATAATAACTTGTTGTTGTTGAAAGCTTTATTCGAAATACAAGATATCTTACAGCATCACAATCATATAAAAAAACAACGTTTCAAAAGTAGAAATATGTCATACATTTAAAAAGATAAAACTTTAGGGGAACCCCTAAGTTAAATTAGCTAAAAAACAATTAAACAGATATGGACAATCTTTTGGAATGGATCAACCAACAACATTTTAGAAATTTGGAGACGCCACAAATTATAAGGGGGGGAAGTGTCAGTCTGTAAAATCCGAAAGGCCACCGAATGTAAACGTGTTCCAAGGCGTAAAAAAAGGGGTTTCAACCAGAACCTCCTTGGGCATGTATAGTCCGGACACTCGAACAACAGATGGGCCATTGTCTCTAACCTGGCTGGGCAACTCGCACAAAAGGGGGACAGATGAGCGTGAGACCTCCACTTTGATACAGTTGCTCCTACCGGAAGAGTGCCAACTCTGAACTTAAAATATAGTGTCCTGTCCAGTGGCATGGTGATAAAGTCCATATAAGGTTCGTATAGTGCCACATCCTTTATTCTAAGGAACGCCGTTGTAGAATTACAGTGATTGGGGTTCGTACTCTGCTGGAAAAAAACCCAATCCCAGTAAAGTTTTTTGAGGACCTCCTTTGGGGGAGCAGATTTTGTAGACCAACAGTGGCCCAGGCCCAATTCCCCCAAAAGATTTTTTGTATCCCATAGCCACTTAATTTTGTTCCAGCCCCCCATGTCCATTACTTCTGATAGACATTTGGCATAGGATTTTAGTTCCGAAACCCTCCATATGCGGCACCATAGGAGCAACGGGCGAAGACGAGCCTGGTTTTTAATGCTTTTACAGCCCAAGTCCAAAAGCACCGGAACTGTAAGAGTGCTCATAGGGAGGGCTAAAAGGTCCTTTAGGAGTTTATTTTCCGCCTTGGATAGTAAGTCCACATTTGAATACCCCCATAGCTCCGCACCATACAGGGCAGAGGTAACCCCCTTTGCCCTGTAGATCTCAACTGCGGGCGCCACTGAGGATCTGGAAGATGTATAATATTCCTTTAAGAGGGCACCCCCCACCCTTTTATGGCAAAGGACCATCTTGTGGATGTGGGAAGACCAGTTCATCTTGTCATTCAATCGTAAGCCCAGGTAATCGAATTCAGATACTTTCTCCAGGGGGATCGAGTTCAAAGTTGGTGGGCGACCCAATTTCTTAGGTGGGCGTAGTGTCAAATATTTTGTTTTTTCTACATTTATCACCAACCCTCTAGCAACACAGAAGTCCTGAAAACGGGTCAGCAGTTTCTGAAGCCCCTGTGGGGTTTTAGAAATTAGGAGGGTGTCGTCCGCAAACAACAATGTTGGGGTCCGATCGCCCCCCAGACAGGGTGCATCCGCAGGTTCCTGAAGCAGATGCTCCACCACACCATTTAGATATAGAGAAAAGAGTGTGGGAGCTAGCACGCAACCCTGCCTAACACCCCTACAAACCGGGATTCTGTCTGTTTCCCCATTTCTCCCCCAACGCACCTGGGCAAAGTTGTTGGTATGGAGTTTGATGAGGAGGTGGAGGATATACGGGGGCAAGCCCAGACCATGCAGAACCCTCCAAAGTTCCTCCCTAGGAACTAGGTCAAAGGCAGTCTTTAGATCAATAAAGGCCAAATAAAGACTGCCCTTGCCCAGTTCCACGATCTTCCAATGCAAAAGTGTTAGGCGAAAGACTTGCTCAATAGTCCCTGTACCTGAGCGAAAGCCTGCTTGAAACTTTGATAGGACCTGATCCTCATCCACCCAATGTAAAATTCTCCCCAAGATCACTTTTCCTGCTACTTTTTGTGAGGAGTCAATCATAACTGCTTCAGTGCACGAAATTGGAATAGCTGCTACTGCCAAAATTTTATTAAATAATCGAACTAAAAAAGGATTACGCTGGGGAGCGAATACTTTATATATTTTAACAGTACTCCCATCATTACCACAGGCTTTCCCATTCTGAGCTAGATTGACTGACTGAGTTACCTCTTCTAGAGTGATGGGATTAGGCAATGCTTCCCCCTGCTCCCGTACCAAATTCTGTATGTTGAACTTTATTTTTCTAACCAGTTACTTACTGCTTGGGATGGTGTACCATACGAGTCGGTGTAAATATTTTTATAGTGACCCAGAAACACCTCTGCTATCCTTTGGGACTGGGTTATAATCCTGTACAAATTGGGGTCTTTAATCTTTTTTATGCAATTAGAATTTGACCTGCGCTTAACTGACCATGCTTAATATTTCCTAATATGTTTAATTTTTTCCGTAACCTTTTTGTAAAATTGTGTTGTTTTAGACTATCTTTAGACAGGAAATAATCCTTTAGCTCATTTCCAACCTGAACAGCAGCATACTTAGCTTTATTTGAAGGGCCAGCTATGAAATCTGCTGTTTTCTTATTAAAGCTTGTTTGTAGTAGTTGAATCCTATCCTTTTCTATCCATTTTTGAACTATCAAAAAAGTAGTTACTACGCTCCAAAAGAATGCTTTTGAAGCTCCCCAAACAGAAAATTCCATGGCCATATCCACATTTTGGTCTAAGAACAATATCAATGCTTGTAGCATTTGATTAACTAACTGTTCATTGGCTAAAAGGGATTTATCAAAGATCAATCTTCGTTTTTCTTGTCCGTGAACCAGCACTATGAAGTTCAGTGTTACTAGCGAATGATCCGAAAAAGGGTTAGATAATATGTCTGACTGAGTTCTGCACAACGAATGCGAGTTTTAAAATAAATCTATAAGAGAAGAGGAATTAAACTTTTCGAATGGCATGTATAAAGCCTCTCGTCAGGGTGTATGCTATGCCATGGAACTATCAAGGCAAAGTCATTCATCAGGCGGCATAAAGACTTAACTGATCTTGGTTTATTTTGTGCTATATCGAGGCGAGACGACTCCAGTGTGATTTCAGAACAATGTTAAAAATCACCCCCTGGGGCGTGGTCTGACCAGCGATGTGATAAGACGTGCTGTGGAGGAGCTCCCGTCGTCTGCCGCCTGCCTAAGCCATCTAAGCGGAGCTGGGGGGCCCTTTTTTGCCCTGCTGGGGGTGGATGCTGATCGCCCTTACCTGGGCCGCCTGCGGTGAAGTGGAATAGCCCCTGAAGCACCAGTGCGGGCGGACGGCCGGAGGCGGGCGGGAGCCGCCATCTTACGAGCCTCGCGCTGAGGCCCGCCCCGCAGTGTGTAGACCCGAGAGAAGTTTCTGGCACCCCGAGGCGAGGTGAGGGACACCAGTGGCGGCGGTGGGAGCTGCGGCGCGTGGGACGGTGCGAGGAGCGGAGTCACTGGCACCGAGATACTGGCAGTGACGTTGGGGCCTACAGAGAGAAGGGGGGCGCCTGCCGCCATCTTGCGTCTCTGGCGCTGGGGCCCGCTCTGCTGTCCCGTGGTGTGTCGACCCGGGAGACGCTGCTGCCGCACCGAGGCGAAGTGAGGGATACCAGCTGCGGCGGTGGGGGCTGTGGTGCATAGGACGGCGCAGCAGGCGCCGAGCTTCTGGTGGTGACATTGGGGCCTGCACAGAGAAGGCGAGAAGTGCAAACGGCCTGCTTTCGCCCCTCCTGATAGGGTGAGAGTAAGACGGAGCGGAGCAGTGAAGCAAGGGGCTCTGTTCCTATCCAACGGCTGGGATGCCTGCTACCGGCCTGCGGAGAGGTGGTGGGTCTGGGTCGGCCTTGTGCAGTGGTCGACGGGGCCCTGGTGACGGGAGCCCATGCTGCGAGGCGGAACCTTCTTCTGAAAACTGTGAATGACACTGGCGGATCCCTGAGGTGAGGGCTGTTCCTGGATGTGCACTCCCCCGCCATTTGGGCTCCTGGTGCTGGGTGGTGCTGGTCCCTGAATGTCCCTGCCTCCTCAAAATGCTTCACTAGCCTGGGACCCCCATTCTGCTGTGTGTTGCGGCCTGGGGGGCTTGAGGTGGTCCTCCGCAGAGGGGAACTGGCCGGACTGCTGGGGGGGGGCGGTGTGTGCCCTCTGGCTGCGTGTAGAGAGGCCTGTAGGTATTGTGCGTGAGCCACCAGCACCCTACTTTTGCGTCTCTGCTCTGGGGGACGGAGGCCTTCACCTTTGAACACAGATGCGTAGGGGGTGATCTCGACGCGGGAGGGGCGCGGAGTGGAGAGGGCCCTCCTCCCCGCCTCGGAGCGTGTTTCCCACAGAGTGGACAGTGCTCATCGTCCCCCCGGCTGTGAATTGGGACTGGGCATTACCTTTGCTGTCTATTTGGCCCCCGTCCTCGAGTGCTGAGGCTCCCTGCCCCTTAGTGCCTGGCGGCTGCACGGGAAGACCGAGGAGGACCTGTGGAGGGCCACTGCTGATCTCTGGCGGGAGGGGGCACTGGACGGCGACACCATCGGACACTTTTGCATGACTCGGGGCTCTTGGCCCTCTTGCCTGTACGCACTTTGCCCAAGCTGCTATAGGGGTAAATTAATCTTTAGGCTGCAGCCTGGGCGTCTTGGGGAGTTGGGGTATCGGCTGCTGAGGGTGTTTCATGAGGGGGGCAGTGCATTGTGGGGCCCTGCGCTGATGTGACTTTTTATCCTGCGCCCCATGTTTATGACCTAGACCCTTCTGATCTGCTGAGGGCCTTGCCTGTCTTTCCCCGGGGGATTGGGAGTGTGTTTTGCTCCTTGCGCTGTAGTTTAGCTGCCCCCTCCTTACACTTGTGCAGCTTGTTACGCTGATTGGTGGCCCCTCCGCGTAGCATAGACCCCCAGCGGGGTGGAGTGGGACTGCCTGGGCTCTTTGGTGTCAGTGTTCCGACGAGCAGACGAGGATGCCCACCTAGTGTCTCGCCCTGGGATTGAGGCTTGGGGTCCCCACAACCTAAATGACTGCAACTTAGGCCCCGTGTGTGGTGGGATAGACTTGACTAGGCTTCTTGGGGTCAATGTGTTGACGAGCGGGCGAGGATCTCAACTCAGTACTTTGCCTTGGGATTGGGGCCTTGGACTCCCACAACCTGGCTGGTCATTGTGCTGGGGTGCGTGAGGTGGGGCTCATAAGGATCATACGCTGGGTGTGCGGTGGGGGCAAACTGTGCTCTCCCACAGGTCACTGAGAAGCTGGTGATGACGCGCTCTAAAGAGGGCAAGGCCGATCCATCTACAGCCCCCAGAGACAATACTGTTATGGCAATGTGGGGGAAAGGGGGCGCATCTACTACCGCCGAGGGATCATCCCAGGCTGTCGGGGACTCCCCACCGGTCACTCAGGCATTCATGACCTCCTTTATGTCGGAGCTCAAGATGGAGATCGGCTCTCTACGGACTGAGGTCCACACGTGCGTCAAGGAACTGCGGAGGGAAGTGATGGACCTGGGAGATCGAGTGGATGGCCTGGAGACGACGATGGACGCCCGTACTGACGATCAGGAGCAGCTGTGGCAGCGTCTGGCAGTCCTTGAGGAGCAGAATATAGAGCTTCAAGTGAAGCAGGAAGATTTGGAGAACACAAGCCGCCGGAACAATCTCCGTATCTGGGGGATTCCCATTGTAGAAGAGGGGGAGGACATTATGACGTATGTTGCGCAACTCCTCTATGAGGTCTGGGGGTGATGGGAATGCCTCTCCGCCGGCTTTGGACCGAGCTCACCGTGTTTCCGGGTCCACGGGGAGGCCGGGACTCATCTCAGACATCCTGACACGGGTCCACTTCTTTACGGAAAAGGAAGCTATCTGGAGAGCAGCGCGTGACAAGCCGGACCTAAGCTACAAGGGACACATAATACAGATAATTCAAAATCTGGCGCCCAACACCCTGAAGAGACGGCGAGTCTTCAAACCCGTGACTGAAAAGTTACGTACCCTGGGCATTTCATACCAGTGGGGCCACCCATTTGGGCTTATCTTCCAGTGGGAGTCCAAACGGAAAATTATTCGAACATACACGGAAGCGGCACAGCTCCTTCACCTGCCAACCACGCCGCCAGCAAGTCCGTTGCGCCCCCGTAGACAATAGAGGGTGCCAGCCAGGCCATCTTGGACCACTGTGCAGAGGCACCGCCGCACACCCCTTTTGGATGAGCGATCGACATCCCAGACCAAGCAGGACATCATTGCGCACATCAGATCTCTGGAGGGGGATCGGGAGGAGCCGACCTCGCACCCCTCGACGCCATGACCTGGAAGTGGGGGGCCACTGATTAGACTGCGAACTTTGCGCCCCCTGCGCGCATGCATTTCACCCCTGGCGTGAGGTACTTCACATGGTACTACAGTTTCCTCCTCGGCTCCTGATTCCGCACGCCTCCGCGGGATGAGGGGTAGCCTTCTCAGGCCAAACAGGACACCATAGCCCATATTAAATCCTTGGAAGGAAATCGGGAGGAATCCGCCTCGCGTCCCTCGACGCCATGATCTGAGTAATGACCCCCGGCTGAATAGCGGGCCATCTGCCTCCCCAGCGGGTTCCTCTCGCCCCCTGCAAGGGGTGTTTTTTGACACGAATCACTGTATGCCCCTGGCTTCTGGGTGGGAGGGTGGGGGCGGCGGGAGCTCCCTGGTGATGGGATTGTAGGACCACTGCGGACCCACCCCGGACTTTCCCTAGGGGAGTGACATCCCTGAGAGTATCCAAACCCTTGGGTGTAGGATGCCCTGTACGTGGTCAGAGAAGTGCGGCCCTGTTGGCCGATATGGTTCTACTATGTTCTGTGGCTGGTTTGGCCGCTTTTTGTACTTTTGCTCTTTTCCTTCTACTCTTGTCTCGAACTGGGCTTTCTTCCTTTTTCGTTTCTCTATCTCTTCTCCTTCTTCTGCTCCCGCATTCCTTGCTTTCCGTTGCTTCTGCTCTCTTGCTCTCTCCTTTCTTTCGTGTGCGTTTGATTGGGGACGATGCTTCATTGACACTTAGAGTGGAGTGGGGAGGGGGGCACATCCCAAGAGGCCGCGCTGCGCAGGGACCGGGGGGTGGAGGCAAAGACAGGTACTGATTGGCCCACAGCATGACAGCTAACATACCCAAGCCCTTGAAGATGCTGAGGCTAAACGTCAAGGGCTTAAACTCACCCAATAAGCGGTGCCAGATATGGCGATATCTCCTGCAGCAAAATTTCGACATCATATTTTTGCAGGAAACCCATCTCTTGAAGGCTGATACTGGTCGCATGACTCATGCCAGATATCCCCTCCAATTTTGGGCGGCGGCGGACACTAAGACAGCAGGTGTAGCCATACTGTGCAGGGGTGGCATCAGGAGGGGGGGGGGGCTGGGCCCTTCAGGAGTGGTGATGGACGCTTTCTTAGGGTAAGTGTGGCGATTGGACGGCGTACTTTTACTCTGTGCAATGTGTATGCACCTAATCAGATGCAGGATCGGTATCTCCAGTCATACCTGCGGGATCATGTTCCGCGGGGGGACCCTTTCCTGATCTTAGGGGGGGATTTTAACCTCGTCTGGGACCGGACAGTGGACCGCAGTGACGCCATGTTTAGTGGTGCAGGGGCCATGTCTTCCACATTGCGTACTCAAATAACGGAGCTGGGACTGTTTGATGCATGGCATTCTCACTCTCCAGGCTTGCGAGACTACTCATTTTATTCCCACGCGCATCGCTCGTACTCCCGGATCGACTTCCTCTTTGTCTCTCGCGCCCTGTTGCGCGATATGTTGGGAGCCTCCATGTCCGCTATTTCGCTCTCAGATTATGCACATGTCGAATTGCTCCTTCAGGACCCGGCCGCTCCCTCTGCCCACGAGTCGACATGGCGCTTGCCGCGGAGTATTCTTCGCAACCTGGATGCTGTAGACAGGATTAGAGCTGCCATTGGTTCTTACTTCATTACCAATGACCTTCCGGAGACTCCCTTCCCTGTGGTGTGGGATGCCTTTAAGGCAACCATGAGAGGCCATATAACCACCCTATCGATTGCCAGGGCGCGTGAGGCTCGGTCCTTGGAGGACAGACTGGCAAAGGACATAAAACTTGAGGAGCGAAGAGATCAGGGCGGTCCCTCATTAGCATCTAGGAGGCGTCTTGCCAACCTCAGAGGACAGCTGCGGCTGTTACGCACCAACAAAGCGGAGACATCGCGCTTGGCCCTTAAGCAGAAGTACTATGAGGGGGGAGACAAGGTGGGTAGGTTGCTCGCGGGTCGATTATGGGCGCGTGCGTCCAAAGCTCACAACGTCAGTCCAGCTCCCTGATGGGGCAACAGTCACCCTGGAGAGGGATAAGCGCGAGGCATTCCAGTCCTACTACTCAGCGCTCTATCAGAGGAAGCTTCCGACCCCGGAGGTGGTGGCGGAAGTTCTAAATAACTACACGGGGCGACCCTTAAACCGCATTATGCAGAGACCCTGGAAGGACCCATCGCTCAAGAAGAAATATTTGCAGCCCTGAGGGATCTTCCCCTTGGGAAGACCCCGGGACCCGATGGTCTACCCATATCTTTCTATCACACGTTTCAATCCCAACTTGGGTCCCACCTCTTGAGGCTATATAACTAAATTTTTCAACCTCTAGCTTTTTCCTCCATTGGTTCATCAGACTGTTTAGTGGCCCGCTCACTCTCCCTCACCTCCCCACTCACCTGTGTTCTTATGTATCGTCCTCCCTCCTCCCCTCAACTCTTTCTTTCAAGCTTCCAAGATTTGGTGGCCACCCTAGTAGGTAACCACTCTTCCATTGTGGTACTAGGGGACTTTAACTTCTGGCCCTCTGATCCGGCCGAATGCATAACATCAAAAGAGTTTTCGGAGTCTCTCCGTTCCCTCAACTTCACTTCCGCTGTTCACGCCCCAACCCACAGCCAGGGCCACACCCTTGACCAGATTTGGTCCCGCAACTGCCCGGTAACTTCACTGTCCATTTCCCCCTGCACTTGGTCCGATCACTTCCTCATCTCCTTCTCCTTATCCCTCAGCCCAGCTCTCAAGCCCTCTTTAGCCAAAAACATCTGGGCGCGCTCATGGAACCGCGTGGATGTGGCCTCCCTGTCTGCCACACTCTCCGCGTCCAGCCCGGATCACTACGGGCTGTCATCTCTCGGACAAGCGGAGTCCATAAATGCATGGTTGCGTGCAGGTTGCGATCTAGTCGCCCCGCTAACGCGGATATCATCTAGGCGCACTAAAGACGCAAATCGCTGGTTCAATGAGGAACTGAAGGCTCAAAAACTTAACGTCCGCCGGGCGGAGCGTCTCTGGCGGCGAGACTACTGCCCAATTCTTAGAAATCACTATATCACCCTTTCGGCCCTATACAAAAAATCTATTTTGGCAACAAAGAAGGCCTATTTCTCATCTAAAATTCAGACCGCCGAAAATCGGCCCAGAGAAATCTTCGCCATCGTGCACGATCTCGCATACTCTGACAGGGCCACACTCAAACCCTCCCCCTCACAGCTCCTCTGTGATTCCCTCAACTCTTTCTTTCTTGATAAAATTACCGCCATCAAAGCTAACATCCCCCTCCCCTCCCCTTCCTTCATTAGCCCTCAGCGTCCTCCAGTTGCAGCTCGCCTTGAATCCATCCCTCTTCTCACGGAAGATTCCTTCCTCTCTCTTCTGTCCTTGGTTAAGTCTGGCTCCCCTCTGGATCCCTGCCCAGCACACATCCTGAAACAGATCTACTCTGCCTGTGTTTCGCCACCCCTCACCTTTCTTAACAGCTCACTTTCACAGGGCATTGTCATTTCACCACTTAAATCGGCCGTCATCCTACCCATCTTAAAAAAAACTGGCGCTGACCCCTCGGTTCCTGTCAACTATCGCCCCATCTCACTCCTGCCCTTCTTGGCTAAGGTACTGGAACGCCATGTAACGAGAACACTGAGCACCTTTTTGGAGAAGAACAGGGTCTTGGCCCCTAGGCAGGCTGGGTTCCGCCCCGCACACTCCACGGAGTCCGTGGTTTTGTCGGTCCTTGACAACCTCAGAGAGGGCATGGACACCAGCCATCCCCAGGCCCTGGTCCTCCTCGATCTCTCCGCCGCTTTTGACACGGTTGATCATGCCATCTTACTTTCCCGTGTCAGAGCGGCGGGAATCGAGGGCTCGGCCTTGGTCTGGTTGTCCTCCTTCCTGCGCGACCGCACCCAAGCAGTACGCTTGGGTGATTATTCGGCGGACTTCCGGGCAGTACAATGCGGGGTCCCCCAGGGATCCTCCCTTTCCCCCCTGCTATTTAATTTGTACATCGCCCCTCTCATTTTCGCCCTTCAACAGCTGGAGGTCTCCGTTTATAATTATGCGGATGACCTCCAGCTTATTTTTTCCCTATCTTCTTCCCCCGAGTCAATATCCAATTTTCATTCTGTCATGACCTTCATCCAGGACTGGATGAATCACAACCACCTGAAGCTAAACCCCGACAAAACGGAGTTGGTGCTGACAGGTGGTTGCTCCAGTCCTTGGTCTTCTCTCTTTTGGCCCCCCTCCTTAGGTCCCCCTCCCACTCCATCTTCCTCTGTAAAAACTCTTGGATTCAAACTCAATGACCAACTTTCCCTCCATTCCCAAGTTAGCTCGGTTGTGTCCTCATCTTTTCTTTCCCTCCGCACTATCCGCAAAGTCTCTCGGTTTTTTTCCCCTTCCGCACTCAAACTCATAGTCCTGGCGATGGTTACCTCCCGCCTGGACTATGGCAATGCCCTTTATTGTGGCACGCCTGCGTACATCGTGAGACGTCTTCAGCTGGTTCAGAACCAGGCGGCTCGCCTGGTTTTCAATTTATCCAAATCACACCACGTCACGCCCCTCCTCAAATCCCTACACTGGCTCCCCATACAGGAACGAGCCCAGTTCAAGCTGGGCTGCATCCTCTTCAATGCCCGGTCCGGCTCAGCCCCCGCTTTCATCACCTCTGAAATTCATTCCTATGCTCCTTCTAGGGAGCTACGCTCATCCACCCAACAACTGCTCGTAGTCCCCCGCTTTAAACGAAAAAAATGGGGAGGCTCCAAATTCTCCACACTCGCTCCTGCCTTCTGGAACTCCCTCCCGGTCCACCTGAGATCCTGCCCCCAGTACTCACTTTTTCGCAAGGCACTTAAAACCTTCCTGTTCACCCAAGCCTTCCCTTCTTAAAGCCCCCCTGGTGTCCTGGTTCTTCTGTCCCTCAGGGATTCGTAGTACTTTACAGCGCCATGAAACCGCTCGGTGTACGTGCGCTTAAGAAATATTTTTAAACTCAAACTCTTTTTTTAAACTCCTTTTCGGACACCGAGGGGCCAACTCGGGATATGGGTATGGCGGAGATAGCCTTAATCTTAAAGCCAGGAAAGGATCCCACACAGTGCGCGTCGTACCGCCCCAATGCTCTGTTAAATACCGACCTCAAAATTTATACTAAAACTTCTGGCGAAACGCTTGGACCCCTATATGCCGGATCTGGTGGATCCAGACCAGGTCGGCTTTTATCGGCTTTATCCGCAACCGGCAAGGGGCTGATAATGTACGCAAATTAGCACACTTAGTGGGAAAGGCGCGCACCTTGGAGATCCCTGATCTTTCGTTGGATGCAGAGAAGGCTTTCGATCGCGTGGAATGGACCTTTCTACGGGCGGTCTTAAATAAAATCGGGCTGGGACAGACCATGATTGCCAGGATCATGGCGCCATACCTCACTTCACAGGCTCGGATCCGGGTAAATGGCAGGCTTACGGAGCCGTTCGCCATATATAGGGGGACCAGACAGGGGTGTCCCCTTTGGCCCCTGCTGTTCGCCCTCGTGGTGGAACCACTGGCGTAGATGATCCGTCTGACGCCTGATATCCATGGTATCCAAATGGGGGGACGTGACAACAACAAGGTGGCGTGGTTTGCGGACGACCTCATCTTTTTCCTAACGCGCCCCCGGGAATCTCTTCCGGCCCTCCACACTACCCTATGCCTTTTTAAGCGCGCTTCCGGACTCAAAAATAACCACAGTAAATCTTGGGTGCTCAACTTAACCATCCCGCACGACGAGGTCCCCATCCTGGAGGGCCTGGTTCCCTTCCAATGCACCGCTCGCTCCATTCGTTACCTTGGCCTCCAGGTGACTCCATCCCTTGACACGTGGACGCAAGCTAACTGGCAGGAATGTCACAGATCAGTGCTTGAGGATCTGAGGCGGTGGCGGCGGCTGCTCCTGTCTTGGCTGGGCCGACTTAATGCTATCAAAATGTCGATCCTTCCAAAAATATTGTATCTTTTTCAATGCCTCCCCACCCCCATTCCGTTAACCTGCATTCGCAGCCTCCAGCGTGACCTCACAACCTTTATATGGGGCGGCAAGAAACCCCGGTTCTCTCACAAGATCGTGATGGCACCAAGAGATAGGGGGGGGGGGGGGGGGGGGGGGCTGGCATATCCCAACCTCGTGGGCTATTACTGGGCAGCACATCTTCGGTACGTCGTGGAATGGGTGGTTACAGAGAGTGAAAAGGGATGGCTACACATGGATCTTGCTGTGACAGGGCGAACCATTTGGGACCTCGCATGGCACCATCGAGCGGCACGCTCCAAAAGCGCCTACATTGCGATACCCGCAAAGACGTCTGGGATAAAGTAGCCACGCGCAGAGGCCTCACGACCTTCCCCTCACCGCATACTCCGATAGAAGGGAATCCATCCTTCCCACCGGCTTATCGTACACGGGCCTTTGCCAAATGGTCGCAAGGGGACTGCCGGGTTATAACGGATCTGTTCGAGGGGGGTTGCTTAAATCCTTCGCTCAGTGCAAGGAAGAAATCCGGGTTCCGGCGACTGCGGGGCTGCAATATGCCCAGCTGAAACACTGGGTGACTACGGAGGACATGCACCAGGCTGCTATGCGGGCCTTCACTCCCTTTGAGCGCCTGGCTCGTCACCCCATTGAGTCCAAGGGGCTTATATCCCGAATAGATCAGATTTTTGCAACACCCGCAGCTGCCTCCTGCACACCCCTACCAACGCCGCTGGCAGGAAATGTTGGGTGTGGACCTTTCCTCTGCCCAGTGGAACAGGCTGTGGCGCGATATTCCCAAGGTATATCGTAGCATTCCACAACGGGAAAACCCTTATAAACTTATGACTCAGTGGTATTACACGCCCCAACGTCTTCACAGGATGTTCCCTTCTTCTTCCCCTTTGTGCTGGAGATGCCGTGCTGCGACGGGAGACCTCATTCACATCTGGTGGGCCTGTCCGTTGTTGACTATACGCTGGAAGGAGGTCCTCAGCCACATCAGGAGGGTCCTGGGGTTTCCTTTGCCTGACGATCCTAGTACAGTCTTGCTGGGCATCAAACCTGCTGGCCTGAAGGCGCTTACCAGGAGCGATTGGATTCTGGCACTCCAAATGTTTGGAGCGACCAGACAGCTCATTGCCCTGTATTGGTAGAAGCCCGAGACACCCCCAATCGGGGCCTGGTTTGTGAGTTTATGGCATGTAGTCACTATGGAGCTTTTCACAGCGCGATTGCAGGCACGCGGTAGACACGCTATAAGGCAGTTTGGCAACCATTAATTAAGTATTTATGCAGGGTAGAACACGCACGCCACATGTCCACCAAACTGAGATCACTACACCTGTTTGTCGACGCTGTCCTACCCTCGGACCCAAACAGGTTGCTGTCCTAGCGGTTTTCTTGCGCTGCGACTATCTAATGGCCTATGGGAAAGGTCTCTGTGCCCTCTTCTCTCGTCCCCAACGCACACTGTTCCTATTCTTACTCTCCTAGTCCTGTCTTTCCTCCTTTCCGTCGTTCTTCTTCTATTAACTATACTCTTTCTATAAACTCTCCGCTGCTCTGCGGGCTCTGGGCCCCTGTTGGGCCGTCTGTTGGATTTGATTGAACTACCCGTCTGTTGACAGAGTGCACGCTGGGACTCTCCCTCCGTAAGGGACCAGACTGTACTAAAATGAGCAATCCTGAACGCGGCCGGCCCCTTGAGGGTTGTAGGCATAACGCTGTGTTTTCCTGGTCCTGTCTTATGCGATTTCCCTCCTCCCTTGAAAATAAAAACAGACTTGGAAGAAAAAAAAAATAATAATCACCCCCTATTATAAGCATACCCGGATCCCCTTTTGCCATATCGTAAAGGGTATCCAAAGCCCCCGCTGGATCTTCTATTGGACCATAATAGTTCACCAAATTAATCAGTTGATTTGCCACTTTAATCTGTATCCATACCCAAGGCTTACCTGGATCTCTGCAAACCTAAAACTATTTTGCATGGCAAATCTCTAGTAATTAAAATTGCAACCCCCTGAATGGCAGCGTTTTAAGATGCATAGACTGCATTTTTAATAAACCCTGAGTTATTAGATACAACAGCATTTTTTTTTTAAATGTGTCTCTTGAAAAAAAAGAATATTTGCCTGAAGTGCTTTGAACCAAGCCAGCATAGCTTTTGCTTTATATTTAATTTTAAGTCCATTGGCAATGCAAGATATAATTCTCATAAGTTTATCTGCCTTGTTCTGTCAGGGACCCAATCTAAACCTCTTGTTGTCTTCGCTTTGTACCCACATTTTCTAAAATCTCTGCTGCATGTTCTTTGAGAAACACCATATCTCTTTACATTTTTTTCCTATCTGTGATGTTCTCATTTTTCACCACCCCCAAACGCTGTGCATCCCATCCCTTCCTCAATACCCTTTCTGAAGCCCTACCCATCACAGGCTCCCTCCCCTTTCTACTCCCAACCCTTCGTCCTCCACTTTCCCTGTATGCAAGTACCTCCGTATAGTACTCTCCTTTCCCTTCCCCAAGAGAAGTAGCGAGATAGCAGAAATGTGCTTCACATTTTACACCTCAAACAAAATAATAACATATTGACTTCCTACTTGGAGCGATCACAGAACAGTACTTTGCCAGTTGTTTCAAGTCCCCAATAAGACCTTTTATGTTCAAGCATTGCTACCTCTATGCACCCCTCATTCCTTATTGAATACAGAAATTCCTCCCTGATCAACTGACTGATATATGTGAGTCCGGCCCTTAAACAGCACTTTAAGCTTAGATTGTTGAATGAGACCTGCAGGAGATCCTAGGTTTTTTTAAGTCGATAATCATTCCCACAAAATTGACATGTCCAAGAATGTTCTAAAGGAGAAATTTTCTGAAGTAGAAAAAGACTTATTCCTAATTGCCTAAGATAGAATCTGTCCTTTGATCCGTACATCCCCAAAGTCGACCAGAATCGTGCGGGGACATTTGGCGTTTGTAAGACAAACAGCAGGCGCCCTGTGTGCCCCTGCTGTTAAGTCTCCCCTTCTGAAGCTTTATCTGGAAGAACATATTTATGAATCAATTCAGACAACTTTGTTGCCGGCTGACCTGCCTCCCGATTCTCAGGAATGCTGGCAAATCTCAATTTGGTGCGTCAAGCTCTGTTCTCCACATCATCCAGTTTAAACTGAAGCTCTTCCAGTTAAGCTTGCATTTTCGAGTAAGATACTTCCTATTTATTACTAGTTTCCTCCAAGGGGTATAGCTTCAATTCCACCTGTGTTATCCGAGGAAAGTGGTTTGATATTGTTGGTAATCTGGCCCAACTGTTCAATAGTTGTTCTAGGAGCGTCATCTTGGGATATTTTCATTTCTCCGAAGTTCGCACAAAATCTGATTAAGCGTTGTCTCGTTCGAAGTTGACCGAAATAAATTTGGTATTAAAGTAACTTGGTTTTTGGACTGACTGGAGATCAAACTTAGCAAAGATTCTTTGTCCACTACATCAACAGGGACCACATTGCTTTGCTGATTTGTCTTTGGTTGAGCCTGATCAATCGCAGGGTCTTTCACTCCCCCCTTAATCCCCCCAAGTGTGAAGAGAGGGTATGGCAGCTTATTCTTATCTACTGTTTTTGACAGGTCTATTAAAAGGGCTGTAGCAGATAAACCAGGGGTCATACCAGTAAGTAGTTATAGTTAGGACCATGTTTCCATAGGAAAAGCATTTTTTGACTTGCCTATAACTTTGGCAGAGTTTGACGATTCTTCACGAAATCTTCCAAAAAAGTGTGCCGATGATTCTAGATGTCAAATAGAAAGTTGCTGGTTGACCTGTCAAAGGGGGCTGGTAAAAAAAAGAGGGGGGTCAAAAAAAGTGTGTTTTCCATGTTAATTCCTATAGGAGCTTTGAACACAACTACAGCCCGAACCGCTGGATGGAATTACACCGACTGTGGCAGAAAGGTAGATTTGGTTACTCAGATCACGTTTTCTTTGATGTAAATATGTCCAGTAGTTTGTGAGAAATTAAAAGAAATCCAAGTTGTATATCTATGATCGCGAAGCCTTCTCAAATAATAACAAGCGCAAGCAGAGATCTGCAGAGCTCTGATTGGCTGCCAACACTTCAACCAGGAAGTGTTGGCAGCCATCTTGAGACTCAGCTTCAGCCAAGCCCCTAACAAAAAAAGTGAAAAAAGGGGGAAGGGTAGGAATATCCTGACCCCTTAGCTCTGGTCTTGAGGTCCCAGAGGGACATCACAAAGTCAAAAAAGCAAAAAAAAAAAAATTTGCAACAAAATTGTGACACATTCGATAAAAAAAAAGAAGAAAAAAAACAAGCACGGTCTCCTGCGCTTGTTTTTAATTAAGCCCCTAAGTTGGCCAGGACCCGGAGGCATGCCTTCTTTATTAAATGAAAGGATGGGGCACACGTGACTCCCCTCTTTGGGCATTTTTATGACCCGGAGACCACCACCTCCCCCAGGCTAAAGCCTAATTAAATGCAGGGGTGCCTCATGGATCCCACGGGACCACCACCTCCCCGGGGCTATAAATAGGGGGGCTGCACGGAACCCCTGAGCCGTGGGTGTGAGAAGTTGGCCTGGTATATGATGTCCACTATTCTAGTGGGCACCTTGCACCAGTCCAAACAACCCTTATGGTGATGGTTGTAAAGTCAACCTTATAGACCAGCTATCCTAGTGGTAGCATGGACAAAGCAGTCTTAGGCTAAAACTTCAGAGAGCATGTGAAGCCAGCTGTTTTACCATATATAATCCCTTGAATACCAAATGAAAGGACAGCACACAAGGTATATATCAAGTTACTCAATAAGCATACTATTAGTTGCACAAATACAATTCTCCCCTAGGGGCCTCACAAACCATATACTAAATAAGTGGTATAAGAACCACTTCAGGAAAGGTGAGGGCCTAGGAAATCGCTGGGGCTACACTGAACAACCAAGGGATTGGAAGTAGGAGACCCACGGGAGGCGTGTGCAGTGTCTAAACACACACGCGAGTTACCATAGAGTTTCAATGGGAACGTAAAAGTTACAAAGTAGTAGAGTTTGGACACTTCCGGATGGACTACGGGAAAACCCTGTTAAACTAGAACACTTGAATAGTTAATACCCACGGGAGCACCGGGGTAATCGAGTTACCTCACCCAGGGAAGCCGGGTGCATAGGTGTTCCTTCGTGTCGGGTTTCGTCGCGGTTTTCTATGGAGAGCTGCAAGAAAGTGCTGCAGGCGACCAGGAGAAAAGTGTCCGGTTGGATCCAAGGGTGGATAGGAGTCGAGAAGAACCTGAAAGCAGAGGGGACAGAGTCTGGGTCACTAGCCAGTGACCAGGAAGTAACCAGGCGATGTCGAGATGCAATCAGGTGAAGAGGTGAAGCTTGTCTCTGCAGCCACAAGGACCAGGAGGCGTCGACGATGACCAAGAGCTTGAGTCGAGCTGTCCCACGACAGATCTAGCTGTTGGCGGTGTCGGTATCCGGATTGGAACCAACAAGCCTTGGCAAATGCAATCCACGCAGGAAAGGGAAGATTGGCTTCAGTTCAGACCAGCAAGGTCTGGGGAGCTTCTCCTTCGCAGAGAAGCTGGAGCAAGCCCGGAACAACCAGGCTAGCGGTGTAGTTTCACAAAGATGTCTTCAGAGGGCTGACTAGCCAGCGGGCTCGCAACCGCGAAGACGCGTCGAGCTGAAATGCAGGCGCAGGCCCCACGCGGCACTCGTGGAGTGTGGAGGGCTGAGCTTCGGTGCAGATGCTGCTCGGGTCTGGGGCTTCTCAATTCCCAATGCACACCTTCGAGGGTACCTCAGGAGCTGCACTGGAAGCAAAAAGCAGGTAGTCCAGGATGTCTGGTCCCACGTCTCTCGTGTCCGTCACGGGTCTCAGCTTTGCTGTGGATCGGAGTCAGAGAAGTCTGGAAGTCCAGCTCCTGCGTCGCTAAGTCTTCAGGTTCCAGCTGGAGCGTCGACAAAGCAAACCGGCAAGTTACTGTTGGTGCCTGTTTGCACAGGATGGTCACTCCTTGACCACAAGGGAGATGTCTTCATTCTTCCAGTCGATATGGAACGTCAAAGGTCCAAGAGTTTGTTTCAGAGTTTCTTTCCAGGAAAATCTAATGTCTCTAGATACAGCTCCTAACTTTATACTAAACTAAGGGGCTGGATTACCTGCTAGGTCCCTCCTATGGGTGGAATCTGGGAAAGGGGTGGTTAGACCCCTTTCCTTTTTTCCAGTTTTGCGCCAGAGCTGGGGCTGGAGTGCCCCAGCAACTGGTTTGAACAGGGCTATGCATGGAGCACCTTGTGTGCCCCAGGCAGTGTCACATTTCTCAGCCCTCACTGCCCCAATACACTAAAAGCCTGTCTGGGGAGGTGGTAGCACCTCTCAAGGCAGGAAACCTATTGTCCAGGCCTTGTCCAGGAGTTTCGTCCAGCAACAGGAGGTCAGACTTGTGTCTGTGGCAGCAGCATCCATTTTGTGATGCTGAGGCTTTGTTTAACTTTAACCGGGTAAAGCAGTAACTGCATGTCTTCTCCCTCTAGAAGGTTGGAATGCTAACCCCACCGCCAGAAATGGCGGGGGGGGGGGGCGGTAGTATTCCAAAGTGTTTGACACCTTACACAACATGTTTTGATAAAGCCAAACCAAAGTTAGCATTAACCGCGAGGATTATAATGCACTTAAGAGTATATGGTATGGCTATATCATAGAACAGCTATAAAGACATGGTTCCGAAAGCTGCAGACAGGCTCAGCTCATGCTAGAGCACCATCTCACATAAAACCAAGCACTCTGCCTCCAGGAGTGTCAAGGCCTGCCATAGGAGTGACTTACAGGTATATATGTGTCTATATATAAGGGTAGATATAGGTATACTATATCTAAGCAAGGGTTGATTACACAATCTTGGCCAAGCTGAGTGATCAGCCTGTGGTGTCAGTTTGGATGGCCAGCCAGGGGTGGCATAATTCATGCTGCAGCCCCTGGTAGGCCTTGGATGCACCTATGCCCTGGGGCTCACAAAGGTGACCCAATACCCAATCAGGTATGTACCTAAAGTACATGGTATCAATTTAGAGGGAGAACAGCTGAGCTGTGGGTCTGATTATCAGGCCCACAGCCACACTAAAGTCGAAAAACCAGAAAATCACAGCAAAAAGTGGGGGTGACCATAGGAAGCAGATCCTACTCTCCTACAGTAGGGACCACCACCTCCATGGGGCTTATGTTCAATTTAATGCAAGGGCGCATTAACCCCCAGGGCCCTGGAAACACCACCTCCCCGGGGCTACAATTAACACTAAAAGGGGGTAGGTGCAGAACCCCAGCTCCAGGGACCACCACCTCCCAGACAAGGCCAAATACAAAAACCGTGGGGAGCCACGGGCCCCCCACCTGGAGCCAAATTATGGACATGGGGACCACCACCCCCCAAGGCTGGCTCCTGATATGTCAATGGGTGCACACCCCCGGGGCATACACTCTGGTTCCAGCGGGCGGGAGCTGGCAAAGCGCTCCCACCCGCTGAAAGCAGAGATTTAATCTCTTTCTCTGCCACATACATGCGGGCAGGGAAAGATATTACCCATTTGCTCTTGCACACAGGGTGCTGTGCTTCCAGCAGTTCCCTTGGTGCAATACCAATGCCTGATCCTGAAGGAGGCAAGTCCCCGCTGGGACCTCTGGGGCCCCGAGACTCCCCCAGTGGTCCCGTACCACACTGAGTGCCCTGGGTAGGCTCGAGGACACCCAGGGAAACATGGCCGGACCCCAGGCGATGGAGTCCTTGGGGACAAAATCAGCCCGGGTAGCGGGAGAGCGACAGAGGGGAGAGGGACGGAGGGGAGAGGGAGGGAGAGAGACAGAGGGAGGGAGAGAGACAGAGGGAGGGAGAGAGACAGAGGGAGGGAGGGAGACAGAGGGAGGGAGGGAGACAGAGGGAGGGAGGGAGACAGAGGGAGGGAGGGAGACAGAGGGAGGGAGGGAGACAGAGGGAGGGAGGCAGACAGAGGGAGGGAGACAGACAGAGGGAGGGAGACAGACAGAGGGAGGGAGACAGAGGGAGGGAGGGAGACAGAGGGAGGGAGACAGACAGAGGGAGGGAGACAGACAGAGGGAGGGAGACAGACAGAGGGAGGGAGACAGACAGAGGGAGGGAGGCAGACAGAGGGAGGGAGGCAGACAGAGGGAGGGAGGCAGACAGAGGGAGGGAGGCAGACAGAGGGAGGGAGGCAGACAGAGGGAGGGAGGCAGACAGAGGGAGGGAGGCAGACAGAGGGAGGGAGGCAGACAGAGGGAGGGAGGCAGACAGAGGGAGGGAGGCAGACAGAGGGAGGGAGACAGACAGACAGAGGGAGGGAGACAGACAGACAGAGGGAGGGAGACAGACAGACAGAGGGAGGGAGACAGACAGACAGAGGGAGGGAGACAGACAGACAGAGGGAGGGAGACAGACAGACAGAGGGAGGGAGACAGACAGAGGGAGGGAGACAGACAGAGGGAGGGAGACAGACAGAGGGAGGGAGACAGACAGAGGGAGGGAGACAGACAGAGGGAGGGAGACAGACAGAGGGAGGGCGAAATACAGAGGCCTGGGTTCAACCTCATGGTCAGTTTTTTTTGTGTTCTAGCCCGTCCCTCTCCCCCACTGACCCCACCCCCACCTCCACCGGTGCGGCCGTCGGGCACAAACCACACTGTAAATTTGGTCCCCCGAGATAAAGTTTGTGAGTACCCATGCCTTAGACAATCACGCACCCAGTCAAAGACTCTTGTACTCATTCACAGATACATTCACGCTCACACACCCTCTGAGACTTATGCATCCACCCACAGACTTACTCAAACACTCACACACCCACTCACAGACCTACTGAGGCACTCACTCATACACATTGTCAAGGTTAGTGGTTACAGTTCGGAAACAAAATAAAAATAAAACATTAGATATTCACTTTACAAAAACAAAGGTTACAAGTACATTATAGTTAGGAAGCAACATTTAAAAAAACACAAAAATTCACTGAAAAAATAAACGTTAGAGGGACATTAAGTTAGGAAATAGAATTAAAAAAAAACCTTTTGGAGGTCACTGAAAAAACAAAAGGTTACAAAGAACGTTATAGTTAGGCTCACATTTACACCAATCAATTACCCATACAGCCACTCACCAATACAAGCACTCACACACCCACTTATTTATCTCTACAGCTACTCACACACCCACTTACCCACCCATAGAGCCTCTAAACACAGCTCCTCTCAAGGTGTCACTTTTGGAGAACTATGGCGCCCCTTCCTTTCACTGTTGGCTCAAGACTTTCTACAACTAACTTGCCCCAATTATCTTCACCTTTTAAGGTTAACAGACACTGACCCGCAGCATTAACAGAACTGAGAGGGGGTGGGAGGGGTTATGTTTTACAAGTTATTGCGGTACTTGATAGGTATGCACAAATGAGTGAACTCCTGAGAGGTCAGTGTATTTGATTATAGCACTGTCTTTGTAACTTTAATTAAAAAGATTAGATTTATAAACACAGCCACTCACTCACCTATACAAGCACTCACATGCCTACATACCTACTTGCATACCCATTCACATATTCTTACAAGCACTCACACATCTGCTCACTCACCCATACATCAATTCACAATTACTCTACAATACAGCCACTCACACACCAACTCAACTAACTAAATACCCTCTCAAACAGCAAGTCACTCACCCATACAGCTCCTTGCACAGCCGGTCACTCACTCATACAGCCATACAGCCATTCAGACACCCACTCACTCACCCATACAGCTACTGACACTGTACTCACTCACACAGCCACTCACTCACCCACATAGCTACTCACACACCTACTTATACATCATACAGTCACTCACAGAGCCACTCAGACACAGATACACACAGTCGCACAACCACTCACATAATTAATGTTATAAATAATATCACTCAGTATAACACAAAATACACTATTTTACCTTTTGCAGTACCTTGGTATATATGTTTAACATTCAAACGTTTAGAAAACACACTCGCTGGATGATGCAATAAGTGATTTATTTGAGATGTCATTAGTGATGTCACTGACCATGTAATGAGTGATGTAATATATGAGGTCATAAGCTGTGCACTGCGGGGGGTGAGTTGTAGTTAGCTCAGCTAACTAGAACTGCTGAATTTCACTGGTTTTGTATGAGTGAAGTGTGAGCCTAACTATAACGTCCCTGTGACCATTTTCTTCAGTGAATATATTTACAAACACATCCATTATCATATACATTTGTATGTGATCAAGACACTTGATGAAACTTGTTGGGTTTGATTGGCATCTTTCAGTACAAAGACTGGCTAATAAATAAATATAGGTTTATGTCCATAGCCACGAAAGGGGCGAAAAGCAGACTACGCCGGACAGGAGGAGAGGCCCAAGGACTTGGCTGTAGCCCGTGAGTCCTTGAAGCGCTCTAGCACATTGTCTGCTTTGTCGCCAAAAAGGCGACGCCCATCAAAGGGCATGTCCATCATAGTGTTCTGGACAACCCCTGAAAAGCCAGTGTACCTCATCCAGGCGTAGCGCCGAAGCGATATCGACGTTGAAATGGTCCTGGCCAGAGAGTCGGTGGTGTGCAGTCCACAATGGAATGTAAACTTCACTGCATCTCTCCTGGCGGCAACAGCCTGCCAGGAGCCTTTGCCAGGGCCTCCTCTGGACACTGAGACAGCACTTACACCACCGTATCCCACACAGAATGCGAATAACGTCCCAAGAGACATGCAGTGTTTATGGACCACAGTCCTAAGCTGGCGGAAGAGAAATTTTTCTTGCCAAGGTGGTCCAGCTTCTTGGATTCCCTTTCCGGTGGAGCGGTAGGGAAGGCGCTTTTGGAGGTGGAGGCTTGGACCACCAAGCTCTCCGGGGTGGGGTGTTGGGAGAGGAAAGTGGGGTCGTCCGGAGCCGGGCGGTGGCGTCCGGCAATCATTCTGTCCACGAGAGCCCCCATGTTGGGCCTGGACCACGTGCCCAAAAGGATGTCGTGAGGGCCTCATTAAACGGCAAAACGGGCTCCGAAGAGCTCGCTGACGGGTGAAGAACCTCAGTCAGGAGGTTAGTCCTGACCGCCACTGTAGGAAGCTCGAGGTTGAGAGCCTTGGCCGCGCTACGTAACCCCACTGCGTATGACGCTCCCTCCTCCGTAGCCACAGTAGGAGGAGACAACATGCCGAGGTCGGGTGAAGTGTCTAGACCACTGGCATCCCCCAGTTCCTCTCTCCAGTCCTGCTCAGTATCTAGCTTGTCAGTTAAAGGGTCACCTGACCCCTCCCAGTCCTCCCTATCATGCTCTGGCTGCCACTGTTGTTGGAAAGGGACCCCAGGAGTAAACAGGGGCATGAAAACCCCACCCGGCGCCGGATCCGGCTTCGGATGACGCAGGGCCAGCTCCGTGTCCACGTCGGGAAGGAGGCAGGGGTTGACACTGGCCGGGGAGCCGACCGGAGCCAAACGCTGTAATGGTGAAGTAGGAAGCGGCGCCGGTGAAGGCGTAACGAGGTCAACCTGTGCCGATCCGGATCAAGGCCTGGATCCAAGAGGGGCCTGTGGCGCCTAGGTCCCCCCCAACCGAAACCGCAGGGTCAGAAGGCACACGGGGGGGGGGGTGGTGGGGGTCTGTCCGCCCAAAGATTGCATGCATCGCTTCATGGAACGTACAAAGCTGGGCGGTCCTGGAAAGAAAGGGAAGCTCGGGTGTCGACCCTTCGGGTTCCACGTGTGGAGCCGCGGGAGTAGCACTACCTGCGTGCGTCGTCGGATTGGTCGAAAGACGAGGAGAAGTCAAAGAGTGACAATGCTTCTTCAACTTCTTCTTATGTTTCGACTCACCCGATCCCAACTGCGAAGATTTCAATGATTTCAAACCGGAATGGTGGTGCCTTCGCGCCGGTCCCTCGACCTCCCTCTCGAACGGGACCTCCACCGGCGAGGAGCAGACTGTCGGCGTTGAAGCAGCTTTCAGGACCGCTCCCGCAAAGCCTTGGGCGTCAACAACTGACAGTCGGAGCACTACTTGGGGTTGTGGTCGTGCTCCAGGAAAAAGAGACACAAGACGTGTAGATCCGTCACCAACATCAATCGGTTGCAGGAACCGCAGGCCTTAAAACCGAGCATCCCTCGTGCACCTGTTCAGAGTCAGAGACTCGAAACAAGACCGACAAAAGTCGAGAAAAACATAGTCAAAAAATGACTGACATACCACTCTTCCCTGATCTGCATTGGCTGGCGCGGAAGAAAGAACGAACTGACGTCAGCGCGCGAGGGCAGCATCTAAGTAGCTGCCGCGACATCATTCTGGTGACCACGACGCCGGCGACTGACGCGGAGCAGACCGACGCCACCTTTCCGCCTTTCCCGAACGCGCTGAGATCAGGAAGGAGATGCCTTTCCGGAACGCGCTCTGCCACGCAGGGAACATAATTGCCGATCGCGCTCAGACGCGTACTTGAATTTGGAGTAAGCGTGAGGAAGCGTTTACTTTTGGGATATTTCTTTTATTGGCGCTAGGAGCGCTACCTTTATTTCTACAGCGCTCCAAGGTGCTTATTGAGGGATGCCAACCTACCTAAAGAAAGCGCATGGCAGCGCTGTTCTTTACTTAATTTGGTTTCATGCTGTGAGTTCTATGGTGCTTTAACAGCGTGTTGAGGACGCTGTATGACTATTTAATACAGACGCTGTTTCTGTGTGAGAACCAGAGCCGTTGAGAGGCTCGGGGATATATTGGATTACAACTGCAGTTTTGTGGTGTTCTTCTGCCAGCCATTAAGGAATACCAAAACTACTACTTTTATTTGAAAATGGAAAGACACAATCACCTTTGATCAGTGGACTGCCTGGTTTCAGATAAGTACTTGAGAGTATGGTTCGTGGTGAAATCTAGATTCTCTGTGCTTCAGAGCATATCTAATCACGGAGGAAAGTGATGAAACTTTGCTTGTTTTCTTTTATGCTTTATTTTTACATTTTGCGCCTTTTCTATGAGGAATACATGTGACAGCTTAAAATGTAAGTGTATAAACTCACATAACTATATTGATATACACTAGAGTGAGTGTAGAATGTATATATGACATATTGTATGTCTCATACAGGAATCACAGGCTATAATAGGAGAGAGGTCCACACAACTTCCAACCAGCTCTCCGTTGATCATTCAAGCTGCTGCAACTTTGTTTCGTTTTTCCCTTTTTTCCCCTTCCCCTGTTGTGGTGCAGTCTGTTGAGTTCGATAGTACTCGCAGGTGGTTCCATATAGGGGGAAAAGGAGAAATAGCATCGTTCATCGCTCTCGCTGTATCCGGCTAATCAGGTTAGTGTTAACCAATATTTCGGTCATGACATAAACTAAGAGGTCCTAAAGGATTGAAGGGGCAAAGTCCCCATCCCACCAGACTGTTGAGGCAGTAGTGTTGGCAAACACGTGCAGAGAGGCCCATGTAGCTGCCTGACAGATGTCCAAGACTGGGACTCCTTTAGCGAGTGTAGTGGTTGCAGATGTAGCTCAGGTGGAGGAAACACTTAATCCCTGAGGGGGCTGTTTCCTGGCCATTGTGTTGCAGGTTTTAATACAGAGGATGATCCTTTTTCTTTTCCCCTGCAAATCAAGCAAAGAGTTGATCATCCATCTGGGATTCTTTGGTTAGATCACTATAGAACGATAACGCTCTTTTTGGAAACAGGCTGTGGAGTCGCTCCATTTCTTTGAAACAATAAGGAAGGGGAAGAAAAAGTAGGCAGGGTGATGCTCTGCCCGATGTGAAAAGGTGTAACCACCTTTGACAAAAAGGATGCGTTTGTTCCAAGAACCAGCTTTTCTGGGAAGAATGAAGTGTATGGAGATTTACCTCAAAGCTTCTGCAATTCGCTAACCCTCCTGGCAGATGTCATTGACACGAGGAAGACAGTTTTGATAGTTAGGATCCGTAGAGGGCAGACGCGCATTGGCTCAAAAGGGGAACAGACAAGGAAGGTGAGAACTAAATTCAAGTCTCATTGGGGCATAATGAAGGACGTGGGAGGAAACATTTGCAGCAAACCTTTAAGGAATCTAGTCATAACAGGTAAACACAGTAGGTGGAAATGACCGACAGATACCCTTTCACTATGCCCAAAGCAAAGCTTGCATGGCAAAGGGGTAGAGTGAAAAGGAGAACCTCAGACAAGGGTGCAGACAGAGGATCAACTGATTTATAAATATACCATGCCACAAACGTGCACCAATTGGCAGGTGTAAATGATTTTGGCAAAAGAACGCTTTGCTGCCAGAATGACATCACATACATCAGGAGGGAGATCAAAAACCCTAAACTGTCGCCGCTCAATCGCCAAGCATTGGAGGAGAGTGGACAGGTTCGGGTGCAGTCCCCTGCCCTGTTGCTGGGTATGAAAGATCCTCCATGGGCAACCTGACTAGAGGACATGCTTTTGAGTCACAGGTCTCACTGGAACTGGCCCGACACCCACAATCCCCTAAATGATGTTGACCACACAGGCACAAGCCTCAATGCCAGAGTCAGGAGGGCTGTTGTAGTCCAGGTATTGACTGGAGGTGTACAAGTACATAGTATGTATAACACATTGGCTAGGGGTCTAAAATGTGTCTATGGGTTAGGGGATGACTTCTTTAATATGCACTCAGGAATGAAGACATAAGAGTATCAGCAATGCTTTTTGTAATATATTTAGAACTATTGAGTGGGTTACAGGACACTATAGCGCAGACTTTTAGTAGGAAAGATATCATTTTTGTGCTTTTGGTTTAGGCAGTGGGGAGGCTTGCAGACGTTCAGAGCGTGTGTTTAAAAACTAAATTTTTCCCAATGGTAGTTTGGGGTTGGGGTCTGGGCACTTCAATATTAAATTTTGTCTTGTTATTGTACCAGTTCCCTCTGTGACGAGGTGACAAGACCATTGCACATGCTTGTCATTTGGTGGTACAGGAGAATGGTCAAAGTCAAATTTGGCTTATTTCACAATACAATCAATACAGCTAAATAGGAGTATAAACAATGTTTCTACTCATCAATAAGATCAAGGCAGCAAATTTAATTTTAGATACATCTAAAAACAAATATGGATATAGCAAATATTCCCTGAGTGACAGATTTACACAAACGGATTGCTACCATATAGCGACTAACCCCTAACTTCTTCCGCTAAGGATTCAAATACTGGTTTCTACATTTTGTATATAAGGAAGAGAAGAATGGAAAATGTACTTCAGGCTATCTGATTTGAACAAAATCTACAATACCCCAAAAAACTGCTTTTAGTACCCCCTGCCACCAGTGACGTATTTGACTATCTAGTGGTACTGTAACAATATAAAAAGGCAAGGAGAGCTTCTTGGTGGACTGTGGCTCCATAAAATCCAGACACATATTGTTAAAACTAAGGTCAATGGACAATCAATGTTTGCCCGGCGGTATCGCCTCTTTAACCCACAAAATATTAATCAATGAAGAGGCAGGCGCTGGAGACTGGAAGGCAGGAAACAAGGTTTATTCTCTCCGGAGGAGAACACATCAGTTCAGACAGCCAGTATCGTCACGAGGTGCTCTGCCGGCATCTCTGAGGCCTGGCCTCTTATACACAGTTAAATGAATTTTATTGCAGGTAACACAGTCTTGTAATGCTTTGAAGTATGAAAGGACATCCTCTGAATCTCCCCTACAGGCCCGTTCCCACACACATTTACAGTTGAAGTCCCCACCCCGGTCACAACAGGTGATGATTATCGCGCAGCTGGACATTCCGCCGATTCACGGAATGTGGGGGTTTGATCGGATCTCATAGGGTGGGGGCTTTGATCAACTCGGGGGTCCTTTGATGAGGGAAGCTTTCTACTGTACGGGGAGGGGTAATAAACAGTATCGGCAGAGCTAGGTGTCGGCCTGGGAAAGAGGAAGACAAACGGGCACACAGGAAAGGGGTTTGTATCAAAGGGCCTGGGACCATGAAAGGAATGAGGGGAGGGGTCGCGTTGGGAACAGGATGGGGTTCTGAGGCAGAGCTGCGCTGGAGAGGGGTTTATGGCCCGAGGCATGTGCGGGCGGGGGGTTTGCCAGCGTGCGGGCTTTGCGAGGGCGAAGGGCTATGCTGGGGGCCAGTGGCGTGCAGAGGGTGGTTCTGATCGAGGCACCTAAAATGGCGGGTGCACACGACAAAAAGTGTGGCATCCGGGGAAAAGGCAAGATGGCGCAGATAATGTTTACCAAACCGTACTAATTTTCCACAGTCCTCCCTTTAACATATCCAAGACATCTTGCTGGCCTATTTCCTACCCATGTCTACTGTGGCGGTCATAAGTAAAGAAATGGGAACCCAGGTGAAGGAGCTATAAACATTACATTTAAAATCTTTCGTCTTAGGAGGCGGGTCCATCGATAAATTCGTATGCAGGAGGGTCATAGTAATGCAATATTGGGCAAAACGATTCTGTAGTGTGAGCATTGAGTACATTTCATAGATACTTGTAGTCATTCGGAATGTGAACTGATAGGTTATTACATATGTAAGTTCTGTTCATTTTTAGTTGGAGCATAATCAATACAATGGTGGCTGGGAGAGAAATGAGACGTAGTAAAAACAATAATCAGAGGCGCCATTGTTCGAAGGGGAGGTCCTATTGTCATGGACCGTTATTAGTGAGTTCTCAGCATCCTTTGTCGTCTTCTGTTGGCACGGTGGAGCGATGAGTCCAGCTCTCTTCTGAGCTCCGCGTTGCAGGGCATAACCTTTTTCTCGCTTTCCTGGTTAAAAAGGTCCTTTTCGCCCTGTGTCCTTTGGAGTCGATTGTCAAAAAGTTCAGGCGGAAGAAGAGTGTGTGTAAGTAGTCCATAGGGTAGGTCGGAGAAAAAAAGGGGGGATGGAGCAGGGCCAAATCGGGAACAGACCAGGGGGGGCAGAAAATTTCAGGTAGGCGGGCTCATGACCGAATTCAGAGAGCGGGGACTTTTCGGCACACGTTGAACATTGAGCAGGGGCATCGGGTCAGCCCTTTCCTCTCATTTTGTCGGAAACAGTGCCTCGTCCTACAACTCCTTTCTGTCGCGGTCTCGCCTTGGCCAATGTCGCAGATGTTCCACGATCTGTAGTCAGGCCACGTGCTCCCACATCCGGTCTCTCTTTCCTCCGAAAGCGGTACCCTTAAATGAGTTTGAAAAGACAGTCTTAAGGGGGGGCGTGGCTAGCTGAGCAGCGAGATGGCCGCTCTCTGAGTGAGCTCCGCCGGCTACTCTGACTAATCCTTCATTAATCCTACTTCTGGTGACTGCGGACCCTGGATACCCACGGAATCGATGTCTTTAGCCTGGGGGAGCACTCGGCTCGAGTTTGAGGCGCATCGTCAACGATCCTGAGGAGCGGCGGCGTTCCAGTCACTGACCGACCTGCGCGCCCGCTCTGCTCCCGGCCGGAAGTGCCGGCCTCTGGGCGTTGCGGAGAACTGTAGACTGCGGCTGCGTGGGCCTCCGGGGACCCGGGGACCCGCTGTGCTGTAGCCGGTATCTGTGTCGGAGAGTAAGCTGTGACCATCCGAGGCACCGGTGAGTCCCGATCGCGCAGTTGTTGGGGACTGACTGCTGTGATCCTGGGCACCGCGGTGAAGGTGGACCGCCCCTGCTCCGACCGTGACTCCAGAAAGGGCGCCGTGCTGCACGTGAGCTTACACCCGAAGCCGCGGTAAGCGATCCGGGAACCAGGGGCTTCACTGGGGGACAGGGACACAATTGGTGACCGGCACACGAGGGACGGGGCAGAAGCAGCGCGAAGCTGAGGAGAGGCGGAGACCGGTCTAAACCCTCCCGCTGAGCCAGTACTCCTGACATATCGATTGCCGACCGTTGTTGTGACCTGAGTGCCGGTCGAACGCTGCTGCGCCCTGCTACTCGGGTCCCCGGGTCTCCATTGAACTGCTGGACCTGCAAACTACCGCACTGCCTCACTACTTGAACTCCGGGGCCCGCCATTTTGTGACTTGGTGCTGTCTTGCCTTCCCTGCAGCTTCACAGCAAAACTGGGCAGTCTCACCAATTGAGCTCTACACTTGGCCGGAGACTTGCTGCCATTTGGGTCGGGCAGGTGCACCTTGACGCCAAGAGTTCCATCACACGCACATTACTAGGAGAGGCGCGGAAGGGCGCTGCTCCCTCGCGACGCTAGCGGACACCTCCGAGCCTCGAGGATGGGGAAAAACGAGGCAAAGCAACCCAAAATTAGCTTTGACAACAAGAGACCCCAAAAGACACAAACGTCGGAGTTGGAGGGCGGCGCACAGTCGTCGCAAGGACCACCGCCAGACATAGACTTCGGGGCACTTATTATGGAGGTGAGGTCCAGCTTGAAGAGCATTGACGCTAAACTCGACAACATGGCTTCGCAGCTGGAGTCTGTGAAAACTAAAGTGGATGCCCACGAGACCAGACTGGACTGCCTAGAAAACAGGCAGACTGAATGCTGCGAGTTCCAGACTCAGGCCAAACAACATATCACGTCACTGGAGCGGGAAATAGGTAATCTACGCGCCAAGACAGACGATTTGGAAGCGCGCTCCAGGAGGTCCAATATCCGAATTACGGGTATTCCGGAGACAACAAACATTGGCAGGATGGAGACGTTTGTGACAGACCTCCTACATGAACTATTCGACCCTAATCTGTCCCCAGTCTTCACGGTCGAGAGGGCGCACAGATCGCTTGGGAAAAAACCTCCGCCTGGAGCCACACCTCGACCCATCCTTGCTAAATTGATCAACTACCAGGATAGGGACCTCATCCTACGCTTGGCGAGAGAGAGGGGTAAGATCACGCACCAAGGTAATACCATCTCCTTCTACCCGGACTTCACCCCTCTTGTGCAAGCGGCCCGTAAGGAATTTCTGCCGGCGAAGAAAGTTCTACTGCAGGCTGGTGTGCCATACTCTCTACTATACCCGGCGAAGCTGAAGGTACAACACGAAGACACCTCGCACTTCTTCACGGACGCTAAATCTGCGCTAGAGTTCGCTAAACATTTTTGCGCTGGGGCCAGGAGAAAATCGCCAAGATTGGAGGATGCTGCGGAAAACCTGAGTGACAATGACTGAAGGGGCTAATACTGTGGAACTGCACAACTGCTCCTTCGCCCCCCTTCGAGTCTCGAGGGGACGCCTGGGTTCCCTTGGGCGCGCAGTTATTGCGTCTGCACTGAGTACGTGGTGGTAAGTCGCTGAGGCGCCCTTGGGCGTCGAGCTGAGGCTGCTGACTCCATGCTCTCTTTGTGGCTGTGGTTAACTGAAGTGTTTCGTGGACCCTGGGATGGGGGTTCCGCTGGTCACCAGGAGATCTAACATTTGATTGTAGCCACCCCGTCCGTACGGGGGTGTACGCTGGGCGCACCACGCCTCATGGGGTGCTTCCCATTGTCGCCGATGTTGGGGGTTCTGTGGGGTATGTCACCACCTGTTTGGGGGGTTGGTGAGGGAGGCGGGGAGCGGGGGGGGTTGAAGAGTTTGCTGTTTGTAGTTTTGGTCTGGTGCACTGAGAGATATCTTCTATTTTCATGTCTGGGCGCAGGGGCATTATGTGTGCTGTGTGCAGGGATGGGTGGCTATGGGGATTGGCTGCCGTTCGGGGTTCTGTTGCCTCTACTGTACTTCTATGATGGGGGGGGTTAAATTGTGGACCTGGAACATTAGAGGCCTTGGAGACTACAAGAAGGCCCGGTTGATGCATGGTATACTAGCCAGACATAATGTGGACATATGTTTCCTGCAAGAAACTCACCTTAACGCTGTTCCTTCACCTAGACTGCGTAATTCTAGATGGTCTAATGTGTATTCTGCTATATTCTCCAATTATGCGAGGGGGGTGGCTATCCTTGTACGAAGAGGGCTGGACTGGCGGGAACGCACCTGCGAGCAGGACAAAGATGGGAGGTATGTGCTCTTGAATGGTTCTTTGCAGGGCAAACCGGTTGTGCTGGCTGCCATCTACGGCCCAAACGTGGATGATCCTGACTTCTTTCTGTCTTTATGGGCGCGCATTGCACTGCTTGATTGCCAATCAATTATTGTTGGAGGGGATTTCAATGTGGTGCTGGATGATGATATTGATAGGAGGGGTGTGGGTAGGCCAACCCATGCTAGAGCGCGTCAGGCTATATTTGATGTAATGGGGGAAGGGTTGCTTTCAGACGTGTGGAGAGTTCGGCACCCCGGGGAAACGTTGGGCACCTGCTACACATGTCATCAGTCTGCATGGTCTCGCTTAGATTACTGGCTGGTATCGCCTGAGGTGGCGACGTGGGTGAGGAATGTTGACATACAGGCCAGATCACTGTCAGATCATGCTCCGTGTGAGTTGGTGTTATGTGTGCCTGATGCGATGCATAGGAGTTTCCAGTGGCGTCTACCTCCACATGCTCTCACGGACCCGGTATTTGTTGAGGAGATCAGGACAGATATTATTACGTACTTTGCAGAAAATACTGGATCGGTTTCGTCCGAGGCCATAGTGTGGGACGCCTTTAAGGCGGTGATCCGGGGCCAGTGCATAGCGCGCCAAGCGGGTGTGCTGCAATCCATTCGTGGAACACTGGCCCGACTAGAAAGGGAGTTGAGAGATCTGGATGGGGCCTTCAGTCGCACTCTGTCATTGGAGGTCGCTGGTCAATTTAAAACCAAGCTTCTTGAATTCAATGAGGAGGCAGACCGTGAAGTTAAATTCCTAGGGAAGCAAGCAGAGGCTCGGAGATACGGAGAGGGAGATAGGCCAAGCAGGACTCTAGCTAGATTGATAGCTTCACGTACGCATTCACACTACATACACGCCATCCATGACAGTAGTGGATCCCTGGTTGTGGGCCAAAACGAGGTTCTGCGAGCCTTCACTGACTTCTACACGACCCTGTATACCTCCAGACAACCTGTCGCTCCGGCTTCTTTGGAGGCCTTTCTAGATTCCATTGCCCTAGTGTGGTTTAACGACAACCACAGGCAATACATGGATCTCCCGGTGACCGTGCAGGATATTATTCAGGTCATCAAAAGCATGCCGGCCAACAAGGCTCCGGGCCCTGACGGTCTGACTACGTCCTTCTACAAGGCATATGCTGACGAGCTGGCACCGAAACTCCATGCGGTGTTCGTGGAGGCCCTCGAATCGAACTCCCTCCCGGATTCCATGCATGAAGCCTTAATTATTACGCTTCTAAAACCGGACAAGGACGAACAGTCCCTGGACTCTTATAGGCCCCTCTCCCTGATCAATGTAGATGCGAAAATCTACGCCAAAATTATTGCAGATAAACTTCAGCCGATGCTACCGATCATCGCACTCCCTGATCAATCCGGTTTTGTTCCTGGGCGAGCTACATCGCATAACCTCAGAACTATCTTTTCTGTCTTGCACTATTTACACCCTTCTGTACAGGCGGCGGTGGTGTTCCTTGACGCCACCAAGGCGTTCGACTCCCTGGAGTGGCCGTATCTCTTCCGGATATTGGAGAGAATGGGATTCAGTCGCAATTTCATAACCCTTATTAAGTTGCTGTACACTGCACCCAGGGCGAGAGTGAGCGTTAATGGCCTCGTTTCCCAGCCCTTTGAGATCTCTAGGGGAACCAGGCAGGGTTGCCCGCTGTCCCCGCTCCTATTTGCTATAGCAATGGAGCCGCTTGCGGCCAGGATACGGCAACACCACACCACGAGAGGGATCGGGTTCAGCTCCCGTAGTCTGCTGATTTCATTATACGCAGACGATGTCACTCTGTACATTGTGAACCCCAGTGACAACATGAATCCATTACTCCGTGAGTTCGTGAGGTTTGAGGGACTCGCGGGAGTGTCCGTGAATTGGACTAAATCGGTCGCGTTCCCCCTCACTGATGAGACAAGCCAACCGTCATCGGAGTACCCCTTGCGTTGGGAAACTGACGCAGTTAAATATCTAGGTATCTGGATCAGTCGTGACATGCAGGAGTTGTGGTCTCTTAATTTTGGCAGAGCGGTGGACTGGCTCGAGAGGAAAATCGAGGTCTGGAACAAGTTACCCCTTTCCCTGGTGGCGCGCATAGCGCTGGTGAAAATGGTGGTCCTACCCAAATTCCTATACCTGTTCGTTAATATTCCATTGCCCCTGACGGCGCACTTTCATGCGCGGGTCCGCTCATTGCTCTTGACTCTGGTTTGGGCTGGGAAACAGGCGCGTGTATCCTGGAACCTGCTAACGCTCCCACTGAGACAGGGCGGCCTCGGAGCCCCTGACCTCAAGCTATACTCCCTATGCGCACAGGCACAGTTTCTTCATTTCTGGGCCTTCCCCACCCCTTACCAACCGCACGTGGCGGTGGAGCTCGCTGCTGCTGCCCCGTTACCGCTGCGAGTGGCGCTTTATGGCAAGGTCAAACGTCCCTCGAAGGATGTGGACACGGTAGAGATGATTCGCTGGGCTTGGCGTGAACTGCAAAACAGAGCAGGACTCTCCGTATTGTATGCGCCGGCTGTCCCCTTACGGGGCAATCCAATGCTACCTTGCCTGTGCGCCAGAGGAGGTACCCTTATGCTCCACGGGCGGCGACTGACTACATTTGCCGATATCTATCCTGAGGGCACTTTTGTTGATTTGCCAGCGGAGACGGACGATCAGCCCGTGTCTTTCGCGGACGCGTTGCTGTACCACTCCCTCAGGGAATCCTGTAAGGGATTGGGACCCCAGTTTCCTGAAGAGCCACAGCCCCTGGATGCCCTTCAGAACCTGCTTTCGAGGCCGACCCCCAAAAAACTGGTTTCTAGGCTATATAACTGCATGCAGGAGCAGGCCCCGATTACGGTGTCCAAAGCCAAACTGGCTTGGGATGCTGACCTCCCAGAACCACTGTCAGATGACATGTGGGAATACTGCTGCAGACAACTCATGGCGCTATCCCCGAATTATCGTCTTAGGCTCATTCACTTTAAATTTCTGCAGCGCTACTACCGCACGCCAGTTCTGCTACACCGAATGGGAGTCCGTGAGGACACTGCTTGCTGGAAATGTGGGGGAGGAGACGCGTCCTTCATTCATGTGGCGTGGAGCTGTCCAAACCTGGAGGAGTACTGGTCAGCGGTTTTTGCTGCTATTAACCAAATTCTTCACAGGGCCGACGCCCCTTCACCGCTGTTGGGTTTGTTAGGCTACGTCAAGGACACGGAGCCTTGCGATAGAAAGTTGCATGCTATGCTCCTCCTATATGCCAAACGACAGATATCGCTGCACTGGGGTAGGAGGGCCCTTCCATTGTACGCAGACTGGATTAGAGATGTGACATACGGACACACGCAACTGACCAATTATTGGGAAACGATGCCAGCGGCCTCTAGACCCAAAGATATCTGGGAACCCTTCCTACAGTGGACCAGAGAGCAGTTGGGATCGGTAGCCTCCGATGATCTGTCTGATGTAGGTGTGTCAGATGATATGGGTTGAGAGCTCTGTGCAAGGGGTATGATGTGACTGTCTGGATGCGCGGAGCTGGTGTGATCCTCCTTGTTGACAGGACTTGTCCCATCTCTTCCACCCTTTAATGTTCCCTATATGCGACCCTTCGGGCCTGCCCTGTTCCACCCCTGAGGCCATGTGACCCTCTGGCTTGTCCTACCACGACCCCCTCCAAGTCCCCCCCCTCCTTCCCCTTTCTCCCCCCCCTCCCCTGGCTCAGCGCTTGGACCCTGACACATGCGCGACTACAGATACTGCCACTGTTAGACACTCATTCGCGGCTACATGGCACACATGCGTAAGGCCATACACGAGGGTGGATATTGCATGCTCGATGTCTCTCGACTGCACCGATGGTTACTGTTCATGTTGTTTCGTTTGTATGTTGGGACAAGTTGGGTGTAAACAGTGCTTGTGGACGATTTCTTTTATTCTGCCGCTTCAGCAGGCTGTGTCCTGTTGCTATGCTTGAGGCGGACCTGTTACCCTTAGATTCACTTGTCGCCTGCAGCACTGATAAAATGTAAGATCATTACCGTGCACGATCTGCACTGCTCATGTCCATGGTGATCCTGTTTCTTATATAATGTTTTTGATGATCCAGTGCCCGCTGAGGCAGGACTGACCCATTGCTTTCCTTGCTGACATGTGATGTGAACACCATAGAGGCCTGCCTCCGGGTTGTTGGCGTGACGCAGTGTACCAATTATGATTCCTCTGTGTTATACATGTCTTGCACAATAAATAAAAAAAAAAAAAAAAAAAGAAAAGACAGTCTTTAGAGAATTGGCAGAGGAAGGTAATCACATAAATCTATTTCTCTCCCAGCTCCACGCAAATGAGAAACATCCGTTACATTGGGGTTCACAACCATCATATAAATAATTGATGATGGGCTTGTTGGATTTCCTATAACTTTCCTTCGTAACTATCTCTTTGGTGCTTGTTGGCGTTACATTCATTGTCGTGGTACGAAATCTGGTGCCTATTCACCGTATTTTGTGTATTACAGTTACGTCAGTTCTTCTGACAGAGACCCACCTTCCTAGTACGAGCCTTACAAAGCTATACCGTTCTCCAGGACTTTATATTTTTCAAAAAAGTGCAATGTGCTATCACCATGGTCTGATGGGTATCTTTCTGAGGGACGAACATAGGCTAAACATTTTTTTTCATCCTATAAATGCATCCTACCTTTCAGCTAAACATTTTGCTTTCAACAGGGTTAATTGCAACGATTTCTTCATTTCGGCCTAATCTTTAACTTCGCAAACATCAGTCTAGTTCCTACATAGCCTCTTACAACCTTATTACTTTATTAAAAAACCGGGGTCTTATGGAAACAACTAGGGACATAGCAAACTGTGGTTAGGGAACAACGGCTGGCCTGTGTTAGTTGTAAGTCGACTTGTTTCTTACAACAGGGGTGAGGGACATTTTTAAAACTCTCGTCCGGGGCAGCTGATACAAAACTGAGGGGTTCTGGGAAGATGGGGATGTTTCGATCATTTTTTTACTGTTCGGGGGTTGCGACAATTTGGGATGGGGAAGGTCGCATTATCCTGAGGCAATTTTTTTTTTTTTTTTAGAAGCCACTGACATGTAGTTCCCTTATTACGGGCCAGATTAGGGAACCTTAGTCGTCTTACCTGTCCTTTCCCGTTTGGCCAATTCTAGGTTTCATCAATATTTAGCAGAAAGGAGAGGTAGTGACACGGCATCAGGGTGATTATATTTAAGACAAATTTTGTGCAAGTACTTGCGGTATTTGGAGCCAATTGGGGGGTGCACTAGGGGTGGCGGTTTGCCAATTTTGGTGTTAGTCGTTCGGAAGAGCGAGAGTGTGGAGGGGAGGGAGAGAGAGAGAGAGAGAGAGAGAGAGAGAGAGAGAGAGAGAGAGAGAGAGAGAGAGAGAGAGAGAGAGAGAGAGAGAGAGAGAGAGAGAGAGAGAGAGAGAGAGAGAGAGAGAGAGAGAGAGAGAGAGAGAGAGAGAGAGATGTGCAACAATAGGCTAAATAGTACACGTGCGACATGGGGGGGTGGCCGTGTATTAAGATAGGCTATTCAGCGCATTACACAACATAAGACATTACGGGTCCGTGTTAGAATTTCGAAAACATGCAGTTTGGGACGGACGAGCATTAGGCAGGGTAGAGGGGGCATGCATTGAGTAAAAGACACCATTGTATCGCACTTCTCGCACTCTCGGTCCGCCGACCAGTCAAGTCAGCGCCTCAGTCGCACAAAAACATGTTCTCATAGTTTCAGACATACGTGACACGTGTCCATTCGCACAGCACGGATTAGGGGTGACCGTGTTCTCAGACATACGTGACACGTGCCCATTCACGCAACACGGATTAGGGGTGACCGTGTTTTATCATATTATACAACTTATTAGCTCTTTCGTTACAAGAGCAGTTTGTGGGTGTGCTTAGGTGCCATCTGGCAACGTTAGTCCGCTTCGTGTATCAGACATGGCGGGGCTTCAGATCTTCACCATACCTCGGTCGTGATCTCCAGTGTAACCTGTAGGGGGAGGAAAAGAGGGGAAGGGAGGGGGACAACATTCGCGCATTTCAAATGCATGGGCACGAAAGTTCTTTACTTACCTCATACTCGTCTTGTCTCCTCGGGATAGAATCCCTGGGGTCTTGGTTTCTGAAGCCAGGGGGGGAAAAAGGGGCAGTGTGTCCTTATGGGTCGCGTGTAGGGAAACGTTAAAAATCAGGGGCTCTTAGTGTGGGGTATCTAGTGGGTAGATGTATCTAGCTATCGGGGCGCTTAAATCCTTTCCAATGCTGTGATGGTCTAAGGCATACCAGCTCTTCGGCCAACTCTGTTCCCTAGTACCTTTGAGTGTCGTACCTTCATAACGTTCTATTATTTACACCACTTCACGTTACCCATCCTCAGAAGTCGAGGTCCTTCTCCATGCGTTAGTTCCAGAGCCAGTCGCATACCTGGAGGCAGCTTCATTTCTTAGATTCGATCCTCCCTCTGGAGCTGAGCAACCATCTTCTAATAACCTTAAAAAGAGAACAAAGCAGGGTGCACAAAAAACTCTCCCGCTGACCCCACATTTTTCAAAAAGTATGCAATAACCATTTCATAGTTCGGAAAACCTTTATTTGCACAATCGTTCAGCATGTAGATATGACAGTGCAATCGTATTTGGCCGGGCACGGCAATGGCTAAAGTGCGTACAGTAGGGGGGTTATTTTGCAGTATTGGGAATATTAAGAATATTAAAAAGGCTTATTCATTCATTTGCAGGGAACTAAAAGGTCTATCGATAGTTGAGGGATTAAGGGGCATTCATTTCATAGTTGGCAGTACAGTTGGACTAGTTGCAATCAAATTTCCTATATGTATACCGTGTGCGTGTGTCGTAAGCGAGGTTATGTATCGGCTATAATAATATCATAATAAATTGTACATTTGAAAAAACATTTTTCACGGGGCCCTTTTACATGTTCGTCGAGTGAACCCTCCCTCTTTTTTCGTCAAGTGTACAAAGGATCATATACATATTTCAGAACATCGAGTCTTTTTAGCTAAAAACACCACGAGGCGTTCGCAAGTTCTTATTGATTCCGGCGCCATTTTGGGCGGGGCCGGGTTAGTCCGGAAGTAGCATCAGAGACAAAATGTTTCCCATAACCGGCGGTTGGACCAGAGTCCTCTTCGGCAGTTCAAAAACTCGTGCTAACAGAAGGGGTGGCTATGTCGTGGTTATTTTCGTTAGCGACCAAGGCAGTCGTTCCTCGCCGGGAGTCGGCAGGGGCCGAGGGCTCCTGGGACTTTTGTAGAATCTTCAAGGCTGTGGGGATGCTGTCGGAGGTGGGGGCTCGTGCCCCGGTGGACAAGCGTCCGAGTTACATTGCTGGTCAAAGTTACTCTAGCGGCCTAGACCCGCCTTCCAGGGGCCCAGACGCCATTTTGAGGCCCTGCAGCAGCCGCCCTTCGTCGAGTCTGCAAGAGCGTAGGAGCAGGACATTCGGCTAGGGTGCAGCTGTGGCGCCCCCACCTGGGGGGGCGAGGGAGACTCGTTCGCGCCGTCTCCCTCTCCCGGTGCATCCCACGCTGCTCTCTTTCGTGGGCATGCATGATGGCCACTCCACATCCCGTGTTCCTCAAGTCCCATGTCCAGTGCTGCGGAAGTATGGCCACCTGCGGTGCATGTTCGGTGCTGTGCAAGTATTGGCGCAGCCGTTGTATGTTCGGTGCTGCGCAAGTATTGGCACCGTTGCATGTTCGGTGCTGCGCAAGTATCGGCACCGTTGCATGTTCAGTGCTGCGCTAGTATTGGCGCCGCCCGGCTGGAGGATTTCGGTGCCGGGCCGGGGGCTGGGAAGCCTCCTACCCGTGGAGGTGGGAGAGGCTCGTCCGCGTCGCCTCTCCCTCCCAGCCCAACCTGGACAAATTTCTGCAGAGGTATTTGTGATGGCCGGTGGCGATGAGGGCGAGGGGGGTCGGAGGTATGTACAAGACATCCCCCCCCCCCCCCAGAGTTGTCGCAGCCATTATTCAAGAAAGAAGTGGCGCCTGGCGTGTTGCTGCTGCCATTACGGAGGAGAAAAGAAAGAAGTGTCCTGTCCGTCTCTGGGCCGGGCTTCCGGCGGATGTCGGCCGGACGCCCCTTGCTCTGGCCCCATGAACGGGTTCCTTGGCTCATCGGCTGCAGCCGGATCCAGTTGGCCCCAGTCCCCGGCCATTGGTGGCCGGACCGGGAGAGCATGTGGCGGGACTATCTGCAACTCTCACGTGCCACCGCGGCCGGACTGGGAGAGAGAGAGAGAGAGGTCGAGGACATAGACATCCCCCCCCCTACAACTCTCCAGTGTGGTCAAGGCGATCCCCTGGCTGGGTCCCGCTGGCCCCTGTCTCTCCTCCGGCTCCACCCTATGTTACGATTTCCTGGCCGACTGTTGGCAGCAGGACCCGCCTTATATGGGTTGCTGCCGGCTGGGCGTAGCCGCAACCCTGCCCCACCTTGGAAGTTTCCAGAGTGGGGGGGGGGGGGGTGTTCTGCTGACTTTCATTTTCTACAGTTTACCGTTCTTGTTTCTAACGTTTCCTGTTGTTAGGGCATTAATAGGTGTTATTATTACGTATTGTTATTGTTTCTTGCTCGTTATGTTAAATAAAAGTTCATGTTCATCAGTGGCCTACTGATTTCGTTTTCCCATTCCTTTCTTTCCAGGTTGTTTCATGCTAAAGCTTCTGTTAACAGAAGTTAAGTAACACGGAAACACAGGCAGAGGGATGACGTAGATTCATGCATCACGTACACACAAACTCAGACGGGGAGACAGTACAAGTATTATATACAAAGACCCAAGACAAACATAAAACAGTTATTGGCCATAATTATCTTTTTCTGTATGCTGCGCACACTTATTGTTTTGAGTTCTTTTTACCTGTTTCTTATCTTTTTATTCGTTGGCCGCCTTTTTCTGGTGGCTTTGATTGTATGCACTTACGCCTTTGGCAACTGGTCATGAACTAACCTAGTCGGGCTAAGGTTCACAGAGGTTTTTTTTTTGTTTTTTTTGAGTCACTTTAGCAGGTACGTTTCCAGGCTGAGACAAACCGTTGGTGTCAATTGGAGAGCAATGGGGCAGCTTTTAGTTATATGCCTATAAGGATGCGGAAAAGTAGGTAGGAGGTTTTTAAATATTGGCAATATCCCTAGTCCTCTCGGCGGAGGATACTTGTGTAACCCTTACCTCGAAATACCCTTAACTTTTCCCTACTTGGCTAAACGTAAGAATGCTTGATCACGTGTGTACATTATTCTTTTTGCTTTATTCGGGGTTTGTCGTGGTTAATTTAGAGCTAGACTGGGTTTCCCGTCTTAGCGTTGTTTGATCTATGAGGACTCGAACATGTCGCTGAAATCGGCCTGGCGAAATCTGTGCCATCGGGCATAATCGAACGTGGTGGTTCTATCTGGCCTGTCCATGTCGGTCTGATTCATCTTTGTCTCGCGCCTTTTCCCTTTCTGCCGGCCTGTTATTCCTGTCGGCCCTCTGCTCCTACTCTCGTTCAGTAGAGTCGGACATTGGGCTTTCCAGTGCCCGGCATATTTACAAAAAGCACATCGGTTTTGCCCTAAGTCTGGTCGCCCTGTGCGCAGTGTCGAGGGATTACTTTCGGGTCGTTGTGTCCTGGGGTTGTCCTGTCGATATATTCCTTTACCTACTCTGTCCTCGTCTCTTTTCTTTCGTTGCATTGCTTCTTTGCGCCACATACCGAGACTGTCGAGCATAATAGGCGTTGTCTTATTATTACGAAGGGCTATTTCTAACGTTTCTATTTTATCAAGATCGAAGGATCCTATCAGTGGCCACTGTTTCTCTTGATTTTCTTTCGTATACCTGTGCCACAGTTTACTATAGGCTATGGTAACTAATCCATAGTTTATGAACATGTCTTTATTAGGGGTGCCTTCCAGCGGAGCTAGATGATCCACCTCTAATAAACGGTCCGGGCTGAACCAATTATCGACCAGTGGGGAGAAGACAGACATGACGGCTCGCGAAGAGGACAAAAAGTCAGCACTGCCTATCTTATCACTGCGTGCAAAGACTAGACAGAATATTTCTATTCTACGTTGTTTGCAGGCAGTGAATACCTCATGAACCAATATCAAAACAATAAATAAACGACCAGTGGGGAGAATAAGTAGATCCGCAAAGGTCTGCGTCCTCTACCCTTTCACTATCTGCAAAGGGGAACCTGTTCTTTCCTGTTTGTAGACAGAGAATCTCCAGAAAACAATCCGCGAACAGTAGCTCGGGGTCAAAAAACAGTTAATCAGTGTGGGAGAGGGAATCTCCCGAAAACATTTCGTGAATAAATAATCAATCAGTGGGGGAGAAAGATAGGCACGCTGGCTGCGTTACTTATCCTTCACTGTTTGCAAAGAGAAAGAGTCTACTGTTTCTCCGTTTGCAGACAGTGAATCTCCAAATAGGTCAACAAAGAGTAATACTAGTATTTTCTGAACAATTAAACAATTATTTCGCAATTCGTCGTGTCTACACGACCTTACCCGGACCGTATGGACAGTTTCTTATCTTCCGAATCCAGCGCCCGATCGTCCTCCTTTTCTCGTATTCCTCGCGGCACTCCTGATGGTTCCCAGTCAGGACCGTAGATCACTCGAGAGAGGTCTGTTCGGAGCCAGTGAAGTTCGGATTATCGGCTGCCAGACGAGGGTCTATTGGGCAAGAGCTCTCCCGATCGTTGCAGTCGTTCACTCTGTCGTCAGGACCTCTCCCACTGGATCCACGAGTCACTGATGGGCCCCACGCTTGGGACGCCAATTGTTAAAACTAAGGTCAATGGACAATCAATGTTTGCCCGGCGGTATCGCCTCTTTAACCCACAAAATATTAATCAATGAAGAGGCAGGCGCTGGAGACTGGAAGGCAGGAAACAAGGTTTATTCTCTCCGGAGGAGAACACATCAGTTCAGACAGCCAGTATCGTCACGAGGTGCTCTACCCGCATCTCTGAGGCCTGGCCTCTTATACACAGTTAAATGAATTTTATTGCAGGTAACACAGTCTTGTAATGCTTTGAAGTATGAAAGGACATCCTCTGAATCTCCCCTACAGGCCCGTTCCCACACACATTTACAGTTGAAGTCCCCACCCCGGTCACAACAGGTGATGATTATCGCGCAGCTGGACATTCCGCCGATTCACGGAATGTGGGGGTTTGATCGGATCTCATAGGGTGGGGGCTTTGATCAACTCGGGGGTCCTTTGATGAGGGAAGCTTTCTACTGTACGGGGAGGGGTAATAAACAGTATCGGCAGAGCTAGGTGTCGGCCTGGGAAAGAGGAAGACAAACGGGCACACAGGAAAGGGGTTTGTATCAAAGGGCCTGGGACCATGAAAGGAATGAGGGGAGGGGTCGCGTTGGGAACAGGATGGGGTTCTGAGGCAGAGCTGCGCTGGAGAGGGGTTTATGGCCCGAGGCATGTGCGGGCGGGGGGTTTGCCAGCGTGCGGGCTTTGCGAGGGCGAAGGGCTATGCTGGGGGCCAGTGGCGTGCAGAGGGTGGTTCTGATCGAGGCACCTAAAATGGCGGGTGCACACGACAAAAAGTGTGGCATCCGGGGAAAAGGCAAGATGGCGCAGATAATGTTTACCAAACCGTACTAATTTTCCACAATATCACAGACAGGACAAAATGATCCTCAGTCAGTATACCCAGATGTAGTGAGGTGATACTATTGTGCTTTCACCAGCTCACCACATCAGCTTTTACAAGTTGGGCAGTACTGAGCATAATTCCTTTTGGTTTGTTCCTTATACAATCTGCGCTGACAACTTGCAATTGAGTTTGAATCTTTGTTTCCTACCCCAGTTCGCTACTCCCTAGAATGTAGAGGACACTGCATAATGTTACTCAGCAAACTACCTTAATATAATTTCATAGGTGGGCCCAATAGAATTAGGGTTCTAAGTATAACCTAACATAACCTCAATGGGGTGTACTCTTAGTTCACAAGTGATGGGAATGGCCACAATATTTTGGCGGAGACCAAATATTTTAAAACGTTTTCACTCCATTACAGAACTCTCAAATCTCACTGTCAAAACAGGATGCTGTTAATGCTTGGGCTTTACAGGCTGTACTTGCTGTAAATTTAGCTCTACCTTCGAAGTTTTTCTTTAGCAAAACAACTAATGTCCCTAGATCTCTGTTCAAGGATAATATTTATATTACACACTTGGCTATCCCATTTCCTTTTGCCACAAAATTTGACACCCACACAGTTAAACTTAGAAACACTCTCCAGTTCTTCATAATTCAGTCAGTTTACTATGACGTTTCTTGTGGGCATTAGAAGCCATACATTTTATTTTTGCTTTATTGGTCACTAATCCTTGCGTATTACATTAAGTTTGAAAACATTCTAACAGATTTTACATTTCAGTTAGTGTAGGAGAAACTGGTAATGTATCATCTGCAGACAAAATAATTGTGAATCTTATGGCTTTCCAGTAAATGTGCATCACTGATCCAGTCCTTAAGCCAGCATATCATACTATTAATACATAAAATAAATAATGTGGATAGCCCTGCCTGACTCCCTGCTTCACAGGGAAAACCATAGTCATTTATCCTTTAAGACCACAATGAACTGTGCCAAAATGATTTCTGTGCCGCCATTTTACAATGTAAGCAAATGCACAGGAGCACCAAGACTTACCAAAGCAGACCATAACCGATCACAGGCATACTGTCAAAAAGAGATTTAAAATCCACGAAAACCATTTACTTTAGCACTAGAAACTATTCGATTAGAAGGTACAGGCTAAAAACGTGATTTAATGTAATAATACCCCATCTGGAAACCCACTTGGCAACGGTGAGAAAACCTTATTGGATGTAATCTATTCCGCAATACAATTTAGAAACATATGCTGAAATATTTGACAGATTATCTATTAGTGTAATTGGTGTATAATTGAATGGGTCCTTTTGACAATCTTTTTTATACATTGTGCCGTCCCTGTGGTACTGTTCCCAGGCGTTCAGTGTTGTTCACTAACATCATGACATATGAAGCCCAAATTGACGGTTAAGGTTTGAACATATCTGATGGAATCTTGTTCACTTCTGGGCTTTTCTATTCTTTCGTATGGTAATGGCTATATTGGCTTCATCTACTGTAAAAAGTTCAAAACTTCCACTACATCTCATATTATAACAAGTTGGGAATGATAGCTACAACAGCCATATCCAATGTAAAAGAGGAATTTATAGAATAAAGTGTTGAAAAATTTGCAAACCCTTTGTCTTCTTCAACACCTTTCTGGGGGGAGCAGGTTTCTCTTAGCCCACGAGTAACTATATTTCAGAAAGCCCCACAATTGTTTCTGTTGCAAGCTTTCAATATTTAACTCCACAGATCAATAGCCAAGTCAATATTTTAATTTTTTAGGAGCTCTTTCTGCACACACACATAATTTAATGTATTGAAGTACCTTTTAAAGCTTTTAAAAATATCTTTTCTCTTCATCACTCTGCATAATACCAATTATGAGAGGGTTGCAGTGTTTTATTATTCTTATTTGTGCAGGGCTTGATGGGGGAAAAACACTCTCCACGATCTCTTCATGCATTCAGAATTAATGTGGAGTAATCAGTATAAGTAGTAAAAAATATTAAGAATAACTCAATGAAAGGTAGAATAGAGGAATATAATTCGAGAAGATAATTTTATAGTATCACCGTCTCCCACCTGACACATTACCTATTATTTAAAATCTGAAACACTGTATCAAGGATATCTGATTATCCTGTTGCCCCACAACATTTACCCTTATGTTTCGATTGCCTTGCATTCTAGGATTGACATGCATATAATGAATTAATGCCAGTTACATCCGTTCACAAATATATAATCAATCACGCTGTGGTACCGTCAGAGTCGAAGGTGAATTTAGGCGGGAAATTTCTGATGGCGTTCTACCATTCCCAGTCCTTAAAGCATGCAAAACAGAAAGCAAAGCAAGCTGTTACCACTGAGGAACATTTAATAGGAGGTAATTGACTGTGTGTAATAACCAAAGATTCAACCTCGTCCTCTGTAAGCTATGACCAGCCTATTGTGGGCTCAAAGTGTTTTCACAGGGCCCATAAGTCCCAGAACTGGGTAGTAGTGCTATCAATTCTGCCGTGGTGATGAAGCTTTGATGTTAGGGCCAAGGACACAAGCAGGTCATTAATAGACAGTTCAGTTATGTGATGTGGGTACCACATTCTCTGCAAAATATAGTAAAGTAGTTTAAGAAAGCTTTCCTGAATAATGGTGCTACAAGAGCGAACTATGTTTCCTTTGACTAAACAAGCCTCATTTTGGTTGACTGCATAGTGTACATTTTGACTAGACGATCAAACAATCTTTGATACATCACAACTGATAACTTCGACACAGACTAGGCCACATTTAGGGGCCTCACTTTCGACGCACCCGGGTCATAACTGGTCCGAAAGCTTGTATTCAACCCATAAGCACCTAGTAAACCTCCTTTTCTAGTGTTTACTATTCAACCCACTCAGCTATTGAGCCTCTTTGTCTGAACACTCTAAGAAGAACCCTTAGCATTCACTGCCCCAAAATCCAGTCGGGTCCATTTAACCTCTTCATCTTTAGTTTTGAATCTATATTCTCAAATTGTGTTGGAAAACATTGTGGCAATATCCACTTGCGCTGTAGTGCCCCGGACAACAAAATGTTGGCTGATAATGTATCACACAGACAGTCTTAAACAGAATCAAAGTCTTTATGTGAGAAGCTGGTGACGGTGATAAGTTTTTCTTCCACAAAGGTGGCATTTGTCTTTTAGGAAATACTCTCAACACTAACATTCAATAAGCAGTCAGTTACCGCTTTTAATTAGACAGGCCACTAACAAATGTTCTACCCCAAGTCTTTGGCCCTGACAATGCCTCTGTACCTGCCTAGCCAACAAGACAGGATTTGGACTGGATCTTAAAAGTTCGCACCTGTATTCTGAGCACTGACGAAGGCCACTCTGTTTGTGCCTGGCTGAAGGCGAATGAACCCGCATTCCCGATGCTGTGGCTTTCTCGAGTCTGGATGGAAGGCATTGAAACTGTGTGGGGAAGAAAAATTCAGATATTACGAGTGCAACAAAAAAAACTCCCCTTCTTCAAAAAGAACCCCATCCACCATAACTATTTAGGCGTACTCTACATACAAAAGCAAATTACCCCAGAAAAATCCCAAAATTCAAGTAGACATAAGCAGGACTGAATGTTCCGGTTGATACAATGTCCAATTAACAAAGCCTGAGAGATATCTAGATTTAGCACTAACAATGCTCAGACGAAACAGGACAAGACTAGTTACCCCCCTCCCCCACATTATTATGACCTTTACCCCAACCCCGAATTTCCAAGAATGGTGCAAAGCTTTTTGACTCACGTGAAGTTGAGTACGGGCTGACCCACATGAGAGATCTGTACCTCTTCCAGGTAGCGGAAGGGAGGAATGGTGGGAAAGGCGCCATCCCCTGGTGACTCTGCCACCCAACTGCCTAACATCCAGGCAAGAGGCTGTACTGCAGGATTCAGAGGAGGTGCTTCTGCAAGGAGGGAAAAAGAGAAACTTAAAGAAGGGAAACCTGGATCTTGTATTGAAATGATAGGGCCACTTCACAAGAAAGCAGCAAATTAATTCACTACAGTAAAGTGGAACTATAATGAGACCTGAATTCAGAGATACAGCTAAAGAAGGCAGGAACAGATCGATCCAAAATGGGACATTTCTAAAAGCCACAATAAAATGAGTCAGACTTAATGCAACTTTCTCCCTTAAGCACCGTGCACAAACTATTTCTACTGCAGTAACTTGGAAACTCACCTTCAAATAGCACAGCCGTCTCTTGGTTTATCAAGAAAAACTGTACAGAGCCTTATGCAAACACACTTTATGCAAATCTGGGATCATCTCAGAGAGCTGAGAAGGGTTAAGGAAGGAAGAAAATAGGGAAGAAGGCATGAGTGAGGACCCCAGTGGACAGAAAAGGCTTCCTCAAAACATTTATATCACAATGAATGACGAGGGAGTAGTACTACGTTTCTGTCTTAGATTATTACAGGCTCATGTCACATTGATTACTTCTCAAGTGACAATTTAAGATCGTAGTCATCGAATCTTTCACAGGTTGTCCAGATCCTACACAATCATATATACAAAGACACTTATTTTTTACCCTGAAATGTCCTTCACTAGTAATAACTCAAGTGGAATTTGTAATGAAGGAAATTGTAGCACAGCAGAAAGATGCATTCTCGTGTAAATTAGAAACAGCAATGATCGCTGGGATCTAGGACAAGCATTGGGCTCACATACAGGAATGTATGTGTGGCTCACTGATTAGAGCGGCAGACCCTGAGGCAGAGGTCTGGCCCGGGACCAGGGTTCAATTCCCGACGCGGCAGGGTCTTGGGCTCAATGTCCACGGACTCGATAATTCTCGCCTAGGTGCCTACTCTAATCATGGGTCCCACTCTGCAACTCTGGGCAATAGCTTGCTTTATCTCCACAACGGCCCCAAAAGCGCTAGGATGCCTGGCCTCACCTTGGAGGTGCCCAGTAAGGGGGCATCTCACAGGGAAAGCCAGGAAGGGTTCCACAACGGTATACAGCGCCAAGATACCTTTCAGGTGATAGTGCGCTTTACAAGTATACACACATTTACACATCTCGAGCTGATCCGTCCTTATTCTGTCAAAGTCAAAACCTACTAAGCACTTTGTTTCTCACCTACGCTTGTGTAGATTTTATATGGCTATGGTATGAGCCTTTATTCACCTACGGCTTTCCGACTGATGCTTGTCTACCTTGGGAAGCACAAGAGAGGTTTCGGACACCAAAGACATAAGAGTGACTTCTGTTCTTCCTTTGGAAGATTCCGATACGTAGATTGATTTTGAGTGAGGGCAATGTTAATACCCTCTTGGACCTTCAAACTGCCAGAGGAAATTTTTCATGTGGCTCTTGTAGTGGCTGAACTCAGTCCCAGAGACATCACGTGCATACGTAGCGTACGCAAGCTCGGCCTTCAATGACGCAGTGCGTACCGAGACGGTGTTTGCTGGGCGGGCTTAGCGTCCCTAGGATAATGCATATTATTGAGTGAAACTTTTATGTTCACTTGCTCCAGGGTACTACACGGACCACGGTCGCCTTGATTTAAGATATGTGTTGTATGTAGGCTTTACATGTTGGCATGCTGCCCATTATCTTATGCTCATGCCAACATTACTTTGCCCAATAACTGCTATGAGCGGGTTTTGATAAGTTTAGTTACTTCTTTTCTTGGTGGTTTTGGCGACCAGAGAGGCTTGATTAAGGAAGTTCCAGCTTATTGCCATATGTTTCATGGATTAAGTAAGCATTGCTGGGCACAAGGACGGTTTGATACCTCTTTGATACCTTTAACTGTGTAGCACACCAACTCGGACAAACATGTTCGCCTTTGGCTACATTCATATGTTCAGACTGACTGCTAATTTATACTACTGGGTTTTCTCAATTTTCAGACGTCCCCCTCCCCCAGGAGGTTGTTACGATTGGTGGAAGGTCTTACTCAAAAGTATCACCTTGCTCGCAAGTGGGCCGTATTTTAGATGGTTCAAGCGAGCGTGCACTAATTGGGTATTGGGCTCAGTGTCATGATCTCTCTAATCATGAGGTATATTTTTACATTTTTGTATTTATTTTTGTCAGATTAGATAACATATTCTATGGGAGACCTTAGAATAGATACTGAGCACTTCTCTTTTTAATGCAGCATTGTCAACTGTATATTCTGTTTGTTTATGACTACATTTCATGGTCATACAATTTTTCACCACCTCTTTGCTTTCCAATAGGAATGGGATACCGCATTGAGTTTTCAAATGCAGGAGGTTTTAGTTGTCCGTTTGCTGGCCGACTATTCGGATAAGTGATTTTTTGTGTCACCATCTGATTTGATGTTAAAATATGCACTTTTTTTTAGAGCCATTTATATATGGGGGCTTGCATATGATTTTAATATAAACCCAATTTTGTTTCTCTTTCGAGGCAATTTCCTGACCAGTACATCCTAAGGTTGAGTGAACCTTCACTCCAACTACTGGTTGTATATATGTATTATTATACACTGTCTCCACTTTACTAAAATAAGTCTCAGTGGATGTTGCACCCGAATATTCTTCTGACTCACCTTGGTCCTGATGAAAGACGCTACATCCCCTATAGGAGTGCAAGGCAGAAACATGTCGACCATGTCACTGCTTAGACAGATCTAATTCCCCTCTAAGCTTTGTTTTAATCCTGACCTATGGATATCAGAATATAGTTGTTTAGCATACCACTGAGTGAATTTTTATCACTCGCATCTTAATTTTCACTCCCGTCTCACTACACCCAGCTCATCTAGAGGTTTAGTATACCTCAATATCTCCATCAAAACATCACTGAGCTCCCCCCATTTCAGAGAGGGGGTTGTAGCCTGCACTACGACTAGGTTCGTAGTGTGAGGAGATCCCCTATGATGAAACATGCCACCTACAGGTAGGTGAGGGGAATCATCCTAAGAAAGGGACACTCCTGTAACCCAACTACATGCTTCTAGACTCGGGGGCCCATTTGTGTTTTTCAGTTTAATAGTTTCCAACCCAAATTTCTTTGAAGAACTATTCTGTCCACATCTGCTTTTGTTTAACATTTTAACTGCTGAAGAATAATATTTGTTTTCATTGTGTCAAGATTTTCGTGTATCTGTTGCTTAAATGTCTGTTTTTGTTAATGCTCACACAATACTAAGTCTAATATTTTTGGAGAATTTTTTTATGTTTAGACTTAAAATATGGAGAGACTACATTTTTAACAGAAAGAAGATGGCTGTTTGTACATAAAAAGTGCTTGGCTCTTAAAATAATTTGTATTCAGATAGTACTAACTGGAATCTTTCTCGTGCTAGATTTGTTTCAAGTCTTCAAAATAATATACAGCATAATAACTGTACTAAAAATAGCAAGTTAAATTCAAGAGGGTGGAAATTATGGATAAAATACTTATGTTCATTTGCTTAGTTTTTTAAAATAAATCATAATTTTTCGTAATTGTTATATTTGCACACACATTGGTTGTCATATTCAGTTTTTTGTTTTTTTCCATTCTATAACTTTATTTCGGTCTCAACGACCATAAAAGTACATAATCATAAAAATCATAAAAAAGAATATACACAAATAAATCATGAATAGTACATAGCCATACTGTTAATTCATATGCCAATAAAAGTAACTGATTCAGAAAAGGGGGTGGTGATGAACAGAGTGCCGGAATTAAGCAGACCACTCTTACCCAGTCCAAAGATCAGGGCTTGATCCATCACCGTTTTTTAGCTCACTGCACCATCCCAGCTCAGAACTTGGCTATATGCAAATTAGTCTGTTCCTGTCCCAGTGCATGATGGGAACAGGGCAAACCAAACTACCAAGCCAATTCTTATACTGGGAAGGAAACAAGCTTCCGGGGACCGGTTTATGCCATTTCAGGTGTCGTCGGCCCGGCTTGCTTGAATCCTGATGGTGCAATGAGCAAGGGACTCACATCTGAGTATACCCTTCCACGCTTATGGTGGACAAAATGATTCAGAAAAGGGGGTGGTGATGAACAGAGTGCCTGAATTAAGCAGACCACTCTTACCCAGTCCAAAGATCAGGGCTTGATCCATCGCCGTTTTTTAGCTCACTGCACCATCCCAGCTCAGAACTTGGCTATATGCAAATTAGTCTGTTCCTGTCCCAGTGCATGATGGGAACAGGGCAAACCAAACTACCAAGCCAATTCTTATACTGGGAAGAAAACAAGCTTCCGGGGACCGGTTTCTGCCATTTCAGGCGTCGTCGGCCCGGCTTGCTTGAATCCTGATGGTGCAATGAGCAAGGGACTCACATCTGAGTATACCCTTCCACGCTTATGGTGGACAAAATGATTCAGAAAAGGGGGTGGTGATGAACAGAGTGCCTGAATTAAGCAGACCACTCTTACCCAGTCCAAAGATCAGGGCTTGATCCATCACCGTTTTTTAGCTCACTGCACCATCCCAGCTCAGAACTTGGCTATATGCAAATTAGTCTGTTCCTGTCCCAGTGCATGATGGGAACAGGGTAAACCAAACTACCAAGCCAATTCTTATACTGGGAAGGAAACAAGCTTCCGGGGACCGGTTTCTGCCATTTCAGGCGTCGTCGGCCCGGCCCGGCTTGCTTGAATCCTGATGGTGCTAAAAGTAATAAAGTAATAAAAGTAACTGTACAATTAAAAACCTTTTAGCCATGATAAAGCGCATTTTAAATTCTTCCAGGACATAGTTCTGATCGTATGTTAAAATACGATACAGTCACATGTTAAAAAAAACGTAATTCATCAAAAACTATTACCAATAAAACAATCAAAATTGAGGGAATGGATACAAAGATAAAAAGAATGGAATGAATGTGAATTACTAGAACCGTGATTGCTAGTTCAACAAGCATTTACAATGCAACGGTTTCGCCTTTGGAAAAGTTAGAGCTATTGGCAATGTAAATGACAATGCCATTTATTTATCTGTTTTCAAAACCAACACATAAATAAAAATTTTGTTATTTACAATGCCAATAGCTCAAACTTTTCCAAAGGCGAAACCGTTGCATTGTAAATGCTTGTTCTATAAATGTGGGGCACCATATCCGACTATCCTTGCTCGAGGAGGTTTGTTTCCGAAGCCTGGTTGAGTGTACAGTGGAGATAATCTAGCACGGGTCAAATTGCTGGAGAGGGGGTTTAAACCAACCTCTTGGGTTACTGCTACAGTATTTTTTGCATTTAAGGGGTGTGCTGACAGCATCTCATGGACAGACATCACAGTGCTGAAAAAGAGTTCTTTGAGTCTGGCCTAATAAACACATGGGTGACTTTATCCACTGAACGAGGTTAATTTACTCTACTGATGTTAATACATATGGGTTAATGTAAACCTGCAGATTTTCTAATTGCTATGCATAATCCAACTTTCCAGAAAATGTGCACTGCAGAAATCATTAGGGGGAAAATGGAAGGGCTGAAATGGCTAATAGGCAAGCGACAGCTTTCCCGCCTTCAGTTCCATCCAAATTATCCTCTTAATCCTTACCTCCCCTTTCATGCCTTCCGGTGGCTCCGCAGCAAAAATAACTGCCATCATCCCCACACTGGAGGCCTCTCGTAACATCTTTTGTGCGGCACAAAAAGAGGATTGTGCGACTCAAGTTATGAGCAATGTGTTTTCAAATATCAGAAACACCAGGAAACCTATGAAAAGAGGCGTCGGAACAAGCACGGCTGATCGTCATGTCTTTCAAATCTATCTGCTGGTGCTGATAAAACCACGAACAAAGGGCCACCATTATTATGCACAGGGCTCGGAGTGGCGTTCAGCAAGCAGCGGGCATAATTATAAATATGCAGTTTCAGTCGCCACCCTCCGAAGCAGTCCGTCTGAGCTGCTGAACTACGCTATCTTCTTTAAGAAGGAACTGGAAGGAAAAACAAGTCAGGTCCCGGGCCGGCAGCCAATCACAGCGCGGCCCGGGAATGACGTCACGGGGGTGTCCCGGGCCGGCAGCCAATCACAGCGCGGCCCGGGGAATGACGTCACGGGGGTGTCCCGGGCCGGCAGCCAATCACAGCGCGGCCCAGGACAAAGGGGCGGGACTTAAAAAAAGACCGAGAAACGCCCCCGAATCGCGTTTTCACGGGAAAGCGTGATTGACAGCCTCTGTCTCCCAATGGCTAGCCTCCATTTATGGAGCTAGCCAATGGGAGACAGAGGCGGAACGAAGCCCCATATGTAGGATCATGAGATTTCGCCCTGGGCGAGCAACTGCCACGCAGTTGCAACGCCAGGGCGAAACCTAAAAAGGGTCCACTGTACACGCCACATTGAGTTTAAAAAGCGAGACAAGGTGAAAACGATAGGAGCATGAGTGTGATACTCTAGAACTCTAAGTGCCCTCAGACAATGAACGAAGCCTACATTCCTGCAAAGTTGTAGAAGCCAGCGCTATTGAGGTAGTGTGTAGGTGGGGTAGAAGAAACAAACACATGTAGCTCTGTTTCTTCCTTATAATTACAGGCAGGTCATCCACTAGATTGGGCTTTGGACCATTTATTTGAAAAGGCATAGAGCGTTAGTTACTAGTCTAAACTGTACATACAGTATCCTTGCCAGAGTTGGTTGTATGTCATCCAGGAAAGGTTCCACACTATAATCGTCTTTGATTTGTAGTAATTCGGCTGTCAAATGGCTGCAGGATGGACTTTCCTGGATGTCTGCAAGTTTATACCTCCTGAAGGATTTAACCAGCACCAACCGCGAGATTAGAGAGCATGATTCCTCAGGAGATCTCCATAGACCTGCTTTACCCAGTTTGTTATAGACATCCTTTATATATATATATAGGCCATGTTATTTTGCTGGGCCCGGGAGACTCAGCAGCTCAGATCAATAGGTGGTCAGATCCGGGGTCACCCATAGCCTGCACCAAAAGGTTACAGGTCTAAGGACGATCTCTTCCCTAATGGGCCTATTGCCCAGATCCGGGGTGAGGGGAGTACTGGGGGGGAACCAAGCAACTGCCTCATGAAGTTGTTCTCTACCTTGTTCAGACTGGTAGTGGAGCAATGCCCCCATAGTTTTTCACCATAAAATGCTTAGCACCCCTTGCTTGTGTTTTGTAGATATGAACTATTGGCCCAGCTGGTTTGAGTGTATTCTATTGTATTAGGAACTTGTAAAGCGCACTGTTGCCCAAAGGGTATCCTGGCGCTGTTGAACATGTGCTCAAGTCAGCCGTGGATGGACAGAACGTCCTTGAGCAGACTGATCGAAGCGACCCGATGAGATTATGTAGAAGTTCTATATAATTTTGCACATCCTCCCACTGTCTGAGCTAGCTTAAAGCTTGCTTTGCTTATTTGCGGCCCCCATTCCAGGTTCGAGCACTTTGCCAGGGCCGGATTTGGTTCCCAGTCCGGCCCTGTCATCAATGTACTGATCTCCAATCCCCTGATTTTACAGAGGGCGACAAACCTATCGAGAATAGGCTGGATTTCCATAGGCAACTTTGAAAGTAGGAGGGTGTTGTCAGCAAACATCATCACTGGGACATTGCCTGAAGCTAACCTAGGGGCATCATTTTCTTTGACCTTTCTAAGTTGGTCAATAAGTCCAATACCAAATAAACAAAACAAGGTAGGTGCGAGAACACAACCCTGCCGTACCCCTTTATTGACAGGAAAACGGGGGTTAGTGCACTGTATTTTCCATACCTTACTTGGGCAAACTTTTCTGCATGAAGCCTCATCAAAATACTAAGGAGATAGGGGGGAATCCCCAGATCTCTGAGTACATCCCATAGTTTGTCCCTTGGTACGAGAGAAAAAGGCGACTTCAGATCTACAAATAATAAATAGAGACTGCCACCCTCTATTGTCACCATTTTCCAGAAGAGAAGTTGGAGTCTAAATATCTGGTCGAAGGTAGAGGTGTTTTTTTCTGAAACTGGCTTGGTAGGGGCTCAGGATCTCTTGTTCTCCCATCCTTGCCTGAAGGCGATCAAGTACCCGTGCAAAGAGTTTCTGGGTAGCATCAATCAAACTGATCGGCCTATAATTCGTAGGTAGAAGAGGTTTTTGAGGACCAGGACTATTTCTGCTCCAAGCCAGGTATCAGGGGGATCCATGCCATTCATAATGGCATTGAATAAGGCCCATAAATACGGTCCCCAAATGTTTGGTTCCCCCTGAAAGAGGTCCCCCGGTAATTTGTCTAAGCCCAGTGCTTTGTTACAAGGGAGCTTACTGATTGCATTCAGCCCTTCGGACATAGTAGTCCCTATGGCCGCCTCCTGGGCCGGCTCAGTGAATGTTATTAGGGGTTCAACATTTACAGTCACAACTTCCTTGTTAGTATATAAGGCCTGGAAATGATTCTTCCATGCTTCAGATGCTATGTTCGGCTCAAAGGCTGGCTTCCCTTCAATGTCACCTGAACTACTATTGTCCAGAAGGCCTTCAAGTCTTTATTAGATAAAGGTGATTTAAGGGTTTCCCATCTAAACAATTCCCAATTTTTTTCTGTTTGCTGGATGCTGTCTTTATACAGCACCCGATTGAGTTTGGTTTGATGCTTGTCCTTTTCTTTAATGGCTTCCAGCAAGGCCTGCTTAGCTTTTCGACATTTTATATTGAAACCGGTACATTCGTGCCAACTTTTCGCCCTATGGGGTACCACTGGGTAAAATATATCTGGCAGTTTTTATGTTAGCTCTGTATGTATTTTTGCAACCCTCTCAGCGGTTGAGGGAGGACCCTCTGCAATTGCGACTTCCCACATTTTTATAAATATTGGGATTACTGACTGGTAAACTGTGGCCAGTTTATGAGGTGACTGTTGAATTTGCCCCCACCTGATTTTCCTTGTATTGTTTGAGAGTGTTAATCCACTGTTCTGGGATGTGGAAGTGGGTTTAGAATTAATGTGGCCCAAGTCCGGCAACTCCAGATCCAAGATCAAAGCATTGTGATCACTGTCCAGCCTCATTATAACCGCAAAATCACAAACCCTTTGCCATAGTCTGGTCTCCACTAGGATATAATCCAGCAGGGACGCTTGACCTACTCTGTTGAATGTTAGCTGCCCTGGAGTATCTGATTTTGTCCGGCAATTGCACGCTCTTAGTGAGTGAACTAATGTGATTGAGTTAATCTGGAGTGCCAACAGGGACCAAGCTTTGATAGGTTGAATTTGTGGATCTGGGATTAGCCATTGGAGATCTTCTTCGCTGGGGGAAGAATTGCTTAGATCAATTGGGGGTTCAAATTGGCACTTAAAGTCACCCCCTACGATCAACCATATGGCTGGGTCAATAGTGGGAATAAAAAGGCCCAGTTGGTCTAAGGTGACTGTTGCATTCTCATATATATAATTAGTCATGTTCCTTTAATATATTGTTCCATGCACATGCACAAGCATGAGCTCCTGCGTGAGCCATGTTATCCTTTGAATAGGTTCCACATTCTGTGGTTGAGATCTAACAATGCAGTAATGTACAGTAGGACATTGGAAGTTGATTAACTGAAGGAGTAGGACCTGTTTTACGTGCTGCAATAAAGAATACATTTAACCTACCAATTTCCTGTGATTCCAACAGTGACAGATTCTTGGCTAATAGCAACCGGTCGAGAGGAAACATTGATAAAAGCAATTTTTATCTTTGTAGAGAAGGTAAGGACGACACACTGGATGCCACTTGAAGGGGTGGTCAGCTGTTCAGCTCTACAGCCAAAGTGTGAGCCTACCCAAATGGTTAAACCCCCTGATGGTCTACCCCTCCCCAGAGCTATCTGGAGTATTGAATGTAGCAAAGCCTACCCTCTGGTGGTCTTCCCTAGCCCTGTCCATCTGTCAAAGTCGGCATATCGACTTCCCACGTTGCCCTAGTCTTATGTAATGTGTTGTGTGTGTGAGTGGTTAACGTCTGATAGATTTGTTTAATCTTTTGTCGCCCATTAGTAAACGACCTTCCAGAGGGTGAAATTCTGGAAGTTTCTCTAAATGACGGATGTGAGGGTCTATGGCATATCGCAGTTGTAAATAGCGGTAAAACTGGGATTTGTGTAGATGAAACTCTGTAACTGCTGAAATGACTTGAGTGTAGTGCCATGCATGATGTCTTCCAGCATGGAGAATCTGATGAGATCCCATTTGCGGAAGCCGACCAGAGACAGGGCGCAGATATGTGCCCTGCCAGAGGGGGGTAGTTTGTGTCAATTTCTCCCACCAGCCCATGGATTTCACTGTATGTCTCCATAATTATACAACCGTCCTGCAAACTGGGGGAAGGGTGTCAAGAGCAGCCCGGTTAGAGAAGTTTCTGTAGAGGAGTGTATGACATAGCCAGCCACTCCACTGCGTACGCTGGATCTGACTGAGACCCATGCCACCACTAGGAGATGAAAGGCAGAGTAATATGTAAATAGATCTGCTGCTGCAAGGCCACCACAGTAGGTTGATTGTGTACATGTGTGGAGTGCAATTATAACAAGTTTAATCATAATTGGCATAGCATTAATATTTATGCGTTTGGAAGCTATCTATACTACTATAATAAAGGAAGAACTTTCAGTCTTTGAGGCGGGTAAACTCGGGAACCACAGCGCCAATCCACACACCCGATACACCGTTGGAATCGTCAGGGTGTGTAGATGGTTATAGGCTATATCATTTTTTTTAAAAACGTGATTTAAAAAATTTACAGTAAAAAAAAAAAGTAGTCCCTCCGAAGCAGCGCCGGCCGCGACGTGCGTGCTCACGTCAGGAGCGCGGGGAGGAGTGGCGTCCAGGAGCGTGACGAAGAGCGACGGACATGGCGCGGGGGTGGAGCGGTGACGTGAGGAGCAGCGGACAGGCCAGCGGCGGTGCGAGCAGCGGACAGGCTGGAGGAGCGGCGGCTGAGGTAAGGGAGCGGCACACATGGCGCGGGGGAGGAGCGGTGATGTGAGGAGCAGCGGACAGGCCAGCGGCGGTGCGAGCAGCGGACAGGCGGGAGGAGCGGCGGCTCAGGTAAGGGGACCCATGTCGGGGCAGGCGGGGGTCGGGGCAGGCGGGGGACGGGCCGGGCGGGGGCCCGGGCTGCTGCACAATGTCGGGGCGGACGGGGAAGCCTGTTGCACCCGGACAAGGTCGGGACGGGCTGCTAGTTTGATATAAAGGAGGTTTCAAATGTAGTAGTGAAAAGATTAAAAAAATAACCAGACATAGGAAGAAGGAGTTCGAACTTAAGTTTAAATCCAGTGCGTACAATAATTTGAAGGCTTTACAAAACGAGAAATCATAGGAACTAACAATGAGGAATGAAGCACTATATAGGCCTGGGAGTAAAACTCCACTCAGTTAGTGGAGTTTTTCACACTGACTATGTGGACCTGTTTTTTTTCTCCCCTCGCCAATGGTAAGTTGGCGAGCTTGAGCAATGAAAATCCAACGCTAGACTGCTTCCCAGCGAGATTTCTCAACGCAGTCAGTCGCAGATGGTCACTATCGCTCACGTTGAGAAACCTGCCGTTTGCATTGAGGAAGCTGCTGCTCGAGCAGAACTTCTACTCGAGCGGCAGAAAAAAGCTGTGACCTCTTGTGCGTGCACGATACAGTTTGCGCTGATTTTACAACGCAGGGCAAAGAACCAGCACTAAAAAACTGTGTGAACAGGGCTAGGCAACGCACTTCGCCGCTTGAGCAACTCTGCGTAGCTTGGCAGAATTTGGCACTTTGCGGAACTCTGCAAACTTCGCCCAGGCCTAGCAATATTACGCAGTATAGTGTGGTGTGGTAATTATTTCATCAAATTATTGGAGGGGAAATTGTTAAGAGTGTTAATAATTACAAAATAATACCAAATTTAGATGTGGTTTAGATAGCATGACTACGCCTTGGCCAGCGTGCACTGGCATCTACTGATATTTGCAGAAAGAAAGGTGTATTTTTATTGTATGTGAACGAGCTTTTCTACGTGCATACCTGTTATGTGTTTTCCATAAAAAAAATTAAAAATCAGCTAAATAGAAGTCTAATCCATGGTCTTTGAATTAATAAATTGTATTCTTTATGTTCCTTTAAAAAAAGCCATGTTCAGGACGTTCCTGCCTGTCACTTTCAAGGTCCTTTTCTCAAGGCGTTCTTAAGGACCAGTCATTAGTTGAACTGTCTATTGAAGTAGCTTTAAACCTTTTGACTTCTGCAGACCCTCCTAATGAATCACTAGTGGAAGGCCAGGACCTCTACCTAAACAATTCCTAGGATGTTAACCTCGAAAAAATCCATACTAATATTATAAAGAGAAAGCCCAAACCTTTGAGGCGGGTAATCTCAGTAACCACAGCACCAATCACAACACCCAATACAGCGTTGGAAAGGGCAGTTGCAGCAGAAGGACATAGGCTATGGAGACGGCCACCATTTAAATTTTTTTTAAAAATTGTTTTTATTAACTTTTCAAGAAACAGTGGTGTTCATCACAATCATACAGTGCAAGACATACAATTGTACCGTAGGACACCATATACATTTAAAAGGTAAAAGAACTGTGCCAGCAAAGTAGTCCCTTGTGGGCGTGTCTGCGTTGTGCTGTGGGCTGGGGGCGTGACTAACGCTGGGGGCGTGTGGTACGGCCATCACATCGTGGGCTGTGGGCGTGTCAAATGCTGGGGGCGTGACAAACGCTGGGGGCGTGTGTCCGCCCTTCATGCCATGTGAGTCGTACATACAAGCGCCAATTACGTTGCTGCGCAGCATCAAGGGGCACGCTGGGGGCGTGAGAAACGCTGGGGGCGTGTGTCCGGCCTTCATGCCATGTGAACGCAATTGCGCCGCATCAAGGGGCACGCTGGGGGCATGAGAAACGCTGGGGGCGTGTGCCACGTTCCGCCCTTCCTGCCATGTGGGTCGTACATTAATCAGAAGATCGTCTGCTGTGGCCGTGTGCTGGGGGCATGACAAACGCGTTAAGCTGGAGACCTGGTAAGCAACATTACTGCAGCCTCTCCTGCGAGCTGTTACTGAACTCTCTCATTCAACGAAATTAGACGCGGCTGCTACCATCAACCAGGGCTCTAGCCGGGCTCAGGCGGCAGATCAGTACACTAATTACACGCGCCTGATAACATCAACCAGGGCTGCAGCTGGGCCTCAAGTGGGGGAACACGCGCCTGCTAACATCAAACAGGCCTGCATCCGGGCCTCAAGCGGGGGAACACGCAAATGAGCGTGTCTGCGGGGACAATTACTGCATCCTCTCCTACTCGCTGTCACTGAACTCTCTCATTAAACGGATTTACCCGCGGCTGATAACTCTCTCATTCAACGACATTACATGCGCCTGCTAACATCGACCAGGGCTGTAGCCGGGCTCAGGCGACGGATCACTACACCAATTACACGCGCCTGCTAACATCAACCAGGGCTGCAGCTGGCCCTTCTCCGTCCCTATTCTAATGAAACAAAAAATATTGTCTACCGCAAGATTTTTAAATAAATTGCCTTTGCCAAATACACACATTCTATTTCATACCCGGACAACGTCGGGACGGGCTGCTAGTATACAAATACAAAAACAAGTATATGTTAAATAAACACAAATTATGAAGTAATTTCTTTAATCTACAAACAAAAATTGAAATTATAATTTAATGGAAGGTTGGAGCTACTTATTTTAATCCTACAGATTCAAATTTCTTCACATTTACAGAGCATTTAAGTTTTTAATGTGTACATATCAATCCAGGGACGGATTTAGCACTAATGGCGTAATGGCGTTTTCTGCGGCAATCTTTGCTAACACTCACACAATGACCGACTTTTCCTTGAATTTCCTCACGAACAACGATCAATGGTGCTTGGTCTGGAGTAACACAGAGTCAGAATATAAAATTTAACACAGTAGATGCCTGCTCGAATTAAAAATTATTACTACACAAGAACTATTTTTAGCAAACTCCGAATAAAAAAAGATTGATGGATGAAAAAGATTTGTTTCTTAACCAATGCCTTGACATTTGCATTCAGCTGTTTGATGCCGGTTGCTGTGCCATATTAGAGGGAGTTATTTATGCAAGTAATTAATAAAATGTAGATTAGAACAATTCCCAACTGGTATCATTTAAAAGACAATTTCAAGGGTGTATGCAATACGCATTACATAAATGAACAGAAAGGAGTCTGTGGTTTTTTGAAGAAGGGTATTATTCACCACTTAGAGAGCAAGGCGGGTCTATTACATGGTAATACAGTTAGACAGCACTGTACAGATCAAATCGTGTGACAACTCGGTAGCACTTGGTGAAAAGTGATATATACATAGATATATACAGTGGGTGGTAGTGATAGTGCAAGTGCTGGGGTGAAACAGGAGCTGCTGCATTAACTGCGAGCGTCAGTCCCTTACGATAGTCTTCATCGCCCCCTCCGTCCGGATTTACTCAGACGCCGCTTGGTCCCGCTGAACTGAGCCTTCCGAATTGCCGATCAGCCGTGGACCAACAATTGAACGCCCGTAACCCTGTCACCCATGCTACTCCGCCTTGGGTGTCCATCACTGTTTTCATCGACAACCCTGTCCTGATGACGATCCCGACTGACGGGGATCGAAACGCCGTCGACCACACAGCTTAAATTTTATGGCGCCTATTATGTTTTGTATTCCTGAAAAATTTACCTATTCATGTTTTAAGTGATTACAACTTGATCCTTGGAGCCACTACTTGTTTATAATTTCACAAATTGTCACAACGCGCCGACCACGCTGTTTCACCCCAGCACTTGCACTATCACTACCACTAATCTACAGTATACACCCATCCCAACGTGGTTTATGGGTCCCCTCCTGTTATTTTTACACAAGTAATTAATAAAAGGCATAATTATTAACCCACTGGGTATCTACATGAAATACAAATTGGTGATGTGCATGTTAAACACTGCTTTGCAGCAATAAAATGTACCCCTTTTTGTAGTGAATCAAAACCTCCACTAGACAAAACTCAGACCTTTCGAGCAAACCTATTAATCACATTTAACTTGACATTTTATTACTGCCTGATGATTGCAGGTGACTAAAAGAACTCTGCAGCATGTGCCTGCAACCCTGTATGATATTTTAAAGTGAAGTCCTCCTGAACTTAGGGCCCAGTGCTGCAGTACATCCCTAAAGCCGGCATGACTAATATTATTTAATTTTCTGGGCAGCTGTGGACCCCATAACTTGGAGTCACAGACCCCAAGGGTCCGTGGAAAGCAGATTAATAATCACTGTTCTATTGTATTTCTGTGTTACATAAACATCATTTCATGTACTTCATTTCCTGTGGTAAACCAACTGATGGGTAGCATTAAGTCAGAACCTCAGAATGAGGGATAAATGAATGTGTGTGGGCTGATGGCGAAATCGTTCATGGGGCACCTTAAAATTATTAGTAGTGTTCCCATCAGAGTTCCATCCTGTACCGCCCTACATCATTTGGGAATGTCACTGGTAGTACACAAGAGATGACCCAAATCTTACATCGGGTCATCCCTTGTGTACTACCAGTGACATTCCCAAATGATGTAGGGCGGTACAGGATGGAACTCTGATGGGAACACTACTAATAATTTTAAGGTTTTGGTGTAAGTGCCAAGTTCTTTCTGGGTGTCTTATAAGGCAGATTCTGTGTTAGTTTGTAATTTGTCAAGTCAAGTCAAGTCAAATAAAATAGGAAACCAAGACTGAGCAAGGTGACGGACTAGTCGGGCTGCACCTCATTTGGTTACCGAAATTAAGTGTTAAGACCTGGGCACAAATCATCCGGCACTTGTCGCCCTTTAGTGCCACTGAAAGTTATAGGTTGTCATTCTGTTATGGTGACAATGTAGAATTATTTTGTTATCAGTCATGCTTGTTAGTAATTTTATGTTTTCTGTGTGATTCATTACAGCCCTGAATATGTTCCATGAATTTATTTTCGGAACAAAAGGCGTTGGCTGGTTGTTCATTTAATGGGCACAAACTTTGAATAAAGGATTCCTTCAAGAATTACATTGGACTGGATTTGCTTTCTTGGTGCGCCTCCTTGCTTTCATAAAATAAAACTTTATTCAGTCAAAAGGCCATAATAGCATATTGACAGGTAAAAAAACATACAATGCAATTTTAAAAAGAACCAGTGGGATGTATCTTTATGAATGATAAACAATCAAAAACATGCATACAAATATAAAATTCCTCTGTTGGAAGTATTACATTAAGTTTCATATCATTTTCTGAATATAAAAAGCAGTTTTTATGAAATCTAATAATGAATAGCACAATTCCTGCAAACCCAAGAATTGCAGGAATATTAGCCCTCTTTTATGGAGTCTTAGGTTTGATTTGCGTAGTATTGGGACCAAGAAGGAGCATCTCAGCCCCAAGCATAGATTGCAAAATAAGATAAAGTGACTTGTTTTGAGGTACCATCACACCCGCAAGGTGGAACATCCCTTTTACAGGCCCATACTGTAGGGAAGCCAAATTTAAAATGCAGGTATACCCAGACTAAAAATTGTTACCCAATATCGATATGTGGGATTCTCAATCCACCCTGGGCATGGCTCAGTGCTTTGTACTGTGGAGACTAGGGCGTACCTAACAAATTAATTCCTGACCTGGGCACTTTCAAGGCATGTGTTTATACAATAATCCATATAACATTGTTTGATGCGCAATTTATGTTTGTACTGGATCACAGAGGGATTGTCGTACAAACCCATTAGGCCTAGTGTCTTAAAGGTATCTTTCACATAGGATAATCATGGTATCTGATTAGCTTTATCTAATGACAGGCAATCAGCAATGCAGGTTCTGGTCATCATGGTCTCTGATGTAGCCAGATTTTAACCCAGAGTAATAAAGGGGCCAGGCCGATCAGGTCTTCCAGGTATGTCAACCCCAGTTCTACATGACATATTTAAGTGGCTGTGCTGCACAGAACTGACAACAGTCTACAGGTGAATTGTTTTCTGCCTTTGAAGGATATCAGCTTTACTACAACCCCACAGCTCGGTGACATATAAGCCTGCTGAGATGCACTTGCTACAGTATAAAGTTATTTTACTGATTTATACTTAGATTTCCTTTCCTCTTTTTTGTGGGCAAACTCTTAAGCAGGCTTCTTGCTGAACTATACTTAGTTCTGGCTATCAAGTTTCTTCAGATCTTATATTAGTCTTCTCACAGAATATGACTTTGACCATTTTATGCATTGAGCATGTTGCCATACTAATTACTGGGCGTTTTCGGATTACGTGACATTTTGGGGGGACACATTAGGTTTGTGATGCATATATAGGCTAGTTTTGTGCTGTGTAGATTCTTCTAGGTTTTAATACGCTCACCCCACAACTGGAACTCCTATAACACAGGCGATCTATGTAAATCTTTAGATCTGTCCATCCCTCTAGCATAATAGAAACCATGAAACATACCATGGAACTGACAATTGATTACAATTATATTTGTGCATCTATCTTTTCAAACCTTCTCCAAAATACTGCCAAGCGCTGCACTCCAAGAAAACAAAATCTCTTATCGCACACAAGACTAAAGTGTTTTTCAAACAGGACCAAAACAAATACAATGCCATACCATCCCAGCACGGACCCATGGTGTAGCGTGCTATCTGTCCCCAAAGTTGCTTCTGTGCCCCACAATGAGGTTATGAGGCGTTATACAAATGCTATCATACCCTTAGAAGGACTTAAACTGCTTACAAAGTGTATAAAGCAAAGTATGTGAATTGTGATCAAGGTATAATGGGGGACATGGTCGGCAAACCTGGGGGTGGGGTCAGGGACATGGCTAAAAAGAACAAAATATTCTGCAACTTTTTTGGGCCTTTCAACTAGAAGTGTATGCATATAAAATATAATGCACACAGCTGAACAACAACGACTCCAACACCCACTCACTCAGCCGGCAACACGCTTGACCCCATCTTCTCAGCAAGCACCAATGTCTCCTTCGACTGCACCACCGAACTCCACTGGACTGACCACCACTGCATCCACTTCACCTTCCCGAAACCCACCACCCTCCACCGCACCCAGCCGATACCTCGCCGCAGCTGGGGCAAGATCACTGAGGAACAGCTAACCACCGCCGTTGCCCAGAGCCCACCCGCAGACCCCGCCACCGCCACCTGCAACCTCAGACAGTGGATCGACGACTGCGCCAACACCCTTGCCCCGCTCAAGAAACCCCCCAACACCCAGACCAGCAAGAGAGCCAGCTGGTTCACCGAAGACCTCCAGGCCTCCAAGCGAACCTGCCAAAAACTGGGGAAAAACTGGACCCGCAAAAGAACACCAGAAAGCTACACAGCACACAGGAACGCCACCCGCCGACACCACCAACTCATCAGATCTGCCAAAAGGACCACCTTCAGAGACCACATAGACAACAACGCACACAACAGCAAAGAGCTCTTCAGCATCATGAAGGAACTCTCTAACCCCAGTTCCAACATCAACGACATCCCACCGTCCCAAGACCTGTGCGACTCACTGTCCACCTTCTTCTATCGCAAGATCGCAGACCTCCACAACAGCTTCGACGCCGTCATCACCCCGGCAACCCTGCCCCCGCGGCCACCACATGCACCAACCGCCTGCTCGCATGGACCAACATCAACGATGACGACACCATCAAGATCATGAACACCATCCACTCCGGATCCCCAGAAGACCCCTGCCCACACCACATCTTCAACAAAGCCAGCAGCACCATCGCACCCCATCTCCAGAAAACCATCAACATCTCCTTTGAGACAGCGACCTTCCCGGGGAGCTGAAAACACGCAGCGATCAACGCCTTACTCAAGAAACCCAAGGCGGATCCCAAGGACCTAAAGAACTTCCGACTCATCTCCCTGCTCCCGTTCCCGACGAAGGTCATCGAAAAGGCCGTCAACAAACAACTGACCAGCTTCCTCGAAGAGAACAGCATCCGGGACCCGTCCCAAACCGGATTCCGTAGCAACCACAGCACCGAAACTGCCCTCATCGCCGCCACCAACGACATCAGGATCCTGCTCGACAACGGAGAAACTGTGGCCCTCATCCTCCTGGACCTATCAGCTGCCTTCGACACAGTCTGCCACCGCACGCTAAAAAGACGCCTCCACGACGCCAGAATCCAAGCAAAGGCCATGGATTGGACCACCTCCTTCCTCACCGGGAGAACCCAGAGTGCCCCCCTTCCCCCCTTTCGCTCCAAAGCCACGAGATCATCTGCGGCATACCCCAAGGATCATCCCTCAGCCCAACGGTGTTCAACGTATACATGGCACCACTCGCCCATGTCGCCTGACGGCACGACCTAAACATCATCTCCTACGCTGACGACACCAGCTGATCCTCTTGCTCACCAAGGACCCCCACACCTCCAAAACCAACCTCCATGAAGGAATGAAGGCTGTCGCCAACTGGATGAGGAACAGTCGTCTGAAGCTGAACTAGGACAGGGACGACTCCTGGTGGCCGACGGCACTTGGAGCTCCCCCTTACACACACCGACCACGCACGAAGCACGGGGGTCATCCTCGACTCCACACTCTCCAAACAAAGCAGGTCAACGCCAACTCCTCCTACTGCTTCAACACCCTCTGCATGCTTCGCACGATCTTCAAGTGGATCCCCACCACAACTAGGACGGTCACCCAGGCCCTCGTCAGCAGTAGACTAGACTACGGCAACGCACACTAAGCAGGAGCCCTGGCCAAACTCCTGAAACGGCTCCAACGCATCCAAAACGCCTCCGCACGCCTGATGCTCGACATCCCGCGCCGCAGCCACATCACACCCCACCTGAGAGACCTGCACTGGCTCTCCATCAACAAGAGGATAACCTTCAAGCTCCTCACCCACACACACAAAGCACTCCATGGCAACGGACCAGCGTACCTCAACAGCCGACTCAGCCTCTACACCCCATCCCGCCAGCCCCGCTCTGCAGACAGTGCCCTCGCCACCGTCCCCTGCATCCGAAGAGTGACCCGGCGGCAGATCATTCTCCCACCTCGCCGCCAAGGCCTAGAACACCCTCCCCATCCGCCTACGGCAGACCGAAGACCTCCTAACCTTCAGGAGACTCCTCAAGACCTGGCTATTCGAACAGTAGCAGCGTTCCCCCCCCCCCCCCCCGTGCCGTGCCTTGAGACCCTCACAGGTATGTAGTGTGCTCTACAAATGCTATGATTGATTGAATCACTAATATATGCAACAAATGTATTTGCGGGAAATGCATTTTTCTGGTAGGATTGCTTGGTTGGTCAATGTAATCACTTAAGTTGTCTATGGTTGTAACTAAATGGTCACTGATTTGAATTCTGTTCGGGCAAGGTTTAAGTTTGTTTATTTGAGTGTATGATTAATTAAAACCTTTGCACTAAAAATTGATAAAACAATACAGAAGCGACTGAGCCACTTAAAGCATGTAATGTGCCAGAAATTAGCTGTGCTTAAGTTTGAAATAAAGTGGCAGGGCAATCAGAGTCCTCGGCATAAACGGGGGGTCACAGAATGATGCCCCAAGCCCCGTTACTATTTTAGTGTGCTGACAGACCATGGAAAAGCTGGCCACTTAACCATTCACAAGCAGTTAATCCACTTAAAGTGCATAATGTGCCAGTACTTACCTGTGCTGGAGTCCGCAAAAAAGTGCAATCAGAATCTTGTGCAAAGGGGGGGGGGGCAGGGTACCGGATTCAGCCTGAATGCGTTGCCGCCTGCTGGATGGCTGATTTTCAATTCAAATCTTGTTCACAGCAAAGTGACAGTACAAGCAGAAAGTTGTGCAAAAAAGTGTTCAAGGTACCAGATTCCGCCCGGATGTTTTACCACCTGTTAGTTGGTTAATTTTCAGTTGTAGTCTTGTCAAATATTTCAGAAGTCTACAATTTAGCTCAATATCTGAGGAATAGAAGCAGGCTATGACACCCTGCCAGCATCGGTGAAGCCCCTAGCGTTTAATGCTGATTTTAATGTAGCTTTCTAATCCTCTCAAGTTTGATTTACATGTGCAAATTTGGTATACCATAGTTTCAGGGAATTGTGCGCAAAGCTGACAGGCCTCTGTGCTGGCATGGCGTTCCCATGGTGGCAGATATATAAGTGATGGTAGGCAGCCCAGGCGATATTTCAGAAAAGATATTTGGGTCTGGGTGTTGATACCAGCTCCCAGGTATGGTAAGTTACTAGTTTTCCTTCGCAATGCTGCTCGTTCTTGCGCGGTGTAGGGTGGCCATGGGCAGGGGGCCCAATGGCTTGAATTAGAAAAACAAAGACAGAGCACAGCAGACAATTAAGTATGTTTGAAAATTACAACATATGTACAGGTGCAGCCACAGGCTGTGGCTGTACCTGTACCTATGTTGTAATTTTCAAACATCTGCAATGAAAATTGTTTGCTGAACAGAATACACGTTATTGAATTTTTGCATTAAATAAGCTTGCTGGTTGGGCCCAACCAGCTATCTACTTAATTGTCTGCTGTGCTCTGTCTTTGTTTTTCTAATTGTTGAGACACTCTGCGTGATCCGATTGTATCGAGTGATACTGTGGGTGGCACAGTATCAGGCATAGAGCACGCAATATAACAAAATTTGTCCAAATACACATTATTGCTAATACGAGACAGAGGTGCTGGTTGTTCTTTTGTTTACGGTCTGGGAAAGACATGGCTTGGTAGCTCGGACTGGACTGTTCCCATGAGGAACAGGGTCAGAGCTGATTTGCATATAGCCAGTGTCTAACCCAGGTTGGTGTGGAGTGCAAAAAACCGATGGATTTAGGCCCAGATCTTTGTACTGGGGTGAATGTATGACATTGTTCTACATTCTGTCCATCAACTGTGTTTTTTGCAATTTTCACCCCGAGTGGGCTGTGTATGCTCAGACGTGAGTCCCAGGCTCTCCACACCACTGGAGTCAAGCTATCCAGGCTGATGAAGGCTGACAACCAGAAACCGGTCCTTGGATGCTTGATTCCGGTCTGGGAAAGACATGGCTTGGTAGTTCGGACTGGACTGTTCCCATGAGGCACAGAGTCAGAGCTGATTTGCATATAGCCAGTGTCTAACCCAGGGTGGTGTGGAGTGCAAAAAAACGATGGATTTAGGCCCAGATCTTTGTACTGGGGTGAATGTATGACATTGTTCTACATTCTGTCCATCAACTGTGTTTTTTGCAATGTTCTTTTGTTTACCACATTGCCACGGTCGCTTTGCAATTTGCCCAATGGCTTGAAGATGCCTCTAGATGCCAGACCCTACTATCTGAATTCTGGGACCTTATGCCTGCTAGATCTCACCCACTCGACATATGGGACCCCCTAGTGACGTACCGTCACACCTGAGTCAGACTGCCTCCCCTGCGCTTCCCACCGGAACCCCGCCCGCGGCCGCTGGTGCTGGTCAGTAGCCACTTCCTTCCCTGTCCCCATCTCTCTCCAGCCGGACCGGCTCCTTCCTCTAAGGTGCTGACATCACATTATGCAGCTATGTATAGCTCAATGGTGCTATTTCCGTGTTGTACAAGACAATGCCTCTGTCTGGTTGTTTTTTTCTATTCTTGAAGTACTCCGAAAATGATCTACTATGTATGCTGCTCTGATTTGATGCAAAATTGTATTTTGTTGATGCAGAATTTGTCAATAAAGCTTTTAAAAAATCCCAAAAAAAGTTACTAGGTTTCAATAGGATGATATTGTGAACCAGGCATGTTGCTTCGTTGAGGGGGCCTGGCTTGGATGGCAGAGCTAATGGCTGCCTTAGAACGTCGTTCCGTCAGATCGGAGAAAAAGAACACCGTTCCCGAGAGATCCAAGGGAAAAGTGCACTAAAGGGCTTTCAGTGCGTCGGAACTATAGCTGCAACCGATGGCACCAGCACAAGGACCACAGAAGCAAGAGATGGGAGGTAAATCGAGATAAGTACAGAGGGAGAAGCCCATGAGGGGCAGCAAGACGGCGATGGAGAAACGTAAAATTGAAACTGAAACCGCAATGCAGAGGAAGAGGGTCGATAACCAGCGCCAGTACCAATAAGCCAGGAAAATGGTCAGTCTACCTGAAAACAGCGAGCGGGGTGACACATTCTGGCACACAGAGGGCCGCAGCGAGAAGAAAGGTCACGGCATCAGCGAGGCACTAGGGGCTGTCTGCATCCTGACTCGGACCCATAAATCTCACTGAGTGTGCGAGCATGTATGTGGCTCTAAACTGAGTGGCGATTGAGGCAGCAAGAAGAGAGGGCACCCACATCGGTGTCTGGGGGTCCGGCGGTTCGTTCAGAAAAAAAGAGAAAGCGAAACCGCCATGTGCACAGCATAGCCCAAAATAGCGTCATTGAGACCAGCGAGCCAGAAGCGGGTGGAGAAAGCGGCATAGCACCAAAGGCCACACCAGCGAGTCTGTGATAAATGCCTGTACTTGAGAACAGCGAGCGGACTGACACACAGATGGCAGCAGGGAGTAGGTCGCGGCTACAGCAAGGCACTAGGAGGCTGTCTGCACTCAGGCTCTGATCGAGTGCCCGAGAATGAATGAAGGCACTAATCTGAGAAGTGATTGAAGCAGCGAGAAGAGAGGGCAACCGCATCGGTGTTTGGGGGCCCAGCGGTTCTTTCAGGAAAAGCGAAGGCACAACTGCCATATACACGGCCGAGCCCAAAATGGCGTCATTGAGACTCTGAGGATAAAACTAAAATAAAAAATTAAACACAGTGAACGGCAATTTAGACGGTGAGAGGAGAGAAGGCACGCACAACAAGAGCACCGGCATATAGGTGACCCGGCAGGCCTCTCCGGTAAAACGAGACGAAACCACCACCCACTGCTGAGCTCCGCAGCAAAGAGAACCCCAAAATGGCGACAGACACCAGCGTGCCAGACGTCTCATACCAATGCAAGAACGCAGAAAAGTGAACCTTCAGCACGGAGTAGCACGCTATCACCGGTACCGGTCGAGGGGACCTGTGAACCGGGAGGCCAAAAAGTAGCGGGTACAACGAGAAAACAGACAGTCACAGTGAATCACAGCAGACAATTGAAGAGTCGGAAAGCTGGGAGTAGAGGAAAGCCAAATAGATTACGAAAACGCTGCGACCGCCAAATGGTGATCAGCACACAAGGTAGGAAAAGGTGCCAAGACCCTTAGCACGCCAGACCCCTCAGTATAAAGAAAACGCTGCCCGATCCCAACTGTGCAGTGCCCACAACCACCCCAGTGACCCGCCACTGAACCTTCAGAGAAGGCCAGCGGTAGAAAAAAAGAGATCAAAAACACCATGCAGTGGGTCAATAGAGCCGAATACCCAGTAATAGCAAGAGAGGGTTCGAAATAGGTTGACGGGCACCCCCACCACACAAAATCCACCAGAACCTTTAGGGGGAGACAGTTAAGGGGTCCCACAGGCGGACAGGAAAGCTGCCAAGAAAAACGGGCCACAGGAGACCGCTAGAGCGAGAACAATAAGATCATTGGGAGAGGGGCAGCAAACTCAACAAACACACAGAGCCAGCACAATACTGGTGTATACCAGGTGTACCCACGTGACACATCGATGGCGGATAGAGAATCGAGACTACAACAACAGCTTAAAAAAACCAAGGGAGAACCAGCGATCTCTGATTCTCCGCTCAAACAGAAGCCAGACATCAACAGCACCCTAGATATGATCCTAAAGAAGCTAGCAGATGTCCACGATTTGGCTAAAACCACAAAGCATACCACGGACGCAATACAACTCAAGATCGCAGCGGTCAGAGCCGACCTGCATACAGTTAATAACAGGCTCGCTGCAGCCGAACAAAGAATCAGTGATGTAGAAGCTATATCTCACAGCTCAACTCAGGGAGTTGAAGGCTCTAACAAAAATTACCTCATCACTCCAGAAACAGACAGCGGAGCTTGAAGATCGTAACCGTCGGGGGAACATTCGAATACTGGGTCTCCCGGAAGGGTCAGAAGACTCAGCAGGCTCATGAGTAGCCTTTCTTGAGGACCTGATCCCCAAAATTACAAATCTAAAATGTGACCGCCAATTTAAGCTGGACAGGGCGCACAGAGTCCCCACTTTTAAATCTACAACAAGGCAAGCGGCCCGGCCTATCATTTGCAAGCCGCTGAGATCACAGCACACGGAGGCCATCTTTAACTTTGCACGTAAAAGCCACCAGATAACCTGGAAAGGTCACAAGATCATGTTTACGCAGGACTACTCAAAGCCCACGGTCGATACCAGGAAGGGATTCCTTGCCCTACGTGACAAACCCAGGAGCATAAACATACAGTTCTCATTTGTGGCCCCAGCCAAATTCAGAATAACAGACGCCGGAAGACACCACCACTTCAACGACCCTAAGGAACTGGATGCTTACCTGGACAGCCCAACATCCCAAGAAATGGAGACATCACAAGCAGAGTCCAGCAAAAGGAGAGCGTCACCAGACCCGGCCACTGAATGAACACAACTATCTTACTGGGCCACTTTCAGGTCCCACCTTTCTTGTGTCTGCGATGGAACCAATAATCACACCGACCTCACCAGCTACCCCAGTGTGCCATATGGGTCAAAATAGGTCTTGCAACCGCTAGCTTCCTCAATTATCTACACATTTCTACCTCAATCGATACCCAAGTCTCCAACCGCAGTCCATCAAGCACCCGGCTACGGCGGGACAACGGCATGGGAGACCTATGCACAACCTAAGAGATAAACCCTTGTATCCTTTATAGACTCTATTCTAGAATATGACGATACTCTGGTTTTTATTGTATAAAGGGGGGCCTACAAGGTGCTGAGACGGGGTTATACTTAATAGAATCTCTTGGGACTACAGCAATATAAGCTACACGACCGTTATTCTCCGAGAGACGGTACGACGATCTTGTCATCGCACATCCGACATACGAGATTTGATGGTGGGGGCAGAGGGGAGGAATCCGCACTAGGGTTTCTCAGTTCTTTGCTTTCTATATTCTCGATCTTCCTTTCCTTTTTCACCTCTTTCTTCTTTACAACCTGGCATGCCCTGTTAGCAATTATATTTAGGAGACCTGGCATATATGCATACACGGATATGTTACGTACACTGCTTGCAGAACACTTGGGGAATGTAGATGCACTATACCGTGGGTGTAGGGAGTTTGAAAAAATAGTTTGGCCTCTCAACTCCAAGGCCCGAGACAGGGAATTTGAGAAAGGGAAAGATAGAACGGAGGATCCCGCCACGGTACACCCTAGATGATGGCCCGCAATAACACACTCAATCTGGCAACAGCCCTCAACATAGCATCCCTCAATGTCAAAGGTCTTAATCACCCTATTAAACGCCGGAAGATCATAGACTACCTAGCTAAAACTAAAGGCGATATAATCCTACTACAAGAGACCAAACTATCCATGGAGGATGCCAAACTAGTGAGGGGTAATAGGATCTCACAGACGGCTTTCTCACCTGCCGACAAAAATAAATGAGGGGTTATGACACTGATATCCAAAAGATTCAACAGAACAATAGAATCACAATCCCACGATAGCGAAGGGAGGCTACTGGTGACTCATCTGAGAAGGGGGGAGGAACTAATCCACATGGCAAACGTATATGGCCCCAACGCAGAAGATTCAGCATTCTGGGCGGATGTGGCTCGTACGCTAGATAGCTTCCCCAAAGCGACCTCATGGTGGTGGCAGGGGATTTTAACATCCCATTGGACTACATAACAGATAGACAATCCTCCTGTCAATATCACCCCACGAACTCGCATGCAGCGCTCCAAAATATCTGTTCCAAATTTAATCTGAAAGATGCATGGCGCCTCCAGCACCCGGACACTAGGGACTACACATTCTACTCCAACCCACACAACTCGTACACCAGGATAGATTATATACTAATATCTGGGACACACAAACATCTAATCAAACACTCAGACATAGCTCCAAGACTAGTATCGGACCACTCATGTATCAGCCTAAAATTGAGCAGGTGTCACACCGAAGCTGTTCCCCGGAGGTGGCGTTTTAACAGCGATGTACTGTCAGACCCCGCAAACAAACAAAAAGATTGAGGAGGCTCTAACAGACTACCTCACATACAACGACTCCCCGGGAACTAACTCCAACACACTTTGGGATACCCTCAAGGCAACCGTCAGAGGCACAATAATTGGGATTAAGTAAAAAATAAACAAGAGTACAAACTTGAGACTAGCACTGCTTGAGTAGGCGATCAAAAGCTTAGAATTGGCCAATGCTAAGATCAGTAACTTACGGGGTCATACCTCCCGTTCACACACCAAGTGGCCAAATCAGGTCAGTGCTGCGTTACAGGTCCTGACATGCATTCAAACATACCAACAACACTGTGCACACGGTACAACACATAAAGAAAATATGTGTGAAAGCAAGGAAAGCACCTCACGGACGTGACACCCGAGGGGGTTCCCGGTCTATGAATGGCCGGTTTACCCACTTCTCATCATCGGTTACTTTCCTTGCAGGGAGGATGAAAATGTGCAAAAGAAGATGTGCACAAAACAGGATAGAGAAACAGAAAGGGAGTGTACAAATACACTACCTAGTAGGATAGAGACATGTGTTCAGAACTAACAAGTACCTACACCCAACACCAACAAAACATAAAAATATATAAAATAGTGAGGTTTGGCTGGCTGAATCAATTTTATTCTGGTGCTGCCAAACTGCACTGTTTTAAAAAAAGGGTTAAATTGATACCATTTGATGTTGTAATTGGACCAACATGTTTCATTGCCTTGTCATTGGCAATTTCATCAGGGCAAATGGTTGGGTCTCTTATTCTTAATCCTCCATTTGGAAACCTTATGCTCGCAAATACTGGGTATACCGGCGAGCATCAAATAGGACGGCGTGTCAGCTGATCACGAATCCGTCTTGGAGACTCCTCAAGGTGAGTCACCACTGCCGAGTCCCTCCGGCGCTTCTGTCGTCTCACCTCACCACCAAGCGCCGGAGCGCCAGTATTTGCTGTACTAAGCCGCCTTTTAGCAGAAAATAGTTAACCTTACTTTATTCTTCAGTACTTATTTTGCACCAATGGTCTTTCTTCTGTATATTATAACGTCTCTACAACGGACGAAACTCACACAGTTCCCTTTTTCACTGCATTGACAATAGCGAGCAGAGTGAGGGTTCTGGTATGCTCGAGTTGTTTTTGTCTTCTGCCCATTTGGTTTTGAAACCTAGGCTGTGTTTGGTTGTGAGTCAGTGTTCCATTTCGCAGTGACCATCTGCTTGATGGGACTGTAGCAAGTGATAGCTCATGGAACTGCTGTGTGCTGCTAATGTGTGCTGTAAAGTTCTACACTATGCTTTGCTAGTGCGCTGTAAGGTGTACACTATGAGCTCCCTCTTACCACCCGTGCATCTTCACCACCAAGTAAATATGCCATCAATCCTCTTTGGATATTAAGCTTAAATACAGATAAACGTAGACCCCTGGCTTTGTTTCATGTAAATCAGATCAGTGAATGTCGCCTTCTCATGAACAGTTCATAACTTACACGAATGGGACCAGTAATGGAAACTGGGATGTGCGTGATGTATGGAAGCTATTTGCATCTACCACCGCCAGTAGTTGAGTCTTTCAGTTTACATGCATAGACCGTGCAACCCACTTTAGTTCCACTACATGTTGATGGCACAGTGAGCTCAGCAGAGCAAACAGTAGAAGCATTATAGATGAGTCTAAGATTTGTTGTTGAACGCTCCAGGAGTAGGCCACTGGCGGGCAGAAGATGGAGGAAGAGCAGGCATCTTGGGTAAGGTGGCAGTCGTTTCTCAATATCACCTTAGGCGTCAGTATGTCGACCCCAGAATGCATAGCTCAGCTCTGGTTTGTTGACCTGCCAGTGCATTGAAATGGGATCCCTAGTACCAGGATGTGCATCGTTTTTCGATGTTTATGGTCAAGCATGTAGATTTCCAGAGACCTATGACAACAGCTACTTTTAAAAGGTGTAACCAGTCAGTCTCTGGGTGTGTGTGTGGGGCTCTGTGTGTTTGGGTCTCTGTGTGTGTGTGGGGCTCTGTGCGTGTGGGGGGGCTCTGTGCGTGTGGGGGGGCTCTGTGCGTGTGGGGGGGCTCTGTGCGTGTGGGGGGGCTCTGTGCGTGTGGGGGGGCTCTGTGCGTGTGGGGGGCTCTGTGCGTGTGTGGGGCTGTGTGTTTGGCTCTGTGTGTGTGTGTGGCTCTGGGTGTGTGTGTGTGTGTGGGGGGGGCTCTGGGTGTGTGTGTGTGTGGGGCTCTGGGTGTGTGTGTGTGTGGGGCTCTGGGTGTGTGTGTGTGGGGCTCTGGGTGTGTGTGTGTGGGGCTCTGGGTGCGGGGGGCTCTGTGTGTGCGGGGGGCCCTGTGTGTGCGGGGGGCTCTGTGTGTGCGGGGGGCTCTGTGTGTGCGGGGGGCTCTGTGTGTGCGGGGGGCTCTGTGTGTGCGGGGGGCTCTGTGTGTGCGGGGGGCTCTGTGTGTGCGGGGGCCTCTGTGTGCGGGGGCCTCTGTGTGCGGGGGCCTCTGTGTGCGGGGGCCTCTGTGTGCGGGGGGGGCTCTGTGTGCGGGGGGGGCTCTGTGTGCGGGGGGGCTCTGTGCGGGGGGGCTCTGTGCGGGGGGGCTCTGTGTGTGTGTGTGGGGCTCTGTGTGTGGGGGGGCTCTGTGTGTGTGGGGGGGTTCTGTGTGTGTGTGTGGGGGGGGCTCTGTGTGTGTGGGGGGGGCTCTGTGTGTGTGTGGGGGGCTCTGTGTGTGTGTGGGGGGCTCTGTGTGTGTGTGTGTGAGGCTCTGTGTGTGTGAGGCTCTGTGTGTGTATGAGGCTCTGTGTGCGTGTGAGGCTCTGTGCATGTGAGGCTCTGTGCGTGTGAGGCTCTGTGCGTGTGAGGCTCTGTGAGTGTGTGTGGCTCTGTGTGTGTGTGAAGCTCTGTGTGTGGGGCTCTGTGTGGGTGGCTCTGTATGTGTGTGTGGGTGGCTTTGTGTGTGTGGCTCTGTGTGGGTGTAAATGCAATAGGTCATGCATTTGCGAGCTATTAAGCTATTGGCAATGTAAATGACAATGCCATTTATTTAACGATTAAGCTATTGGCAATGTAAATTACAATGCCATTTATTTAACGATTAAGCTATTGGCAATGTAAATGACAATGCCATTTATTTATGATAATAAAAAAAAAAGTCATAAGCAAGGCCAATAGCTCTACCTTTAATAATGCCGAGACCATTGCATTGTAAATGCTTGTTAACTGATTTCGTTATGTATTTGCTGTTGTAGGTTGTCGTTTCAGTAGGGAAAAGAGACCAGATTATACAAGTTGGCATGATATTTCTACTAGCCTGCATTTAAAAATACAGGCCAGGCTGGGAAAAACAACAGCCAGATGACAACCCTATACACAAGTTCAGATTATGAATTTTTAGTTTGTTTATGGAGATTAAGTGATTTACCCAGAATCACAGGGTGTTGAGCCACTGCCGAAACTCGACCACGAATGTGAGTGACAGTTGAACAGACCATTGAATGACGATGACTGGACCAAACCCCCTTTATTATCTTGTTGTATGAATATATTTTTTATTTATGATCTTTTTTGGTAATGTGGTACTAGCAGACACCATAATCTTTCTCTAAGCCACATATAGCAAAGCCACATATAGAACTAGTTAAAGACCATCCATCTCTCTCTCTTTTCTGCCCCCCCCCCTCCAGCACAGGGTGACCAACTAAGACTCATTCATGCCAGGGAGGATTTTCTCACCTGTCCCTTACTCTGCCACTGCTGATGGGCGAGTATCGCAGGTTTCCCCTCATCCCCTGTGGGGATGGGGCTTTGTGCGCATCACTGAGCATCTGCTGATGGCGTTTATTCATCCGGCGCATAGGAATTAAACACAACACAACCTCCCCCGTCTCACTTTCCCCACTGCCCTACCCTCCCCACCTCCCTTCTCACCAGGACTGCTTCAGCGTCCTCACTTTCCTTCTTGTCTGCTTTCTGTATGCTTCATCTTTGCTTCCCTAACGCCTCTTCTTGTGGGGGGGGGGTGTGTGTGGGGAGGGGGCTCTGTGTGTGTGTGTGGGGGGCTCTCTGTGTGTGTGCGGGGCGCTCTGTGTGTGGGGGGGGGCTCTGTGTGTGTGTGTGTGTGTGTGGCTCTCTGTGTGTGTGTGTGGGGCTCTCTGTGTGTGTGGGGCGCTCTGTGTGTGGCTCTCTGTGTGTGTGTGTGGCTCTCTGTGTGTGTGTGTGTGTGTGTGTGGCTCTCTGTGTGTGTGTGTGGCTCTCTGTGTGTGTGTATGTGGCTCTCTGTGTGTGTGTGGCTCTCTGTGTGTGTGTGGCTCTCTGTGTGTGTGTGTGTGGCTCTCTGTTTGTGTGTGGCTCTCTCTGTGTGTGTGGCTCTCTCTGTGTGTGTGGCTGTGTGCGAGTATGTGGCTCGCTCTGTGTGTGTGGCTCGCTCTGTGTGTGTGTGTGGCTCGCTCTGTCTGTGTGTATGGGGCTCTGTGTGTGTGTATGGGGCTCTGTGTGTGTGTATGGGGCTCTGTGTGTGTGTATGGGGCTCTGTGTGTGTGTGGGGGGCTCTGTGAGTAAATGTAAATGTATTTGAGCTTGTAAAGCGCACTGCTACCCGTCCGTAGGTTTCCTGGCGCTGTATAACTCTGACTTTCCCTGTGGGATGGTCCCTGCTTGGAGTCCCCAAGGTGGAGCCAGGCATCCCTGGAATTGATGGGGCCGTTGTGGAGATTAGGCAAGCTAATGCCCAGAGTTGCCGAGTGTAACCCCTGATTAGAGTAAGCACCGAAGCGAGAATTATCAAGTCCGCTGACCCAAGTCCACGACCCTGACGCGTCGGGAATTGAACCCTGGTCCCGGGCTGACTTCTGCTCCCGGGTCTGCTGCCTCAAACCAGTGAGCCACACCACTCCACTGGTGGTGGAGTGTGTGGGGCTCTGTGTGTGTGTGTGTGTGGGGCTCTGTGTGTGTGGGGGGCGCTCTGTGTGTGTGTGTGTGGGGCGCTGTGTGTGTGTGTGGGGCGCTGTGTGTGTGTGTGGGGCACTGTGTGTGTGTGGGGCGCTCTGTGTGTGGGGCGCTCTGTGTGTGTGTGTGGCTGCGTGTGTGTGTGTGTGTGTGTGTGTGCAAATGCAATAGGTCTCGCATTTGCGAGAGATTAAACTATTGACATTGTAAATGGCAATGCCATTTATTTATCTGTTTTCAAAACCAACACATAAATAAAAATGTTGTCATTTACAATGCCAATAGCTCTAACTTTGGCAAAGGCGAGACCGTTGCACTGTAAATGCTTGTTAAATATAAAGTATGGGAACTGTTATAATCAAACTAATGCTGCTAGAGAACGTTGTTTCCCCGCCTACTTCGATCTCTGGAAGTAACATACAAAACATTAACACCAGGGCTTTAAGTGGGCTGGGTCTCACCGGTGCTGAGCACCGGCAGTTTTTTTTTAAGGAGGCCTCGAAACGAGTCTCTATCGTGCTCTGTTTGGTGCCCTGACACAGGCGGTCCGTTTTTGTCCGGACTGCAGTGACAGCAGACACATCAAGTGTGCACGTGCTCACACTTCTTCTCACTAGTGCAGAAGTTATGGCATGACGTCATGCCAGGTGAGCGTTGTAAGGGAAAGGAAATACTTCAAAGAGTCATTTTCTCTCGGGCTTTCCCTTCTTTTTTTAAAACTCAGGAGCAGCAAAACTGTACTGTTGTCAACAGGGCTTTGAGTAGAAGCTTATTCAATATTATATACACGCCATAGTTGCTGCCTATTTATCTTATGCAACGAACAACTATTGGAAAAGCAAACAATCCGGACGTGTTGTAGATATGTGACTTGTATCATATTTCTAGATGCAGTAAAAGAAAAATACAAGTCGGGCGGCACACTATAAACACAGATTTTCAGCTCAGGTGTTATAAGCCACGCCCTTGGTAACAGTGACCACGCCCCTTTGAGCCCACCCCCTCCAGTTTTTTCGCCCCACTTAAAGCTCTGATTAACACACACAGTCACGCCACACGCACATACCTAAAGACAAAACCTCAGCTGTACTAGTGAAGTTTCATAACCATATGTTCTGCTCACACGCACATACCTAAAGACAAAACCTCAGCTGTACTTGTGAAGTTTCATAACAATATGTTCGGCTACTACCTTGCAGTGCATCGGTAATCGAACAAAGCTCGTCCTTGGGAAGAAATTCAATCCTGTCATCCCATGTTTGTGAACATGTACCCAAAGTTGAGAAAAAAATTGGAGAATACATGAAGACACTGGCAACACAACAGACAAAAAGGCATACACAGGAAAAGACATGGCACAAATGGAAATAAGGCACGAAAGTATTATCCAAACACCGTTATGGTCAGACAAAACATAAAAACACTGCCTCGATTGTTCAGCAAATGGCATTGACCAGCGACTCAAAAGAAGCCCTTGGAGCGCGGATAAACATTCTCGAACTGTGTACAGATATTTTTTGAGTGCCCTTTCGGGCCCGAACTTCTCACGTGACTTCAAAAGCGCACACTACCTGAGTTTTCAGCAACACTGGCCATGACCGAAACGAGCTGCTTACTTCATAAGATATTATATATTCCTCGTAGTTTTAACAAAAACAGATACGAACGTGGAAAGGACTCGGCACTACTTCCTAGTTCCTACGAGAAAACGACGACAAGTAAGTAGTACTGCTCGAATAGCGAGCTCCGCCTACTGAGTGCGAGTCACGTGAATGAAACAACCTAGGATCTGCCTGGACGGCACACGCTCTTGGTAGCCACCCTACCGTGTTTGCACTCAACAAGAATAGTATTACGTACATACTCAGACTACGGATGATTTGTATACTTATTGCAAAGATTTGATGATTTCAATGGAGAATTTATCTGGCCTTAAATCCGAAAAGGAGAGCACTTGGCGGGTCTTCCGGGACAGCATCTGCAGATCTAGAGGTGGGCGGAGCTACAACCTAGGCATTTATATCATGCAACAAACGTAACAAGCATTTGCAATGCAATATAGGTCTCGCAATTGAGAGATTTTGAGCTAATGGCATTGTAAAAGGCAATGCTTTGCTTTATGTGTTTAAAAAACTTTCAATAAGAAAATGCATTGTCATTTACAATATCATTAGGTCAAAGTTTCGAAAATGCGAGACCTGTTACATTGCAAATGCTTGTTTATGAAATAAAGGCGAACCGGGAGGTGTTTGGTGAGAGAGTATTTTTTTAAAGGGCTGGAAGGGTGGGATACATCAGGTTAATTGTTAAATGCATACTAGGGAAATATGTTAACATATCGGTGTAATGCATATTAGCAAAGTTAATTAAATCCCCTTTTAAAAAAATTATATAGGAGCTATACATTATGGTTTATGGAAAATTAATTAAATGTGCGATAAAAGTTGATAGCACGTTTACCAGTACGGTAAACACAGAACCAAACGTTTTTATTTTAAAAGGCTGGTGCAGTTTGGTCAGGCAGTTTTTTATTAAATAGTTAAGCACATGTAAAGTCTAAAGCAAATAAATATTTGTTGGAAAGCAAATGATATTGGGAGAGAGTCTGAGAGGCGGCAAACAATGTTTTTTTGGATAGGGTTGGGACATTGTAAATTACTCATAGCTGCCAAGGTTTCAGATTGCTATGTGTGACATTTTGATGATTGCAGTGTAATTATGAGTGATATTTCAACAACTATGAGTGACACTTCCTAGCAAGCAAAATCAAGCAATGAAGATGAGGAAAACAAATATCATAAATAACACCCATATGAGCAACAAGATGCTCTTCAGAATCATGTGTTCAAACACACCTAGTTAAGTCAAACGGGCGCACATGATAACAAATATAAACCCATGTCTATCTTGTAGGAAGAAAAGTGATGAGGCGGACGGGATATCACAAGGACCATGGCACTGTGAACATCTCAATGTAGAAATTTATGTGAGTGGGCAGGTTTTCTTTACAGGAAGGACCCCTACAACAGAATGTGTAAATAAATAAGGCTGAATAGGTAGCAAGCAATGTCATAAATATGACCATAGACAAAAAAACACTCGCGTGGCTGGGTTAAAATCTACGCATAACCATCAAAATGTAGAAGATTCCACAAATCGTCCCATAAGGTGCTCCAAGGGAAAAGGGGGGACACGGCCACCCGCGTTTCCAGATATTTCGGTGGACACTAGTTCCCAGAAAATGAGTATAGGGGTCAGTCTTAATCCTGAGCAAACATATTTCAATAACAATCAAGAGTTCATAGATTCATATTAGTCCAAATCTTCTTCTGTATTTTCAAGAAGTCATCGGATCCAAGAAACACAGATGATTCATAGAGGTTTCATGTCATCACAATGACATAGCCAACATGTGTTTCGTCTTGGGGACATCACAAATCGACTTCCTCAGGGCTACATTAACAATAAAGGTACATACACTAAAAAATCGGTTCACTTCACAGATGCTGAAAAATAGCGATAGTGAAAAACCAAGAAAAGAAAACCACAAAAATAAAAGTGCCAGGAATGGGGAAAGTCACCCCAAAGTTATATGAGAAGAAAAGCAAGAAAAACAGAGAAAATACTCCAGATCGTGACTGAGAGCAAAAGAGGAAAAGGAGGTCAAAACCAGATCTGAATCATGAATCTCAATAATCATGATCTTCATGGCAGCAAAAGCAGCTGTGCCATAAAGTATATATCCGTGCCACAAGATGTAAAACGTGCAAGAAAATAAAGGAGCAAAAACGCCCAAATATCCATGACGTACAAAAAAGTAGACATAGAACGCCTCACTCTAATATAAGCGTGGCCATGTTTTTAGTGTGAGAGTATAGTTCACCATATAGTCAAAACAACCGTAAATTCTTAGAAGGGTAACGTGTTGCAGTAGCAATTATATATAACCTAAAATGTAATAAAGGCAATCTTAAAACCATATCAGCATCATATATTATTTCAAAAATAATCAAAAATTGGGTGAAAATTATATATATATATAAAGATACCTGTACCACTCGTATTTGGGACAACGGTAATGGTTAGGTGTGAATCTAGACCCATAAAATAATGAGCAACAATTTATTTCAGCAATAACCCAGCATAAAGGCTTAAAGTATTCAGAACGTAAAACGCTGAGCCGCGCACAAGTATTTTCACCAAGAATAGGTAAGCGCAGAGAAGTGTTCTCTGGGTCAAATCAGTCCCGTAAGTGAAGGCAACTAGCTAGTAGCGTCTTGTTTATAAGAGAATTGTACAATATACAAGATGTTATACATTCAATTGACATATCCCACACAAAATATCCCTTACGTTAGGGAGAGGAACCGCCCATGAAAAATTTCATGCCAAATAAGAGCAGGCTCAAAGATAAGTCCCATGGTTATAGGTGACTGGCTTATGGCTAATTCCACACATGCTTTATAAAACTCATATAACGTGATATAACGTATATTTGAATAAAAATTGCCCCAAACCGAAATATAATCAAGGGCTATTTATAGCGCAACAGATAGTCTAAAAAACAGGGTATAACGATTCAATCGGACTACATAGAGTCCCATGCTATCCCAGTATGTTTGTCCCATGTAGAAAACCTTGAATACGAGCCCGTAAAAACAGTAACCTATATTCTAGTATTATAGAAACAGCAGCAAGATCAAGGGTGTCCTACCTGATACTCGGAGAGTACTCTGCATAAAAGACGACTGGCTTGCAGCAGTAAAGCTCCCCAGAAAAGGTAGTTTATGAAGCGGACCTGTTCCGCTTTTAGACTAGAACACGGGAGCGGAAGTCAGGTCGGCGTTATAAACAGCCGCCATCTTGTAGTGGTCATCAGGCAAAAAATAGAAGAGACAGGGGAGGTATCTTCCATCAAGCTCGCAACGTGACAGGGAAACTTCATAATAACAATAAAACGTTCCCAAAGGTTTAACCATGTATGGACACAGTGCAGCGCTATCAACCGTAGTGTGTCCACCATAATAAAGTTATGTCAGGGAGACCTAAACAATATCTGTAGGTGCCGGCAAGGGGCGAGTATCCCAGCAGCCACCTTAGCATGGTAAGGGACTGCCAAACACTAAGTGAGGGTGTAATTAGTGATAGTTCAAAAGAACCCAGTTACCACATGTAAATGGATAGGTGTAGTCCATAATATAAAATAAAACATTACAATACTCGAGTGACCTGTGTAGTGAATACTCACTGGGGACAATGTTTAGGAGCATAGATCGGCATAGGTATAGATGAATAATACATTTCAGTGATACTATTATTGATATTATCCCTGATTAGTTGGGCTCAAGGCAGTGGCCGCTGGGATACTTGCCCCTCGCGGGCACCTACAGATATTGTTTAGGTCTCCTGGGCATGATTTTATTATGGTGGACACACTACAGTTGATAACGTTGCACTGTGTCCATACGTGGTTAAACCCTTGGGAACGTTTTATTATTATGAAGTTTCCCTGTCACGTTGCGAGCTTGATGGAAGATATCTCCCCTGTCTCTTCTATTTTTTGCCGGATGACCACTACAAGATGGCGGCTGTTTATAACGCCGACCTGACTTCCGCTCCCGTGTTCCAGTCTAAAAGCGGAACAGGTCCGCTTTATAAACTACCCCTTCTGGGGAGCTTTACTATTGCAAGCCAGTCGTCTTTTATGCAGAGTACTCTATGAGTATGAGGTAGGACACCCTTGATCTTGCTGCTGTTTCTATAATACTAGAATATAGGTTACTGTTTTTACGGGCTCGTATTCAAGGTTTGCTACATGGGACAAACATACTGGGATAGCATAGGACTCTAGGTAGTCCGATAGAATTGCTATACCCAGTTTTTTAGACTATCTGTTGCGCTATAAAGAGCCCTCGATTATATCTCGGTTTGGGGCAATTTTTATTTAAATATACTTTATGCCACATGTTATATGAGTTTTATAAAGCGTGTATGGAATTAGCCATAAGCCTGTCACCTATAACCATGGGACTTATCTATGAGCTCGCTCTTATTTGGCGTGAAATTTCTCATGGGCGGGTCCATGTAATGTAAGGGATATTTTGTCTGGGATATGTCACATCGAATGTATAACATGTCGAATATTGTACAATTCTCTTATGCACAAGATGCTACTAGCTAGTCGCCTACACTTACGGGACTGATATGACCCACATGACACTTATCTCTGCACTTACCTATTCTTAGCGAAAATGTTTGTGGGCGGCTCACCGTTTTACGTTTTAGGTCAGGAATACTTTAAGCCTTTATGGTGGGTTATGAAATAAATTGTTGCGCTTTCTTTTATGGGTCTAGATTCACACCTAACCATTACCGTTGTCCCAAATATGAGTGGATACAGGTACCTTTTTATATATACCTTTCAGCCAATTTTGGATTATTTTCTAAATAATATATGATGCTAATATGGTTTTAAGATCGCCGTTATTACATTTTAGGTTATGTATAATTGCTACTGTGACATGTTAACCTTCTGAGATTTACGGATATTTTAACTATATGGTGAGCTATACTCTCACACTAAAAACATGGCCACACTTATATTTGGGTGAGGTTTTCTATGTCTACTTTTTGGTACGTTTTGGATTTTTGGGCGTTTTTTCTCTTTTATGTTCTTGCACGTTTTACATCTTGTGGCACGGATATATACTTTTTGGCACAGCTGCTTTTTCTGCCATGAAGATCATGATTATTGAGATTCATGATTCAGATCTGGTTTTGCACTCATTTTCCTCTTTTGCTCTCAGTCACGATCCAGAGTATTTTCTCTGTTTTTTTTGCTTTTCTTCTAATATAACTTTGGGGTGACTTTCCCTATTCCTGGCAATTTAATTTCGATGGGTTTCTTTTCTCAGTTTTTCACTATCGCTATTTTTCAGCATCTGTGAAATGAACCGATTTTTGAGTGCATGTACCTTATTCAGGGCGGTAAGTGGGCCGGGTCTCACCGGATCTGAGCACCGGCAGTTTTTTTCACGGAGACCTCGAAACGGGTCTCTATTGGGCTCTTTTTTGTGCCGTGGCACAGGAGGTCTGTTTTTTTCGAGCGTTATAGGGGAAGGGAAATCCTTTAAAGTGAGTCATTTTCTCTCTGGATTTCTCTTCTTTTTTCGGAACTAAGGAGCAGCAAGATTGTCATGGTGTCAACAGGGCTTTATGTGGAAGCTTTTTCAATATTATATACAAGACACATTTGCTTCTTATTTATCTTATGCAACTAACAACCGTTGACAAAGACAATAGTCCTGACTTGTTGTAGGTATGATGTTACTTGGTGGTCATATATCTGGATGCAATGACAAACAACAAAATACCAGTCGGGCGGCACACTATGCTAAGCACAAACTTTTAGCTAACGTATTTTTAAGCCACGCCCTTAATTACATTGGCCACACCCCCTTTGAGAGACCCCCCAGTTTTTTCATCCCACTTAAAGCCCTGCCTTTATTGTTAATGTAGCCCCGCGGAAGTCGATGGGTGAAGTCCCCAAGACGAAACACATGTTGGCTACGTAAATGTGATGACATGAAACATCTATGAATCATCTATGTTTCTTGAATCCGATTACTTATTGAAAATAAAGATCTTCAGTCGCACGCATTCAGTCTACCTGTACCCCACGTCCCTCCTCACGTGTTTTATTGCCATAATAAGCAAGTGTTTACAAATCCGCCTCATTATAAACACTCATTGCGAAGCAACCGGCACGTCCAACAAGCATTGGCACATCCAATTGGTCTCGCCTTTGAGACCTTATAAGTGTGTAGCCATGCAGCACATTATCCTGGGTGCTGTTCCACCAGGGATAGACGGGGCTGCTCCATGGGAGGAAACAAATGACAACAAGGAAGCAAGTCAATGATTATTCTACGACTCTGGATAGGAAATTTGCCCCAGTAAATGTATTTAAGTGCGCACCCAGTTTTAACTTAAATATATAAACTGCTTCACAAATTGGGTTCTACATTTCACAATCAATTGTTAACATAACTTGTACAGAAACTTGCACAAACATCTGACACATTAAAGAATGGGTCACTGCCAACCGATAATATCTTAATACCAACAACAAATCTCCATTCCTAACAATAGGTTCAAAGGAGAAAACCAGCTACACCGAGCCAACAATAATTACGATTACCACTCATAACGCAATTAATCGAGCTGACCGTAATCAGGGCCTTGGTGTTGTGTATCCTAATATGGGGGTAAATATGCCGTGTTATCATGGTAGCTCCTTTTCTAACGTGCAGAACTCAATGTGAAGGTAATGACACACCTTGTTAATACCACACCTGGAGTTACTGGTATTCACCAGATGCGGTTTTACCATGTAAACTAAGGTGCAACCCCTAATAAGGCCCTATGAGCCAAAAAATCAGATTACAGCGGGTATGGTAATACTGCACTTTTCCCTGCATGTATTTGCAAGTAAATCCTGGCAAAATGTGTGCAGGTAAAATACAGGGCAGACCACGCTCTGCAGCTCAGAGGAGGGGAAACATGATGCAGCATGATGAGGACCTCTGGATTTATGTGATTCTGTGGCAGCTGCGTTTTCCCAATAACTATGGATTAAATGGATGTGTTAAAAAATCCACCTGAGTATTAGTACCATGTTATCCTGTTCCGTGGTGCACAACTCAGAATATGGAGGCAATACCACACTTTGTAAATTCTGCAACTGGTGGTATTATAATTACTAGGTGCAGTAGTACCACCCACAATAACAGACAGGTCAAAAAAGGCCATAAACTGTCAACTACTCTCAAATGTTGTAAGGTTGCATTTTCAATTGTCGTAGATCCTGAACGCCTGCCACTCTTAAGTACAACCATTAGCTATTAGCATGCTTGGGTATGGTGATATTAAATCGGGTCACACCATCCCAAAAAGAGTTCTTATAGGAGTTATGAGGAAAGGGGGCAGCACCAACCTGGGGGTACATAAAAATGCACTGGGTGAGAGCTGGACCATGCTTCTAAGCACAAATTGTGAATCAATGGTGTAGAAAAGACAGTTGGTACATCCTCAAATAGTGTCACATCCAATTACATGTCTAACCAAGAAAACAATCCCCATAAACGCCCCCCCCTCCCAACCGACTCCCTCCCCTCCCTTCCCCCGTGTTCCACGTCCATTGCCCAAAACTTCTAAGTTCATCTGCAACTCTCTTTCCCCTTCAGGTCGCTCCCTGAGATCCTGTAAGGCGCAAAAGGCCCAGATATCTGGGGCAGGTGATCTCTCTAAATTCCGTGACCAGTAGCGACAGAAAGGGCTGCCACAGTTTGTTGTACTTGGGTCCTTCCCCCGCCAGGGTGAGCGTCAGCTTTTCCATCCCGAGGACATGCCACAGACGATGTAGCCAGCCTGTGAATTTCGGGGTATGGGAAGTACGCCAATGTATGAGTATATTCTGTGTCGCTGACCCCAATGCTATTGCTATCTGCCTGACTCTTCGGGACCGCAGTGGATACATCAAGGGGTTGGGGAGGCCGAGCAGAACATACACTGGGAAGCGTGGGAGTTCGATCTCAAAATGCTTATCCATATCATCTAAGACCTGAGTCCAGTAGGCCCGGACATGCTCACACTCCCACAATAAGTGTACTAGGGTGCCCACTTGGCCACAACCTCGCCAACAGTGCACCTCCTGTGTGTTATCCATCGCGTGTAAGCGCTCTCGGGTGTAGTACCAGTATGTGACTACTTTCGTAAGGGTCTCGGTGAGCCCCATATGGTATGCAGAGTGTCGGGCCCTAAAGTATATATGTTATCCCACTCTTTCTGGCTAAGGACCCTGCTGATCTCCCCCTCCCACTGCGCCTTGCTGGGGTTATAAGTGTGTATTAGGCACCCCTGTAGCATCTTATACAAATCAGAAATTAGTTTTTTGTCTGATGTGCGCGTGAGTAGCCATCTCTCATAATGGGAAAGGAGCGTATTTGCTTCGGAGCGGACTTGGGGTTGAAGCGCCCAGTGCCTTACTTGTAGATATCGGAGTCTTTCTGTCTCTGGAAGACCATATGTTTGCCTCAACTGGGGAAAAGGGAGGACCCCTTCAGCACTGTAGACATGGTATAGGACGCGGCATCCGGCAGGCCCCATCGTGCAAAGGCAGCCGCGTCTGTGCCAGGAGTGAACTCCAGGTTATTCAGCAGTGGGGTTAGTGGGGAAGGAAAGGACGTAAGCTCGTGTTTAAGGTTAGTAGCATCCCACACTTCGAGGGGGACCCTTGTAATATACGAGGCGTACAGATTAGGGGGTCTACGGGCTTTGCGTAGGGAGGGAATTACCTGCAGTGGTCGCGCAGCCACCGCCTGGTCTTGAAACAGCCAGTGTCCACCAGGTACCCAAGCTGAGTGCCTTGAAAATAGAGTTGGAGATCCGGTATCCCCAGCCCTCCCCACTCCGGGGCAAGCATCGACAGCCCCCGTCGCATCCGCGGCTTCCGACCATTCCAGATGAATTGTGCGAGTTCGGCTTGCGTCTGTCGTATCCATCCCGCTAGTGGCCTGAGAGGGATGGTGCGGAAGAGATAAAGTATCTGGGGTAAAATGGTCATTTTGACCGCAGCTATTTTGCCAAGCCATGAGATCGGGTAGCGTTTCCATTTGCCTAGTTCCCGGCGAATCCTTCTACTCAGGAGTGCATAGTTGGCGGTAACCACCTCAGGGAGTGAGGAGGCCAGTTGGATCCCCAGATATGGCGTCATATTTGCTGCCCATTGGAGAGGAAGTAAGTTCTGCAAGTATTCCCGGGTAGATTTCGACAGTGAGAGATTGAGGGCTACCGACTTGTCCGCATTCACCTTGAAGCCCGCTGCTCGGGCTAAAGCGTCCAAGTCCGCCAGACACGCCGGCAGTGCAGTCACTGGGTTAGTAAGAGATATCAATACATCGTACGCGTAGAGGCAGATCGTGTGTACATACCTGCCGAACCGTATTCCAGTAATAGCTGGAGTCTCCCTCAATCTCATAGCTAGCGTTTCCATTTAGAGGGCAAAAAGGAGGGGCGACAAAAGGCACCCCTGGCTCATGCCTCTTTCAATAGGAAAGCTAGTGGACGCATGCCCATTCACCCGAACCACCGCCGTGTGATATTTATAATAATTGAGTATGTACGGAATTTCTCTCCCATCCCTATGCGCTCTAGCACCTGCGCCAAATAAGGTCAGTGAACTTGGTCGAATGCTTTCTCGTCATCGATAGTGAGCATCATGTATTCTCCTGGGACCCGCGTGGCCTTCTCAATAAGATGGAGAAAGCGTTTGGTGTTGTCGGATGTCTGGCGCTCGGGAATAAATCCCGCCTGGTCCGGGTCTATAAGCCCCGGCATGAGTGGGCCAAGGTGCGCCGCTAGAATGCCAGCGTATAACTTCAGATCGATATTGAGGAGAGAGATTGGGCGGTATGCTCCACACCTAGTTTTATCTTTCCCGGGCTTAGGGATGACCGCAATTGAAGCCTCCAGGAGATCACATGGAATTGCCCCCGGGTTGGCAAAGGAATTAAACAGCCTGGTGAGCAAGGGGGCTAGGGTGGCACAGAACGTCTTGAGTATATGGCAGAAAAGCCATCCGGCCCTGGTGCCTTAGCCGGTTTTAGATGGGAGATGGCAGCGATGACCTCCTCCGTGTGTTTATCCCTATCAAGGTGGTCGGCTTGGGCTCGAGTGAGAACTGGAAAGGTGACTGAGTCCAAAAAGGCAGTCCCATCTGCGCCCTCTAGCGGGTACCGGGGTAAAGGGTGGCATAAAGATCTCAGAATGCTTCAGCTATCGCATTATCCTCCGTAACGCATGAACCATCTGCTCTATGAATTTCATGGACCCCCTGCTTCTGACGGGTCTCTCGCAGCCGATGGGCTAGAAGGCGTCCGCACCTATCCCCACTTGTATAATAGGAATGTTTTAAGCGTAGCGCTGCGAATATCGCCCTATCTTGATCGAGCACTGCTAACTGACTGCGCGCGGCCTTAAGTTGTCTCCATACTCGTGGTGCGCCTGTTCTTTGATGTATCCTCTCTAGTTCCCTAGTTTGTTGTGTCAGTTCCTCCCTTTTACACTTGCGCTCAGCATTATCCGCCACCGCAATGGAAATGAACTCCCCCCTCACTACCGCTTTTAGCGCTGCCCACTGTGTTGCCAGGGTGGTGTCAGAGTTGGCGGTATGTGAGAGGTACTCAGTAATGGAGTGCTGTATGCGTTGAACCACATCTGCCAGATGGAGGAGCGGGTCCCGAAGGCGCCACACTCTAGAGGGTAGAGTTCTAGGTGGGAGAGTGAGGGTGGCAGCGACCGGTGAGTGGTACGACAGAGGCAACCCCTATTTCAACCCCAGATGTGATTGTCCGTACTGATGCAGATGCTAAAAAATGGTCCAATCTCGCATATGTCTTATGTGCGTTGGAATAGTAGGAGTATTCTCGCTCGTGGGGATGTAGGTCGCGCCAAAGATCGCAGAGGCCTAAGTCTCTAATTCGGGTGATCCCTTCCTTAGAGATAGCTCCCGTCTGGTAAGAGCGTTGGCCTGACCTGTCGTTGTGGTGATCAAAGACCAGGTTTAAATCACCCCCCAGGATAATGTGCCTATCTGTCATGTCAGTAGCTTTCAAGAGGGCATTGTGTAAGAATTTTTCCTGGCCTACGTTAGGGGCGTAGATAGCGCCAATGGTAAAAGTCAGGCCGTTAATAGCAAAACGATAGATCAGCAGCCTCCCTTTGACCTCCGCTTCTTTCTGTAAAACCTCCGCCCGGAACCGCTTAGCCACTAAGATCGCCACTGTAGGAGGATGGATATCGGACTATGATTACCCCACATTTTTTGCCTAGTGTTTAGCTGGTTTTCGACTTAGTTGGCCTGGGATTCTGCTAATCAGGGCCCTAGGCTATCTGCTCTCACTGTAAAATGGACTCCTGTATCTTAGGTACATACCTGATTAGATGTTGGGTCACCTTGTGAGCCCCTGTATAGTGTACCATAGGTACCCAGGGCATAGATGCATCCAAGGCCTACCAGGGGCTGCAGCATATCTTATGCTGGCCATCCAAACTGACAACTGTCTGATCACTTAGCTGGGGCAAGGTTGTGTAATCACCCCTTGCTTAGGTATAGTATTCTTATACCTACCCTTATATATAGACACATATATACCTATAAGTCACTACTATGTCAGGCCTCAACAATCCTTAAGGCAGAGTGCTTGGTTTTATGTGAGATGAGGCTCTAGCATGAGCCGAGTCTGTCTGCAGCTTTCGGAACCATGTCCTTATAGCTGTTCTATGATATAGCCATACCATAAACTCTTAAGTTCATTATAATCCTCGCGGTTAAATGCTAACTCTGGTTTGGCTTTATCAAAACATGTTGTGTAAGGTGTCATACGCTTTGGAATACTACCTCCTCGCTAGTTCTGGCGACGGGGGTAGCATTCCACCCTTCTAGAGGGAGAAGACATGTTGTTCCTGTAAATGCCGGTTAAAGTTAACCAGAGCCTCAGTATCACAAAATGGATGCTGCTGCCAACGACACAAGTCTGACCTCCTGCTGCTGGGAGTCCTTCCAGCGAGGGAGGCTTGGACAATAGGTTTCCTGTCTTGGGAGGTGCTAGCACCACCCCAGACAGGCCATAGTGTATTGGGATACAAAAGGGGATGATGGACGGACATAGTGTATTGGGGCAGGGAGGGCTGAATGAAATGAGACACTGCCTGGGGCACACAAGGTGTCGCATGCGTAGCCCGGTTCAAACCAGTTGCTGGGGCACTCCAGCCCCAGCTCTGGCGCGAAACTGGACAAAGGGAAAGGGGTGTAACCACCCCCTTCCCAGGTCCCACCCATAGGAGGGACCTTACAGGTAATCCAGCCCCTCAGATTAGTATATAGGTAGGAGCCGAGTCAAGAGACTTTAGATTTATCCTGAACTGAAACTTGAAACGAAACTCTGGACCTTCGACATTCTACTGCAACTAGAAGACTGAAGAATCTCCCTTGTGGTCACGGAGTGACCACCCTGTGCAAACAGGCACCGTCCAGCGATCTGCGGTTTACTTTGTCGACGCTCCTGCCGGAGCACGAGCACACAGTCCGACTTTTTTGACCTCGACCCACAGCAAAGCTGAGACCCGTGGAGGCGACGAGAGACGTGGGACCGGCCATCTTTTTTTTTTTTAAACCTTTATTTGTACGGAAAGGATATACAAATCTGGGCCTACAACCAGTCCGGCCGGCCACGACACAATAGAGCAGTCAAGAAATCCAAAAGGAAATATACAGAATCAATCATAATAAAGCGCAATCAATACAGCCCAAAAAAGGGGGAGGAGGGGGGGGGGGAGGATCTGGACAGCCCGCAAACAGGAACAAAGAAGGTTAATTTTTATAATATTACGATAAGGAGTATAACAGGCTCGGTTACAGCATAAATGAATCCGGGTTCCAAGCAAACCAGTGGCTACAAGAAAGCTAAAGGGCAGTAATGCGGAGGAGTGTCACTACAGTATACATCAGTATGAAAACAGATGCGGTTAACACAAAGCAATATGCAATTAGACTCATCTTATGCACATCCACCACCCAGTAGTACATCGGAAACAGAACAAAGGAACCGGAATATTGACATCACTAGAACTAACCCGTCATACTAACCTTTGGGAGAGAAAAAAGGAGGAGGGGAGGGGAAGGAAGAGGGGAAAAAGAAAAATACAGACTGAAAAAGAAGAACGTTGCGCCGATACAAGCACCCCGTAGCAAGGACACATAAAAGAGCAGGAGTATTAGCAACGAGGAGGGGATGGGAGTCGCAATTGAAATGCAGCATATCCACAAGAAGGAGAGCAGCGATGATACAGACCCCACCCCAATCATACCACGGGAGGCAGGGACAGACGCGGCGCTCCTATAAGAGACACAAAAGGGCCATAGAACCAAGGAAAATAAAACAGCAGATAAGACCCATCCCACCCATCCCACACAGCACCCCTGCAGAAGGCTACGGCCTACCCCCCCAGCAGCGTGCCTGTCGCCCTAAATCAGAACCCGAAATGTAGTAGAAACAAGAGAGAGAAGAGGAATAAAGAGACAAAAAGAAGGACATAAAGACAGAAAGAAGTAGGAGGGAGGAGTAAAGGAGCAGAGACAAAACGGTCGGCCTCAGCCCTCCGCCCAACCAGACAATCGTAATACGTTTAAACGAAAACGACACAGTCTCGAGCGTCATAAAACTTACTAGGGGGTCACCCATAGCGCCATGTATGCGAGCAACTGCGCCACGGATCTGTACACCAGCAATCCACCGGGAGCAATGTATCTCACCCCAGGCCTTTCTTAGCCACAATTACCACCCACCACATGACAGCGGAAAGTGAGCAACTCGGTGCGGGGCAATCACACGAATGAAAAAAAAGCCAATAAAAACGTAGGCCAGGGAGGTCAATACATAGGCAAGAGAACAAAAGTCCGGGTATGCAGTTCAAGCGTCCCAACAATGTTAACAAGGGCAGTAAAAGACAGGAGTTCAGTCTCGCCGTTCGAAAAAGTGGGGGTTCCCCTGCAGTAGAGAAACACGACCTCATCAAGGCAAAGATACGCAGCAGTCCAGCATGCTTCTCGGGCAGGATCGGGCCCCAGCACGATATTCAAGTCCCCAAACTCCAAACATTGAAACGCAGGAGGTGCCAAAGCCACTTGCTTGCAGACTTGTCGACGGACAGCGGTAGTAACCCTCGTCGCGACCGAGGGGGGTGAGGCAGTGGCATCACCGAGACGAGAGGGGACCATGAAGAACCGTCCATCTAAGATGGCGGCGGACCGCACCGATCCCCCAGGGGCACCGGGGGCCAAGGCCGCATGCAAGGACCGTAATGCGTCAAGAACGTCGCCAATTGTAGGCTCACGCACACATGTCCGGCCCCCGTGCAGTCCAGCAACCCAAGTCCGCCGTCTTGAGGATATCCACGGCCTAGTTCGATGGCCGCCATTTTGTAGATTCAGCCTCGTCACCACCCTCCGCGATTCTCGGATCAGTCCCACAGATGCGGACCCCCTCAGGTACTAAGGGGGTCCCACTAATGGCAGCCTTGGTGCAGAAAGGAGAGCCGCCAAAGTCGGGGGTCCGCCTGTACTATCGCTGGCGTGTCTGACGAACAGAGCTCGGGCGCGAGGCTCTAGGGTGGATGGACGGAGCAGCGGCGGGGGGACCCCTTCACACGATCAGTCCTCGGAGCACCGCGCCCCGCACCAGCCGCACGGTCGTCCAGGCAAGCCCGGATCAGGACCACCGGGATGTTCGCACAATGGCCTCTCGCCAGTGGCTCACCCTCTCGGCCGGGGCCGACGTGTACATCAACGCCAGGCTGGACCAATAGGCGAGGCCCCGGTCTCATCATCGCGGAGGCCCCGGTCCCTCCGGGGCACAACTTCGGAACCGCGGCACACAGGAGCCTCCAGGCCAGACGGTGAGTAGGAGCAACACGTTACGTTTCTATTTCTTCTCGAGTGTGTCGTCTCGGGGCAGGATATGCAGCAGGATATGCAAGTCAGGCCGGAAGGCTGACGGAGCCGAGCTACAAAGCGACCATTACGATCGCGAGCTTGGCTCCTCCCCGGGACCGGCCATCTTGAATTACCTGCACTTTGCTACTTGTGCAGCTTCTGAGGCACCCTCGAAGTTGTGCATTGGGGATTGAGAAGCCCCAGCCCCGAGCACCTTTTGCACCGATGCACAGCCCTCCACACTCACCGAGTGCCGCGTGGGGCCTGCTGGTACTTTTGTACTCAACGCGTTTGTCCGGTCACTTGCCCGTTTGCTAGTGGCCTCTGTGACGACGAACCTTTGAATCTGAACCGCCTGCCTGGCTGCTCTAGGTGGGCCCCTGCTTCCCTGCAAAGGAGAAGCCCCATAGACCTTGCTGGTCTAATCCTAAGCGAATATTCGATTCCTGCGTGGGTTGCATTTGCCAAGGCCTGTTGACTCCAATCTGGAAGCCGACGCCGCCAACAGCGAGATCCTTCATGGGACAGTCCGTATCCAGCTCCTGGTCGTCGTCGACGCCTCCTGGTCCACGTGGCTGCAGAGTCAAGCTTCACGTCATCACCTGATTGCTTCGCGACATCGCCTGGTTCCTTCCTGGTTCCTTCCTGGTCACTGGCTAGTGACCCAGACTCTGTCCTCTCTGCTTTCAAGTACTCTTCATCCTCGACCCGCCCTTAGATCCAACCGGACACTTCTCTCCTGGTCGCCTGCAGCATCTTTTTACAGGTCTCCATAGGATTCTGCGACGAAACCCGACACACTTTGACACCTATGAACCCGGCTTCTGTGGGTGAGGTAACGCGAGTACTTCGGTGCTCCTGTGGGTATTGACTATCCTAGTGTCCTAGTTTTAAGTAGCTTTCTCCTAGTCCATCCGGAAGTGTCCTAAAAGAACTAGTTTCCAATTCTTACGTTCCCATTATATCTCTATGGTAACTCGCGTGTGTGTGTAGACACTGCACACGCCTCCTGCTTCCTAACTCTTGGTAGTACAGCGTAGCCCCAGCGATTCCCTAGGCCCTAGGCCTACTCCTTGTCCGTGACGTGGTTCTTATACCACTATTTTAGTACATGGTTTTACGTGCCCCTAGGGCTCTACTGTATATTGTGCAACTTATTGTATGATAATTAAGTATTTTGTTATGTGCTTGTGCCTCAGACCTCATAAAGAGTTCAGAGGGATTGTGTTAGTAATAAATACATATATATTTTATATATAACCTGTGTGGTGTCCTTTCATTTGGTATTCAAGGGGTTACATATGGTAAAACAGCTTGCTTCACATGCTCTCTGAAATTTTAGCCTAAGACTGCTTTGTCCATGCCACCTCTAGGATAGCTGGTCTATAAGGTTGACTTTACAACCATCACCATAAGGGTTGTTTGGACTGGTGCAAGGTGCTCACTAGAATAGTGAACATCATATACCATGCCAACTTCTCACAGCCACCCCCCTGTTTTAGTGAGACTGGAGGAAAAAAATTGGGTAGGGAATTTCGGGGATCGCAAGCGATGGCAGTCCCTTGCTAAAAGATGAGTTTCTTGTAGGAGGCAAATATCCGCCTGCGTACTTTCTAAGCATGACAAGACCGCTCTGCGTTTTACAAGGTTATTAAGACCCCTCACATTCAGGGTCAAAATCTTAAGCGTGGTGGCTGGCAAAGTAGGTACCAACTAGGACGGAAAAGCAAGGCCTCCAGGCAGCATCAACCTTATGGGGAGGCCTAGGTGCAGGAGCTTTGCGGGAATGCAATGCAGTCAAGAACCCAGGGACGCCAGTTGTTTCAGAAGGTCTAAGAGTCGCGCAGCTAGCGTCCCCCAACTTACCCGATGGACGTGGAACACACCCACCCAACTCCTTCCCAATCCCAGGAACCAATTCCCCTCCCCCTTCAACAGGAAGTCCAAGTTCCAAGAACACAAAGTCCATCATCTCCAAAGATTATCGGGAATGTAGTATCATGAGGTAATGCAGTCAAATCCGAACACTCCCCCCTCCCGCCGACGACCTAGCAAGAAAATCAAACAGACAACAGCCGCAAGGGATAGGGACATAAAAGTCAGCTGGGGTGGGGCGAGGTCAGCTCCGAAGCAAGCGCCTTTACCGCTGCCCGTCCTTGATCTCAGCTGCCGGAGGCTTCTTCACGCGGTGCCTTCTTCCTTGCTGGCGCCACTGGGATCCAGAGGTGTCCAGACCCCAGAGCGGCTCGCCGTCTCCTCTTCCTCCACCGGCGGGTCTATACCCAATACGTGCCATTCTTCCTTCAGGGAGCGCAGCTGGTAAAGTTTGTTGCCAAGCCTGAACACTATGCGGAATGGGTGGCCCCAGCTGTATGAAATGTTGTGCTGTTGGAGGTACGCTGTAACGGGTTTTGGTAACGTAAGTGCTGATAAGTCTTGGAATAAGACCGGTGATTGATTCCTAAAGGACAGGGGATGCAGCTGACGGGCTTTCTGGAGGATGTCCTCTTTTGTGCGGTAATCCTGCACGCAGACTAGGATGTCTGGCGGGGGGGGCTGACGCGGGGCGCTGTGGGCCCACCCTATGAGCTCTGTCCAGTGCGAGTTCCGACTCTATAGGGCGTCCTAGAATGTGATTGAAGAGTTCCCTCGTGTATCTGAATAGATCCTTGGTATCTTCAGTCAGCGTCACCCCCGTATCCGCACGTTATGGCGACGGGAACGATTCTCTGGGTCCTCTAAGTGCGTCTGCAAGTCCACCTGCTGATCATGTATCCGCAGTATCTCCTGCTGCAGTGCCTTGATTTCAGTATCTCGCCCGTCGTTCTTGGTCTCCAGCTCAGCAACGCGCTCCCCTATGCCATCCACGTCCTTGCAAACCTCCCTGAGCTCATCTAAAAATTCCTTTTTGAAGGTGTGGATGTCGTCTCTCAGAGTAGTGAATAGTGATTCTAAGAAGGCGTTAGTGATGGGTTCCAAACCATCCATGGGCTCCGCGGCTGGGCGGCCACCGGTTGGGGCCATGTCTTTCTGTGGTTGATTCACCTGGGCCTTAGCAAATAGGTCCTTTAAAGATTTGTCTATGCGGACTCTCGAGGCAGACATGGTGTGTCCGCCGCACTCCGATGGTCCCCCTCCAGGCACCCCCTTCCGAAGCCACTCGCTCGTCCCGGGACGCTCGGGCAGTCGTTCCCTTCTCTTAGCAATGTCACTCAGTTGTCACTGTAAGGTGCGCTACAGTCTATTAACCATCAATGTGCTGTACCGGGTGGTGCGTCCCCTCCGCCACCGCCCGACACCAAAGGAATGGCGAGACTAACGCTGAATCCGTCCCTCGCTCACCACTCTCTCCTTGTTGTGAAGCAGATTCTGACTCCACTGCCAGGTCTCCCAGGGTACCCCGGGAATGGTCAGATGTCTCCTGCCGCCTCTGGGGTTAACCAGTCCCCGGGGCCACCCTCCCCCACTGCGGGGTTGATCTAGTCTGTTCTCCACCTGAGCGCTTCCCCGACCCTAGCCAGCGGCGAGCAGCTCACCGGGATCAGTGCCTCAACTCCGGTCTCCGCCGGTCGTGGTGCGTGGTGTACTGCGGGTCTCCTCCCTGGGCCTCAATCCCACCATCAGCCTCTGTCGCTTGGGCCCTCACGTTCCACCCGCACCACACCGGCCTTCTGCGCTCGTCTCCAGGGACCCGATCCCTACCTTTTGCTCCCCTGGGCCTTGCTGCGGGTCGACACTGTCCGCTCTTGGTCTCGTGGCGGCACGCTCTCCTCGCCTAACTCCTCCAGGGCCCCACCACCATAGGCCGTGCTCCGGCTTTCTCGGTCGACACCACCCAAGGACGCCGCCTCACCTGAGGGCCGCCAGCTCTCTCCTACGTCCAGCTGCACTGCGCTCGCCTTTGCTGTCGTTGCACCTGAGCTCGGTGGGGGGGCCCAGTACACAGCTCCTCGGGGTCAAGGCCTCAGCTCCGGGCTCCACCAGTCGTGACGTGCGGGGCGCGGGGGCTTCCCCTTCAGGCCCAGGTCTCGCCGCTAGCTTCTGTCGTCCGGGCTAACGCCCTCCACTCGTGTCGCCCCGGTCCGCTGTGCACTCCTCTGGGGGTCCGCTCCCACCTCAGACTCCCTTGGGCTTCACCGCAGGTCGCCGTTCCTCACTCTTGGCCTCCTGGTGAAACGAGCTCTTCGCCTGTCTCCGCGCGGGCTTCACCACAGAAGGCCGCGCTCAGGTTCCTCTTTACGGCACCGCCCAAGGGCACTACCGAACCCAAGGGTCGCTGTGGCGTGCTCACTCTCGCCGTCTCTGCGCTTGAGCACGGGAGGTCTCCGGCACCTCGGCCTAGCCCTTGAGCGCGCGCGCCGTATCTCGGTCTGTCAAAAATGGCACCGCGGCTGACCTCCTTCACTGCTCCTTGGTCTCGCCCGCTCAGCTGTGATCCGTAGACAGCCCTGGTAGCCTCCAAGAAGCTGCTCGGCCCCCGGCGTGCAGGTCAGATCCAGCACGTGCCTCTGGGCCCCTGGCACACTGGATCGCGAGTTGCCACCCGTCGGGGAGCACCGGGCCTTGGGGAGCACCGGGCCTTGTCGCGCCGCCTGGCGGGGGAGGGGCGCACCCCAGGTCGCGCTCCCAGCCTCGTTGAATGCCGCTCATCGGAGCCGCCACTCGGCCCCGCTGCCGGCCAAACTGTCCCTGCGGCCCAGGCCGACCTTTAGCTAGGATCAACGGACCCGCTGACGGCCGAAACCGGTGCTTTGATACGGTGACTGGCAGGAGCAGGAGAGCGACACGTCTGCTCACGCCGCCATCTTGGCCACGCCCCTAATCAGCCCCTTTAAACCTAAACTGGCACGTTCGATGAATCCCAGTGCATCCAACTTCCCACCATTTTCTTCCTCCTCTGTATTAACCTCCTGTTACCAACTCATTATACTCCCCATTTCCATTCATCAAGCTCCTTGCAGCCAAGAACTGGGAGAAGCTGCATGTGCCAGCAGCAAGAGCTCACCACTCTTTAAATGAACGTTTACTCTTATTAAAACCGGTAGGTGCTGAGCGCTTCGCTCCCCAGTAAATGCTAGGCCGTTTTCCAGCTTTCTTGCTCGTTTGAATTTCAACTTTACACTCTTGTGAATTTTTTTGCATGACACCAATACATAATTGACCCCAATTTCACCCATTAGAAGGTGGTAAGAATGGTACTGAAACAGAGTGGTTGTCCTTTGATGCACGTTTGCTCGTTTGATAGATTTGTTTCTTAAAATGGCTCCTTCATTAAACACAAAAACACACATACACACCTAATCCCCCATCTACCTTAAGAAATTAGCATTGGCAAAGCCAATAGTTTTGGCTCCAATTTTGAGTTCTGATCAAAATATAAAAAGGCCTGCTGCTGAGAAACATAAACCAAATGACGATTGGTTACTATATGCAATGCATCTGTGAGCTAAAGAAATTATCATGTCATGATTCAGTATACCCCTGAGATATAAACTAGATCTTGGTGCATTGCAGTGGAAGCACTCTATAGGAGGTAGAATAATACACCAAACAACCATTAGCAAGAAATGAAAGAAATATTCCTCATGGGGGCCAAAACCCACTCTATGTATATTTTATAGAAGCTGTATGTAACAAAAGGTATTGCAGACAGTTGCTCTGTCAAGCTAGAATTAATAAAAAAAGCACCAAAGGCGGGGGAGGGGTTGAAAAAGATAAGCAGATTCTTCTCCATCTCATGCACTATATCCATGGAGGGAATCTGCTTGAATGGATACCAATGATTTTCCTGCAGTTCATGTCCCCAATGACCCTCACAGCTTTTTGCCAGCACATTCAGTACGCCATCAGGCAAGACAAGCTAGTACAATATGCAGACATGGATGCCTCGGCGCTAGCAACGCCCATGATCACTGCATGTCACACTTTTCACTAAGTATGCAGTAATTTCACTCAATTAATAAAATAAGCATTGGATGTCAACGATAATGTCAATGTAGCGTAAGGACTCATCGTCTAATGCTTGGAGCCTGGCGATAAAACTAAAGAAAATGATCTTGAATCCCTTTGCTGAAAAGGAAATATAATATTGATTTTTGCCTCAAACTGAATTCCCCACTTTACACAGGAAAAATGAAACAAAATCGGACCGAATCTATAATGTATCCGGAAAGCGTAGAAAAAGGGCATGACACGAGTGGCCACATTGGAAACGAAACTGGGAGATTTTCCTACAAGCAGTTGTCTCAGTCTGAATGCTGGTTGTGCTGGGGCCTAGTCAGTCATCTGTCAGACCTGCTAGCCTGGATACTGGTGAAGATTCAAATGCATCCCAGAATGGTGATTTTAAAAGGGTGGGTGGACAGGGGCTGTGTCTGGTTTATGCCAAGCTGGTGCCTCTGAAGTACCAATGGGATTGGGAAAGAGTCAGAGACTGTTGCCCCTAAAAGGCTAGTTAGGCTACGAAAGTCAGCATCATGCAGAGCCAATGTTGTTAAATCAAGTGAGGCTAGGGCTACACCAGTCATATTTCAGTTGAGTGCCCCTGATAGGCTAGTGGGGTTGGGGAAGAACTAGTTAGTTTCATGCCTATTTGAAATTTTCAGTTTGATGAGGCTGAGGTAGACCTAGTCATATGTCAAGCAAAAACTGCTATTGTGGCTTATGTGCGTACTCAGAAATACTAGTGAAGAGTTAATATGATGTCTCAGAAAGGTGAGAAGGTCTGGGGCAGAATCAGTCATATGCCAGTATACTTCTGACTCTCATAATGCATAGTTTGGAACATGCCAAGCCAAAGCCTTTTAACTGGATCTCAATAACACTTGGGGGCAAATTTACAAGCCCCTTGCGCCATTTTTGCGTCAGTTTTAACATGGGAAAAGTGACATACGGGTGGCAAGGGGCTTGTAAATAAGCCCCTTGGTATTTACCAGCCTTTGAAGTCCTAGAACCAAACCTTGCCAGCAAGTACTGTGGTAAGCTAGAGTTATTCTATAGCAGACTGTCGCCTTTCCAAAGCAGTAAATGTCGAATCACAGTTTATTTACTGATGTGTTAGCTAGACTTCAAGTGCATACATAAAAGTGGCCTATAGCCAAGAATTGCTCTCATAGCTTTGAACGCATGCACGCACCCTTCAGTAGGTCAGCCATACACTGAGTTTGCACCCTTGAGGGAGCAGTTCACACAGGATTGTGCAGGAGACGCCAGGGGACAAGACAAAGAGTACATCTCAGTTTAATGACGCAGCCGTATTTTACCTTTGTTCAAGCTCATTGTCGTCTCTCTTACGCTCTGGGAGGGACAGAGACATGTGCTAGTTGAGCTAACCACCTGGCGAAGCTATAACCATCCTGCATCGCAAGGGGGCGGCAGTTGCTGCATCCCAGACGATGCGAGAACCGTATACGCAGCACCAAGAGCCAACCAGTATCTCATGAAGCCTTGCGCCATCCACGCCCTGGTGCAGACCCGTCTGGCGCCAGCGGCTTCTTCCTGCTACGTCCAAGGAGCCCCTGTAATCAGCAGTGCCGGGAACTGTCTGCAGCATCTCTCCCAGCAGCTCTCTGGGTGCAACGGTAGCTTCCAGAATAACACAGTAATGTTACTAGGATTCAACAGCAAAAATAGAGAACTTAACATCTCGACAGACTTATTTAAAGAACATTTAATCCGGCCATTTCATCTTTTTGAGCTACATCTCTGATCAGCGTGTATGCTGCTCGTCGTCCCTTCTTAACTAAATACAGTCTTAAACGTTCAACGTTTGAACTTATTTTCAGAATCATGGCTAGATGCAGACCTCCTTGTGACTCCCACACCCTCTTCCCCGTAGCAACTTGAACAAGCGTGGCCGCGAAAGTTAAAGCGACCGCACTAAGGAATGTCAGGAATGCAGCTGGCATCTGGCCGCGCTGCTGCTCGCTCCCGAGCTCTCTAGGCCACGGGAGTTAATGTTTAGGGAGAAGCGGGACATGCACCAGCCTTTGGCCAATTGCGGGCTTTCAATTTTTGAAAGCCAGACGCTATGGCAAATCACTTCACATTTTCAGCAAACTCGTGCGTGTGGCTTTTTTATGACACACAGGCGAGTTTGCTGAAAAGCTGAAGTGATTCCTAGAGGTCATTTTCTAGAGCAGTGCTTGCACGCTGCGCTAGGCTCGACCTAAAAATAAGAGCCACATTTCAGAGCCCTAATTTGAGATTTCATCAGAGGCTCGGTTGATTAGCTGGTTCCTCCAGGCATCCACTGCTACGCTCTTCTCTCGGCCTTCCACTGAGAGGGGAGCTACCACAAGATACTGCACCCTATCACGACAAACAAGGGTAGGCTTTTGCAGGTTTACAGATAAACGGTACAGAACAGATGCTTGTGTGCTATATATTAATTTCACAAGCACTGTGCCATCCTTCAGCCTCCGCAGACCTCTCTGAGCTATTCAATACAAACAGAAGTGCAAGGCCACCATGCACATGCTGCATCTAGTGCCAGTAATGGAGGCTTAAATTATGTGGCAGAGTTGACTATATTATGTGGTAAGGAAAAGTGAATTATTTCGCATACTATTCCGCAATTATAAAACTTGCAGCACACCAGGCACTTACACACTCTAGCCCACGTGTGCGATAACTGGGTCGGACACTAGACATGTCTCCTGTGGGTGACCCGTTTGCAATCATAGACACAGAGTACTTATCGAACCTGCACCACCAGGTAGCCCATGTGCGCAGTAAAGGGTCCGACAAAGAGACATGTCTCCTCCAGCCCACCACCGTGGGTGTATTTATAATCTCAGAAAATGTAATCTACGTCACACTCGTAGCTATAAAACACAGTTTCCCAGCCCGTGACCCATGTGTGCAGTAATTACTGATTTTATGCCAGGTCATACCGACTGTCTGCTCCCGTGTGATCGTTCAAATCACAGATTCATTCGTCAATTAGGCGAGTGGTTAAAGTGCGCGCTGATGTATTCCGACTACGAGAGGAGAAAAAGGCAGCTGAGAAAGCAGCAGCTGAGCAAACAGTTCAGATCCCAGTACACCAAGAAGGAGCTACAGGGAGAGAAACAGACATTGGTAGTCCTGTAGTCACTGTAAAACCGATGCGTGAAGCTGCGCCTCTGTATGTTACTACAAAGGGCGCGGGAACGAGTGACAATAAGACTTCAGATAACACGAAAGGATATTTTATTTATAATTGGGTCTACACCTCTTGGAGTAGAGCAGACATTATGGCTCTTAAAGCTGCTTTGCCTGATCCACGAAAAAATCCAGCTGCTTTTTATGAAGAGGTCGAAGGAGCTATTAGTTCTTGCACTATGATATTGCCTGATATTGATATGTTCTTTGGACTTATTTTACCCCCTGATATGTGGAGATTGATTCGGTAGGTAGATGATAATGTAGCTTATGGTGATACTTGGGTGCAGTTAGAGGGAATAGATGCCGATAGAGAGCCTGCGCAGAAACCACAACAGGTGATTTTAGATCTTCCCAAAGCCATTGTAACCAAGTTGAAAACTCTTATACCCCCTAAGAAAATAGATTGGACTACATTAGCGTCTTGCAAGGAGAAAGCGGATGAGTCAGTTTCTGATTTCTTTATGCAATTTGAAGGGAACACAGGAAATAGGGGAGGCATGGACAATCGTACCAGATATGAGCCAGCCGAAACTAATCCTACTTCTTTTAATACCTTTGACAGATGAAACCAATACCAAATGTCTAATTACTTGGCTGATGGCCCAAAGGATTCTGATTATGCATAGGAATGCCTAGGATGGGGTAAGAAACCTGTGGAGGTCCCTGTAGATCAGAGGGGTCCCTATGTCGATGCAAACGTTTTGGGTTCTACTGATCATTTTCTGGTTGATAAAGGAGCTACTCATAGTGCTCTGTCTAAACAATTGGTTCCTAGGGCTCCCCTGTCTGGCACAATGATAACATTGATAGGATTCGATGGGACACCTTCCCATAGCCCACTGTCACAGCCACTTGCATTCAGTCTTGATAAATTCACTACAAAATGTCCAATTCTGCTTTCCCCTAACACACCAGATAATATTGTGGGTATCCATATGCTCAAACATTTTCGTGCTACAGTACACTGTTTCCCGGAAGGTGTGCGTGTTATTTTAAATGACAACTATCCCATGGTTGAGAGGTCTTGTCTCATTAAAGAAGCTGTTGCTCTCGCATCGTTACCTAGCACTTTGTGGGCTACATCAGATACCAATGTGGGACAAATGGTTATCCCACATTACTCTGTTAAATAGCACTCTCAATTTGTGCAAGAGATTGACTTTGTATATTTAAAACGTTACATGCTATATGTCCACTATATAGAAATAGAAGATGACTCTTTTTTCTTGATGCAACAAAATAGTGATGTTTTTTAAATTGTATTGAAGTTGGCTGACGCAATGTATGTATTGACAGTTTCTGATAGGATTACGGATGATTCATGCTACACCATGTGACTTTGTTTGTATACAATGCTTTGCTAGCTGACAAAAAGGAAAAGACTACAAATTAGGTAACCCCTGCATATACTCTGTCTCAAATACAAATAAACCTTTGCATGCTGACACATTCTTCATATCTGAGAAAGCACCCAAAACCTTTTGAGAGTCACCTTGCAACTTTCCCAAATTAATAGCAATTTTATGTTTGCCAGCATTCGACTTTCCTACCGGTCGAGTTTCTGCAGGCACTGCATGAATTATACTCATATCCTTTTCTGCAGTTTCTGTCTAAAAGTTTTCAAAAAAGACTTCTTTAAAAATATGTTAAATGAATTTTGGGCTTTTAAATAACTCACTTTTTCTTGCACTTTACGTTGGGTTACATCTTTTGATATAGAATCTTAGAAAGCTTGCTCTTTCTAATTGACTCCTTTTTAACAACACTGGTTGTGGCTTTAGGGTTCACAACTTACTTATTTTTCCTTTACTTTTCTCTTTTGCTTTTTGGATTATTAATTGCTCTTCTTTTCAATTAACAGCCTTGAGAAAGCCCTGGCCCTACTCGCCATACAGGGCGAAACACGTGTCGGCTGTCCTGTCCTTTGCTGTATTAATCAACTGTACAATGGATGAATGAAAAATGAGCACAAAAGGATAAGAGTTTGAGAAAATACAAATAAAAAGTAATTTGTTCATACATACAAGTTGGTGCTGTTGTATCTAAGGAAAATCTACTCATTGATGGGAATGAATAAAAAGATTGGGAAAGGAGGAATATACGCTTACAACCCTTGCTCACTTTGTTCTCTAGAGGCTGGAGCGGTCCAGAGCCTTAAGCCAACTTTGCTCCAAGTAAAAACAGATTTGGGATTCATATCCAGTCTTGAGGTTCCTGGACCTTATTGTCCCCTTTTCATCCACAACAGATAATATTGTGGGTATCCATATGCTCAAACATTTTCGTGCTACAGTACGTTGTTTCCCAGAAGGTGTGCGTGTTATTTTAAATGACAACTATCCCATTGTTGAGACGTCTTGTATCATGTACGCCATGGTTGGCGGTCCCCGATTGCCCCCGGGACCTGGCCCACCCATGGGGTTAACAATAACAAAGCGCAGGAGCCCGCTCATCGTTTTTAACAAAATTTCTCTGCAGGATTTGCGCACCTAGCGCGAATTCTGCCGCTTTAAAAAAAAAATGCTTTTTTGCGCCCCAGGGGGTCCCTGTGGCAAACCCTCAGCGGGCCGAGGGGGTCAGGGTGTTTCTAGCCGGCCCCTATTCTTGTTTTTTAATGTTTTTTTAACTGTTTTCTTGTATCTCGGTTACCGAGTCACAAGATGGCTGCCTAAACTTCCTGGTTTAGAGTGTTGGCAGCTAATCACAAGTCAACTCGTGCTCGGGAGGAGACGCAACTCTTCATCAGTTCTCAGATATCTAAACTTTTCTTTTTCTAATTTCTCTGGAACTACTGAATGGATTTGCATCATTTTTAAATAAGCATTTGCAATGCAATAGGTCTCGCATTCACACGAATTTGAGCTATTGGCATCGTAAATGACAATGCCTTTTACTTAAGTTTTGGGTTTTAAAACATAAATAAAAGCCATTGTCATTTACAATACTAATAGCTTAAACTGTGCAAATGCGAGACCTATTGCATTGCAATAAAGGGCCATCTCGACTGCTTGTTAGATTGTAAACATCAGGGAAGAGACCGGTCTGCGACGTCTTCAAAGTAGTGATAAATAGTGCAGTGAAGAAGATATGTAAGTGTTGTAGATTACATAGCACCAACACTTCTCAGTACTAATACAATAATTTTATTAGGAGAGTATACTGCACTTTTCAGTACAAATACAATAATTTTAACAGGAGAGTAGCGGCACTTCTCAGTAATGATACAATAATTTTATTAGGAGAGTATATGGCACTTTCCAGTACTTATACCATAATTTTAACAAGAGAGTACAAGCACTTCTCACTACTGACACAATAACTTTATTAGGAGAATACCAGCAGTTCTTGGTAGCAAACAGGTACTCTTGGCTAGTGAGGGAATGTTTTTCCAAAGTTGCATTTGAAGAGCTGGGATCGATACACAGAACATGCTCAATCCTGAAAGGAACAAGAATGGTTGAACACGTACACAGAAGACTGTGTAGATACCGACCCTTCTTGGGGCAAGAAGACCCCTCAGGGACCATCAGGCACAGAGTCCAGTTGGTTCCGAGCCCCGGAGGCTCAGTCCCGGAGGGAGTCCAGCGCCGCTGAGGAACGGAGCCCTTCGGAGGGACTGACCCCCCCCCCCCCACCTGTTGGCTGAAACCGCCCAGCTGAGCAATTGAAGTGCCGTTTTCCACAAGTGCAGACGGGGCGCGATTTACGGAGCCCTCCTAAGGAGCAGGGCACAAGACTGTAGAGGACCGACGGACCCCGGGGCATGGAGCACGTGCCCGGCTGAATTCTTCCCAGACTTACGGAGACCCTCTCCCTTTGAGAAAGAAAGCCTCGGATCCCCCCGCTGAGATGATGTGAACCGGAGCAGTAGTTTGTGCGGGTGCAGACGGCTGGACTCACCAGCAGCAGAACGCCATCCACAGGGGCAGAAACCAGGTGGGCGCTTTCAAGAGTCGAGCCATGCTGGGCGCGCGAGCGGCGAGTGAGGGTGACGGAGACACCCGGGTCACGCCCGAGTGACGCCGCTGAGTGCTCCACGAACACCCTGCGCAGCAGTGCACTGGAAGATGACTGGCAGCGCCTCGACATTCAAACAGGACGAGAAGTGTCAGTACTGCCCCCATTAAAAACTCGGTACAAAAGGGGGTGGTGATGGACGGAGCATCTGAACCAATCAAACACTCACACCCAGTCAAAAGATCTGGGTTTAATCCATCACCGTTCTTTAGCCCACTCTGCCACCCCAGTTCAAACATGGCTATATGCAAATCAGTCTGACCCTGTGCCTCATGGGAACAGTCCAGCCCGAACTGCCAAGCCATGCCTTCCCTGGACCGGAAACAAGCTTCCGAGGACCGGTTTCTGGCATTACAGCCGTCTTCAGCCCGGCTTGCTTGAAACCAGTGGCAAAGTAAGCAAGGGACTCACGTCTGAGCATACCCTGCCACACTTATGGCAGCCAAAAGCGGTACAAAAGGGGGTGGTGATGGACGGAGCATCTGAACCAATCAAACACTCACATCCAGTCAAAAGATCTGGGTTTAATCCATCACCGTTCTTTAGCCCACTCTGCCACCCCAGTTCAGACATGGCTATATGCAAATCAGTCTGACCCTGTGCCTCATGGGAACAGTCCAGCCCGAACTGCCAAGCCTTCTTGGCCGCGGAAAACAGTTCTGAGTGGCTTGACCTCTGTCTCGCATAATATAAGCACACAATTACCAGGCAACGCTTGAGATACAGGATGACGAGTCCCAGATTTTGCGAGAGTGGGGAGGGATGACTGCGTTATAAAATTCGAAATGTGACAGGAAATGGCATCACGGGTTGTCTGCTCTGGGGGGGGGGGGGGGGTGGAGTGCAAAAAAACGATGGATTTAGGCCCAGATCTCTGTACTGGGGTGAATGTATGACATTGTTCTGCATTCTGTCCATCGATTGTTGTTTTTGCATTTGTCACCCCGAGTGGGATGGGTATGCTCAGACGTGAGTCCCAAGCTCTCCACACCACTGGAGTCAAGCTATCCAGGCTGATGACGACTGATAGCCAGAAACCGGTCCTTGGATGCTTGATTCCGGTCCAGGAAAGACATGGCTTGGCAGTTCGGGCTGGACTGTTCCCATGAGGCACAGGGTCAAGGCTGATTTGCATATGGCCATGTCTGACCTGGGGTGGTGTGGAGTGCAAAAAAAGATGGATTTAGGCCCAGATCTCTGTACTGGGGTGAATGTATGACATTGTTCTGCATTCTGTCCATCAATTGTTGTTTTTGCATTTGTCACTCCGAGTGGGATGGGTATGCTCAGACGTGAGTCCCATGCTCTCCACACCACTGGAGTAAAGCTATCCAGGCTGATGACGGCTGATAGCTAGAAACCGGTCCTTGGATGTTTGATTCTGGTCCAGGAAAGACATGGCTTGGCAGTTCGGGCTGGACTGTTCCCATGAGGCACAGGGTCAAGGCTGATTTTCATATCTCTGTACTGGGGTGAATGTATGACATTGTTCTGCATTCTGTCCATCAATTGTTGTTTTCCCATTAAAAACTCAGCAGCCCTGCAGAGAACTCCCTATACTATAGTGACCCATTAAAAGTGCCGCAGTCCTGCAGAGATCTCAGTACTACCCTATTAAAAGTGTATCTGCCCTGCACAGAACTGTCAGTATGCGCTATTAAAAGTGCAGCAACCCTCCAAAGAGCTCCCACTACTGCCTGCATTAAATGTGCAGCAGCCCTGCAGAGAACTCACAGTACCGCCCCATTAAAAGTGCAGGAGCCCTGCAGAAGGGCCACCACTGTCCCCATTAAAAGTGTAGCTGCCTCGTTTGTAAGTTCCAGTACTGACCCCGTTACAAGTGCAGCAGTACCGCTGAGAAGTTACAGTACCAAGTGTGGCATCAATGCAGAAAAGTGTCACTACTGCCCTTATTAGAAGTGTAGCCCCCTCCCCAAAAGTGGGAGGCCAACCCGCTTAGATGAGAATGTAAAATAACCATGTTATAGGTAAACTACCTGTGTGGGCTCCCTTTGCTCCCGGGAAAGAGATGCCAGTCAGCCCAGGCCGCATTGCCGGCTTTCCCAAAGATTTAAAACAATGGCGTTCCCTGCCAAACGGAGGTGAAAACAAGCGCGCGCGCCTCGCGCTGACGAGGAGAGGAGGAGGCAGCAGGGGAGGGGAGAGATGAGGGGCCTGCGCCGGTTTCCCTTATGGGAGCGAGAAGGAACCATATGTTTGTAATTAACACATGGTTTGAAAGCCCGCTCCCGCAAGAGAATCCCCAAACGTGCACGCGCTGCCATTCAAAGCAATGCAACGCGTGCACGTTTGGCGATTCCCTTGCAGGAGCGAGCTTTCAAACAAAGCTGTGCCGATGGCTAAATGTCTTTTCCCTATGCAGTGCATGCACGCTGCGTAGGCGAGACCTAAAAAGGGCTCTTTCTGAACTAAGACCTACCTTTTTGACAAATTAGGTGTAGGTCCGTTCAGTAGCTTTGTCTAAAGCTCCTATGAAAATGAACATGGGGAAAACGCCTTTTGGGACCCCCCTTTTTTCTCGGCCCCTGCTTGGCAAATCACCCCAAAACTTTCAAGACAGGAGCTGACCGGAGCACCCCATTAGTTTAGAAAAATTTGCGAAGATTTGTCAACTGGAGCCAAAGATATTAGCAAAAGAAAAAAAGCTTTTTGAATAGAAACGAGGTCCTAACTATAACTACCTACTGGCGATATATATATATATTTATATATATATACACACACAAAAAAAAAAGAGAGTTGCCCTTGACGAAAACGCACTCTCAGCAGGCTTGCTTCATTTATTAAGGCCAACAACGAACAGGAGCACACATTAAAACAAAAAAATTCCTCTTGACCGAACCCGTTTCGACGACAGTCCTTGATCACAGGCACATAGCAGGACGAAGCAGCAACATAATTTCAGACAACTGAATACCTCTCTTTATAATCCACCTCAAAATGGGCCTTTCCGTGATTTTAGGTAGTTCGGCAATTTCAGTTAACATCATGAGGGTCGCCCATTGTTCTGTATTGCATCTTTTAAAAATATAGTGAGTGAGTGAGTGAGTGAGTGAGTGAGTGTGTGTGTGTGCGTGTGCGTGTGTGTGCTAAAGGGCTACAAACAGGATGTTGCCCTGATCTTTACCTTTCTCTGGCAGAGGGGGCATTCATTCACTCCAGGATAAACACTGCTCTCAGGACATCTGTTTTGCAATGCCTGCTGCAGACAGCGGCCTCTATCTGACACTGGTTTCCTCTTAGCATAAGATATGTGATTGCTGTATTTCACCTTTCAATGTCAGGTTTTTAGATGCTAATAATTAATAGTAAATAATGTTTCGGAAAAAGAAATGGCAACTAAAATGTTAGCTTTCTTCATAACGTCAGATTTTTTTTCGTTCTTGCCACAATAATCCTGCTATTTCCCCCAGCTGTTCTGCATATATTCTTGGATTCTAATAAAAAAAACTTCTAAGAACACTAGTCCAGATGCTTTTTTTGTGTGTGTTGATTCAGGATAAACTGCAAAAGGAATGCATTTAAAATCTGTCCATCTCTGGCTCGATTGTCTGCTATTTCAATCTTGTTTAGGCAAGGAAAGAAGCGGGCTCGTGGGACAGCTGTCTGTTTTTCTCCACTCCATTCCCTATGATTTGTCAACCTGGACTACCCAAAAGCCAAGACAAATCTACTACATGTGACCAAGATTTCTTAGCAGTACAACAGACACGCCCAAGTGTCCCCTCGCACTTAAATAAACCATCAATTCATAGCACACAAAGTACTGATCGATGGCAAATAGAAAGCAACAACATCTTAACAGGGCGCACATCTCAAGGACAAAGAGCTTCAAGTTCCCTACAAAACCCAAGAGTCAAAAAGCCCCACAATCAGAGTGACATTTATATACGGCGTGATTAAACATCATTAAACCCTTTGGCCACAGAAGAAGTGGGGGTAGCACTGACCAGAATCCCGGGTCCTCAGACTGCTTCTCTGTGGCATGCTCAGCCTTTTGAGCTCGGCCAGTTTTTGGCGCAGCTTCTTGATGCGGCCATCCGAGCGGTTGGCCCTCTGGCGCAGGCTCTTCAGTTCTCCATTCTTCTTGTCCACCTGCTCTCGAAGACAGCACACCTGGCTCTTGCTCTGCTTGGAGGAGAAACAGTAAGTGTGAAGCCAGTCTATTTGTTTGCATGTGCCCGAGGCCGAGGCTATAGCCTCACTGACAGAAATGTGGCTTGGGTTAGCCTCTCCTTTTTCCCAGGGGGAAGCCTCAGTGGCCAGCCACGGGGCTGGGTCTGTGGGAGGAGCAGAGGGGCTCTCGGGCTGATCCTGGCTGGTGGCACTCAGGGCTGAAGGAGGAGCACTGTCCATGGAGACTTTCCCTCCGCCACTTAGCCCAACCTCTCTCTTGATCCTCTTCCGCTCAGGGGTCTCGCGGGGGAGGGGAAGCCGTTCCCGGCTGTGCCTTGAGGAGAAGCTGTAGGAATGCAGCGAGTCAATAAATTTGCATGCGCCCGAGACTGGGGGCGAGAAGTCATCAATAGAGATTCCGCTTGTGTCGGTCATATAGCTCCCAATGTTAATGTCCATCTGGCTACTGTTCTCTATGGGGGATGGGGAGAGTTTCTTAGAAGTCACATTTTTCCCCACTGAGGTGTGGCCAGGGATCTCTTCTATCTGCATCGGGGCATTCTCTTTGTGCATAAAGCCCATGCCCACATTATCTCTGCAGTTCAACAGGCCTTGCATATCCTTCTGACCCCTCATGAGTTCACAACCAGAAACAAAAACCCCTTGTTGATTACTCTGGACCTCATCAAAAGCCTCAGCCTTTGGGGTCTCCACCTTCCGTCGGCACCTGGCATAGACGCTGGTGCTCCTTCGCTTCCGTGGACACTGGAAGATGGATGGCACAGCTGTAGCCTTCAGTAAACGGTGCTGGTCCTCCAGGCGCCTGGAAAAGCAATCCTGGCCAAAGTGCTCACTGCACAGGAAGGAGTACTTGGTGGGGATCCAGTTGGTTCTCTGGACAGCTTTCAGCCACTGGTTGAGACGCTTGGAATCTTTTAATGGGAACCTGCAGGACAAGAGATGTCGATAGAGAAACAAGGTCACACAGTTTACTAGTCTGAAAACTGAAAAAAACAAGCAATGGATAATACAATAGGTCTGGCACATAAATTAAAGTACCTCTTCAGTCATTATTGGATTTAGGCACTCAATACTTCATCACACATGTACTTTGTCACTCGTCCTTGTGCTTATGCAGCCGTTCATCCACCCCAACTCATTCTTGAATTCACTCAATTACCCAACCCCAATAAAAACACACACACACTCATCATATACAAGGTAAATTAAAAGAGTAAAAGAAAGTATGCTGCGGCCTAAACATGGCAGGAATATGCTTGTAACAAATAAAATCAAGTACAGCAGCTGATGGCCAAATTACAATCGTGCTGTACATAGTGTATCATTGCTTGAAAGTTCTAGCATGGTATGGATAATAACATTGCCCGATGGTCATCTGGTTCAGAGGTAGTAGTTGAGCGGAATGCGGCGCACTGCAGATGAAATGAGCAGCAAGTAAGAGGCTCATTAGCACTGTTTGAGGAGGTGTATTATGCTCTAAAAAATTAAATAAAAAGGAGGAGAATGAAAGAGGAAATATAAAAGGGTGAAATAAAGAACTGGCAATCACAACTGAACACTGAAGCCTACTCATTTTTAGGCAGATAATCACTTGTGATCGCCGAGAAAATGCACTTTTTTGGTGGTTACCCCCATTTTCTGCTGAATTGTACTGCTGGCTTTTAGACTCTACACACTAGGGCACTGCTGGCAAGTGCCCAGTGTGAGTGTTCTGGACCCTACAACCTGTTAAAATTGGATAATCGCTGATTGACATATCTAGTTCTCCTACAAAGACTATGGGCCAGATGTACGACTGTTTTTTGCGGTCGCAAAGGGGATTTCACCCCCTTTGCCACCGCAAATTAGGTCAGCCCAATGTACCAACCTTATTCTGCGAGCCACTAATAAATTAGCGACTCGCAAAATAGGGTTAGCGATTTGCTATTAGGAAGGGGCGTGCCAAGGGCGTCTCTTCCTAATAGCGATTCCAAAACCTATGTAGGAATGTTTTGCGACCGCAACTCGCAGTTTACCATCCTTCTCAGAAGTGTGGGAAACCACTCGCAAGCAGGAAGGGGTCCCCAGGGTCCCCTTCCCCTTTGGGAATGGATGCACACATTTTTTTTTAAGAGCAGGCAGTGGTCCCAGGGACCACTGTCTGCCCTTAAAAAATAAACACTGAAATGTTTCATTTTTATTTTTTTAATTCATCCCGTTTTCCTTTGAGGAAAACGGACTGCATTTAAAAAATAAAACTGCTTTATTGACAAAGCAGTCCCAGACATGGTGGTCTGCTGACCTCAGCAGGCCACCATCCTTGGGAGTGCCAGCCATTCCCAATGGGGTCGCAAATAGCACCAACCTCATTAATATTCATGAGGCATGCAATTTGAGACCCCATTCAAATCGCAAACAGTGTCTGAGACACTGTTGTACATTTGATTTTGCGATTCGCAAATTGCGACTCGCAATCTGTCGCAATTTGAAAGTCGCAACTTCCAACGGTCATACATCTGGCCCATTGTGTATGGGGCAGAAATACACCCATGGCATGGAAAGTTAGATATCATGTATGGACTGCTGCACCAATTCTGTCATCCAGTTTGACAAAAGAAAACTTGGCTTCAGGCCTAACATTGTACCCTGGCTGCTGCAGATTAAACCTGCAGCCCAACCTGTCAAACAAACCCTTATGACAAGGGAAAAAATTTCCTCTTAAATATTAATAGGTCAGGTTATCCCAATGTAAGTCTTGTAGCCCATAATGTAGGGTGCATGGAATTTAAAAGTGGGACATGTAGAAATGTTATGTTGCATGTCCCTACAGTGACAAGAACCTCCCCCCCCCCCCTCCCCACTCGTCCCCAAAGCTATTTTCACTGTGGAAGACTCTGGCTGCCCCATGAGGAAAAATAGAGTGCAGATTGATAAATAAACCTTGCTGTCTTGCAATTGCGACAAGCTAAAGAAATGGTTGTACTACTATTTTCTATATTTATTAAATATCCAACTCATTGGTGCAATTAAAATGTTATAAATATTTAGGAAACGTAACTTTAAAAAGTTACCTCTTCCCTGCCTGAAGCTCCAGGGGGTCTAATTTTCATTAGCCTGCCCATGCTTGACCTTAATGAAGAGTGGAAGGTGCGCCCATACAGCATAATAGCTTAGGCTTTGTGGCAGGATGGTATGGGTGTGAGGCACATGAGCCCTATCAGCACCACAAGGGCACCTGGGGAGGTTTCAGGATCTTCATGAATTGGAAAACAACAAAGGTGAGGCGTGTCCCTTCAGAATTTAGTGAAAGAAAAGACTTGGGAGGAGAAAACTCTTTGATCCCTAGACACATGGTAGTCATCAGAGAACCATCTTAGTGGGAGAGTGAGCTGGTCCCAGCACCAGTTTGGTGTTGCTGAGGAGCAGGAGACTGCTCATTTCACTGAACACATCCCTGAGTGATGTACAACCTCCCTCCAAAAGCAGAAGGCCTGTGTCATTTTGAATTACCTTAGAATAGTGCATCCTGGGTGAGTTTGCAGTAAATTAAACAGGGCCTGCTGCAAAAGTGGGTGGGGTTGCCCCTGGAAACATTTTCCTCATTGGTTACGAAGTGTCTAGGAGTCACCCTCACATACCAGCTACTCAAATGTACAAAAGTGGACCTCAGAACACTTTCTGGATCTACAGAATAACAAAAGAGGACTGAACCTTCTGTCTGAAACCTGTGGTGAGAACTGATGGGCTGGACCTGCTCCAGCGTGTACCCAGGGCAAGGAATTGGACTCCAAGGGCCATTTGACCAAAAACCTGTGTGGAAACAAAAACATCACAAACTGCAAGAGGCCTTTTTCGTGGCGTGACCAGTTGCAACTTGAAGACTACTGGACCCTGGATGTGGCCTGTGTTGCTCAGTTTTTGTTTTTTTTTTCTCCAGAGTTTTATAAAGTACAAACTTGACCTGAAGGTATCGGGTATCAGAGCGCTTTCCATGAGGACCAGTTTTGTTTCAGACGGACACATTCATTTTTTTTGTTAGGCACGGGGAGATTAAGTGATTTGCCCAGAATCAAAGGATGTTGAGCGTTGTTGCTGAGACTCTAACCCGGTTCCCCAGATTTGAGGTCGACAGCCCTAGCCGTTATGCTACATCCTCTCCCTTCTAGTGGGGTACGTGCTTAACCCTAAGTTCTTCTCCTGAAGTCTGGGGAGCCTTAGGGGTGCCAGAACTTATTTTGAAATCTTTAAAAAATCTGGGCAAACCACCCAAGTCAATCCACTCATGACACGACCTTGCTGGCAAACAAAGTCAGGTTGTACGTTGTGAGCTTTCTGCTGTGTGAAAATGCAGTTCAGTGGACCCTTGTGGTAAACCTACCTGGCTTCAATCCGACCTTCCCAGATACAACCTCCTGCCTTGCCCCACTGGAGAAATCTGAGCTCCACAGACTAAGTCTGAAGGCAGAAATTTTGACTGGGTGAATGCACTAAAAGTATCTTTCCCCTGAGGGGACTTTCCTGGGCAAGCAATTCCCACTCTGAATTTCTCCAGACAATACCAACAGTTATAGTGCGACCTCGCGGACTTCGAAGGGGCTTTGCCGGATACAGCCTGCTGCCTTGTCCCGCTGAAGGAATTTGACTTGCGTTTCAGAGACTATAGCCAGAAGGTAAGATCTTTGACGGGGATGAACCTGCTTGGTGTATCCAGCCCATGCTTCATCACGGTCGGTGGGAAATCACACCTAAGTCCTGGTCAACTGCAAGCAGTGATTACTGATTGGCGCCTTACTTTTTCCTGGTGCTTTTTCTCTTACATCTTTAAAAATTCATATCTCCGGTTCCCCTTATTTATTTGTTCTTGTTTTGAGTCCTTTTTCTAATAACATTTTTCTCTAATTTGTTTAATTGAATTATGATTTTTATTTGGTAGTCTTTTCAACTTTTAAACTGCCTTGGTACTTTTAAATGCTTTACACATTTTCTTTAAATAAGGCAGGTCTGCTCTATGCCACAGGTACCAGGGATTGACCTCAAGTTTAGATTACTGAAACCTTTGCCTGGACCTTAAGAGGTTAGTGATGTTATTGTTTGTAATAGCCTGCCATTCACAACAATGAAAAATTCACTTTCTTACATGAGCAGATAAATGCTATCACTCAAATGGCTTCACAGCAAACGGAATTGTAGGCTTACCCACTGCCCCATGGTGTAAGCAGTTATAGATGGAAGGACATTGTAAACAACACTTAATATAGACCAGTGGCAGAAGAGGGATGAATCAAACCCTCTCAAAGTATGTATATATTTATATATATATATATGCATTTAATTACTTTTTATTACAAGGTCTCAATAGACAACGTAGCGCACTAGGACCTCCATAAACATCCTAGCGATAACTATTACAGTTCACATCTTCTACCTGTGAGGTTTGTCAAAGGGGGTAACCAACACTAAAAGATTTTCCTACAAAGGTAATCTATGAGACTTCATGTAACAAAATACACGTCCACATGCTTAAAAGATGGCATCATACAAATTCACCCGTTAAGGCCTACTGGCTACATAACATGTTTTTCATAATAAAGTGGAACTAAAGGCCTTTGTAAGATCTTTTCTTAATAAACGGAACAGATTTATGGCATCTTAAATAACTTTTTCCAATGAACTAATGAAACCTATTGGCTTGTGACCATAACAGACTCATACCTACCTTATTAAGCATGAGCTTTCCAACCAGGCAATCATCAGGTATTCCATAGTAAAATTACAAATATGTACAAAATACAGTCGTCAAAATAGAAATTCCTTTCTAAGAGCCTAAAGGAGTATCATAGTGCAAATCTTCTATTCACACGGGTTGCTAGAATGGGTAGACACCAAACCCCTTGCCTACTACAGTAATATGTGAATCTGTGGGATTCCATGCACAGAATAACCTAACTAAGCCTTAGCATAGTGAAGAAACAATCTGCCCTTAAAAGCTCATTGCCTTTTCACACATACTTTTCATTGTACTTAAATGAGGACTAATGACTTTGTCATACCTTTTCGTAACTAACAGTTCAAACCTACGGAATCCGAAGTACATTTTCTCAATGAACCGGTAAGGCCTATATAGCCTTCACCGCTGGCTTGATACCAAGTTACACAGGCAGAATGAAGTGCACATAAACTGATAAACGTCCTTCATACAGATATAAAATTACAAACATGTACACAATTACTGGTGGCAAATAGTAGAAAGCCTTTCTTGAAAGGGCCTACAGAGGATAATCATTTTGAGAATATTCTACATTCAGGATTTGTCAGACAGTGCAATAAACACCAAACCATTGCCTAAAATGCTCATCCTTAAAAGTTCATGTAACAAAATACCGGTCTACAGCCTGTAATAGTGTGATAAACAACCTCCACTAAAAGCCTATTGGCTTAATCATGATTGTCACAATAAATAAGTCAGGCCTACTAGCTTTGTCATTTTCATAATAAACAGTTCAGAGTATGGCATCGGACATAACGTTTCCCAGTGAACTAAACAGGTCTATAGCAATTATCATTGGCTTGTGACCATAACCAAATCAAGCCTACTATACAGAGCATAAACTTTATCACAAGACAACCATCAGACAAATGGTCAGAAAATTACAAATGTATACAATTTAACGATGGGAAAGCAAAACACTATCTCCCCTAATAGTGCTGAGCAAAGATTAGCAAAATGCAAATCTTCTATCAGAGTGTGTCAGAGTGAGTAACCAGCACCAAAGCTCTAACCTGTAACAAACTATCTCTATGCAGGCTTTAATGCAGACTAATAATAATCCACCCTTAGACGAATTGAACTTTAACATTTGCTTTCACAATAAATAGGTCAGGTTTACTGCCTTTCTCATAACCTTTCGAAATAAACATATCAGCCCTACAATCTTGATCAATGGCTTGCCACCATAACCAAATGAGTCCTGCTGCATCGACCAAAATATTTCCCCAGAGGCAAAACGTGAAATACAAGCGCTCTCTTAGGTGGAAGCACAAAACTACTGCTCATCACATGCTGTACTGGTAACCAACATGTGAGTGGAGCCTGTCCCTCTCTAAGTTGTACTTCTGAAGACGGCTCTTTTTCTGTTGACCGCTTAATATCAGGCCCAACTGCGCGGTCAAGCTACACTTAACAAGCTGAAATATACTGCTTTTCTGCTTATCGTAAAACCCTCCATTAATCTGAAGATAGAAAGAAAATGATGTTAAATCTAAAGTTCACTTTTCACATCAGTCTCAAAGCACTAAGCTGCCAGGCAGAGCTACGCTATTACTGCTCTGTCCTAATGCATACAGACAGTTATTCCAGTACTTTTGACAACAAGCGTAAGGTGCCTCAATCATGAACTGCAGCTACTCTTTTATTGTGGGACTGGACATTACACTACTCAGGCAAAGGACTGACAACCTATCCTGCAGTGCACAGTGCTACCAGTATTCTAAGCTACCTTCGATGTTGGGTGAGTGCCAATGGTCTAGTGCAGATTGACAGCAATATAAATATTGATCGAATTGAGAAAAGCTCTAACATCCTCAAGTGGGGACACCTGTGGGGTTGAGTGGCTTAACATTCTGGAGCAGCCAGACGACATCAAATTGTACCTATCTATTATTATCTACCTCCTCACGTTCCTTGCTATGGAGCCTCATGGTCCTTGCTATGATGCTGACTTAACAGGGGCTGAAGAAACTCAGCCCCCTGCCCCCCCTCCCCCCGCCAGGAAATTACGTAATGGGGTTACAGCCCCTGGAAATAAAAGGCTAACAATGCACAAACTCCATGCAAGAGAAAAAGAGTTCCGCTTCTCTGGGGAAGCAGTCATCTCCTGGGCCTGTGAGAGATGAAACCACATTCCTTGTATTTTTTTCTTTGAGTCAGGACATACATGCACAGCAGGAACATGCGTGTTTGCTTCCAGTCTGAAGGAGGTGAGAAGGGTGGGGGCATATGGAGCTAGGGCAAACAACAAAGTTGTAATGTAGGAAGAATCCTGTAAGCAGCCAGGAGGCAAGACTCCTTGAACATAGGAGCCACGCAGAATGAGGTCATTGTTATCAGATTTCCATTTTTATTGTACAACTGAACTAATGTGTTTCCCATTAACATAGAAAATGTATCACTTGGGCGGGTGCACGAACACTTGGTTTTAAAATGGCTATGCTTTTTGAGTGTGTTGAGCTATGACTTTTTGAATGCATTTACGGCAGGCTCTAATTTGGTGGTTGAAACAAAGGCCTGTGGCTAGGCTGAGTAGGTGACAATCAGTCTCAGTAGATGTGGTGTATGATAGAACTGTGTAAGTTGCTGCCTTTTTATCACAAAGTATGAAGTTTGAATCCCGGCTGCGTGAGTTGACTAAACTGTGTGATCCTAAGCAAATAACATTTTCTTCTACTGCCTAACTTACCATGCTTTATTATGAGCGCCGTGGGGCAATTCAATTTGCTGTTTCAAAGCATATGCCCTAAGAGTGAACACATTTAAGAGGAGAGTTGTGAGCACCACTGAATTGTTTTTTAAGACGTTAGGCAACACAACTTTCTTTGAAATTTCATATACCACTGCAGCTTTCATAGAGGTTTATACAAGCCGAAAGATTGGTTCACTTTTCCCTTCACATTGATGTTAACATAAAATTATAGCCACAGAGTCCAGACTATTTTTCAATTTTTTAAGATTTACTATGCACTTCTATGAATGAGGTTTCCTTTTTCTTTGAGTTTTCAAAGGACCGCTTCTTCTAGGATTATTTTGGAGATGTAGCTGCACATTTGTTTTTGCATATTTGTGGGTTTTGCTGTACATTTGTTTTTGTTCATTTGTCTGTTGAATAACTGCCTGGATGATAACGGTATTAATTCACAATACATGTTCTCTCTTTCTTAGATGCATCCCCCCCTCCCCATCATATTGGTATTGATCTCTCCACCATCTCACAAACACCCACAGCGTACGCATTTCTCCACTGCCCCATTTGTCTCAGGTTCATGACGTTTAACATTGACAGTTTCGACACTTTAGCTAATAAGACTCTGCAGTCAAGGATTTATATTTCACGTTTCTTATTCTGTTTTTTATATTTTAATATATCTTTATTATTATGTTTCCTATTATACTGTATTTCTTTCACATGTGCCCAAGAAACCATTTATATACTAAGTAAGGCTTCCATGTTAAAGCAATTTCAGATACATGTTTAAGCATTTTTCCGTTCAAATATGTTTGGCGTTTACTTTAAAAAACCATCAGAGCTGTGACTGTGTGTGAGCATATGCACAACTTTGAGAAATATGACTTAGAAAATGCTGGGTTTTAAATAAGTTCTGGATTTCTGTAAGAGAGGAACTAATAACGGCTGCTTAGAGCTTCTCTAACATGTTTTTGAACAGTGAGGGTGTATTATCTTACTTTCTTGCCCTAAGGATTTAAAAACTCATTTTCTACCTATGGAGTGGCTTTCTCTGTGCCAACTGCGTGATACCATTTCCTGTCACATTTCGCATTTTATAGCGCAGTCATCCCTCCCCTCTCTCGCAAAATCTGGGACTCGTCATCCTGTATCTCAAGCGTTGCCTGGTAATTGTGTGCTTATATTATGCGAGACACAGGTCAAGCCACTCAGAACTGTTTGCCGCGGCCAAGACAAACTCGAGTGCTTTTTGGCTTTACATCTCTCAACACGCACCAAAATAATGCAGGCCAGGAGGGCGCCCTCCAGTCTCCAGAACGCACAAGAAGGTCAGAGGACTTGAACACATTAGTTGACCTGCCACAAACTACTGGGAGAAGCGGGGTGCGGGCCAACACAGGGCTGAATGGAATGCTTTCAGAACACGAGGAAAGAGTAACGAAGAGCAATTCTGACTTGCAATGGAACGCTTGGGAGACAAACTTGATGTGCTCGCAGTCTCTGGAAGACCTAAAGTCAGAGTAAGCTGCTGCCAGCAGCACCTGTACCCTGTCAGATCATCAGGGGGTGAGGAGCGGCGGGTGCCCTTGTAATAAGGCATGCTGTGCGTGACGAGGTCTGCGGTGGCCTTTTGCCGCGCCGTCTGCAGTGACGTGCCTGGCAGGGCACGAGTCCTAAAAAAAGAAGTGGGGGGACGCTGTCACCGGAAGTGACGTCACGACAGGGAGTGACGTCACGAAAGGTGGCTTGCACCATCGGGCTCATTGCGACCCAGAAACTTGTGACATGTTTCATACCATGTCTTCCAAAAACGTATTCAAGTTCAATGCATTTTGATGTTAGCCTGTGGTTAAATGATCGAGGACTCTGGTCATAACTTTGACGTTTTGGGGGTTAGAACAACTTTGTTTTGGGGGTTATAACAACTGTTGTCAGTGATTGTGCTGGCAGAGCTTTGCAAGTGCAGGAGAGGAGAGAGGGGAGTTGGATGACCCATGCAACAGGTGATGTAGTAACAACGTTCAAACCGCACTGTCTTAATGCAGTGGGGGATGTAAAAAGTGTTTGCGGTAGAGGAAACGATCTCGTCCCAGAGAGGCCAAAGAGTGAAGTCCAGCTGTTTGGCAGGGGGGACGCCGTCCCCCCGGTAAAATAAGTGGGGGGACGCCGTCCACCGGCGTGGTACCACGACTCGAGCCCTGGTGCCTGGTGACAAGCAGTGACACCTTAAGGTCAGTCACCTCAGTGGCGGAGGACTCCTGGAGCTGTACACCCAAGGCAGGTCTCCCAGCTGCGCCTAGCCTGACAGTCGGCGCAATAGTCCGTAAAGGGCCCCCTCCACCTGGACGAGTGCAGGAGCAGTCTGTTCTGCAGAGCCAGAAGCTGACATATCTGCCAGGAAAGTGCTGTAGATTACATTCACGTACACTTCTGAGTAGCTTGCATAGTTGTTTATTACTCACCACAGATGGAGGCTCCCAGCCTGCTCCATACCCCCCCTTCCTCGTCAACCGTCTTTCTGACGCGAGCCCCCATGGAACACGAAGGAAGGCGTTCAATGTGTATCCCGACAGCAGCACGAGACCCTCGCGAGTCACAACAAATGTATATATAATAACTACATATACAACATATCTCCTTACTTTATAAATGACCAACACACTGCATAAAATGATGCATGGAAAAATTAAATAAAAATAAAAACTAAAAGGACTGAGAAAAACTAGATATGCCATACTAAGAAAACGAATAATGCATGGTCTACATAATACAAAAGCTAAAGCATATCTCTTGACATATGCTAGGCTAACAGAACACATCTTAAAAGTTCACTACATAGAAGTTAAATCTAGCAGGGAGACTTTGCAACCGACGTGGCCTATCACAAACACCTTGATGATGATTATGATGGTCTCTGTTGTTTACACCAAACTCCAACCTTGCCTTATCCAGACCACTTCTCATATCTACCACACCATCCCTGGTCAGATTACTCTTGTTGTTTTCCACACTCAAAGGTAATGCTTGCACATCTTCTCTCCAACAACAGCATAACTTTTTTTTGTAGAAAGCCACTCTTTTTTGTATTCCAATTTTGGCCGTTCTTTATTACTACATGCCATTCATGCACTTTTTACTTCCATGGAGTCAGAAAACATATTCACACCATCACCTGTCCTTCCAAACTTTATTTTAACTATATCCCCAACGCTCAGCCTGCTTACCTCTCCATTCACCTTTGCGTACTTCCTCATGTTGGATTCAATTAGCCACTGCGGTGTAAGTTTAGTTTTGGGTTCTCCACCTCTCATCCTTCTGAAAGGAGTTTCACCTGTAACTCCATTCACCGCCTTATTGCATGACCATACTGCACTAATAACACACTTCTGGACATCAAATTTGCCTCGTACTGCCATTTGTATAGTCTCCTTCACCACTCTATTCATACATTTCACCAATCCATTTCCTTGAGGATTATAAATATAAGTGTGCACATGTTTTATGCCATTCCATTGTAGGAAACTTTGCATGGAATGAGATGTCATCTGCTTGTCGTTGTTGGTCACTAAAATGTCTGGACAACGTTCCCTCATAAAAATGTGTTTCACACTTTTAATTACATTGTTGGTGATGATACAACTTAGAAGCTCCACAATGACCCAAGTAGAATAAGCATCCTCCAACATCATGAAAAACCTTTTGTCCTCAGACAAAAAAATCCATGGGACCATAACGTCCATATACACTTTTTCCCAAAGTGCACCAGAACCAACCATGCTCAGAAAACCCATACTTTGTGTAATGGTCTTTAAACTCTTTTCACTCTCCCTGCACAATAAACAATTCTTCACCCACACTTTACCATCTTGGTCCATACCTGGCAACCAAAACTTAATTTTAAGTCATTTCATGGTGACGGTATATCCCAAATGCCCTCCATGCGCCAACAAAAACAATCTCTTCCTGAAACCTACCGGGAGTAAATACCCCTCTCAGCACTAAAGTGTCAGTGGTTCCAATACTTAGCTCATCTTGAAGCTTAACATAACATCTCAAATCAAGTTTGACATCACCCTCACGCTTCCACCAGACTCTAATGCATTTCACTAACTCTTTATACATGTCATCTACTTCAGCTGCCTCATGCCACTCTTTTTGGTGATCATCTACACCCATGCTCCAATGCATCCTAAGTACATCTACAAGACAAACTACTTTATCATCCAATTCTTCCACATCACAAGCAAGAGGAAGTCTTAACAGACAGCCTGCACATTTTTCCACTCAGCTACCTGCTCCACTTCGTATTTGTACTCTTGTAACCTGGCAGCGAAGCGCATGACGCAAGAGGATCCCTTATTCGCACCACCAGGACTCAACATTTAAAGTAATGGTGATCAATAAGTATGCAGAAGTGATTCATAAGTAAGTACCCATAAGTGATCCAAAGGTACGCACAAAAATACTAAACACCCCACACCGCAGCTAACTCCTCCCTCTCAATTACAGCATAATTCCTTTCCAAATTATTAAAAGGTGCGTGAAGCAAAAGCTATGCGTTTCTTCTTACCACTCTTGACTCGAGACAACATTGCCCCAATACCATGAGCACTGGCATCAACGGGGAGTAATCATATCAAGGAGAAAAAGAAGTACCTGCTTATGGACATGCAAGGTGGCCTCAGAAGAGGTCCAAATATATTTGCACTAGCCTCAAGCCACACTAACAGTTCAAAACACAGTATTTAGCAACATATCAAGATAAATTGTATGTTTTATTATTTATTGAATTATTTATCAAAACAATACCTTTTCGAATTATGCATTTCATAAAAACAGCTAAGTTACATAGATTTCATAGTAAAGAAAATAACGAGACAGTACATATAGTTCTTAGAACAGGATATGACAGGACGTCAATTTAAAAACCAATGTGTTCTCACCAAGGCCCACACATACAACCACAAGCTAATATCACCAGACATACGCATACATACTTCTCACATCCAGATAAATGCTGCAATTACAAGTCACTAGTCACTCTGCAGAAAAGTTCTAATCAGTCATCAATGGGGATAGTTGGAATATTCTCCCAGATCATTCAGTTGGTTCTCAGATGGTAAAGGTGCCAACGCGCGTTTCGGTGTGAGACCCCAGCCGGGGTTACACCTTCATCAGGGCAGGAGTGGGCTGGAGGGCACACGGTGTAGCAAAATCTTGATTTTTCGGACAGCAGTTCAGCATTTAAAAATGGTCTCTGCAAAGGATCATCACGCTAGAGGAGGTAAACATTTGTATCCAGTGCCGGGCGTAGGGTGCTCCGCATCAGAGCTTTCCTATGGGTTCAACATGAGGGCAGATTTCAGGCTTGCAGGAGGTTTTCGGGGTTTGAAGAGGAGTTTTCTGGTCGGGGGCAGAAGGGAATGGATCACCGGCGCTCCGGGGACGGATTCTTGACGGGTATTCACACTTCCTCTCCGTGGCAAGCGTTCGTGTGAGTCAGGCAGTGGGGAGTAAAGCTTCCTTCCCTGGTTCATAAGGAGTGAATTTTCCAGCATTCACAATTTCACTTTTGATAGAGTTGAAACTTCCTGTCCTGACTAGCACCCCACTCAAATTGTTTACATTTCCTAAGTAGCTCTTGCAACGGCTCCGTCTTTTAAGTGAAATCACTTAAAAGCTTAGAATAGTACTCAACTAACCCCATAAAGAATTTTAATTGATCGTTGCCTGTGGGAGTGGAATCCAAATCAATGGATTTCAACAAGTCTTCTTTAGGTTGCACACTGTGTTCTGAAATGGTATATCCTAAATAATCTATCTCCTTCAACAAAAATTTACATTTGTCCTTTCTTAAAGTGAGACCAGCATCTTCAATGTACTAAGTACCGTATCCAAAGTCCTATTATGCTCAATTTCATTTTTACCCGTAATTAAAATATCATACTGGAAATAATACACATTGCTGACACTGCCAACAAATTATCTGTCATGCGTTGAAAAACACTGGCAGCAGACTCCAGACCAAAAGGAAGTCTTTTGAACTGAAAAACACTTTACATGGTAATGAAGGATGTATACGCTTTTGACTTTGGATTCAAAGCAATTTGGTGGTAGGCTGATCTTAAATCTAGCTTGGAAAAAATGCAGCTTCATTCATTAGTAACACCCTCTTCCCTATATTGGGCAAAGGAAAACGGTCTACCACTACACTCTAATTTAAACATCTGAGATCAACAGAGAATCTCAATTTTCCATCCTTTTTCTTTGTATTAACAATTTGAGAAAGCATTCTGACACCTCCACTGGCTCAATGTTCAAAGACTCCTCCGGGAACAGGAATCCTTCTCGGCCCATGTCTAATGGGTTTAGAACATTCTTTTACTTTGATTTCATGAACATAACCTTTGAGTCTACCCACACTTTTGCAAAACACTTTAGCATGTTTAGCGAGTATGGATTCCACACAGTCGCACTCCTGTATAGACAACACTTGCTCTTTTGACATAGTGTCCAGGACTACATGCAAATCATGCTGTTGTACCCACCCCAAAATGCCTGGAGCATCCCTTGAGAGTTACATTTTTTCCCATGGCTTTCCTTCCTTTGAAATCAAATTGAGTCTCTACAAACCCCTCAATATTTATAGATTCACACCAAAACCTTTAGGTGTAATGTCACTACTGCATACTACTGTATTTGGCCATTTGTCTTTAAAAAACACTGAAGGGGTACTATTGTATACATAGAGCCTGGATCAACCATTAGTTCCACAGACACACCATTTAGTATAAAGATGGCCTTCGGTCTTTGTATATCCACTGTATTCTACACTGAAGGGGTAATATTGTATACATAGAGCCTTGATCAACCATTAGTTCCACAGACACACCATTTAGTATAAAGATGGCCTTCGGTCTTTGTATATCCACTGTATTCTCGGACTCTATACACAACACAGTGTCCTAAGTGGGAATATCATCATTAACAAATGCAACTATTTTGTGAGAGGTCTTTGCAAACTCTAGCCAGATGTACTCTCTTTCCGCATTTCCTGCAATCTAGGTCTTTCGCAAAACAACCTCTAAAGTCATGCTCCCACACCTATAGCAAGCATTGAATTTGCCTCCATTATCCACTACTAATTTGGGTTTGGCTCTACCACAGGTGCCTTGTATTCATTTTTTTGTTTAGTTTTGCTGTCAGCATACAGATGTTCTTCTTTTGCAACCACATTAACAATGTTATCTTTTCTTAGTTTTAGTCTTTGCATTTCCCTCATGCAAGTATCTGACTCCTCTACGATTTTCGCTAAGGCGATAGCTTCCTACAAAGTGGGATTCCTGGCTGCCCACAATCTTTCTTGCATTCTTTTGTTTTTGTATTGGACTATTAACTGGTCACAAATCATTTGATCTGTCATGGGACCAAAGTCCCATTTGATTGCCAATTCTCTCAAATGCGTAACCTTCTGATCAACGGTCTGTTTTATTTTCTGTGGTAAAGGATACAACTTGCCCTTACTTGGTTGAAAATACCATGGGCTAAATCGGACGGAATAACGACTTAGTGGACAGGTCTACACTAGCGGTTGGGATCTTCTCACAAGCCTCAACACGCATATCTTGGAGGTGAGAATTTATACGGACTGTGCATTTACCAATGTAATGTGGGTTGCTGTCCTCCATCATAAATGATGGACGAATATACGTCAGACGTTTCTATGACGACCCTTTGGGAGGCGATGAATGTAAATGTAAATGTCGGAATTTGTAAAGCGCACAGCTACCTCCACCGGAGGTGTCCCGGCGCTGTCCGTATACCGCTTAGGAACCCTTCCTGGCTTTCCTGGGAAATGTCCACTCCTGGGCACCCCCCAGGTGAAGCCAGGCATCCCAGCGCTTTTGGGGCCGTTGTGGAGACTAAGCAAGCTATTGCCCAGAGTTGCAGCGTGGGACCCATGATCAGAACAGGCACTGAGGCGAGAATATCCAGTCAGGGGAATTAATGAGCCTGTGACCCACCGAGGCGGGAATCGAACCCTGGTCCCTGGCCAGAGCTCTGCATCAAGGTCTGCCTGCTCGAACCATTGAGCCACACTTCTCCACAAGGATGAAGGCGGTTCTTAGGAGGGACTTCATTGGTAACGTGTCCGTAGTAGAACTGGAACGTATCCACCAGCGCACCGGAGCACCGCGGGTCTGGCGTCAGTTGAAGGCAGCCCGAACGCAACTAGCTGGCTTAGATATTGACCGGGCGGAGTACACAGATTTACGCCTTGAGCATTCCTTCTACGTTGGAGGTGATCGATGCGGGCGCCTACTTTCCAATCGCCTTCGGGCCCAGCGACAAGCGCAGAAGGTGACATTGATATAGGACTCTGGGGGGCAGGAATGTAGCGAAGATGAGACGGTCGTCGAAGCATTTCGGCAATTTTACGAATCATATTCGGCCCAGGTCTTGCCTGACATTGCACCGTCTCTGTATCTTCAGAAAGCAGCCACCTCCACATCATTACCGTCCCATGCGGCGGAATTGGAAGCCCCCATTAGGGTTGAGGAGGTTATCTCTGCGATTGCCCGTCTTAAGCATAACAAATCTCCGGGCCCAATGGGTTCTCTTTGGGTTTTTATAAGAAATGTTGTGGAAAGCTGGCCCCTATTCTTGCGCGCGTTTTTAATTCCGTAGGTTTAACAGAGTCTTCTCCCTTCCTTTCCTCTATGTTGGAAGCTTTAATAACTGTAATACCTAAGCCTAGGAAAGATCACAGTTTCTGCAGCTCATACCGCCCTATATCACTTCTTAAAGTGAACTTAAAGATTTTTACCAACATCCTGGCGACGCGGCTCTCCAAATTTCTCCCCTGCCTGATAGATCCGGATCAGTTCGGTTTTGTCCCAGTACGGCAGTGCTCGGATAATACTAAGCGCCTTCTTTATCTGATGGATAGGTCCGAGCGATTCCCGGCGGAACGCATGCTTCTCTCTGTCGACGCGGAGAAGGCGTTCCACAGGGTGCACTTGCCGTATCTCCGAGCAACCCTGCTTCACTTCGGCCTTCCTGAGCGTTTCATAGCCTGGATCTTCCAGTGCAATGCGAACCCCACAGCCACAGTACGGGTGAATGGCGTGGCATCAGCGGCATTTCCAATACGAAGGGGGACTAGGCAGGGATGTCCGCTGTCGCCGCTGCTTTTTGCCCTGTATATGGAGCCCCTAGCCCAACGTATTCGTGAAGATTCATCGATCCAAGGGTTGTTCTTTGGGGGGTCGGAGCACAAGCTTTGTCTTTATGCCGGCGGCGTGGTGGCGACCCTGGAGCGTACTCGAGACTCCCCGCCGGCTTTCCTGGATGAATTGGCTCAATTCGCCTTAGCATCGGGATTTCAGATCAATATGCATACGTCGCAAGCTCTTAGCTTGTTCCTAGAGCCTGAGACACTGGTGCTCCTCTAGTGGGACTTTCAGATCCAGTGGGTCCAGGATGCCATCACATATCTGGGTCTCCGGGTGGCCCCCACTGTTTCTCTTACCAGACAACTGAATTACTCACACATATTGAAACTAGTACGAACCTCACTTCGTAAGTGGAGGCCTCACTCCCTCTCATGGCTAGGACGCATAGCGGCGCTGAAGATGGTGCTGTTGCCTCAAATCCTATAACTCTTTCACACACTCCCGCTGATGCCCCCTACCGGGGTTCTACGAACCCTGCAGAGGGACGTAGAGCGATTTATTTGGCGGGACCAAAGAGCTCGGATGCGCCGCGATCTCACATACAGGGACCCAATGGTGGGAGGTCTAGGGATCCCGGATTTTTTGGCGTATTGGCGGGCGGCTCAACTGCGGGCATTGGTAGAATGGACTCGGCCAGAGTCCGAGAAACATTGGTTATTTATGGATAGGGCTATGACAGCTCGCATTCTTTGGTGGGTTCCCTTTCTACATCGCCAGAGTCGACATCTCAGTTTATATTTATCCGAGGTGACCCGGCTCATTATGGCGGCTTGGGACAAGACTGTGAGAGGCCTTGCGACTGCGAGAGGCCTTACAACATTCCCGTCCCCCATCATTGTGAAGAACCCGGACTTTACACCCGGCCTTGACTATAGAGATTTTCAACATTGGACGACGGATGCTACTCGAGCAATCGGGTATTTCTTTGATCTCTCTGGCCTTCGTCCGTTTGAGGAGTTCCGTGCTGATACTGGGCTCCCTGAAACGGAATGCTTTCATTATTTTCAGATTAGACACTGGGTGCTGCAGGAGTGGGTGAGGGAGGGAGCGGAGCGGTTGCTAACGCCGTTTGAGAGGTGGCTAATCTCGAGGCACAGTGATGCGCGCCTGACGGCAGACTTGTATACATTCATGAGGGGCCTCCCCAGACACTGCGAAAACCGCAGGGCAATTGCGATGGGAGGGCGAGCTAGGAAGGGAACTCTCCCCGAAGGAATGGAAGGACATTCATCATAGGTCCCGTCGCACGGCTCGTAATGTGGCATCCATTGAAACGGCCACCAAATTGGCCACCTATTGGTACTTGACGCCTGTACGGCTCCATAGGAGCAACTCCTCGCGCAGCCCGCTGTGCTGGAGAGGCTGCGTCGGGTACTCTTACTCACCTGCTCTGGGATTGCCCTTCCCTGGGGACATATTGGTTACAAATACTAGACGAGATCGACTCCCATTTCGAGACACAGATCCCGAGATTCCCAGCCTATATTCTTCTTGGCCCCCCAACGCCATCACCTTCCCGCTCCACTCTCGGAGAGGCAAACAAATGGCCCTGACGTTAGAAGCAGCAGTACAGAATGTCCTGACACACTGGGGCTCCACGGTACTTCCCACCCGGCTAGGCTGGTTACATAAATTGTGGTTGATCTTGGGGATGGAAAAGATTTCTCTCTTCCTGACCAACCCAGAGGCTTCCTTCCACGAACTCTGGGCCCCTCTTGTAGCGCTTCTGACATCTGAATTTACAGAGCTCACATGTCCCAAATATCTTAGATTATTACGTTTGGCAGATCCCCCGCGGGCGCCCACTCCTGACACACTTGATCCTTAGCTGTTCTGGGCCTCATTATTGGGCTACACTATCCCTACTGCACGAGTTTACTTTTTCTTTGAGGGGGAGGAGAGGGGAGGGGCGGGAGGGGAGGGGGGTTTTGCATTCACGTTTATTGTTCTCTTGCCAATTGCACAATACTACCATGCCGGGTTGTCACCCGATGATTGTGGAGCACACTGGCTCATTTGTTCTTTTTGTGGAAACCAATAAAGACATCTTAAACCAAAATAACAGCAACACACCCACTTGCAGGCCCCCTCCTACTGGGGACTGCTGCACAATTTAAAACAAAGTTCCCTTCTAACGCAAAATCGTTAGTTTACCAGGTTTTATGGATGCATATTATATCAGCAGCCAGACTGTTCAGAAACACCAATTTATTACAATCAGTCAAAAATCCTGCTGCAATCCAGGAACCACTTTTAGGCCATTACTCGGTATGTCCACTGGTACTGAAACCTAGGATCCCCTTGGAGTTAGGAGTCCCTGTTACCCAGCTCTCGGTCTGATCTTCTGCGGGAAACAGCCTTCACAATGCAGCCTTAAGCATGCATGCCACTTCCCCGCAAGCTGAACAACGCTTGCTTTAACCACGCATATATGCGTGGTTAAGGCAGTCAGTGTTCTAGCTGTCTGAGCGGGCGAGCAGAGGAACTGCAATGTTCGCTGCAGGAAGGACCAGGGCGTGGCATGGTAAGTTGGGCTGGGGGAGGTAGGTTTTAGGTGTGGGGGCTGGTTTTAGGGCTCAAGGCAGGGGGCTGGGGTAGTTTTTAGGTCTAGCCTTGAGCAGCGCATGCGCTGTTTGCTCGACTTTAGTAAGGGGGATTTCAAAGTGCTACCCTGGCCTAAAGCTTGCGTGCATGTGCGCGCGAACACGCAGAGCCGCCATCTGCCTTCCTTATCTCATTGTTTTACAGTTACGAGCCGTCATGGATCATTAAGTGCTTTCGCGTGCAGCGCAAGTTGAGGGATTGTCAATTGACATCATGAGTCATCCTGTTTATAAATTACCTTTACTCACAATGAATGAAAAGGAATCAGCACCCATCCAAAAAAGTGTCTTCTAAATAATTTCAAAGGTCCATAGTGCATATCAGAGTATGTAGTCTTGTGAAAATAAGTCCGGATTTTAGTGAGATTTGCTTTTCCAAAGTTCTTTATTGTGATAATACAAGTCAGGAAAAAATCCAAGATCACATATGGATTCTCTTCTTAGCCGACGCGTTTCGTCTCACACATTGAGACTTCTTCAGGGCTCAAATACTGAGTGATAGTCAACAGTCAGTACACCTTGGTAATATTTCTTGAATGCGGCCAGATAGGCTAGTTTCTTTATATCTTGATGAAAAGAGCTCGCAAAATTGTAGCTGTATGGACCTTTGAAATTATTTAAACACTTTTTTGGATGGGTGCTGATTCCTTTTCATTCATTGCAATTTTTGGGTTCTGCCCTTGAAGGAACAGACAGGGTTGTGTTCTTTGGATTCCCAAGCACCATCCCCATTACTCTCAAGCCACAGGTGAAAGCAGGTGCATTATTTTTTGGCCTCAACCCTTACTTTTGTGTAGAATTTACCTTTACTCACAAGCTTTGCCCGTTTTAGAGTTTAGACAGAAGCACGAGGAGAGAGACTGGAAATATTTACATGAAGCAAAGTTGTGAAATGTCAACCAAAAAGGCTTCACTCTGCACCCTTAAAACAGGAATCACCACCAAGGGTGCGGGGTCCCTTCTTGTCTATCCAGATCCAATCATCTCCAGAACTGTTCTCTGCGATGTTCTATACCTTTCGCTTTCTTTTCCCACCCGTAGTCCTTTATCCCCTTTTCACTTCCCTGTTTTTATCTCCTTCTCCTTTTCTTCCTCTTTTTTATCAAATTCATTCCTCTTCTCCTTTCTCAGCACACCATAATTATCTCTCTCGCTATTGTTTCTCTCCTTTCACATATCTATTTCTTGCTCATCTCTCTGTTCCTCTCCTTTTGTCACATTTTCTCAGTCCCTATATCTTTCACTATTCCTTTTCCCCTATTTCTTCCTTTCACTTCTTTTATTCAAACTTACCAGTTTCATTGTTTCACAATACCAACACTATTAGCTTTGCTGATGTTTTTGTTTTTTTTACCGATCAGAAATATCTGTCAGCCTTGTCAAATAGCTAAAAGCCAAATGGCTATTTTCGCATCATAACACGCACGTGTCACGATGCATGTGCAAGCATGCAGGCCATCATCCCAAGAAGGTCACTCTGTGGTAGCCGCTACGTGTGTACATGCAAACGCTTGTATCACGATGCACGAGCAGCCAATTTGCAATTTACCATATGGATGTGGCCAACTGCCATGCTGGGACGATGCCTTTGCAAATATGCATTGGCAAAGTCAGTACTTCCCTTCAAAATGTGAGACCTATTGCCTTGACGTATGACCTTATTGCCTTGCCAATGCTTCCTTCTCTTTAGCCCCACCTCTGTCTCCACCTCTTTTCTGTATGACCATATCTCTTTCTCCCTCTCTAAACCACTCTGCCACTTTTCTTTCTCTCGATTTTTCCCTCATCGTTCTCCCGCTCTCATTCTTAAGCTGTCTCCTTCTTATTCTCTTTTTCACTCTGACCCTACGTCATTCTCAATATTTTTAACCCCATCCTTATTCTTCTCTTTTCCCTCGGTCTCTAACAATTTTTCAATCTCTTTCACCTATCTGACCCCTCTTTCTTTCTAGTCCCCTCTAGTCTTATCTCTTTGTTCTTCTATTTTAACTTTGAGCCCCATCTCTTTCTCCCTCTATTTCCCCAAATCTGTATATTAATCACTCTCTCTTCTCCCCTGTCCTTATGTGCTTCTCCCTTCAAATCTTCTTTGTCCAAGTTTTCACCCTTTTTGTTTCTCTCTGTCCTGTCTTCGCTTGCTTTTCATTTGCTCATCCCCTTCTCTCATCTCTCTTATTCACGAATATGTCTCATTATATCGCATACGAATACCACACATGCCATTACAACGCGGGTATTACTACGCGATGTCAATGACAACATGCCATTACAACGCACATTTTTACCACAACTATGCCTTTACCACGCATGCCATTACAATGCAAAGGCATGCGTCGTAAATATACTATACTATATATGCTATACTCGTGGTGAAAGTGTGCAAGGTAAGTGACTACCCTACCTCTACACAACCCTCCCCCGCCCCAATCCCCTCCCTACAATACCACTACACTTCACGACCCCACTACACTAAAACACTACACACTACAACACTACCCTAAACCCTAAAACAGTACACTACACAAACTCAACAACAGTACCCTAAACCCTAAAACACTACAACACTACCCTAAACCCTAAAACACTACACTACATAAACACTACTACACTACCCTAAACCCTAAAACACTATACTACACCAACACTACTACACTACCTTAAACCCTAAAACACTACACTACCCTAAACTCAATAACACTACACTACAACACTACCCTAAACCCTTTAACACTACACTACTGCCGTCGCGGGAGCCTACAGCGCCTCAGCAATCCTGAGCGCTTTTCTCCCTGCAAAACGCTACTTCTTGCCGGACCCGCTCCGCGGGTCCCGCTACGTGGTGTTTAATTTTCCAAGGACGATTGGGAGCAGGGGAAGTTACAAACTACTGTGGGCATTTCGAGAGCAGGGCTGCGAGCGCGTCAGCTGCAGGACTCGAGTTCCCAAGAGTCCCTGCTGCTGACCGGCACTTAACCACCTGGTGCCGCTCTCCCTGTTGGTTACGCCCCACTTCCCAGCATCAAAAGCACTTGGACATAGACCTTCGTGGGATTTCCTTTGAGTTTCTTGCTGAGTTTGGAGTACTGCCGTCGCGGGAGCCTACAGCGCCTTAGCAATCCTGAGCGCTTTTCTCCCTGCAAAACGCTACTTCTTGCCGGACCCGCTCCGCGGGTCCCGCTACGTGGTGTTTAATTTTCCAAGGACGATTGGGAGCAGGGGAAGTTACAAACTACTGTGGGCATTTCGAGAGCAGGGCTGCGAGCGCGTCAGCTGCAGGACTCGAGTTCCCAAGAGTCCCTGCTGCTGACCGGCACTTAACCACCTGGTGCCGCTCTCCCTGTTGGTTACGCCCCCCTTCCCAGCATCAAAAGCACTTGGACATAGACCTTCGTGGGATTTCCTTTGAGTTTCTTGCTGAGTTTGGAGTACTGCCGTCGCGGGAGCCTACAGCGCCTTAGCAATCCTGAGCGCTTTTCTCCCTGCAAAACGCTACTTCTTGCCGGACCCGCTCCGCGGGTCCCGCTACGTGGTGTTTAATTTTCCAAGGACGATTGGGAGCAGGGGAAGTTACAAACTACTGTGGGCATTTCGAGAGCAGGGCTGCGAGCGCGTCAGCTGCAGGACTCGAGTTCCCAAGAGTCCCTGCTGCTGACCGGCACTTAACCACCTGGTGCCGCTCTCCCTGTTGGTTACGCCCCCCTTCCCAGCATCAAAAGCACTTGGACATAGACCTTCGTGGGATTTCCTTTGAGTTTCTTGCTGAGTTTGGAGTACTGCCGTTGCGGGAGCCTACAGCGCCTTAGCAATCCTGAGCGCTTTTCTCCCTGCAAAACGCTACTTCTTGCCGGACCCGCTCCGCGGGTCCCGCTACGTGGTGTTTAATTTTCCAAGGACGATTGGGAGCAGGGGAAGTTACAAACTACTGTGGGCATTTCGAGAGCAGGGCTGCGAGCGCGTCAGCTGCAGGACTCGAGTTCCCAAGAGTCCCTGCTGCTGACCGGCACTTAACCACCTGGTGCCGCTCTCCCTGTTGGTTACGCCCCTTGGTTTTTAGCCACCCCCTATATCACATAGTACCTCTTTACCGCTGCGCGGGAGTGCCGGGAGAAGCCCGGGACAAGGGCGGGACCGTCAGGGGCCGAGGGAGGCCGGGCCGGGCCACCTCTCTAACACCTCATTGTGGACAAGCCAAGGTACTGTGTTAAAGAAGGAAATCGTTTCTGCTTATTGACACTGACTGTTACCGATTTCTCTGATACAGGAAAAGGTCTAGATCTTGCCTATTTTAAGTAAAGCAGGTTCCTGTTGACTAACCTAACCTGTTTCTTGTTGTATAGTTTTGTTAAGATTCATTTTATATAATAGCTCTGTTAATACTGTGACCTAGCTTCACCATATTTCCCAACCTATTGAGTCCCATACTTGACCCTTGTTAGTATTCTTGAACTGTATAAACATGCCTAGAAAACCGGCCCCTGTGACGTCAGAACCACTTAACACTTTAGATTCTTTCCTAGTTCAACTGGTGAAGAAAAAAAATAACGAGAGAAGGGAATCTCTAGGCTTGAGTCAATCCCCAATTTTGCGTCCACTGAGTCCTGCCCCTGATGCACAATTGTCTGGGACTCGTCCATCTGATCCCACGACCTTGATTCTCGATACAAATTCCCAAGACATTAGTAACGTCATAGAACATTCTGACTTGTTAATTGACCTCTCTCTACATGTAGTGTCTGACTCCGAGCAACAGCACAATACCGCAGCGGAAGTTCTTCCACTTCCGTCGCCTGTTGCCCGGCCAGTGAGAAACTGCAGAAAGTCACAAGCTAAACGTGGGGCCAAGCAGACAGGAAAGAAAAAGCCTACCCCACCGCCTAGACATAAAGGAAATAATGTGGAGCATGAAGACCCAGAAGAGTTTAGGCACATCATTGACGATGACCTATTTAATAGGATCTCGGAAATGATAGATATTAAAATCAGGACCATCATTAAGCCACTCATTGGGAAAATAGATAAACTAACAGCAGAAGTGAAAAAGATGGGTGGGTTGCAAACTAAGGTGGTCACCGATTTGGAAAATTTAGCCACCCATGTTATTAAGCCAGTAGTCACAGCAGAGGTGGGTATGGGCCCTGATACATGTCTCATGGAAGGCCAAGCACAGCCCCCTTTGGCAGGGCAGTTACCATCATCTGAGCCCAGCCAGGTTGTAATAAGAGAGTCGCCAATTTTAGCACCTGTTGTGCCAGCACCATTGAACTTAGGGGAGGATTCAACACAATTCATCATGGCAGCCTCACCCCTAGTCCTAGTATTAGCGAACGTTCCTGTCCTACCCCCTGAGCAAAAAGAAACCTCGCAAGGACTAAAAGACAAAGCTCTACACTGGCTTTCCAGTAATATGTATATGGCATCCCAGGGAGTTGACCAGCTAGCAGGGGAAATTGTCACGTCAAGGAGGGTACCATGGATTGGGAATAAGCAAAAGAAATTTAAAGGGGACTGCGTAGTCTTAAATTTTGCCAGCGCAGAAGTTCTCCCAAACATCCTTGCCAATATCTTCCCACCTCAACGTAGAAGCGGTTCCATAATTCCGCTTAACCTGAAATTCTTTTATAATAAAAATCACAATGTGATTTCCCCTAATATTCCCAGGCCTAGAAGGTACGCAAGAGCCACTCATTGGGGTGGGGAAAACAGATTTAGATTTAACAACGACCGTCCACACCCGATGATTAGCCATGGGACAGGGCAATACAACTTCCCGATTGGGCAAATGGTCAGAACCCCGGGTCCAAATTGGCCCAACACAAATAGGTGGGGAGTAAGTACCCCGGGATTTGACAATAGAGGATATGGACACGGCTTCATGGCTAGGCCGGGAAACGATCAGTTGTTGATGCGCCCCAACACCCCACAGCCCGTGTGGAACACAGTAGTGAATGGTTGGGGACAGGCGGCCACCCCATTTGATTGGGGTTTTGGAACAGGGAACAGGTACGGAGTCTTGTCTAACCTAAACGACTGCGACTGACACATAGAGGTCACTAATCTGGGAAATAATGATTTAAACCAACAACTAGATTGGAATAGCCCACACATTAACGGATTATATCCTGACGAGCTCATCCCTCAGATGGGGCAGGGAGAACAAATTATACCTAGACATGTCCACCCTCCTATGTCACATTTGTCTGTGTACTGTATGAATCAGCGCATTGCTGGTGACAAGCCACAGAGTCTATCGAAAGCAGGTTCAAATGATTCAACTCAACCACCACATAATAATGCAGGGGTATTGGTGGGGTATCCTGAACCTGAGCTACCCAGAGACTTGTGCAAGTTGATAAGTTGGAATATAGCAGGGTTAAACGGTAAGCGACAGGATAAGTTATGGTCAAACTTTGTTTTAGGTCACCATATTGTTGCCCTCCAGGAAACCTGGGATATCTCTGCCAACCGTTGGTGGGATGGGTTTATTAGTTTCACCAAACCAGCTGTTCCCAGTCGTATGGGGAGGGTAAAGGGAGGCCTGCTGATGTTGTTCTCATTAGATTTAAAGGGTAGCTGTAGGCAGATTAGCACCAATTCGCCAAACATTTTGATGGTCGAAAGAGTGACTAATAACACTAGCAGGACTATCTTTATACATTTTTACAACTCAGGGAATTGCGACCACATAGGTCAAAATATCACTGACTTAGACAATATTTTAAATTTGGTCAGTCAGAATATTAAGTTTGATACTGAATACATTTTATTAGGTGATTTTAATATTCATCCGTGTAACTTAATTTGCACGAAAAGTAGCATGGAACGTGATGATGGTTTAGAGGGACCCCTTTTTGAACACACTGCAGAGGGAGAGGAATTGGAAGATTTTCTTGCTAACTTTGATCTGCACGAACCAGACGGGGGCATTAGATTGCCAACTTTTACTGGCATTCCCCAAGGCACAATTATTGACTACATATTTATATCCTTGGGAATCTTAAACCGGGCGATTTCTTATCGCACAGTACAATCACACTTTAGCGATCATAACCCGGTGGAATTAGAAGTTGCGTGGGGAGGTCATATGGGTTCATCCCCATTGATAATAAGGCCTGCCCACCCTCTGAAGACTTCAGATCAAGGTAGACGCTTGAAATGGGCTAAGGTGGTACCGGAGAAATTTTACGCAGAAAACTATGTTAAAATTAAGGACCAGGTTGAGATTTGTAAAAATCCATGTGCCCAGGGTCAAGAAATTGTCGAGGCATTTGAAGGAATATGCGGGCAGGTATCACAGGATCTTATAGCAAAGACAAAAAAAGGTACCCCAGGAACCAAGCGTTGGTTTGACTCAGCTTGCACTAAAGCTCATAGATCACTGCTGGTAGCCCTAAAAAATACCCCTAGGGTAAAAAGTGAGATCACCAGACTTAGGAAGATCTACAAGCTAGCTGTCAAAAAACGAAAGGATACTATCAAACAAGAAGCATGGGACAGTCTCGGTGGCAGTCCTGAAAGATAGTAAAAAATTCTGGGAGACCATTAAACAGCCCTTTTTTTCGGATGACAGCAATGAATCTATGGACTGTGTTGTCTCCGATGATAAATGGCTGTCACACTTCAAAAATGTCTATGGGGACACTGTTGATGCGACTAATGATGTTCCGTTGAAAAACACAGTCACCGGCCGCATCTTTTTTAACCGAAATGAGGTGGAAAAAGCTATTTTGGCCACTAAAAAGCATAAGGCACCTGGCCCTGACGGTGTGCCTGCTGACTTTTTCTTGTACTCACCAAAACTGTGGGCTGAAGTTCTGGCAAACGTGTTTAACGCCGTTAATGGTAACACTGCACCTTCCTCTTGGGACACCTCTACCATTGTTCCAATTTTTAAAAAGGGTTTGCGGGATGATCCAGCCTGTTATAGGCCTATATCCCTCCTGGACTCGTCAGTAAAAATTTTAGGTAGAGTTCTTCTAACCAGGTTGAGGGAGAATGTTGAGTACTGTGGTGGGCTGGCTGAAATCCAATATGGCTTTAGGGAAAGAAAGGGTACCATTGAACAGTGCGTCAATTTACATCTGCTCATCTCCAAATATACTGTGGCCAAGGAGGGGTCCGTATATCTTGCATTTATGGACCTCTCCTCGGCTTTTGACCTAGTCAACAGGTCGAAGTTGTGGGCCATCCTGTTAGAGATGGGTATTGATGAGGCCTTGGTTACTTTTATAGCTACCCTGCATCAAGAACTCTCTTCTAGTGTACGCGTGACTAATGAGGGCAGGTGTACCACTCCCTTTAGATCACTAAGGGGGGTGCGGCAGGGCTGTATCTTAGCCCCCTTGCTCTTCACCATCTATATTAACGGCCTGGGCGCACACCTGTGTGGACAGGAAGCCGACGTCCCGTGTGTAGGAGCAATTAAGATCCCGGCGCTCCTATACGCAGATGACGCCGTGCTGATTGCCCGCACGGGTGTTGGCCTCCAGTGCCTTTTGAATGCATTTGGTTCGTTTATGGAGCAACTGGATCTTAAGATAAACGTAACCAAGTCACACACAATGGTGGTGGGTCAAGAGTGTCGCAAGAAGAGAAACAAAACATTCACATGCAGGGGGGACATAGTCTCTAGGGTATCTACATTCCCTTACTTAGGTGTACTGTTCGACCAGAAAGGGTCCTGGGGTCCGCAGGTAAGAGCTAAGAGGTTGGCTGTTATCAGATCATCTTCAGCTATCCTGGGCTTCGCCGGCAGGCTAGGGGCCAGGCCCATGGAAGCTATACTAAAAATCTATAACAGTAAACCCGTAGCCATTGCCTTATATGGGTCCGCATTGTGGGGTTATGTAAATGTGGAACCAATTCAAAAAGCGGAAAATAGATTCATTAGAACCCTACTGTCTGTTCCCCAGTCGACCCAACGTATTCGATCCATAAAGAAGTGGGCCTACAGTTTCTTTCTGACAAGCTGAGCATGGCCCCCTTGATCCTTTGGCTGAAAATGTGGATGAATGAAGAACTCCCATTGAACCACAAGATTATGTCTGACGTGCTGTCCTTGGACAGATCCAAAAAGATCCCTTGGGTGGCTTATTTGAGCAGGGCATTTTCAGATCTTGGTCGTCCGGATCTTTTTTCCTCCCCTGAGAATATTAAGATCCAAGATATTGAATTTGTAAAAAAGTCATTTCTGGAAAGGAAGGAAGCATGTCGTGAAGAACGCGAATTGGTTAAACCGGCAGTGAGGGACCACTGTTTATTGGTCAACTCATTATCACTTGCACCCTACCTTGGTTTTGTAACAATCCCCTTCCATAGGTTTCTTTTAACCAAATTTAGATTTAATTTGTTACATTTTTACCTAGGTTCTTTTAAAAATTGGCAGAAACCAGAATTAGCTCTGCCCTGTAGCTGTGACCAGTTCTCAGTACAGGACACGATGCATTTTGTTATGTTTTGTGGGTTGTTTTCAGAACCACGGAAAAAATATTTGTTGCCTATACTCAAAAAGGCCGGCTTTACCCAAGTTAGACCGGCTTTGCTCTATCTACAATTATTACCCAACCCCCATGTTACTTTTTGCATTGCTAGTTTTCTGGTAGCCGCCTCAAGGGCGAAAGTTGTTTGTCAAGATTAGTTTTAGAGTAAAATGTTTCTTTTTTTTTTTTTTTTTGTATGTTAAATTGCTATCCATTTAATGTTTCTCTGTGTAAGTAGGAAATTTTATATATGAAATGTATTTTATTTTTCTTGCTTTGTATGGCTTTTGAGTAAGCCGAATAAAGTTATTCTGACTGACACTACACTACTCAAACACTACTACACTACCCTAAACCCTAAAACACTACACTACCGTAACCCCTAAAACACTACACAAACACTACAACACTACCCTAAACCCTAAAACACTACACAAATACTACTACACTACCCGAAAAGACTACACTACACAAACACTACTACACTTCCCTAAACCATTAAACACTACCCTAACTCTTAAAATACTACACTACATAAACACTACTACACTACCCTAAACCCTAAAACACTACACTAAACAAACACTACAATCCTACACTAAACTACAAAAAAACACAATAAAACGTTATAAAAAATCCCACACAACACAAACATTTCAACACTACTTTTACACTACCTTAAGCCCTACAAAGGTAACCCCCACCCCGAGCTCAAACCCCCTTACCTCTCTCCTCTCCAGCATCGCCGTCTCTGCTCCCAGTTTCTGCTTCCTCCTTCATGCTTGGTGCACGTCGTTGTGAGGAAACAGACTCAGTTTCCTCACAACAACTTGGATAGCGGCTGCCGCCACCATTACACATTACATCGCATGCGTTGTAAAAGCGAATGTAATGGTATGCGTGGTTTTTACCACGCGTTGTAACGCATGCGATGTAATGGCAACGCGTGGTAAAAACCGCGTTGTAACGGCTGTTCCCCCTTATTCACACCCTCCTGTCCCATGTTTGTGTGCATTGTATTTTGGGCCATTCTAGTATCAGGTTTTGAAGTGTTCATAATAACAATAACAGAGGCACCTATGATGTCAGACCCCGTTTGGGGGACCACAGGAATAATATTGGCTACTGGGCCACAGCCATGGGAGCTGGGAGCGCGTGCCTCTAATGTCCCAGAGTCCATCCTGCTACGGCTCTGCAAACCAGGCCAACTAGAAACTCTTTAGCGGTTGACTCTCGGTGGTAGCGATGGTGAGCAGTCACAGGCTTCTCAGGTACTTCAGGGTGGTAGTACAGCAGGCTCAAATCTCAACAATCACTCGACTGTGCAAAAACTTGTCTGTCCACACTCTGACATGGGGAACCATGATTTAAATGTCGACTTGCTTATTATCTAAAACATTCAAAGCTTTGCGTTCAGAGAAGTTAACGCGTGTGTATGCTTGGATGTAAATATATTTATTATATGCAAAAATATCTCAGCTTAGGTTGTAAAGTAGTAAAATCTCTTTTACATAAGGGATAGTATAGGGGTGTTATATCACTTTCTGTGACATTATTACGGCATGTGACGTCATTATGTATGATAATTAGCCCCTCCCCCACTATTATTTTTAGGACTTGTGCCATGCTGAGGACATAACATTGATATGGTGCTGCCTCTGTGAGAAGCCTCTTATCACGCATGTAAAACCTAGAAAACCTGACCACAATAACTGAATAAGGAACTTGTTTTATTTACAAGTAAAAACAAGCATTGGCATAGCCAATAGGTTTCGCCTTTGGGACCTTATAAGTGTTTAGCCATGCAAAAGTTGATGTTGTTGCACCAAGGATATTGTGCTGCATAACTAAATAGTTATAAGGTCCCAAAAGCGAGACCTATTGGCTATGCCAATGCTTGATAGGGTAGGGGCAGAGTTTTAGGGCTCAGGGCAGCGGTAAAGGAGCAGTCATGAGGACAGGATGCTGTTTTTAGGGCTCAGGGCGGGGGCTGTGGTCAGGGTAGTTTGTAGGTCAGGGAGCAGAGTTTAGGGCTCAGGAGGGAGGGGTGGTTTTCAAGGCAGGGGGCAGTTTTTAGGACTCAGGGCTGGGGTGCTGGGGTCGGGGTAGTTTTTTTGGACTAGGGGCCACGTTTTAGGGCGAGGGGGCTTGGGTGGGATCTTTACTACACATGTACCTTTACCAAACATGTCTTAACAACGAAATTCATTGTAAATGTAAGCTTGGTAAAGACGTGTTCGTTATAAAGACCACATGGATAAGACATGTGTGGTTTAGGCATCCGTGGTGGTGTCATACTACCATCTTCTGCATCTGGGCATTCCACCACCCTACTTCCAAGATACAGAGATACCTGCAGATTTATTACGGTCTAATGTCACATAGATGTTAGTGACGGTAATGTCACAGGGTAAGAGGGGATATCATTTCACTCTGGGTTTTTGGAGAGGCGGCTTTGCTATCTTTTTCCTCCTGAAAGGGAATTGCATAAATGCCTCAACAGCGTAGCTTATCATTATTTAGAAGGTTTTAATATATTACCACTTTTGGATAAAAATTTACCCTGGCCCTGCAATTTGCTCACAAGATCTCAATTTGCAAAAGGCATATATCACTACTTTGAACCATCCACAATTCACCAATGTCAGCAAAGCAACCAAATAAATGCTCTATTTGAAAAGATTTCTTGATCTAATATGCAATGAATTCCAACTAAAAAGACACATTCAATACATTGTACAAGGTATTAGCCCCCGCTTTTCATCAAATATAAATTACATTGTCCCAAGTTAGAGGAAAATATCTTAGCCTGTAGATTCAGTGGTATAATGGAGACAACTGGTGGAGGATCTCCATTTGGAGAGGCCAGGATATCACCTACCTGTTTGGATGAGGAATGAGTGGAAGCTTGTTGTAGGGAGGAAACTACTACCCTTTCTTGTGTTGGACAATGCCTTCTTTTACCCCTTACACACCAGAAGCAGTGTTTAAATCAAAGCGAAGTGTGTTTGCACTTTTTTTGCAATTTCTACATTGCTTTGTTTATTCATCTTAGCATTTTGTTTTTTGCCCCCTTTACCCTTCCAATTTTTTATAACCCCCCCCCCCCCCCCCCCCCATGGACAGAGGCTCAAAATGCTTTTTCAGGTAGAAGGTCTGATGATTCTCCTTTTGAGTAGTAGATTCTTGGCTCCTTTTCCAACAAAGTGGAAGACCAGCTTGTGACACAAAGTTCCTGAGTCGAGAGTTAGGCAGGGGTTCCTTACTGAAATCCACATGTTGGTCAACTGATTGTGGAATTACAGCAGTGAAACTCATCACAGCTTCACTATTTGAAGGAAGGGGGCTGAGGTTGTTTTATCCAAAAATACTCTTTCATCTGGGTCAGGAAATTTATTATGAAAGGAGAGAAGACTTAATCGTGGCCTGAATTGTTGACGGATTTCTCCAAAAGAGCCAACATAGAGGACAGAATTCTCTCTAAACACTGCAACGATTCTGAGTACTGTACATAGTTTGTAGGGAGATTACATGAAGAATGCAGATTTAGCTCCAGCTCTGGAGTAGCAGACGTCCTAGAACCCCACCCTAGTCCTATCACTTCAATCCAATGCACCCACCTCAATCCAATCTAATTCACCTACCTCAAATCCATCTCACCCCATGTCAATCCACTCCACTCCACTAAATCCACTCCACTCTACCGCAATCCAATCCACCTCACTCTACTCTAATTCAATCCACCCCACTACCTCAATCCAATTCAACACACTCCACCCTATTCCACTCCACTGCACTTTATGACACTCTCTGCACAGCCAATGAACTCTACTCCCCTCTGTGGTGATGGGGTCAGGGCCTTGACACTTGTGGCATTGGGGTCAAATGACTGGAAAGACACTCTGGGATCGGGTTGCCGGGAAGACCTCGAGCGACCTTCACCGGGGTTTATTATACCCTCGGGGCGTGCCCGCCCTGAGGGGTGAAGTGGATGCATGGATGGTGATACATTGTATGGTAGAGCCCGCCTGGCTCTCTACATCCCTCCTTCATTTCAGTCTGCTTCATCACCAGTTCTTGGTCTTCAGGGGGAGGTACACACAAAGTCCCGTAACTTGTGGCTTGGGCCAGGGTTTGGCCGAAGGTTGTATCTTTGGCTTCGGCCCTTTGGTGATTGAGTGTCCCCAGCCGGGGACACCTCTTCTTGCGCTCCGCAGGTCGGGGAAATGTCGGCCAATGCGCCCGGCAACGGCAATGGATCTTGGTTTCTCCTCTGGTCTTCGACCGACATTGGATCATCAGATCCTCTCACCGATGACGAGGCTGTTGGAGACAGACCGGCTTGTCGTGGCCCGACCTCTTCTTCCTCGCCCTGGTCATCTGTTCCTCCCCTTGCTGGTTTAAAGCATGACACATTTCGCGTGACTCTTTGTTCGCCTTTCTTGACGGTCACCATGGTTCCTTTGATCCTTTCAACGGTCCACAAGTCTGGTTCATAGGGGGTCCTATACTTCCATCCGGGGTGTCGGTCATGGACCACTACGGTGTCACCTTCCTGTAGATTTGATGACTTCGCACGTCTGGCCGCACTGGCCTTCTGGTTAGTTACATCTCTTCTGGACTGAATGGCATCCCCATCTCGCTCAGGTGGTGTCCACGTGCTTGCGGACGGGATGATGTCCCTGGGGGCCCTTTTGAACAGTAAATGGGCCGGGGCACACTTGGTTGTGCTGTGGGGCGTTTGTCGGTAGGCTCCCAGGAACCGGTCTAGAGCTGATTCCGGATCTTCTCCTTGACTCACGGCAATCCTCAGGGCTCTATTAATGGTCCTCATAAGTCTCTCCACCTCTCCATTGGCCTGCGGCCACGAGGGGGTGATTTTCCGATGCTTGATTTGGAGGGCGTCCAAGTAGGCTTGAAAGTCTCGGCCTTGAAAGGGAGGACCGTTGTCCGTTTTAATTTCCACCGGCAATCCCATGGTCGCGAAGATCTTGTCTAGATTCCGTTTAACATGGGGAAAAGCCGTGGAGGGGATCACCTCCACCACCGGGAACTTGGAGAAAGAGTCCACTAGAACCAGGGTATGGCGACCATCCGGGAAACTCCCGAAGTCCAGGCTTAGGTTGGTCCAGGGCAGCGTCGGGGAGGGCTCCGTTATAACGGGGGCCGGGGCGGGGTCTCCACCGGTGATTAGACACGCGTGGCAGGCCCTCACCATCTCTTCTACTTTGAGGTCCATCGCCGGGAACCAGACTCGGCATCGCAGCCTGGCCTTTGTTTTGGCCATTCCCTGATGCCCAACGTGAGCGAGGGACAGAATCCTGGGATGGAGGTTTTCCGGTATCACAATTAGATGCCCTCGTAGAACCACATCTTCATCCCCGATGCTCAGTTCATTTTTGATCTGCCATATCTGCTGGCGGGCATGACTGACTTCCGGCCTGAGCCCATGTATTCCATCCAGGAAATGTGCCCATTGGTTTCCCCTGAGTGCGTGCTTGACTCGGCATAGTGTTTCGTCTCTTTCCGTTGCTTCCCCAATTTCTTTCAGAGTCATTGTCTCTGGACACGCGTTTTCTGAGATCAAGCGCACAAAAGCGTCTGCATCTTGACTTTCCTCAAGTCTAGTGGCTGGTTTGGTGCAGTCCGGGTGTCTTGACAGATAGTCCGCCGGGTTGTTGACCCCCGGGCGGAAGATGACTTTGAAGTTATAGCCCTGTAGCTGGACGGCCCACCTTTCGATCCTTGGAGGGGCCAGCCTCGCTGATCCTGCAAAGAGGGGCACAAGGGGCTTGTGGTCCGTTATCACCCGGAATTCCTGACCGCATAGGTACAAGTGAAAATGTTGACACGCCCATTTGATGGCCAGGGCTTCTCTTTCGATCTGTGCATAGCGGGTCTCGGTGTCCGATAGAGCCTTGCTGGCGTACGCCACCGGTTTCCAGACATCAGCTCCGTATTCTTGAAGGAGCACCGCTCCCAGGCCCACCGGGCTCGCGTCGACCACTAGTTCAGTCTTCCTCTTTGGCTGGAAATATGCCATCACAGTGGTGTCCAGGAGGCTGTTCTTGATAGCTTGGAATGCCACGTTCGCCGCCACGGTCCAGTCCCACTTTTGATCATGGCGGGTGAGTAGCCTCAGTGGCTCGGCCAGGTCTGCAAGGTTGGGGATGAACCTCCCGCAATACGTTGCCATCCCGAGGAAACTCCTGACTTCTGTGGGGTTTTGCGGGGTGCTGGCAGCCCGGATGGCTTCGGCCTTCCGGGGGTCAACCTTCAGGCCTTCTCGGGTGAAGATGTAGCCGAAGAAGTCCACCGAGTCCTGGTAGAAAGCACATTTGGATTTGTGGAGTGTCAGGCCTTGTTCTGATAGCCTTTTGAGGGTCGCTCTCAGGTGTACGTGGTGTTCTTCAAGCGATCCAGAGTACACTAGGATGTCATCACTCAAGTTGATGACCCCACTCAGTCCGGATAGCACCTCTCTGATCGCATTCTGAAATACTTCGGCTGCCGAGGACACTCCGAAGCTTAGTCGTTTATACCTCCTTAGCCCGACGTGTGTGGAGAAGGTTGTAATGTAGCGGCTGTCTGGCTCAAGCTCCAGCTGGTGGTAACCTGCGTTTAAATCGAGTTTGGAGAACCATTTGGCACCGTTGAGGTCCGCTATGATGTCATCCATGGTAGGGGTGATATGCCTTTCCCTCCTCACCGCTACATTTGGCAGACGCATGTCCACACACAGACGTATCGCTCCAGGTTGCTTGGGCTTGGGCGCCACGACGAGTGGAGAGACCCACGGTGTGGGCCCGGTCACCTTCTCGATTACACCGAGTTCTTCAAGCTTCCTCAGCTCCTCCTCCACCTGCGGCCGCAGGTTGAACGGGACACGCCGGTGCCTTAGGGCTGTCGGTCGCACAGACTTGTCTATGTGTAGTTTGAACTTCTTGTTCTTGAGTTTCCCTAGTCCTCGGAACAGTTCTGGAAACTCCTCCATCAAGAACTCTGCATGTGATTGGTGCACCTGATTAGCGAAAAAAACTAATCCGAGGTCCTCGGCGGTGTGGCAGCTTAGTAGCGTGCCTTTCCTTCCTTCCGTGATGTGGAATTTAGCTACCGTGGAGTATTCCCCTTGTCTGATTGTTGTCGTGATCACTCCACGCAGCGGCATGGGCTCCGTTCCTCCATAAGTGTATATTCTTGCTTGGGACGGTACCAGTTCGGGCCTCGGCATCATTTGGTTGTACTGCTCCGAGTCCATAACATTTACGGATGCCCCCGTGTCTATGAGTGCTTGTACTGTCGTGCCATCCACCTTGACTGAACACATCGGTGGGGGTCTTCTCCTCGTGGATGCTGCGGATGCTCTGCCCACGTATGAGACGACGTAGACTTCATCGTCTTCATCATCCTCGTACCACTGAGGCCGTTCTTGAGCATGGCTGTCTGGTGGCGGGTTGGCATCTTCTTCAAGTGACATATGATGCACTCTCCTCTGTATGTTTCTCGGCCTTGACCCTGCTGGCCTGTATTTTCCGCCTCGGCATACCTTTGCGAAGTGGTTCATCCTGCCGCATTTGGAGCACGTGCGCCCTTTTGCTGCACACGCTGCGGTGGCGGAGTGGGCCTCCCCACAGTACCCGCACAGATTCCTTGTCGTAGGCACCTGATGCGGCCGACTCGCCGCAGGTTTCCGGTGGATTGCTTCCACTCTCTCCGTTTTGATCTGCACTGGTTTAGTTTGTGCGGGGGTAGCTACCGGGGTGTATAGCGCCGCCTCCATCTCTTCAGCCCTCACATCTGACAGCTCATGCGACCTTGCGAGGATCAGGATCTCATCGAGCGAAATCCCTGGTTGGCGCAGGATTAGTTTCCTGAGCAGCTTAGAACGGCACCCCACAATGATTTGATCCCGAATTTCCTCACGCGGGTCTGTGAACGGGCAGGTGTTCGCCAGCCGGCGTAGCCGTGCGTAGAACATGTCTACCGACTCGGAGCCTGTTTGCCACGCCCGTTTGAATTTAAACTTTTCGAAATCATTGTTTAGCTGGGGGTCAAAGTGTTTGTTTAGCGCGGCCACCGCGGCCTCGTAGTCGCCGTCACCTCCTGTGTTGGGGAGCGTCTCAAAAAGCTCGTCTATCTCTGCTCCGCCGTATAGGATCAAAAGGGACCTCTTGACCTCGCCATCTGTCTCCCTGGTGCCCTTGAAATAATGATTCAGCCTGCGAACCCACGCCTTCCATCTCACTGCCGCAGTGGCCGGGTCAGACGCTTCACTGAACGGCGGCAACGGCGCTGCTCCTGCATGGGTATGATGGCCAGTCTGCGGGCCAGGTGTTGCGGCTGGGGCATGTGCTGGAATAGGACCTGCTTGGACAGGTGGTGGAGGCTGTGCAGCCTGTGCTGGTGCCTCATCCTGCAACACTGGGGCTCCCTCGTTCTGGGACATGGTGCGTCCTTTAATTATTTCCAATTATGTATTTACTTATTTATTTAATTATTTTTTTCCTTAAAACCAGTATGCTGATAGGAGCTTTATTTGTAAATAGCGACACCCATTGGGGCTCAGTGTGCACCTTGTGAGGGAGTTGACAAAAACAATCGCGCTCCTCGCGCTTTTCCTCAGACAAGATCACTTGTAGATGGTGGCGCGTGCAGTACCACTGGCAGCCACTGGGGGCCGCCACGCGCACGATCACGCTCTTCGCACTCTCCGCGCTGGGCCCAGGGCAGCTGACAGGAAGAGAGACTCCAGAGGAGAGCGTTGCCTGAGGGAGGGGCTCAGGAGACTGTTGAGCGTCGCCTGACGCACTTAACACATGAGGCGGGAGAGCGTCGCCTGAGGGAGAGACTCCTGAGAGAGCTTGGCAAGCGTCGTCTGGAGCGAGGTGCGCATGAGGCGGGAGAGCGTCGCCTGACGCAATAACAGGTGCGAGGTGACCCAGAGGCGGGTCGGAGGCGTGACGCGGAGCCTCACCGACCTCAGCAGCCGGCTTCTCAGTCCGGCGTATGCCTCGACACAGGCAGCCGTCGCCCGGACAACCGAAAAGGTAAACAAGAGGCGCTCGCAGGGGGGGCAATGATGGCGCACTCACACTGGGCGCTCCGCGGTCCCGGCCCTGCCAGCTGAAAGCGCTTCCGACGGGAAGGCGCGTGGGCAGTCCGCGGACCGGAGCAGAGCGGGAGCGGGCACCGTGAAGAGACGCCACTCCAAGTCGTATCCAGCACGCGCAGGGCAGTCCGGCCTCGTCGCCAATGTGGTGATGGGGTCAGGGCCTTGACACTTGTGGCATTGGGGTCAAATGACTGGAAAGACACTCTGGGATCGGGTTGCCGGGAAGACCTCGAGCGACCTTCACCGGGGTTTATTATACCCTCGGGGCGTGCCCGCCCTGAGGGGTGAAGTGGATGCATGGATGGTGATACATTGTATGGTAGAGCCCGCCTGGCTCTCTACACCCTCTACATTATACTCCCCTCTATTCCACTCTCCAAAACTATATTCCAATAAATCCACTCCACAACACTCTACTCCCCCACTCCACGCCACTAACATTTAGCCATGCGGAACAGCAGCCACACCAGTGTACAACATCGCAAAATACATTGACAAAGCCAAAAGCTCTTATGTAGGGTAGACCTATTGGCTTTGCCAATGCTTGTTTGATACTGTAATGGTTTTAAATAACTGCATAATAAACTTGAAAATGAATACAGAGAATTTGACAGACATTCTTGTTGAGCTAGCTCTTAGCCCAGCAAGACTACCGCAGCATTAACAAATAGCCATCGTTTTTCTGAAGAAGTTGGCAACCCCCCCCCCCCCCCCCCCCCCCCCCCCCCCCCCCTCACAACTATCTTTAAGACAATGGTCAAATACCACTGAATGCATTCTCAACACATCACCAACTAGTAGCAAAGGCAATAGATCGAATTGATAACTAAAATCCTTCTTAATTGGCGTGTTTGTGCACGCATAGTGTGCTTGGGCTAATGGGAAAAGCAATGGGGGATGAAAAGATGCAGAGGGCAAGGAAAGACACGCTTCAGCAAGGTTAGGAGTGGCTGAGTGCATAGATAAATGAGTCACTGCATGGATGGAAGCATCGAGGCACTTTCAGAGGTAAAAAACACGGTGTTGGTGTTTTGAGAGAAGCTTTCCAGTTCTACCTTGACAATCGGGAAAGAGGAGGGAGTAAAGTAACAACCGCAGTCGCTTCCTCAGTCTCCGATCTACTCCTTTACCAGAACCATGGACAGGAAAGACATTCATGGCTTATAGAATGGCACGGCACGGCCCAATCTGCTGGGCGGCACAAGACATTGCACGTACAGACAGCCCAGGGTACTACGAGCTCTCCAGTTACAAATGCGTACTCCGGAAATGGAAAGAAAACCAGTACAACGTTTGAAAATGAATGCGTTTGAAAATAACAGATAGTTTTGCCAGCTGAGTAGAAAAGCTGCTGACTGCAGACATTCCAGAGTCGGCGTGATTCGTTTCATTTACTATCTGCGTTGCAACAGGGACACCTGGTGGATTTTAGTAGAATTGTCAAAAGGTTAAAAGCTTCTTGACCCAGGGGAAACGTTAGACACCTCTTTATGGACAAACAAGAGAAAAATACAAAATATTACAGAACTTTGATGGAACGGTTCGGCTGTTAATTCAGATGAAAACAAATGTAACTGGCTTTAAGAGCAGTTGTAGTCAAAAGAGAAGGCGTGAAGTCCAGTCCATATAACTAAAACCGTAATATAAAAATACAAATCATTTTTCTAATGTACCAACGTAATTTCTGTTTACCAAACTGTGCTGCAAATCAGTCCAAAAATACAAGTGGCTGATGTAGTGTTGTGTGTGTTAGAGACAGCAGGACCCCTCTGGTCCCTGACAGACTCCATAGTATAGTGATGTAAGTGATTGGGCGTGGTTAAGAAAAATAATGACTAAATTAAAAATAGACAGTTGGCGTATGTGGAGTCAAAGCACAACTCCTGCCAGTGCAAGGCCCGTGGAGAAAGTGAAAGCCTAACAGAAAATCTGTTTGTCATGGGCTCGAAATTTGCTAGTAAAGTTGAGACAAGAGATACTGTGCCACAGTCTAACACAGAGACGTCATTCATATAGCACAACAAGGCTAAAAGCAGCGACAACCAGGTACAGAGAAATTTCAAAGGTAGTGATCGCAGAGTCAAAGGAAGTGCTAAAAGCAGAAGTCTTCCTGACACAAAGAAATACTAAAGGCAGTGACAACCAGGTACGGAAAGGATAACAAGTGGCGACAGCCAGGTGCAAGAGAATGCTGCGAGTAGAATCAGATAAACGCAAAGAATCATTAGAGGCGGCAATCACCAGATATATAGAGAATATGATTACGCTTACCAAAACCTGAGAAAAGAGAGCCATCCAACCACAGCACCAGGCACCACAACCGAAGCAGAAGCACAGGGGTTGTGCTTACAAGGCTGGTGAATCACGCTTGACCGACTGAAAGACCATGGGTGGCGGTCGGAATAGCGAAGTTTTTTAACGGCTGCTGAAAAGAGCAGCAAATATGGCACAACCGCCTTCTTAAAACCACTGCTTAACTTCGATACCATCAAAAAGCAGAATATTGGCGACATGGACTGTATGGATGGAATCGTTCAATTATTTCATTGATGTGCTGGAAGAAGCAAAAGATAAAAAGATCATACACCCCTGGAGGGGTACTCTGTCAATCCAGCTGGACTGGTTCAGCCCTAACTGGGTGAGCGGCGGAAAGACCCAGAATTGAAGTGACAGCAAAGCCTCGGAAGCCACCACGGCACTCTACCTTGTACCTTCCTGTATGCTAGAGGGGAGACACGCACCATCACTAATTAACAGGTATGCACTGTTCCACCGCCCTCTGATTCTATTGGGACTGCCGGGGAAAAGACCCCATAAACAATATTTTCACGGCAAAGACGCCTGGTGGGAGGCCAAGTGGAGCTATGGGAAAGGCAAGAACAAAGTCGGTGGGAGCCCCCCTGATGCAGGAAGATGAATCCCTAGACCTCCAACACCCAAACACACTACCTCAACCGCCAACATACCCGGTGCAGCAACCACTAGTCAAAATCCTGGAAGCCATAGCAGACATTAAAACTACGCTGCATCAAGACATCAGCACGGTTTCAGTATGCCTGGGTCTCGTCCAAGCTGAGCACCACAAATAATCCGAAAGGGTAAGACAGAAGAGTCGCCCATAGCAGACTTGGCTCAAGTGCAAGCAGCCATATCACATCACGTCGCAGATCTATCAACTAGAGTGGGGGAAACCTGAACGATGAATGGAAGATGCAAAAGGCCGCAATAAAAGAAACAACATCCGTGTGTGGGCCTCCCCGATAAAGTGGAGGGAGGAGACATGATTGACTATCTTGAGACATGCTTCAGACTGTGGTCGCGCTGGAAGGGCTGTCCTCATATTACACATTGGAGAGAGTGCATCGGGTCCCGGGAAGGCCCCCCACGCCCGGTGGTGGCCAGATTGTTGCACTACAAAGACAGGAACTTGCTCCTGCAGAGGGCGTGGACAAATGGCCCGTTTACAGTGAGCAAGGTCTCCATCTTCCTCGAATTTACACTGCAAGTCCAGGAGAGAAGGATATCATATCTGGAGGTGAAAACAGCTCTGCGAGATGAGGGCCTTCAATATTCACTGATGTTCCCCGATCATCTCTGCATCATACTAGATGGTCAATCACACTTCTGTGAAGATCCTAAAATGGAATGGGACTGGCTGGAGGAGTACAAAACCGGTAGGCCGAGGGTTGGAGAGGGACAACCCCGGAGACAAAGTGATGGAGACATCAGAAAGGGACTCCGAAGACGACCAAGACGAAAGCGATCAAAAAAGCTTAGCCCCTCACAGACAGTGGCAGTGCAGTGGCCGAGATTGTGGAGAGTGCCGGGTCTCCATCAGAGGTGGGCTCGGCCATGGGAATGTTTTGTTTTTTTAGCAATCCGAGGCCTCTGAGGTCATCAGAGTGGTGCTCCCGAAGGATATCCCTGGAACGGAGGACGACATCATATGAACAATGAACTGGGAGACGCCAGGTACTAGCTGGAAATGATGAGGCGATCCCCTTTGGGATCGCTTTGTTCGCCCTAAGTTGGCAGGGTATGCCCAGACGTGGGTCCATTGCTCACTTTGCCACTGGATTCAAGATAGCCTGGCTGATGAGGGTTATGAACCCGAAACCGGTCCCAGGATGCTTGTTTCCAGTCCAGGGAAGACACGGCTTGGCAGTTACGGCTGGACTGTTCTCATGAGGCACAGGGTCAGACTGATTTGCATTTGGCCATGTCTGAACTGGGGTGGCGGAGTGAGCTAAAGAATGATGTTGGATTAAACCCAGATCAGTTGACCGGGGGGACGGGGGGGGGGGGGGGGGGGAGTGTTTGATTTGCTCAAACGCTCTATCCATCATCCCTTTTGGTATCGCTTGGAAATGATGAGGGCCTGTACCCCACTGGATATTAGGATGGCCCCCACCCTACATTGGTGGTTAGTGAATTGGGTAAGGTTTGGGCAGCTGACTGTTGTCTCTGGGATCAGGGAGTTGTTAGTTATGGGAAACTGGTTTGTTTCATATGATGTTGTTTTTCAAGCGAAGTGGGAGTAGTTATCAAAACGCTGGGGTTGCTTGTTGGTTAACACGGGGAGCTGGGCAACTTCCGAATACCCAAAACAGAAATTTCATTACAAGAACGGAGGCTACATTATGCATAACACTTTTTATGCAGTCTCCAAGCAGCCGCACACATCATAAAGCAAAGGTTCCAGAACACCAGTAACATATAAGAGGTATGAGCCAACAACAATCTGCCGCTTTTAAATGCGGCTCCGAGCAGATAAGTTGATCTTTGTTGCTCCTCCATGCATTTGTCTTTGTTCTTTATTTAACTATATGGATGATTTAATATCGATATTATATATATATATATATATATATAGTATGCTATCTAACCACAGCTTGGCTATTTTATACTACTGCTTATTTATTTTGTACTACATTTTTTAATATGTCGTCTCTTATCCTAGACCTTAGCACCCTGCCTCCCTACAGCATGATGTTCGCTCATTCTTGCATCATATTCTTTCATACATTCTACCACACAACATTTTTTGTGTTGAAAATTGTATCTGACATAGACTTGGTTCTCTTAATAATCTCAAAATTGACACCAAAGGCATCATAGACTGAGTTAATTCTAGTGCTTTAAAAGTCTGATACTCTAAGGCAGGAGATTAGGCAGAGAAGAAACACTAGTTTTTTGGAAAGTCTCTTCTTATCTCGGTATCGGTTATCAGGCCAGGTAGTGAAAGAGTATAGTAGTAATGTAACATACCATAGGCTTTCGTATTTAGGTTTAGGTGGTCTCCTTAGTTTGATACTTTCATAATTCTGCATATTATGGCATTTTTCCCTATGGTCTTGCCATTTATTAGAGCGTGGCCTGCTGAAATAGCTGATCAGTAGCAATTAATTGATCTGTATTAAACCCTCTCGCATATTGTTAAACTAAAAAGTTTGCTACGTGTTTGATAGGAGCCTCCACGGAATCCAGGTTCTTCTCCAGGTACCAGCGTACCCAAGTTCTCCAGATGCTATTGCATCTATAGTGGGTTCCAGGAGCTCTCCCGCTTATCCGCCGATTATACAGTCTCTCTAATGAGAGATCTCCCTCTCGAAGGAATTGGAGTAATGACCTTTGGCAAACGGCACACTTCGTGCGTGCCTTGCATAGGGCCTTTCCTCTAGTCTCCCTGTGCCTTCCGTTCCTCCAGCGGATCCTACGCGATCAAGCAGGAGGTTTATGTCGCTATGGAAACCGGCATCAGCTGCTCGTAGGTGCTCACGAGCGTCAGTTGCTCGTTTCCCCGATCGGAGTCACTTGATGCCAAGCCAATCTACGCAAGTAGCAATATTGATTCTCTGTTTCTCGCCTAAAAAATAATAGTAAACGAAAAGAAAAGAAAAGAAAAAAGGAGAGACACGCTGTGCACTGAAGGATCAGACAGTATTAAACTACTGTCATAGCTCCAATATTACCCTATATGTTTACAAATTCTTTTGATTTATTAAGAAGATAATTGTGTTTTTTAAATTGGGGTTTTAATTTTTAACCCTTATTCTTCCTGCCTTCGTTTAATTTCTACTGTGTCTTTTAAATTTAAAAAAAGCCTCACACCATTAAATACCCCCCATTTTAAGTGTCCCTGCACAATGTATGACACTGATTCAGATGAGGCTGTCGCTTCCATTCCCAATAGGGATAATGAGGCATTTAAGAAAATGATCCAAAGAGAAATGAGGACATGCATGTTTGAGACTTTTAATCAAGTCATGTCATCTAAGAGATCCTTCCCAATTGAGGATCAAGACATCTCTGAGGGACTATGCTCCCAAACCTCTGACAACGTGATTGAAATAAGGGGGAAAATACACAAAAAAAGTAAAACCACCGTGCCTCCAACCCCCAAGAGCACGATAGGAGGTCTAGCACCTCTATTGCCTCAGGAGGTCTTAGCACCTCAACGAATAAAGGAGGCCCTCGCGCCTCACACTCCCTGGGTGTCCTTGGCGGTACAAATTATCGTGGTGTCTCTAGCGGCACAAAATATAAGGGTGTCCCTAGCAGCACAACACATCTTGGTGCTCATCCTGAAATGGGAGAGGATGATATTTATAATGATGATATCAATAATGATGAAGAGGCTTCGGACAGTCTAGATGAATATGTCCTAGATTTAGATGACGATAACGACCAAGAATTTAACTCACAGTCCAACCAAGAAGATCTTCCTTCATCTTCTAAAGACAATATCACTAATCCTTTAGGGGAAGAAATGTTCTCTCCGCTGAATATTAGACTACCGAGAAGCTCCGAATGGTGGCCACAGGAACATGTGGCAAAATTCATTAGGAAATGGCTGAGAAACTTTCTGGAAAGGGATACCAGAAATATGCTAGGAGCTGAATGTTCAAGACCGTCAATTCCAGACAAAACATGGCAAACACCTAAATTAGACCCGGAATTGATAACATTTCTTTTTAACCAGCCTTAACGCAGAAAGGAGATGAGTGGTCCTTACCAAAATTAGCCCGAAACTCTCCGATCTGGCTGACAGAGAGCCGTCTCAGAATCCCACAGGGTTACTTTTTGGAGAAGACCTAATCAAGTCTCTTGGCAAAAACGTTTCCACATTTACAGCCCTGGACAATGCCCAACAAAATATGAAAAAAGTTTTCAACTCAAAACTTTTTGGACGGGCCGGAAGAAGGGGCCTATTTTCCGGCCGCTTCAATCAAAGGCCCTACTCAAGATTCCGTTCTTTTGGTAGAGGATACCAAGGCTCAAATCCTCCACAATTTTACCCACAGAGCGGTAGAGGCCCTCGCAACAGTGGCTTCAGGTCACGTGGATCCACCAACTTCAACAACCCCCAAAGTGATTATTTAACCCCCCTCTCCCTATTCCTTCTTTCCCCTAAAAGGTAGGAGGGCGTCTCAAGTTCTTTTTTCAGAACTGGAAATTAACTACTCGGGATCCTTGGGTTCTAGACACTGTCAGGGGTTTCAAGATAGATTTTACAGAAATTCCTACTCAAACCTTCTTTTCAAAAGATATCCCTCTCAATATAGACCATCAAAAAATTGTAGAAGAGGAGATTTCTTTGATGCTCCAGAAAGGAGTTATAATAGAAGTTCCTTTGGAAATGATGAGATTTATAAGTACTCTTTTCCTTGTAGAGAAAAAAAGAGAAAGGCTGGAGACCGGTTATAAATCTGAGACATCTAAACAAATACCTAGTCCACAGGCACTTCAAGATGGAAGGCATCCATCTGTTGAGGGACCTACTTCTAGAAGGAGATTGGCTAGTAAAACTAGACTTAAAAAAATGCCTATTTTACAATTCCAATGGCCAAGATTCACCAATCTTTCCTTCAGTTCTTGTGGAAAAACCATCTCTATCAGTTTCAAGCCCTACCATTCGGCCTGTCGTCTGCCCCATTTCACCAAGGTTATGAGAACACTCGCCTCATCATTAAGAGAGAGAGGCATTTTTCTAATTGTCTACCTAGACAACATCCTTATATTGTCCCAAGGCCATTCTCAGATACTCCTAGATCGAAAGAGCGTAATGGATCTGTTAGAAAGCCTAGGATTTATAATAAACAAAGAAAAATCGATACTGTCCCCTTCCAAAACTATGGAATTCCTAGGTTTTATGGTAGATGCAACAAAGCGTCTCCTTCTTCTACCTATAAAGAAAATAACCTAGATCAGGAAGGAGATAAGACAGGCCTTGAAACGAGAAAATCTTACTCTAAAGGAACTAGCGAGGTTGCTGGGTCTTTTGTCCTCCTCCATTCAAGCTATCTTCCCGGGTCCCCTAAATTATTGAGCTCTTCAAAGAGTAAGAGCCAGAGCTCTGAGATCTGGTCTTTGGTACAAAGATCATATTACCCTAGATCTAGAAGCCAGATCAGAACTATCCTGGTGGCTAGAGAACCTAGATGCTTGGAATGGCAAAGCAATTTTTGGTTCTATACCAGAGTTTGTTTTGGAATCAGATGCAAGCCTCCATTGCTGGGGAGCCGGTCTCCTCAATCAGAATACGGGTGGTATTTGGTCGCAAGAGGAGTCCTCTCATCACATAAACTTCTTAGAACTGACAGCTGGTCTTTACGCCTTAATGAGCTTCAAACACTCCCTCCACGGCGGATCAGTCGTCCTCAAGATGGACAATATGTCCGCAGTAGCCTAAATAAATCATCGTCTGGGAGGTACCAAATCTCAGGATCTCTCAAATTTAGCCAGGAAACTTTGGATCTTCTGCCTGGAACGCAAGATCTCTCTGAGAGCAGAATATCTACCGGGGAAATCGAACATCTATGCGGATTGGAACGCGAGGTTCCTTTTGGATTACAGCGACTGGAAACTCAATGTTTCCGTATTCCAGTGTCTCAACAATATTTGGGGTCCCCTAGAAATAGACCTTTTTGCGAGCAGACTAACTTTCCAGTTGGAGAATGGCTTCAGTTGTATGCCCGACCCGGGTGCTCTCGCTGTGAATGCCTTTCTCCAGTCTTGGAAGGGAATAAAAGCCTACCCCTTCCTTCCTTTTGCCATGATCCAGAGAGTTCTTCAGAAAGTGAGACAGGCCCAATGCTGCCTTGTCCTGATAACTCCCTTCTGGCCATCCCAAGCCTGGTTCCCCACCACTCTGGAACTAGCCTGCAACCCTCCCTTCTTAATTCCTTACCTAGAGAATCTTCTTACAGATGGACGAGGTCACCCCCTAATCCTGAAAGGGAATTTGAACCTTCTTGCCTGGAGAGTGTCAGTAGATCCAATGAAATCTCAGGACTTTCGTCAACGGCTGCAACACTCCTCGGAGAGTCTTGGGTCCCTGGAACTCACTACAGACACAACAACATATGGAGAAAATGGGTACTTTGGTGCTTGGAAAGGAACTTGGATACCTTGGAGGCACCTATCGTTGAGGTAGTAAACTTTCCAGTTGAACAATTCGAAAGGGGTCTCACCTATGGATCCATTAACTGTTACAGATCGGCTATCTCCGTTGGTCATTCCCTCGTTATGGGTAAAACGGTAGGTAAGAATGTCATTGTTTGTAGAGTTATCAAGAGTATTCGTTTAAGGAGACCTCCTAAGCCCAAATATGAATCTCTATGGGATGTTAAACTAATTCTAGACCTTTTCTCGACCTGGGTTATTAATTCTCAACTGAATAGAAATTACTATCCTTTAAGCTTGCTACATTACTTTGTTTAATTTCTTGCAGAAGGGTTTCTGATGTCAAAGCCCTTGAAATCTCCAATAGATCTTACATTATGTTTGGTGTCAATTTTAAGCTAATTAGGAGAACTAAGACTATGCCTGATTCTATCTTTTATCTTCGTTTTGACTTATTGCCCAAAATTTGTGTGGTAGACTGCATGTTAAGTTTATGTTAAGTTTATTTGTAGTGCGCACAGCTACTCCAGCCAAGGAGCGTCCCGGCGCATAGACAAGGAGAAACATAACACAACAGGAAAAGACAAGACTTAAAAGGGGCAGCTAGAACAGAAAAGTTTTTATTGCTCTCCGAAAGGTCATAAGGTCCTCCAGCAAACGGATTTCAATCGGAAGAGAATTCCAGGTTAATGCCGCTTTTACGCTGAAGGAACGACCCCCCATACGACTAAGCCTGAATCTGGGGACTACAGCGAGGGCCTGTCCTTGAGACCGGAGGGTACGAGTGGGGACATAGAAAGAAAGACAACTGGCCATAATTTCGGGACCTATACCTCTCAGGATCTTAAAGGCCAAACAAAGGACCTTAAAGAGAATACGCTTCCTCACTGGAAGCCAGTGTAGGGAGCGAAGGACACTCGCCACCGGGCAAAATCTGGGCAGGCCGACAATCGCTCTGGCCGCAGCATTTTGAACCCGTTGCAGGCGAGTTAGCTCAGCCTGGTTGGCCCCGGCCAGAAGAGAGCTGGCGTAATCCAGGCGAGAGAGGATAGTGGCCTGGATTACCAGCTGTCTGGTTGGGGCATCAAAAAATTTAAGTACTGGTCTTAAGCCTCTCAGCAGACCAAAGCAACAGGCTGCTGTTTTTTTCGTATGTCCTACAAAGGTAAGGCCAGCGTCCAGCCAGACTCCTAGATTTTTCAACTCCGGCACCGGGGTCGGAGTAGGTCCCAACTCTGGTGGCCACCATTGGTCACCCAACAGCTCCACTCCCCTACCGACAATCATTACCTCCGTTTTAGTGGCATTGAGCTGGAGACAGTTTCCCGTCAACCAGCTGGCCACCGCCTTCAGTCCATCCTGGAACCTGGGGGCATCTTGTTCCGCGTCCCCGCTGAGAGTAACCGCCAGCTGTGTGTCGTCGGCATATGAGACCAAAGTTAGGCCCCACTGCCTAGCGACATCAGCCAGCGGTCTCACATAAAGATTAAACAGCGTGGGGCTCAGCGAGGACCCCTGCGGAACCCCCATGGTCAGAGGCTGGAGTTTGGACTTGAAGGGGGGGATGGCAACACAGAAGGAACGATTGCCGAGGAAGGAGCGGAACCATTGTAGCAACTGACCACCAACACCAATCTCCTCGAGCCGATGCAGGAGGATGCTGTGGGATACCGTGTCGAAGGCGGCGCTGAGATCTAACAATATCAGCGCCGCCGTTTGACCAGCATCCAACCTTGTACGGAGATGTTCCACCATCACAAGAAGAGCGGTCTCCGTGCTGTGTCCAGCACGGAAGCCATTCTGTGTGGGGTCGAGGGCGTTGGTCCGGGCTAGATGTTCTGACAGGGCCAGATTGACATGAGCCTCTGTTATCTTTGCCGGCCAGGGCAACAACGAGATAGGACGATAACTTTCAGACTTAGACGGGTCCAGGGAGGGTTTTTTAATGATCGGGGACACCACCGCCTGCTTCCATTTAGTTGGAACTACCCCCGACTCCAGGGAGAGGTTGACAAGGGAACACACTACAGAGCGTCCCAAAAAGGTCTGATCTCTGAAGAGAGCAGGCCTTACTGGATCAGATGGAGAACCAGATTTAACTTGCAACGCAAGTTTGTCAAACCCATCCGAGGTAAGAGGGGGAAATGAGAGCAGGGTAATCTGATGAGGTGTCCCATTGGAACTTCCCAGGCCGATCCCTATGCTGGGGAATGTCCGATAGATTGCTTGGACTTTTCCCAAAAAGTAGGAAGCAAGGGATTCGCAATGGGAGATAGAGCTCACGGCCACAGGGGTAGTCCGCTTCGCCATGAGATCTTTCACGGCCTTGAAGATGGCCTTCGACGGGTTAGTGCTGTTTCGAAATTCTGCGGCATAGAATGCCGCTCGGGCTCGGCAAATAGCCCGATGATAGAGCTTGACGGACGCGGCGTATGCAGCTATTAAATCAGCCCCATAAGTCTTTCGCCATGCCCTCTCCGCCCGTCTACAGGCTCCCTTCAGGGCTCGTAAGGCGCCGTCATACCAGGGACTCGACTCTCTGATATTGATTTTACTAGATACTATGGGTATCAGAGTGTCCAGAGCCCTGGTAAGCCAACAACAGAAGAGGTCATACCCCTCTTCTACGCCATTCAATGGGCCCAGCGGCTCCTCTGACAGAAGACGATGGAAGTCTTCTAGCCTGAGCTTGTTCCAAAACCTCCGAGGCACCTGTCTAGCTGAAGAGGTAGGGGGAATGACCGATATGGGACAAAGAATGGACACCAAGAAATGATCAGTCCACTCTACCGGAGAAATAGATGTAATTTTAATCTCCGGCAGATTGGTAAACAAGCATTTGCAATGCAATAGGTCTCGCATTAGTAAAAGTTTGAGCTTTTGGCGTTGCAAATAATAATGCAAAACCAATAGCTGTACTTTTCAGTAATGCAAGACCCAAGTATGCCACTATGGCACAAAATGCACACACAGATGACAATACAATGGGAGTATGTATTTGGTAAACAAAATATATGTGATTATGATGTAAGCTATAGAGACAACACATAAAACAAGCCTTGGACTACCCAGACTAGACTGTAGTATTGCTGCCTTCATTGGTACATCACAATCTCCTGGCACTGCTCAGAGCACCCCACAACGCAGCAGCAAGACAGGCAACTGGTATGAGATACTACATTCACGTTACTCTATCTCTTGTATCTCTCCAGTGGCTTCCCATAAAAGCACGCTAACGCTAGCTTGTCGGATACACAATTCTGTACATTTAGGCGCACCTAAATAACTAGCTCATATTTCACCATGTTGGCGGAACAGGCTTCCTTCCTGCAACTGGAAAGTTCAAAATTCATGAAAAGCAGCACCTATGCGCAATCCGTTTCTGGCACAGTCCTCAGAATCAGGAACTTCCTTCCACCTGAAATTTCCATCGAGCAAAGATTGGAGAATCAGTACCATAAAGCAAATCATGGAACCCAAAGGCCTTATAATGAAGACAAGCACAGTCCCAGCCAGCTCACACTTCCCAATGAGTATTTAGGTAAAAATAAATTACTTCGAGGCATGCAATGATTACTCTTAGAGGTAGGTACCTATCGCAACAGATTCTCTGTAATTGTGAACCACAACAAGAATAGGCAATAAGTCTATTTCAATAGCTCTACAGCAAAGAGGACACATTCGTTTTTACGAAGATATATGCAGCCAATGACTTCATACAATTTGATTGATGTGAGAATAGACTGGATGGAAGAGGTAGTGTTCCATCCCTCCCCTAAATAAAAATAAAAGGTGTGTTTTAATTCACTAATAAAGTTTTCTCGCTCAGTTGCAAGAAATCAGATAAAATGGTGGAAAAAACAACATTTTCTGTGGCAACTACAGTATACTCGAGTTGCACAGCTATTTCTCTTTGTGACTTATTGATAACATGCACCACCAATATTATATCAGCCACATGCAAGTCAGTAAGGTATTTTAATTAAATATTGTACATACATGTCTCATGCCAATCTGTTGCTTCTGTGTGAGATTATAGAATTGGACACAGAAATGCATTCACAACACACACACTACCTGGAAAACAGCCAGTTTTCAAAAATGAGATATGCTTACGTGCGAGACCATATAAAATCTATGGGTTCCTCTATTACTCCCACTTTAATATCATTTTTCCTTTATAAACATTGCACACTTTTTATTTTGGTTGTGCGCACAGCTTTGGGGCCTAAAATTACACTGCAGCCACTCCTACACTGAACACAGCCTTTGAGCCCACAAACTTACAAACATCTACATTGTGTGAAAAAACCTATAATTTCACTTTTGGCCTTTTCAGATAGTGTATGACTATGTTTGCAGTGTCTAATTTACAAATGTATCAATGAACCTAACTTATAATATAGGTATATAATTCACTCCCACCCAGATAATTAAATAAAATTAATGTAACAAGGACACATACCATGTATTGTGGAACCGTACTGATGTAAATATAAGTGGATTGACATTAGAAGGAAGCAGCAATGATGTACACAAAATGGCTGTAATATTGGACAGAGTGAGGGTGATGGGGGTAGGGAAGGGGGGTGAATGCCTGCGTTATCGACTATCTGAACTAGCCAAGATAAAATTCACACTCCGGTGCACAGGTTAACATTCGAGCACCTCAATGATATGGTCAACCAGCAGTGATTCCTGAATTCGATGCTATGGCAGAGAGAATCCAGCCCGCAGGCAAGATGGCAAGCATGATACATTTGTTTTCTATATAATCGAATAAAGAGCCCCAGTTTCAATTTAAATTAAGGTTCAGACTGCCTGTAAATATACTAAATAAACATGACTCTGATACCCCAAGCGCTCTTTGGAAGCCACTGCTCGAAATGCAAGATTTGACGGGCAGTAGCCCAGACTCCAAACTCGTCTCACTTACCGAAGTTGCAGCCCTCCAGAGCTCTTTGGGAACTCCCAGAATCCATCCCCAGACGGGGAGACGGGCCGGTTTGTAAAAAGAGATCCCCCGCTCTGCACCGAGCTGCTCTGCCTGGCTCCATGTGCTTGGAGCACGCGCTCGGCGAGAGCTCCTAGTACAGTGCTGTGACATCACTGCAGGCGCGCTCACTGTAGCTCACACCCCGTGGCAGGCTGCAGCAGTGTGGCTCGCGCTCCGAAGCAGACAGCTAGGTCGGCTGGGGGCTCGCCCTTGTAGGGCTGCCTCCTTGGTGCTCGGATGAGGACGGAAGCATCTAATGCTTAGCGCTTTAGGCAACTCTGAAAATGACGGCTTTGCCAACTTATCTGCAGCTTCTTCTGCCTCAGCGCATCAGCTGGGCTCAGCCCTTTGGCACACGCTGTCCAGCAAGACCCTGTCACATGACCCGAACCAGGCAGGCTTTAAGTAAACACGGCTTCCCAAAGAGGGCCGAGACACACGTGCTATGGTTCATGGTGATTGACACCTTGTTTAAGCGGTATTCGGGGGCGCGGATTTAACAGTAGTGGTGTGCGTGCACTGGGGGGGGGGGAGCCTGCGTGGGAGCCTGTCTGTGCCGCGCGCTGATGTGCGTCCTAGACAAAGAATGGGTATGGGCGGAGCAAAGGCGGGACATGCGCCCGCCTTTGCCCAATTAGGTGCCTTATTTTTGTTAAAAAAAATAATAAAGCCAATGGCGGTGGCGAAAGCCTGATCACAGGCGCGAGCGTGTGGTCAGCTCTCAAACCCCCCTTACAAGAGGTCTGTTTCAGCGAAAGAGGGAGAATAGCTGAATTTTTATATATGGATTGAAAAAAAAAAAACCACAACTTGGGCATTCTGGGTGGCCCAAACAAGAATTTCTTTGCAAGGGGGGAGGGCAAAGGGGTTTCAAATAATACGTTTAAACAACACGAATCTATAGAGACATACAGACTACAGTCTTCCAGAGACACCACCTGCAGCAGTGGGCAAGATGCTTGGAGAGAATCTTCGTAGTGTTCATTGTGACTTGCCGGGCAATGTTTGGACTAGCACCGGTAATCGCAAAAGGACAAGAAATAAATGTTAAGGGTAGGCCTCGAAAACAATACGCATCATGGCTGTGCCGGGCCGCCGCGCTGCCCGCGACGACCCGGAAGCGGTTGGGAAGCCGGCCAATGCCAGCGCGGCCCCAACCGGAAGTCCCGCCCCATCGCGCCGAGAGACAGAGAGAGCTGCCCGAGGAGCCACGAAGGCTCCGCATTGAGTCCCGGTCCCGAGATGGGGGACCGGGTGAAGAGCGGCCGGGCGCATGGGGAAGGCGGGGCTCTCATGTGGTGAGAGAGCCCCGCAAAGCGCTACCGCCACCCGGGAGAAGGAGCCGCCGCCGTGCACCGCCAGAACAGGTAAGTTGAGTGAGAGGAGGGGTGAGTGGGGGTGGGGTGTACGCGTGTGTGTGTGTCTGTTTGAGTGTGTTTGTGCGTGCGTCTGTCTGTGTGCGCGTGTGTATGTTTAAGGGGGGGTGCGTGTGTGTATATGCAGTGTGTGGATGCCTTTGTTTGTGCGCATGCGTGAGTGACGACGTGCGCGCTCCCGAGGTCAAATCTCCAGCAGAAGAAATACGTAACAGTCTGCTGTCCACGTTCCCCTTCATTCCCCAGAAAGCGGCAACATAAGTTGTCTCCCTAGACAGCAAAAGCTTCGCTTTTGCTTTCGTCTAGGCGAGACCTAAAAAGGGGTCTAGAGTATGTCCCCCAGTATGAGTAGACTGGGAAACCAGCTGGGAGAGTTGAAAGGCCTCTAGGTCTGAGGAAATGCTGCGTACCGTCAGATTGGAAGGGGTGTCGAAGTGAAGGTTCAGATCACCCATGATGGAAAAGTTGGCACAGTCAGTGACCAAAGTGCCAACAATGTCGGGGAAAGCATTTCTGAACGCCACTTCGCTACCCGGCGGACGATACACAACCATCCCAGAGAATGTAAACTCAGGGCTAACCGAGACCTTGAAGGAAGCACTTTCGCACCCGGCAATGTTGAGGCCACTCCACACACAGGAAAAACTGGACCTGACTATGAGAGCTATACCCCCACCTCTAGAAGATCTATTCAAGGTGAACATAGAATAGCCAGGGGGGCATGCTAGATTGAAAATAGCAGCGTCCGCTTCCTGGAGCCAAGTTTCAGTGATGGCAAAAATATCAGGGGCTTCATCCTCAATAAGATCGTAGATGTTCTGATGATGTTTCAGTGCCGATCTAACATTCAGGTTTAAAATCCGCAAGGAGGGGAAAAAAACCCTGATGCGGCGGACATCTGAAGGGTTGTTCCGGAGGATGGACCCCGGGGGGTCAAGCACCCAACCATTGCAAAGGCAACGGTACGGCCCACAGAGCGGGTGAACAGGTGAGAGATTACATCTACGGCTCACCTGACCGAGGGAGTATAAACTCTCTCTAGAGTATGTCAACATTGCGACATGGAGTAATGGAGTATCTGCCACAGCCCAACAGCCCGCAGCGTCCCACGCGACCTTAGCGCGGACGGGCGCAGACGGGCAGGACTCTGGCACGACTCCGGCCACGCGTAGGCGCGCCCGCTACGCGATCCCGCTACGCTAGGGGAGGAGCATTAAATAGGCGTTCCCCCGCTGGCGCATGCGCAATGAAGCGCTGTCAGATCTAATGCCTCTACCCCAAACCAAGATGGCCGCCCACCCCAGGCACCGGACCCACCAAGCGGCGGTGATGTCACATGACAGAATACAATCGCAGAATGTCTGGTCTTCGTGCCGAAGGTGAGAATCAGCTACTTATTTCCTTTGTTAAACCTCATAAAGGTATATCCTCTACTTCTATTGTCAGATGGGTTAAAACCGTTCCGAATGTAGCAGGTATTGATTTAAAGAAATTCCAAGCTCACTCAGTCAGAGGAGCTATGGTCAGTAAATCTTTCTGGTCTGGAGGTAAGTTGGACGATATTCTCAAAGCTGCAGATTGTCTAATGCGAACACCTTTGCAAGGCATTACTGCAAACCAATTGAACACATGTCTAATATAGTCTTACAGAGCTACCAACATGCATAATGTAGCCTCCGTTCTTGTAATGAAATTGCGATTCTCCTATTACCATGACTAGAGAATCTGGATTTCATTAAAGACACGGAGGCTGACAATATCCCTCCCATCACTTCCCTGGGATGACTATGTCTTATTTTACATATTTCTTTATATGTACTTTCCCTTGTAAATTTCCTGATGAATCTTAGATCGTTTTATGAAATGTTCCATATTAATATTTGCATTGTGGTCTATTTTTCATCCTTTCCTTTCGGAAATACTCATTTTTTCTCTCTTTTTCAGGTAACTCCTCATAACTTCATGAAGCTTGACCTCCTTTTCTTTATTTAATTTTCTTGACTGTCGCTTGGAAGATTTACATTTTTGGTCTTACTCTATCGTTTGGAAGTTTTAAAGTTTGGACTTATGCTCTACTTCATCTCATTTAAAAGAGGCAGATTGTTGTTGGCTCATGCCCATTATATGTTACTGGTGTTCTGGTACCTTTGCTTTATTATTTATGCGGCTGCTTGGAGACTGCATTAAAAGTGTTATGCATAATGTCAGCCTCCGTGTCTTTAATGAAATCCAGATTCTATAGTCATGGTAATAGGAGAATCGCAGTTCTCTACCACAGTAAATAACATGCGCTATAAGTCGCTAATATATATATACACATGTTTATATTATTGTCGTGCACTCTATGTAGCATGTACTGTCTTGTGCATCTGGGTACATTATTATTCGAACATACCCTACTGGTAGCTGAGCCTCACTTGACAATTATGGCATGTATCCAATATCCGTACCATCATGTGTATTGTTTTGAAAAAATCCTTTTGAATATTGTATTTTTGATGGTCTGCATTTATCATAGGCTCGTCCCACAGCCACGTCCTCCGATTCCCTCGCCTTGGAAGGTGAGACCCATACTGGGTCGAACACCGAAAAGCGCGTCTGCATAGTCTCCTCTCTATGGACCATATTCAATTCATGATTTGTACTTGTGGTTATCACCTTAATTTAAATGCAATTGGATGGCCCTCGATATATTTGGTGCCACTTAAAAGTTACAGGATTTAACTATTCTTAGATTATTATCATTGTCCAGGTTGCCCTACTTCAAGAAACGCATCTTATACAGAGTAAAATTACAGAACTCCATAGAAGGTGGAGACGGCAGATGTATGCAACAAATTATTCGGCTTTTCCTAGAGGCGTTCTAATATGGATACGACCAGGGTCACCTTAGACGTCACCAACACTAAGATCACCAAATAAGGGCGATATGTGCTGCTTACTGGGAAACTGTGCAGCAGGGACATTACTACTGGAAATGTCTATGCCCCAAATTCCGATCAACTAGCTTTCCTACAAGGGCAGTCAGCTCAACTCGTCGATCAGATGCTGAGAACCACAATAATAGGGGGTGACTTTAACTGTGTGACAGATGGAGTGCTAGATCGTTCACCCACACCCCCCTCCCCAGCACCCAGCCCCACCGCACATCAATGGGGAAGTCCTTAGTGTCGTACGCAGACGACATCCAGCTGGTGATCGCCTTCTCCAAAAACTAATGTGCAAACTTGGAGAAGTTTAAGGAGGATCTGTCGGTTATCTCGGACTGGATGAAGGCCAATTGCCTTCAATTAAGCGCCAGTAAATCTGAGATCCTACTGTTCGGGAAGAACCAGGAGCTCTGGTCCGAATAGTGGTGACCTGACCATCTTAAACCCGCCCCTTCACCCAAGGAGGCTGTAAAGGACTTGGGTGTCTGGCTCGATAATGGACTGACATTTGAGAAACAGACAAGAGTTGTTGCCGCTGTTTGCTTTGGGCTCTTGAGAGGACTGAGGCCCTTGCTTGTTTTTTTTCTTCCCAGAGTGCTCCAAACCATCGTGCAGGCCTCCATTCTTGCTAGGCTTGATTACGGTAACTGTGTATATCTGGGTGCCAACAAAGTCAGTATCAAACGCCTGCAGAGAGTTCAGAACGCGGAGGCACGTATGTTAGTGGCTTTACCTAGATCTTAGTCGGTGGCACATGTGCTTCCCAAGCTGCACTGGCTGCCCATTGAAGAACACATTCAGTTCAAGGTGCTGTGAATCTCTCATAAAATCCTGATGCACCAAGCACCTATTGGACTATCTGGCTTATTGAAGCCCTATATGCCCAGGCGTGCTTTGAGATCCGCTAATCATGGGCTTGTTTGTGTCCCTCGAGTCTGGAGAGCGAGGGCTGGGGGTCGTTCGTTTGGCCTCTTGGCGGCCAAACTCTGGAACTCTCTCCCAGCGCACATTCGAGACATCCCTAATCTCTTGACATTTCGTAAGTCTTTAAAAACCTGGCTGTTTCCCTCCATCCCATCTGATGTTCGGCGCTCATGGGTCTTTCTGCTCCTTCCTTGGTTTCTGGTTGCGCTGGGACGCCTCGTTGCTGAGGCAGCCATGCGCATTACAAATCTTTTATAAATAAAATAAATAAATAAATGGGTTTTAAGGAGTGGAGTAATCACTGGAGATTGGTTGATACCTGGAGGGTGCAGCATTCCACAGAAAGGGAATCTTCCTAATTGTCTCCCCTACATCAATTGCACACTAGACTAGATGCATTTCTCTGTTCTACAGATATTAATGAGTGTGCACACACTGAATATCTGGGACACATCCGCTCGGACCATAATCCCCTGCTGCTGTTCTACCAACCCGTGGGAACTAGACACCCGATCCCTATGTGAAGGTGCAGGCCTGAGATGCTGTAAGATGGCCCCTTTAGGGAGTCACTATTGTTACAAACACACTCTGCCTCCACGGAATTGCTAGAATGGGAAGCCTTTAAGGTTGTGGTCCGTGGGCACTGTTCGAGTCAGTCAGTTGGGGTGCGTAGAGTCCTATGCAGGGAGCTAGATGAACTGGAGGAACGCCTATGTAAACTTGATATTATATAGGGGCAGATGTGACAGCATCAGCGGCCCATTTAGACACCAGATCCTTATAGAATGAAGCACTGGAACGCTTACGAAGGTTTGACTATAAAGGCCACTTAGCCAGAGTACATGAGGAGGAAGGTAAACCAGGCCGATTGTTAGCAAGACTGATCGAACCGGAAACATGTGGTTCACAAATTTCAATATCAAAAATGGTACTGGCACAATCGTATATGAGCCAATAGGGGTTAACGTCCTGTTCTGGGAATAATATGAAAGGCTATACATCCCTCCACCCCATGCCCACCAGGGCACAGTTGGAGACTTTCTAGCACCCCTACGGCTAGTAACCTTAGATGGACAGTACCAAGAATTACTGGGAGGAGCAGTGACACTACCATAGATACGGAAATCCATAACCTCAACTGTGGTATATAAATAAATAATACCGGATCTATTTTTGAGTGAATGAATGAATAACAGATAGCTCATTAAATAAGAGTCAAGATTCGAGGTAGAAGGAGTTTTGCAGGTTTAATACAGCATAAGGACAGGAACAGGACAACCTGCATAGGAATAGGATGACAGGGCCCAGCAGCTGCTGGGGCTGGGTCTGGGATGAGCGCGCTGGCTTTTAATAACAATACATGAGCATATATACATAACGCAAACACATAGCATTACATTGCAATGGGCGTAGCAGTGGGTGGAGCAGTAGGTGTGACGTGTAGCAGTCGCGAAAGATAACGGTACAAAGGAGGTGTAACAGGGCGTATACATAGACATGTGATGCAAACGTAATAGAATATGTCATGAAATGGGCGGAAACATTGGAGGGGGCTACCTAAGGAGCCGGGACCTCTAACCTAATGGTGCGCGCAAACTGACAATGACGTGTTACCAGGAGAAGCTGGGGGCTATGAACTCTGTGCTAGGAGCAGAGACTAAAGTCTGGAGGGTCGGAGCGACATGTACCTAAACCCTATCTAGTATCTGATGTTTAGGGAACATGTTGATACAAACTAGAAGTCATGAGGGGAAAAGCTAACTGACTCTAAGACTAGAGCATGCATTTATTCTACATGTAGTGCGTGATGAAGAATATTAAATGACCATTAAATACAGTATTTCTCTTAACATGGAGCCGAATAGGCTAGACAATGACGGAAACTATTGATGCAGTTCAGTAGCTTAGGAATGCAGAGAAGGAGGGCTGAACTGATAACTGGAATCATAACATATTCTTTGGCAGACTCAGAGGCAGAGCCAAGCTGCACCGGGCACTGCGAGGCAGGAAGTAAGTGAAAGGTCGAGGATACAGGTGGGGGCTGGATCGCTCCTCAGCGAGGCTCAGGAGACAGGAGCTAAATCTGATGTCCGGGCCCTGTTGAGGCCTGGAAACGGGGACTTTATAATGAAATAACGTGCACACTGAGAAACGTGGCAACGTAGCTTTACATAGGCCTGATACTCATATTACTCATGGAGACTGGGGAATGACATACCAGAGGTGGACACAACTATAATTGCGTCTTGAATCGGACATGGGGAATAACATATGCATATTGATCATGCACACATAACATGTGATGGATGACACGTAGGGACACAGAACATGGCAAAATTTACTTTTCCACATTCCCTCCTTGACACTACGTTTCCATCAGGAAACATCAATATTCATGATACCATCTATCATTTCATACAGTACCATTTGTTCATCTCGAATTGTCTTGGAACGAGATTTAGAACGGGGCTTGGGACTAGGAATACAAGAGGTAGCACACATGCCGCAAATCGCAGGGCCACATTGTATACAGAGGCAGCAGCTGAATATGATCGCTACTGCGATACCTAGAAAGGACAGGACTTTCCATCCCCAGGCGGAAATTATATTCCAGAACCAACCGGACCATGTCCAGGTGCCTGGATCTTGGTGTAATAGATGGGCAATTTTATGAAGTCTGGTTATAGCTGAATAAACAGACGGCGCGTTATTTGGAATGAAAATGCAGCAACTGGATCCGATGAGTCTACAGGCCCCGCCCCTATCGGCCAGTATGACGTCAAGGACGAGACGATTCTGGAGCACGACAATTCTCATAAAGGATTGTTCTTCGGTTAAGTTACCTAGAGCGGAGGCAGTCTCATCTACTACTGCTTCAAGGGTTCTTGTTAACCTACGAATTAGCTTACTATTTACAACTGTACCTAAATAAGGGAACACACCTTTATCAATATCAATGAATTGCTCTGCAGCAGTTTCAGTATAATCGACAATCGGGAGGTTTCTCTTGTGTCTAGTATGTACTAGGTAGGAATTCCTATGGTAGTCAGGTGGGGCTAGAAAAACAGGTGGCAGTAGGAAGGCAATGTAACAGGTTCCCTCCCAATCGAGGGGCAGACGAGCATATGCAGTTTGACCACAAACAAAATAAGAATGACGTGAAGCTTTAAAAATAGATTTCCCACTGTCACTATACTGGATAATAGTAGTACAATCACTATGTCCTACGTGTACAGAACCATAATTACGGACACATAATTCGCCTTTAACTGGTAATACTGAAATAGCAGGTGAGTCTGGAGTAGTATCAGACTGAACATTCAGGACCATGAAATTCGAAGAATAGTTACCTAAATTATACACTTCATTTTCTAGATCTAAACCTGTTCTGTGGGGGAGACCTTGCTTGTCTGGGAAACATGTGCTGTTAAGAAAAGACATATCTGTTGAGGATGACGTTAACGTGGACCATGCTCCACACGAACCATTATGTGAAAAAGGATAAAGAAAAAGTGGCAGAACTCCCTTCGGGGTCTGGAAAGGGGGGAGTCGACCACACACCCAACAATTAGTGGCATTGCTGGTCTGGTGTGAATAATGTAACATGCGGATAAATGTATTGTTACGCATAGCGAGGCGGTATGAATATTCATGAGGAGGCAGATCACTAAACGTGTGCTCTACTGTAACATTAGAAGGCTTATTTACATGTGAAACTGGAAAACACAGGAAAAATGCGTAACTAGTGCAAGAAATCATTATGCTGATGAATAATATGAAACTTAGAAAAATGATACATCGAATTGAGTTTTGACTGACTCTCTCACTATGGGGGTCTATTTTATACATGTCAGAAACAGTCTAACCGTTTCACCTAGGGGAGGACTTAGACAATCAAACTGACTGACTTATTTTACTAGACCGGAGTTTTTGCTTATACTCCTGCTGCGGAGTTTTCTCTACCAAGGGAGGGGTTGTATCAATGTCATTTGCGGGACAGTCCTTAGGAACAATGTTTTGACAAGTCTTTAAGTCCTGGGAAATGTTCTTGGAGACCGGCTTTAATCCGTAGAATTTCTTGACATGCGAAAGGTGTACCCAGCCGCGGCGTCCTTCCAATTTCACAGCTGTACGGGTGGTGAGGAGGACCTGACGGGGCTCCTTCCAACGTGGCTCCAGCGGACTTGATCTGTCAAAGTTCCGGACGAGCACCATCGAACCTGGAACGATCTCATGCGGTGCCACCTCGGTATTGTCTGGAAATGCGGCGGCAACCTGTGAACGACATGAGTTGAGGGCAGACATCAAGGAAGCTAGGTAATCTGTCAGCATATTACATGAAACATCAGTAATACTTCGGGGTCTAGGAGTACCCCACATGTTAGGGGGGCGGCCGAAGACGACCTCATACGGGGACAGACCTGATCTGGAATGTGCGACCATGCGCATATAAAACAAAGCAACTGGCAGAGCTACTAGCCAGTCCACACCCTTATCTTTACATATTTTGGCAATTCGGATTTTCAGAGTCTGATTATGTCTCTCGACTAGACCGGCTGCTTCAGGATGGCGTACACAATGAAACTTCCACTGGTACCCTAACAACAGGGAAACGTGCTTCATCAACTCAGATGAGAATGGCTGACCGTTATCAGAATATACGACTCTAGGGAGTCCATATCGAGGGAAAAACTCACAAACCAACTGCTTGGCAGTGGTCGCGGCTGTGTAATCTGGGACTGGATATGCTTCTGTCCATCTGGACAAAGCGCATACAACTACAAGGACATACTTGAAACCTCGACATCGCTCCATCTGAATATAATCCATCTGGAGGACTTCAAAAGGGTGGTCAGGGGGCTGGAAACCACCTTGTTCCACCGGGACACTTTTACCTGGATTAAACTGACAACATATCATACAGGTACGGACTTTCTGCTTGGCTGCAGCTCGTAAATGCTTGTTAAACCAAATGTTCTGGATACTGTCTAACATTGCTTTTTCTCCTAAATGTGCTGGACTATGTGCGGTATTAATGATGACTTGAACCATAGAGTCGGGGAGAAACCATGCGGTCCTACCCTTTGTTAACCATCCTTGATCTGTCTGGACCCCTCCTTGTTCAGACCATTTCTTGATTTCATCGGGAGTAGCATGTAACTGGATATCTATGACATCTTGAGTAGGGTCCTTAACGGTCATATATGTAGTCGGATCTGGAGTGTGTGTCATGTTAACTGGAATGTCTGGAGTCTGTGCTGTAAGCTTGGCTGTGCGATCTGCTAGATCATTACCTTGAGAAATAATGTCAGTAACTTTCGTATGTGCTTTGCATTTCATGATAGCAATGGATGTCGGTAAATGTATGGCATCTAACAGAGCTTGAATAAGGAGACCATGCTGAATCTTGGTTCCATGAGAAGTCATGAAACCTCTCTCCTGCCAGAGCACTCCAAAGTCGTGTACAACTCCAAATGCGTAACGTGAATCTGTGTAAACATTAACTTTCAGGTTCTTGGCGTGTATGCAGGCTTGTGTCAGAGCAACTAGCTCTGCTGCTTGAGCGGACAGGGTATCAATACGGTGTGTTTCAATAACTTCAGTGTCAGTAGTCACTGCATACGCGGCTACTAGTTCTCCTGTACTAGTTCTCATACATGAACCATCCACATAAAGTGTCAGGTCAGGATCTGGTAACGGAATGTCTGTCAGGTCTTGTCTTGGCTTTGTCGTAATGTTGACTACTTCCACACAGTCGTGTGCGGCAGGATTTGAACTAACTGATGGTAACAGTGTAGCAGGATTCAGGATGTTGCAGCGTCTAATATCTATGTGTGGCTGGAACAGTGTCAATTCATAACCTGTTAAACGTGCAATTGTCAAGTGCTGTGTTTGTGTTCGGTTTAAAAGAACTTCCACGGAGTGTGGAACTTGTACCGTCAGGGAGTGTCCTAAAACTATGGAATCACTTTGTCTGATAGCTAGTGCTGTGGCTGCAACTGACTTGAGGCACGCGGGCAAAGCCTGGGCGACTGGATCTAATGTGCTAGAAAAATAAGCACACGGCTTGTATTGTCCTGCTTGATCTTGTGTGAGAACAGATAATGCTGTACCTTCGCGTTCAGTGACGAAAAGTGTAAAAGGCTTACTGTAGTTCGGTGTAGCTAGAACTGGAGCTTGACATAAAGCTTTCTTTAACTCGTTGAAACTAAGTGTATGTTCAGATGTCCAAGGGAGGACAGTCGGTGCGGCTGTCTCCTGTGTCGTTAACTGTATCAGTGGCTTGGCTAGAAACGCATACTGAGGAATCCATTGTCTGCAGTAAGAAGTGAGGCCGATAAAGGCACGTACCTCCTTCTGGGTCCTGGGCTGAGGAAGACTCGCTATCAACTGGATGCGATCGGGTGTCAACTGCCTACCCCTCTTGGACAGCAAGTGTCCTAAGTAAACCACTTGCTGGACACAGAATTGAAGCTTCGAAGGGGACACCTTGTGCCCCATCTCGGCTAGGAAATACAGAACCGTCAGTGACGCTCGCTCGCAGTCACGTTCAGAACGGGCTGTGATCAATAGATCATCGACATACTGGAGCAGGGCAGTGTCAGTTGGCATGTGAATATTGTCTAGTTGTCTCTTAAGTGCTTGACTGTAAATACTAGGACTTTCTGTGAAACCTTGAGGAGCTCGTGTAAACATATAGCTCCTTCCATTTAAACAAAATCCGAAAAGAAACTGGCTGTCTGGATGGATGGGAACACTAAAAAATGCTTTCTTAAGATCGATTACTGTAAAGAACATGGCTTCGGAATCAATGGCTGTCAATAGGGAAGAGATATCTGGGACAACTGGGTACTGAGGAATAATACATTTGTTAAGTTCTCGTAAATCAATCACTAATCGATATACTGGGGGTGCATTTGGATCAGTACGTTTCATGACTGGAATGATCGGAGAGTTACATACATTGGAGTCAGTTTCTACAACTACTCCTTGAGCCATGAGCTCGTCTATAATTTTGGATAAGGCTGCTACAGCCTCAGGTGGCAATCTATACTGCCTGATTCGTGGTAACACTACACCTGGTTTGAGAGTCACACGATGGGGTGTGATTTGCATGTAACCTACATCAGTTGGACCTTGCGCCCATAAATGCTGTGGGACATTAGACAGTCTTGGATCAAAATCACGTAATACATAGTGACCCTTAAAGTCACGTAGGAACAATCGTATTCCCTCGGGGGAACAACATATAACTGCACCTAACTCTTTCAATGTCTTAATGCCTAACAGATTTTCTGGACATGACTTAGTAAGTAACAGATCAGTAGTGCGGGACAATGGACCTACTTCTAGAGTGACTGGCTTTGAAATCTCATTTACGATAGGCTTTCCTGAAAATCCAAGGGAAACATTTCTAGAGCCTGAGAGCGGAGCCCCTGGAACTTCGGCGTGACTAATTGTGGTCCTACTTGCCCCTGTATCAATCAAAAACTTTCTGTCTTTCCCTAATACTTGACTGTGAACATAGGGACCCTCTTGATCTACAGGTATCTCGATGAGAGGCAAGCCTACCTCCCTCTCTAGGCTGTTTCATGAATACTGCTGATACTCTGGATACTCAGACTGTGCATACTGGTACATCTGCGATGTAACATGCTGTGTTGCAGCAATAGGCTGCGGTGCTGTAACTGTCTGTGGTGCATTCTGTGACTGAGGAGTCTGTGAAACTTGTTCTTGTCTAGGCGGACGTGGTCTTTCTTTAGTCTTACCAGTAGCTATGTTATGTTTCAGAACTGTACACTCGTTTATGAAATGACCTGGCTGTTTACAATAATTGCAGTTCCCTTTAACGGGTGCTGCAGGATGACTGGCTTGATTCGGACCCCTCTTCTGACTGTCTTGAGGAACAGATTGTGCAACTAGCACTTTCATTTTCGTGTCTTTCATACGTTTTCTTTCGTGTTCTTGTTCTTCTCTGATTCTATTCTGGTGATACTGGAGCATCTGGAGCATCTGGGACGGAGTATTAGCTTGCCAGGTACTTTCGACTTTCAGAACTCGGTTTTTAATTGGTGGACTTGAATTCTCGACTAATTTAGTAACGAAAAGGTGAGGGTACGACTCACTACTTGTCTTGAGACCACTGTTGATACTAAAGCACTTTTCAAACCTAGAATAAAAATCACTAATATCTTCATCTTGTTTCTGTTTACAGGCTGAGATTGCATCCCAGTCTTCTTTTCTAGTTGTCAATAATCTGGGTAAAACTTGAATCAATAATTCTGGTAATTCTTTACATTTCTCTCCTAGACCAGTACCTGGTACGCGTATCTTATCTTCTGCTTCTAGGACTGCCCAATCTATCTTTTTCTCTCCCACCTCCCATTCTTTCTCTTTGAGCTTTTCATACACCCCGGCGGGCAACAGGACTTTTAACATTTTAATGATATCTGGGTAAGTGTATTCTCCCATACGGAGCATGTCTTTTAGTTCTCTATGGAACCCTGCTGGATCTTTGTCATGACAGGGAATTAATTTCTTCATTTCGAGGAGTTCCATCTTTGTAATCGGGGTGTAAACAAACACTCGTTGCATTTCGCCACCCGCTCCTCTGACTGGGTGGACTTCTCGTAACGGATTCTGTCTTTCCATGTAAAATGGTTTACTTTCTGGGGGTGAGACATGAACAAAATGCGGGTTCAGAAACGTTCTATATTTGTGGCGTTGTTCTAGAATGACACTAATTAAATCGGTACCTAGACCTCTCCATCTGTACTGGAATAACTCGTTCAGGATATCATGTAACGGGCCTGGATCAGAATGTTGACCCTCATACAAAGTAATGAGGTGCTGAATCATATACATACCCACCAGTCGCTGCTCGGCTGGGGGCATTTTCAGAAACATTTGTGCCACTATTTCGTCTGGAAAAGTGGTAGAATCAGTAATCCATCGGACTGCTGACCGAACTATTTCTTGTTCATGCATAGTACTTAACTCACTATAACCGATTCGTGATTTCAGAATGTGATCGGTAGCTTGGAATACTTGTTCTAGGGAACCTTGTTCTGGTGCTGAATGATGGGAAATTGGCTTGTGTTCTAGACGTAAATGGCGATCTGGAAATCTAGGTTTTCCTACATACGCTATTCTGGCGGTATTCTCATCGTCTTCCTCTTCAGGATCAGAGGTACTTTCTTTCTCGCTTACTTGTGCTGCTTTACGCTGTTCGTGTATCTTTATTATCTCTCTACGAATTTTCTTGTACATACTTTCCATGGCACCAATGGTATTGTGCTTTCCTTCGGCTATATTATCACTCCACTTTGTTAGAGTTTTCATTTCTTCCGGGTCTTTAGACGGATAATCTTGTTCTCTTATTAGACAGTTAATTAAGAACTTTAATATCATGCGCTGAATCTCGGCTTTCCTTTGAGACATGGCATCACTAATACTTTGTGGGTCATCCCCTGTACGGATGAAACGATATATCCTGTCTAGATCTTCTTTCATATTCGGCAGGGTGACTAGATACTCGGTCACTCTCCTTACGCGTACGGAATATAAAACCATATTAAATTCGCCTGGAACTGGGTCATAGACACATTCGCCAAGGGTTTGCCTGATCTCTGCAACAGACTTATTACTTTTAGGAGTACGCTGTGATGCTTGAGCATGTAATTCGAGTGCTGATAAACGCTTGTATGGCGGCGGGGTTTGAGGAAGACCTCCTCCTGCGGCCCCTAAACTAGAATCATCAACTGATGCTTTTCGTCCTGGCAGGGTCGGTAATTGTAACGTGGGCTGGACTTGTATGGCGGGCTGACCCGGGGGGGCTGTTAAGGGCACCCCGGTGTCTGGAGGAGCAGGAATTACCTGATTTACAGGGACTGGCGGAGCGCGAACAGGATTTGCATATTCGGGGACTGTGTCGTCCAGATAGGACGAAATAAAAATATCAGCTGCGGTCGGTTTGTGACGTAGCTTGGTCGGAACTAACGGTGGCGGGAAATTACTGGATGCCTCTGGGGTCGCTTTTGGCAAGCCCTCAGCAAGAAGAGGATACATACCCTTAATGAGGGCATTCCTCTGTCTGTCTGATTGCTCAGTTCTAACTCGTTCACCTATCTCGATTAATTCTCTTTCTTGGGCTCGTTCTTGGGATTCTCTACTTAGTTCTGACTTTCTGATTTCTTTTTCGGTTCTTTTATGAGCTTCTTTGCGCCACAACTCGATGGCGTCTTTCTGTGATTGTCTGGCTTTCTTTTTCCATAATGCCTCCTCTACTCGCATGATGCATTCGGCATCCCATGTACCCGATACGGGCCATCTATACTTTTCTTCTAACTGTTTGGTATATTCTACCCATAAATCTAGATACAATATGGCACTTATGCCATGTTTCTGATACATAAAGTGACCTGGACTGTCCCTAGGCGGGACGGGAACTGCTGCTTCCAGCAGACCCTTTCTAGTTTTTAACTGACGTAACTTGGAAAATATGGGCATGACTGAACTGTAATCTAGACACAATACAATACACAATAAACACGATACTTATACCCCATTCATACCACGACATTGAAATACATGAAAAACATTTAAAATAACAGTTCGAACAGAATACTACCGGGAATACGGAACACAGAATACATGAATTTTCTCGAGAACAGAACTGACTAGAACAGGAACTAGATGCACTGCTGAAACAGTACGAAACTTACCGGTCTCTTAATGAGACACGTCAGGACCCGTATCCACCGAAGTGAACACTTCGTTTGTGGGACTGTGTACCACCAACCCACAGACCAGAGTCAATTAGATTGACCCTGTCTAGATACCACCCCAGTAACGGTACTCACCGGGCAGCAAGAACGGAAGGCCTCGGACTGGACTGCACTGCTACGACGACGGACGACGAACTTCGGACTTCAGTTACGGGTGGACCTCCGGATACCTCGGACCTTGGACTCTTGGCTTGGGCTCTGGTCGGGACTCGCCGCGTTCCTCCACCGTCTCGTCTGGATGCTGGACCGCCTCCTCCGTGGGCCTGAGGGATACTTGAGCAGAAATATCTGCCACTGCGCAGAAGAGTTCCGTCACGACTGCAGAGGGTCAGGGGTCGGCGTGGCTTCACCGACGCGTGGGGAAAGGGCAAGTCCCTGTTCGGGCGCCATTATGTGGTATATAAATAAATAATACCGGATCTATTTTTGAGTGAATGAATGAATAACAGATAGCTCATTAAATAAGAGTCAAGATTCGAGGTAGAAGGAGTTTTGCAGGTTTAATACAGCATAAGGACAGGAACAGGACAACCTGCATAGGAATAGGATGACAGGGCCCAGCAGCTGCTGGGGCTGGGTCTGGGATGAGCGCGCTGGCTTTTAATAACAATACATGAGCATATATACATAACGCAAACACATAGCATTACATTGCAATGGGCGTAGCAGTGGGTGGAGCAGTAGGTGTGACGTGTAGCAGTCGCGAAAGATAACGGTACAAAGGAGGTGTAACAGGGCGTATACATAGACATGTGATGCAAACGTAATAGAATATGTCATGAAATGGGCGGAAACATTGGAGGGGGCTACCTAAGGAGCCGGGACCTCTAACCTAATGGTGCGCGCAAACTGACAATGACGTGTTACTAGGAGAAGCTGGGGGCTATGAACTCTGTGCTAGGAGCAGAGACTAAAGTCTGGAGGGTCGGAGCGACATGTACCTAAACCCTATCTAGTATCTGATGTTTAGGGAACATGTTGATACAAACTAGAAGTCATGAGGGGAAAAGCTAACTGACTCTAAGACTAGAGCATGCATTTATTCTACATGTAGTGCGTGATGAAGAATATTAAATGACCATTAAATACAGTATTTCTCTTAACATGGAGCCGAATAGGCTAGACAATGACGGAAACTATTGATGCAGTTCAGTAGCTTAGGAATGCAGAGAAGGAGGGCTGAACTGATAACTGGAATCATAACATATTCTTTGGCAGACTCAGAGGCAGAGCCAAGCTGCACCGGGCACTGCGAGGCAGGAAGTAAGTGAAAGGTCGAGGATACAGGTGGGGGCTGGATCGCTCCTCAGCGAGGCTCAGGAGACAGGAGCTAAATCTGATGTCCGGGCCCTGTTGAGGCCTGGAAACGGGGACTTTATAATGAAATAACGTGCACACTGAGAAACGTGGCAACGTAGCTTTACATAGGCCTGATACTCATATTACTCATGGAGACTGGGGAATGACATACCAGAGGTGGACACAACTATAATTGCGTCTTGAATCGGACATGGGGAATAACATATGCATATTGATCATGCACACATAACATGTGATGGATGACACGTAGGGACACAGAACATGGCAAAATTTACTTTTCCACACAACGGCCACAGGGAAAACACCAGGACCAGATAGTCTGCCTGCTGAATTTTACTCTAGTCTTTGCCTCCACATTGGCGCCTAGATTGGAGGCCCTATATGCTAATCATTAAGACTGGGACAACACCCTGACTCCACGCAAAGTGCCCTAGTGATCCCGCTCCCTAAGTCAACAACCTCTGGCATCCAGGTAGAAGAATACAGACCGCTATCCATGCATAACATGGATTTCAAGAACTTAAGCAAGGTACTGAAACTGAGATTGCTCCCACATATGCCCACACTGATTCACATGGACCAGAATGGGTTCATCCCTTCACGGAATACCTGAAGGGATGAACCTGAGGAGGCTCTACTCAATACTATACCACCCTGAGGCGAAAGCAAATGAGCACGCCACAGTGTTATCAATAGACCTCGAATAGGCTTTTGATACTATTAGTTGAACTTATTTATTTGAAGGTATGGAGAGAATGGGGCTAGGAGAGGGCTGGATTAAATGGTTTAAACTATTGTATGCCCACCCAACTGCGAGAGTCAAAACGGGCAGGAGATAGTCTGCCCAGTACGGGATCTCTAATGGCATGCAACAAGGACGGCCATTGCCACCAGTGCTGTTCAACCTGGCAATGAAGCCGCTGGTGGCACTGGTCCAACAAGGGGTGACTGGGCTGGGGTTGACCCTAGATGGGAGGCAACACATGATTTTGCTTTATGCTGACGACCTCTTGGTTTATCTGCTTGAGTCAGTGGCCGAATCGGCTACATCTCTGCAGACAGATTTGCCATCCTGACAGGACTACGAGTTAATTGGTCTAAGGCCTACCTCTTCCCAATACCGGGACCACTGACGAGGCCCCTGACACTCCCAGAGGATCTCAACTGGGCCCAAAGCACTTTCAAGTACTTGGGTATACATATCTACCATTCTCTGGTGAATATGCGTGAAGGTAACCTGAATAGAGTACTCCAATCGCTTAGTTCCTGTGTGAACTTCTGGAGCTCACTAAAGCTACCTGTAATGGCACGTAGATCATTGACCAAAATGGTTATGCTGCCCAGATTACTGTACTATTTTGTGAACCTCCCACTGGTACTACCCAGTAGCTGGTTCATCCCACTGGACTCGTTAGTATGGGTCTTAATTTGGGGTGAAGGCTGTAAAATAGTCTCGCTGGCAATACTGCAGCACCCAATACGGAATGGAGGACTGGGAGTGCCCCACTTCGAATTCTATTATCTAGCCTCCAAGATACAATGGTTGGTGCAGTGGCTGGAAAGAGCCCAAATGTAGAAGGAACATTCTGGGCGAGTTGGGTGAAATCTCCACCCTCTTGCTAGCCAAGATACTAAATCACAAGGTGGTGACCCCCTATAAGTCAATACTACAAAATACAGTACTACAGTGCTGGAAGAGAAGTGTGTCTAGGATGCCTGTGATTTCTAACTACACACCACGGCTCCCCTTGGTGGGCCCCCCACATGGAACCCCGTGCCAGATATTCATCCCGGACCGGCTAACGGAATGGATAGAGGTGGGCTTAAAGACTGTGGGAAATTGCTACCAGGAGACGGCATTGATTCCCTTTGCGGACCTAGTGGTACGATATGGATTGCCAGTGGGCCAGTTCTTCCAGTATAAAGACCTGGCCCGCACATTTGACGATCTATGGGGTGGGTATAGGGAAGAACCGGACACACACCCCAAACTGCATGCACTGCTTTCCCTGGGAGCTGCTTAGCACCAGGTGAAGTGGTTCTACATGGCCCTAGTGAAGACATCGCTGGAATCACTACCTAAAATCAGAGGCTGCTGTGAACATGCCCTAAATAGGCAACTCACAGACCGAGATTGGGAGAAAGTCTTAGCTTCGCCCAAGTCAATATCCTGCAATACAAGGCTGAAAAGCATTCAGTTTAATTACTTACATATGACCTATCTGACTCCGCACAAGCTTAGAATAATTCATAGAGAGGAGATCCGTAAGTGCCAGAGTTGTGACCAACAGGATGTGGATTTTATCCACATGGTGTCTAAGTGTCTGACACGGTCTCCCTTTTGGACTGAAGTAGTGAAACAGACAGGGGCGACCCTGGAGAGAACTCATGATAGCTCTGCGAAGGTGTGCCTGCTGGGCCTATTTCCATGCCCACCGAAATGAAAGGTGTGCACCGGAAAACTAGCTTGCTAACTTGCTTCTGCTAAAATGCGGCCCCCACAGAGCTGGTTTGGCGGGGAGTTTAAATGCGGATGGTAGCCTGTGGGCGGGTCTTGCAGCAGGGCACGGGACCAGGTGTTCTCAATCAAGCACGGACTCCTGGTACATTGAGTCCCTGCTGGCGCCCAGTGCTTGATCTCCTGCCTCGCAGTTCTTCCCCAGGTAAGCGTTCTCGCCCTGATGGATGCGGCGATGCTGCACCCGCGTAGCAGGTGCGGCGAGCTGTGGCCAAACTTCTCCTTTCCTTTGGGCAACAAAGGTTTCAGACGCTCCTTGCTTCTACTAAAATGCTTTCTCTAGAAGTCTGGTCATCTGAATTACATGATCTTTGATTGCACCTTTGTTTGGCTCTCGCACAAAGTAATTTTTGAAGAGTTTTTATTATTTCTGAATAAGTACGCTTGACTTGTTTTCATGTTCCTACCTTGCACTATTTCCTACCACTCTCACTCCCCTCCCCATTACCCTTTGGGCACTGTTATTTGTGAACTTATGAACTCATGCATTGTACTGAATATGTGTGGTAGTACTTTGTGATTAAATAACAACGTACTCCTGAGTGGAATATTTCTGTCTAATTTTTCATAATCAGTCAGTTGTACTGGGGGGGCGTGGCTAGCAGCCTAACATGGCGGACATGACTTTGTAGAGCTCTGCCCACGGGCCCTTATTATCCTGAGATTATCCTGCTGCGGTGCTCTTTTCCAAGCTGGACCGTGCAGAGCTGGTGTGCTACAGTGCAGCGAGGCCACCGGGACTGGAGCGACCCGACTCCAGGCGGCGGAGAAACGAGGTCTGGCTGTGGCAGCGCTGAGGGGCCTCGGGTGGCACAGCGGCGGCAGCGCCGGAGTTCGCCCGGTGCCGCAGAGACCAGCCGCGACGAGTCATCGCTGGGGTGCGCGACCTTCCAGAAGGCGGTGAGAGGTGGTGAGGAGGCCCAGACGGAGTGACCCAGGGGGGCTGAGGCGGCTTCCTATATCTCCGTCCGCGACCTCTGGGACTGCTGGCGCGCGGACGGTGCTGCGAGCTTGGGCGGCGATTGGTGGTGGCGACCCTGCGGCGGACTACGTGTCTGCAGCTTGGACTGAGTGCCGCACCCGAGGTGATGTCCCCCGCTTGCCCGGGGTGGACCCGCATGCCCTGACTGCCCTGGCACAGCGGCGAACCCTACTCAGATTGCCTGACTATCACCTGCGGCCTGGGCCCTACACCGGCGCGACAAGCACAAGATGGCGCCGGATTCCCGATCCGCCCGAGACCGTGCTTGCGATCTCGCTGAGCCAGACGAGGCAGCTCCAAAATCTTCTGGACCAGTTGGCATCTGCGGCTTGATGCCTCGATCTCCACGTGGACAATCCTGATGGTGGGTGTCATGTAAGTGGGGTTGCACTCACCTTGTGCTCTCTGCCATGCCTGACCCCAATATGGCGGCCTATAAGACATTCTGATCTGCATTACCTGCCTAATCATTTGTGACGCCCGGGAGGCGGGCGGCAGGCTGGAAGCCCGACCCTGGTGAGTGCCTGAGATTCGGAGTGGCAGGGGCAGAGAGGCACTGCATGACGGTGGAAGTCGGGGGCAGAAGGCGAGGAGAGTGTGGCTGACCGCAGGCCGCGCTGTTAAAGTACCATTTTAACTCGGACGCCATTTTAGGCACCCACGTAACGAGTGGCCCTCGCCATAGGCCACAGCACTCGGCCCATCTGTTGCGAGCGACGCCGGCCACGGAGAACGCGCCATTGCTGTGGAGCTGGAGGCGGGGGGCCCACCTGTGCTGCTGAGGTGAGGGGTGTACCTGGGAAGACATTGCTGACTATGGGAACGTTCTCTACCTTGGTGCGGATCTGACTACGCTGAGAAAACTCCAGGTAGCCCAAAATGCGGCCGCACGGCTGCTATGTAACGTTCCCCGGAAAGCATCGGCTCTCCCTGCCCTTCGCGACTTACACTGGCTAGAAATCAAAAATAGAATCAAGTTTAAGGCTTTATGTTATATCTTTAAGATTAAACAGGGCTTTGCCCCCAAATATCTTCAAAGCCTCATTCATGCCTATTTGTCGTTCCTAGATTTAGGCTGGTGAAGATGGGCGGCCGCTCCTTTTCGCATCTGGCAACTAAAACGTGGAATGCCCTGCCTGTGAGTCTGAAGTTGGAAACTAACCTTGTTAGGTTCCGTAAGGGACTAAAAACTTGGCTTTTTCGGCTATAAGTTTTCTTGAGTAAGCACTGTTTTCTTTGAATAGCCATCTCTCCGCTGGGCCTTGTAGTTTTTTCTTCTTCAGTCTGTCCCTTGGCGCCGGGAAACCCATTGCGGGTAGCTGTGCGCCTTATAAGTTCAAATAAATAAATAAATAAAATAAATAAAAATAAATTGCGCTCCACACCCGCCTGAGGGGAGGCGAGCGCCGAGGGCCTAGAGACAGCCGGCGTAAACTACAGCATCTGCGGGCCGCAGGGTGGACGCCTGCCGGCGGAGGTCGGCTATAGCCCATTTGCCTTTGTCAATGCGCAGCCCTGCCTCCTAGTGAACAGGCTGCTTCCTTCACAGCCACCATCACGAACGCGGCGGACTGAGGAACATTTGAGAGGAGGTCGCTGACAATGCCTGCCGGCCCGACCTAGCTGAGCGAGCCTGGCCACCCCTGAAGACGTAGCTAACAACTGAGCTAGCCAGGAAGCAGCTAAGGGGAGATTGCGGCCCCTATCATCCGGCCATAGCGGGTGAGGGCGCAGGGAGGAGCCCGGGAGCGGGGCTGCATGGTGAACTGCCACTCGACGACGGCCTCTGCGGGCCCACCTCAACGCGGTCGGTGTCCCTTTGGCTGGCTCGCAGTGTCGATAGACTGACTGATAGGAGCAGGGGCCATCCTTGCCCCCCTGACACCACCCGGAAGCCCACAACCAGGCTGGCTGATGCCCACGACGCAGCAAATTGTAATGGGCAGACTTCGGGACAAAGCGCAGACGTGGCAACAGGACGCGGGTTGCCCCGACCCCCCGCAGGAGCAGAGACGGATGGCCATGGAGCCCGTAGCTGCCTTACCGGCCAAAATGGACACAGTTCTGGCGGCGGTGGAATGCATAGGGACGACACTGGAGCAAACTAAGTCGTCTTTGGAGGGGCGGATCGATAAAGTCACATCGGACTTCACGCTGCTGCACGCGGACCACCGTAAACTGAGCAACGCCAGGCGGTCCAAGAACTCCAACCTATGGTGCGCAGCCATGCTTCAGCGCTGCAAGACCTCATTGATAGAGTCCAGGCGCTAGAAGACCGCGCCGAGGACGCGGAAGGGCACTCTCGGCGCAACAACGTCCGAGTAGTGGGCCTGCCGGAAGGAGAAGAAGGGACGGAACCTGAAAGGTACACAGAGACCTGGCTGAGAACAATTTTACCGGAGGGAGTACTATCTCCGCACTTTGTGGTGGAAAGGGCGCACAGGGTGCCGGCGCAAGCCCAGAGACTGGGAGGCAGACCTCGCCCGTTTCTCTTCAAGCTCCTCAACTACAGGGACCGAGGTCACGTGATGCTCTTCCCGGACTATACAGCGGCGGTCCAACGGAGACGTGGCTCCTATATGGCAGTGAAGAAACAATTGCGGGACCTAGAACTACCCTATTAGTTGCTGTTCCCGTCGCGGCTCCGCATGGTCACTAAGGGGGGTGCTCGCTTCTTTGAGGCTCCATCGGAAGTCTGGGACTGGCTGGAGGAGTCTGGGCAGTGGACGGGGACGCGATCGACGGGCCCAGAAGACGGCGGGTGGCAGGAACAGTGCTCCAGGAGGAGGAGGAGGAAGAGAGGGGCTAAGAAAGGGGCTAAGAGAGGAGCTGGCCTAGGACACACGGCGCCCAGCCCGGAGAAGATGCGATAGGAGGCGCTGGAGGCGGTGGCGACACTGGGAGCGGTGGCTGGACTCGGAGGCCCGAATGATACATCACAAAGGGAACTGGAGCGAGCGGATCATCCTCGCCGCCCACAGTAATTTCGGACGACACTACGCTGCCTGTGGGGACACCCCAAACAGCGGACTACATAATGTGAACGATGATGGACCTGAGATAGACTGCTATATTGCCGGTGCCCAGTGCAAGGCCAACTTGTATGCTCCTTTGTATGCTCAATGTAACAAGCTGATGCACACTACCGCTGGCTCTGCAGATATGGGTTTGCCCTTTCTATGTCCACTGTACCATGCTGCTACATGCTGCTGCTGACACTGGAAGCATGCGTCTGCACAACATAGACCTGGGAGCTACTAGCGCGGCGTAGGTACACAGTGATGGCCCCCTCTGGGTCACAAACCCGATCAACACTAAGCGGGCGGTCTCAATGGGCAGCTTGCACTGGTCGGTACGTTACACTGTCCGTAATTATTCAGCCGCACCATAGCAGCGCTAAGGGCCCTGGATGAGGGAGTAACCTGAGGACATCACTGACTGCGCGTTCCCCCGCACGCACGTACATAGCGGTCACGACACATTAAACAGTCGGCACGTTGCCTAATCTGGACGCACCCCCCGTTGGGAGTACGCCCATACAGTTATAATGTTAAATCTGGTTCACATGTTTCAGGAGCGGCACCTAGAGATCCTCACCCGAGAGCCTAACCCTCGGCCCCACACGTTCCATCCCCTGGCCCCCCGGGTGGTCGCACCGCAACATGACCCATGTCGTGCACCAACATCATGACCTGGAACATCCGCGGCATGCACACCCCGTCGCGTCGGTACTCTGTTTTCGCATATATGCAGCGTCACCAGGTGGGGATCGCGCTTCTTCAGGAGACGCACATGTACTGGGTGGAACTGGAGAGACTTCGCAGGCGATGGAGGGGGCAGCTACATGGCACCACCTACTCGGCGCACACACGAGGCACACCGATATGGGTGCGGGCAGGTGTTCCCTTTGCATGCACTGACACACAGGTAGATCCGGAGGGGAGGTACACTTTTGCGAGGGGGAGACTCAATGGGCAGGAGATACTGCTGGGTTCTATTTACGCCCCCAACACGGAACAATCTACCTTTCTAGCGTCCTTAAACCACATCCTTCAGCGGTATGCGGGCCTACCCTGGCTCTTAGGCGGTGACTACAACATGGTGCTGGACACGCAGATCGACCGCTCTTTTCCACCCCTTCGGGCGGTGGCAGCGACATCGGCGGCGCAAGCTCTCAGGGACTGGTTGGCGCATTGGGACATCCATGACCTTTGGCGGGTACAGCACCCTACAGACAAAATATACTCATACTACTCGGCGGTGCACGGTCTCCATGTCCGTCTGGACAGAATAGTTGGCTCCCAGTCCCTGCTCCCGCTTCTGTCCAAGTCACTCAGATCACAACCTCCTGTGGTTTCAGATTAGCTCGGCGGCAGACAGACCCCCGGTGCCCACTTGGCGGCTTCAGCCGGCTGCGCTGGAGGACGCCGAATTTAGGTCTTCTTTGGGCACTGCCATCCTATCCTACTTTGAGGAGAATGAGGATTCAGCGAGCTACCGTATGGTGGAATGGGATGCTCACAAGGCGACTATCCGGGGGCACTGTATAGGGGCCACATGGAATATCCGCACACAGGTGTCCGCGTCCTTGACCCGTATAGAGTCCGAACTTCTGCAGTACGAGCGGGAGGGGGAAGGAACGGGAAGGCATGCGTTAAGGCTGGGAGAGCTTCGTGGTGAGCATGCGGTCCTACTTGAGCGACTGCGGTGCCACAACTATGCAGCGCATGCTGCCAAGACGCACGCAAAGGCGGATAGGGTTGGCCGTTGACTGGCCTGGCTGATACAGGCCACTGAGCGTAATGCCCCGATTGGTGCCATCCGCTCGGGGGACGGGACAGGGGTGTATACACAGCGCGAAATCCACCAGGCGCTTTCCGACCACTACCGGAACCTTTACAGATCTAGGGGTGTTGGGCAGGAATATGTGGTGACTGAATTTCTGGAGTTAATCGCGCTGCCAACCGTCACAGAAGCCCAGAGTGCGGAGCTGGAGACCCCGATGACGCTGGAGGAGGTGGGAGATGCGGTCCAGGCACTGGCGACGGGTAAATCGCCAGGACCCGACGGTCAGCCGGCCGAATACTACAAAGCAAATAGGGACATCCTAGCGCCCCAGCTCCTTCAGATGTACAGAGCATCGATAGACGAGGGCCACCTTCCATCCTCTCTACGAGAGGCATTTTTGGTGTCTCTACCTAAGCCCGACAGAGACCCCATGTCCCTGAGCTCTTATCGCCAGTTGGCAATGCTCAACACAGACTATAAGATACTGGCCAAAATGCTCGCACCGATGGTACCGCATTTAGTCCATTCGGACCAAAATGGTTTCGTACCAGCGAGATCCACATCTCTGAATCTCAGGAGGCATGACGGAGGCGGCGACGGTCTGGCCCAGGGCGGGATGCCTGGTGCTGGACTTAGAAAGGGCCTTTGTTTGCCTCGAGTGGGGCTACCTGATGGCAGTTTTGGCAGCGTATGGACTGGAAGGAAACTTCCTACAAATGGTGGGCCGTCTGTATAGGAACCCTGTGGTCCGCGTCCGTCTGGGGCTGCACATCTCGGAAGGGGTGGAGGTGGGCAGGGGCACCCGGCAGGGGTGTCCTATGTCACCACTGCTCTTCGCGCTAACCATAGAACCCTTAGCCGCGGCCATGAGGCAGTTCCTGGCGGACGGAATCCCCCTGGGAGACGGCGTACATCAAGTATCTTTATACGCGGATGACCTATTGGTCTTTGTCAGGGATGTAAACCACATGCCGGAGCAGCAGGCCCCACTACTGAGCCGCTTTGCCGGCCTCTCGGGGCTACGAGTTAACGCAGGCAAATCATGCCTCTATGCCTTCAATAGCGAGGTGGCCGATCCGCAGTACAGCCTGCAGGGCACGAGGGTCCAGTGGCGAGAGGACACGTTTAAGTACTTGGGCATCCAGATCTACCACCGGCCGGCGGACCTGATGGATGGGAACCTGGGTAGAGCGGTGACGGCACTTAAGGCGCAGATAGGCTTCTGGTCCACGCTTCCCCTGACGCCCACAGGTAGAGTGGCATTGGCCAAGATGGTGATGCTCCCTCGCCTTCTATACTATTTGGCGAACCTGCCCTTGTTTGTGCCTGCGTCTTTTTATTCCAAACTTAACGGGATCCTCCGTGACTTTATATGGGGCACATCCCGGCACCGGCTGGCCCTCGGGAAACTGTTCCTACCCACAGACAAAAGCGGCCTGGTCGCCCCCTGTTTCGAGCACTACTATCTGGCAGCGCAGCTCCAGTGGGTTGCCCGCTGGTTGGCAGACAGGGGGACGGAGGATACTGCCACGGGAGAGCCACCCTACACGCTGGAGAGGATTACCGCGCTCTTTCACCCGTTAGCGGACAGGGCACATCCCACCCCGCTACTCCTAGGGGTGGCGTACAAATGCTTCCGCAGGGCACTGTACCTCACTAGGAGGGTGCTCCCATATGCGCCTGCGGTGCCCCTGGAGGGCTCACCAGGTGGAGAGGGTGTACCCACACGCCACATGCTGGAGCAGTGGCAGGAGGCGGGTGTTCAGTCGCTAGGCGACTTGTACCAGGTCGGAGCTTTGATCCCCTTTGAGGCGCTGGTCGCGGAGGCTGGCCTCCCTCCCGGGGGGTTCCTCATGCACAGATCCCTCACGGCCCGCATGGCGGCTGGATGGGGCGAAATTGATTGCGGAAGAGCCGGAGCAGCACCTGACGATACAATACCTGCATGTAATGGGCAGGGGCAGGCATCTGGTTAAATGGTTTGCTGCATCCCTACGGATACATACGGAGTTGGATCTGACCCCGCTCCGCGGAAAGTGGGAGCGCGATATGGGACGCACGCTGACGGACAAAGAGTGGGAGAAGGTCCTTAAAAGTCCGGTACGCATCCCCAGAAACATGCGCTTCCGCCAGATCCAGGTATATATAGTCCACAGGGCCTATCTCACACCCAGCTTAAAAAATAAATACTTTCACAGGGCGGATGAGTCTTGCCCCCGGTGTGGCGAGTTAGATGCGGATCTTCTTCACCTACTGTGGCGCTGACCAGGGCTTGGCACCTACTGGAGAGACATCAGTGTCCTGCTCACACAATGCACTGGCCGCACCATTCCCTGTAACTGGCCTGAATTTCTCTTGCATCAATTTAAGCGGTCGCCTAGGGACAAGGCGTCGTCCCGCTTTCTAGATCTGGGGATGGTAACAGCGGCACGACTCATCAAAAGGAGATGGAAGGCAAGTGACTCACCCAGCGTGCAGGCATGGACCTTGTCCCTCCTGTCGTGGGCTCGAGCAGAGTGGACCGCTATTAGGAGAGAGGAAACAGTGGGGCTCCGCAGGGAACCCATGGCGGAGCGTTGGGAGGGCATGCTTAACGCACTGCAAGCTGCAGGGGCTAACACGACTGGGAGGGCAGAGGGGGACACAGCAGGCTTAGCGGATAATAGAGGAGAGGGGTGCGCGGCGAGCAATGCCACTGACATACAGATTGGAGCCCAACAAGGGATTGTTGTGAGAGCGCCATAGGAATGGAGATGCACACACATGACCAGGGGATGAGGAGAGTCGGTAAAACAGAGACAGGGGATGAGTAACATGGAAAAGGAGGGAGTTAGGGGCGGGCCTCGGGTAAGGATCTGAAGGGGAATTTTGTACAGAATCCTGGTGATAATGCCGCGTTTAGATGTTGTTGTTTTCTTGCAAATGTTTTGTTTGCGCCCGAGTTAAGCCTATACGAGTTGCCTCCCCATGAGGAACTCGGAAGCACTGACTCTTGTATACTGCGGACATGCCTGGGTGCCCAAGACTTTGTCGCATTCCATTCAGATGTAACTGTAGTAGCGCTTCATTGGCTCACTGCACTGTCAGCGCATCAGCACCCGGACAAGGTTGAAGACTTAGCTAACAGTAAATGATGTACCCAATGTAATGTTGAGAATTAAAAAATGCAAATAAACAGAGTTAATCAGTCAGTTGTACTGCGCTTTTCCGCTGTTCTGGGACCCCCTCTATTATACTGCTAATTATTATTCTTGGAATATATATATATATCACAATCCTGAAGTTCGAGCGACCGGGTAAACCCGGTCTTGATCACATGACATGCTAAAAAAAACACAGATTTAAATACTGTTGAGTTGTTCTACGATGCCCCACCCCCTTAAAACATAGGCATAGAGAAAATACTGCAAGAATGCAATCATTGTGCAAATACAAGTCAAGACAAAAGGCTAAAATTTTAGGTAAATACAAGAGAAAATCATATAAAAATTCAATCTCAAGTAAACCCCCACAATCTGTATAAATAATCAATTTGCAAAATGTAAATTACTATTCATGCCAAAATTAAAATTTGTAAAGTCTTGGCAATAAAACAGAAACTTGGTGGTATACAGCTAATACAGGGCAAGTGCCCTAAATTAAAACCAATTAGTCTTGTTCCTAATACATCAATTCTCTATTAAGGCTAGTCATAGGGGCAAGAGAAGAACCAATAACAGTAGAAATATATAAAGTGCAAAATGTACAGTACAATCCATTTTAAACTCATAATAGATTGCTAATATATATATATATATGTAGCACATTGTATATATAAGCACTCACTTGAGTTGAGTTGTCCTGGTGAGTGTTGAGCAGACGAAATATATTTTTGAACCCAGGGTTGTCTCTTTTTATACATGTTGTTCTATGTTTATGTTTCTATTGTATTAAATTCATTGTGCAACACTTCTGTCCTGAAGATGGTCTCGGGGATCTTTTAGACCGTTAGAGAGACCGAAACGTCGACGCTATTGCACCTTTTTGTTTGTATTTATGCACTTTGAGGCATAGCGAAAGCAATGTTAATAGATCTATTTAAGTTTGATATATGGTGGATCTTTTACCCATATGTATAAAAAGTAAAAGGTGTTTTGTTACTACTGCAAAATATGTGGACAAATTCAGTAGTACTTTGGTTGCCGTACATGATGAATTGAATATACTTATCTAAAACTGGATTCAAACAAATCTTTATACAATATTGTTTTTTTGATATTTTCCCTGTGATAAATTGGGTTCACATATGTGACATGTTCTGAAATATGAAATAATAACTAAATAATTCCTCTAGGGAAATTTTTATTTTGTTATTGATTATACCCAGTTCCGAGGGGATTACTGGGTTGCCCTATTTTTGTACTAGACTGTAAGCGCAGACGCTGTCCGCAAGGGCCCTTTTTAAAAAAATGGTTGGTTGTTGTTATTGTATCTGTCTGCATATATGTTGAAAATATTTGTGTGTTTATGTATATATTTTTTTATTGTAGTATTCAATTGTTTTTTTCTAAATGTCTGAACAGGAAACTCTGACATATACTGATGAGTATATAGCAAAGATAGCCGGTGGACATTCACTCCTAGGACCCCAATATATTATTACTAGCCACAATACTCAACAAAGTGCGAAACGTAATAATTTGGAAAGGTTTATTTATATTATTTTATTTTTTATTTTTTAGAGTTTTATAGAGCGCGGACAAGACCCTTACGTGTATTAGAGCGCTTTACAGTACATTGGTGTGAGAAGTTGGCCTGATTTATGATGTTCACTATTCTAGTGAGCACCTTGTATCAGTCCAAACAACCCTTATGGTGAGTGGTTGTAAGTCAACCTTATAGACAAGCTATCCTAGGGGTAGCATGGACCTAAGCAGTCTTAGGCTTAACTCAAGAGGGCATGTGAAGCCAGCTGTTTTACCATATGCAATCCTTTTAATACCAAATGAAAGAACACCACACAAGTTATATATTATAAAAAGATATGTATTTATTACTAGAATAATCCTCTGTACTCTTTATGAGGACAGAGGCACAAGCGTTTAAACAAAAGCACAGTTAAACATACAAAAGTTGCACAATTATGGATAGGGCCGGTGGCCACTTAAACCATATACTAAAATAGTGGTATAAGAACCACGTCACGAACAATGGTAAGGCCTAGGGCCTTGAGAATCGCTGGGGCTACACTGGACTAACTGAGGTTAGGACGGGAGCGGCCCACAGGATGCGGGTGCAGTGTCTAAAGCACACGCATGCACCAATGCAAAGTCAATGGTGCGTACAAGTTACAAAGTTGCAGATTTAGAAGTCTTCCGACTGGACTAGAACTTAACGACTTTAAACTAGGACACTAGAGGTGTAAACCACTACAGGAGCACTGGAGATCTCTCGTTACCTCACCCACAGGAAGCGGGTGCACAGGTGTCAAAGTGTGTCGGGTTTCGTCGTGGAGTTCTATGGAGCCTGGAGATGAAGATGCTGCAGGCGGCCAGGAGAGAAGAGTCCGGTTGGATTAAAGGGTGGATCGAAGATGTAGAGTACCTGAAAGCAGAGGGGACAAAGTCTGGGTCACTAGCCAGTGACCAGGATGGAACCAGGAAGGAACCAGGCAATGTCGGGCGCAATCAGGTGGTTGTCGAGAAGCTTGTCTCCGCTGCCACGTGGACCCGGGGGCATCGACGATGACCAGGAGTCGGGCACGGACTGTCCCACAAAGGCTCTCGCTGTCGGCGGTGTCGGCTTCCGGATTGGAGTCAACAGGCCTTGGCAAATGTAACCCAGGCAGGAATCGAAGATGGCTTCTGGTTCAGATCAGCAAGATCTGATGGGCTGCTCCTTTTCAGGGAAGCAAGGGCCAGTCTGGAGCAACCAGACCAGCGGTGTAAATTCAAAGGTTCGTCGTCGTAGAGGCCACTAGCCAATGGGCAAGTGACCGGACAGACGCGTCAAGCAAGAAAATGCAAAAGGGCCCCACGCAGCACTCGGTGAGTGTGGAGAGGTGATCTTCGGTGCAAAAGCTGCTCGGGGATGGGGCTTCTCAGTCCCCAATGCACAGCTTCGAGGGTGCCATGGGAGCTGCACGGGAAGCACTTTGCAGGCTTTCCAAGATGGCCTGTCTCACGTCGCCTCCACGGGTCTCAGCTTTGTTGTGGCTGTGGATCGGGCTGTTGGATGTCTGGGAATCCGGTTCTTGTCGATCTCTGTCGCTCGAGCTCCGGCGGGAGCTGCAACAAAGCAAACCGTTGGGCGCTTGATGGTGCCTGCTTCCACAGGGTGGTCACTGCTTCACCACAAGGGAGATTCTTCAGTCTTCCACGTCGAGTGGGATGTCGAAGGGTCCAGAGTTTCGTTTCAAAGTTTCAGTCAGGATTATCCAAAGTCTATGGACACAGCTCCTACCTTTTTTTTTTCAAGAAACCTTTATTAGCATCAAATTCAGTGTCGTTACAAATGCATTGGCAAGCATAAATTACGTGGCTACCTGGAGCTCAACAAGTCCTCAATCAAAAGATGTTACACAGCCATGTTAACCGGCATCCCGGGGGCCCGGTGGCATTATGCAAAGGTCACGACTCAGCATAATTGATATGAGCTCCCCCACGAAGGCAACACTCTACGCAGCACGACAACTGATTACACATTGGTAACAACTCAAAGGAAAGGTCTCTTCACAGCTCCTACCTTTATTCCACATCAAGGGGCTGGATTACCTGCTAGGTCCCTCCTACGGGTGGGACCCAGGAAGGGGGTGGTTACACCCCTTTCCCTTTCTCCAGTTTCGCGCCAGAGCTGGGGCTGGAGTGCCCCAGCACCGGTTTGAACTGGGCTATGCATGCGACACCTTGTGTGCCCCAGGCAGTGTCTAGTATCACTCGCCCTGCCTGCTTCAATCAACTAATCTCCTGTCTGGGGTGGTGTAACACCTCCCTGTAACAGGAAACCTTTTGTCCAGGCTCCCCTGCCGGAGTTTCGGTCAGCAGCAGTAGGCCAGACTTGTGTCTGTGGCAGCAGCATCCATTTTGTGATGCTGAGGCTCTGGTTAGTTTTAACCGCGTTTAAGCAATGTAACATGTCTTCTCCCTCTAGAAGGGTGGAATGCTACCCCCGTCGCCAGAACTGGCGAGGGGGTAGTATTCCAAAGTGTATGACACCTTACACGACATGTTTTGATAAAGCCAAACCAAAGTTAGCAATAACAGCGGGGATTATAATGCACTTAAGAGAATATGGTATGGCAATACCCTGGAACAGCTATAAAGACATGGTTCCGAAAGCTGCAGACAGGCTCAGCTCATGCTAAAGCACCATCTCACATAAAACCAAGCACTCTGCCTCCAGGATTGTTAAGGCCTGCCATAGGAGTGACTTATAGGTGCATATGTGTCCAGATATAGGTTTAGACATAGGTATACTATATGTAAGCAAGGGGTGATTACACGACCTTGCCCCAGCTGAGTGATCAGCCAGTTGTGTCAGTTTGGATGGCCAGCCAGGGGTGGCAAAAGATATGCTGCTGCCCCTGGTAGGCCTTGGATGCACCTATGCCCTGGGTACCTATAGTACACTGTACAGGGGCTCATAAAGTGATCCCATCCCAATTGGTGATGTACCTAAAGAACATGTATGTGAATTTAGAGAGAGAACAGCAGGCTGGGGGTCTGATTAGCAGGCACACAGCCACATTAAGTCGAAAACCAGTGAAGCAAAAAGCAAAAAATGGGGTGACCATAGGAAAGCAGACCCTTCTCTCCTATAATGGGGGATAAAAATAAAATACATACAGGATAGGTCAATGAAGTGTACATAAGACCATAGAGCAAGCATAGCACAAGACAATAGGAAATGAACTGATGTGTGAAGGTAATATAGAGACAGGTAGGTAGGTCAAATAAAAATAGCATCCTTGAGAACGACAAAAAGCAGAGCAATAAAGTGCCAGTTAAAAGCGAGCTTAGCGACATGGTAACGAAAAATAGGTCGATTAGATAGACTAGTATGATACCCTGTATGTATGTTCTTGCGGAATCATAGGTCTGTGTTTAAGAGAATTTTGCCATAAGAATGCCTTTAACTTCCCGTTTGAAAGCTGCAGTGGAGGGGTTCAGCCTTGTTTCTGGGGGAAGGGCATTCCAGATCCTGGGCGCCATTCCAGAGAAGGAGCGTGTGTATGTTTTTTTCTTGTTGAATCTTTGAGGTTTCAATAGGAGGTTTTCCACACTTCTTGTGGATCTTATCCCGCCGGATATTGTAAGTTTCTGTGTGAGATAGCTGGGTGCCTTGTAGTGTATGGCTTTATGAGTCATGCATGCTATTTTCAGGTGAATTCTGGCTTCAAATGGTAGCCAGTTTAGAGATTTAAGGTCAGGGGAGATGTGGGCCCTTCCTTTTGAGCCAGTGATGAGTCTCGCTGCCGCATGAGTAGATGCTCTTAGGGAAGCTGTAGTAGGTGTGGGGAGACCGCATAGCGAGACACTTCCGTAGTCCAGCCAAGATAGAACTGGAGTTTGAACCGCCATCTTGAAGTCATTAGCCCTGCGGTTCCCAAACTGTGCACCGCGGCACCCAAGTGCGCCGTAATGAGGTGCCAGGGGCGCCGCGCACAGTCTAGGGTGACCAATCGTCCGTAAATTCCACGAACCGTCCCTACGCCTTTTATCTGTAATTGTGGCCATCACAGGGAGCAGCGCTGCTCCCCTGTGAGAGGCCTCACCCCCGCTGCTGGAGCCACCTCGCACTCCTCCAGGAGTACAAGAGCAGCCCCTTCCGCCCATTGAAATTCTGTATGGGGCTGATTGCCACATACTGAATGACAATGGGGCAGTCAGGGGTGTTCAAGCATGTGGTGGCGGCCTCCTGCCTCAGTGTACAGAAGGGCAATCTGTAAGAAAAAAAGGTAAAACGCCCAGGCTGCAACGTTAGAGAACACTTCATTTAAAGAAGCCTGTAAAGTAAGTTTAAAAGAACAGGTTATCGTTCTTTCACTGTCTCATCATTTTTGAACTGAAGTATTTTCAATATTATATTCAACAAAGCCATGGTTGCTGCTTTTTTTATGTTAAGGAACTAGCAACCATTGACAAAGCCAATAGTCCTGGCTTGTTGTTGGTGCAATGATACTTGCTGTATTATATATCTGGATGCAATGACATAAACAACATAATACCAGTCGGGCGCAACACTATGCTAAGCGCAGATTTTTAGCCTAGGTGTTTTAAACTGCGCTCTTAATTACATCCAACACCCCCTTTGAAGAGATCCCCCAATTTTTTTACACCTCTTAAAGCCCTGGAAACAACACCATGTTACTGTAACCTCACATCCTGGCACTGTGCATCATGTGTGACTCATGACTTTTACGTTTTCAGTCTGCCTATGTGCAGGGGCATAGTGAACTCTCCCCCACCGCACCCCACCCCTTGCTGTAGTTCGTTCTTGATAGGACTCTTCTGCCTGCAACTCTGCAGACAAAGGCTCAGCTCATAATGTGGAAAGGTGGGTGAGTAAATAAGTGAAGGAATGTCTGAATGGCTGGATGGATTACTGAAAGGATAAATGCATGAATGAAAGGGGGAATGGATAGATAATGAAAGAAAGGATGGAAGGATGAGTGAAAGTATGGATGAGAGAAAAGGTAAATAGATGGATGTATGGGTGGAAAGGTAGATGGATGGGTAAAAGTGTGGATGGGTGTTTGAAAGGATGGATGGATGAGTGAAAGGGCAGCTGATGGGTGAGTGAATTGGTGGATGGGTGTGTGAAAGGATGGATGGATGGATGGATGAAAGGGTAGATGATGGGCAAGTGAATGGGTGGATGGATGAATTGATAAGTGAAATTGTGAATGGATGGATGAGTGAAAGGGTGGATGTAAGGATTGATGAGTTAGTGAAAGGGGGTAGATGGACAAAAGGATGGATAGATGAGTGAAGTGAAAGGGTGGATGGATGAGAGAACGGATGGATGGATGAGTGAAAGAATGCATCCCAATTACTTTAAGGAAGATAACAGGAGGTACATACCACCCACCCACCGGTAAAAAAATGGTGGGGAGCCACGGCCAACTGCCGATTAGGTCAAGGGAGCCACAGGTCAAAAAAGTTTGGGAACCACTGCATTAGCCGGTAAGAAGGGTTTCAGTTTCCTTAGTGTGTTAATCTGAAAGTCTGCTCCCTTCGTTGCATTACTAATGTGTTTCTGCATATTGAGGTTGCAGTCAAGTGTTATACCCAATGATTTCGCTGAGTCTACAATAGTTGGTTGGACGTTGAATGCGGTAAGGTGTTTGATCAGATCATGCATTATGGGGACTTTGCCAGGTGGGGCAATTAGGAGGAATTCTGTTTTTGAGGCATTCAATTTGAGGTGACTCTCAGCCAGCCACGTTTGGGTGGACTTAAGGGTAGTATTAAGCCGGTTGATGTCTTCAAGAGTGTTGATCTTAAGGTAGAGTTGGGTATCATCAGCGTACATGTGGAATTGAATGTTGGACGCTTGCAGCAGATCGGTGAGTGGTTCCATGAATAGGTTAAAAAGTGTTTGTGATAGCGAAGGGGCTGCTACTTCTTTGAGGGGTCTTTAGACTGTTCCCTACCTTGCCTGTGTGCCGCTGGACTCCCGCTGGTCACCCTCATCTGGGCAATCACCGCCGTTGCCGCTGCATGTCATCGTGCGGCCGCTGGGGACCACATTTCCTAGCCCTCTTAGCGGCGGAAGCCGCCAACGTTACTTCCGCGCCCGGAGGCGCTTTAAATTGGAGCGCAGCCCCGGTGGAGCAGGGCTGTTACTTCTTTGAGGGGGCTTTAGACTGTTCCCTACCTTGCCTGTGTGCCGCTGGACTCCCGCTGGTCACCCTCATCTGGACAATCACCGCCGTTGCCGCTGCTTGTCATCGTGCGGCCGCTGGGGACTACATTTCCCAGCCCTCTTAGCGGCGGAAGCCGTCAACGTTACTTCCGCGCCCGGAGGCGCTTTAAATTTGAGCACAGCCCCCGCGTCACGGGTTCGCGAGCGGGTTAAGCCCAGGACAAGGGCGGGACCGTCTACGGCCGTCCGAGGCCGGTGGAGGCCGGGCTGGGCCCACTCTCTTTCGACCTGAGCCTTAAGTATTGAGACATTCTATATTTTACTATTTATTCGTTTGTATGGTTTTATTATTCAATTTTATTATTGTTTAAAGCCTGGAAAATCTTACTGTTACTTATTGCCTTTTTTCCTTACCTACTACAATTTTCACTGTACTCTACTATGGCAGTCCGCTCAAGGAACGTGAAGAAGCTTACATTCAGTAATATTGGGGGGTCCGTGTCTGGAACTGTAGACCAATTTATTACCAGAGCAGCAGTTGTATTAGAAAGGGAAATTGAACTGACTGAAAAGAGGCTGTCCCTAGAGCATCTCGCATCGAAGAGATCTTCACTGGGTACAATTATGACAGCTGTAACCCCAGAGCAGTACCCTGTTAACGGTGTCTTATGCCAGGAAATTGGTTTAGAACATGGTGGGTTAGAAGGGTCCCTGGTTTGTAGCTCATTAAAACACAACTATTGATAGTATCTCGCTATTAGAAACTAGACCAAGAGACCCCAACTCTTCTATTATTTCCAACTCGTCCCCGGTTAATGTGATATCATTGCCCACACCTGTAAAGGCAAATAAACCCCAATCAGCCACTGGGAAAAGAAAGCGTGTGGGAGGAACCCAAAAGGGAAGATGTGCCAAAATAACTAAAACCTCCACATCGACCCAATCACTTCATACCACGGCAAACTCCCACTCCGTCACCACTGCTACTAGAAACAAGCTAAATGTGTTAAAATCCCGACTGCCAGTGGAAAAACAGCTACCTGAGGGCCTTATGGAAACACTAGAGCAGCTGCTAAAATCACTGATTTTCCCCTTACTTGAAAGGGTAAAAATAATCAACGAGAATGTGGGGAAACTGGAACAAGCTGCGCTGGCTAATTCAGCAACCTTGGAAAAAGTTGCGAGGACTGTCTTGGGCTCTGAGCCCTCGCCCCCCGTGAGAGTGGCCATCGATCCTACACGTCTTCCCCCAGCTACTCAGCAGGACCTACCAAACATCCGAAATGCCCAACAAATTTCTAATGCCCTTGAGTAAGGTAGTGTAAAACCAAACGCTAGGGATCTCAATAGTGTGGGATCCAAAGCTACTGGAAATGTTGTCAGAAAAAAGTCGGTCACCCCCGAACACATTGCAGATCTAAAAACTAAAGGGTCAGATGGCCCAAGGAGTATGGGCCTGCCACAGAAGCTCCCGTGTATTAATCTACCCCCAGAGTCGGTACCATACATGTTAATCTTATCAGGTGTCCCCGGGATTCAAAATGACAACTTAGAAACCCACAGTGAGCTGAAGAACAAAGTTATTCACTGGCTCAATAGAAATAGACCTCCTCCAGCTTTTATGAATGCGGAGTTCCTGCATGTTACAAGGGTGGGCTGGTTGGGGCATCGAATTAAGGACTTACAGGGCGATTGCATAATTGTGAATTTCAGGGACCCTAGAATGGTAAGGTTCATATGCAATGAAACTGGGAATAGGGGAACCAGCGTAATACAAATTCTATCCCAGTTCTTTTTCTGGCCCAAACTTGGCTCATCAAAACAGTTGGGTAACAATACCAAGACGCCCATTTAATGCTTGTAGACAGGAATTCTTTCTTCCCATGAAGAATAGATTTGAGTCATTATTTGGCTTGGGGGGGGGGGGGGGTGGACTGACTGGGATTTTGCTGTAACAGTAATAGGGTCGCATGTAATAAGGGTAATGGTGTAAACTACTGGGCAGATCTTAAAACTAGTGATAGTAGAACGGGAGTACCACTAGTTGTGGGATCTGAGGATAAATGTAGTCCCCTTAGAAACCCTTGATAGCATTATCGTTGCACCAGGGTGGGAAAACAAGCAGGTCCCTGACGAGATAAACCCGTTATGTACTAAGTTAGGGCCAATCTTGGGAGTGGCGCCACAAGGAGTAAACTCGCTGGATGAGGGTAATCAAATGATCATGGCTCTCGCACCCATAGTCAATGGTTGCCCTAGCCTGGTTAACGTTTGTGCTTTGAATCCGCCTCAGGATATGGTTCCACCTCAGTGCTGTGTAGCCAACGATTCACATCTGGTCAGGTTGATCTCTTGGAACATTGCTGGTCTTAGGAGTAAAATGCCCACAGCAGAATGGTCAGACCTGGTGGAAAACTATGATATATTGGTCTTCCAGGAGACATGGGCAGTGGACCCCCTATATCGCTTGGGGTACATACATTTTTATAAAGCAGCACTTAGAGGGGCAAAAGGCAGACCCTCAGGGGGTCTAACTATCTGGGTTAGACAAACAATCAATCTCAGAGTCTCTGAATTGGTAGTTGATAGCCCAGAACTTCTTGCCATAACCCTGGTCCAGCCTGACCTTAAAGAAATCGTCATCGTAAATGTGTATACCAGGGAACAACCGGGAGTGCGCGGCTCCGGAACTTTTATCGATCTGGATACTTTCATGGATTCAGTTAAGCCAGGCTGTAATGTAATAATTGCCGGGGATTTTAATTGCTCATTTGAGCCCCTCCACTGTGACGGAGAAACCCTTTTAACAGAGGAGGATGTCCAGTGGAACCCCCCCCCCTTGATCTTAAGCCTATTAAGAAATGGACGGAATCTGCCTTGCAGTAGACGAGCCTCTGCTTAGAGCGTGGATTCAGGGCTGCTAATGGTCGGTCTATTTCTGATAAAATGGGAAGGGCAACGTTTAATAATGGCCTCTACACAAGCAGAATAGATGATATCCCCATTAAGATCGAGTATTGGGGCACACTTGAGGATATTGTGATTTTGGATCGCCCAGAGAGCGACCACAACCCCCTTGCGATGAGTCTCCGCTTAAACTAAGTCATAGAGCCCAACACCCAGAGTGTGATAGTCACTGCAGATGCCATACTTACAAATGATACTCGCAGGGTTCGGTGGGCGAGGATTATTATTGATTCTGGGGCTCGGGAAGTGATTAGGCTATTGGTAACACGGGCCCTTGGTGTCTTGCGTTCACTACCATCCCAGGAAGCCATCAATGGGATGATAAATACTCTACACATAGACCTCTTTAATGACCTTAGAGCCCACTTTTCTAAAACCGGCAAGCCCCATAAACATTCCGCACAACCCATGTGTAAGTCATGGTATAACAAATTGTGCCGGGTCTCTTATGGTAATTTGGCGCGTGCGATTAGATCTAAAATGATGCCTGATATTAGGAGGGCAAGATTGGACTATTGTAGAGTCCGTAAACGGGCTAAACAAGATTGGGACTCCAAACACTGGACTGAACTACTTGTCGCTAGTAAAGAGAAAAACTTAACTAAGTTCTGGCACATAGTCAAATGGGGAAATTACCTCCACTCTCAGGTTCCGACCAACCATGTTCCTACTGAGGTTTGGGTGGAGCATTTTGAGTCCCAGTTTTCTGGACAGGACCTGGATAATGACTATCTCCCCACAGACCTGGGTCCCACGCCGAACACAGATGCTATAACATTTGACTGTAGGGAAGTCGAGGCAGCGCTGAAAAAGATTTCCAGCGGAAAGGCTCCTGGAATGGATTGCATCCCAGCCGATCTCTTTAAGTATGACCCACTGGACTGGATCCCTTACATTGTATTTCTGGGAAATGCCATTGCTAGGGGAGCTAGTATCCCGGATTCCTGGCGAGGAGCAGAGATCTTGCCCATTCATAAGAAGGGGGACCGCTCCATTCCGGGGAACTACCGTCCAATCAGTCTGATTGACTCTATACAAAAAATCGTTGCAAGGATGGTCCTGGCCAGAGTCCAGAGCTGGATAGAGCTCGAGGATATATCATCACCCTTACAGGCTGGGTTTAGATCTTGCATAAGCACAATCGAGCAGGTCTTTAGGTTTCTTCTGATATACTGGAAAGTTGTCAGTTTAGGTGGTGGTACTATCTATGCCGCCTTTGTTGACCTTAAGTCAGCATTTGACCTAGTTCCCAGGGGTAAACTGTGGGGGCTTCTAAGAAGTTTGGGGATGCCTCAGGAGCTCTTGAACATTGTAATTAAACTACATGAGGCGAATTTCGCACAAGTCCGCTGGGGCAAGCAAGGGCAGGTCACTAATTGATTTCCTGTGTCCCGTGGTGTCAGGCAAGGGTGCGTTCTAGCGCCAACCCTGGTTCTGTTATTCATAAACAGGGTTGTGCAGTATTACTCAGCCTTCGGACTGATGCCCCCTCTTTGGGTGGCACAAAGTTTCCGCTACTTATGTTTGCGGATGACAAACTTATACTATCGAAGACTCAGGGGGGCATGCATGCGGCGTTGAACAAATATGAGGAATTCTGCCATGATCATGATTTACAGATCAATGTATCTAAAACCAAATTCATGATCCTTACAAAAAACAGACCTGTGGTTGGTCATGTCATAATGAATAATACTAAGCTAGAGCAGACTAATGTCATGACCTATCTGGGAATTGTTCTAGAGAGCAAAATGAGCTGGAAACCCCAGATCGATTCTCTATCCCTCAAGCTTTCCCAGCTCTCAGGGTGTCTGGTCAAAGAGCAGAGATCGTCGTTTACGAAAAGGATTGGTCCCGCATTGAAAATTTATAACTCCAGGATAGGTTCAGCGATCTTGTACGGAGCGGACCTATGGGGATTTGCGGACCTTTCCTCGTTGGTCAAAGCACAAAATAAAATGTTAAAGAATTTAACTGGCCTTCCCTGCTCCAGCCCTATGTTGCCGCTATTAATGGATTTGGGCAGTCAATCGATAGATGACATTGCTCGTTTTAAACCAGTGGCCTTATGGAGGAGGATTTGGTCCACCCCCGAATTGGCACCTTTTGCAAAATCAATTTTAGATGTCAGATCTATAATGGGTTCGGGTAATATTCTTTGGTTTAAACACGTCAGACTCCTCCTAGGGGCTATGGGACTGAGTAATTTGTGGACTGATCCTGTTAACAACCATTTTCCATCAAAAAAGGTATTTAAAAGTATATACTGCAGTCGTCCGCCAGAAAAACATTGGACAAATAGCACCTTCCTCTTTGTCCGGTCGGTTTCTGGAGTTTAAAATTGATCCTTCTCTGGAAGATTATTGGGACACTATTACTAAGCCTAGCGATAGAAAACTCCATCATCAGCTGAGGGTTGGCTCTCTCCCTACCAGAACATTTATTAAAAAATGGAAGGGCCAGGAGACTGAATTCTGCCGCTGGTGTCCTGTCCGTAAGGAGTCCATCGCACATATATTTTTTAAATGCCCGGCGTATGTGGCTCCCCGGAAAAAATGGCTTAAACCTATTTGTAGTAATATGGGTACTAGGGTCGGGTTGGAAGCCTTAAGGATCATTAGGACAGAATCGAACGAACCTATTCTAATCGCCGTAGCAAAATTCTTAGGATGGGCATGGATTATTAGGGCTAAACAGTAAGCAATTGATTGATTTTATGTGCCATGCTCCGATTGTCTTTTTAAGATAATTAATGTCATTTTTATATATTAACATGTTATTATGTAAAGCCAAGAGCGTATATGTCATTTCACTTCCATGTTTTTTTAAATTGATGTGTGTATTCCTTTTATATGATGTCTTTTATTATGGTACAGTCTTTTATGATCAAATAATTCGAAATAAAGACATATGAAATGAAAAAAAAATGATAGCGAGGATCCTTGTGGGACTCCTAGCGTAACTGGAACAGGTTTAGAGAGGGTGTTGATGACCTTGAATTTTTGGGTCCGGTTTTGCAGAAAAGAGGTAAACCAATTAAGCACTGATCCAGATAGGCCCATTCTATGGTTCAACAAATCTATCAAGTTCTTGTGTTCAACTGTATCGAAGGCTGATGAGAGGTCTAGAAGGATAAGAAGGCATGAGCCGTTTTGATCCAGTATTTGAAGGGCATCATCAATGATGTGTGCCATAGCTGATTCCGTGCTGTGATCTGCTCGGAAGCCGGATTGGTGTTTGTTGAGAAGGTTGAAGCGATCAATATGTTTTGTTAATTGTAAAAAACGTATAAGAACAGAGTTACATGCAAAATTTCTGACTGATTGCTTGAATAATAATATTATTCCAGTAGGGTTACAAGTGCGTAATATACCTATTATTTTTGTTGATGATGAGGACTTCAAAGTAGGGTTCAGCTTCGTTTCAAATAAATGCTCACGAAGCTGGGTGGTCCTCAGTATTGAAACTGCATTACGACATATTGACAAATTGAAAAAAAAGATTGCTGAATTAGAAAAACAAATTCTGGAGGATCCAGCTACAACTGATACCAGTGAGTTTCTCAAAAAATTAGAGACAGTAATATCAGACTTTCAAAGGAATAACATTCTTTAAAAAACTGAGAAACTCCAGAAAGACATTAAGAATTATAGTAGAGAACGCGCCTACCCCTATCTATAGGAGGATTTTTTCCAACAAAACCCGAATCAGTCCAACTGGACTCCTAAACATATAAAAAAATCAACAAAGGAGTGATTTTTCAAAAAGAAGAAAGAAGAGCAAGCATGTAATTATCATTCACTGTTATGAGTTTTCCTGTGAAGAGAACCAATTTAGGTTTTTCAGAAGGCCTTCACTCACCAACCTAGTTGGTGACATGCTTCATCTTTAAGCCCCACCAGGAGTGGCGGAATGCCACCCTAGTCTGCTGCAACGCCAGTTTACTGTGGAGCTGGTTAAGTGATTGGTGAAGGGTGAATTTAGGGAGTTAAAAAGGTCCAGATTGTGTCAAAAAGAAGTATTTTATTCGTTTTGCCAATCAGACACGGATAAAAATAAAATGTAGGATAAACGACCAAATTAAAAGTCAAGTTTTATCCCAGGGGTGTGATCAACATGTTTCTGCCTATGTGTGAACATTTAGTCAGGCTTTCATCAGGACCAAGAAGTGTAGTGGTGAATCTCGGCGGTATGGGCGCACTAAGGCCCACCCTGACCTGAGGTTACTAGTGTTAAAAGTAGTATAAAAAAACACTGAGTATGGGGGGGTGTGGCCAGGGCGGCGAACATGGCGGACGCAGCCTAAGAGAGCTCCGTCCCGCCGACGAATTATCCGTCATATATCCTAAGTCTCCCCAACTCTGAGAGGTCTCAACAACTATACATTGGCGTCGGAGGTGGCGGGGAAGCCTTGACGGCGATTTTCGGGACCTCGGACGTCTGCTCAACGGCGATCCGAGACCTGAGGTGCAGAGGCCTACCAGACCTACGGAAGCCGGGACCTCGAGTCCGAGTGCATCCGGGCGGAAGTGCGGCGCGACCGGGTCCGGCGAGGAGCAGTGGACGGAACCCTACATTCGACGCATGGAGGCCCGCAGTGAGTAAACCGGGCTGCACAGAGGACACGGAGCACCCGCTGTCGCCGCTGCCGCGCCCGGGAGTTGGAGGCTGTGCGGACTGCGGGCCGGGGGAGTGCGGGAGGGGCCGGGTAAGCCTCGTTCGGCGGTCGTGTCGGACCGCGGGGGAGACAGTTGTGCTGTGGACGCTATGGGGGCATTATCCTGTGTTCCCCCCCTCCGGCCCACCGGCAAGTCGTGCATGGCGGTGGCGGCACTCGCCGCAACAGGGGCGGCTATACTATACTGCGCCTGGCTGGGACCCTGACCTGGTTGCCTTACACACGCAGCGTGTCGCTGCGTACACCCCTCTCGGCGACAAAATCGGGCCGCTGGGGTGAACTCCGAGGACGGCGTGCTGGGGAGCTGAATCCTAGGCCCTGGATGGAAATGAGCTGGTTGAGACGCCGAGGGCCCGGTGACTGAGGCAGACTATCCGGCGCAGACCAGGGACTGCCTACGCGCCTTGAGGCCCCGAATTATTGAAGAGGGGCGACTGTGCCCCCAGAGTAGCTCCTGGACAAGGCTGTGACACATATGCCCCCGCATTGGACATGGAGTAATTGATTGTGGCAAACTTGGAGGGGGCACCGTGTCATTGGGGCAGAGTGAAGCGGCACCAAGGGCGGCAGCGCGGACTGACCTGGGAGCGGGCGACATCCTCCCCAACGACTCATAAAGCGGGTAAGGCCCGGACACAGCTCTGCGACCAGGGAGATTGGGGTGACCGACCTGCAGTCCCCGCAGTGCTCTAAACCCTGTGCACCTATCCAGTGGCAACCATGACGAGGGGTGGCAACAGTGGAGGCACCTCGAAACAAGGCACGATTGATAAATTTACTGGGCCAACTGGAGGGGCTGGGGCGTCCGGAGGCACTCAAGCATCTGGCCCGGACAATGCGGCCCTCATGGCAGCGATAACACAATCCAGAGACATGCTAGATGCGAAAATAGGGGCAGTTGGAGCTGATGTTACCTTGCTGCGTCAGGACCTGCGCAACGCCGTGGCCCGCATGACTGAGACCACAATTACAGGAGTGGAGGACGACGTGGTGACACTGAAGAAGAAGGTGGCCAACATGGAAGGGATTCAAAAAGGGCCTTGCACTGCGAGCGGAGGACGCGGAAGGGCGTGCTCGGCGAACCAACCTGCGGTTCGTGGGATTTCCGGAGGGCTGTGAGAAGGGCGACATGGAAGCCTTTCTGACCAAATGGTTGGAGGGGTGGCTCCCTCCGGAGCCCCTTTCGCGCTGTTTTACAATTGAACGCGCGAACCGAGCACTGACCCAGAAGCCGCCGGAGGGAGCTCTGTGATAGCCAGACTGCTTAATTATCACGACTGCGACACAATCCTGCGACAAGCGCGAGCGAAGGAACCGTTGGTATTTGAAAATCACAAAATCCTAATATTCCCAGACTACACCAGACTAATCCAGCAGCAACGTCAGTCCTTTACTGTGGCTAAGGCGCGGTTGAGAGGCCTCAATATCCAATATGCCTTGCTCTACCCGGCCCGCCTGCGTGTGGTCTACCAGTCCCGGACTCAATTCTTTAATACTCCAGAGGAAGTCTTTGCCTGGACGGACGAAACGGTCCACATCAGAGTCAACACCCCTCCGAGTCGGGACTCAGATTCATCATCCACGGCGGGACCCCCGAGGACTCCCCGACGATCGCGGAGCAGGAGTAACTGGAGGTCACGCACCAAGACGAATCCTCCTCCTAACGATGGTGCGGCGGAGGCAACCGAAACTGCAGACTCTCAGGATCCGGACGCATGAGACCCGAAGACATTTGGCAGGCTACGGACAAAGCCCTAGGGAGGGATCGGAGGCCGGCGCCCGTCCCTTGGGCGGTGGAACTTCTTTGCGATCTATTGTCTACGACATCTGAGGCATCAGTAATTGGGTAACCTTGAGACGTGGGTTGGGAGACGAAGGCGGGAGGGCGGTCATAACCCCTCGGTTTAGAGGAGTTTGTTCAGCGGGGGGTGAGTTGGGACTTTGTGGGTAGGTCATGGGTATCCATTGGAATAGTGGGTCTCTAACCTCCCGTTGGGGGTCGGAGATAATCTATACCGCGACAGGTACTTCAATGTTACTGAGGTATGGGGTGGGGGGGGGGGGGGGGGGGGAAGTTGAAGGGGTGACTGGGAACGGGGAGGGGGTTGGGGGGTTTGTTGGGTGTGTTTTGCAGGGGGATAGGGGAGGGTGGGATGCGTTAATCTGCACAGTGTACTTTCGGGTCCTATTGAAGCGAGATGTGTGTGTGTGGCCTCAGACGCTCAGGCCGTTTAATTTTCTGTCCACGAATGGCGGTTGAAACCTCCGAATCAGGCCTACAGAGGGCATCGATGCGTGTTGTGAGCTGGAATGTAAGGGGGATGCTGGACAGGATAAAGAGAGGGGCAGTCCTGCGACAGGGGAAGAGAGATGGGGCTGATGTGTTACTGTTGCAAGAGACTCACCTTATGGGTTCCAAGACCCTTAGTTTACAGCGATATGGCTTTCAGCAGGTGTTTCATGCTGGGGTTGTGAGGGGATCTCGAGGGGTAGCCATCCTGGTGCATCGCAGGTTGTCCTATACTCATGAGACTCAGTGGGTCGATACACGGGGCAGATATGTATTCGTTCAGGGCAAGATAGGCACTGAGCCGATAGTCTTCGGGAGTGTCTACGCCCCGCCTCTGCTACAGGGTGCCCTTATAGAAAAATTGTTTGGTGTGTGGGCCGAGATACCAGATGTTATGGCAGTGATAGGCGGGGACTGGAATGATGTGATGAATGCACGGATGGATCGCCACAGGCGGGGGGGTGAGGTGCCATCGGATACACCTACCAAACTAAATGGCATGGTGAGAGGGATGGGGTGGGTGGACACATGGCGACACCAACACACCCAACATCGTGAATACACATATGTCTCAGCAGTACATAAGTCCTTCTCTAGAATTGATTACTTATTTGTCCCCCATGCCTGGGTTGGGAGGGTGGATGCCATGGCTATACTGCCACGCGGCCTGTCGGACAACTCCCCGGTGGTGGTGGACCTACTTCTCGATAGGAGGCGGCAGCCGTTCAGATGGCGCCTCTCCACGTGGCACTTGCAACAAGAAAACTATCAGTCCCACATGAGGGAGGCTATTGCCCATTACTGGAGTGATAATGATAACTCTGATACAGAGGACATGACCCTCTGGGAGGCACTGAAGCCCACGCTTCGCGGGGTGGACATTGCTTGGTGTGCGGCTGCCCGCAAGACACGTAGGGAAGACATAGTGAGCACGGCAGACCGAGTCAGTGACCAGGAAAATAGGTGCCACGCTGGCGGGGGTGAGGAGGATGTAGGACAACTTCTGCTGACGCAACAGTCGTACGCCTCCTTGCTGTTAGAAAAGGCTTGACAGCTGTGGTTAGCAACTCAGAGTAGGATCTACCAGTGGGGAGACAAATCCAGCTCAATGCTATACAGGCTCTGCCAGAGCACTTTTCACGCGCAGTTCCTACCGTGCCTCCGAGATGAGACGGGAATGTCCATGAAGGCCCCGACGGACCTAGCAGCCAGCTTTGCACGGTATTATGAGGCCCAGTACGTCCCCCAGGAACTCCTCTCGGCAGAAGACATTGACAAATTCCTGGCTCATCTCCCGCCACAGTCAATTTCGGATGAAGGGCGGGCTCGCCTTGAGCTCCCTTAGTCGGCGGAAGAGCTGGATACAGCCCTTGGGGAATTAAATGTGGGCAAGGCCCCCGGACCCAACGGGTTCCCTTGCGAATTTTTCAAGAAATTTCACCTCCAATTAGGTACGTTCTATGGCAGGGCTCCACCTCAGACAGACAACATCGCTCCCCATCTTCGCAAGAAACCTCAAAACCTGGCTCTTCGACAGATCCCCTCCTTGATGGAATGGAACCTGCACCCCCCCACCCCTAACGCCTTGAGACCCTTACGGGTCAGTAGTCGCGCTTTAACAAACCCCTGATTGATTAGAGGCAGCCAGGAAGTGTGGCCGACTCCCGAGGAACTGGCGACAGCTGAAATAGTGGTCTTTTGCAAACCAGGGAGGCCCCCAGACCAACCAGAGTCCTATAGGCCAATATCATTATTGAATACCGAAGCGAAAATATTGGCGAAAGCACTGGCCAATCGCCTCCTCCCATACATTACCGATCTTGTCCACCCGGACCAAGCCGGGTTTATGCCCCATAGAGCAACAAGACACAATATTAGGCGCGCGCAGGTGGCGGTTGAGGCAGCCCGGGCGGCAGGGATTCCTGCGGCTCTTCTACTGGCCGATATAGATAGGCCCTTCGACTCGGTAAGTTGGGTCTACCTCCGTGCGCTTCTGTCCCGCCTGAATCTGGGGCCCGCTTCTTATCTTACCTACAGCTATTATACACAGATCTCACGGCATCGGTAAGAGTGGCAGGGGCAGTGTCTGATTCCTTCTCCATAGGTCGGGGCACCAGGCAAGGATGCCCCCTATCGCCGTATCTATTTGCCCTGGCTATGGAACCGCTAGCAGCGTGGGTCCGAATGGACGCACAGATGCGGGGCATCGAGTGGAGAGCGGGACCCTCTGATAGAATTGCACTCTATGCTGACGATGTCCTATTTTTTCTCACGGATCTGAACAGATCGGGGCCGCGGGTCCTTGACATCATGCGAATCTTTGGGGAAGTGTTGGGCCTCCACCTGAACATGCGTAAGTCAGTGCTGTGGGTACTGGGGGAGCGCCGTGGCCTGGGGGCTTGGGCGGCGGCATTGCAGGAAGCGACGGGAGGCTTCAAATACCTGGGGGTGTTCCTTACAGATTTGCATGGGGTCTCCTGGGCGCGCAATGTTGTGCCCGTGTGGGAACGTATCCGATCAGACATGACTACATCGTCCCGCATGCCCCTGAACGTGTATGGCTGTTCGGCCATATTCAAAATGGTGGCCCTCCCACGTCTCTTATACCAATTACAAAACCACCCATACCCTATTTCACCTCAGTGGTTCAAGCAGGTAAATTCCGCGTCGGTACCTTTCTCTGGGCCGGGGGAGTGGCGAGAGTGGCACTCCGCACATGTTTCCTTTCCACATACTGTGGTGGCCTAGCAACGTCAGACATCCTGTCCTATTATCAAGCTTCTCACCTATTGATACTGAATGAATGGTGGTATGGGGATCGAGGTGATCCAGCCTATGCCCTGGAGAGGTACCTGATGGACCCTGACACGCTACACGTCATACTGTATTCGGCTATATGGCGCGGACCACTCCGCTGCATGGGGTGGTGGAATAGGCTAACGAGGGAAACCCTATTGTGGCACAATGGGCAACTGCCGGCATTGATGTCCCTACAGGGGTTCCGTGGCTGGGACGCGATTGGCATATCGGCCATAGGCCACGTCGTCAAGGGCACAACCATTAAGTCGTTCCAGGAGATACAAGAAGAGTATGACATGCCCCGGACCCAGTTCTTTAGATATTTGCAGTTCCGCCATGCAATCACGCCCGCCCTGAGGGACCTGGATTCTTTGCCCGAGTTTAGCCCCCTGGAAGCTAAGGTATTCATGGGGGAACTGAAAAGTAAAAAGATATCATCTATCTATCAAACACTAGTTACACATTGTTCAACTTCCCTAGACAATCTGTGGGCTAAGTGGGAGAATGATCTGGGTGCATTTGAGGAGGAAGACTGGAGAGAGGCGCTTGAGGCTCCAAGAGGAGCGGCCATTGCGGTACGCCTGCGATTCATTCAGTTCAAATATTTACATAGGGCCTACTATACCAGGGAACGACTGTGGAGGGCGGACATGATTGCGTCCCCTGATTGTTTGAGATGTGGCAGAGAGATGGGCACCTTTCTACATACAATGTGGGCGTGCGATGGACTACGGAGGTTTTGGTCGGGAGTGTGGGACTGCTTGTCGGAGGTGTTAGGCTGGGAACTTCCCCGCACGCCACAATTGGGTCTCCTCCATATACTGGAACAGGTGGGGGGAAATATCTATAAACGCCACTTGCTGTTGTTGGGCCTCACGGTGGCTAAGAGAGACGTGGCCCGCGCCTGGAAAGACCCCAGGGCCCCCCTGTTAGGAGTGTGGAAAAGGGGACTAGACTTTTATATGGGATTGGAGCGCCCGATCTTCGAGGCCAGGGGCTGCCCCCGGAAACATTATAAGATTTGGAAGCGGTGGGCGGATTATAGAGGATTGTGGCTTGAACCGCCGACTCATGATGAACCTGAGGACAGACATTTGGACATTGAACCCGGGTGATGAGGAGTACACACTAAATATTTCTTGCTATGCCTTTTATTTACGGACTGTCTAGTAGCTGTGCAGGGGGTGGGAGGGGGGGAGGGGGACGTAGGGCAGTTACTTTCACTTAAACGGTTGTTTGAATTGCCTGCAATGTAATTATTACTTTCATGCTCACAGCTCTTCCGGTTTCCGGGGCGCTGTGCATACCATGTACCTTTTCAACAGCACAATAAAATTTTGTTCTGAAAAAAAACCCACTGAGTATAGATTCCTTCAGAGTTAGAGAAGAACCACGTTTATTCTGGTTTGAAAAAGGACAAACAAACATATAATACAAAGAGAGACGAAAAGATTATTTAAATAAGCTCCTATTAGTTGTCATCTTTCAAATAATCATAATGGAGTGCTCTTCGAGGAGCACTTGTAACAGTAACAAAGACACGAGTGGTACTAGTTGTGAGCTTGTGCGCATACAGTACTATCAGCAGATTCTTTGTGAACCAAGACAAAGGACAGCCGTCCCCTGTCTCACCTAGATGGCGTGATAGTCCGAATAAATGCTGGGCAAATGGTGTTTCAATGCCCATATAAAATTAAATTACTGTTTAGCAAGTAGACTATAGTGTTTATTTTATCCCACTTCCTTTGACTTGCCGGCTTCCTACCTCTACGTAGGCGGCAGCCGCCGGCGATTGGTCCGTCCTGGTCACACCCTTCTAATGACGCTGATGACGAGTCCCGCGTTTGCCAACGCCGCCGATTTGGTTTCAGGCTTTATTAACACCGACCATTCCAAACAGGACTATCGTCAGGGTCCGGGAATGAGAGTGAGCACGCAGGTTCTGATCAGGTGCCTAGCGTAATGGGCGTGAGTACAATGATCACCAGCTAAGTACAACTTTATGTTATTACTTGCTTCTGATTCTTCCCTCGTATTATATATTTTCCAGGGTGTGCCGAATCGCTACCACACCCCTCCAGTGACCCATGGTTCTTTAATTGACTGCACCTTTTGTAAGATTTTTTATTTCTTTGCCTTTGCAGCCTCTTTTCTAGCCCTTTAGCACTATTTATTGTGTTTGACCATTTATGTCCTATAGTCCACTTGCTAAACAGTAATTTAATTTTATATGGGCATTGAGACACCATTTCCCGGCATTTATTTGGACTATCATGCCATCTAGGTGAGACATGGGACGGCTGTCCTTTGTCTTGGTTCACGAAAATTCTTCTGATAGTACAGTATGCGCACGAGTTCACAACTAGTGGCACTCGTGTCTTTGTTAATGTTCACCACTACACTTCTTGGTCCTGATGAAAGTCTGACTAAATGCTCACACATAGGCAGAAACATGTTGACCATACCCCTGGGATAAAACTGGACTTTTAATTTAGTTGTTTATCCTACACTTTGTTTTTATCCATGTCTGATTGGCAAAACTAATAAAATACTTCTTTTTGACACAATCTGGACATTTTTAACTCACTAAATTCACCCTTCACCAATCACTTAACCAGCTCCGCAGTAAACTGGCGTTGCAGCACACTAGGGTGGCATTCGGCCACTCCTGGTGGGGCCCGATGATGAAGCATGTCACCAACTAGGTTGGTGAGTGAGGGCCTTCTGAAAAACCTAAATTGGTTTTCTTCACAGGAAACTCATTACTGTGACAAGCTTGCTCTTCTTTCTTCTTTTTGAAAAAACTCTCCTTTGTTGATTTTTTGATTTATCTCGAGGGGAGTAGGAGTGTGTATCTCTTTCCCTTCCTCTCTTGTTGATATAAGGCTCCTAAACATACAACCTTTTCTGACACAGCATCGTCTAGTTCTGACGAGAACAATAGTCGGGGTAGTATGCCGAACTATAGATTTAGAAGAGGACATAATCCATCTTTTTTATCGAGAGGCCAATTACCAGAGAGAGGTCGGGCTCTGAAAAAGAGGAGGCTGGTTCAGGAACCAGTACACTCCCGGGTTTCGACAAACCCGAAACAGTTACTACGAATGGTAAATTCGATTATGGAAAATAACACTCTGTTGAGGGTCAGTAACACCAACCAACTATGGAAATTGTGCCCATCTTTAATCTTTCATCTCATGAATTGAGCTCTAAAGAAATCGAGCTCCTAAGTAATGGTTTATCATTTGTTCCAACAAACAGAAATTATGCTTTTTCCACCCATGTTGAATTGTACAGACTTTTTAGGATATTACGGTTAAAACAGTTCTTTAGCAAAAGCCCATTGCCTATACAAAACAATGTTAGTGGGTTGAAATGTACTTCTACATTTTTTCCAGCAACAAATCTTATGCCGAAAGAATTGATCACTTTTGAGAATGTTGTTTTGACTGAGGTAGAGCAGATGTTTCAGGAAAGGAAATATATTAAATACAACTTCTCGAAAGATCAACAACTCATTCTAAGAGCCCTTGCCTGCCGGGATGACTTAATTGTTAAACCGGCTGACAAGGGTGGTAGCATCATTATACAGGATAAGGCTGATTATGACATAGAAGTGCTAAGACAACTGAATAACCCAGTGCATTATGTGAAATTGTCTAGAAATCCCACTGACAGGATCAGGAAGGAAATTCTACAGCTCACGACCCAAGGCCTTGAAGGTCTATGCCTTAGTAGGAAAGAATTTGATTACTTAAATAAACAAGCATTGGCATAGCCAATAGGTCTCGCCTTTGGGACCTTAGAAGTGTTTGGTTACCCAGCACAATATCTTTGGTGCAACAACATCAACTGTTGCATGGCTAAACACTTATAAGGTCCCAAGGGCGAGACCTATTGGCAATGCCAATACTTGTTTTATTTTTCATTGGTATGCATATTGAAACTACATTTAAGACTACACCAAAATCTTATTTCTGCTAATTAATTTGATGCATTGACCCTATTTTCCTCAAAAGAATGAATTATTTTAATGAGCTCCAGGTGAACCACTGTTGCCTTTACAGAATACATGCCCGAGTTCCCACTGCTGAAAGGGCGGCTCTTGTTTTTCTTTAATGGACTCCTATTCATTTAAGCAAGCGAGTGTGGACTGAGCACACCAATATGATGAGTTGTGTAATTTTGTTGCGTGCTATCTAGGGGGTCAAAGGGTGTAAAAAAACGGAGAGAACAGCAACACCTGGGTAGGGTGCGTCGCCTAGAGCACAGCTGTGTCCCACAAGCAGTGTGGGTAGAAAATGATGTATCTGGTTCTGGTCAAAAAGATGATTAGCACAGAACTGATGACAGCATAAATCTTTGTTGATATTGTGCTCTTCATATCAATATTAGACTGCACATCCTAATTTGATCCATTCTTTATGATCAAATCCCATTGCATTTTGGGCTATCGGAGCCCTTCATCAGGGGCCAAGCATTTAAAAATAATGAGCAAGGGTACAATGAAGAAACTTACAGTAATCCAAGCCAATGTGAAAGAAGCTTAACGTGGTGGTGAGCAACATGCAAATGGTGAAGTTAAAGCACAAGCGTAAAACAAGCCCGTGTTAGTGGTGTTGCACTGAACTGGTTCTGAGGTTACCAAAAGGTGTCATTACCAGTAGTGAAAAAAATGGGCTGTGTACGAGATAAGAACGGGCTGTGTACAAGATAAAAAGACCCAAGTGTAAAAAAAACAAGGTGAATGACACTACTAAAAAAACGAGTGGGGAGCAAACAATAAGTGTTACCATGCTAAAGAACATTAAACAAAAATACCAACGTATGGTTTGAGCGAGTGTAGTGAAGCCCCAGTGCATATAGACTATGAGAATTGTAAAAAAAAAAAAGTCACCATTGTTATCAGTATAAACTTACTTGTCCCGGTGCTTCAAGAGCGGAAAACGCTTCGCGTGTATGTCGGTGCTTGTGTATCACAAGGTTAGTATATGGTGATCAAAAGGTGTAAACGGACTCCAGCAATACCGACGAGAGTGGCGGCCATGATAGAACATGTTAAAATCAAGTACACAAACGTGAAGAGCTGTACAAAAGGCACATTAATCTAAATGTGAAAATGATGAGGAAAATATAAATACAGATAATCCAAAGTGGCTGCTTGTGAAAACATGTAATGACCTAAAAGGCTAAAAAACGGTGGAAAGGAATAGACAAGGTAAAGTAAACAAGTGAAAGCACAAAATGTAGAACACTTAATGGAAAAACCCTAAAAGGGTCCGAGCCGGCACTGGCACCTAGAGACTATCTTGTCCCAGTGCCCAGCATAAACAGGTGTTTGGTGGGATTTAGGGCACCCAGAATGACGTGCACTACCTTTGGTATGAGCATTAAAGCATCCTATTTGCTTCGCATGTACAGATAAGTAATCTACTGAGAAAGTAGACCTGACCGACTCTCCCCCTCCATACAGTCTAGCGAGGATGAAAATGTGTGGTCGACCGTGCACTAATGCACAAAAACTGCAGCACACTCAATATTTATAGAACCAAGGGAAACACAAAGCCCTGTGGCCTAATCAAACTGAAGGTGTCCAAGAGAACTACGAGGTGGAAGAGCAGCGCGCAGTACAAAGGGCCTTTCCAGCCAAGAGCTCTGGAAAAGAGGCTGGCACAGGGCAGCCACAACTAGGAGAACAAATCTTTCACTTTGGGGTAGAGTTCCCATTTGGGATTCACCCGGGCGGGACAGGCACAAGTCTCTCGCCAGAGTAGCAGCCACAAGAAAAATTCCTCATTTCAGACCCCTCGTCTTCCAGCACAGGTTCGAGGAACCAATTCCTAATTGTTCGATGTGTTGTAGTAGTGCAAGGGCCACAGGTACAGCACACTGTTGAGAGCCCAAACCAAACAAGGAGGCATCGGTAACAGTAGCCTGCATATGCAGAGGATAACAGTGGGACCCACTGCGATGACCTAGAGGTATATTTTTAATACAAATCTGCGAAAATGTAAACGAAGATTTCTATGTTAACTGAGACGCTCAACTGATGCTGGAACGAACCATTGAGGTCTGTAGCACCATTGGAAAATGTAATCTGCCACAGTGCTTGTGGCTCCAGAAGGATTCATAAGGCATTAAAAGGCAAAATGCAGAGTACAATCAGATCTTGAATCAGTACCAGAGTGTGAAACATTGGGATCATTTACAGAATGTTCAAGATCCTCTGAGACAGGGAAAAACTTCATACAGTTAGTGTCTAATGTTTTTCTGACGAATGTTAGCCTTTGAGTTGGGATGAAATTAGACTACTGAAATATGATGGAGTACACCAAATTGTCTGAAGCCAGAGCGGGGAAAACACATCTTAAATTCTAAATACTGAAATACACCGACCGGAGGAAGGTCGCCACCACAGCCACACCTTGACGAGTCCTTGCAGAACAGGCATAAGACCAAAAAGCAGCACAACAATTTGGCAGCCCTTGAACCCCATCATGAAACAGGGGTAGAGCCTGTGTGCCAGAAGAATCAAAAGATGGAAATAGGTATCTTCGATATCCAGAGATACCACTCAATCCAGTAGCAATCATGACAAGGAACACGACTGGGGAACAGCATCTTGAACTTGTCTTGATAGATAAGGTTTAAGATCCTCAAGTCCAGAATGGGCCCAAGACCAGAAATAGAGGGAGGAAGAAGCAATATTAGACTCCTTCATGAGCAGGAGCGGGGGTTGAGGGGGGGGGGCCTGCGCGATTCACTTGTGGGAGCAATAATTACTACCATATGACGCCGCTCACTCCCGCAAGTGAATCGCCACAAGTGCAGGTGTTGCCATTGAAGGCAATGGAACGCGTGCACGTTTTTGGCTGAACAGCAGAAGCGATGGCTAAAGGTCTTTTTTCATATGCAGCGCATGCGCGCTACGTAGGCAAAACCTAAAAAGACTACAAGATACCGGCATTTTATACGCTACCGAAGATTCATAAGGACAGCTTGCACCCTCCTAGTAGACCCATTGTGGCGGGTTGTCAGTCGGTTCTGCAACCTTTGGCTGAATATGTTGATTGCTTTATAAAACCTTTTGCTCCCTTAACACAATCTTATATCAAGGACAGTACAGATGTCATCACTAAACTTGAAGGCCAACCATATGACTTATTAAATAACATTCTAGTCACAATGGACTTAGAGAGCTTGTATACAAGCATACACCATGCAGAAGCTCTCAGCGTGATTAGAGATGTGTTGAATGAGAGAATGCACCCAACTAAGGTTCCGAGTGACTTTATTGTAGACTGTGCTAAGATTGCCCTCAAACAGAATTATTTTATGTTCAATGGAGATTTTTATGGCCAAGTAAAAGGTGAGGCTATGGGTGCTATTTTTGCACCGGATATAGTGAATTTGTTTGTAGCTTCTTTTGAAGGAAGGGTGATTTATAATACCAATCCCTTCAGCTCCCATATAAAGAATTATTTAAGATACATTGATGATGTATGCTTAATATGGGAAGGCACTCAAGTTGAATTACAGGGATTTCATTCTTGGCTAAACCAGCAGGATATGAATTTACAATCCACTATTAAAAGCAACCAATGTACAATAAGCTTTTTAGATTTAACCATCTGCAACGATGGAGGCAATTTAGCTGTGAGTCTCTATACAAAACCTAAGGCTAGGAACACGCTATTAAAATACAATAGCCACCATCCACGCAGTTTGCGTGATAATCTCCCTTTTGGGCAGTTTCTGCGCATCAAACGCAACTGTACAAAGAGGGAGGATTATTTTAGGGAAGCCAAAGTGTTAATATCCAAAGTGGTGATGATGCGTTATCCGTACAGATTAGTGAAACATGCAATGAAACATGCAATGCAACGTGCATGGTATTATGATCGACAAACGCTACTGTACAAAGAAACAAAACCACAGCAAGACAATCAACATGAGGCAATCACTTGTGTTACTACATTTGGAATGGAGATATGTGGACAAATTCAGTAGTACTTTGGTTGCCGTACACAATGAATTGAATATACTTTTCTAAAATTGGATTAAAACAAATCTTTATATAACATTGGTTTTTTTAGATTTTCCCTGAATGTGATAAATTGGGTTCACATGTGACATGTTCTGAAATATGAAATAATAACTAAAATGATTCCTCTAGGGACATTTGTATTTTTTTATTGATTATACCCAGTCCCGAGGGGATTATTGGGTTGCCCTATTTTTGTACTAGGCTATTTTTGATCTCGCCAGTTTGAACTTGCTACATCATCATGCCTGAATCAAGAGCATCATTTGCTGCATCCCTGGAAATTGCCTATGAGGAGGATAGGTTGGAATCCTACAATGTTAGGGAATTTAAATCAATTTGCAAAAACCTAAAAGTCCAAGTCAGAGGCCTCACGCAGAAGGAGGAGCTTTAAAAGGCACTGAGGGCCAGGGTAGCAGCCAGAGATGCCAGCGAGCAGTCGGGTGATCTCAGTGGAGAGAAGGAGGAGCCTATTCCTAGGGTGGATGTGCTGTTGGGAGGGGAAAACCCTCCAGGCCAGGCAGCAGCGGCCTGTTCCCAGGATAGCTGGAGGACAGGCGGGAAGCAAGGAGAGTTGCAGTAGGACTGGATAAGCTTAAGTTAGCCATGGAGGAGAAAAGGATGATGTTAGAGCATGAGTTCAGGATAAAGGAGCTGAATTAGAGGAGTAGAGCCAGTTTAGATGGTGGCAGCAACCTGTCAAGAAAGGAAGACAGGATTGTGCACATTCCTAAGAATGTAGGAAAAGAATTCAAGAAGGGGGATGACATACAAAGGTGGTTTCAGGGTTATGAGGCAACGATACACATGAATGGGGTCCCTGAGGGGAATTGGGGAGAAGGATTGTGGCCTCTCTTCCCAGAAGAAGCAAGGGATACTTTAATAGCTTTGGGTAAGGGGTATCACCTAACCCATCCAGACATGAAGGACGCCCTCCTCACTAAGGATGGTCTCACTCCTGAAAAGTACAGGGATCAGTTAAGGTCCGATGCAAACACTTGGTTGGAATGTGTAGAAAAGTTTTGAAGGTCACTGGATGGCTGGGTGAAGGGCAGGAATGTTACAGATTTTCAGGGGCTCTACAATTTGATTGCATGGGAGCACTTGTCTAGTCTTTGTTCTGCAGATCTGCGCCAGCACCTAGTTGATAGTAGGCTGACTGACCCCAGTAAGCTTGCTATGGAGGCGGACCGCTGGGTAAGTACCAGGGTCCACAGGAAAGCGAATAGGGGAGACTCAGCCAAAGGTGGGCAGGGTCCTCAGCAGAAAGGTGGAAGGGGGACAACGGTAAAACACAAGAGTTCTCTAAAGTGCCCCAAACTAACACCCAGGGTAAAGGTTTCCATCCACCAGGAGAGGAGATAAGAAACAAGAGGTCTCGTCAGAAAAGCCTCCAGAGACCGGCCCGCAAGTGTTTTGCATGTGACCAGGTGGGTCACATGAAGGGGGACCCCAAGTGCCCTAAGGGGGCGCAGCCGCCCACCAGTGAGCAGTCCAAGGTGTTGGCTAGTTTAGCGCTTGGGGAGGAGGAGTACCTACAGGAGGGTGCGGACCCTGCAGAAATGATCCTTGTCTCACTAGGGGACAGTGAGATGGACCGAGGAGACCCGGTGCCCCCTAACACAAAGAAATACAGCACCTGGGTGACCATCAATGGGAAAAGGATAGAGGCTCTCAGAGATACTGGAGCCAGTGTGACCTCAGTCCGGTGTCACCTGGTCTCCGGGAAGCAGGTAGTCCCAGGGGCATTCCACCAAGTAATTGTGGTGGACAATTAAGAGCGCCGGTGACGCAGGTTCCCTTCGAATGCTGGGGGGTCCTCAGGTCCCTTGAGGGTGGTTGAGAGCCCTGACTAGCTCGGAAGAGGTCGCTCCCCCACGCTCCCAAGGCTTGCTGACTCCGTGACCTGAGAGCGCTTGAAAGCTGTCCCGCGGTATCGTAGCGCCTTCCAGCTGAGTCATCAGCGCGATCTTTCCCCCGCATTACTGCCGCTGCCTGCATTGCCCGCTTTCCATGTTGTAGTGAAATTGTGCATTGTGCGTTTTACCATCTTTGTGCTGAATTGTTAAGTCTGTGCATTGTTGTCAGAATAATACTTTATGCCCGATTGTGCCTCTGTTTATCCCCCAGGCTCGCCCAGTTTCGATTTCTCCTACTTGCAGCCATTTTGTTGTCTGTTGTGCTTCCTAGACCGTAGCTCCACCCCGCGCCCGCCTCCCAGCTGACCCTGCCTCCCACAGATAGTTGTGGATCTGCCTCACCATCCCCGCGCCGTGACTCTCCTGACTAGCTCGGAAGAGGTCCCTCCCCCACGCTCCCAAGGCTTGCTGACTCCGTGACCTGAGAGCGCTTGAAAGCTGTCCCGCGGTATCGTAGCGCCTTCCAGCTGACCCTGCCTCGCCCCTCCCCCTCCAATACCTACATATGACAGATATCTTTCCGCGCAGCGTTCACGCGCAGTGGTCGCGTGCAGTGGTCGCGCCCCATGCGCGCCGAAGGTGCGCCAAAGGTAAGCCCGTCTACGCCCGTCCGCGCCTGGACCGCGCCCAGCGCCAGACCCCCTGGCCCTCGCAAAACCCACCCCACCCGCTTAACCTATGATGCCTCGACCCTCCTAGCCCTTATCCCCGGACGCACAGCACAATGCTACGAAGCTGCCCCAGGACGTACCCACAGTCCCTTCGCCTGCCACTCCTGCCAGTTTACCAGCATCAAGACCCTCACCAAACCCACCAACCCCAAACACAGCTCCGACTCTAACCACCTGAAGTGCATCCTGCTCAACACCCGCTCGGTCCACAGACACGCCACTGAACTCTGGGATCTACTCAACTCTACTTCACCGGACGTCGCCTTCCTTACAGAAAAGTGGATGAACACCTCATCAGCACCCGACATCGCCATAGCCATCCCAGACGCTTACAAGATCATCCGAAAAGACCGCGCCAACCAAACAGGTGGAGGCATCGCCATCGTCCATAAGAACACAACCAGAGTCACGACCAGCTTCGACGATAACCTCGCCACCGCCGAACACCTCCACTTCCAGATCCACACCGACCCCAGGACCACACTTAGAGGCACCCTCATCTACAGGCCTCCAGGAACCCGTAAACAATTCAGCGAAGACATCACTGACTTTATCAGCCCACATGCCCTCACCTCCGAGAACTACATTCTACTAGGAGACCTCAACTTCCACCTGGAAAAGAAAAACGACAGCAACACCACCACCCTTCTGGACAACCTGGCCAATCTCGGACTCAAACAACTGGTTGACACCCCCACCCATGTAGCCGGACACACGCTCGACCCAATCTTCACCTCCAGCAAACACATCTCCTTCGATCGCACCACAACTCTCCACTGGACGGACCATAGTTGTGTTCACTTCAGCTACAAAACTACCTCAACCCACAACCCCCCACAACCTATTCTTCGAAGAAACTGGAACAAAATCACCACCGACCAACTCCTCACATCGCTCAACCAAAACCCTCCCGCCCTCTCATCGGACCCAAACCAAGCTGCCACCAAACTCAAACAATGGATCACTCACAGCGTTGAAGAATTAGCACCCTTGAAAAACCACCAAACCAAACAGGGCAGCAAAAAGGCCCCCTGGTTCAACGAGGACCTTAAGAAATGCAAGAAACTATGCCGTACTCTCGAGAAAACATGGAGAAAAAACCCAACCACTGACAACATGACCACCTTCAAGACAGCCTCCCGTAAACACCACCAATTGATCCGATCCACCAAAAAATCAGCATTCAAGGATCGCCTCGACAACAACGCCCATAACAGCAGAATTATTCAACATCGTCAAAGAATTCACCAACCCCACCACAGCCTCAAACGACATTACTACCTCCCAAGACCTCTGCGATTCGTTATCCTCCTTCTTCTACAACAAAATTGCCGATATACATAACAGCTTCGAGAACATTTCCAAAGAACTGATGGCAGGTTTGGGGGTCCCGATGCCCCACGGTAGGATGTTACTTGCCCTTTCCCGAGGTTCCTGTCCAGGACAGAGACGGGGTCGCATGCAAATGATTAAGAGAGTGGAGTGTGACACACTGGCTACGGGGGTGGGTATAAGGGTGGGATGGACCAGTTGGGGAATGTTCTATATAAAAGGTGTCTTGTTGGAACTGTACTGCTAAACTGAACTATCGGCTGATGGCTTGATTACGATTTTCTTGTACTGCACCTTTTCCATTTGATTGCCAATAAAAATTATTTTTGCAAAAAAAAAACATGTGTTGTTCACCGGCAGTGAACCAGAGCAGACCAGTTCTTATCAGGAGGAATGTGCCTTCTTCGCATTGGCGCCATAACAAAACGCTTGGCCAGCTGCTGTTGGGTGCTTGGTATGGAAAGGTACAGGAATCTTATGAGAAAGGTAGGCGGGTTCTTCCAGAAGCTTCGATAGAGGATAGGATTCTATATTAGAGAAAGGGGGTCCGAGAGAGGCAGAGATTCTGAGATGCTGAGAGCTGGAGAGATTCTGAGATACTGAGATGCTGGTCTGGTGTTTTGGCGGTCTGTTGATACATCACGGTGCAGACGTGCAGTCGTGTTTGTGCAACAGAGAGACCTGACCCAACCAGAGAGAGGGAAAGAGAGACGGACCCTTCTTCAGATGACAAGACGCCTAAGATTATGGTGAGGTGTTCCATGTATATCTAACTTTATCTAACTATGCTTTTATTTTCAGGCTCTATGTATATGTATGTGTTGGTGATTGCTACTAATGTTTACTGTGATGTTTAGTTATTTCTTTCTTTTGTCATCCTATTATCATGTAATAAAGAAACCCTAGAGCATATAATTTGTTTGCATTCCTTGTGAGGGAAGGTCGGAACCCTTTTTTTTACCAAGTACTTACAGAGGGATGGGCGATTCCCCTCTAATGGGTAATTGTTGATACGGGAGGGAAATCGGCTCCCATCAGGGATGTCTAAATTACATTGCTAGGAGGAGCATGTGCTGTGTACCCTCTTAGATTAGGAGGTGTTGTGAATTTCTGCGTACCCTCTTGGATTGGGAGGGGTTGTGACTTGTTGTTATTTGCGAGCTCCTCGGCAATGGTCTTATATGTTGTCAGTGTTTATTCCTTTCTTGGGTAAGTATTGTGAAATGTGGTGTCTTTCTGGAACCTGAGAAAGGATGTGGTAAGTAATGACCTGGTGACTGACAGAAGCACCAAAACATACAGAGAAGTAGGTCGTTACACTGGGCCATTTGAGGTCATGGAGCACAAAAGTGATGTCACCTACCTGGTGGATTTGCGGGCTCCAAGGAACCCTTTGAGGGTCCTCCACGTGAACCGCCACAAGCCCCAATTTGGGAGGTCCAGAGTGAGCATGCCCTTGGCGACAGATGATGGGGTGGAAGAGGAGAGTGAACCTCTCCCTGACCTACTGTCTACCAAGGAGAGAGATGGGTCAGTGGAAGGTGTGATCCTCTCCCCTACACTGACTCCAGAGCAGCAGAGCGACTGTCACCAGTTGTTTGGACAGTTTACCCCACTGTTCTCCCTGACCCCAGGTGTTACTCACTGGTGTACCCATGATGTGGACACTGGTGACAGCCCTCCTGTGAAGCACAAGATTTACAGGTTGACTGACCGGGTCAAGGTCAGCTTTAAAGAGGGGGTCTCCAAGATGTTGGCGTTAGAGATGATCGAGCCTTCCAACAGTCCTTGGGCCAGCCCAGTGGTCTTGGTCCCAAAGGCTGCTGCACCCGGTGCCACTCCAGAACTGCGGTTTTGTGAGGACTACCGTGGGCTTAATGCAGTCACCAGGACTGACGCACACCCCATCCCCAGAGCTGATGAGCTCATTGATCAGTTGGGAGCTGCCAAGTTCCTCAGCACGTTTGATTTAACGTCTGAGTACTGCAGATTGCCTTAACCGATGGGGCCAAGGAGAGGTCAGTATGTTCAACCCCGGAAGGACATTACCAGTTACGGGTGATGCCCTTTGGGTTGAAGAATGCCCTAGCCACCTTTCAGAGGTTGGTTAACCAGGTGTTGACTGGGCTGGAGGATTTCAGTGCCGCCTACCTGGATGACATTGCAGTCTTCATTACAGCTGGGAAGAACACTTTCAGCACATCGGTGAAGTGTTGAAGGCGCTGCAGAGGGCAGGCCTCGTGATCAAGGCCAGTAAGTGTCAGATCGGGCAGGGTTCGATGGTGTACTTGGGACACCAGTAGGAAGCGGCCAGGTGGTACCCCTACAACCCAAGATTGACACCATCCTGGCTTGGGAGCCCCCAGGACACAGACAGAGGTGAGGGACTTCTTAGGACTCACCGGGCACTACAGGAGGTTTGTTAAGGGGTATGGCACCATTGTTGTCCCCTTAACAGAGCTGATTTCCAGGAAGCAGCCCAAGAAGGTGATCTGGACTGAGAAGGCTTTTGATGCCCCGAAGGCCGCCTTGTGCACGGCACCCGTGCTCAAGGCACTCGACTTCTCCAATGAATTTGTCGTGCAGACTGACGCTTCAGAGCATGGAGTGGGAGAGGTGTTCTCACAACTGAACGAAGAGGGCCTAGACCAGCCTGTAGTCTTCCTTAGCCGGAGAATACTCCCCAGGGAACAGAGGTGGATTGCCATAGAAAGGGAAGCTTTCACTGTGGTCTGGACACTATAGAAGCTGAGACCATACATGTTTGGGACTCACTTCCGACCTCAGACAGACCACAGGCCCCTCAGATGGTTGATGCAAATGAGGGGTGAGAATCCAAAACTGCTGAGGTGGTCCATCAGGGAGATGGACCACCTCAGCATATTAATGGCATATTCATAATTATCGGCACCACCACCCTAGAAGTGGACCATTACAATTCCCCATTTACTATGTAAACATTATTGATTGTGTTGTGCTAATTTGCCTTGATGCTGATTCACATACCTCTCATCAATTTCAAATGTTCATGGCTAATGTGCTGCAATTCACATGCCAAGCTGCCCGACCTCCTCCCATTCCATTTTCCTCACCCTGCAGTTCATTATTTCAACCCATTGTATTGTGTCCCTTCTCCCCCATGACCCGACTGCTCCCGTCTCTGGCTGTCTGACATTTAGGGAGCATGATAAATACCCATAGCAGGCTTTAGCAGCCCATCCCCCTTGTGTCTCAGCCCGGACAGGGGAAAAAAACCACACACACAAACTGCTGTGTTCTCCATGGACAGTGTCTCAGGTCTTATCTCAGCCTCACCAGAGCCTTTCACAGGTCTTTGAAAGTCCATTTACATCCCAATAGGAAATGGTTAACAAGGCTTTGTAATACATTTGGTGGATACCTGCAGCACTGGTTTATGCTTGTGAGAAACAGAGGTGAGGTGGATTGAATTGAAAAGTGCGTGGGTCAAGTCTCTTAACGTAAGCATCTTCCTCCAGCTCAGGCAGCCACTTTATGTTGTGCTTATTGTACATAGCATTGTCACGTCACCAGTGGCACGTTAAGTAACAGTAGATGTCGTAGCATCCAGGATAATGTGCTGCATGGCTAAACACTTTATAAGGTTCCAAAGGCGAGACCTATTGGCAATGCCATTGCTTGTTACATTCTGTGTTTGAAAATACCACTTTTAGAAAGTAGATATTTTCTTGCTCAGTCATCCTGTGTGCCTCTTTTGGAATGTGGATTGCCTGTCTGGGTTTTGGACGACAGAAGGCTGAGACAGATAGTCTAGGTGGGTCAGGAAAGGGCTGAATAGATCTGGGCTGCAATTGGGGAAGGGGAGGAGATTTCCTTGCACCTCAAAGTGCTTGGTCTACCTCCGACCATGCCATCTCTACCTCCTGCCAGGAGGTCACACCAGAGAAGGCAGAACTGGTTCTGGCTGGGCACACACTCTCTCTGCCTAAGAGATCAAAGAATTTTGGGATATAAATACTGGGGCCCAGACCCCTGAACTTTAGAACTCTTTTGGACCAAGAAGAAGAGTCGGAGAAGCTGTGAGGACGAGCAACCACTTTGCTGTGGGCTTTGCTGTGGGCTTTGCTGTGTTGGCCTGCAGTGGCTGCTTCTGTCTTGGGCAGGGAAAGGACTGGACTATCTGCAATCTACTTTGTGAGTTTTTCCCAGGGCTTGAGGTAGAGCTTGCCCCTTTTTGAAGAAGTCTCAGTAACAGCAAAGACTTCAAGCTCTTCTGCCCTCCGCACTGGGGACTGTGTGTTTTGTGCTGCAACAGAAGAAAAGAAACCAGGTGACGTCTACGACGCTGCTGTCGACTCCGTGTCTTGAAGGCACTGCAGAGGGCACAGCCACAACGCCGCACCGCGATTCTGGTCTCACCGACGACGCCTGTTAACGCCACCACGAGCCGCTGCTCGCACCGCGACCTGTGGGCACCGCACTCCGCACTGCTTCACGAAGACGCCTTGGTATCCCCAATGGCGACGCCTCACACCGAAATAGACGCCGCTGCTTGCACCATGCTTCAAGGGCACCGCTCATAAAGTAACACAACGCACCGCTCTCATCCCACACCGCAGCCTTGGTCTACCGACTCCGGCGCCATTGACTCCAGTTCGTCAGCCGACGACAGCGTTTCAGCGACGACGCTGCTTGCACCGCGATCTGCCAGCACTGCGACGAGCACCGCATTCACTTCACACCGCGACCCTGGTCTCACCGACTAAGCCATCGGACGCCGCCACAGAGCAGCTGCTCGCACTGTGACCTAAGGGCACCACACGCTGCACTGCTGCACTTCGCACCGCAGCACCCAACGCCTGCACTACTGACTTCAACAGAGAGGAGTTCGATCTGTAAAGCGGGTGACTTAGAGGGCCCCGCTGACTCCTCCACCGATCTCCGGAACAGACGCCTGCAGACGCCATGCTTTCGGAAGCTCAACGAGAGGTCGCAAACGCCCTGCATTTCGAAAAGGTACTGTTTGCGTGTCTTCCCGACACCATAGCTGGCCCGGAACACCGAGGTCAGCCAGAACTGTTTGGATTTTTTTGCTCACTGCACCGTGATAGCCCCAGATGGAGCTATCGACATCAAGGAACTGTTTTTCAAGCATATTTTGATAACTGAATATTTTTAAGTACTGCATTGTGGATTTTCATTGTTTTTGGTCTTGTCTTAAGTATATAAAAATATTGGCTATTTTTCTAAACTGGTGTGGTGTCCTTTTGTAGTGCTTACACTGTATTACTGTTGGTTAGGTGCAAATGCTTTACACCCTGCCTCTAAGATAAGCCTGCCTGCTCGTGCCAAGCTACCAAGGGGGCGAGCAGGGGTTATTTTAGGAGTGTAACTCCCTTATCCTTACTAGAGTGGTGGCTTCTGCCTGGCTTTGGCACATGCCCTAGCCTACCAAAAATCCAATTTCTAACATTATATTCTTAGCTAGAAGATTATGTTCAATAGTTAGACTCTGGAACTATATTTTCATAGTCGATTTTGTTGTTCCTTAGTTTTTAGTACTATTTTATTGTATTCATATTTTTGAAATAGTAGGTATAATTATAAATGGTTAGTAAATCTGCAGTACAGTTTGTGTTTATATTCAAACCTCTTACAAAAGGGATTTGTGGTGTTGGGTCCTCTTTCTATGTTAAGTACTTTGTAAAATGTGGTTATGTTTAGTGTGTTATTGTTCAAACGAAGGGGAATTCATTATGGACTTGGGAGTAGTAGATGTTCACTTGTACCTGGGTTACAATAAAGGTTTAATCTTATACCATGCACAGTGATCTTTATAAAAAAAAAAATAGAGATCACAGAATGTTCTTTATTTTCCTTATCAAGTGGACGTTTTGTGCTCTCATCATTTCGCCGTGGGCTAATTCTATCCATTGAATGTTGCTACCTTACTTGTAATAGGAGTTCTATGAGCATACTTCTCTGTTCAGTGTTTTTGTTGTGGAGAATCCATTCCAACCACAGAGGTGAATATTTGAATTTACTTACATTTGTAGTCCTCTATATCGATTGATGGTGGTCATTGTTTGTGTTTTGTCCTGGTATAGGTGGTGCCAAAAATTAAAGGCCCACCCAAATTTAGATAAGCATATTTAATGGAGGATAAAAGGATTATGACCACAGTTTCTAGACTGTATAAAATTGAACTGTACTGGATCGATATTGTTTCAATAGCCCATTTTTAATTTGTGTGCATGTTTGGGTATATATGTAGGGTGAGAGTCCTTAAGAGGTTTTTTTAACGTGGCATGAATTTTATTGTTGGTGTTCTAGTTAAGAATATTACATTATTTATAGTTTACTGGAAAATAAATGGGGATTTTTGCAATATATGTATGCTATTGTTGCCACAACAAAATGTAAATACTTTTTTGTATGGTATATTACAGTGAGCTGGGTTTCCTTCTGTTTTCCTTCTGCTACCAGGTCTGTTTTGCTGGTGAGGCAAAATGTGAGGTCAACTGTGATGCCAATGGTTGTCATTTGTGATGCCATATGTGACAGGTACATGAGCAATGCACTGGGGGCACGATTTGGTTAGTGATAACTGGCAATTCTCTGTGTTTTTTTTTTAAATAACCATAACCTTAACAGAACTATAACTGTATTTGGCTTTTTAGTTACTATATGTAAATAAACAAACCCACATATTATGTACTAAAAAATGGTATTCAAAAATGAAAAACTGTAGACCTCTAGCCAACAACAGTATTCTTCCAAAGCCAGGTCATACTTGATCCATGGGACCTACCACCACAAAATAGCAGAGTTTTTCTTTTAGAGATAACTCAATAATCAAATTAATAAGGAACGCCAAACATGTAACGTAGGAAAACTAACTAGTAATTCAGTAACAATGGAAAGGCAAGTATCAATTAAAAAAGAAAAAAACTTGTTTAATAGAAAACCACTGCTCCATTCTACAAAGAATTGCTTAAGGGGATCAGGCCAAAGCTATATGAGAGAACGGCTTAACTGGGTTTCCCTATTCCCTGTATGTCTAAGCGTGTGTCTGGAATGTTGAGTGAATAATGTAGTAGAATGTTGGTGTGGAGTGGAAACTTGGAGATGGGGACAGTTGGTGGGAGGAAGAAGCCTTGACTAGAGATAGGTACCGGACACTGAACCAAAGGACTTAACATGAAATAAAGAACGTACCTCCTACCCGAACAGCTCCAAAACAAATGTATAAAAGGGCTCAACCTAACATTTGATTCATTAAGCTAATTGTTAGAATGAAGAACCACATCAAAAACTCTGCAAAAGTGCGCTTTACTCACTGAAACACCTCAAGAAAATTAAACCTTACATTCCCCAAGATTACCTCAAGACTATAGTACAATCCCTAGTCCTCTCTAAACTGAACAATGGGAATGCCATCCTAACAGGGACACCAAAAGCTCACCTAGCCCCACTAAGATCAGTCCTGTCCTTAACATGGCACCTCTACTCATAACTGGTGTAAAAAGATTTGAACATATCACACCAACCCTCAACTGGCTTCCCATGGAAGGTAGATGTATTTACAAATGGGCCTGCATCACGCACAAAACCCTTCACTCACATTCCCCCAACTACCTAAACAGCAAACTGGTCAAAGCAGGAAATTCCAGAACTCTGAGAGGCTCCAACTCACTTCTTCTCATCCCTCCTAAATTGAAAAAGTAGACAACCCAGTGCCGATCCTTTTCTGGTAACACCCTCAGGATGTGGAACACACTCCCTAGAGAACTCAGATGCAACCCCACCTGCGTTCTTCTCCCTCCCCGGCACTGCATACCTAATGATTATGTTTTTGCTTTATCTTTTTGCATCCTTTTGTCCTGCTATACAATGCAATTTTTATTTGTATATGTAAAGCACTCTGATACCCAAGGGTCAAGGTAGCGCAACATAACACTTTCAAAATAAAATAAAGGAATCTGAAAAAATATGGCACATTTCACTACCAGTGGAATGGTACTGTCGATTAAAAGGTTGCATGCAACAGTTACGTGAAAATCACAAATCATAACTGTTTTTTTACCAATACCACACGCTTGACAAACGTTCTCTATTGCACTCACCCCGCGCAAGTTCACTCATAACAAGGAAAACAAGACTACAGTAGTAATGAAGCATGCGTGCGCTCGCTGAATGGAACTACTAATGACCATATCGCTTAGTGTTATCACAAATTACCACACAAGAGACCAATTGCATGCATGAAGCAATACATATTTCGCTCTCCAAACTACATTTTCGGAACTGATAAGTTGGCTGTGTTCTTCTGTCCGTAAATGACTCTATTGACCATGTGTTTTTCCCGTTTCGTGTCATTTTTGCAGAGCCAGGTATGGTGGCCACTGGCTTTTATATGTTGCAGAATACATGCATGTCAGTGTTGTTCTTTTGCAGGGTTAACTGTCTATGATTGCAGAGCCCATCATGCTACCACCGGTATCTAGTCAAGCTACATTTGCCCACTTCCCTCGAGGTTACTAGCTTAGGCTGTCCAATTTTAAGGGCGTATCGTATCGGTTTTTATAGAATGTGTACCTGTGAAACGAGATAGATCCCCGAATGCCTTGCCCCTGTCGGTTGGAGCAGTTGACGGCCGCGCAACAGATCACCATCTCCGTGAAGCTTGTGCAAGATTACCGGTGAGACACTAAAAAGGGACAACAGCTGGGTAGGAGCAGCAGGTTCGGTTTTCCGTACATCAAGATGGCGGCGCTTTTTCACTTTGCAGCTGTTTCATCCGGAAGTAGTTATAACATTCCGTACAACATGGCATCCTGCTTATACGTAGATAGTGGCATCATGATGCAAAATATAGCCTTTATTATCTCCAGCAACATCGAATACAAAATTATTCGAATAACTCATTGACTTGTATGTTGAGCATAAGCGTATTCAAAGTTAGGCCGCTCTGTGCTAAACATGTTACGCGTGTGTTGTGGGTAAAAACGATTCTAGCTTTGCGGAATATGTACGGTATCAAAATTGAGACGGACTGCGCGTAGAGCGGCTTGTGCTAATTTCACTCTGCTCTGACGAATAGGTCCTGTACGCTCGATCGATGAATGTACCCATTCTTTCCACTCAAAGGCAAGCTAATTGCTGTTACAGATACGTGCGTCTGCCCTACTTCCGGTATTACAGATCTTAAATGACCTGACCCCACCGCCTCCTTGCTGTCTTCACACGGACGTGTGTTCTGATTGGATAAGTGTGCTTCCTGGTAGACAAATCCAATGATTCTATTCGTCAATTATTGGACGTACTATGCTGCTTTCTGGATAGGCTGAAGCCCTATCCTGTTATCTAAGTGGTCTTCTAGAAGTCGTAGGTGGAAGACCAGTCAAACAGCTGGGAATGATGGACGCAGGTAAGCTGGTGGGACCAGTAATTGACAGCTCAAGGGGGTGTGGCAATGGCAATGAAAGTGTTAATGCCTCCAGGGGAAAGAGGCATAATTGCCAAAGCGTTCGAAACCAGGACCCTTCCACATGGACATCGTCAGAGGGCGTTATTCACCTCAGTGTTCTGTACTTTTCTACGATTCTCGTATTGGAAATTGAAAGATTGTGCTATTTCATCTGATCTCACTGATATCTGCGTTAAAGAGTCTGCCAGGGGGTATTCGATGAACGGCGTTGCCCACTGAAGTGAGCAATAAGTCTGTCAACTACCTAACCCACAAAGGGGTGTGGCATTATTTGCTAGTTGTTATATGTAACATACGTGTGCTTCTTTTAACCATCAGGTGGTAGGCAGTACGGCTTGTTATTAGACTGTGCGAAGTACGGATGCTGGTGGCCGAAAGGAAGTGTAACATTGCGCAGGGTCATAGGCAGTGGTCGAAGTGGGGGGAAAAAAGTAGGGGAACTGTGGGTGGAGAATCGGGGGGCGGGAATAACCGAAGATTGAATCAGTGGGCGGAGTCAGGGGTGTGGCTAGAAATAGCAAAACATACCAATTTTTTGTACGTTTAGCATTTCACTGACCAGTTACAGCTTATAACGTTATTTAATTAAAACAATGGATAAACATGTTTATTTGAGGTTTAATTCAGGAAAAAGCAAACACTGATAGGGAATACAGGTTTATGTAAAGCGGTGTGAAATAGAAGCAGGAACAACATGTTACCTTAATGCTTTTACTCTCATTGTTCAGAAATCCATGATTATTTTTTGTCTCAAACATTGAGGTCATGAATACAGGGCTCCTTCTGTACACATGTGTTAAGCAGGGCTCAGAAGAGAAAGGGACTCTTCAGGAGAATCTAGACTCACGGAAACCCACAAAGGCTCCTTCATATTCATGTCAGCCAGCTAGCTGCTCAATCATAATATAGCAAAAAGAACAACTGGTGGACAGAATACATTCACCCCAGTACAGAGATCTGGCCTAAATCCATTGTTTCTTTGCTCACCATGCCATTCCAGTTTGGACCCAGCCATATGCAAATCAGTCTTGATCCTGCACCCAATGGGAACAGTCCAGCCCGAACTGCCAGGCCAGGTCCTCCCTGGACTGGAAACAAGCATCCTAGGACCTGGGGCGCTAGGTGGCACACGTGCGAATGGCCCCCTTTGCGTGAGGCTCTCGCCGCCCGGCGGACATTATCCTTTTGTATGACACTCTTAGCGAATCTAAGGCGTTCATTTGACTTGTCTACCCCTCCGGTTGCTGCATGCTGAAAATCGCGCAAATCGGCTGCACCCTCCGCCCGAGAAGCGCTGCCGAACTTTCGCCCAAAGAGACCAGTGGATCTTCACGCACGCACACGCCGACCTGAGAGGGTACGGCAGCCTGCAGCTGTGCACGTGACATCCAGGCTGCACACACTGCTGATCTACGAGTAGGAAGACGGCGCACCCGGCCCCTCTGTTGTATGGGACCCAGTGCCTGTAAACATCGCGAAAGACGGCTTGGCATCTACGGCTCCCGCTTTTGAATTGCTGAAAGTGATACGATTGGTGCACCAGCACTGGTGGTGAGTGGGGGGGGCGAAGTGTCCCTACTTGTATGCTGGGACTACCTTGGAGTAGGATAGTGACGTGGGGGTGCCTGAGACCTTCATGCCCAATACCCCCCCCCCGTAAACACGCATGCAAAGGACAGCTGAGCCTTGCAAACTGCTTGCTGACATTTGGAGGCGGCCCTGGCCGACTTGTACCATAGTGGCCGCAGACACTGTGCAACAGCTTGCCCCGCATTTAGAGGAGCCTGAAGGGTCCACTGTGGGTTACCTGGGCATTGGCAAGACTGCGCGTTCAGCTGGTTGGCATCCGGCAGTGAATATATAGCGGTACCTCCTTGGCGACTGGAGGAGACGAGGAATCAATAGGCGGCCGAGCGGCGCACCTGACGCGGTCGCAAAACCACTTGCGCAGAGGCCTGGATGTCGACTAGCAAGTGACCTATACGGAGATATTGGCGGTGAGGGGTCGACTCGTGGTTGACCTGAGACAAGAAGGAGGGCGCATTAAGCACTCGTACACTGCGGCGGAGAGCTGAACCGGGGATCTCCTCGGACCGTCGCAGAGAGGGAGGCCTATCTGTCAATCGTCAGGTCCTATGGCGCACTTCATTGCATTTGAAGCACCACTGTCTTCACTGCTGGGGACCTCGGCCCGCACGCCTCAGTGTGCATTTAGTGGCCCATAGTGTGACGACGCCTGCGGACCCGGGGGCAATATGGGTAAAGCTTACGTGATACAACCAAAGCTGCCCTTCGAGGCTGTTAAGAAGAGCACCCGCGCAGGGCAGGAAGGACAGGAACAGGCTGTCGGTGGAGGGTTGCAGGAAGAACCATCTGGGCACTCCACAGAGGTGCAAGATATATTACGCGGGGTACGCCAGGGATTTGCCGCAAAAGTGGACAAGGTCGACAGGATGTTGTCGAGTATGGATGCCATTGCTCATAAACTGGATGGGCATGATGAGAGGCTCAAGGAAACGGAACAACGTATTTCGGACTCGGAAGACACTACTGCTAGACACACGTCCTAGCTCTCTCGCATGGATAATCTATTGAGGGTCATTGCAGCAAAGAACGATGATTTGGAAGCGCACTGTAGGTGCAATAATATTCGCATTTTAGGCATACCGGAAACGACCAATACTGGACGTATGGAGGACTACGTAGAAAAGCTACTGCTAACGGCGATTGGGTCAGAAGCTTTCTCTAACCAATTTATCGTGGAGCGAGCACACAGGTCGCTAGGCCCCAGGCCCAAACCTGGAGACACTCCGAGACCCATAATTGCTAGACTCCTAAACTACAGAGACCGGTACGTAGCATTGAGGGCAGCACGTAGTAAGCAAACACTATCATACGACGGTAACTCCTTCTCTATCTATCCTGATTTCACGCCTATGGTACAGGAGGAAAGATGTAAATTTATCGATGTTAAGGCAAAGTTGCGCAAGGCCCAAATTGACTACGCCCTCCTGTATCCGACACGGCTGAGGGTCACACATCAAGGCACGCAAAGATTCTTTACGAAGCCACAGCAGGTGGATGAATTTCTGAAGCGCCTTAAAAAATCGGACATAGCTGGGACTGGAAAGGAAGATCCTCGGCGGTCCCCGGAGGCAGGAGGGGCTGGAGAAGAAGAATGTTGGGCCCTCTGAATATCGTAGAACTGGTAACGGACTACTGTACCTGCGATTTGTGTCATAAATGATGGGGGGGGGGAGTCCTAATGATAACTAAATGTTTTTCCCTGAGAAATATACCCTGAGGTGTCGAGCCCAATAGAGCTGCAGCTTAAGCTGCGACTTGTTCTGTGGGCGCAGGGTTGTTGTGTAGCCACCTAGATATGGCCCCTGGAGGGAAGTCCTCCAATCTACCTCGCCACATGTGTTTGGTGGGGATCGCATTCTATTTCTTGTTGGGAGACGGGCGGGGTGGGGTGCGTGGGTGTACAATACTGGCATGTTTGGGTTGCTTCAGTGGGTGGGGCGGGAGGAACAGGGGGGTCAAGGGAGGTTGCATGTTGAAAGGAAGGTTGAGATGCGCAACATAGAGTTAGTAATGTGCATAGCGAATGTACAAGTTATTGGAGCAATAGGCAGACCGCGATCGACATTGTATTTCACATGGTGTTGGAAACCAACGTGCTACAGAGCATGGCTTAGTGTTTTTGTGGCATGTACATATGGCTAGCAGCGTAGGGACGCTATTGAATGTCATTACATGGAACGTCAGAGGGCTAGGAGACCCGAGAAAGAAGCGGCAGGTATTAGCTTATCTAGACAGACACCAAGCGCATATAGCACTGCTGCAAGAAACTCACTTCACGCCCCAGAGGGCTGTTACGTTCGCCTCTAGATGGACTGCTCACAGAGTTTTCTCCTCGTATTCCAGCTACGCTAGAGGTACAGCTATATTATTTAAGAAACAGGTACCCTTTCATTTGGCGGGGGCGTCCAGCGATGATCAGGGGAGGTATTGCTTAGCTTGGGGGCGCCTAGGTTCGGAATCAGTCACTTTGGTGTGTTGTTATGGGCCAAATGTGGATACCCCGGACTTCTTTTCCTCCTTATGGGAAATGATAACAGACATTGGCTCAAATCACATTATATGGGTTGGTGATTTTAATGTTACTTATGCTCCACATCTGGACAGATCACATCCGGCACCACATCATCGCACTAAAGCAAGCATCATACTCAAGGATATTATCACTGATAATTGCTTACTGGACGCATGGAGGCATATGTATCCCTCAAAGCGGGAGGGGACGCACTTTACAGCACACGCCGCGACCTTGGCACCGCTTGATGATTGGATCGTATCCCGGGGATTGGGACCTGCTGTCCGCACGGTACAGCACTTACCTTGGACGTATTCCGATCACGCCCCCATCAAAATCGCACTTTCTTCAGCGGACTTTAACCTCCCGCGTGGCGCTTGGCGCCTTAATACACGTATGCTCTTAGACGCAGTCTTTCACGAAGAGCTCCGTGATGAGATTCAGGATTTTTTTGCACGTAACAAAGGATCGGTGCAGAGCGTTGAGACCATTTGGGAAGCATTTAAGGTTACATTGAGAGGGTTTTGTATATCTAAAGGGATGGGTGTGCTTAAAGACATTATCAATACGCTTCACAGACTGGTACAGGAACTTACGGCACTAGAGGCAACACTGATGCTAGCACCAGACCGAGATGCACAGAGGGAGCTCAGAATTAAGCTTACTGAATACACAGAGGAGGCGCAGAGGGAAACACGGTTTAGGGGTAAGCACTGGACAGCCCGCCGAAATGGGGAAGGTGAGCGCCAGGGGAAGACTTTAGCAGACACGATAAGGAAGCCACGCTACTCCAACTACGTAGTAGAATTGGAGAGGTCGGATGGAACTAGATGTTGGGACACTGCAAGTATTCTTGAAGACTTTACTGGACACTAGGCAACTCTATTTACCACTACCGGTGGGCGAGATCTAGACATGGACTCCTATCTTGGGGATGTCACTCTAGGATGGCTGAGCGACGTACACCGTACATTCTTATGTACTCCATTTGAGCTAGACGAGGTTCGAGAAGCCATAATGGGCATGCAGTCTGGGAAAGCCACTGGAATGGATGGCATCCCGATAGAACTTTATAAGTCCTATGTAGATATAATGGCCCCAATACTGCGCAAAGTATTTGAGGAATCTTTAGAGGTCGGCTTCCTTCCTCCTTCTATGAGAGAGGCCCTCATTATCTCACTTTTAAAACCTGACAAGCCAGCCCACCTGTGCCTATCTTATCGGCCGCTCTCCCTTCTTAATTGCGACGCAAAGATATTAGCGAAACTAATTGCCAATCGCCTAAGTCTGTTGCTGGAACACTTGATTCTCCCGGACCAGTCCGGGTTTGTCCCGGGTAGGGCCACTTCCCATAATTTGAGGACCCTCTTTACAGTTTTGAACAACTTCTCCCCAGAACTGCCCCTGGCGGCAATTTTCCTACATGCCACTAAGGCTTTTGACTCAATTGAGTGGGATTACATCTTTGGGATAATGCTCCGGATGGGGATCCCACCACTATTTTTATCTTGGATACGTTTATTGTACCATAAACCGGGGGCCAAGGTGCTTATTAATGGACAAATGTTCCAAAGGTTCTCGATCACTAGGAGCACACGACAGGGCTCTGTCCCCATTACTGTTTGCCTTGGCAACGGAACCTCTGGCAGCACAACTGCGTCAGCACCATAATGACATGGACTTACGGTGCAACATGAGACAAATATTGGTTTCCATGTATGCCTATGATATTACCTTGTACGTGCGAGACCCCAAGGATAATTTGAATACACTCCTTCAGGAATTCATTGTATTTGGCCACCTATCAGGGGTCCAGATAAACTGGGGGAAATCTTGCCTCTTTCCATTGACGGACTCCGTTGTGTGCTTTCCTCTGGACTATCCGTTGGAGTGGTGCGAGAATGAGTTATACTATCTGGGAATTGGCATTACTAGAATAAGGAAGAACTCATGAGACTCAACTATGGGGTAGCGCTGCACCGCATAACAGAAAATATGAACCGTTGGATAACACTCCCACTCTCTCTGGCAGGTCGAGCATCACTGATCGAAATGGTGATACTGACCCAATTACTATATTTGTTCTTAAATATCCCGTACTACCCAGGGCGGCACTTTTTAAAATCCCTTAGAACGGAATTGATTTGATTAGTGTGGGGGGGCAAACAGCCCAGACTGAACTGGACTGTCCTGACTAGGCCTTACTCAGCGGGTGGGTTTTCCAAACTTCGAGCTTTATTATATCAGTGCTCAGACCCACTACCTATTTTTTTGGATCCGACAGCCTAAGTACATGCCACAGCTGGCAGCTGAGCACTGGCTTGTGCATCCTGTACCGATAGAGGGAGCCTTATATATGATGCTGACTGCCCGGGAACGCAGACAGAGCACTGTTTATGCCACGATTACGGCTTGGCAGCGCATTGCACGAATCATTGAAGCCCCCATGCTTTATTCCCCACTGCTGCCGCTGGCGTATCACCCAAACATGCCCCTCTTGCAAGAAACAATTTTCCATAAACTGCAGTAACACACGTCCCTCAAAGCCTGGGGAAACTTGAACGAGAACGGGCAATTCCGAGACTCAGAGAGTGTTTTTCAGGATGTACAGCACACACCATTAGATAATTTTTCATACAAACGCCTTAAACAAGGGGTTCGATCTTTGTATGCTGACTTTCAAGATGAGCCCCCGGTACTTGCACCGCTACAGCTACTCTTGCAGCAGACGACGCCTAGGCGCGTGGTTTCCTTGATATACCGAGCAGTACACACTCAGCAAAGAGTAGAGGCTCCACCGTCTCGCGCACGATGGGGGGAAGACTTAGGATTTGAATTGACGGAGGAACAATGAGAGTACTGCTGTTCGCAGACTGAGCGGATATCAGCTAGCAGCAGGCTTCGAATTATACACTATAAATATCTACACAGGCTATATCATACACCGGTTAGTATGCATAGACACCGCCTCCGGGACACGGATGGGTGCGATAGGTGTCATGCGCCACAGGCTGATTTCTTACAACTGGCCTGGAGTTGCCCAGTGGTACATGAATATTGGGGACACGTCTTTGCAGCCTTACATCAGATGACTGCCAGGGTATGCTCAGACGTGAGTCCCTTGCTCACTTTGCCACTGGATTCAAGCAAGCTGGGCTGAAGACGGCTGTAATGCCAGAAACCGGTCCTCGGAAGCTTGTTTCCGGTCCAGGGAAGGCATGGCTTGGCAGTTCGGGCTGGACTGTTCCCATGAGGCATAGGTCAGACTGATTTGCATATAGCCATGTCTGAACTGGAGTGGCAGAGTGGGCTAAAGAACGGTGATGGATTAAACCCAGATCTTTTGACTGGGTGTGAGTGTTTGATTGGTTCAGATGCTCCGTCCATCACCACCCCCTTTTGTACCGCTTTTGGCCACCATAAGTGTGGCAGGGTATGCTCAGACGTGAGTCCCTTGCTCACTTTGCCACTGGATTCAAGCAAGCCGGGCTGAAGACGGCTGTAATGCCCGAAACCGGTCCTCAGAAGCTTGTTTCCGGTCCAGGGAAGGCATGGCTTGGCAGTTCGGGCTGGACTGTTCCCACGAGGCACAGGGTCAGACTGATTTACATATATCCATGTCTGAACTGGGGTGGCAGAGTGGGCTAAAGAACGGTGATGGATTAAACCCAGATCTTTTGACTGGGTGTGAGTGTTTGATTGGTTCAGATGCTCCGTCCATCACCACCCCCTTTTGTACCGCTTTTGGCCACCATAAGTGTGGCAGGGTATGCTCAGACGTGAGTCCCTTGCTCACTTTGCCACTGGATTCAAGCAAGCTGGGCTAAAAACAGCTGTAATGCCAGAAACCGGTCCTCAGAAGCTTGTTTCCGGTCCAGGGAAGGCATGGCTTGGCAGTTCGGGCTGGACTGTTCCCATGAGGCACAGGATCAGACTGATTTGCATATAGCCATGTCTGAACTGGGGTGGCAGAGTGGGCTAAAGAACGGTGATGGATTAAACCCAGATCTTTTGACTGGGTGTGTTTGATTGGTTCAGATGCTCCGTCCATCACCACCCCCTTTTGTAACGCATATAGAAGCAGCGCCACTACTGCCATTGCTGAGCTATATCAAAAATGTACCATTAACGCACCGCCGATATATAGCCCTTGCATTATTGATTTATTTATTTATTTATTTTTGTCCTCATATATGCCACCAGAAAATGTATGCTCTAGATGGGATCTTTCAGGGCCTTTCGCATATATAGACTTAGATTCCGCCCCTGGTTTATGTGCGCCGCCTGCCGAAATCGCCCAGAGGTAGGTTGTCTCCTTGTCCTACTCACTATTACCTTATTACCGGGGAGGACCGGACCACAAAACCTCTGGCATAATCATTGGACTCTTGGTTATTTTTCCGACCAATCTTTTAGCGCGGACCAGATCTTATTGGCACTCTCTCCACCACACAACCTAGCTGACTGGCCAATCGTCATAATACTTTTTAAGCAGTCAGCAAATCTTGGGGGAGCCTTCGACTTCCACTCTCTGCAAATTTCCCTCCTGGCAATGACTACAACATAAAACAAAAACTGTGTGACTGGACTATTCATTGAGTACCCCTGTGGAAGGCCAAATAAAATCAGCCTGGAGGAACAGGTAATTGGTATAAGTAAAACCTCCTCCGGGAAATCACACACATGTCTCCAATAACTGATAATTTCTCGGCAATCCATAAACATGTGTAGGTCGTCTGCAGCCGAAGAATTACACCTCGGACAAAGGTAATTTTCAGCCGATATCCTACATAATTTGGCAGGGGACTTGCCATAATCGCCGACCTGGGAGGTCTGGGAGGCCATTGCTTGGGCCACTGACACTCACCGGGTTCTTTTGTTTCCTGCTGCCTCCGTTTGCCAGCCGCCTCCTGGCCATCGCGGCGAGGCGGACTTTCGGGGACTACATCCCCCAGCATTACCTGCGCCAAGGAGGGCGCGCATCCTGTCCCGCCCCCGGAGGTGCGCATAAGGCCAGCGCGAGCCCCGGGGGAGCGGGGGGACTTGCCATAATCGCCGACCTGGGAGGTCTGGGAGGCCATTGCTTGGGCCACTGACACTCACCGGGTTCTTTTGTTTCCTGCTGCCTCCGTTTGCCAGCCGCCTCCCGGCCATCGCGGCGAGGCGGACTTTCGGGGACTACATCCCCCAGCATTACCTGCGCCAAGGAGGGCGCGCATCCTGTCCCGCCCCCGGAGGTGCGCATAAGGCCAGCGCGAGCCCCGGGGGAGCGGGGGGACTTGCCATAATCGCCGACCTGGGAGGTCTGGGAGGCCATTGCTTGGGCCACTGACACTCACCGGGTTCTTTTGTTTCCTGCTGCCTCCGTTTGCCAGCCGCCTCCCGGCCATCGCGGCAAGGCGGACTTTCGGGGACTACATCCCCCAGCATTACCTGCGCCAAGGAGGGCGCGCATCCTGTCCCGCCCCGGAGGTGCGCATAAGGCCAGCGCGAGCCCCGGGGGAGCGGGGGGACTTGCCATAATCGCCGACCTGGGAGGTCTGGGAGGCCATTGCTTGGGCCACTGACACTCACCGGGTTCTTTTGTTTCCTGCTGCCTCCGTTTGCCAGCCGCCTCCCGGCCATCGCGGCGAGGCGGACTTTCGGGGACTACATCCCCCAGCATTACCTGCGCCAAGGAGGGCGCGCATCCTGTCCCGCCCCCGGAGGTGCGCATAAGGCCAGCGCGAGCCCCCGCGTCGCGGGATGGCGCGCGGGTCAGCGCCCGGGGCTAAGCCCGGGCAAAGGGCGGGCCCTCTGTGGCCCTCAGAGGACCTGAGGAGGACGGGACGGGCCACCCCACTTTGTTCCATCACAGAGGGAGGTATCGTGCTTCAATATTATTTGATTTTTATTTTTGTTTGGCATTTCTCTAAACTATTACAAACACGATGTCCATATGGGAGGAACTCAACGCCCTGTGCGGTACAAAGTACGCCCCTGATCTTATAACCTCCCCAACTGTGGATTCTTATTGTCTTAAAGCAAATGTCCCCGCTGATAAAGCTCATAACCAAGTAAATGCCGCGCCCCTGGGCTCCTACAATAGATGGAAGTATGACATCGAAACTAACTTTGGGAACAATACAAGTACACAAATTCTGTGCACCAATGTTATACCATCACTTGCTAATCCAATAGCATTTATCGAGGACCCGGCCGCGGACAAACCAGAGGACCCTCTTTTGTCTCTCAATACGACTTTATTGGCCAAAATTGAGCAACTGCTGGTTGCTACCATCTCTCCCTTGGTCACAAAAATGAATGATTTAGGGGAAAGGCTGACAAATATTGAGTCACTAATAAGAAAGCACCCGCTTCCAGCTACTATTATGGCCACATGCGTCTGTCCTAACCCTACCACCGCCCCCGAAATGTATAAATCTGGCAATGGGGCCACCCAAATACAGCCATCACGCACACCTACTCAAATAGGCCCCAAAGTATTTGTCAAACCTGCACCAAAAACCCATACAGTGGCTAGATCCGCCTTAGCAAGAATGCCACATATCAACCTGCCCCCTGAGGCCGCCCCGTATGTGTCTGTCCTCTCTGGGGTCCCTGCCCTCACCCAGGCAACACGCGAAACCCAGCAGGATTTGCTAAATAAGGCCACCTATTGGCTAAAAAAGAATAGACCGTTGCCGCCGGGGCTAGACTGGGGTATCTTGAGTGTCAGGAGGGTGGGATGGTTAGGGACGCTACCCAAATGCATTGCTGGGGATCTGGTACTAATTAAATTTAAAAACACCAATGTTGCCCCCTTTTTACGAGTTTGTACCCCCAATGAAAGTCAAGGCACAATTCGCATTTGGGATCTGTATGATTTTTACCCGAGCTCCCCTCACATTACATAGGACAAACTCGTTTTTTAATGGTAACTGAATCTTGCACAATAATTGTTGAATGATGGCTTTTTACTGTGTCTATGAAATGAAATGTTCATGGTTTTTTTTGTTATTATTTCTGTATTGTCGATGCTTTCATGATTTTTAATTTAAAAATCGAATAAAGCTTATTGGATTGGATTGGCAGGGGTCTAATAAACCCTGTAAGCGGTGAATAGGTGGTTTCTTCTGAGATTAGCTGGTTTGATTATCTTTTGTGATATAGTAAATGAGTGAACCCAGACTTTCTGTATCTCCTCTCTATTCTCTGTTATGGTATTGCCCCATAGTCTGGATTCTGATATAATAAGTCTATCTTTTGCAGTCACCAGAGTATTGTACCAGAAGGCCACCTCCCGCTTCCAGCCTCCCGCTCTGCTGATGAATTCTAGAGACTGGGTCTCCTCAACCTCTCCCCAGCACTGTCTTCCCCACCATGATGACAATTGGTAGTATTTAAATCTTGTGAGGGAGCAGCCAGTTAAGTTAGATAAAGATTCCCAATCCAAGAGTTGAGTGTTAACGCAGAGGTCTCCCCACTTTCCCAAACCTGCTTTCTTCAGTGGTTGTGCCAGCCTATCCAACAAGCAGTCCGGGGTGCCCGGGGAATCCCAGATTGGGGCTTGTGTGTTATAGTAGGGGATCCCCAGGATCTTCCGAATATGCAGCCAGATTTTGAGTGCCGCCTGTAAAAATTCAAGACCTTGAGGCTGAAAAAGACGGCCGTGTGAGGAAGAATTTAACTTATTAGCCAGCATTCTAAAATTCTTAAACTGGAAGGCATAGCAATAAAAAAGCAGATCTGGTAAAGCCAAGCCACCCAGTTTCAACCCCCTTCTCAATTTACTCCACGCTATCCTTGGAGTTTTCGTGGCCCAGATAAATGACCCAATCTTCCCTTGGAGGTTAGCAATATCTTTAGGGTTAAATGTTAGAGGTATGCAATTAAACAAAAAAGGTTATTTTGGGGAGGACGGTCATTTTAACCAAATTCACCCTTCCATAGATGTTCAGGGGCAAACCCCCCCACCTAGTTAGTAATTTATCTACCTCCTTCACCACTGTGTGCCAACTAGTTTTAGAAGTATCCTCTAGTTGCAGTGTGAGATATATACCTAGGTATCTAATTTTAGGTTTAGCCCCCTGTACCGGATCTATGCTGTTCCAACTCATTATGTCAGTTTTTTCTTTATTGATTTTATATCCGGATACCCTGCCAAAATCTTCAGCTAATTTAAATAATCTAGGAATAGCCTCTGTAGGGTTAGCAGTATAAAGGAGGAGGTCGTCTGCGTATCAAGCTGTTTTGAGTTCCGATTCCTCAATTTTAAAAGGTGTGATAACAGAGTCCGATCTCAGCGAGCAAATGAAAGGCTCGATATATACATCGAACAGGAGAGGAGACAGGGGGCAGCCCTGCCTCGTTCCTCTGGAGATGTTAAACCAGTCTGTCAAACCCCCATTAACCAATACCTTGGCCCGAGGACTCCTATACAAAGATTTAACTCCCTCTATAAAGATAGAGGGGAACCCAAAACGTGTCAAAGTCTCCCATAGAAACACCCAGTTGACCTGATCAAACGCTTTAGCAGCGTCAATCGCGACAATGGTGAGTGACAGCCCTTTATCCTGAGCTAGATCGATTGCCCCAATCACTTGAAACGTAAGCTCATTGAGCTGCCTGCCTGGTATGAACCCTCTCTGATCAGGATGAATAATAGCCTTGATGACCTTAGCTAATCTGGTTGCTAGAATTCCAGAGAATATCTTCAAATCAGAATTTAAGGGAGAAATCGGTCTATACGACTCTAATTTTTGAGGATCTTTATTCGGTTTTATGATTAGGGCAATCGTAGCCTCCAGCCATGAAGGGGGAACTTCACCTCCCTGTAGGAAAATTCTGTTGAAGAGTGTCATAAGCCCGGGCAGAATTTCCTCCAGGTTGTCCGCATACACCTCTGATGGCAAGCCGTCAGGGCCAGTGGCTTTCCCTCGACTCATCTTCTTCACCTGCACCCTTATCTCTCCCTCTGAGATCTCACTGGCCAACAGGGTCTTATCTGCTTCACACAATTGTGGCAAATCCCTCAGCCCTAACCAAGCCTCCATCTCCTCAACTCCACAACAGCTATCCTCTTGATATAACCCCCTCATAAACCCCCTTGCTTCCTCCCTCATCTTTTCTTCTTCCAGCAGCAATGCCTCCGAATCCTGCTGAATTAATGAGTCGATAATATTCCTACTCCGCTCTGATCTCGCCTTCCAGGCCAAGAGAGCACCACACTTCTCTCCGTACTCAAAAGTTTTCAGCCTGCTAACCTCCCACCTATCCTTAATTATTTTATCGCCCCTTGCTTTAAATCCTGACTGTAGCTCTAGGAGTTCTTTTTCCAGCCTCAGGATGTTGTCCCTATCCGCGATGGCTGCTACATGTAGTTGTAATTCTTTCTGCTTTATAGTTTCCAGGTCATCAGTATCTCTTTTCTTAGTTAACCTCCTTCTATAGGTCATCTGTGAACTAAATATGCCTCTCAAATTGGCCTTAAAAGATTCCCACACCAGTTGCTCTGTGCCAGTGCCTATATTAAAACAAAAAAACTCTATAATACTTTCCCTAACCTTAAATTTACTTTCCGCATCCAACAAAAGTGTTCTATCCAAGGTCCATCTGACCTCTATAGGCCTAGCCCTCAAATTAATTACTAGTTCCACCACTGAGTGGTCGAACAGGCCTATTGGAATATGAGATACAGACACTACCTCCGGCATTATAACACGATCTACCAAAAAATAATCAATTCTGGTGTACTGTTTATATTTTTTGCTATAAAAGGAATATTCTCTGGCAGCTCCATATTTAGCTCTCCACACATCCTGTAAGTTAAAGTCCCTCATTATGTTCCTAAGAGCTGAAAAAGAATTCTTCAGAACACTGTATTTTGCTCTAGAAGTACGGTCTAATTGATTGTCGAAAACTAAATTAAAGTCTCCCCCCAACATCACCGGTGCAGTATGTTGTAGTAACATACCCCCTAATTTCAAAAGGAAACTGGAATTATCCTCATTGGGACCATAATATACCGCACATGTGTACGGAGAACTACCTATGGAAAGGGCTGCCACCAACCATCTGCCAGACTGATCGGTGTCCCATTTCAAGACCTTAATCCCCTTCTTTGCTCTAACGATGATGGCTACACCCCTTGAAATACCCTTTTGCCTGGAACATAGTACCTCTTGGACCCTACCTAATTTCCCAAAAACTTGTTTGCACAGTTTATCCTCTAGATGCGTCTCCTGTAGTAGATACACATAGGCTTCAGAATTTTTTAAGTATTCACAGACCCTAGATTGGTTTCTTCTACCCCCTAAACCGTTAAGATTCCAGGAGAGGAATTTATTACTAATAACCCTGATAACAGCTATATCTGAACTTAAACCAAAACGCGCCCACCTTCCAGAGTTCCAGCCAACAACCTAGCAATTTTGCAACATATGAGGACATTTTTTCATTTTCACCCTCCCCCCCCCCCCCCCGTGACCCTTCCCAAACCCCAGGGAACCCACCCATCTACCAGGCGCTGTTCTCGCCTATATGGAGCCCCCGCACCCTCGGCACCCTTGGCACTGCAGCTGTTTATTATTTTATTTTTTGCGGAGACAATAAACCATTTATTTTATTTATTTTTTAATTTTTTTATTATTATTCCCCCTTTTTTTTTTTTAAGACCTTAAATAAATTCCAGTGAAAAGGAAACAAAAAAAGAAAAAAGACTATACACTCTTTTGGCCCCCTTTTCCTTTCCTTTTCCCCTATAAACCCTCACCCAGTGTCAATCCTAGTATCAATCCAGTGTCAATCCACCTGTTTATGTCTTCTAATGGCTTGGAATATAACTATTTCCTCATCTGGGCCAAAAGTTCGTCAACTTCCTCCGGGTGATTACAATTGTGCATTTTATTGTTCCACATCACCTTTAGGCGAGCTGGAAATTTCATCTGTACTTGTGCCCCCAATGACCTAAGTTCTGGCATCCTAGAACCTAGTTCCCACTGTCTCTGGGCTGTCCGGCCTCCTATATCAGATCTAATTTGATATGGGTTGGCTCTATAATGGAGGGTGGAACGTGTGAGAAACCTACTTAAAATTAATTCCTTGACACTATATGTCTGGAAATTAACAAGAATCTTCCTAGGCGCCTTCCGGTCAGGGTGCAACCTAAAGGGGTCTCTATGCACCCTTTGAATCTCTGCCTCAAGATCAATGTCATGTTGATCTTTCAGGACCCCCTCCCGTAATAATTTACACACAAATCCCTTGATGTCCTCCACTTCCTCCCCCTCCGGAATTTTCAAAATTCTCAAGTTAGTCCTGCGGGTCTGCATCTCCAACCTCTCCATATCCATCAATAGAGACCGGTTCTGTGCCTTTAGAGTAACGATATCCTTAGAATTTCCCAATGTGGACTCCCGATAGTATAGAGAACTTACTCTCCAATGCACTGGTCCTCGTGCATATATCCTCTAACTTAGTCTCCAACACGTCAAATCTATCATGCGGACCCCTTTGGTTAGCTTCAGAGACTTTGAACTTGCTCATTAGGTCTTGTCTCAATGCTTGAAATAAGAGACTGATCCTGTTCCCCTCTAACTCAGTACTAGTTGAACCTCCTAACTGCTGAGGGACAGGACTGCCTTGGGACAACCACTGGACCTGTCCCAAAGTATGACCCAGAACCTGAGCCTGAGCCTGAACTGCGACCAAAGACAGGGACTGGGACTGAGACTGAGACTGTGTTGGAGGAGACTGTGGTGCTTGAGTCTTACTAAGGCCAACTGAGGCCAGGGGCAAAAACAGGTCTGTGGGTTCAACCTGAAGCTCTACTGGCTGTATAGGCTCTATTGGAGGGGCTATTGGGGGGAGAGGGGGATCGCTTAATGAGATTACTGGCGCGGGACTGCTCGCCACACTCATCCCCGCTTCTGGATTCTCTTGGAATTCCACATCCTGAATAGTTCCCAAAGGTGAATATCGGTTCTCCATAGTCAGGGTGGTCAAGGTTGTTGGATCCAAAGCCTGGTCTATAACCCCCGCCTCTGTTGCCACTGCCTCCTTTGGACCCACCAGATGCTCCATGATCTTAAAATAACTTTTAAGCGATGGGGTGTTTTTTTGTGCCTGCAACTGCTGAGACGCCTTAGTAATTCCAACCTTCTTAGCCTCCCACTTTTTCTTCCTTGTATATGGAGTTAATGGGGTTGGTCGCCCCCTCTCCACTGTGACTGCAGCGTCCAACACACCCTTCAACTCTTGTTTGGACCTTAACTGATATCTATTTCTATGTTTTAACTCTACCACTGTCTCACTCGGTTTGCTACCACTAGGTACAGAGAGAACTGCCACTAGGTCAGGCGCGCCAGACGCCTCAGTCGATTTTGTAGCACACCCCACCTCTGTCGAGGGGTTGACCGAATTCACCGATGCTGCTGCTGCTATTGCCGGTGGCACCAACTCCATACAGCCTTTCCCACTTGGAGCCTCCTTACCGGCGCGTGCAGTGGAGAGAGACACTGCCGCTGAGAATTGCCCCCAGCAAACCGGACCTCTTAAGTGTAGCAATAGGAGAGCCACTCGTGTCCGACTCCAAAAGCTGCTCCGAAACACTCTCGCTGATGGAGCTGCCACCGCAACTGCTACCACTGCCATCGGTGTAAGGCAATCCTGCCTGCTGCCTACAAACGCAGCATCCGCTATCCCCATACGCCTCAGGGTCCTAGCGCACCGGAGCGCTGTTCTGTTATTCTGCTTCCGCCGCTACCAACAAGGAGAAAGATGCTGGGTACTGAAAAAAGCCCGGAAACCTAAAATACGATAGCCCCCAGCCTCTCACCGCTTCAATGGGGGACCGCAATCCAGTCTGCTTTGCCTCGCTTCTCCGCTATCTATCCGCACCAGCCACCTGCAGTGCCGCCGAGTTACGGAGCTCCGCGACAGGCGTTAGTCTGCCGCCGCCATGTTCCCCCGACCACCCTTGCATTATTGATGGCCAAAAGACGGATAGCTTGCAGGGGGGGCAGAGGTTGAGCACCCAAGTTTAAGGACTGGCTCAATGATCTGGTCTATTGCCAAGAACAGTCCGCCATTTATGCTGAGTTGCTGCCTAGTGCGTCCAGACCGAAAGACATTTGGTCGCTACTAACGTCCTATTTGCTGACGGGATCCTTAAGAGAACGGCTATCCGTAATGGTCCATATGTGGGTTACCTTATGTTAGCAACAGCTATTGCCACACACGGGAGCTATAACACTGCTGCCACTGTTTGAGTAGTACTGTCGTTTGAGAATGTAGGGGTGAGAATGGGACGGAAAGGTCTAGCTATGCTCTCTGATGTATATTTGTATCCACAAGGAATAATGATGTCGTGTGTAAACTATTATGATACAATGCATAATATGTAGCACGGAATCGTGAGCGGACACTTAATGCTTCCAATATGAGTCACACTGTAAGTTTCTTTTTGGTTTTTCTTATGTTCGTATTCATAGCACTCAGCACAGATTTTTATTAATCTACTGTTTCATGAAACGCGGCCGGCCCATTGAGGTTGTAGGCGGCTTGCTGTGTCTAGATACTTTGATTATATTGCTTACCATTTGATTCTTGATGGAGAAAGCGGAACGCTGCCGGCCGCTAAGTGGTTGTAGGCAAGGAGCTGTGTCAAAGGTTGTAAATCACCAATAAAGGTTTTGTTTGAGAAAAAAAAAAAGCATCCTAGGACCGGTTTCGGCCTTTCAGCCCTCATCAGCCAGGATAGCTTGATTTCAGTGGCATGGAGAGCACGGGACTCATGTCTGAGCATACCTGTCCCACTCGGGTGACAAATGTAAAAAAGAACAATTGATGGACAGAATGCAGAAGAATGTTTTACATTCACCCCAGTTCAGAGATCTGGGCTTCAATCCATTGTTTTTTGCTCACCATGCCATTCCAGTTTGGACCCAGCCTTGTGCAAATCAGTCTAGATTCTGCGCCCAATGGGAACAGTCCAGCCCGAACTGCCAGGCCATATGTATTCAAGTGTCCTTTCATTCGGGAAGTAAACACAAAGCAGTACCCACTGAACTATGCACATATCATATTGCTCTTTGATATGCATGGTACATGTTCTTTGCAGCAGGCATATTACCCCTCTGCACTACCTTAAATGAGTAGAACAGCCACTAGACAAAACATGCTCCCATCTCTCTCCAGCAGGTACATTGAACAACAAAGTTATCTTGGCACTTGTATTGTTGACCGAAACCTGCTGAATATACAAAGAACTTTGCAGTGTTTTGAAAATTCCTGCACTTCTACAAAACCGGTCCCCCCAAACTAAACTGCCCCCTGCCCTTCAAGTCGCCCTGGGAAACGCCTGCTCCTGCCCTTTCACTGCTCCTGTCCAGTCAGTACTCCTGCTCATGCTCGATCAACACTCCTGCTTCATCAATTCCCCTGCCCCCTCCCTTCTCCTGGCCGGTCACTTCTCCTGCCCTGTTCACCGCTCCTGCCCTGTTCACCGCTCCTGCCCCGTTTACCGCTCCTGCCCCGTTTACCGCTCCTGCCCCGTTTACCGCTCCTGCCCCGTTTACCGCTCCTGCCCCGTTTATTGCTCCTGCCCCGTTTACCGCTCCTGCCCCGTTTACCGCTCCTGCCCCGTTTACCGCTCCTGCCCCGTTTACCGCTCCTGCCCAGTTTACCGCTCCTGCCCCGTTTACCGCTCCTGCCCGTTCACCGCTACTGTCCGTTCACCGCTCCTGCCCGGTCACTGCTCCTGCTCATGCCTAATCACTGCTTCTGCCCCATCACCTCTCCTGCCCCGTCACGTCACCTGCCTGTCACTTCTCCTGCCCAGTCACCTCTCCTCTCCTGCCCAGTCACCTCTCCTCTCCTGCCCCGTCACTTCCCCTGCCCGGTCACTTCCCCTGCCCGGTCACTTCTCCTGCCCGGTCACTTCTCCTGCCCTGTTGCCTCTCCTGCCCTGTTGCCTCTCCTGCCCCGTCATGTCACCTGCCTGTCACTTCTCCTGCCCGGTCACCTCTCCTCTTCTGCCCTGTCACGCCACCTACCCGTCACTTCTCCTGCCCGGTCACTTCTCCTGCCCGGTCACTTCTCCTGTCCCAGTCACTTCTCCTGTCCCAGTCACTTCTCCTGTCCCAGTCACTTCTCATGTCCCCTCACTTCTCCTGTCCCCTCACTTATCCATCTCCTGTTCCGTCACTTCTCCTATCCCGCCACTTCTCCTATCCCGTCACTTCTGCCCCGTTCACTGCTCCTGCCCGTTTCACTGCTCCTGCCCGGTTACCACTCCTGCTCATGCCTAATCACCGCTCCTGCCCCATTACTTCCACTGCTTCGTCACTCTTCCTGCCCCGTCACCTCTCCTGCCCCGTCACCTCTCCTGCCCAGTCACCTCTCCTGCCCGTCACCTCTCCTGCCCCGTTACCTCTCCTGCCCTGTTACCTCTCCTGCCCCGTTACCTCTCCTGCCCCGTTACCTCTCCTGCCCCGTTACCTCTCCTGCCCCGTTACCTCTCCTGCCCCGTTACCTCTCCTGCCCGTCACCTCTCCTGCCCCGTCACCTCTCCTGCCCCGTCACCTCTCCTGCCCCCTCACCTCTCCTGCCCGTCACTTCTCCTGCCCGGTCACCTCTCCTGCCCGTCACTTTTCCTGCCCGGTCACCTCTCCTGTCCAATACCTCTCCTGCCCAGTCACCTCTCCTGCCCCGTCACTGCTCCTGCCTCGTCACTTTTCCTGCCTCGTCACTTTTCCTGCCTCGTCACTTTTCCTGCCTCGTCACTTTTCCTGCCCCGTCACTTTTCCTGCCTCGTCACTTTTCCTGCCCCGTCACTTTTCCTGCCCCGTCACTTTTCCTGCCCCGTCACTTTTCCTGCCCCGTCACTTTTCCTGCCCCGTCACCGCTCCTGCCCGTTCACTGCTCCGCCCGTTCACTGCTCCTGTCCGGTCAGCACTCCTACCCGATCACCGCTCCTGTCCCATCACTTCTCCTGCCCCGTTCACTGCTCTTATCTGTTCACTGCCCCTATCCGTTCACTGCTCTTGCCGGTTACCGCTCCTGCCTATGCCTAATCACTGCTCCTGCCCTTTCACTTCTCCTGCCCTTTCACTTCTCCTGCCCTTTCACTTCTCCTGCCCTTTCACTTCTCCTGCCCCATCACTTCTCCTGCCCCCGTCACCTCTCCTTTCCTGTCACCTCTCCTGTCCCGTCACTGCTCCTGACACGTCAACTCTCCTGCCCCGTCACTTCTCTTATCCGTTACTTCTCCTGCCCGGTCACCTCTCCTGCCCTAGTACCTCTCCTTTCCTGTTCCTCCTGTCGCCTCTTCTGTCTGGTCACTGCTCCTGCCCAATTCACTCTGTGTACAACATTAACAAATTACACATGGTGTCAAGTTCCACACGTACTCTGTCTGGGGAAAGCTCCTCTGTAATCACCAACTCCGATCTCACTGGCACTTTATATGCTAAAGGCAGAGGGCCGGCGGCGCATTGTCATTCGAAAGGGGGTAATCAGCCTCAATCGGAATGACAATGGGCCTGCCCTCGGTCTGTGCGAGCTCAGGGGGGGCGGGGGCTGCTGCAGCCTCTGGAGTTCACAGAGAAGTGCGAGCAGCCCCTGGAATCTAATGAAAAAAGTTATTGTTATTAAGTCTGACTATTCTTGCCATCCCGGGATGCTTTTTTGAAAGTAAGAAGTGGGGGAACGGACTGAAATTATTGTTAGAAGTAGGGGCACGCCGTGCCCTTCCGTTCCCACCCACTTCTACCACTGGTCATAGGCAAATATAGTCAATGAGTGATTGGAGGATTAGCTAGTTTTCGAGAGTCTATGTAAACTGCAAGTTCACCTGCCTCCGAACCTGCCCCGCACCCGCCAAGACAAACACCAGCAGCAACCACCTCAAGTGCATCCTGATCAACACCCGCTCCGTCCACAGACACGCCGTGGAACTCTGGAACCTCCTCGACGCTACATCACCGGACGTCGCCTTCCTCACGGAAACCTGGATGAACGCCTCCTCTGCACCCGACAGCGCCATCGCCATCCCGGACGGGTACAAGATCATCAGGAGGGACCGCATCAACCAGACCGGAGATGGCATCGCCATCGTCCACAGGAACACCATCCGCATCACGACCGACGCCAACGACTCCTTCGCCGCAGCCGAACATCTCCACTTCCAGATTCACACCGACCCTAAGACGACCCTCAGAGGCACCCTCGTCTACAGACCCCCGGGACCACGCACACAATTCAGCGAAGACATCACAGACTTCATCAGCCCGCACGCCCTCCCCTCCACTGACTACATCCTCCTCGGGGACCTCAACTTCCACCTGGAGAACAACAAGGACCGCAACACCACCGCCCTGCTGGAAAACATCGCCAACCTGGGACTCAAGCAACTGGTCAACACCCCCACCCACTACGCCGGCCACACGCTTAATCCCGTCTTCTCTTCCAGCAAGTACATCACCTTCAGCCATGCCACCGGACTCCACTGGACCGACCACAGCTGCGTCCACTTCAGCTTCAAAAGATCCACGACCCACCACCACCCGCAACAGGTACCTCACAGGAATTGGAGCAAGATCACCGCAGACCAGCTCACCACCTCCCTCAGCCAGAGCCCACCCGCCAACACAACGGACCCCAACGAAGCAGCCCGCAACTTCACACAGTGGCTGACCGCCTGCGCCGACGACCTCGCGCCACTAAAGAACCCTCCCAGCAGACCCAGAAGCAAGAAGGCATGCTGGTTCACCGACGACCTCAAGGACTCCAAGAAGACCTGCCGCACCCTCGAGAAAGCCTGGCTTCTCGACCGGACCTCCGACAACATGACCGCCCTCAAACACGCTACCCGCAAGCACCACCAGCTCATCCGCACCACCAAGAAGAAATCCCTGAAGGAACGACTGGACAACAACGCCCACGACAGCAAAGAGCTCTTCACTATCGTCAAGGAGTTCTCCAACCCCAGCACTGGCACCAACGACATCACTCCGTCACAAGACCTCTGCGACTCCCTCGCCTCGTTCTTCCACCGCAAGATCGCCGACATCCACAACAGCTTCGGCGCCCCACCCTTGCACCCAACCATCGAACCAACGCCCCCCACCGCCACCCTTCACACCTGGACCACGGTGACCACCGAAGACACAGCCCGCACGATGAACACCATCCACTCCGGATCACCGACCGACCCCTGCCCACACCACGTCTTCAACAAGGCCGACTCCACCATCGCACCCCAACTCCGGAACATCATCAACGCCTCCTTCAACACCGCCACCTTCCCGGAGAGCTGGAAGCACGCTGAGATCAGCGCCCTCCTGAAGAAACCTACAGCGGACCCCACCGATCTCAAAAACTTCCGCCCCATCTCGCTCCTCCCTTTTCCTGCTAAAGTCATCGAGAAGATCGTCAACAGACAGCTGACCGCCTTCCTCGAGACGAACGGATCCCTCGACCCCTCGCAGTCCGGCTTCAGAGCCAACCACAGCACCGAGACCGCCCTCATCGCAGCCACCAACGACATCCGGACCCTGCTCGACAAGGGGGAAACAGTGGCCCTCATCCTCCTGGACCTCTCCGCTGCGTTCGACACGGTCTGCCACCGCACCCTAGTCCAGCGCCTCAGCAACATCGGTATCCAAGAGAAGGCACTGGAGTGGATCATCTCGTTCCTCGCCGGAAGAACACAAAGAGTCCGCCTCCCCCCGTTTCGCTCCGAGGCCACCGAAGTCATCTGCGGCGTCCCGCAAGGATCTTCACTCAGCCCCGCCCTCTTCAACATCTACATGAAACCTCTCGCAGCCATCGCACGCCAGCACAACCTCAACATCATCTCTTACGACGACGACACCCAGCTGATCCTCTCCCTCACCAGAGACCCCGACACCGCCAGAACCTGCCTACACGAAGGGATGAAAGACGTCGCCGACTGGATGAAGGACAGCCGCCTGAAACTGAACTCGGACAAGACGGAAGTCCTCATCCTGGGATCTTCGCCCTCCGCCTGGGACGACTCCTGGTGGCCCCCAGCCCTGGGCACCGCACCCAAGCCAACCGACCACGCACGCAACCTGGGCTTCATCCTGGACCCCTCCCTCTCGATGACCAGACAAGTCAACGCCGTCTCCTCATCGTGCTTCAACACCCTGCGTGTGCTTCGCAAGATCTTCCGCTGGATCCCGACCGAGACCAGGAAGACTGTCACCCAGGCACTCGTCACCAGCCGACTGGACTACGGAAACGCCCTCTGCGCCGAAACCACAGCCAAGCTACAGAAAAGACTCCAGCGCATCCAGAACGCCTCCGCCCGACTCATCCTGGATGTCCCCCGATGCAGCCACATCTCCAGCCACCTGAGGAACCTGCACTGGCTCCCCGTCGACAAGAGGATCACGTTCCGGCTCCTCACCCACGCACACAAGTCTCTCCATGACCTGGGCCCCAAGTACCTCAACGACCGCCTGACCTTCTACACGCCCACCCGCCAGCTACGGTCCACCAGCCTCGCCCTCGCAGCCGTACCACGCATCCGAAGAGCCACCGCCGGAGGAAGATCCTTCTCTTACCTGGCTGCCAAGACTTGGAACTCCCTCCCCATCCACCTACGGCTGACCCAGGACCATCTCGCCTTCAGGAAACAACTCAAGACCTGGCTGTTCGAGCAGTAGCATACCCCTCCCCCCAAGCGCCTTGAGGCACTCCCGGGTGAGTAGTGCGCTATACAAATGGCATGATTGATTGATTGATTGATTGATTGAACTGATATCGCATCCTGATATAGTGTTCTTTCAAAAGGCGTGTCTTTAGATGTTTTCTAAATTGGGGCAGAGTTACATCGAAAACCTAAAAATAAACAAAACATATCTCCAGATGAGCACATCAGGACTTTAAGGATGCCGACATGAAAAATCACATATATGGGAATGGTATCAGAACTTTCATATTCACTCACTCGTCCACTTGTACTATCTATCCTCTCATTGAGGTAGACACCCACTAAAGAGACCTGTCTATAACCTACATGTCACTCATGCCTTAACACTACATGTTCTGTGATTGATGAATTTGTGTACAAAGCTCCCCCACTGGATCTGTTCTGTGGTGACTGGAAGATTGTACTTGCTACCTTCTGTGAGAGAACAAAGCTTGCTACTGCCACCGTGTGCGCCTGTTCCATGAAGAAGCAAGCTTGCTACTGCCACCGTGTGCGCCTGTTCCATGAAGAAGCAAAGCTTCCACGGCAGCTGCCTGAATTGTACATTTTCTGTGATGGGGGAGGCTTGTGCTTTGCTGCCCTCGCATTATCTGGTCTCTGAAGGATAAAAGCTTGCACTGTTCTGTCAGAGGTGTACTTGATCTATGAAGAAGGGGTCTTTTCACTAGTTTTGCCCCCATGTTACGAAAAAGCAAAGGATATATTGAATGCACCCTATGAGCAAGGTAATATTTAGCAATATTTGATGGGAGCTACTGAGATCTATATTCTTGAGAAATGGGCCTGGCCCCATAGGGTCAATATTTAGGCACAGAAAAACGTTGACGGGAAACAGGCTCCTCTGCTCAGCTATCCTGTTTTAATCTGTTGGTAGGAATACACCAGTTAATAACTTTTAGCTAACCCAGGCACCATTTTATATAGGTATGACAGTTTAACAACATAAGGAACATGAACTCAACCAATCTAGGTACCCAATACAGGGGTGTGGAAATATTGCAAAAATCTACTTGGCCAGGGGACAAAATGTTACACAAATCTACTTGTCCTGGGAAGTTAACTGCTTGCCCCACCTACTCCGTTATCACTATGTTAGGTCTGCACGTAGAGACCCTGCACTGCAATCAGTGCAACATACTGTGCAATATATATTTCAAGTGCAAGTCCAATTATGCAGTGCATGGTCATGCACTCTTAAATGCAACTGTTGTTCTCGCTGGCTGTACAGCATGTGTGCAGATGTGTCAGAGTGCACTGCACCCAATTATCAGATATTTTGCATGCAACACATTTTCATATGTAGAGAAATAGTACCTAAAGGCAGAGGGCAGACTGCATTTCTTGAAGTGTTTTGGCACAGTCCAGACTGTGTCGAAATATGAACCTGTAGGACAGAAGGGTGTTCTCTATCATAGGGCCAACTCATAGCTGTCCAGCTTCAAAAATCCTCAGATGTGATGCGCTGATAAACGTGTGGATGGGAATAACTGCACTTCTTGTCAGAGGCTATGAACGGTTCATGGGGCAGCAAAATCACGTAGCAGATACACTATGGTTGATTGAGGCAGTATCCACAAGTACAAATACACAAGAGGCAGGTGTGATGTGATTATATTATTAGGCACTCACTGCTAGATCTCCACATTCTTCTCCCACACAAAGAGCATATGCAGCACTGGCAGTAGCTGTACAGGGTTCTCTCTTGCAATTAGTAATGCTGCAGCAGAGTAAGCTTCCCTAACATGAAGAGGAGCAGATCAGCAACGGATGTTCAAGTTTGTCTCCTTCTGATAGCAGTCACGCAGCTGAAAAGCAAGTGTTAGTCTCACAGCGAAGGGAATGAGTGTTAAGTTGAAAAGACAGTAAATCTTAAAAGTGGAGAGCTGATCATCATTGAGACGGAGACTAGTCAGCAAGTCCTGAATACTGTATTCAGAGGGCAGTGAGAGTGCTGCAGTAGTTGCAGGCACCGTGTACAAGGCTGGAGAAGGTGCAGTCTGCTCAGTGGTTGAAGTGCATTAAAAAACGTATGGGAACTGTGATGCTGAACGAAATGGTGGAGGCAGGGTCAGCGAGTCTGGGGGCAGGGTGAAAGCAGTGGCTAAAAAAACAATATTTTCTAACTTTTTGTGGCCTTTCAACTTCAGTTAACTACATGTATAATAATGGACAGCTTTAATTGAAATGGAAGTTATGTTGATCGGTGGTAAATGCAGTATCAGACATTATGAAATCTCTATTAGTTCATGCACTGACCAAACCATGAACATTTAGCACAGCAAGCAGGAATCAATGACAGACCATCCTAGACACAGGCACCCACATGTGCAGACTGCACATGCATCCCTATGCACGGGTGGTTGTGAAAGTTTCACTGCAGTCTTCTGATGCTAGCCACAGGCAGCTGTCTTGCAGGCCACTGAACTCCACCAGAGACAACATCAAAGAGCTGGGTCAGCCCTTGACTACCTGGGGTAGAGGTGGAGGCTGTGAGATGCCTGCCCACTGTATCTCTGCTGAAAAAGGTTCTGGTCACCGGAGGTGGAAGGGGTGGGTTCTGCTCACATGCAATGAAACAGCTCTGTATCTGCGGGGGCCTATCTTGGAAGCTTTTATGCCACCTAGTAGTGACACTGAACCAGTGACAATGTGGGGTTATGACCCTGAAACCCCCAAAAATCATTTCTGTAGTCAGAATAAAAAATAATGTGGAGGGGCAAGTGCAGGCATCGAGAGGGATTTTGGGCTGGGCAGGAGGCTCAGGGGCGGCAATAGGGGGTAGAACAGGCTAAACATTCTTCATGTACCTCTAACATAACCAAGCATTGAGTGCTCTTTGCCTTAATAGAGCTTGAGAAAATATGATCACATCACAGGCAAACTGTGACACTTTTTGATTAGAGCCTCCATTACCGATAGGACAGTTAAGGAGGTCGAAAGTCTGCAGTGATATGTTTGTAACCTATGTGCCATAGATAGATACGAGTATGATAGTTTGGTGGGCTTTTGGACCTGCTACCACATACAAGGTAAAGAGACACCTGCAGCACCCCTGCTCCGATCCCACTGGGTTAGATCAGCAGGCTGAGTTTTTCTTCAGTGATCTGTTTGCAATGTGCCCGTCTCAGGCTCCAAAGCCAGTATGCTAGTTTGAAGGTTTGATGAGAGACCGAGTGTGAGACGCAGACCGAGTGTGAGACGCAGACCGAGTGTGAGACGCAGACCGAGTGTGAGACGCAGACCGAGTGTGAGACGCAGACCGAGTGTGAGACGCAGACACAGAGAGACACTAGTGAGCGTGTATTAGTGTGGATTTGTTGGTATCTTTATTGCATGGTTAGTAGTTGATATAGTCTAACTTAACTCCCTGGAGCAACAGGAAATATTACAGAGAACATTTTTATAACAGCAGAAACACGCTAACTTGAGGTACTTTAGCAAAAAACGAATTGTGGGCGTGGAGTCTGTGAAGAGGTTGCGAGGACTAGTAGTTAGTCGGGTATTACTGGGTTGTGCACTCATGTGCAGTTCGTGTTGATATTTTTCAGTTAGTATATGATACACACAGTCTGATCAGCAGGGAGCAAGAGAGAGGGTCGTTTTAGAGCAGAATATAACTAAGGTGTGCAGGTTACAAGACTGAAAGGAGTACATTAACTATGATAAAGTACCGGAGTTCGGCTGCTGTGAGGCGATTAGGGACAGAGAGCTCCTGGACACGCTATTACAGAGTGCTGGGGTGTCTCTTTCAAATGCTGCATGGCTCCTGTGCAGCCAACATGCAGGACATTCTGTGCCAGGTGGGTGTTAGGGGTAATTGGCCAATTTTCAATTCTATAAATTCCACCAGTTGTCGTAGCTTTTAAATACACACAATAGTTACAACTGACGTTAGATCACTAGTGGGAAATGCTTTTCTTTATGGTCTCCTGGAAGAAAGCTGACAATGGGTGCCCCCGAACGCGCAACATGTAATGTACCAAAGGGAGAGGGTGCCAGGCGTCCTCGGATTGAACTGATATGGTTTGACCCATACAGTTGAACTGCAAGTAATGAGGTGCGAGAAACCTCTTAGGAGGGGCTTTGGGGAGTAAGAGACAGGGCCGAGGCGCTTGCAGCACGTGCCTGCACGAAGAACTCACGATCCAAAATAAATCAAAGACTGTACACTAAGTGAACTGTAGTACTCTTGGATGCTTTTTAGTGCTACAGATGGAACCCACTGTTGAAGCATACCACACTAGGTATAGCTGTTCTACATCTATGCTGATGAAACTCAGCTCATTGTCTGCCTTGAGGGTACTGCCCAATCCCATCAGGATTTTCCATATACCCTGAAGTTTATTTGGAACTGGATGTCCACTAACTCCCTCAAGCTAAACACAGATAAAACTGAGCTGATTATTTTCAACTACAGGACGCCTTTCTGGGCCAACACTTGACACTGGCCTTTTAAGCTTGGCTCCCCCCCGTCACTGCAATCTCTACCAAGATTCTGGGTGTTGTTGTAAGCAATCAACTGTCCATGATTCCCCGGATCAAGGCAGTCACGCCAAAGTGCGTTGGCACATTAACTGCATTAGGAAGGTTGCTCCTCTTCTGTCACTTTAGGCCTTGAAAGCAGCTATTGCAGTCACAGAAATTAGACATTTTAAAATAAGTGAAACGTCCAATGAAGCGTTTAATTAATTTCCTTCTTAGATTATTATCTCTGCGTTTACGGTTGCTTTGCCAGGGATCTCACAATGCGTTATGAAAAAAATATATATATTCGGGGAGGGGGCTTCCTCAGGAGAGTTCCAGTGTCTGTCGGCTTGCCTTTGTTAATCCAGTCGTTTATTGTTCTGTCGGCGCCTCAGCGTTAATCACATTAAAACATGCAACATTGCAAAAAAAAGCACCGATGGGCCAAAAGACGATTGCTGCAGGGGCTGTGTGAACTCGGAGGTGAGGGGGTGAGCTTATAACTGGAAGCAGAGCGGAATTAAAATGGGAGGAAGCTGCTCAAAAAATTCAAAAAAAGAATAATGCTTGTAATAAAGAAAAAAATTGTCCATAAATAACCTACTGTGTAAGAAAACTGTAATTGGCCAGTGCTCCTGGTTTAAAAATGTACATGTACAGGAATTTATATAGCGCAAATCACCGAGCGGTTTCTAAGCGCTTGCTTAGGGAACCCGTCCTGGTATTCCCCTGTGAGATAACCCCGGCAGGGTATCCGCAAGGTGAAAGCCAGGCATCCCGCCGCGAGGGGCCGTTGTGGAGATTAAGCAAGCTATTGCCCAGAGTCGCAGAGTGTGAACCCATGAATCGAGTAGGCACCAGAGCGAGAATTGTCGAGTCCATGGACATTTTAGGACTCAAGACCCCGCCGAGCCGGGAATTGAACCCTGGTCCCGGGCTGACCTCTGCTTCCAGGTCTGCCTTCTCTAACCAGTGAGCCACACTTCTCCGTAGCATGCGTAGGGTGTTGAAGCACGCCGAGGAGACGTTGTTGAAGTGATGTATTGGGAGCAGCGGCCATTAAGGAGCAGCGATGGAGTTGTCAGCCAATGGCAAGCAGCAGCTGTAAGTTTACTTATGTGGAGTGATTATAGCAGGTCTTGCAGACAGCGCATGCACGCTGAATCTCGACATAAAAAAGGACGTTTGTATTATGATCGCTCATCTTGGTGGGTAGAATGGCATAGTCTAGGATTCTGGCTCTTATCTCTAATGAGACCGCAATATAATCAATTAGTCTTCCAGAGCCTCTACCCGTAAAAGAGACTTGTCTCTCAGTGGATCCGCTTGATAAATCAACAGTAAGCAAAAATGATATTTTAACAAGAAAGTACTTAAGGCAGACCACATGGACTGTGATTACAGGGTGTAAAGTTAGGAAAGTCATCTTCCCATAATCCACTAACAAGATTGCTGGTAAATCGGCACAACCTCCAATTAAAATCACCCCCCACAATAAACAAAAATTCCCTAAAATAATTTCAATAACTTTGTTGAGTGCAGATCCCAAGGAATCTATGACTGTACAGTCATTTGCATCACAGTTATTCTGATAAAAGTTAATCAGCATTACCAGGGACATAGATCCCAATTTAATACATATAATCTGAAAGATCAGCGAATCGATGACCATGTCCATTATTTTGCAGGGAAGGGCCATGCTTATTGGAGTTAGTAAATCTCTGCTATTGTGGCCATTTGGAGCTGGTACCACAGAAGTTGAAATAGCATAGAATCCATTTAGGAATATATGCTCGCAAGCCCAAGTCTCTTGTAAGCAGATGATCTGAAAGTCACCGATCATATATAGCTGCTATGTTCAAAAATAGGACCTTATAGTCCTACCCTTTGATGATGGTTTCTGATGTTGAATTCACTATGAGCAGGAACTCTTGGGCACTGGGAGTGTACAAGACGTCTGCTGTAGACATGGGCTCTGAGCAATAAAATTAAGCGAGACATCAATGTTAACCATGCAGTCATGATGTTTATCTGGGGAAACTGTTTCCAGTCAATCAACATCAGCCAGTGATGAAAAGCGGTTAAAGGTTGGTAGTAAATGAGTGGTAATTTGTTGGCTAGAGGGCCCAGGTCTCTCAATGTCAGGATGCAGATATTTCAAGGTATTGGGCCTATAAAAGAAGCTGAGTGGGACCGCTTTCACACATTGGTTATGAATGATACAAGGGAGTCTATGCAGAATAAAGCCAACTATCCGAGTATTAATAAAGTTGACAATAATACAATCACCTTGCTCCCCTTTTGGCATAGTGAACATACATTTGACTCTTCGAACGATGATGATATTGTTTGAGGCAAAGTTACTGCTCATGTCTCCCAAGGATGAACATAGCCAGGCTAGGCTGGATTGTCTGTTGCGAAGATTTCTGGATGAAATAATTAAAGTTTTTGCTTTCCCCTGGCTCGAAATGCCTCAATCAATCAATCAATCAATGAAACTTGTAAAGCGCGCTACATACCCGTAGGGTCTCAAGGCGCTGGGGGGGGGGGGGGGGGTGCCGCTACTGCTCGAACAGCCAGGTCTTCAGCTTCCTCCTGAAGGAGAGGTGGTCTTGGGTCAGGCGCAGGTCGGTCGGGAGGGAGTTCCAGGTCTTGGCAGCCAGGTAGGAGAAGGACCTTCCTCCTGTAGTCGCTCTTCGGATGCGGGGGACGGCGGCGAGGGCGTGGTTGGCTGATCGGAGGTGGCGTTTGGGAGCGTAGAAGTTGACTCGGCTGTTGAGGTAGCTCGGGCCTTGGTCGTGTAGGGCTTTGTGTGCGTGGGTGAGGAGGCGGAAGGTGATTCTTTTGCTGACGGGGAGCCAGTGAAGGTCTCTGAGATGTCCGGAGATGTGACTGGTTCGTGGGATGTCGAGGATGAGTCTGGCTGAGGCGTTCTGGATCCGCTGGAGTCTCTTCTGGAGCTTGGCGGTGGTACCGGCGTAGAGGGCGTTGCCGTAGTCCAGTCGGCTGGTGACGAGGGCCTGGGTGACGGTCCTCCTGGTCTCGGTGGGGATCCACCAGAAGATCTTCCGTAGCATGCGTAGGGTGTTGAAGCACGCCGAGGAGACGTTGTTGACTTGCCTGGTCATGGAGAGGGAGGAGTCCAGGATGAAGCCCAGGTTGCGTGCATGGTCTGTTGGTTTGGGTGCGGAGCCCAGGGCGGGAGGCCACCAGGAGTCGTCCCAGGCGGAGGGTGAGGGTCCCAGGATGAGGACCTCCGTCTTGTCCGAGTTCAGTTTTAGGCGGCTGGTCGTCATCCACTCGGCTACCTCCTTCATCCCTTCGTGCAGGTTGGCTCTGGCGGCGGCGGGGTCGTTGGTCAGGGAGAGGATCAGCTGGGTGTCGTCGGCGTAGGAGATTATGCTGAGGTTGTGTTTGCGTACGATGGCCGCGAGGGGGCTCATGTAGACGTTGAAGAGGGTGGGGCTCAGAGATGATCCTTGAGGGACGCCGCAGATGACTTCGGAGGCCTCTGACTTGTACGGTGGTAGGCGGACTCTCTGTGTTCTTCCGTCGAGGAAGGAGATGATCCATTCCAGCGCCTTGTCCTGGATTCCGATGTTGCTGAGGCGCCGTACTAGGGTGCGGTGGCAGACCGTGTCGAATGCCGCGGAGAGGTCTAGGAGGATGAGGGCCGCTGTTTCTCCATTGTCCATCAGGGCTCGGATGTCATCGGTGGCGGCGATGAGGGCGGTCTCGGTGCTGTGGTTGGCTCGGAAGCCGGACTGTGAGGGGTCGAGGGATCCGTTCGTCTCGAGGAAGGCGGCCATCTGCTTGTTGACGGTCTTCTCGATGACTTTGGCTGGAAACGGGAGGAGCGAGATGGGGCGGTAGTTCTTGAGGTCGGTGGGGTCCGCTGTTGGTTTCTTGAGTAGAGCGCTGAGTTCGGCGTGTTTCCAGCTCTCAGGGAAGATGGTGGTGTCGAAGGATGTGTTGATGATGTCTCGCAGGTGGGGTGCGATGACAGCGTCGGCCTTGTTGAAGACGTGGTGAGGGCAGGGGTCGGTCGGAGATCCGGAGTGGATGGAGTTCATCGTGCGGATGGTGTCTTCGGTGCTGATCGGGGTCCAGGCGTGGAGGGTGGTAGTGGGGGGTGGTTGTTCGGTCATGGTGTGCGTTGGTTGGTTGTTGAAGCTGTTGTGTATGTCCGCGATCTTGTTGTGGAAGTATGAGGCGAGGGAGTTGCAGAGGTCTTGCGATGGGGTGATGTCGTTGTTTCCTGCGCTGGGGTTGGAGAGCTCTTTCACGATGTTGAAGAGTTCCTTGCTGTTGTGTGCGTTGTTGTCCAGCCTGTCCTTGAATGCTGTTTTCTTGGCGGCGCGGATCAGCTGGTGGTGTTTCCGGGTGGCAAGCTTGAAGGAGGTCCTGTTGTCCGGTGTCGGATCCCTTCTCCAGACTTTCTCGAGGGCTCGGCAGTTCTTCTTGGAGCTCTTGAGTTCGTCGGTGAACCAAGGGGCCTTCTTGCTGCCGGGTCTGCTGGGCGGGGTCCTCAGTGGGGCGAGTTCGTCCGCGCAGTTGCTGATCCACTTCGTGAGGTTGTCGGCGGCCTGGCTGGGGTCTGCTGAGCTGGCAGGAGGGTGCTGGCTCAGGGAGGTGGCGAGCTGGTCTGCTGTGATCTTGTTCCAGCTTCTGCGGGCGGCCTGTTGTTGGTGGTGGTGGGTCGTCGTTCTCTTGAAGGTGAAGTGGACGCAGCTGTGGTCCGTCCATTGAAGTTCTGTGGCGTGGCTGAAGTCGATGTCTGTGCTGGAGGAGAAGACTGCGTCGAGTGTGTGTCCGGCGAGGTGGGTGGGGGTGGACACCAGTTGCTTGAGTCCCAGGTTGGCGAGGTTGTCGAGCAGGGTGCTGGTGTTGCGGTCGTTGTTGTTCTCCAGATGGAATACCTCACTGGTGACTGGGCACCATGTAAGCCGATGCTGCAATGGTGAGATTCGCTTGGCTTTCAAATTTGTTGACGTTATGATCTCCCCCGACCCTGCATATGGACTACTTTGCATTGACTGTGTGTTGCGTTTACAGTGGCGACTATCTGATATTTACACCATTAGGGTGTTTTTTCAACTTGCATTCTTTCCCAAATGGAATACACTCTGAGCTCGTCTCCGGAGTTCAGGGGTGAATTTTCGCATCCATAAAAGCGGTTCGCATGGCATTGGACATTTCGGAGCTACGTTCTTATTGTGAGTTTGGACACCAGTATATTATGAAATGAATGAAATTATAATGAAAATGGCACTTATAAAGCGCATGGCTACCATAAGGCCTCCCAGCGCTAAGAACCGAGCCTGCAGGTGCGCGCCTTAACTAGCTGGAAATAGGAACATCTTCAACTGTCTGCGAAAAGACAGATGGTCTTCTTCCAACCGAATATAATCAGGAAGAGTGTTCCACCTTCTGGAGGCAATATAGGAGAATTGTCGGCCTCCACTTCTGGTCCTGTAAATTCTCAGAACAGTAGCCAAACGTTTGTTTCCAGAACGAAGAGCTCTACTGGGATGATATGGGACAATGATTGACTGTAAGATTGGCGGACTTTTGGCGGCCATAATCTTATGGGTGACACTAAGGGCTTTAAGCTGAATCCTCTCTGCAACTGGTAGCCAATGCAGAGAAGCTGTAGCTGCTCAAGCTGATTCTCTGAGGGGAATATATAGAAGCAGTCTGGCTGCATAGTTCTGAACCGTCTGGAGTCTCATTATTGTGGATCGTGGGAATTCAACATAAAGGGCATTCGCGTAGTCCAAGCAGGAGAGAATTAGGGCTTGGACTACTAATTTCTTAGCATCCAAGGACAATAGGGGAAGAACTTTCTTCATCATCCTTAGTAATCCAAAGCAGCATCCTGCTACCTTCTGAGCTTAGATCTTTATGTTTCGTTTATTGTCCAGCCAGACTCCCAGACTTTTTATTTGATCTTTGGGTGTCGGTGTGCTGCCCAAGCAATTAGGCCAGAGGGGAGTGGAGCCAACTGGGAGAGGTTTACCCAGAAACATCAATTCTGTTTTTGCACAGTTTAGTTGAAGAAAGGAGTGCTCCGTCCAGGTTAAAATTGTTTCAAGGCAATTAGCTAGATTATTTGGACTGTTTCCAGGTTGATTAAGGGATACTATCAATTGGGTATCGTCAGCATATGTAACGATTTGTATGCCAAAGGGCTCAACGATTTTGGCCAAGGGGCTCATATAAATGTTAAAAAGGGTGGGGCTTAAAGATGAGCCCTGTGGCACCCCACACCTCAATGGCATGCTCTTGGAGATGGAGTTATCCTCGAAGACCTGAAATGAGCGGCCGTCTAAAAAAAGACTCCAACCACCTTAGTGCAGCCCCCGATATCCTGCCTCTTTAATCCTAGAGTTCAGCAGTTGATGGTTCACGGTATCGAAGGCTGCACTCAGGTCTAGGAGGACGATTGCTGCCGAGCCTCCAGAATCCATAATTTGTCTTGCTTCCTCAGTGACAGCAATCAAAGCTGTCTCTGTGCCCTGATGGGGTCTAAATCCTATTTGCGTTGAGTGAAAACAGTCATTATCTTCCAGATATGTGAACAGGATGGAATTTACATGTTCTCTGCAATTTTCGCAATCCCTGGAAGCCGTGAAATAGGGCGATAATTAGAGAACACTTCCGGGCCGGCTCCTGCTTTTTTAAGCAGTGCTCTCACCATGGCTGCTTCCATGAGGATGGAACCATCACTGTACTTAAAGATAGATTAATAAGTTTTAGAATAGAAGGGGCAACTGTTTGAGAAACTTGATTCAGAACAGTAGGCGGCCATGTCTCTCGGGGAGCCTGATTTTAGTTTATTCAAGTAGATTTTAAGAGGTCCCAAATCCAGGGGCGGATAGACCTCCAGTTCGGTTGCTAACCGGCTCCCCCTATTCTCCATCTGAATCATTGCATAAATGGTTAAAGGAAAATGGCGCTCACTAGATTGATAAAGGCTGCTGTGACAGCCGAAACGCGTCTCTCTTGTTTGCTGGGTCGGAGGAGGTCCTATGTAATAAAGATGCGGCCTCAGAAGGTAAATTTAAACAACATACTTCATTACGATTGTCTAACTAAAGGTTGAAAATGTAAAATAATTATGTTTACAAAATGTTACACTCTAAGAAAAAACAAATCAGACATACTTAACTTACTATTACAAAAGAAACAACTAATCTCCTCAATCAAGTCGTTGTTTAGACAGGTCGTTTAGACTAGATAGTTGTAAATGCATTAGTGGTTGAGGGATCGTGGTTCAGGCCCCTCGTTGTTAAGGAGTAGTAGTAAAGGTCGTTTCCCGTGTATTTAAACTAGATGGATAAGCATCCCAGTGAAGAGGACATCTTTGGATTTCTAGGGAGAAAGAAACGCACAATCCAGACATCTCAGCTCTAACGGGCATCAACTTGTAGCTCAAGTCCTATCTGAACTCCCTGAATGTGGAATGCCAAACAGAGCCACAAAGCAGCCTTGTTTCTGAAGCCGCACACAATAGCAGACAACAGTCTGAAAAACATCTTGTCTGCGTATGCGTGGCAGGGCCATCTTAGAAACTCATATAGGTATGTTTGGAGCGGACTAGGTTTAGCTCAGTCAATGCCCAGGAAGTGAAGAATGTCATCATAGATTTATTAAATCAAAAACTATCAACTATGTTGCCTTTTTTTTTAATAATAGTTCGTTTTGTTGCCAGTATTATCTTATTTGTTTTGGTCGTATTAATTAAGACGTTTATATGTAAATCTGCATTAGGATAGGGTATTAATCTTCATTAAAGACTTTTCAAATATATGGTATGGATTTCTTGTATAGCTTCATCTATGTGGGGAAAGGGCCTGGAACTCACTGATTCCGATGCACATTTTTTCTGTAGAGGAAGATGTATGAGTTGAGTCCTTCTGATTGCCTTCCTCATTACCCTGGGGTTGGCAAAGGCTGCGCCCCCTCAGGGAGCTAGGATTTTTAAATCTGGGCTGCATTTGCTCTCTGA